>NC_091811.1:62011071-63276785 GCF_041296235.1 Equus asinus | reverse complement strand
TTAAGAATAAAAAACAGTAATAATTCTGATGTAGCAGGAATTAAATATAAAAGGATATATGAATATATATATATTCTCTAATAGGAATATTGTAAAGATATTTATTCTCCCTAATTGATTTATAAAGTCAGTCCACTTATAACCAAAACACTAGTAGAGTTTTCATGGAATTTTATAAGCTGATTTTTTTTTTTTTTTTGAGGAAGATCAGCCCTGAGCTAACTACTGCCAATCCTCCTCTGTTTGCTGAGGAAGACTGGCCCTGAGCTAACATCCACGCCCATCTTCCTCCACTTTACACTTGGGACGCCTACCACAGATTGGCTTTTGCCAAACAGTGCCATGTCCGCACCCAGGATCCAAACCAGAGAACCCCGGGCTACCGAGAAGCGGAACGCACCAACTTAACCGCTGTGCCACCGGGCCAGCCCCTATAAATTGATTTTAAGATGTATATGGAAGAACAAAATGCCAAGACTGTGACATTTCTGTATGGGTTTTAACCCTTCTTGATATTAAGACAAAATCAGAATAACTAAGACAGTGTAGAAAATAAAAGTTGGATCATTCCCTTACACCACACACTAAAATCAAGTCCAGGCCAATTAAGACTTAGATGTGAAAGTCAAAATAAATACAACTTTTACAAAATGGCACAGGAGGCTATCTTTATGATCTGAAGCTAGGAAAGGATTTCTTAAACAGAACACAACACGAACAAGATTGATAAGCTTGACTACATTAAAATGACCAACTTTGGTTCTTCAAAAGAGAATATGTGCAGTGTGAAAGCAGTCATAGGCCATACAAAACCGAGTGTGGCTGTGTTCTAATACAACTTCATTTATAAAAACAGGCAGTAGGTTGCAGTTTGCCAACCCATGATCTAAATTTTTACCATTGTGGCTATATTATATGCAATGGACAAATGAAAAAGTTTTAAGGGAAAAAGACAACATAAAGGGTAAAATGACAAACTATGAACTGGAAGAAGATCTTTGCAACTTGTATAACTGAAGAGAGATTGATATCCATAAAATATAATGAGCTCTCAAAGATTAATTTAAGAAAACACAAGGGGTCAGCCCCCTGGCCGAGTGGTTAAAGTTCCAGACGCTCTGCTTTGGCAGCCCAAGTTCACGGGTTCGGATCCCAGGCATGGACCTACTCCACTCGTCAGCCATGCTGTGGAGGCGTCCCACATACAAAGTGGAAGAGGATTGGCACAGATGTTAGCTCAGGGCTAATCCTCCTCAGCAGAAAAAAAAACTACAACCCATTAGAAAAATGAATGAGAACCAAATAGTCATCACACAGAAGAAAATCAATGACCAATAAATATATGAAAAAAACACCCAACCTCAGTAGTCAGAGAGTACAAATTTAAACCATGTGGAACAATTGCAAGTGGATTTGTGAATTTGTAGAAAGACTAAAGACAGCTTGGCATACCTGGTAACGTTGAGCATATGCATATCCCATAGCTCAGAAGTTCCACTCCTGGATCTGCACCCCAGAGGAGTGGTTCTGAAAGTGTGGTCTTCTGGCCTCGTGGCATCAACATCATCTTAGAACTTTTTAGAAATGCAGATTCTCAGGCCACACCCCAAAGCGATCAGATAAGACTGCAATGGTAGAACCCAGCAATCTGTTTTAACAAATCATCCAGGTGATTCTGATGCTGCTAAAATTTGAGTCATGCAAAAAAAAAAAATTCCACAGAATTGTTTTTATTACAAAAACTGGAAGCAGCGTACACGTCCAATCATAGGATGAATAAACAAAGAATAGAATACAGCTCAAAAGAAGGGAATGAGCCAAAGTTGTGCTCATTAATAGGGGAGAATCTCAAAAACGTGATGTTGAATTTAATAAGGAAGTCGTAGAAGAATATGCATATTATGATTCTAGTTGCATGAAATAGAAAACTGACAATATATTATTTAGGGATATAGATATTAAAACTAGAACAAAAAGCAAGGGCTGGACTGGTGGCATAGTGGTAAGTTTGCGCACACTGCTTCCATGGCTCAGGGTTGCCGGGTGCACACCTGCACACCACTCATCAAGCTGTGCTGTGACAGCATCCCACATACAACATAGAGGAAGACTGGCACAGATGTTAGCTCAGCAACAATCTTCCTCACCAAAAATGAAACAAAACGAAAAACAAATACCTAGAACAAAAAACAAGATAACCCTAAATTAGGGATAATGGTTACCTTGGGAGGACAGATGGCAGAGGGCTATGTGCTTGAGGAGGACCACAGGGAGCTTCTAAGGTACTTACTGGTATGTTCTTTTCCTTTAGCTGGATAAGCATGTTATTTTTAAACTGAATATACATTATATGCAATCATTTGTAAATTACGAGAGCTAGTGTAGTCTGGTGGTCAGTAGCGTGGAATCTAGGCAGGCTGCGGGAGCTCGAATCCTGGTTCTGCCCCTTCTCTAGATTTGTGACCTTGGGGAAAATTTCTTAACCCCTCAGTGCCTCAGATTCCTCATCTGTAAAATGGAGTCCAATAGCACTAACCTCATACATATAGAAAGAGTGAAGTAAGCACTACAGGGTGTTTGTTGTTGTTATTGTATGTTTGTTGCATTTTTTTCTATGTTTTCTATATTTTACAACAAAAAAATTTCCTCAGGAATAAGGAAAGCTAAACTCACTCTTCCTCAAATTGTTTGGTATAATTTTGCTCAGGTGCAAAGGAACTGACAGTAGTGTCATTAAAGATTCTTTTATTTGAATTTGAATGTATTTTTCTTCTCTTTAGTTTTAATCTGTGTTTTATATCCTCCTTGTTAGCAACATTCTCGTGTTGATTTTCTCTACTGCGATCATTTTTATACAGCTTTGCAAAGCCAGCTGACCGGTCTGAGTGAAAAGGCACCCCACACTTTTTTTTAATCTCTCCAAGCTGGCCTGGTCTTGCTCACCAGCGCATCCCTTTCCACGGCGACAAACCTGCCCTCCAGGGATTGGTAACCTCTGGTTAGTGCTGTCACTGGGCAGGTGCTGCAGGCCAGGTCAGAGCGGGCTCCTGGGCTCCTGAGAACTGCAACCTACAGACACAGGGCTTACAGCCATGTCCATGCAACAGACAGGGCAGGAAAGAAGGGTTTCAGTTTGCCTTTTGGGGAAGGGGGCAACCCAAAGCCTGTGAAAGAATCCTGCATCAGATGAGTGAGTGAAAGGAAAGAGAGAATATCAGGCTGGAGATCAGAAAAATTCTGGTTGGTCTTTGAGATCTTAAGGCAGTCAGAACTTAGAGGCGAAGATTTTCTTCTTTGCCAAATAAGTCCCATTCAGATTCATTCGTTTGGGGAAAATTAAGGACCTGTTTTGTGAGCCAAGGCCTGCTAGACACTGGGGGAAAATCTGTGAAGAAGATGGACCTGGTCCCTACGCTCTTGGAGTTCAAAGTCTAGAAGTGGTGACAGAGGAAGCATTAGGACTTTACACTGTGAGTGAGTGAAGAGAGGAGCCCAAGCTAGAGCCAGGGATGCTGAGAAAGCGTCCCACAGGAAGGGGCGTCCACACTAAACCTGAAGAATAAGTGAGCATGAGCCAGGAGTGTAGGGGCGAGGGGACTTGGGGAAGAACATGGCGCATCCAAGGAACTCAGTGGTCAGTATGGCTGACTGGGCTTAGTGTGGGGTCGTGTCGACAGAGGTGGTATGAGAGGCAAATGAGTAAGATCATGTTGGACCTTACGCTCTCAAAGATGAATGAATGTGAAATTAGTTGTAGGAAAGGAAGCCTATGACAATGACATGGAATTTGTGTGATTCGTTCATTCTGATCCATAATCAGAAAACGTTCTGTACAATCTAATGGTGAAAACGTGAGATGTGGATTGTTTCTCCAACCCTTTGTGCTCCTAGTAATTTAAGCCATATTGGGAAAGCAGAGAAACTTAATTTCAAACTCATGACTGAGGAATTATGTAAAATGATGATACATGTGACGTATTTGGCCATACCTGTAATTTGGAAGGAGGGCACACACTCATGCCCCAGCTTAGTGTGTCTCCTTAGGGGGCCCATGGACAGAGAGCTCAGTCCTAAAAGCCGAGTCAGGGGGTTGCCTGCTGATGCCCTCCCACTGGGAGCTGTTCTGATCTTGTCATGCAAAACGGAAATATGAGTAGAAGTCATCCTCATAAATTTTAGCCTAAGACATAATTTCTGTGATGAATAAAGACCACGATCGTTTCAGAGGCTCTATGAGCCCTTCCTTGGCCAGAAGGATTCACTGTTCCCCAAGTGTAGCCGAGGACCACAGGTTTGCCAGCTTAATCATGGGGACAGGGAGAGGGGAGGGTTCCTGGGTCTCAGCCTATTGTTGGACAGACAATGGGAAAAGAAAACTGTACCCCAGGTGGGCAGCTTGGGAGAAGGCAGGTAAGTGAGCAGAACAAGATGCTTCTTCATTTGAGGTTTTGCAGGGGCCCATTTTACTCTGAGTTTTGCCAGGTCTGCCCAGCTTTGTCTGGAAAGTTAGCAGAACAGAAAGAGGCAGTATCCTGGCCCTGTGACAGGCGGGACTTCTGGGTTTTGCCATTGGATGGCTTGACTTTTATTTATGTTACAGGTGGGTTTTTTCATTTTCTTTTCCTCTTACTGACAGCCATTCTCAACAAATTAGTGGCGTTGTCATCCTCTGATGACATCCTTCCCAGTGAGAAATTTCAAATAGCATCTCCCCCCGCCGGAGTGGGCTGCAAGGGCAGAGATGTTAGCACAAAGATATGTTTGCCAAGTTCTGACCCTCACCATTCTCCTGGGCAGAGATGGGGTAAAAGTCAGTGCATCTGACTAAGTCCCTTTGCTGTTTTGAACTGTCTTGACAAAGGAACCAGAAAATTAAAAGTCTTTGCGGACAAGCCAGAATGTGAGTGCAGTGGGATTTTTTCCTTCTTCCTTTCCTTTTTCTTGGAGTGTGCCCTGAAGTGTAGCAGAGCTGGCGGCTCTGTGAATCTCTGTGGGGTCGTGGCATGAACTGTCCGTAGACAGCATGCCAGCTAACGTTCTGGAGGGGGTGGTTGGCAAGCACGGAGGTTTGACTGCATAATCTGCAGCTCTTCCTAATTCCAGCAAGATTCTCTCTTGAGGCCTAGACATCCTGCACGATTTGGAGAGGGTGCTCAGAGACAGGCCTGGAAGGGGTTTTCTGAGGAACGACATCTGGGACTGGAGGTTTGGGGGTGGGTCTCCTGGAGAGAATATTCAAAGTGGAGGCAAGTGTGTAAACACTCAAAGAAAATGCTTAATATTTTGTCAGAAAGGAATAAACTGTTAATATTACTAAATGGGAAGGGCGTGGGCAAAGCTGAGAGGAGCTGGGACCAAAGAACAGTTAAGGAGACGTACAAATGTGGCATGGGCTCCATCCCACGTGCCCGGGCAGAGCTCTGCGAGGCTCTGGGCAGTCCTTCACTTCCCAAAACCTGTCTGTAGAAACCTCATCTTTGTAACGTGCACCTAATGACCCTCCGTCCCCCTGCCATGACACTCGAGGAGCTGATTATGGGGTACGGAATCGGTAGGTACCAATGCACTGTAAACGCCATCGAGCATTTCCTTAAGGAGAGAAGGCTTCTTGATGGTCACGCTTCAGATGTCACTCTTGACATCCGTGCTTTCCCGGCTCTGATGACTGTGTGCCCGGATCACGAAGAGATTAATCAGCGGACAGTTAATAGCAGAACACCCACCAACGCTGACGGCAGGCCCCTAATGCACGTATTAAATGCTAGTTTGTGTTACCTTGATAACATGAAATTTATCTTGGTGAAGGACAAGGGTTCTTCTTATGAACTCCTTGTGTGAGTTCGCTGAACTCATTTCTACCAGCGGCGTAAGGTTTTGAAAAAGTGCTTCAAATGCAAAACGGAAGGGTTCCCCCACCCCACCCCACCCCCATATCAATTACAGGTTTTAAGACAAATTCTTGTTTGATCTGTTTGAAGATGAGATAAAAATCTGCATTTTGGTTTCTTTTGCACAGTTTAGCATATTCGGATCCCTGGGAGTTTGGAAGTGTAGGGAGGAAGACATTTCCTCTTCCCAAATGGGGGTTCGTCTGGCCGGAGAACGAATTAAATTCACATGAGACAGAATAGCAAGAGAAAATTAAACAGCTTTATGAGGAACCATGGCCCCGGGCCTTTCTTCCCGAAGGAAGAAAGGGCACTGAAGAAGTGGGGTGCACAGAGTGGTTACATACCTCCAAACAGGGTGTTTCACATGTGATTGAAATGTCCCTTTTACAATAGTCATGAGGCTGCTCTGTCAGCACAGCTCTTGATGGAAACGGCAGATAGGTCTGCTGTCTCAGTGAACACCGCGGGGTGGCAGGTGTGTTGCCTCGGGCTGGGGGGGGTCACATAGGAGTGCTGTAATCCATTCCCAGCCTAAAGAAAGATGCTTAATCTTTAAGGAGATGCCAACGTTGGGAGGGGGAGGGAAGTCAGTTACAGGAGGTTACCAGACAAGCACAATAAAATGCAGATTTAAGTCCTTGCCTTTGGTATTAAGAGTTTCTAGAGAGGTCATCTCCTTTCTTCTTCCTGGTACAGAGAGGGAGGCACCTTTTACAGATAGAGATTTCCCTTACAAATGTAAACATGTCCTAACAAAGGGCAAGTTCCATTCCTCAGAGCCTCCTTCCCTGTCCCAGTTTATCAAAAGCAGTCAGCCTCAAATAATCCTGATGCCAAAGCGACATATCTTGGGGTGGCCAATTTCAGGTCCCTGCAGAAGTCAGCCTGCGATCCTGCCCATGCACTCTGACCAGCGTGCAGCCGGGCCCATCTGTACCTCCTCAGTGCTGTTGATGGGGCCCTTGGAGCCAAGCCGTGTGGTCAGTTGAAGGGAGGAACATCAGGGCAGTCTAAAGGGCTTGCGAGCGAGGACAGAGAAGGAAATGGTTCTTATGCCCCCTCAGGTTGAAGTGTTGTTGTTTGGGATTCGAACTAAAATAAACACTCACCACCCAAGAAACCAGAAGCTGACGCCAGGGGCAAAGAGGTGGACGAGGCCTGGCCGGGGTTCCCACCCTCTCCGGTGGGGGTGGGGAGCTCTCCCCAGTCCGTGACCTTGTACCTGCTGGGACACAACCCCCCAGTGGACACAGTGACAGTGTTGCAGACAGCAGCTGTCATTATTCCAGTGTCTCAGGGTGTCCGCCTGAGTGGAGTGGCCGCACCCTGGGCAGAGGACAGAAGCTGGCGTGAGCAGCTTCAGTGGCCTCACAGCTGGACAAGGGGCACGCATGGCTCAGCTCCCAGCAGTGAGCCTAAGACAGGCCTCCTCCAGGAAAGTTGCCCTTCCGAGCACAACAGAGAGCCCCCTCCTAGCCACCCCCCACCTACCCAGTCACCAGAGATCCCTGCCAATGTGCCAAAGCTTGGCAGAGCTTTGCTAGCTCTTAAATCCGAGGCCTGCTCAGAATGCAGACAGGATCCCTCCTCTGGTTCCCATCACACTGTGTTGCTGCGGGCCTTCAGCAGAGGGAGGCTGCCTTTTATATGCAAATATTTGGAACCCATTCACTCCCCAGTTCCTGCCACCTACCCTCCCTCTTGTAAGACCCTGTCTGTACCATCCAAATGGCAAATAGAAGTTCCCACCCCACTGGAACCATTAGAGCCTCTAAGGCATGGTTACAGCCTGAGGCCTGAAAGGGACTTATTTTTGACACTCCAGTGCTGATTCAGATGTAGTCTCATGGGAAACAGATGCTACAAGAGGTAGATGACTTGAGGCAAAACTCCTGGGGAGGAGAAAATGAGGAAAATGATAGCTAAGGTTTACTGACCCCTGAATACCTTACGGAAGGAAAGCTCTCCTTTATTCCAGGCAGGAGCCGTTGAGGTCTGCCCTATCATCATTCCAGACGGTCCAGGAAGAAAAGGCCAGCTCCGAGAGGCTAAGGAATTTTTCCAGAGCCACCCTCTTGGGTGGTGGTAAATCAGGGACTGGACCCCAGGCAACCCAGGCCCACACCCTGAGCCCTTTGTGGGTTCCACTGAAGAGGGGAAGAACTGAGATGGCCAAGGCTGTGGCAAGGACAGCAGAGACAACTGAGGATTTCTCCGTCTCCTTCCACCCTGAAGTTAGCGTCAGTGGTTGTGAAAAGCGCTTCTGGTCGTCCCATAGTTCTTCAGCTTTCTTCCCTTTTTTCTTCCCTGCTCTGCTGTCCTTTCTCTGCTCCCTCCTCCTTGGAGCCCTAGGAGGCTTCTGAGCCAAGCCCTGTGTGGTGTGGCAGGTCTGATCCCTCCCCGGCAGCCAGTTATTTCAGCAGAGCTTTGTTGATCAATATTGAAAGCTGCAGCCAGAGAAGAAGAATGTTCCCAAAATACAAAACGTGCCTCCCAGGGAGACTCTTCCTTAGGAGGGAGAGTGAGTACTTCAAACCTCTCGCACAGTTCTCCGAGGCGTTCTGTAATGGCCCTGCAGCTGCTCCACAGCCAGCCTCCAGAAGCACCAGGCCCCTCAGCCTGCCTCAGGGTCCCGGCCGGCAGGTGCATGACGGAATCCGTTCCCTTTCACCGCCTTCAGCTGCACCACATTCTTCTTTGCTACACTCCTGTGTATTCCGTACTTACATTTCATGGTTGGACTCAGATTTCCTCCTGCTGCTCCCTACACCCTCTATGGCATGTGTATGCCCTTGTGTGCAGCCTCGGTACCAAAATCACTAGAGCCCTCCTATTTTACTGCCACATTAAGCAGTTTCTTTGTCACCAAAGCAGGCAGCCCTTGTCAGGGAGAAATTGGAGGAGAACAAAATGGGAGAGAGTGGCAGGTCTTTCCCTCCAGAGAAAGTTGCTGCTTCTCGCCCAGTCTTGATGGAAAACAACCTCACAATGGTTTCCCCACAGTGAGTTGGCTCTTGAACGTGGATGCTAAGGAGCTCCAGAACGGCCGCCAGCCTGGCTGCGTATCAGAGCTGGGGCAAAAAAACCTCCTCCCAAGAGCTGGTTCACAATGGTGAAATTCACAGTGGTGAAAAATATGTCACTGAAATAAAGCAACTCACTGAGTGGCTTGAATAGTAAACTGCTAAAGCAGAAATTAGCAAACTGAAAGATATCACAGAGATTAAAAAAGAAACAGAAAGAAGTTGAAATCTGCAACGTAAATTGAGAAGATCTAATAGGAGAAACTATAAAAATATGGAGAAAATATAAAAAATAGAGGGAGGCAATATTCAAAAAGTTCATGGTTGAGAATTTTCCAGAATTTAATATCTTCTCAGACTGAAGGAATAAAACCAATTTCCAACCATGATAAATAAAAAGGAATCCTTGTTGTTATGTCTTAGTGGAACTTCATGCCATCAACAACAAAACAACAATAAAAATTTTAAAATCTACCAATGAGAAAAGACATACTTGTAAAGAAATGATACAAGATAGACTTCTCCTCAACAAGAGACGTCAGAATAAATGGAATATTATCTCCAAACTGCTGAGGGAAAGGAACAGTCAATCTAGAATTCTATACCCATTAAAGCTATCATCCAAGATTAAAGGCAAAAATAAAGGTTTTTGTGGTCCACAGACTGGGTGAGTGTATCCCTCACAGACGATTGTTAAAAGAATCACTAAAAATGTACTTCAACAGAAGGAATCAAATCCAGAAGAAAGGTATGGACTTCAAAAAGGAAAGAAGTTAGTATGTTGGTTTATTTACATAAGTATAGGTCATACATGATAATGATGACTAATAGAGGCTTAAAAACAAGGTGAAATTAAAATCTAGGCAGCAACATGAAAGATGAAAGAAGGCATTCTAAGACCCTTTTACTTTCTGGAGGAGGACATAAACATTGATTAACATATATTAAAAGCAAGCATAACTACTAAAAGAACAGAAACTATCACTTCTAAACCAGTAGAGGGAGGAAAAAGGTATTAAAGAAAGCAACCAACCAACCTGAGAGAAAGCAAGAATGAAGGAAAGAAAGCATAATAAATAGGAAACACGAAATGGGGTGTGTATATATACATGTATGTGGGAATGATGCCAAAAATAAGTTCAGATATATCAGTTTTTACAATAAACATTTAAATCACATCTTAATAACTATGAGATTAGATTTTATTTTAATCAGCCATGTACCGCTAATGAAATAGACTTAAAATAATGCAAAGTTTAGAAGTTTCTGGTGAGCTAACATCTGTGCCAATCTTCCTCTATTTTATATGTGGGATGCCACCACAGCATGGCTTGACAAGTGGTGTATAAGTCTGCTTCCAGGATCTGAACCCGCGAACCCTGGGCCACCGAAGCAGAGCGTGTGAACTTAACCGCTATACCTCTGAGCCGGCCCTGAAAATAACTGATTTCTTGCCAAGAAGACTGGGGATAGCATAACTATGGATGATAGATGGGGAAGTCCCACCTTGGAAATGAAAATAAGTTAACATTTATCGACTTCTTCCTAAGTTCTTACCTGGGGCCTACCAAGGAAATCAAGAAGGAGCATCAGAGAGAAGAACTTGTGCCATTTGTCATAGAAGCCCAGACAGAGGAGGAGAACTTGCAGTGTGTAATGGGTGGGAGCCCCCCCAAAAAAGGATAATTCAAGAAGAAATGACAGGAGATGTCAAGGATAAAGAAGACGGTCAGCAAGATCTGTGCTGGAGAAAGACTGAGTAGAATGCATATCCAGAAGAAGCTGTTAGGTCAAAGTGTAACAGGCCAGATGAGAAGGGTATTGAGCCTACTGGTAAGAGATTAAAGAAGGAAAAAAGAAGTAAGAAATTGAGGAAGCAAGAATGGATTTCTCTCTCAGGAAGTTCAGCACCTAGGGGAAGACAGATCGGATGGTGAAGAGAAATGCAGGCTCAAAGGAAGTTACTGTGGAATAAGCAAGAAACATTTTTAAGAATAAAACCTTAATTATCTAGAGTCCTTGGGGAAATGAGTTTCCTGGGTAACTTTTCTAGGTGACCTAATGCTGCTTTTTAAAATACCAAAGCTAATTTTGACCATTTTTTAAATGCCCAAAGTTACCAGCAAGAGCAATATCAGGGTGGTCTCTTGCTGGAAAGATGGATGATACTCTTTTGTGACTAAAAACCAGTTGGACATGCTGCACTTCTCTGCCACCCGGGCTGGACAAGTAGACTTGCGTCAAAGACTTCACAGTCACCTGCTGCATAATGATGTTTCAGTCAATGATGGACCGCATACACGACAGTGGTCCCATAAGATTAGTACATGTGGCCTAGGTTTGTGGTAGGCTATACCATCTAGGTTTGTGTCAGTATACTCTGTGATGTTCGCACAACGACGCAATCTCCCAACAACGCATTTCTCAGGACCTGTCTCCACTATTAAGCAATGCATGACTGTATAACTTGGAATCTTAACAATCCTGAGATCATTTGCTAAAGACATTGTTCTTAAATCAAATGTAACGATGGGGCTAGATGCAGGTCTCTTTTAACGTGAGAGTCGGTAAATCCAGAAGAGGTTCTAACAGAAGAGATGGAAGAGGCTTCTGCTGTTCTGAATTCCATAACTCACCGATCTGAAGGCAAGTCACAGACACTCCGAGTAGGGAAAGACCACTAGTCATGGCAAGATGGTCTGCCATTCAAGGTCCACAGGCTGGCTTCAAGAGGCCTTCCTTATGGGGTAACATTTATTATCTTGGTGATTTACCAGAGTCTGGCTAGCTTTTCAGGTTCAGAAGCTGGTTTAATTAAGATACAAAGAGTAGATTCATTACCAGAGCTGGGCTCACCTGAACCAAGCTTACAAGAGTGATTTGCAAACCCAAGTGCCAGTTGACATTTATGCAGAGAAATATAACTGACTGATATCCTTAAAGTACAAATGACTAGCTCATTCCTTCCCTGTAGGCTGGTCTACACAGGGCGGCAGATCATAATCAGGTTACTTGGTGAACAAGAAGTCAGAATAAAAGTAAATCATATATGTTTAATGACATAGGCTAAGAGAGCAATCCATCCACACAAAATGTGGTCCTACCAGTGGAACTCAATTTCTTTGAAGTCTGTCGGTTATGACTCTCTCTGCCCTGATCACTATTTGGATAAACACCTGCCAATGTTTTGTCTCATTTTTTTATGCCCTCAAGGCTAACCCAGGCCCACACCCACCCAAACCACCTCCCACATTAGTCTTTCTCTACATTTTAATACTTTCCATCAGCTTATAGCGTAATCATTCTTTTCCTTTGAGTTTTACAGTTCAGATCTCAATAAGCAATCTTATTTTTTAACTCTTGGGGGATCCCTCACTGTATGCACATTGGTCAAGAAGAGAGTGTGGCATTGATAAGGGTAGGTGGAGCAGCTCATGCACACCAAGGTTTATCAGTCACCAAAAACACCTTTCACGTTTTTACTATGTTCCCATGATATGTCTACTATTACTGACATTTCTCTTTAAATCAACTCACTTTTTAGAAACAATTTATTTTAAAAGGAGATTTACTCCTACCATAAATAGAAAATGACCATCCTTTGTCCTAAAAGGAATGTGGCCCTAAAAATAAACACATTGAAAACGAAAGCTCTTATTTTCCCCATGTACTTTTTTGGCTAGACCCAGTTTGCCATGGAAAACGGAGCCTGAGCGGATCTGTGTTAGATAGCTGAGCACCAGACTGAGAGTGTCCTTGACATCATCAAAACCCCAAGAGGACTGAGCAGCAGAACGATTTAGGAAGTTATTTAATGTGTACCCATCTAACACCTAAGCAGTAATCTCACAGTAGGCACCCACATTTTGGGGAAAGTGACCAAGGCTTTTTGTGACGTTAAGCGTGTTTGAAAACTGTTTACACGGCTGTAGTGAAGCCTCCTCAGCTAAGCCCAACCTCAGACTCTGCCTGATGCCCACTGACCATCTCGTCCCTGCTTCTCCCTGCACAGGTACACACTGGCAGCTCAGGACCTGGTGATGCGTGCCCGCGGCGTCCTGAAGGACAGAGGATGGCGGATATCCAATGACCGACTGGGCTCAGGAGACGACATCTCTGTATATGTCATTCCTTTAGTACATGGAAACAAACTGTCATGAAAACGGCCCAGGGGGTTGGGAGGACAGCAGGGAAGAAAGCTGGGACGCTTCTTGGCACAGCGGGGCCTGGAAGGGCCCCGGCGGAGATCCAGAGGATGCCAGCTCTTCTCGGCCCAGGTGGGGAGTCTGCACCAAAAGGCCTCTGGCTGTGTGTCATGATGACCCTTAGGCTTCAGTTTCCTCTTTAGTGACAGGTCTGGATACTCAACAAGAGCAAAACGTAAAGGCTGCTACTGAGTGCTGTGTTTCTTTTGGTTCCCTTCATAGGCATCCTCGGTGGCCACTGCCTGTTTTGGGCACATACATCATATTTATTTTATCTAGAGTAGCTGGGGCAGCCATTTTCAGGTATAACTGGCAGAAGACTCTTCGGCCGGTCAAGCTGCCAACTTCTCTACGGGTTAAAAGTGCTGCATTGGAAAGTTGGGGATCACGCCTCAGAAAGTGTAAGCACCCACCTTCTAGTAAGCCTGAGATTTATTTCAGGGAACGCTATGTGTGTGTGTGTGTGTGTGTGTGTCTTCTTTTATGGAGATGGTGGGGTGAGGTGGGATTTTTTTTTTTTACTCCTTGAATCTTAATTGTTTCCCTTCCATAGAGCAGGCTGGGACTTCCCAACCCCTTGCTGAGGAATGTGTGTGTCAAAGTCCAGCTGGGGCTGTGGCCATATGTGGTAGCCCACACCACCCTGGCAGCCTTCTGGAGAAGTGCTCTGGCTGAGAGAGGGCTGTCTTTGTTGTGTAACAAGCTGTTCCCTGAGTTGCATTTTCTCACCAAATCATGTGTTTTCGTGAAAATATGGGTGTTTCTTTGGACCAACAGTCCCTCTTTGGTCTTCAAGGGTCCCCCTTGTATGGCTTGAGGTTTCTGAGAGTCTGGGTTTTTGTTTCTGGAATGGTTGGCCGTCCCCCACCTGCTGTGCTATGGGGACACAGATGAAGCAATGTTTAAGAGAGCAGCTTAGGAAGTTCCTTGTATCGCTCAGTTCACCTGACCTCCTTTGAGAACCATTCCGCCATTTTGGCTCTGGGTTTGATGGGCCGTGACTGTCCCCAAGCCCACTCCAAACAACAAGCAAGCATCAGAGTTCTATCAAGAGCAGCAGTTCTACTCTCCTCATCCTCTTTGGGCAAGTCCCACTCAGAATGGCTATTTGACCAAAGTGAATTTGAAGTGGGCTGACTGGTCATTCTCATGCCATGTGCTCTTTTCTCCATGGAATCACATCCCAGCCACTCCAGAACTGAGACCCCTCTTCCCACTGTCGCTCCACCTCTGAGTGATCCTCACTTGAGCAGCAGCAGACACTAGATCTACCTGCTGCTTCTCTGCCAGGAGGAATCACAAAATGCATTGTTAGAAATCACTTTTCTCTCACAGGCAGACTGATGCTGTGCACCCGGGGGGAAATGTAAAGCAAAGACCAGTCTTCTTCCTGCAGACCTCCTGTGGTGTCATCCGCCATCTTGACAACTTTGTGTAATTAAAACATCCTTCCCACCAAATAAAGAAACAGGTCATTGGTGTGATCCCCAGAAATGCTGGAGAGCCAACTCCAGTTCTCATGTTTGTTTGAATCCCTTCCCCAGAGGAGAGGAGAGAAACCTTTCCTCCAGGAGAGTTTATTGCCTGCATTCCTGGAGTTGTAGCTATTCCCTCAGGAGAGGCCCGAAGCCTTCCTACTCAGGAAAGACCATCCACAGTGTAGAAACAATGCCCTGTCTGGCCAGTGAAGTACTGGGGGAGTGCACCCACCAGGTATTTGCCAAAATGTTGTCTGGGAAGAACTGGACCACCACCAGGAGTCGTCTTCCCCTGACAGCTCCCCTCCTCCTCCAGTCAGTCCGAGCGACCCCGAACATCTCTGTGGGGAGAAGTTTGTGGTAAGCCATTTGCTTCTCTGGCACAATATGATGCTACGGGAAAACATGCAGGCATCCTCCAGCAGTGTGGTCCACTTTTTGTTCCTGCCCTGACTCTCAGTCACGTACCAATTGGAAACTTGAGAAAGTTGTCCGTGGAGGACTTTCCCGCCACAATCTTTGGGAAGTTTTCCTCACAAGCAGTCACCTGTGTTCCCATTGCCTTTCATTTCTTTCCTTTCCTGGGCTTCTGTCTGGGTCCTACCTTGAGCTTCTCTGTCGAGCCACCAGAGTCAGAGTTTGGGTGTAGATATCATGTGGATGTCATGACAACCTTCTACTCAATTCACCAGTTCATTTACCGCCAAGGCATGTCTCAGGAAAAACTCTAGAACCCCCTTATTGAATTTACCCTAAAGTCTTGAGCATTTGGTCCTCCTGGTTTTAGTTAGGTATCTAGGAATTCTTTTCCTAAGCCCCTCCTTGGGTGAGATCTTAGGAGCAAGCTGAAGCCATGTTTTTATTTGGGGGATGGTAGGAAAACAACAAATGAAATGAATAAATCAGATGTGGAAACAATGATTTGTTAATGCCCATAGCAAACCTACTGAGCACTGATATTGCTCTGTGAATTGAGCTTACTCGGTTTGGGCCTTATTGTTCACCCAGGCCCCATGGCATTCCCTCCCAGGGCAGTAGCTGTGTCTATATAACGAGTCAGCCTTTGGAGCATTCCTGGAAAGGTCAAAAGGCAACAGGCTCAAAATTCTGCAGAACATATTTATATGTGGGTCCGAAATCTTGTCTATCTGACTTATAGCCAAATCCGCTTGCCCTCATAGCCTCAGAGGAAGTCTTGTTTAATAAAAAGCTTTTGATTTCCTAGTCAATCTTCATGCTTGTCTTGGAGGGGGGGAGGGGGGTGTGGCCACTGCCTCTAGTGAAAGGCTCTTTCACTTCTAAATCTCTTTGTTGGGCTGCCCCTGCTGTTCACAATATTTGGGGACACTCTTTTAGTTAAAGAGAGCAACTCGCGCTCCATCCACGCTCTGCAGCATTGTTCAGGCAACAACCAAACTTTTGTTCTGGCAACACCTGAAATCGGGACAGTGCCAGCAGCTGGAGGGGCGGAGGGTGTGGTCTGTGGCGGCGTGCTTACCTAAGTGCTGTTCTTGGGGTGGGAAGGGAGAGGTGAAAATTGGGCGAGGCCGAGTACTCAGCTGTCTAAGGCCACAGAAGTGGGCATTTCAGTTATTCCCCACAGTATACAGCTTTGGGGAATCTGAGGTGTTTAGTTTTTTAATTCCTCGTAGCTTACCTCCATGGGGCTGCTTGCGGCCAGCTGTGCTCACCCTCTGCGGCCTCCTCCAAGTGTTCGCTTCCCGGGAGGCAGACACGCGTGGGCGGGGCCGAGAGTCCCGGTTCCCAGGTCTGGCCTCAGGTCTTGGCTGTTCCGGGAGGTGTTCAGTTTACCAAGAGCACAGGCGTGCAAACACTTGGGAAAAACCTCCCACATCTTTAAACTTCTGATTCTCCTCTTGATTTGCACCTCCTTCCTCATCCGCCAATCAACTTGATTTACAAGCACACAGCGCTCAGTGGTTTGCCTTCCGCCACATTTTGAGGATCTGACCTTTCTTTAAGTGGCCCAGCAGCTCCACTGTTTGCAGAGTGACTGGGTTAGGCTTTCAGGAGTCTATTTTCAGTAAGTTAGTGCTTCTGGGACACTTAAGAAAGCAGTGAGAGTCATTTTCTATGCAGAGAACCACCAGGCTGACCCTAAAAGTTACCAGAGCTAAGAAAATCGTAAAACAGTATCTGGCCACAGGGCAGAATTTTACACTAGGAACTTGGGTTTTTGAGGACTTAGAATTGCAGAGAAAGGTTGCAGCTTGCACGCCACGGCCCCCCTTGCTGAGCAGACGCGGGTTTATGTGTAGGCGATGTGGCTGACGTGTGCACACTGGGACTTTTCGAAGGACACTACTCGAGCAGCCCGACTTGCCTCTCCTGCGGCACCACGGCGGCTCTGCGGCAGGTTGGAGGGCCGGGCCGGGAGCACGGCTCTTTCTAATCCGCGATGGTGTCTGTGTAAATAGCTTTCATTTTTCCTGTGCGTCTTAGATGAAGTTTTGTTCCTGTAGCGACCAGGTAGACAGTGACCAAATGAGGCTGTAAACGTGCTGTTGTTTCCTGCTGTGATGTCCTTGAAGGGGAGCCTCGTGTCCTCCACTCTTCCAATCTTCCGTAGGATTTTGTGTTTGCTCGGGGAGTCCCGAGGTTACGCTGTCTCTCCTGTTTTGCCTCCATTTTCTTTGTTTCTTCTGGAGACCCAGGGAGGCCCACAGTGAAGATAATTTGTAAGGAATGTATCGTAAGGCGTGGGTTTCCAAAGATTGCCTCCCTCGGTGAATGAGCGGAATCTGCCTGAAGATGGTTTCAGAACCGTGTACCTTTATGTTTGTGATTGTGAAACCTTGACTTTTGTAACCCAAAAATGAAAACTGTTTAGTAAAGGGGATCTATTTTGTGTGTTTTGAAACTTAGGTGCAATGTTCCCTGGAAAAAGCTAAAGAAATGTATATGCTCGATGACATTTTAAAATAAAATATATATATGTATATAGGACACCTTTAGCAAAGCTTTTGTGTGTCATTTCTTTGAGCTCACTGTGAAGTTTCTTGGCCTATGTGGAGTTATCAACTGTGAACACAGACTCAAAACGAAATCAAGAGGGAATGGACGCCAACACTATCAATCCCCACAGGAGCAGCAGTAAAGGCCATACATTTCAGCCATCGCTCTAGAAGAACCACCATGGATATTACTCCCAGGAAGGATTCTTTTTTTTTCAGTTGAGATATAATTGACATACAACATATTAGTTTCAGGTGTACAACATAATGATTTGATATTTGTATATAATGCGAAATGATCACCGCAATAGGTTTAGTTAATATCCGTCACCAAACAGTTACAGAATTTTTTTTCCTTGGGATGAGAACTTTTAGGATCTATTCTCAGCAACTTTCAAATATGTAATAGAGTATTAGTAACCATAGTCTCCATGCCACATGTTACATCTCCATAACTCACTTATTTATAACTGGAGGTTTGTAACTTTTGACTCCCTTCACCCATTTCATCCCGCCACCCCCATCCCCACCCCTGGCAACCACCAATCTGTTCTCTCTCTCTATGAGCTTGCTTGCTTGTTTGTTTTAAGATTCCAATATAAGTGAGCTCGTACAGTATTTGTTTTTCTCTGTGTGACTTATTTCACTTAGCATAATGCCCTCAAAGTCTGTCCATGTTGTCACAAATGGCAGGATTTCCTTCATTTTGTGGCCTAATAATATTCCTCTGTGTGTGTGTGTGTGTGTGTGTGTGTGCACGCGCGTGCATATAAATATATATATATTCACATTTTCTTTATCCATTCATCCATCAATGGACATATAGGTTGTTTCCATGTCTTGGCTATTGTACATAATGCTGCAATAAATATGGAGGTGCATATATCTTTTTGCGTTAGTGTTTTTGTTTTCTTCTAATAAATACCCAGAGTAGAATTGATGGATCATATGGCAGTTCTTTTTTTCAACTTTTTGAGGAACCTCCATACTGTTTTCCATAGTGGCTGCACCAGTGTACATTCCCACCTACAGTGCCCAAGGGTTCCCTTTTCTCCACGTCCTTGTCAACACTTGTTATTTGTCTTTTTTGATAATAGCCATTCTAACAGGTGTGAGGTGATATCTCATTGTAGTTTTGATTTGCATTTCCCTGATGATTAGTATCTTGCCATGTACCTGTTGGCTATCTGTAAAAAGGTCTATTTCATATCTTCTGCCATTTTTTAATCAGATTGGTTTTTTGTTTTTTTAATTGAGGTGTTTGGGTTCTTTATATATTTTGGATATTAACCCCTTATAAGATATATGATTTGCGAATATTTTCTCCCATTCAGTAGATTGCCTTTTCATTCTGTTGATGGTTTCCTTTGCTTTGCAGAAGATTTTAGTTTGATGTAGTCCCACTTCTTTGTTTTTGCTTTTGTTGAGTTTGCTTTTGAGGTCAAGTCCAAAAAATCATAGCCAGGACAATGGCAAGGAGCTTTCCCCTATATTTTCTTCCAGAAGCTTTACAGTTTCAGATCTTGCATTTAAGTCTTTAATCCATTTTAAGTTAATTTTTGTGTGTAGTGTAAGTAGTGTGTAGTTTCATTCTTTTGCATGTGCTGTCCAGTTTTCCCAACACCATTTATTGAAGAGACTGGCCTTTCCCCATTGTATGTTCTTGGCTCCTTTGTTGTAAATTAATTGACCATATTTGCATGGGTTTATTTCTGGGTTCTCTGTTCCATTGATCTATGAGTCTGTTTTTATGCCAATACCATACTGTTTAATTACCATAGCTTTGTAATATAGTTTAAAATTAGGGAGAGTGATCCCTCCAGCTTTGTTCTTCTTTCTCAAGAATGCTTTGGTTATTCAGCGTCTTTTGTGGTTCCATACAAATTTTAGGATTTTGTTCTATTTCTATGAAAAATGTCATTCGAATTTTGATGAGGATTGCATAGAACCTGTAGATTGCTTTGGGTAGTATAAACATTTTAACAACACTAATTCCAATCTATGAGCATAGAATATCTTTCTATTTATTTGTGTCTTCTTCAATTTCTTTCACCAATGTCTTATAGTTTTCACATACAGATCTTTCACCTCCTTGGCTAGATTTATTCCTAAGTATTTTGTTCTTTTTGATGTGAATGTAAATGGGATTGTTTTCTTAATTTCTCTTTCTGGTAGTTTGTTATTAGTGTATAGAAACGCAACAGATTTCTGTATGTTGATTTTTGTATCCTGCAACTTTACTGAATTCACTTATTAGTTCTCACAGTTTTTTGGTGGAGTCTTTAGGATTTTCTATATGTAAAATCACACCATCTGCAAATAATGACAGTTTTACTTCTTCTTTTCCAGTTTGGGTGCCTTTTATTTCTTTTTCTTTCCTAATTGCTCTGGCTAGGACTTCCAATACTATGTTAAATAAAAGTGGTGAGAGGGGCCGGCCTGGTGGCATTGTGGTTAAGTTCATGCCCTCTGCTTCAATGGCCCAGGGTTCACAGGTTCAGATCCCAGGCATGGACTGACACACCACTCATCAAGCCATGCTATGGCAGCATCCTGCATACAAAATTAGAGGAAGACTGGTACAGGTGTTAGCTCAGTGACAATCTTCCTCAAGCAAAAAGAGGATTAGCAACAGACATTGGCTCAGGGCCAATCTTCTTCACTTGGGGACCTCCCCCCAAAAAACATCTTTGTCTTGTTCCTGTTCTTAGAGGAAAAGCTTTCAGCTTTTCACCATTGATTATGATGTCAGCTGTGGGCTTGTCATATATGGCCTTTATTATATTCAGGTACATTCCCTCTATACCCACTTTGTTGAGAGTTTTTATCATAAATGGATGTTAAATTTTGTCAGATGCTTTTTCTGTATCTATTGAGTTGATCTTATGACTGTTATCCTTCATCTCTGACTTTTATATCTTCATCTGACTTTTACCCTTCAATGTGGTGTATCACATTGATTGATTTGTGTATGCTGAATCATCCTTGCATCTCTAGACTACATCCCACTTGATCATGGTGTGTGATCCTTTTAATGTATTGTTGGATTTTGTTTGCTAATATTTCACTGAGAATTTTTGTATCCATGTTCATCAGGGATATTGGCCTATAATTTTCTCGTGGTGTCCTTGTCTGGTTTTTGTATCAGGATAATACTTGCCTTGTAAAATAAGTTTGGAAGTGTTCCCTCCTCTTCTATTTTTTGGGAGAGTTTGAGAAGAACTGATATTAATTCTTCTTTGAGTGTTTGGTAGAATTTATCAGTGAAGCTGTCTGGTCCTGGACTTTTGTTTGTTAGGAGGTTTTTGATTACTGATTCAATTTCCTTGCTAGTAATCAGTTTATTCAGATTCCTTCGTGATTCAGTTTTGGAAGGTTGTATGTTTCTAGGAATTCATCCATTTCTTCTAAGTTGTCCAATTTGTTGGCATATAATTATTCATAGTAGTCTCTTATGATCCTTTATATTCTGTGGTATCAGTTGTAACATCTCCTTTTTCATTTCTGACTTTGAGTCCTCTCGCTCTTTTTTCTTGGCAAGTCCAGCTAAAAGTTTGTCAATTTTGTTTATCTTTTCAAAGAACCAGCTCTTGGTTTCATTGATATTTCCAATGGTCTTTTTAGCCTCTGTTTCATTTATTTCTGCCCTGATCTTTGTTATTTCTTCCCTTCTACCAACTTTGGGCTTCATTTCTTCTTCTTTTTCTATTTCCTTAAGGTTAAAGTTAGGTTGTTTATTTGAGATATTTTCTTGTTTGTTTCTTGAGGTACCCATTCATCGCTATGAAGTTCCCTCTTAGAACTGTTTTTGCTGCATCCTGTAAGTTTTGGTATGTTGTATTTCCATTTCTCTTTTGATATCTTTGTTGACCCATGGAGATGTTCAGTAGCACAGTGTCTAATCTCCACATACTTGTGAATTTTCCACTTTTCTCCTGTAATTGATTTCTAGTTCAATAATATTGTGTCAGGAAATATGCTTGATATGATTTCAATCTTCTTAAATTTGTTAAGAATTGTTTTGTAATGTAATGTATGGTCTATCTTGGAGAATGTTCCATGTGCACTTGAGAAGAATGTGTATTCTGTTGCTTTTGGATAGAATGTTCTGTATGTATCTGTTAAATCCATGTAGTCTAACATGTGATTTAAGACTGATGTTTCCTTATTGGTTTTCTGTCTGGATGATCTATCCATCGATGTAAGTGGGATATTAAAGTTCCCAACTATTATTGCATTGCTGTCCATTTCTCCTTTAGGTCTGTTAATATTTGCTTTATATATTTAGGTGCTCCCATGTTGGGGATGTAAATATTTGTAAATGTCATCTCCTCCTGTTGGATTGATTCCTTTATCCCAAAAGGTATTCTTAAGTGAAAGGGCTAGTGACTAATATCCTTGCTGAAGACAGTAAGAGTCAAGACTCTCCTTAAGCATTTTAAGTACTTACAAAGTCTTAGTAAAATGTACCATCTTGTAGAAAAAAGTTACCTTAACAGGTGAGATAAGACGTCAAAGAATGCTAATTCTGCTTAGTTCTAGAGTCCAGGAAGTTAAAAGCAATCTAGAAAATATTAACACAATGTTAAAAATAAAGTATTGATTCACAAAAGAGAGCTAAAAGTAGGCTATAGCTTCTCTGAAGCTTAGTTCAGAAGAGCAGAATGGATAGAAAACACTCACATGAGAAGGATTTTATTCCAAACCTCCCCAGCTCTTTTCACCTTCACTTGTGCCCTAATGCTTATGCCTTCTCCTCCCCACTCAATACTAGAAACTCATGAAGAGTCACTCCTTGGGTTAGACACCTGAAGATTGAGACGTTTCTTCTCTGTGGAAGACGGAGGAGTCTTGTAGCATTCTCTCATGGGCAGTGCTTATCAGATTAGCTCTTGAGAGCTGTGTAGATTGCTTCTAAATATGGCTGCCAGTGATGCCTCCTATGTCTGTTCGCAAATGCTCCTTTTCCCATCAAGAGGTGGTGTTTGTTTCTCCACCCCTTGAATCTGGTCTGGTCTGTGACTTGCTTTGATAACAGAATGCAGAAGTGACATTCTGAGAATTCTAAGCCTAGGTCTCTAGAGGCCTTGTAACACCTGCCTTCACTCTTGGAAGCCAGGCACCCTGCAAATGTCAGACTAGATAACTGAGTGATGAGAGGTCACCAGGGAGAGAACCAAAGTGCTCAGATGTTGGAAGTGAGCCTGTCTTTGATCCTCAAGCCCACTTGATCCAGGTGATTCCATAAGAAGAGAGAGGCCCAGCCAGCTCTCAGCTGTTCAGGCCATTCCAGCTGGGGCCACAGACATTGCAGAGCAGAGAAGAGCTGTCCACACTGAGCCCTGCCTGAATTCCTGCCCCACAAAAACATAAGCAAATAAAATGGCTTTTGTTTTAAGCCACTAAAATTTGGATAGGTTATTACACAGCAATAGATAACTGAAACAAGGTATAGAGAACCTGGCTCTGGGGGGTTTGGGGTAAAGCGGTCACAAATATAAATTAAAAAGAGAAGAAAATGGCATTGAGAAAGTACATTTGTAACTAGGGAAATAATCCTCCACGGGGAACCTGGTAGAGTGAAATGGGGGAAACCAACTTACAGCAATAGTGCAGAGACACTAAGTGATGGCCGCGCTGGGATCTCAGCGAGAGTTCTCCACATCTATGCTTTTGCTTCTTCATGCAGCTTATAATGATCACTAGTGAGCCAGGAAAATGACGACTACTGAGGCTCTGAGCCTAGAAGTGGGAAACAAAGGTCTTTAACCCCTCCCTTATGATAAGACCATCCCATGTTGTACCACTGTGATGCTTGGGAGGATCAAGTGGTACTTTGGCTCCCAAGATTGTTGCTTGAGAGTGTTAGGTTATATCTAAGGGAAAACAAGATAATTGTTAAATTGGGAGCGTGTGTGTGTATTTTTAAAAAATTCTCATGATTGAAAGATCCTCATTTACAAAATACTTCAAACTTGTTGCCATCCCAGTTTTTTCCTTCAATTAAATGATAGGCCAAAGAGTGAGTTCTATATCCTAGCAATTAGTCTGCCTTTTAAAATTGCTTTTTCTATCATTAGAGCCCTGAGAAGACCACTGCTCTCTCAGTACCTCTCTCTATATTTTTAGTCTCCTTTCTTTTACTTCTGACAGCATTTTCCAGCCAGCTAACCTCCTTTGCTTTATTGATTCCACTTAGGCTGCCTGCAAGACATTCCGAGTGTGACTGAGCACAGGTGGGGGCAGGGTGCACCTTGAGCCTTTTCCAGCGACGGGGTGATCAATTTGCTGATCCAGGGTACCATGGACAGGGCTTTGGAAGGCCTGGATGCAGACCTGGAGGACAGCACTCCTCTGAAAGAGGCATGCAAATCTCATCTTTCTCTTTTACTCCCTTTTAAGAAATTTAGCACAACACAGGGACCCACAACTAGAATATACAACTATGTACGGTGGGGCAGGGGGCCTTTTGGGGGGGGGGGCAGGAGGAGGAAGGGAGGAGGAGGGGGAAGAAAAGATTAGCAACAGATGTTAGCTCAGGTGCCAATCTTTAAAAAAAAAAAAAGAAAGAAATTTAATTTGGAAATCCAGTCACTAAAAAGTAAAAGTAAATGAGCTTATTCAGAAGGTGCTGTTGTGGGGTGGGAGTGTGGGCAGGGGAATGGTTGATATGAGGATGGGAAAAAAGTCAATTGCAGCAGCAAAATGTTCCAAACTAAGTCGTTTCACACTCTTTGAACATTACTGGTATGTTAGTGACCAGACATCTCTGATTTAAACTAAAAAATTGTGGAACCTGAAGACAGTGGTCTTAGCAGTTCTGAATTAGACATCACCTCCCTGCTGAGTTTGGTCACGGAGAAAAAACAGTTGGGAAATTCTGGAAACTATGAAATCTCTACTGTCATTGTCCAAGGTCAAAAACAGAAATTTCTGGTTCCTGAAAGCCTAAACATAAGTCAGGGCACAGTTGGCCAATCTACCAATTGCAAAGTAGAATTTGAAGGAAAATTAACAGTGTGGTTGTTCTCATACTGAAGAAAAAGATAAATGTTATCATTGTTATTATCATATGCCTTAAAATACAATGCAAAGAGACTCATATTTACAGGGGAAATGTTATAATGTAGATCTCAGAATTGCTTCAAAGCATTAATAAGTGGGGGAGGAGCTGATGAGCAGACAGATGAAACAACATTGGCCATGTTGAAGGAAGTTATGCAAACTTGGAAATAAAAGGACAACTGCATGTTTTTCAGTGTCTTTCCTGGAATCTCATCTACCAAGCCCACCCAAGGATTATTTAGTTCTTACGGTAGGGTTCAGCAAACTTTTTCCGTAAAGGGCCAGATAGTAAATATTTTAGGCCTTATGGGCCATTTTGACTGTCGCAATACTCAACTCTGCTTTTTTGCATAAGTAGCCATAGAAGATCTGAACTAGGATCTGTTTTACAGTGGTAAAAAGTCAAGCTTTATATCTTGGTCTGAAGAATTAACTCATGAAATCGTGGCCTGATCTTCTTGCCTCTCTGGTGTGAAATGAATGAAAAAGTGAAACATATTAATGAACACTAATGGTCTATCATTAAGGGAAAACCAGATAAAGCAGTAATCATTTATCTTGTTTTATTGAGTTACAAACAGGATAATTTATAAATTTGCCAATTCTTTATTACAAAGACTCACATTCAGCTTTTAGCCACAATGCTGGTAGATGCATTGGGGTTGTGATAGTGTATTTCCTCAATACTAAGATACCATCAATTATATAATCTGCCACCAATTCAAAACAGTTAAAATGTTCCAAGAGAAAGTTAACCCATCAGTTGCCACACTCCAGCAATGAGGCAAAAAACAAAGCAAAAAAACAACCAAACATGAATTATGTTCTTACTATTTATTAGGCCCTGTGCTGGGTACTTGAGTTCTAGGTTCTTTTATCCCCTTCTCAGGTAAATATCATCACCTCTTACAAATGAGGAAACAATTTCATTCCATTGGGATCAGAGAACATACTTTGTATGATTTCAATCCTTTTAAATATACTAAATTTGTTTCATAGCCTAACATATATTCTATCCTGAAGAATGTTCCATGTGCACATGCGAAGAATGTGTATTCTGCTGTTGGTGGCTGAAGTGTTCTATAGTTGTTTGTTAGATCTAGTTTATCATGTTGTTTAGGTGTTCTGTTTCCTTGTTGATCTCCTACGTAGTTGTTCTATCCATTATTGAAAGTAGGGTATTAAAGTCTCCAACTATTACTGTTGAATTGTCTGTTTCTTCAATTCAATCAGTTTTTGCCTTGTGTATTTTGGGGCTTTGTTGTTAGGTGATCTTGTGTTTATAATTGTTACCTTTTCCTGATGGATTGGCCCTTTGATCATTATAAAATGTCCTTCTTTGTCTCCAGTAACAATTTTTTTTTCCTGAGGAAGATTAGCTCTGAGCTAACATCTGTTGCCAATCTTCTCTTTTTTTTGCTTGAGGAAGATTAGCCCTGAGCTAACATCTGTGCTAATCTTCCTCCACTGAATATGTGGGTCACTGCGTCAGCATGGCTGACGAGTGGTATAGGTCTGTGTCTAGAATCTGAACCTGCAAACCCAGGCCACTGAAGTGAAGCCTACCAGACTTAAACACTGTGTCATGGGGCCAGCTCCTCCAGTAACAATTTTCATCTTAAAGTTTATTTTGTCTGATGTTTATATAGCCACTCTTGCTCTTATCTGGTTACTTTTTGCAAGGTACATCTTCCATCCTCTCATTGTTAGCTTATTTTTATCTTTGAATCTAAAGTGTGCCTCTTATAGAGAGCATATAGTTAGGTCATGTTTTTGAATTCATTTTGGCAATCTCTGCCTTCTGATTGGAGTGTTTAGTCCGTATACATTTAATGTAATTACTGATAAGGTAGGGTTTATGGCTGCCATTTTGTTTTATATGTCTCTTATGTGATTTTTATTCCTCTTTCATTACTGCCTTCCTTTGTGTTAAATAATTTCTGATACACCATTTTAATTCTCTTGTTGTTTCTTTACTGTATTTTTTAAGTTATTTTCCTAGTGGTTGTCCTGGAGATTATGGTTAGCTTTTTAATTTAAGACAGTCTAGTCTGGATTAAACCCCTATGAGTAGGAGTGGAGCAGTGTCTGATATAATGCCAGAAGATGAGAGGATGGCAAAAAAAGACCAGGCAGGGTTCCACTCTTGGACAAAGGGTTGCTAGGAGTCAGAATCAACTCAACAGCACTAACAACCAAGTTTGGGTTAATACCAAATTAATTTCAATAGTATACAAAAACTTTGCTGCAGTATATACTTCCAATTCTTCCCTCCTCCTTTGTCTTATCATTTGTCATCAGATTACATTTCTGTATAAGCCTATCAGAAGTTTAATAATTATTTTTATGCAGCTGTCTTTTAAATTATATAGGAGAAGAATTACAAACAAAAATACATTTATACTGTCTTTTATACTTCCTATGTATTTACCTTTACTGGTGTTCTTTATTTCTTCATGTACATTCAAATTACTATCTAGTGTCCTTTCATTTCAGCCTGAAGGATTCCCTTTCGTATTTCTTGTAAAATAGGTCCACTTGGGACAAATTCTCTCAGTTGTTTATCTGGGAATGTCTTAATTTCTCCTTCATTTGTTGACGGAGATTTGTTGTGTATAGAATTCCTGAATGAGAGGTTTTTTTTTTAGCACTTTAAGTGTGTCATCCCACCATCTTCTGATCACCATGGTTTCTGATGGGATGTTAGTCTTCTTGAGGATCCCCTGCACGTGACGAGGTACTTTTCTCTTGGTGCTTTCTGCAGGTTGACTATGATGTGTCTAGGTGTGATCTCTTTGAGTTTATCCTACTTGGAGTTCACTGAGCTTCTTGGATGTGTAGATTAATGTTTTTCATCAAATTTGGGGCATACCTTTGATGTTCTGGAAAGCAATTTGCAACTCTGCCTTGGCCTTCACTTCCTGCTTTTGCAGAGCCTTAAGGTCAGCCAGAGATGAGAGGTCAGGGCTTTCTCAGCTCTCTCCCCGGGCATACTCACTGCCCTGGACATGTGCAAGGACTTCTAGGTCTCCAGCAATGTCCAGGCTTTTCAAAGCCCTCTGGACAGCTCATCCACCAGTTTCCTTTTTCAGTTGTTTGGTCAGCTTCTTGTTGGCCTCAACCGGTATGGCTTAGACAGCTGCGATGTTAAACAACGGTCACACGATTGTTTCTGACTGATGCCCTGGGAATACAGCTGTTTACACAGAACAGGTCAAGTAAAGATAAACCCTGAGAATGGGGCCTTTCCAGGGAGTTGCCTGATAGGTCAAATAGTGACAGTTCTCTGGGGACAGGGACTTTGGGGCCAGCTACAAACCCATTCTGCCTCCTGCACTGGCCAGTCTGCTGAGTCTCAGACCTACTACAGTTGTAAGGCTGTTGGTGTTCAAGGCTGCCCAAGATCTGGAAAGAGGGGAAAGGAAATTGGTCAGATTGTCAGAAACCTCCCTGTTCTCACTGAGATTCAGCTGTTTTTCTTGAATAAACACTCCTGGGATTGTTGCGATCCTTTGGTTAATTTCCAGGGTTCTGAAAACATTGATTTTGATAATTTTGCCAGTGTTCTCTCCGCTTGTATAAGGAGTGGGTTTTCAGAGGTCCTTATTCTACCATTCTAGGAGCCTTTCTCCAAAGAGGAAATAAAGGTTAAGTAGTTGCCCAAGGACACCAAGTCAAGCAGCACCAAAGCTCAAATCCAAAGCATATATTCTACATTCAACTGCCTCCCACTACAACAGTTTTCTGGACCTTCACGTTAGATAATAAGCAGTAGTCACAAAACCTCCATGGTGTATCACTTATTTGGATGGCAGTTTTAACAAAGCCGTTTCACATCAAATCTCCATCCCTGAAGCTGGCACTGAGCACTGTCATCTGCTGACTCTCAACACCAGTTTCTACAAAATGTGTTTCTGTCACAGGCATTTTATTTCCCTCTCACTCTGGTTTTGACTCTTACTCTCCTGGAGCTCGATGCCAGCATCTCCTTAGCACTTACTATGAAGGTTTATGTTGGCAAGGATTATCTTCAGGAGGAAACTGAGTACCAGACTCAGATACAGTCATATGTCACTTAATGATGGGGAGACATTCTGAAAAATGTGTCATTAGGCAATTCTGTCATTGTGCAAACATCATAGAGTGTATTTACACAAACCTAGATGGTATCGCCTACTATACACCTAGGCTCCATGGTACTAATCTCATGGGACCACCACTGTCTATGCGGTCTGTCACTGACTGACATGTCGTTCTGTGGCACATAACTGTATAAGACGCTTACCCAAGCAGGATGAATGGTGTGCTCCCCCCGGGGGTATTTGCCACAATATGCGAACTCTCTATGAATTTTTCAGTAAAGTGAGCAGCAGGTAAGCTTGAGCTCTACATTCATGCCAGTTAATAGTTGAGGAAAGACAGATACCAGGGTCTGGAAGAACTGAACAAAATTATGTTCAAATTCCTCTTGAACTAGAAGTGTGCTTAAAACAGAGCCTACATTCTTGAGCACTGACCTGTAATAAAAAGTGGTGGTAAAAGGTAAATCTTTTACCAGGGTGCCCAGCTCCACTATTTATTACAAGACCTGAAGTGTTGGGATGGAGAAGCATTTGCTGCAGTGGTATCAATATTACAGCTCTTGACATCTCTCTTTATGGGCTCAGTTGACCTGAAATCAGAAAACCATTTCACATACTAACAGGGCATGTTTTGATGATGTACTTGACCTTTGCCTCTGGGCTCAGCAATCAGAAGAGTGATAAGATGACATTTTTTTTTTAGCAGAAAAGAACCTGAAGAATTTAAGCTTAAAGGAGCCCAAATTCAACAATGTAATAGCCGTGAGCATTTAATTAGTTAACACCCGTCTCTTCCTGCAGTGGCTCTACAGCCTGGCTGCACATTAAAAGTCACCTGGGAGCTTTAAAAAAAATCCTGTGGGACCAGGCCCTAAGATCAATTAAATCAACCCCTCAGGGAGGGATCCAGCCATCAGTATTTTAAAAATGTTCTCCAAGTGATTCTAACGTGAGGGCCACTGTGTAAAGATATTAAGGACACACACCCCTGATCTAGTGTTGGCAGATTTGGCAAATAAAAACTACCAGACACCTAGTTAAATATGAATTTCAGAAAAAGAACTTTTTAAAATATAAGTATGAACTGTATAATAGTTATCTGAAATTTATATTTAAATGAGTGTCCTATATTTTGTCTGGAAATCCTACACAGGACAAAACTGAAAAACAGGAGGGATAGAAAAGCTATCAGCAGAGAAACTGCCCTGGTTGGCAGGTTCTTCTACCTGAGGAGGGCCCCAGGGATGTTCCAGGGGCTTCCTTAGGGCCTCTTAGTTTGTGGGGGCTGCCACAGCAAAATACCACAGGCTGGGAGGCTCAAACAACAGACATTTATTTTCCCACAGTTCTGGAGACCAGAACTCCAAGATCGAGGTGTCACAGGTTTCGCTTCTCCTGAGGCCTCCCCTCCACGTGGCTTGGCCTTCTTGCTGTGTCCTCACCTCATCTCTTAACCTGTGTGCATGCAACCCTGGTGTCTGTGTGTGTCCAAATTTCCTCTTTTTTAAAAAATTTTTTTTCTGCTTTTTCTCCCCAAATCCCCCCAGTATATAGTTGTATATTTTAGTTTCGGGTCCTTCTAGTTGTGGCATGTGGGATGCCGCCTCAACATGGCCTTGTGAGTGGTGCCATGTCCCCGCCCAGGATCCCAACCGGTGAAACCCTGGGCCGTGAAGCAGAGCCCGTCAACTTAACCACTCGGCCCCAGGGCCAGCCCCCAAATTTCCTCTTAAAAGGACACCAGTCGTACTGGATTAGGCCCCACTCATATGACCTTTACTACCTCTTTTGAGTCCCTCTCTCCCAACATAGTCACATTTTGAGGTGCTGCGGGTTACCTCTTCAACAAATGAATTTTAGGGTACGCCATCAGCCCATAACAGTGCCCCTCACGGGACTGCAGTCCTGGGGAGCATGGAGGGTCAAGCCTTATTGCTCTGATGTCCTCTTCCCACTGCTGCCCTAGCCCAGAGAGTGGCTGTGGCCCCGAGCTACCAGGAGAGGGAAAAAGGGGCATTTCTGAGGGAAGCGATAGAAATGAGGGTCAGGAGGGCAGAAGTCCACTTTTTTCTGGGAAGAAAGGGAGGGAAGGGGAAGAGCGATGTCATCAGGCGGAAAGGCGATAGAGGAAGGCAAGGCGAACATGTTAAACCAAGAGGGGCCGCATGGAGAAGAAAGGAATACATGACCCGCTCCTCCAGAGGTGGAGGACACTAGGAAAGGGAACAGGTAGGACACAGGAAACTAATCAGATTTCCGGTAGCAAAGGGAAGAACCGTAGAAAATGCTCTCCTCCCCCCCTGCAAAATTCCCCGTTTACTTTGTCCCTTTTAGGGAAAAAACAAAAATTGCCTCGAGTGTTACAAGGGTCTGCACAGGTCTCGGCGAGGAGCCTGCCCAGCCTCATTTTAGTGACCTCTCCGGCTTGGTCGCCTTGGAGCACACAGGTCCCGCTCTGCTCGGGGGCGTGAGCATGCAAGGCAGGGAGCCGCCGGGCCGCCGGGGCCGCCGAGGGTCTGCAGGGCGCGGCTCCGGGCCGGCCGGCATGCGCGGGGCGGGGCGGGGCAGCGGGGAGCCTCCCACCCCGCCGAGGGAGCCGCCCCGCAGGGGAGGGCGGTCCCGAGCTAGGGTTTCCGAGGGAGGTTAGGGCACACCACTCCTGGTGTTCTCGTGATCGACGGCGACGAAGCGCGTGGCCGGGCAGGCGGCGGGAACCAGCCCGCACGGTGACATTGGCCGCAGAGCCGGGAAGCGCCGAGGGCTGCGCCCCGCTCCCCGAAGCCCGCGCCCCAGCGCCGCCGCCTTTCCCACCTGCGCGAAAGGCTCCTGACCTCGGCTGTCCATAGTCCCGCCCCCGGGGACCGAGGCCCGGGAGACGAGGCCTCCGCGCGCCGGGTCAGCCCGTCGACTCTGTCCCCCTCCCCTCCCCGGACGCAGGAACCTGCATCCCCCAGTGATCGCAGCTGGCTGTGTCCTCGGGAGGGACGGGCCGTGAGGCCCCCTAATTTATGGTCCTGGTGTAACAGCTTTAAGGTGACTTCTCTGCCCGCAGAGGAAGGACCGCCCCGCAGGCTCGTGCATTTCGGATCGGCCTGATTCATTTTGAGCAGAGCAGGCAGCACCCTCTTTGACTGAGGCGGGACGTCAGCTGGGCACCAGCCTCTGCAGAGCCGGGTCGGGGCTGGCAAAGGTTTAGCTTTGTCCGAAACTGAAGAAATAATGTAAAAGAGGTCGGGGCGTTTGACAGAAGGTGCTAGCATACTGATTAAAGCAGATTCAGTTTGAAAGAGGGTGAAGATCATTTGACCGATTCCTTCTTTATTCCTCTGTTTGTACAGACATCAGTGCCCCGGGGGTGGGAGGGAGGGAGGGATGGTTTTTTCTTTTTCTTTTTAATATTTGAGTATGGGGGGGTGGGGGGCACCCAACACTTATGGCTTAGAAGGGAAGGAATTTGGGCAAATAAGTATCAGAACATACTTCTAAAGATGTTCTATTTCACGATCATTTGTGTGGGAAAAAAATACTTCTTGCCTTTTGAGTTCTCTTCAGACATTACAACTAGTATTTACAGGATATATAAATTATCGGATAAGCACACCAACACACCACACTTCATGAGGTCATTACTCTGTGTTACTGTAGTAACTCATTTAAATGATGCCATTGAGTGATGCAACTTAGTCCCATGAATAAAAGGGACTAAATAAGAATATTGAGGGAGTTGTAATATTTAATGGAAAATATTTTCACATGAATGAATAACAAATTCAGTAGGGTGGATATGCTATTCCAATGTACACACATTCATTTATTATATTTATTTGTGTGTGCAGGACTCAAATGTGGACACACAGCACCAGGTGACCTCCGAATACAATCCTTAACACACTGTTCCTCAAGGGGACCAAACAAAGCCCGAGAGCGAGTGAGAGAACGTGACTGCACAGGGAGGGGCAGGCTGGTGTCACCCATGCAGTGGCACAATCATTTCTGTTATTTATAGCTTTAACCAGAAAAAGAGACTGAGAGCAGCTGAGTACCAATTTATTTTGCTGCCTGAACCGATGACTGGCTGCCTTAAATGTCACTGAGTTGGAAGGCTGTGCATTTCGTTCACCACCAGGTTACGGGAAGCTCTGAGGCAGGTCTAGAAGGCAATCAGTAACCGCCATGAGAAGGTGGGCAGTGCAGTCCTGCCGGGCCGAACAGCCCTGGGGGTGCTGAGGGCGGCCTGTCCTCGCTGACTCATCATCAAATGCTGTCTGAGGAGCCACAAAGGGGGCCAGTTTAGTCCTGTTCCAGGAGCACAGTGGAGCAGGAGGCGAGGGTGTCCTCCCAGAACAACAGCAAAGACCTGGAGGTCAGGAGCGGGGACCTGTTTGGGCCACAAGCACGGCATGTGCACCTGACACACAGGTCCCGTGTCCAGCTCCCCAGGTGTGTAACACTCATGGGAAGTAAGTGCAGTAACAGGCACGAAGGAGTGCTGTAGAAACCAGAACTGAGGAGTCCGTCCGGGTCAGGGAAGGTTGTCCACCCGTGCTGACCACGGTGCTGGTCACGAAGGATATGGAGGAGCTGGTCAGGGAGAGAGGGCAAAGGTCGGGGTGGCCATGGTGGACGAGAGATTACAAAGGAAAGGAGGCAAAGGCAAAGAGCACCCTGATTAGCGCCTGAGGAGGATCCTGGATATGCAGGTTCCAGCTGCGTCCCACGTCTTGTGGAACTGAGTGTTTAGAAGGTGCCAGAAAGCCCACTCCCTAATGATGAGCAGCAGCCAGGGGGTCTCCTCAAACTTTCCAAAGAACTTAATGGAAAACTGTGTGTGTTTCTTGAAGCACATGTAGCATCATGACTACAGGGCAAGCCAAAATCACAGAACAGAACTAAGCTCTGAAATCCTGGCCTAATTGTTGTTAGTTCAAAATAACCCTGCTCCACTGATAGGACTCGTGACAGACAGATACAAAGTTGCTCTCCCCAGCTTTCCCTCTGAAGTCTGCTGTGTCCCCTCGAAGGGCCGACGATTGGGCAGCTGAGCAGCAGCATTAGGTCCCTAGGCCGCCCATGGTCGGGTCACCGGCCCCTGTCCTGCTGGGCTGCTCTCAGCACCGCAGGAGACTCCTCTGTCATCACCACAGAAGGCGGCTCGCTCCTTTGCGGTCATCTGCTCACTGCAAAGCCCCGGGGGATGCTCCTCTTCCTCCCTTCCTTCCTTCGCCTCCCAATCTCCTCCTCCCCTCTCAGAAGCGCTCACTGTTAAGTGTCCGAATTATGACTGCAAAGCGATTGCTGCCCTCAGTTACAGAAAAAAGGAAACCGCCTCCTTTGTCTTCCCTCATCAACCTCCCAGGCTGGGTCTCCCCAGCAGCAGCGCTCGTTGTCTCCATGAGATGCGGGGGCACACGTCTCGTTTTAGACAGTGTCCATCCTCGTAGTCACGTAGTCTAGCCACACAGCGGCGTTTCCAAGGCCGATTTCTCATCTACTGCCCCTTCCTATCTCATGTGAAAGCGCCTCCTTCCTTTTCTAGCTGGATTACCTCTGTGTGACCTGGATTCCAGCCTTCCCAGAGGCTTCCTTGAAGGAACCACAGTGCCTGAGGATCAAGGTCAGCGCCTGCATGGCCTGGGGGCTTGCCAGTGGGTCCTGTGCTTGTGAAGAGCAGTTCTGGGTGATTCTGACAGACCTCAGGGTTTTATTTATTCATTTTGCAAACATTACAGAAGCCCTTTCGTATATCTTAGGGGATGGGGAAATGAATAAGAAGCCTCGTCTAGGGCAGCAGACACCTAAAGGGTAACGCTCACACGAGACAGCACAATAACGGAGGGATGAAGAGAGCTGTGGAAAATCAGGAGAACGTGTTTCAGAGTCTGCCCGGATCAGGGAGTGATCGCCACATCCGTGGATTCCAGCATTCGTTGTGAAGGCTGAAGAGGAGCTGGTCCGGGGAGAAGGGGTGGAAGGTCATGCTGCCCTGGGTGGAAAACAAAGCTTAAATGAGCGGAGGCAGAGGAGGACAGGTGGGGAGGAGAGGCAGGAAGGAAGCTATGGGGCTGACAGAAACGAGAAAACAAAGGGGAAGACGGCCCAGCAGAGGGCAAAGGGGAGCAGCAACCCCTCTGCTCCGGCTGAGCGGCCCGCAGCTGCGCACAGCCAGCTCAGTCCCAGGGCAGACACCGTGATGGCCTCACCAAACTCGCTGAAGCACCAGGAAACGAGGGACTAGAGTTTGCAATATCCTACTAAGAGCACAAGACAGATACAGAAATAGGAAAAAAAGACAGGCATTGAAAAAGTTTGGAAGAAAACACATCAGAACAATACTAGCTGTAATCTGTTCACTATGGGTGGTAGGATTGTGAATGACTTTAATTTCCTTCTTTTTACTCTCTGGGTTTTCTATTCTATGGGGAGCATGAATACTTGGCTACTAACTGAGTGATCTTTAAGACAAAACACATTCCGATAAAAGGGTTCCTAGTGTTGGTTAAGTTCATGACGTTGGCATCTGATCCGTACGTGGAGAGGTGAGGGTCAGAAACAGCACTGTTTCATTCAGTGGGCTGGTTTCGTGGCAAGGGTGTACGGTATGTCTCATTTGTATATATGTGACATTCCGCCCCACCAGCCGCCCTCATCCTCGAGGGCGAGGATGACCTGTAGCCATCCCAGTACCCTGTTGCTAGCACAAACCTGGCACAAGTGGACGCATGTTGGGTAAGTGTTGTTTAATGAAAGGATCCTAGGCCTTCTGACCTTAGATCAGGACTCTTCGCCACAAGAGTGATGCTTGTACTTTAGCATGCATCAGAATTATCTGAAAGGCTTATTAAAACACAGAATGCTGGTCCCACCCTCAGAACTTCTAATTTAACAGGTCTGGGGTGGGCCCGAGAATTTGCATCTCACAGGTTCCCAGGTGATGCTGGCCCCAGACCACACTTTGAGAACCACTGCTCTATAACCCACGGTCTTCAGGTGGAAGGATCCTCAGGGCCGCCTGTTGCCACACTTACTTTTCATAACCGTATCTTGAAACAATGCTCCGAAAGACACCATAAAGAAGAGTCAAAGCTAATACAGCTGGCAGAGAGCTAAAATGACCAAGAATGCTTTTAATTCAATTCAACAGTTTATTAACTATCACATTTCTGTCCAGTACTAAGACTTGTTGAAGGGATTACAAAAGACATATTTCCACTGTTTGGTATCTTCAAAGATCACAGGGTTTGGTCATGGAGTCCAGATTAGCATATAGGAAATGGAAAATAGTAATACGTAGAGTTGGATAACCAAACATGTGGTATCAACAAGTTCTATGGGAATTAGTGAAGGGAGAGATCAATGTCAAGGCAAAGCTTTACAGAAAATCTAAGTTTAGGACCTTGAAGGATAGTATTTAGGATATATATTGCTGTACAACAAACCACCCCAAAACATAGTGGCTTAAAACTACTGTTGTCATCTCATGGTTCTGTAGGCTGACTGTCCTCAGCTGGGTGGTCCCGCTTGGGATCTCTCCTGTAGTTACAGCCAGTAGCTGGGACTGGAGTCACCTCAAGGCCCAACTGGGCTGTTTGTCTAAGATGGCTTCTCCACTCACAGGTCTGGTACCTCAGCCTCCTCCACGTGGCCTCTCACTCCAGAAGAGTTGCCTGGACTTATTAATGGCAGTTGAGGCTTTCAAGGGATAGGAAGTGGAAACTGCCAGTCCTCTTAAAGAGCAGGCCTGGAATCGGCACAGTGTCACTTGCGTCATATTCTATTGGTGAAATTAGTGACAGGCCAGCCCACATTCAAGAGGGCAGAAGAACAGACTCCATCTCTCAGTTAGGGAGTGGCATGTGTACACAGAAGAGAAGAAACTGAGGGCAGCTATCTTTGGAGACGAGCTACCACAGAAGGGCCGGCAGAGGAAACCATCCACAGCATGAAGATGCAAGAACCAGAACAGGACCAAGAGGAGATCTAAAGGCCTGTGTACAAGGAAAATCAGAGTGGTTGAAAACTGAAATGAAGAGCCTGAGTCCGATCTGTTAAACAAAGGGAATCACTGCAAGTTGTTAGGTAGCAAAGGGGCTTTCACTCACCCCACACACTCACATGTACCGTTTGCCTCCCAGGATCAGGGCTAAGAGGTATACATACAAACACACGCAAGACACGCATGGGCCGGCCACCACGGGAGATGCAGGCAAGTGAAGAGGCAAGTACCGTCTGGTGTGATGACTGCTAACAAAGGGGAAAGTGCAGGGTGTTATGAGAGCATCTAAACAAGATAAGGAGGCAGGAGGGAGAGGGAGAGGCGGCTGTCAGTGTTGGTTTAAAATGAGGCCTCTAGAACCCTTGTGTGCTGGTAGTGGGAATGTAAATTGGTGCAGCCACTAGGGGATACAATATGGAGATTCCCCAAAAAAATTAAAAATAGAACTACTATTTGATCCAGCTATTCCGCTTCTGGATATTTACCCAAAGAACACGAAAATGCCAAGCTGAAAAAATACATGCACCCCTATGTTCATCACAACATTATTCACAACAGCCAAGTCTTGGAAGCAACCTAAGTGTCCATCAACGGATGAATGAATAAAGAAGACGTAGTATATACACAACAGAATACTACTCAGCCATAAACAAGATGAAACAGTGCCATTTGCAACAACAGAATACTACTCAGCCATAAACAAGATGAAACAGTGCCATTTGCAACAACAGAATACTACTCAGCCATAAACAAGATGAAACAGTGCCATTTGCAACAACAGAATACTACTCAGCCATAAACAAGATGAAACAGTGCCATTTGCAACAACGTGGATGGACCTTGAGGGTATTATGTTAAGCAAATAAGTCAGGAAGAGAAAGACAAACACTGTATGATTTCACTCACATGTGGAAGATAAACAAACACATAGGTACAGAGAACAGACTGGTGGCTACCAGGAGGGAAGGGGGCTGGGGGGAGAGCAAAAGGGGTAAAGGGGCACATGTGTATGGTGATGGATGGGAACTAGACTTTTGGTGATGAGCACGATGCAGCCTATACAGAAGGTGAAATATAATGATGTACACCTGAAATTTATACAATGCTATGAATCACTGTTATCTCAATTAAAACATTAAAAACTTAAAAAAATTGTTTTTAAAATCCCTCTAACAAAAGTTCATGGGCAAGACTGAAGGAAGGAAAGACAGCAGCCAAGGAGACCAGTTAGAAGGCTGAAGCAATACAGTGATTAGAATTAGACATTTTAAATCTCCTCCATCCCTAACGAATGAAGATGAAGCCCTGACAGGGAGTATGCCTAGAGCAGGACGGGGTGTTAAAGGTGTCATATCACCCCTTTTAAAGATTCGGTTCTGCCCAATATATAAGGTCATCTGATAAAACTTGTAAAAGGACAACAGGTGGCTGAAATGATACCAAGGCATTATCCGGCACACCTGGGAGACGACATCACAGGCAGCGGAGGGAGCGTTCTTTCCTCCTGCCCCAGAAGCACCTCCCTGGCTCCAAAGGAGGAACTGGCTGTGCTCTTGGGAGGCACACAGAGTCACTGACTAACCTGTAGGGGAGGAATTATGAGTTTGTTGTTCCTGTCTACATTAGACGAGCTCATGTCTTTAGGACAATACCTACAGCAAGCTGCTCACATGCTGTACCAAGGGAACAGCGACTGCTCATCATATCACAGAGAAATCATTCTCCACCAGAAAGCGGGCTCCACTGGGCCTGCCCTTGCTTGCTGCCCGCCACTACCACCTGTACCTGGTGCACTGCCAAATACACAGTGGACACGCGATGAATGTCTGACTAGCTTAAAGCATATACCAAGTTTTGTACAGATCACAGATGGTGATGGAGCTAGGTACCCTCAGAGTACTTAACTCTGCATCCTCAACTCTGCCAAGAGCTCTAAGTGTACAGTTAGCTATTCAGAGAAATGGAGGAGCTTTCACCAAACTACCAAGAGCACAGGAGTAATATTCACACCCGGCCCTTGTGTATAATACAATGGAATAACCTTGCTAAGGAAAATGGTGACAGCTAAGTCAAAGAGATGAGGTAGCATCTCCTTTCTGTCACCCTTTGATGACTGTTTTGATCCTTACTGTTTTCAGGCGCCTCTTTTCCTGTCTACTGTTGTTCTTTGCTAGCCTTCATTCAAGAGTCTTCCCCAGGAACTGTGCAGGTGTAGGGGGGAAGGGAGGGAAGTGGCAGGAGTGTCCGTTTTGTCTTACTAGCTCGGGCCATGGCCAGGTCCTATCAGAGTGGAGGAGGAGAACTGGAGAGAAGACAACTGGGGAAATGAGGAAGAAGAGAGAAATGAGGAAGAAGGAGTCACAGTAAGCCAAAGGGAAGGAAGACAGAAGTGGAGGCGGCATAAGGACTGAGGTCATGGGGGGAAGACGCCTCCCGGTCTAAGGCAGGGCAGAGGGTAAAAATAAGATAGGAAGTGAACAGAGACCGCTGTGATGGGAGCGAGCCAGCCAGCCAGCCAGCCAGGCCCCTTGCTGTTGCTTTCTTCTGCTTCATCATTCCACTGGTAATCGTACCTCTCTTGGAAATAGAGATGAAATTTGATGAAAGTTCATCAGTTTGAGATATTTAGTTGTTCATAGTCAAATGCTATATTAGTTTCCTTTGGTGCTGTAACAATTATCACAAACGTAATTGCTTAAAACAACACAAATTAATTATCATTCTGGAGGTCAGAAGTCTAAAATGGGTCTCGATGGGCTAAAATCAAGGTGTCAGAAGGGCTTTCTGAAGGTTCTAGGGGAGACTGTTTCTTTGGCTTTTCCAGCTCCTAGAGGCTGCCTGCATCCCTTGGCTCATGGCCCCCTTCCTTCCTCTTCAATGCCAGCAATGGCAGGGCGAGTTCTCACAGTGACGCAGCATACACTACTCTAACTGTGCTTCCATGGTCACGTGTCCTCCTCTGACCATGGCTTTTCTGCCTCCCTACTCCACTGTGATTATATTGGGCCAACTGGATAATCCAGGATAATCTCCCTATCTTAAGGTCAGCTGACTAGCAACCTTACTCTATCTGCAATCTTAATTCTCTTCTGCCATGTAACCTAATACACGAATAGGTTCCAGGGACTAGGATGTGGATATCACTGCGGGGCAGGGGGGGTGGGGGGGGTGTTCTCCTGACCACAAACACTATAGCCTTGCTGAAACTACACTGTCACATTTTTCCTAGTATTCTTGAAAACCAAGAAGGACTCTGAATGTCAGTTATTTGTTTGTTTTTCCTCTTATGGGTTTGCTGGAAACAGAAGTAACAATCCTAACCATCGGTCATTTAAACAAGGGAAGATTGATAGCTTTGACTAAAAAGGCACTTAGTCACAATAGCAAGACTATACACTTCAGCAAACACAGAGCCCCTCCTGCAGAGGCTACAGCACACCGCCAGCGAGTCACCTGGTCCCACCCTTGTCTTAGCAGTGCTGCTCAGTGGTCTTGCATCTTTGCCCCGAAAGGCAATCAAGAGGATCTGGTGCTCTAAGGAAGGGGCAAGATACAGATCCACCATCCCAGGGGACCCAACCACTTGTTTGGGTCAGTTTTATAGTTTCTATAGAACTGGAAGGCTATCATGCAAAATGACTCCTGGCCATTTGTCTGGCAATCCAAGCAATGTAACACAATTGCGGCTGCAGTGTTGCTAGCAAGCAAGGAGGGGTTCCCTAGGCTCAGGCAGGCTGGACTTCAGTCAACAAGAAGAGCACCGGATTCGCTGTTGTTTTTGAGAACGTTGGTAGACACCACAATTAGGCGTGGGAGATAAGGAGTTAAAATTACCAGTGAACAATTTTTTAAGAAAATAATACATCTCTGCTTTTTATCTTTATCTGAGCCATTTCCTGAATATTCCTTTAAACCAGCAACAGGGCCATTTCCCTGATGACGAAAGCACACTCTTAAAATGGCAGGGTGGATCTACAATTTCAGGACAGTAGAATGGTAAATGCTTTGCTTGTGGGAGAGAGATTAAGATTGAGATTTTTATGTGTGTGTGAAGCATTTGAAAGAGACCTTTCAGACAACTTCAAAGAGCTCCCATTTATAACCACCTTCCTTGTGTCAGGACTTGGCGGGGCACTTGAGGTATATAATCTGTGATCCTCGGAACAACCTCTCATGGTAGGTATTACAAACAAGGAAATTGAGGATAAATGAGATTAAGAAATTCACCTGAGGTCACAAAGCTATTAAACAGCAGAGAGAGGAAATAACCCTCTGGCTACCTGACTCTAAAGCCCTTGCTCCCTCTTGCACAGAACGATTCACTGCTGGATCCTCCAACGCCTCTACGGTAAGCGGTAAGTGGTGGCAATGGAAATATGCAGGAGCTCCACTGCTGAGGCCCTGAGGTCACCAGGTTTTGTCTACACCTCCTCAATCAACTAATGCCCTAATCAGCACTGACTCCCCCAGCTTCCTGATTAGTGACTTGCTGGAGCCCCATGACAAGTCAGGATACAACTGTGAGTCAACCTCTTGTTTCTGGTGCCTCATCACTTCTCCCCAAAGACAGCCATACATCACTTAGGAAGAAATGAGGAAACGAGGCAAACAAGAAATGAAGAAACTGAGCAAAAAAGAAAATAAAAAAGACCAAAATCAGATCCCATGTATTTGTGTAGGAGGGACTGGCTCGATTGTGAACGCTGAAGAAGCATACACACTGTCTGCCATGGAAGGACAAGAGGGCACTGCTCTGCAAAACTCGGAAACTCGGATGTTCCATTACTTACTTGGCCTCTTTAGACCGTATCCTCAGAGGAGATGTATCTTTGAACTCAAATTCAATATTTGACCAAACCAAACAACTAAAAATGTTCATTAAAAACAAACAAAGCCAAAACCAACAATAGCCTAAATATTAGGAAAAATTCCTTTTGTGAATTAAATTTACTTACTAATAGATTCATTCTTAAAGTTAGATGCTTTCTTTTTTACCAAGGCTTTGCAAGCTTTTAGTTTACGGAAAGAAGTTATTATTGACGGAATTTAGTTTTCCTGAGAACTCAGTATTATTTTCAACTCTAAGAATACACATGCGTTGCAGTAAAGAGACATGGTCTAATATTATGCAAAAATCTCACCTAAGGTCTGGCAAATCAGAGCAGTTCCCAGGCCCCACACAGCACCAAACTGTCGTTGGAACCAGTGCTTCAGAATAAGGAGCCTCTCTAATTTGTCTCATCCCCAAAGAAGCTAGTCCACTGGAATAGGCACACAGTGATACTCAATAATACTGCTTAAATCAAGAAATCTGTATTTATGTACATATATTCATTGACTCTCAGAATTACTTACGTAATGTACTTATGCACCTTTATTTCTCCAGGCAAAACAATTCAGGTAAAACTGCCCTCCTCTTTTCCAGTTTCCTTTCCTTCAAAAATCCTCCTCCTTTCAGGTTTTCCTCTTCGACACTGCTGTGGACATTAACTTTAATTAGGTTAGAATCCTGTACAAAATGCTGGGGAGCAGGAGACAAGAGGTACATTTGACCTAGACTCCAAAGCTTCACAGATGGCCCCCGACATGGAGAGGAGCCAGCACAAATTTCAGCACAGTTTTCTACACTGTATTATGTGCCCCCAAATGCAACTCTCCATTAGAAAACAGGAATGTCATGGCTTGAGTATTGACTTCAGAGTCCTCACCCAGAACAGACTTGGGTGGCCTACAGAAGTGCTTGAGATTTTCTGCTCACTCCACAGGGTAAACACTGAAGGCTGCTATTGCAATCATCCAAGTAAAATTTTTGTGTTTACACTTTAGCATCATTCATATTAACTGTCTAGTCCCTCTGTAAGTTTCTGAAAAAATAAGGTAGGCAAGTTCAGAGTTTGGATGATGATAAAAGGCCAGAAAATGTCTAGAGCATATGGAGAGGCCTGGGGGGTGGGGAGAGGGCTTGTAGGGGTAGAGAGCCCCGGTGAACTAGAAGTCAGCATGAGGGCACTGGACACCATGGATAAAACATAATGTCACTGACAGGGAGAAAAGAAGACTAAAGGAAACTAACATTTCCAAAAAATAATTTCACAGCAGGCAGGCCCTGCGTTAGGACTTAGCATATACCAGCATATATTAGCATATGAGATTCAGGAGGAAGGAGAATTTTTGTGCTTATTTACAGTCATTCAAGCAACATTCAAATATATTTTTGTTGTTTTGTTATGTGATTTACAGTTACAAAAAAAAAAGGAAGAAAGAAAAGCAATGAGAAAAGTACATTTTCCTAGAGAAAAAGTACCATTGCTCTAGGTGTGAAAACCTGTGAACTAGAGAGACAAATTATCTGTCCCCTACCCATCCAATATCCATGGTGGGGTGGGCATAGGATAATCACTATAAACACTCCCAATCAAAAAGGGAGACAACAGTAGGCATGGAGCAGTCTCTGGGCCACAGCAAATCCAACAGCACACATGTGGCCAATTTCTTGATTAGGGTTCACTTTACTGCCTGCAATGATTCTCCTCAGCTCTTGGCTCCATCCTCTGAGTTACCCTTCCTATTTCATAAAATACAGCCCACACTTTAAGTTCAGTAGTTTGATGAGCCTGCTTCCTGCCTGTAGAAGTTCCAGGGTCTAACAGCTTCTTTTCATTTTGAAGCCATCTCTGTTCCCTATAGTCCAAGCTGGTAGTATTTCTACACATACAATTTTCTTAAAAGCTCTTTCTTATTGCCCTTATTGGGGTTTATTTCATTCGAAAAAAGCCACATCGACAAATCTTACCTACCTGGGGCTCCCTGTAAAGCTGCTGTGGATTAATACCCTTAATAGTCTTAGAATTCCTATTGTTTAATGGAAAGGATCTTTAAGCTTTTCTTTTTGCAAGGACTCAGAAGGTACCACCTTAAGTCCTTCTGGGTTCTTAACAAAGGATTTTACAGTCAAATCCTTAGCTTCATCTTTACGAGATGGTTTTGGAGAGGGCTGTGAATTTGACTTTTGTCCCGAGGCCTTTTTTCACTTTGGGAATATTCTGCTGGGAGAGACTGATCATCAGAAAAAGATTTTAACTTCCAACCCAGCTAGTCCTGACTCCTTTATATTTCCTCTAAATTTTTCTTGAAAACTGAGTAATTTCTCCTATAGCTTATCATTATCTGTATTGTATAATATATTGCTAAAAGAAGCCAGGTAAGACTTCCAACCTTTAGCCTGAAAACTCCACACCAATCCACCAGTTCACTGGGTATGTTTTCTATTTCTATATTATCACGGGCAACACTTTTACTAACAAGGGCTTTCCCTCCAGCTTTAATAATTTTCCTCTCACATTCCTTTAAGTCCTACTGACAACCTCAAGAGCTATGAGACTTCTGCTAGTAACCTCTTCAAGGCCCTTCCAGCTCATGCCTGCACCTCAGCTCCAAAGCCACTGCCATATGTTTTCGGTTTTGTTATAGTAATACTCCATTTCCAGGTCCCCAATCAGTTCCAGTTATCCATGGCTATGTGACAAATCACCCCAAAACTTCAGCTTAAAACCACCACCACCATTTTATTATTACCTCTGATGGTTCTGGGGCTTGAGTAAGCATAGCTAAATGGTTCTGGTGTCTCATAAGCTCGCAGCCAGATGGCAGCTGGTGACGGAATCACCTGAAGGCTGCTCATTCATATGTGTGGCACCTGGTTTGGGAAGACTTAAATAGCTGGGGACAGGAACAGGTGGGGTTCCTCAGACAGCTCTCCCTGTCTCTGTGTGATCTCCCCATGGTCTTATTCTTGTTCTTTTTTTTAAATTAAAAAAGTGTCAAATAATTTTCAGATATGTTTTTAAACTACCACAGTTGGAAAAAGGATAGAAAGGAAGACTTAAGAACTGTCGTTGAAACTGTGCTATATCATATGGCTGCAAATGGTTGGCAGTTAACAAATCTAAATGATAACGGTCAAAAGCAGGTCAGGGGTCACATACACAAAAATGTATTAAATTATTCCAACTCTTTTTGTGGTGAGGAAGATTAGCCCTCAGCTAACATCTATTGCCAATCTTCCTCTTTTTGCTTGAGGAATATTGCTGCTGAGTTAAAATCTGTTGCCAATCTTCCTCTTTTTGCTTGAGGAATATTGTTGCTGAGCCAACATCCGTGCCAATCTTCCTCTGCTTTTTTGTATGTGGGATGCCATCACAACATGGCTTAATGAGCAGCATGTAGGGCCACACCCAAGATCTAAACCTGAGAACCCCGGGCCACTGAAGCAGAGAGCGTGCAAATTTAACTACTATGCCACCGGGCCGGCCCCTAAATTATTCCAACTTTTTATTCTCCAAGAAAGACCTATTTCTTTCTTCACTTATTGAGAGAGAGAAAACCAAACGTTCCATCAGGAAAGCTAAATTCTAAAGCAGGGGTCAGCAAACTGTTGCCTGCAGGCCAAATCCGGCTGATGGCCCGTTTTTGTATGGCCCATGAGCTGAGAATAATTTTACATTTTAAAGAGGAAGAAGCAGGTGAAGAAAAAGAAGGAAGAGGAGGAGAAAGTGAAGAAGGAAGAGAAGCAGCAGCATATGCGACAGAGACTATATGTGACCTGCAAAGCCTAAAACATTTACTCTCCGGCCCTTATCAGAAACATTTGTCAATCCCTGTTCTAAAGCAGCTTCGAATGTGCTTTCAGGTGGTTACCACAGAGAGAACAGCAAACACAACCTCTAGGATGCTTTTAATATAGAGATTTTCCTCATAAAACAGAGTAGATTCTATAACACAAGGCGTAGTCCTATCAATTGTCTCTTTTCTATTATATATTCCATCTCAAATCTCCATATTCCCTCTCATTTTTCCTCTATCTGCCTACCAACATTCTTATCTCCTCATAATAAACAACCCTTCTTCCCCTACAGTTTTTGTTTTGTGTGAGCAATTTTCTTTTCCCCCTGTGTAACTTCTCTCCTCAAAAGCCTTAAGTATTTCTTATTCCTAAAGAATAGTCAAAAAGGCAACCTACCAAATGGGAGAAAATATTTGCAAACCATATATCTGATAAGGGGTTATTATCCAAAGTTTATAAAGAACTCATACAACCCTATAGCAAAAAACAAACAATCTGATTAAAAAATGGGCAGAGGATCTAAATAGACATTTTTCCAAAAAAGACATACAGATGGCCAACAGGTACATGAAAAGATACTCAACATCACTAATCATCAGAGAAACGCAAATCAAAATCATGACATACCACTTCACACCTCTTAGAATCACTGTTTTCAAAAAGACTAGAAATAACAAATGTTGGCGAGGATGTGGAGAAAAGGGAACTCTTGAACACTGTTGGTGGGATTGTAAATTGGTGCAGCCAGTAAGAAAAACAGCATGGAGGTTCCTCAAAAAATTAAAAATGGAACTACCATATGATTCAGCAATTTCACTTCTGGGTATTTCTTTAAAGTAAACAAAAACACTAACTTGTGGGTGCTGGCCCTGTGGCCAAGTGGTTAAGTTCACGTGCTCCGCTTCGGTGGCCCAGGGTTTCACCAGTTTGGATCCTGGGCACAGACATGGCATCGCTCATCAGGCCATGCTGAGGTGCTGTTCCACATGGCACAACCAGAAGGACCTACAATTAGAATATACAACTGTGTACTGGGGGGCTTTGGGGAGAAGAAGAAGAAAAAAAACAAAAACACTAACTTGAAAAGATATATGCATTGCTATGTTGATTACAGTATTATTTACAATAGCCAAGACATGGAACCAACCTAAATGTCCGTCAATGGATGAATGGATAAAGAAAAAGTGGCATATATATGTATAATGAAATATTATTCAGCCATAAAAAAGAATGAAATCTTGCCATTTGCAATAACAAGGATGGACCTTGAAGGCATTATGCAAAGTGAAATAAGTCAGAGAAAGATAAATACCATATGATCTCACTTATATGTGGAATCTAAAAAGAAAAAAAAACAAGCTCATAGATACAGAGAACAGATTAGTGATAGCAGAGGCAAGAGGTGGGAGGGTGGCCAAAATGGGTGATGGTGGTCAAACGGTACAAACTTCCAATTATAAAATAAATGTTATGAGGATGTAACATACAGCATGGTGACTACAGTTAATAATACTGTATTGTATATTTGAGAGTTGCTAAGAGAGTAGATAAAAGTTCTCACCACAAGAAAAAAAGTTGTGGGGCTGGCCTGGTGGAACAGAGGTTAAGCGTGTATGTTCTGCTTGGCAGCCTGGGGTTTGCTGGTTCGGATCCCAGGTGCGGACATGGCGCCACTTGGCAAGCTATGCTGTGGTAGGCATCCCACATAGAAAGTAGAGGAAGATCGGCACACATGTTAGCTCAGGGCCAATCTTCCTCAGCAAAAAAAGAGGAGGATTGGCAGGAGATGTTAGCTCAGGGCTAACCCTCCTCAGCAAAAAAGAGGAGGATTGGCAGCAGATGTTAGCTCAGGGCTAATCTTCCTCAAAAAAAAAAAAAAGAAAGAAAGACAAATATTCTAACTATGTGGTAATGGGATGTGAACTATACTTACTGTGGTGATTATTTCACAACATACACAAATATTGAATCATGTTGTACACATGCAATAATATAATGTTAAATGTCAATTTTATCTCAATAAAAAAGCAAGAATATTTAAAACTCCTTACTCTCGCAAGTCACTCACAATCTAGCCCAGGACCATATTTCCAGCCTCTTTGTCTAAACCACCATCCATGCCCCTGGCCCCAGAGTCCTATATGACATCTCCAGTAGACTATATGTTCCTTGAAAGTCCATGCCTTTTTGTGTATCCATAACTTTCCTCACGCTGTTCTCATATCCAGAAATGCCCGTTCCTTCATTCTTGTCATACTGAAAACATGCTTATTCCTCATGTCTCTTGTATTGATCGCCTGACCCTGATCCTGGTGGAAACTGATTGCTCAGTGTTCCGCATCCCCATGCATGCTGCTGTATAAAGATCTACACAGCACTTACTCCATTCGGTTTTCAGTTACTTATATACACATCCATTTGCTCAAGTAGAAAGGCTCCTTGAGGGCAGGAGCTATTTCTTATTCATCTTGATATCTAATAAATGCACAAGTAAACAACTTTTTAAGAAAAATGAGTGATGGGTCTCTCCCCAGGGCCAAGTGGTTGAATTCATGGGCTCCACTTCGGCAGCCCAGGGCTTCACTGGTTCAGATCCTGGGCACAGACATGGCACTGCTCATCAAGCCATGCTGAGGCGACGTCTCACATAGCAGAGCCAGAAGGACCTACAAGTAGAATATACCACCACGTACTGGGGGGGGTGGCTTTGGGGAGAAGAAGAAAAAAAAATATCGGCAACAGATGTTGGCTCAGGTGCCAATCTTAAAAAAAAAAAAAGAAAAATGAGGGAGTGAATGATCCCAGATTCTTTTCCATTTTTCCTGAAAATCCACCCTTTTCCCAGAGTTCATCCAGGAGTGCAGCTCTGGTGTTCAAGGTGATCTCCTCTTGTTCTCACTCTTACAGTTTTTCTATTCCCAGAGGGCCTAAACGCTGGAAGAGATCAGCCTAAAGTCTCTCTAGCAATTTACAGCCCCAGTTTCACTAAATCATTTTCTTAGCACTTCAAAACCCCATCTGTCCCCCAACACGACTTTCCACTTAGCCTAGCTCGACTGCATGCATTCATCATCATAACTCCTTCCAACAGTTTCACAGCACACAAGCCACATATGTACCTATAAGACTGCCACCTTAATTTTCTTACCTTTCTTACATTAAAAAATACGTAAGACCTGACATCTCATCACAACCACCTTTATACATCCAACTGACCATGATGTTTGGAGAAGGGTAATATTATTTTTGTCACAGTCACATAAAAAAACACAAAAGTCATTCTATTAATTGAAAAAAAAGAAGAAACAGGGATGTGATAAAGGAAAAAAGATGGACATAGGACCAAAATACCCAGAAGTCTAGAATAATGTGTGTTGGGAGTGTGTGATTTCCTGGGAGTGCTGGAGGGCCTTCCTGCTTCTAACCCCTGTTAATGGTCTGACTTGGTTACTGGAGAATGTCTAACTGGAAATGGTGGCTTTGATTCCCTAAAATAAAATGGTAACGAGATATTCAATTAACAAGGAAGGGGGGGCCACCCCAAGGTGCAGCTGTTAAGTTCACATGTTCCACTTCTCGGTGGCCTGGGGTTTGCTGGTTCGGATCCCAGGTGTGGACACGGCACCACTTGGCACGCCATGCTGTGGTGGGCGTCCCACATATAAAGTGGAGGAAGATGGGCACAGACGTTAGCTCAGGGCCAGCCTTCCTCAGCAAAAAGAGGAGGAGTGGCAGTAGTTAGCTCAGGGCTAATCTTCCTCAAAACAAAAACAAAAAAAAACAAGGAAGGGGCCATATGCAGAATCAGGAAGAGTCTAAGGAATATTTAGGCAATTCAAGCATAAGGAACTCCACAGGGCACACAGATAGTCACCAGATGACACCAAAAGTATTAGTAGTAGTAATATCTATACAAATAGTAATTATTGTTACTATTCTTCTAAGACAACTAAAGTCTAAGGGTTAAAATAGAAAATGTCCACATATGTAGTAGATAAGGTCACGGCAAAGTTCAAAGTCCAAAACTACTGAGTCCAGACAGCGGTTTACTAAGTATACACAGAGCAAGAGGTACCAAATTAAAAAGTCATTAGGATGCACACTTGGAAATAAAAACTACCTAAGAATGACAATATTTCTAAATTTGAAGAAGTCTCATATCTGCAATAATGCTTCGATGAACTTTTTTTGTTCCGTTTTATTTTTCCTTCAGTATTATTGTATGATTTATATACACGCACGTGTATCCCTGGCACGTGGTAGGCATTCAATAACACGATGATTTTGCGCTAGTAAAACACAAAATCATTGTTTGTTTTCCACCCCAAGCAAACTGTTGGTTATACTTCTTAACCTTTGCAGTGTGCTAATATACATCCAAAGCAAGAACAGCCTCAGTTAAATATTCAGGAGATTAGATTAAAAATAGTGGTACACGTAGAAGCCCAATCAACTAACTGCTAAGAGTCAACATACATTAGTGGGAGCCCTGTATACTATACTGATAAAACATGCCGACAGTGATGGCTAAGAAAAAATGAAGGAATAATATTTTGAGTAAGTAGAAACACAAAAATCTAGTAAATTGCTAGAACAATTATTACAGCTGATCTTTTAAAATGAAAAATAAAACTAAGCTTATTGAATAGCTCAAGCCAAAAAAATTATGTTTTTTCAGTAAATTGCTTTAGCTTAGAATACCTGTTTTAGAACAAAAACAAAGTATGCTAATAACAAGGCATACTTCTAGGAAAAGACTACGGAAGCAGCAAAATACCAATATTTAAAATGGAAAGTTATTAAGCTTAATAGGGTAGCATTAAAGCAAGTATTTTACACATGCAAAGTATTTAATAGTGCAGGTTCTAAACACATCCCTGATTAATCCTATCCTAATTATTAGTTTTAATTATAATAGATATATTTAAACAACGGTATCCTCATCGTGGGTTAAGTGTGAACTCCCACTGTACTTGTCAACACATTGGATCTGGATCACAGTCATGTGCCACATAACGCTGGTTCGTTCCCTAGGACCAGCGCCATAGAGCACAGGTGTGTGGTAGGCTGTGCCTTCTGGGTTTGTTAAGTGCACTCTATGACGTTCGCACAACGATGAAATCACCTAACGAGGCATTTCTCGGAACATATCCCCATCGTTAAGCAATGCTTGACTGTATAAAGGAAAATGGACTGATCCTGAGAGAGAGTTCAAGGTGATGTTTCAAAGCGGTCTGGGAGCACACCCTAAGAACACTTACTTACCCTGTTAATCTTTATGTGGTTTTGTATGGGTTCTCATTCTTCCGTTTGGTTCTCTCTCAACCACAGGATTCTTTCTTTCTCTTGTTTTGCTTTTTAAAAACATTTTCATTATGGAACATTCCAAACGTATATAAAAATAGAATAGTATAAAGAGCCTCCATGTACCCATCACCCCGACTTAACAACCACCAACACAAGGGCCATCTTCTTTCACGTACACGCCCACTCATGTATGAGCCCCTCCAGATGACAGATTACTTTGAAGCATGAAGCAAATTCTATATATCCTATCCTTTCGTTGGTAAATTCTTCAGTATGCATATCCTACAAGATAAGGATATTTTTAAAAACATAATACTGCTATCAATAATTAACAATTCTTTAACTTCAAATATTCAGTCAGTATTTAAATCACCCCAGTTGTCTTATAAATGTTTTTGCAGTTGGCTTGATCAAATCAGGATCCAAACAGGTTCTACACACTGCAATTGACTGCTAAGTGTCCTCAAGTCCATTTTAACCAAAATGAAAACACTAACGCTAAAGATATACACCCCCTATGTTCATTGTAGCATTATTCACAATAGCCAAGATACAGAAACAACCTAACTGTCCATTGATAGATGAATGGATAAAGAAAATGTGACATATATAATGGAATATTATTCAGCCATAAAAAAGAATGAAATCTTCCCATTTGCAACAACATGGATGGATCCTGAGGACATTACGTTAAGTAAGTTAGACAGAGAAAGACAAATGCCATATGATCTCACTCATACGTGGAATCTAAAAAACCAAAAATCGAGCTCATAGATACAGAGAAGAGACTGGTGGTAGCCAGAGGCAGGGGATGAGGGGTAGGCAAAATGGGTGAAGGAGGTCAAAAGGTACAAACTTCCAGTTACAAAACAAATACGTCATGGGGATGTAACATACAGCATGGCGACTACAGTTAATAATGCTGTATTGCATATTTCACAGTTGCTAAGAGAAGAGATCTTAAAAGTTCTCATTACAAAAGAAATTTTGTAACTATGTATGGTGACGGATGTTAACTAGACTTATTGTTACTGTTTCACGATATACACAAACAACAAATCATTATGTTGTGAAGTGAAACTAAATATAATGTTGTAGGTCAATTATACCTCAATTTTAAAAAAAAGAAACAGAACAGATTGAATATACATGCTAATACCTGAGTTAAAAAGATGAAGGACAGAGAAAAAATGAAGAGTCATATGGGTGAGCTGTTAATTCAGAAACAAGATATGGGAGTGAGGCTGGAAATCTCCTCAGCCGGTCCACGAGGTAATGATTTCAGTCCAGAATATCTCAGGCGCTCTCCAGAGGTGTCAGTCAAGGGTATGAAGGAATCAGACGTTGACACCAGTCATCTCTTCACATGGAACATTTGAAAATATGCCCCTAAATTCACCTAAGTTTGTACTTAAACATCAAAGAGAAACGTCTGTGTAGATACAGAAGGACCAGAAGAGAAGCATCAGAGAATAACAAAGTACACAGAAGCTTGTCATCCACCACATCTTGCCCATTTAAGCTCTTCTTGGTTTTAATGTGACGTGATGGTAGTAATCTTATATTTCCTGTAGTATGTGTATTAGAGAGTTATAGTGGATTACCACAAGAGCTATAATTTTTTTTTAAAAAGTCCATTTTAATGTATCGATTCTCCCCCCCTTTTTCCTTGCAATTTCTTTTTTTAAAGATCAGGTCATTAGTCCTGTAGAATTTTCCAGTGTGGACTTTTTGTGTACGTGAGCAGGATTGTCACTGAGCTAACATCTGTGTTAATCTTGCCCCATTTTATGTGGGACGCCGCCACAGTGTGGCTTGGTGAGCGGTGCTAGGTCTGCGCCTGGGATCCAGACCTGAGAACCCCAGGCCACTGAAGCACAGTGCGCGAACTTAACCACTATGCCACCGGGCCGGCCCCCTCCACTGTGGATTTTGATAATCACACCCTGTAGTGATTGAACATGTCCCTTTGTATCTTAAATTTCACACAAACTGGTAGTCAGATCTAGAAGCTTGAGGAGAGTCGAGCTGAACTATTCACACTTCATGGATGGTGTTCTGTCCTTCTACTGCATCACCTCAGGAGGCAAAGAATGTCTAGTTGCCCCTGTTTTTGTAATGTTAAACTGATCAGGGGGTTCAGATGTCGTCAGCCTGATCCACGCATTAAGGAGCTCCTCACTGGCATTTCACTTAAGGAAATCAAGCTAGGAGGCCTAGCTTGATCATTTCATTAGCTGTTGTAAAATGTGAATGTCCTATTTCTATCAGACCATCTGTATTTTATTTTTATTTATTTTTATTTTTATTTTTTTTTGAGGAAGATTAGCCCTGAGCTAACTACTGCCAATCCTCCTCTTTTTGCTGAGGAAGCCTGGCCCTGAGCTAACATCTGTGCCCATCTTCCTCTACTTTATATGTGGGACGCCTACCACAGCATGGCGTGCCAAGTGGTGCCATGTCCACACCCGGGATCCAAACAGGCAAACCCCGGGCTGCTGAGGAGCAGAGTGTGTGAACTTAACCGCTGCGCCACCCGGCCGGCCCCTGTATTTTTTTTTTTAAGATTGACACATGAGTTAACAACTATTGCCAATCTTCTTTTTTTTTTTCTTCTTTTTCTCCCCAAAGCCCCCCAGTACGTAGTTGTATATTTCAGTTGTGGGTCCTTCTAGTTGTGGCATGTGGGACACCGCCTCAACGTGGCCTGAGGAGCGGTGCCATGTCTGTGCCCAGGATCCGAACCAGTGAAACCCTGGGCCGCCAAAGTAGAGCACGCGAACTTTAACCACTCAGCCACAGGGCTGGCCCCTCTATCTATATTTTTAAGCTGGTGTGAAAATTGATAAAGGAAACCTTATTCAAAATGGAGTCAGGAAGCCATGAAGGGAGAGCTCTCCCACTCTGGCAGCTTACTTTACATACTCCAGCAGGAAGAGGGAAGATTTTCTCCTTTCCAAGCAACAACCCAGCCAATGACAAACTGCCACAACTCAGCCAACGAGAAGATGTCACAACTCAGAACTCTTGCTCTCCTCCAATGAACTGTCATTCAAACGACCCTTCCCAACTTCCTCCTTTCCTCTATAAAAGCAATATCATCTCCTTTGTTCTCCGGATTGTCTATGTTCCTCATAGTTTGCATGTTTTAAATGTCAATTCCTCTGCTATTCCCAAATAAACTCACTTTGCTGGTTAAATAACTGGCTATATTATTTTTCAGGCTGACACTGGGATTAACCTATGAGAAAATCTCCCTCACAATTGTTTAGTTACCCTGAGATGTAGTTTGTATGAGACAGGATAAAGACTTGATTCTTTCTCTCTTGTACTCCGTCCTGGCAAGACTCATAATCGGTTCTCCATTACTGTACCATCAAAATCACCTGACATTTCTGCTCCAGGGGAGCACACTCTATGAGGCCAGCTCCACGCCCGACTCAAGAGTGCACTCTTGCTTCTTTGAACTCTTACAACGTTTAGAATATACATCACACAATGTGATATCTGACTACCTTGTGGAGAAATCTTAAGACTATGCATAGCCAGATGTCACATTTTGTGATGCTCTAGTGGGACTAAACTATTATAAACTTTTTTTTTTTTTTGAGGAAGATCAGCCCTGAGCTAACATCTGCTGCCAATCCTCCTCTTTTTGCTGAGGAAGACTGGCCCTGAGCTAACATCTGTGCCCATCTTCCTCTACTTTCTACGTGGGACGCCTGCCACAGCATGACTCGAAAGTGGTGCCACGTCCACACCCAGGATCGAACCCAGGGAATCCCAGGCCACTGAAGTGGAACCAGCAAACTTAACTGCTGTGCCACCTGGCCAGCCCCTATAAACTTTCTTTAATGCAGGTACAATTACAACAAAAATCAGTGGTAAAATGGCTTTTTTTTTTTTTTTTAAACACAACCACTATACCACTAGTGTCTCTGGAGCAAGGGCCCTAGAGTAGGCGCCTGAGTGGGAACTCAAGTTTGAAAACCACCCAGGTGGCCCCTGGATGGCGCTCATTGCGTGTCTGTTACTATCACAGGCCAATGCATTCCCATGGGAATACACATCCCATTAAGGGCAGAGATTTGTTCGTTTTAGTCTACTGTGTATCCCCAGTGCCTGGTTTATAGTAGGTACTCAATATATTTGTTAAATAAATAAAATGAATAAATGGGTTTACCTGGAACATTTATCTGTATGTGCTTTATTCACTAAAAAAGAAATTAGTGGCAGACAGGATTCTTATTCTTACTGACAATTCACCTAAAATCTTCATTGTGTGTAACTTTGTTTTTAAAGAACAAGAAAATACATTTCCATTTGCTTCTATCTGTTTTTAGAGTTTAGTGAGCTCTTTCTGCCATGAATTCGGGTACCATCAAGTCAGTGTTACTATTCCTACCATCAGCCCCTGGCCTGCATCTATGTAATGCTTTTCTGTTTAATAAAGGCTTTAAAATACAGTGTGTGCAGAATATTGAAGTAGCAACCTTTGAATCTTAATACTTTTTGGTTAGTTATGGTTAAAGTGGTATGAAACATGCGTCCTCGTATTTGTTACTCAACTAGATTGCAGTTATAGATTTTTCACTTACAACGGAAAACATAACACTTCAACTACATGAATGACTTACATTGCCAATGTCTGTAGACACTTTTTAATCCCTAACTTACTCGACTTTTCTGTGACAGTTGATACTATTTAGCCTTCTGAGAAACCTTGACCTTCAGGATAAAACACTCTTAACTATATCATAATGGAACTAATGGAATTTGAAACCTGACTAGAAATAAATGGTCTATTTTCAGAAAGTGTTGTTTGAGGTTGAATAAGGATGAAGAACTAAGAACTTCTCTAAAAATCAAAACAAGACATATCTTAGGTTTGTTCATATATCATATAATTAAAAGACCAAATCCATGCTGTTGTGTCAATGGCACAGCTTCAAAAGATCCTATTCACAAATTGAGTAGCCTGAAGTCTGTGTGGGCAGAATTCCATTACATCTGAACAAAACAGCACTTCTAAAGAAGGGTGACCTTCAAATGAAAATTTAACCCAAAAAATCTAACTCTCAACTTGAAAGAAGAAAGCACGCTATATTCCATGTGAAACTAGTAGTATTTCTCTTAAATTCAGCATGTTAGTAGCAGAAAATACAAAATTAAAATGTACGCGCCCCCCCCCCCCCCAGAGCATCACCAAGTATCAACTACAATCGTATCGCTCATCTCCGAAGACCCCAATTCTACTTGGCGAGTGACCACCGAAGGCAACGCACATAGGCACGAGACCTCTCTAGGCCGCAGGATCTATTTATTCTGGGTGCTCCACACTTCTCCCTCTCAGCCCTCTCACCCACTTTCTTTCTGCCAGGTCTCAAAGGTGAACTAGGTCACTAACGCTTTTCTCACCTGCCCACATTTTGATTCTTACGCCCTTCATCTTGTCTGACTGCTTTTTCCTTTGGGGCAGTGACCTGGGCCATACAATTACTCTGCTTTCCCCATGGTGCGTAAGAAAGAGAATCTAACAAAAACACTTCACGGGCTGCATCGGACATTCAGGTGATTTTAGCATCCTTGCCTTAACCATCTAGATGTCAGTGGCACCGATGACTTTTTCGATTTTAGGACAATGGTCATAATTCTCCTCTTGGGTATTACCAATCTGGCCTAATTCACTTTTGAAGACGATCGTCCTATTTTCCTTTTGTTGCAGAAATTATAGTGTGTTCAGAGGGGAAGTAAAGTAACGGCACCTCCCTTGTTGGGTTTCTATACTGCGGAGGGGTGGGGTTGTAATAAACAACAAGGGGAGATGCGTAGTTAGGGAGAAATCTCACAGCCTCTTGGCACCTTGTTCCCAGACTGAAGAGCTAATCTGCTGTCAGCTTCCTCTGGCAAGAATTCTTTTGAGGCTTCTCCACAAGACACAGGATGTCTTGAGTGAACCCTTGCTGGTCAGTCTTATCGACCCCCTAAAAGGTAACTTTATTTTTAAACAGCTTACAAACAAAGTTTTTATATGTAAGATTAACAATCGGATAGTCTAATTTAAGGGCGTGCAGCAAAACTGTGTTCCCCAAGAATCTTCTCCAGATATCTCACATACAGTAACATCCACATTTTCAATAATTGGGGATGACATTTATTAAAATGTCATTACCACAACCCAGCTTTCCTGTGGTCGGTACTTACTGAGAAAGGCTTCCAAAATACTGCCTTATCCTTTCCCATCAATGGCTGTTTGCTAATACAAATTACTTAAATGCTTGACAACAGGCCTTTAACAAAAAAGTTAATTGTGCCAAGTAAATGTCAAAAAATCTCAGGACTGGAAAGTTGTACTTTTGATAAGCCAAATACATCTTGTAGGAAACGGTCAACAGCAAAAACGTTCTGTAGGTAATTCTCACTCGTGTGGAGAGAAATGTAAGAGTGAAAGGCAACTCATTTTTAAAACTGGAGTTTAGGGCAGAAGTGTAACTATGGTATTAAAAGCAAGTCGGCTGGGGGCAGTATCTTCTGTTGCAACTTAGCAAACAACATAGGGAAGCATCTTTATGTCTAACTCAAAAATGTTCCTACCATGTGGGGAACGTATGGTTTTGGATGAAATTTACTTGAAGAGTAAAAAATAAACCACGACTACTTTGTCTGTACAGTACAGTTTCCTATCTGCTAATCCATGCAGTTCAATAAATTACCAACAGAACTGGTAATACTTTCGGGTAGATTAACAACTGTTGATCCTCTAAAAAATGTCAGAGTGTAGTGGGAAAGAAGACCACCTCCGTTGGATGAGAATTAGCTTGGCTGGCAGAATGAAGTGTTTTGGAAAATGAAAATTATAATACAGTTAGAATTTTATGATGAGTTTCTCCATAAATCAAGATTTGACATAACATCCTAAGATTTTAATCATTTAAAAATCCTGGCACTTAAGTCCTGAACTTACTTTGCTCCTTGATATCAAGAAAAGCAAACTCAAAGAGCCAACATCCAAGTATTTTCTGCATTTTAAGATTCAACGTAAGGTTCTTTACTGTCCTTCCCACAATGAGGCAGCTCCATCCTGATGAGATCAGATTGAGCAAGGTCCTCTCAAAGCTTGACCAGACCAACCCACGGCACTTATTAGACCACTTTTGAATCACAAAACCACAGACTCCTATCCAAGGGGACAAAAAGGATTCGGCTGGTTTAAAACATTTTTCTCCTTACACGTGCCTTTTTCGTAGTAAATACTTGTCCTTTTTTTTTTCAATTAAGCATCAAAAATTAAACCACAGAAAATCGTTTGTGATTACGTTACATTCAAAGCTAATTATTCTGAGCAAATCAAAACCAGATCCGTCTTTTAAGAAGATTACTAAAATTTACCACCGATTTATCTCAGTGAAACTAAGAACAAAAAATTACTCTTATCTTCTTCTCCAACCAGACTCCAGGGTATTTATAATAGCAAGTAATTTCATTAGTTATCGAAACTACATTTTCTTTATGAAAATTCTATTTTCCTATTTGGACCAGCGGTACCACAAGAATCAAAATGGGCGTTACTCGATTTTAAGCCCAAACTACCCAGAAATCATACTTTTAACTTCTACCTAGATTCTTTCCTCTCGTACCAAAATGCAACGATACAAATAAAAAATTGTCCTATAACATGATAATCAAAAGCAAAAAAACGCCCACCACACTAGCAGAACGTGAGCCCCCAAAGTTAAACTAAAAAGAAAAGGAAAAAACCAAACCACGCACAGCACACTGTGGAAAGAATTTATTGGCTTGCCTCGCACACGAAAAAATCTCAACAGTGCATTTAACTACAAATCCAATCTTCTCAATCACGGAGTTGCAAACAAAGTTTAAACAGAAACTTTTAATCGCTTTAGGTTTACATTTTAGAAACTCTTACATTTACCGAGAGAACATATGAAACCCAGATGTGGAAGGCTGCGGGACGAACTCGGGGACGAGCGGGTCCGCGGCCGCCCCGCCCGCCCGCAGGGAGCCGGCGCCCAGGACGCGGCAGGACGGACACGGCCGCGCCCCGTGGGGAGGCGCCGCGCCGCTCGGGGCACCGGTGTCGCCGCCGCGCACAGCCACTCGTGCAGGAGCGACAGCGCCGCCGAGGGCGCAGCGCCCGTCCCGACCCGGGAAACGGCCCCGGCCCCCTCGGCCCGCGATCCCTTCCTCGCCCCGGGAGAGCGCGAACTCAGGTCCCGCGGCGGCCGGCCGGGCCCCGCCGTGTCCCCGCGGCCCGGGACACAAAGGGGACTCGCAGCCACGGTCGCGCGGGCGCTGAGCATCACCAGCACTAGCAAGGCAGTAGCTTGCGCAGTTATCTCCACAGCGGGCAGTGTCACAACCCGACCAACAGCACAAACTACTACCTCAGCCAGGGCCATGGTGTCGGGCGGCCGCGCCGCGCTGCTCCGTCCTCCTGCTCCGCCGCCGCCTCCTCCCCGCCGCCCGCCCGCCGGCTCGGGACCCGGGCGCGCCCCACGCCGGCCCGACGCTCTGGAAGGGGAGGCGGGCGGGGCTCGCCGCGGCCAGCCGCGCCCTCCACGCCCGGGGCCCTCCGGGCAGGAGACGGGCGGCGAGAGCGCGCGGACGCCGCGGGAGGCACAAAGCGCCCCGCCCGCCGCCGCCGCCGCTTCGGGCCGGCCCGCCGCCTCCCGCCACGTCCCGGCTGCGCCGCCGCGCCCCTCCCGCCCGTCTGCGCGCTGGGGGCCGGGCCTCCGCCCCGCGCCCGCCGGCCCTCCGCGCGCGAACGCCCGCCCGGGGCGCTGTCCCAGAGGCGTCCGCCGGACAGCGCGGAAGTCCCGGGCCCCGCGGCCGCCGCAGCCTGCGGGGCAGCGGCGGCCACCTCTGCAGGAGGCGGGCCTCAAACAAAGCAAGCCCCGGAGCCGGTCCGCGCGGCGGCGCGGCGGGGACACACGGCCCGGCCCGCGCGCCCGGCCGCTGTGCGTGAGGACGAACCATAGAGATCCCTTAAGGCGGCGCGCGGCCCACCACGTGACCGCCGCCGGCCGCCCCCCCGCGCCGCCATCTTACAGCCGGGAGCGCCGCGGCGGCCCCTTCCCCGCCTCGGAAGCTTCGACTGGCACGAGAACTCAGCCCCGAGAGGGGGTACCCCGGTTCCACGTCACCAAAGCGCTCGAGCTGCGGGCCGTGCCCCCCGCCCCGCTTCACCGGGCACTGTGGAGGCCCTCACTTCCCCGGTCTCTGCCCGCAAAAAAGATGGCGGTACTCACCGCCGTCGAAGGGGACACGTTGTGCCCGGCCTGGGGTAAGGTTTCCGGCGCCTCCTCTCCATCCGGCAGGGCCACGGCCCCATGCGCCGCCCCCCCGCCCCCCCCGCGGCGTGGCCCGGCTCCCGGCCGCAGGAAACCGGCGGGAAAGCTGCTGCCCGGCGCGCGCTAACGCGCAGGCTCCTGGGACTTGGGCGGGGGGGGGGGGGGGGGGGGGGGTTTTTTTTTTTTTAAAGGCCAAGTTTGGGAGAAGGCCGACTGCCCTGAGCATCATCTGCTCTTGGGCCAGGCGAGTTACTTTTTTGTCTCCTATTTAAGGATTTTTGTAGGAAGTTAAGAAATCATTTAAAAGAAAAAGTAAGCAGGGGTTGCCGGATAAAATACAGAACATCCAGTTAAATTCGAATTTCAGATAAACGAATACTTTTTTGGTATATAACTGGGCGTCCTATATTTTTATCTGCGAAATCTAGCATTCTTATTAGTCATCACGCTCCTGAAAATCCAGACTGCACATAACAAAAGTAAGGAATGGAGGAATTGAAGAGTGTTCGGACTTGGGACTGACCTTGTGCCGGGACTTTGATCGTTGCTTAGAGGCCAGAGGACTAAGGTTCAGACTCCAAAACCTGGCAACGACGCAGAAAGGACATCCATGTATAATTCCTTTTCGGAAAAGTAAGATTTTTCTCGTTTTTAAACCAGCACAATAGAATTTTGGATAACAGATTCGCTCAGCCAAGAGTCTCACTGCAAATTAAAGATTAGGTTCCTTTCTAATATTCTATTAATATCTAATATCTAATATCTAAAGAATAGATTCCTTTCTATTTTATATGATATTGTTGATGGGACACTAATTGAAGAACAAGTTTTCAAATTAAAAAGCATCCTGCCTGACATGTTTCAAAATAAATAACATTTGTATGTAATTTGCAAATTCAGAAAATAAAATACACTCCGATGTGTGCTCTGACTGACAGATCTCAGTGTTATGCTTATTCTACACATTTTAAAGTAACTGCTGAAGGTAGTTTGCCCGGCATGTCCAATCTGAACTATTTGCAGTTAACAATATTCATGTACATATTTTTGTGTAGATAGAACACTTGTAATTAAATGCTTTATTTGACAAAGCATACTCGACTATGCATCACGGTGATGCTTACCAGAAAGTCTATAGAAACTTCCCTAATGCGATAGTTTCATTATGATTCACACCACCGTGTCCTGCTAAGTGATGATCCGGCTGTGGTGGCATCTCCCCCACTACTCACTCACCGCACCGTGGACCACATCATCCTGCACCATAGCAAATGTCCTTTGTCATCATGGTACAGATTTGCAAATGGTCATTAAATAGTTGATTGGTCTACAGTATACGGACACATTAGAGCAGTAACGTACCAACTAAATTTAGTCATTACACTACTTTAATTCTATCAGATTCCTTTGCAGAATTAACCTGTTTTTGATAGTGCTGACATCAAGTAGTCATCATCCAGACACAGTGTGCAGTTATCATCAACTCTTTATTTTCCTCCACCCATAATACCCAGAATCTAAGCATCCTTTCCAAATGTGACCACCCTCAGCTAATCTTTCATCAAGACCTCACAGCAGGAAAATCGCAACAGCTTCCAACCGTAGCTTTCCCTACTCTATGTTCGCTCCACTCCTTCCTGCACATCACTGCAAGTTTATCTTCCTTAGTTTCATAAATTACTCCTCAAAACAATCATTCCAAACTCCTGCCAGTTCAAATCTAAACTACTCTTGGCTTGGCTTTCAAAGAATTTCATGAATGGGCCTCAATCCCTCACAGTCAACCTTGTTTTTCACACAACACACCAAAATGTTCCATCAGTTTCCTCTTATTTCACACATGTGCCGTACTCACATTATTTGTCTTTACCTGAAATACCTTCCAGTATCTTTTGGACCCATCCCAAAATACCTAGCCATCAAGGCCCATTTTCAATTCCATCTCCACCACTGAGTTTTCTCCTCTTTATCGATCTTCCTTCTGAATCCTAACAGCAATAATATCCTGAACCACAGAAGACGAGGCTAAGGCTCCCTACTTTATGATCCCATATTTATCTATACTTGCCTTTCACAGTACTTTGCACACTTGGTAAAAGTCTGTATTTCTTACTAAACTGTAAACTCCATGAGGGCAGAGACTTATCCAATGCCTAACATAATAGGAGCTAAAATATTAACGACACATGAGTACTTAATTATATACTGTGTGGTGTTCAGTATCATTTTATGTGGTTTCCTCAACTAGCTAAAAGCATCTGAGAGCCCCTAATGACTTCTGTCGCATACAGCAAGGACACAGTTATGAGCATATAGTAGATTCTTAATATGCAGTGGTTGTCCAGTAAAAGGCAAAAAGTTGGTCCCTTTGTGAGAAGGCATTGGCTTTCTGCCCATTTTTTGAATGATGTGTCTCAAACTTGTATTTTATTTATGCAACACCACCTAGATGCCAGGGACAGTGTTTTCCAACAATCCTTTAAAAATCCTAATAACTAACTAGGAGTTAGACACTACTATTAAGTCCATTTTGCAGATGAGGAAACCAAAACAGGTTAATTAACTTGCTCAAGGTCATGCATCTACTAAATGACAGAGCTCAGATTTGAACTTGGGAAGTCTGGCCCAGACTCTCGGCTCTTAATCACTACACTATTGCTTATACTATAACCGCTTATAACCGACAAATCAGTAAGTTTTAAACTGTCCTGAACCAAAAAGAAAAACCCAGCGCAGCTCTTGAGGTCATAGTGATTAGACAACCCTTTTTTTCACAGTATTTGAAGTTCTTTGTTATGTTCAAGCATATTTGTCCCAATGCCTAGTCAGAAAACTGTCTAAAAAGTATTGTATTTTGGTAAAGCTTGGATTTTAATAGAGTGAGATCTTTTTCGTAAAACATGAAACTAGCATGTTGTAGTGGGAAGAACTGCATTTGACGCGAGATGTGCTAATTCACGTTGCCTTTAGCCATGTGACTAGGCACGTGCCCTCAGCCGCTAAGTGCTGACTTCCTCCTCTGTAAAATGAGTGGACTACCACCTTCCTTGCAGGCCTGCTGTGAGAGTTAAAAGGAAGGATATAGGTAGTCCTGCAGAAATGATTAAAATTGGAAACTAGAAAAATTATCATAACTACACCTGACTGCTATAAATACTATGTAGGAATTTTTCAGTATCAAACATTTATTACACAACCCAGGTTCTAAAAAAAAAATTTTTTTAACAAACTTTTTCTTTGAGAGGTAGAGGGATGGTCTGGCACAGCTATAGATAGGCAGTCTCAAAATTAGCCTCACTAAATTAAAAATAAATAGGAATGTTCATAAAACAACAGATATGATTAAAAGATTCTAATCCACATGAGCATTGTTTTTTACTTGACCTAGAATTTTTACACCAAATTCTAAATCTACTTTCTTTCCAAAATTGCTGAGATTTCATAATGTCCTTCTGACTGTATATTCTTTTTTTATTTTATGTTAATAGTTTCAAAGCTCTCAAATCACATCTCCATTATTCTATTTTATAAGTCTTTCTAAATTGACTGTATGTGTAAGCCATCCTAAACATATCTGAATCATTACTTATGAAGTCTTTACAAAGAGTCAATGATTGGAGGTGTCACTAATGTGTTGGACCCAGTAGGGAAGAAAAAGCAAACACAAAGTATATTAAAGATAAAGTGCACTGTTTATCAGATCTGAGAGTAAATTCTTAAAGTGGTTGTGATTTTAAGTTATACTGAGAAAACTAGTACTGCTGGAACATAATTAAAAACCTAGAATTGTGCTGAGTGGTATAATAGCAGTTTTTGTGAAAAATCTCTTCTAGTCCACAAAGAAAACTTGGGTTTGAGGCCAAGAGACTTTCACGATTATAATACATAACTGATACATCTCAACAACATAAAAATTTAAGGAGAAAGTGTAACAACAGCAGTATTACTTTCAAGAACTGTGTTGGGAGCTAAAAAAGAAACTCACAAAATTAGATAAATATATCCAGTCTGACATAAACACCATATGGTAACTGCCTTAAGAGACAGGAGTTGTATGTTACGTGTTAAAATTATGACACAGAGGTAGTAAAAGCTGGAGAGCAAATACAATTTGCACAGTTGGATCTGAAGGCTGATATTTTATTTTTCTAGATAAAAAGAGTAAGATTGCAATATTATAGCTTTGGAATTTTTCTCCCAGCTAGTAAAACTTCATAGAAAGAAGCAGTTGTTACTATATTCCACAATAGCTTCCCAAATAATGGCATGGTTTAGCAGATCTTCCCTGGTTGCACTATGTACTGAATGTTAGTTTAAAATAAAACTTGGTCCAACTACATTCGCAGCAACTGAAAATGGTCTCCAAATTCAAGGGCACAATAATTTTCTTTTCCTTACCGGAGGGGCTAGAATCAATCCCACAGTGTAATTAGGAATGTTTCAACTGACCTCTGTATACTTTAAGCACCAAGCACTGGACACCAAGTATTGGATACCAAATACACTCTAGAAAGACTTGAAGGTGAGTACCACAACATAAGAATACTGCTTTGCAACAGAAAATACAAACAGCTGAAATACATGGGCAATATGCTACCTCAGGTCCTTGAAAGAAGGCATTACAAAAATTATAAATCAATAAATAATATTTAAATAACACAAATCTAAAATAGTTCAAAGCATCTGCCTCCAAAAAAAACAAAATCACCTCAAAGATTCCCTTTTGAGAAAAGTAGTATCATCTCTCTATCCACATAACAGAAGAGACATGATTGTTCCAAGTTTAACTGCCGAATTCATCATATTTATAGCAATCCCATCTTGTGAGCCTCCTGGCTGCTGAAATCCTGTGGATTCAGAAAGACAGTAGGAGCTATAGTCACAAATTACTTTAACTTGCTCAGCTATTGCGAAATGGCAGGAGGACTTCACCTTTGCAAAAAAGCAGCAGTGGCCAAAGTAGAAGGCATTTCCAGAGACTCATTTAATAGAAAGGTAGTTGGCAGTGGTTCCACCACTAACAGCTCTGCTTCTTTTGAACAAGGGATAGATGAAAGCAGAGGAGCTGGAAGAGGAATGAAAGGAGAAAAAGAGAAAAATTGGGGGAAACTATAAAGAGGAAGATGAGGTAAACACAGAATTTAAAAAAAAAAAAAAACAGGGAAGGAGAAGGGAAGAAAGTGATGCAGGAAAAAAGGGAGAAAATATATAGTCAAAGGTCTCAATTAGGATATAGAAATAAATTTATCAAACAACTTGAATGGTACCTAAGTACATCATTATAAAATCAACTCTAAATTCAAACTATGTATTTTTTTCTCCAAAGAATTACTAAGTAACTAGTTGCTTATCATCTTGCTTTTAGAGAGATAAGAAAACAGAGGCTTTGAAAAGTCAATATGCTGAAAGTTCAGTAAGAGGCTGGGCCTTGGCTCCACCCTGCCTCAGCTGGTCAAGATTATTGAGAATATTTATATTCACAAAAAGATCACTGTGTGCTCCTTTAAGGAGAGCAAATACTGCTAGTGCATTCAAAATCACTAGATTTATACAAAATTGATATTTATCTAACTCCTCTGAAATAGTTTCTATATAAATCAAGATAGACATTTTAAGATTTCTTCCCAAATCTCTAAGAACTTCTCATTCAAATTGAAAGTACTACTCGCCCTAGATACATTTTAATTCAAGTGGTTTTGAAGTATTAACAACTGCTTTCCCATAACCTATAAGTTGGTAACACACCATGTGGTATGAACTGCTATTCTCATGAATGGTAGGCAAAAGAAAAAAGTAAAATTCACTCTAATAATGTAGACAAACACAACCCAGCAACACTAAGCATAGTAAAATGTGGTACTTTACACAAGATCAGCATCCCTGCCAGAATGCCAAACATGGTAAGTAGAAAATGGTAAAATCAACTATTTTTGTCCACATTTGTAGTAGTTTTCTATAAAAAACAGTAATCCACAATATTCTTGGCCTGGGCATTGGCTCATTTCAGTGGCTTCTAAATCTCCACTATTAATTTCCATGGCAATCACAGGGAGGTGGGTCCTGAAGGTATTCTGCCTTGGCTGGACAGACTTCACCTACAGCAGGCTCTTCAGGATCTGGTTGCCCATCTGAATTTTTCTACATTCAGGAGAATATATTAGTCGTTCTGTCTTTCATTAACTGTCTTTCATTAACACGAGTGTAATAATGAAGACTTCACTCATACTTTTGAGTTGTTTTCTGACACTGTTCAATAATTTCTGCTGTTTCATCCTCAGTTTCTCAACTGACCCTTTGTCCCAATGGTTACCTGGGACTAGTGGTACCAAATTGTGACAGTGAATGAAATACTCTAAGGTTACACTGAGAAATAACCTAGTTGTTATTGGCCTGCTATGGAATTAATTTAAGTGAATGCTATTCTTCACAATAAAATATGTACACTAAATCATTCATCTCTTCCTTCTGTGCTACATATAATTTAAGGAATATAGCAAGAGTTAAATCAATAATCATACATGGGAAAAACAGATAAGAAACAAATCGCTGTTAATGTAATAAAATTAAAAATGAAAGCAAGTGAAAAGTGGTTCTCTTTAAGCCAAACTTTTATGCGTTTCCTTTCTCTTTTGGCACCAACCACCTCCTAATAAATAAATGTTACTCACAAATGTATATAGTAAAACAAAACTAACACTAGTTATAAAGACACACTAACTAAGACACTACAGAATGACCTATTCTTCTCCTTTCTGGCAGGGGTAGCATTATAGGAACCCAAAAAGTAAGCTATTCAAGTCAAAAATTAGTTTGTTTCCTTTAAAATGGAAAAAAATAGTCAGAAAAGACTTTAATCCAATTGTTGGCATATGCCTGTTGTCCAGTGATCTACGTAAGATAGGCACTGTCAGCGACAAAAAGTGATTATGTGAGGCTTAAAACTCATTGCATGTATAATATGCACCCCAAAGGACATTATTCTACTGTTTCAAGGACTAGTCCTAGTCTCAATTGTGCTGTAAAATGATCTTAGCTTTGGGAGCTTCCTTTCTGAATCTCCTAGCATCTAGTAATCTCACATAGCCCAGTTCTCCTATTCACTAAAGAACCCAATTCGTACCAACAAGACAAGGGTAACGTATTAACCTCCCAAGGGATCAGGATATTTTAGAAAATGCAGCCTTGAGGAATGCTTGACTCAAGGGAATGAATTGCTAGTAGTGACTCCCGGGGGCGGCAGGAGATATTCTGGAAGGAAAAACCGGTCAAATTATACTACCAACAGGGTGGCCCACTTTGCCTGTCACTGAGGCTGGCACTGATTACCATACTTTATGGTATTCGCAAACTCACCACATTTATGTTTTGATCTGGAGGGTACTGTCCTGATACTGAAAGGTCCCATCACAGCAGCTAAAACTACTGTTCATATAAACATATGCCGCACATGGCTGACTCATTCAACTTTCACTGCAGAACCATTCTTCTGATTGTAATTCATCCGTTATTTCTTGATAACAGACATATTTTTACTTCATGTAAATTCATAGCAATATTTTTAACATTTTACTGAACTATTAAACTATCCCTGTTATTCTATTTCAATACTTTATCAGTGATATGCAGATTTTTCTAATCCCCAATTTAACTCATCTAAATATAGAAAATAAACTACACAGCTTGACAATTTTTTTTTTACAACTTTCTTTAAAGAAAATGCTGAAGATAGAACCTAGGAAATGCCGTATTTTACCTTAATTTTAGATGTAATTATAAAATAGAAATTCATTAATTCATGTAAATAAAATATCCCATCAAAAAAAGACCTTACCCCCTCACAGATAATAGCGCAAATTAAATAATTACACAAGTGCAATAGCCTCAAAATTGTATCTCATTCATTACTCAATCCGAGTATCTTCTTGTAGTTTTATAATTATTCTGGACAAGCTAAAATTTATAAATTCTATTAAAATCAAAGACCTTCCAGCACACTAAAATAATACTGAGACCATTATGACTTCTTATGAATAATCATTTGTTTTAAATATCCTTGAGTCTTCACATAAATGATTATGAAAATTTAACAGAAGAAAAATATCATAATACTGTAATTCATTTAATAAAAAGTACAGTGAGCTAGGTCAGTCCGTTTTTTGAAAAACAATTAAGTTAATATACTCCAGAGTACTTTTCTTCATCAGAGATAGGAAAGGGAGACAAAATTAGTATTTTACTCCATGACAGAAAGTTTACTGCACTTCTAAATGCTTCACTATCTCCAAAAATACACTTCTCATTGTCTTAGAATACACAAACATTTTATATTTGTGAGTTAGCATAGTTTTCTTTTTGAGAAGACATTACAAAATGAAGCACTGAAATGAACAAAACTTCACAGGCAAAATTTTAGGAAATCTGAAATCATCCTGCCTGGGTCATAATTCAAAGACAGTGATAAACATTAGTCAGTGGGAAAAAAAAATCAGTAGAAATATAAAATATGAAAAGTCTTTAAAATCCTGACAGCAAATATAAAAACAGACAGACTTACGTAAAAGCTGGGAAAGACATTTAAAGAAATGAGGTATGAAGGAGTCATAGTGCTACAGCGTATCTCAATGTATTACGTTAATAACCTATACCGCAAAGGAGCAAAGTCAGCACATCATAAACGATTTGCTGCTGTGTTCAGACGACCTTTCTGGTGGGATCTTTAATAGTCACTAGTAAGTACATTTAAAATAAGCATTAAGCTAACTGCATGAGCATATGGTGAGCATATATGCCTCTGAAGTAGGTAAATTATAAGTAAAAATGTAAGCAAACAATTTTGTATTAATAATAAATACAGCTTCAAGCATTTAACATTATCAATATTTTAAAAATTTAAATAATAAATGCAACTATTTTATACAGAACTGTACCATTTATTATACACACAAGTATATCAGTTCCCTTTGTTTACAAAGGCTGGTTATAGATAATACGGAATGTTACAGTACCATCTTGCATAAAATTTTAGTACAATTTTGTACTTGAAAAACGGCGCAAAAACACCAGCCTAATAAATCTAACTGAATGAAATATCTTTTCTTTCTTTTTAAAAAGTACATCATTAACACATACACCACAAACTGTACATAAGCTCACTTTTAAATCACAATTGAAGATACGGTAGCAGTCATGTTGTAGTATGAACCCTCTCTCCCATCAGTTTATTGGTTAAAGGCTTGCGCTGCCACTCATTCAGGAGCCTTGTTGACGTGTAAGCGTGTAACATGAATTACTGAACTCAGGTAAGTACAATTTAAAGGAGGTCAACAACAGCTGCCAAGAATTATTTGTAGTAAGAAACGTCCTTCTCACAGAAGACTCACTGAAGAGCAAACATTCTTTAGATATATTTCTTCTTCAAATATATAGTAGCTGGTCAAGATTCTCCATTTTGCACTTTGGATGCTGGTGGTTGCATGAAATCCTTAAAAGGAACTAGAGCCTCTTTAAGTGCAGAGCAGACTTCTGAAGACGAGCAGGTGATGCATTCTACTAAAGTTGGGTATAAGGCAATTACTTGTGCCCAGGTATTTCCATCAACTGCAATGCAAAAAGTATAAAACCTCAAAAAAGGGTGGATTTAAATAGCACAGATTATCCAACTAACAAACACAATCCTTTAAAGTAATGCAAAGAAAAAAATTTCAAAATATGGAGATTCCACAAGCTTGTACCTTTTCTTTTTTTTTAATCTTTGGAAGATTTACTGCAATACATAGTAAGATACGAGGGAAAAATATATGGTCAGTGTGCAGTCACCAATACCAACAAATCTGATCAAGTACATTTTAAATGATACTTCAATTTGTGAAGGCCTTGGAAGCTAACAAAGTAACTTACAATAATTCAACCTTTGTCATTTTCAGTATAATTGCCCGAGAATGTAGTGTACATTTTAAGATTGCCAGAGAATGCGATGTACATTTCAAGAACAATTAGAAAATAACTGCAGTTGTATGCTAAAAATACAAATATCTTCAGTGATTTTCCCAGTAATGTCCTTGATTCTGATTTTAATTTCAAATGACCACACACAGATGCATTCTTCTCTTTTGCTCTTTGCTAATCTTTAATGTATATCACTAGATTTAAACTGTAGAGGGGAGGGACATGTCTGCCTTCCTCATCACTATCATCAACTAGTACATCTGAATGCTCCTTGGTGAATGGGCAAAAAGTGTTATATCGCAATTAATTTCCTTGTACTCTGAGATAACATGTTACAATTCTATTCTCCTACAAGTACTGTGCATACTGTTGAGAGCGCAATACACAATAAAACCTGCTGACAAATTTTTCTTAGGATATGTATACGACACTTTGTGGAGCAAATCTGGGAGGCAGTATAGTATAAAGAAATAATACTTGATTATGCATAAGGAGCTTTGATTCTATTTTTCACTCCAATTTACTGAGTGTCAACTAAGAGCCTAAAAACTTTTCTGAAATCATTAGCGCTGAGTGTCCCTGATTAAGCCATATAATTTTTCTTTATTTCAACTTCTGTAGTAGAATAAAGAGATGAGTTTCTCAAACTACTGTTCTTCAAGTTACCTCTTAAAAAAAATTTATGGTCAAGTAAGTTTGGCAAATACATACATTATTTTTCCTTTTGGGGATTCATAATTCACATGAATTTATTAAAGGCTTGTAGTAAAAGAACAGGTTTAACTTTAATCCAGAGTTTCCAAAATTAATATGCTTATGGATTTTTATTTTTTTGGAGGAAGATTAGCCCTGAGCTAACTGCTGCCAATCCTCCTCTTTTTGCTGAGGAAGCCTAGCCCTGAGCTAACATCCGTGCCCATCCTCCTCTACTTTCTATGTGGGATACCTACTACAGCATGGAGTGCCAAGCAGTGCCATGTCCGGACCGGCAAACCCCGGGCTGCCGAGAAGCGGCACGTGCGCACTTAACCGCTGTGCCACTGGGCCGGCCCCTGCTTATGGAATTGTTTTCCACTCAACATCTACTGACGTCACTCATCATCATTAATATTCACTCCTTAGTACCTATCTTGGGAGTGCTGAGCTGTTCTTTAAATCCCGCCTCCACCCAAACAGGGGCTTTCTCAGCGTCGGGGCAGGAGAAAGGAAAAGGGAGTGGGGCTGATGGGTATCAGTGAGGGAGGGAATGTCAGGCCAGAGCTGCTCTGCTTTTATCTGTGTTATATGTTGGGAACCCATATCACATTTCATTTGTAAAAAGAATTTTGCTGCTTAACAGAAAACCAACAAAAAGTTTAAAAAACACTGGTCTAAGAAGTTCTAAACAGTCTGCTCCAGCTGTCTTCTGTGAAACTTTCCACTAATCTTTAACAAAAGATTGCCTAGGAGGATTCTGGGAAAACGGCAGTGCAGGAAGCACTAGGAATCTGTCTACCCACCTAGACAACAAGTGCACTGGCAGAATCTGATGCAACTATTTTGGAACTCTGGAGTCTACCGAAGGCTTGTAATTTCCAGAGGATGACGTGGACAGTATACTGAGGTTAATTTTGGTCAGTTTCAGCTCTCAGCACAGTAGCAGCTACCCATCCCTCACCCCTAGCCATGTGATAGGCGGTTGTGCACATACTCCTGGAGCAGCTTGCACGCAGCTTGTAGGAGGCCAGGGCAGGCAAAAACGACCCTATCCTCCAAATATCAACGTCTGTGCTCTGAGCGCTGCCTCTGATCACAGAGGTTCAAAGAGGCTTCAACAACAAAAAGACAAATAACTCGATTCAAAAATGGGCAAAGCACTTGAATAGACATTTCTCCAAAGGAGATACACAAATGGCTGATAAAGCATGTAAAAAGATGCTCAATATCACTAATCATTCAGGAAATACATCAATCAATACATCAATACTACAATGAGTTACTACCTCATACTCCTTAGAATGGCTACTAATGAAAAAACAGAAAATGGCAAGTTTTGGTGAGGATGTGGAGAAATTGGAACCACTGTCCACTGCTGGTGGGAATGTAAAATGGTATAGCCACTGTGGAAAACAGTATGGTGGTTCCTCAAAAAAAAAAAAATAGAATTACCATATGATCCAGCAATTCTGGTTCTGGACATATACCCAAAAGAACTGAAAGCAAGGTCTCAAAGAGTTATCTGTACACATATGTTTATAGCAGCATTATTCACAATAGTTAAAATGTGGAGGCAACCCAAGAGTCCACCAACAGATGAAGGGATAAGGAAAATGTGGTATATAGATACATACATACACACACAGTGGCATATTATTCAGCCTTAAAAAAGGAAATTCTGTAATATGCTACAATCAACCTTAACGGCATTATGCTAAGTGAAATAAGCCAGTCACAAAAAGACAATTACTGAATGACTCAACTTATGTGAGGTACTTAGAGTAGTCAAAATCACAGAGACAGAGGGGCTGGCCCCGTGGCCGAGTGGTTAAGTTCGCGCGCTCCGCTGCAGGCGGCCCAGTGTTTCGTTGGTTTGAATCCTGGGCGCGGACATGGCACTGCTCATCAAACCACGCTGAGGCAGCGTCCCACATGCCACAACTAGAAGGACCCACAACGAAGAATATACAACTATGTACCAGGGGGCTTTGGGGAGAAAAAAGAAAAAAAGAAAATCTTTAAAAAAAAAAAAATCACAGAGACAGAAAGTAGAATGGCGGCTGTCAGGGGATGGGAGGAGCGGAGAATGGGGAGTTACTGTCTAATGAATATAAAGTTTCAGTTACAAGATGAAAAGAGTTATGGAGATGGATGGTAGTAATAGCTGCTCAACATTATCAATGTATTTAATACCACTGAGTTGTACACTTAAAAATGGTTAAGATGGTAAATTTTGTTACATGCATTTTACCACAATAAAAAAAACTGAAAACAAAAAAAGGTTGCATGAATTGAAACCTATCTAGATTGCCCCAGACGGAGAATCAACTGACCAAACTAATTCTTGGTTTATTACAGGAAAATAAGAATATATTATTTACAATACAATCTTAAACGCAGAGGAAGCTACTCAAATTTCCTAAATTAAAATATTTTTTAAAAACTCACCATAGATCTTGGTGGGCACTTTGGATTTAACTAGCAAAAAAAAGGAAAAACTCTATGTATCAATATGGAAAAATCTCCATGATATTTTATGTAGTGGAAAAAAATAGTGTTCCGAACAGCAATTATAATATGAAGCTATTATGCATTTCATTTGTGTTAAAAACTGGGGGCATACTGGAGTATATATTTTCTATTTACATAATAAACTTAGGGAAGGATAAAGAAACAAATAAAAATGGCTGCCTACATTAGGTAAGGACTGGGAGATACAGACTAGGGGAAAGAGCATCTTAAAATTTTTCCCTATATATCTTTTTACATCTTTGAATTTTGGAACCATGTTAATGTTTACCACCTATTCAAAATTTTAAATAAAGATCAAGTAACATAATAAAAACAAAATTCTCCCAAACTAAAAATAAGTCCAACAAATGTCTCCTCTCCCACTAGAAAACTCTAAAACAAATAACAAATTTCTAAACAGAAGTTGGGTGTACATTGGTCCAAAACCTTGTAGCCACCCTCCTGAATTAATGTCGGACTAGCTATGAGTACTCCAACATGCTTCTGCTCAGAAGGCCCGGCTTTCTCTCAGTTTTCTTCTTTTATTCTGTTTCTCAATGAAGCTGATCACACCTTTCTAATATAATATCATCATCATCATCATTTGTGGTTATATTTAAATTTTCATTTCATATGCCAGAGGCATAATTCAAACTCTCCTAAACAATTTTTAACATTAATTTAGTTTGATCATCTATCATTATTACTACACTGCCCCACCCATGGCCCATGGGCTTTGCAAAAAAAAAAAGGTTACTAAGGTTTTTCTTCTTTTACACAAATTCTGGTTAAATTCTTGACAGCTGTCTAAAGATCATACAAAATAATGCAAATTCTATGCATTGAAATATGCTGGTTATGTTTAATATATCTACAGTGTGATAGTATGGGAAATAGAGAATTTCCTGTTTATGTCTTAAATATAACATATTTTTAAGAATCAGATCCTATCCTGTGATCTAATAAAGATTTTACTGGTTTCTAGGAAGTCAATACATGGTTTCCCTCTCTGAAAAATCAACTAGAACATTTTTTTTAAGAGAACTCAAATTTGACCTTGATGGGATGAATTCAGGAAATTGCTCTAGGATTTTCCTTAGAAATTCCACCCCTCTCTGGATTGAATAAATACAAGTCTACTGCCTCTTAAGATTTAGTATAATACTCACTCTTTCTAGGCCAAAGTACCAAGAGGTAGATTTTGAAAACAGAAAAATACATATTTACTTTAATTATATAATAATTAACAGGAACAAATATCCTGTGACTCACTTATTAGGAACCTCCTTTCTTCTTGGGTATTAAAAGTAATGTTGCTTAAAGAGCAAGGGGGCCGGCCCGAGGCATAGTGGTTGGGTTCTTGAGCTCCACTAGTTCAGATCCTGGGCACGGACCTACACACTGCTCATCAAGCCATGCTGTGGCAGCATCCCACATCGGGGAAACAGAAGGACCAACAACTAGGATATATAACTATGTACTGGGGCTTTGGGGAGTGAAAAAAAAAGTAATGCTGTTTAAAGTGCTAGCCTGCTAAGGAGCTTGTGCCAGAATGTAAGTCAACATGCTTCCTTCTTTAACAAAGTCTTGTTATACAAAAAATGTCAGCTGAACCAGTGTGTTTAGTGCCACAATTGACTAATATTCTGGCGCCAGCTCTTCATCTTCTCTTGGACCAGTAACAAACTCTTAAGACCAGTAGCTGGTCCAAGAAACCACATTTTGAGGAGCAATGTTGTAGAGGATTCAAATAGAAAAAAACACGGTCCAAAAAGCCTCCTATAATTTAAAGAGAATGAGTCATGTACATGTGTAACTAACACAAACAGAGGAACAGACAAAGGAGCACACAAAAGAGCTAAGAATTCAAAGAGAAGAGAAATGACTCACCTTTAAAGATTAAAAACAAGGCTTACAATGAAGTGGTATTTGAACTAGGTGGATATAGGCAGGAGAATGGATCGAGCAAAGGGGCAGACTGAGTTTGCTAGGAGAGTGGGGTACATGAAGTCTAGTGGGAAATAAAGTACGAACAGAAGGGAGTCAGACAGTAGTACTCTTGGCCTTTGGTAGATAATGGAACATGAAAAAGATTTTGTTTTATAAGGATGGCAAAAAGAATGATCAAAGCTGCACTATTAGAAAATTCTTTTCTGGCAATAACGTAAAGAATGGATTGGATAGGAATGAGTAACAGAAAGGGGAAACATGAGAAAGGGCTATAAAAATGATTCAAAGTTCTTTACACAGTTTATATCTATATAGTAAATCAGTACAAATGCAAGATGGAAGCCTCCCCCTCAAAAAGAAATTCAGTGATGTTCTACATTAAAAATACATGAAATATGAATTGTCCATGCAACACCCTGAATTCAGACCAATTTGGTAAAAAAAAAAAAAAAAAAAAAAAGTCAGCTAAACTGTTGTTTAACTTAAAGAAGATAAAACATTACATATTAATTTTACTTAATTGACATCTTAATGGACTTGATGCTTTGCTGTTATAACGACTGGAGAAAAGAAAGTCTAATAGCTGTTATGTTCCTAAAATTCAGTTAACTTAATAATAATACAAAAGCACACCACAAATAGAACATAAATGTTATGAGTTCAGAATAACTGAGTTTCTAAGCACTTACCATTCTCAGGCTGAGTTTTCTTAAGCGAATCAATGAGAGTACTGACCGCTTTTAAAACAAATATGATTTCAGTTACTTGTTGCCTAAAAGAGATGGGAAATTATTTCCATCAAGATTTTAAGATATGCCACGTGTAATTTTTATTAGGATAATACAAACAGATGTACTTTGGAAAAATACTGAACACAACAGAATGCAAAGTTAATGTTATTTTTAAATTCTTATAAAAGAAATATTTTGTTTACAGGTACTTCAGTGTGCAAATAAGATTCATAGTTATTCTTACCACAAGTTATCAATTTAAAAAAGGGCGGGAAGGCAATCTATTCATGCAAATCTAAATTTATTTGTAAGATATTTCATATAACTACTTACAATTAAAATATTTTATAATACATGCTTTTAAAACTTCTTGACAAAAAGTGGGTTTTTCTTTTCTTTTTAATTACTTAGTACTAAAAGGGATTCAACCAAAGCTTAAACAGGAATAAAGACTACTATTACACCTCCTGACATACATTTTATTATGCTACTAAAAGTACATTTAAAATGACAATAGTACTTAGTTCTAATACAACAAATTAGAAACATGGCCAAAACATCCTCAGGCGGCACTATCTGGAGACATTAGGAATGAAGAATGAACCTGCAGTAAAGAATCCACAAGAGTAGCTTTATTACCTTCTTTCTCCCAACAGGACAAAGCTCTTCTGCTCTATAGTTCGCCCACCCATTCCCGGTATGAATCTACGTTATCATTTTACAGATGAGATTTTTCTAATACTATAGCAGGGTCCCATTTCAAGCCTCCCTTTGTAAACACAGAAGTATTTTACTCTGTTGCAATGTAGCTTTTTAGAAAACAACGTAATGATTGAGAGCAAACACAGGATGATACAATATAATATTTCAGAGAACAACTATAAAGACAATTTAAAAGCAAGAAATACTTAAAACATAAAAAAATGGAGAAAGTTGCTTTCTGAAATCAAACAATTTGTTATAATCTAATAAATAAAAAGATTCTAAGCAGAGCAGCTTTATTACTGCCTTTCCAAGTATACTTCAGACATCAATTTTGATAAATCAATTTTCAATCATGCCCATAACCAAATTATTAACACCTGCCTTTGGACTGTTTCTGTATATAAATCTGAGTATGGGGAGGTATGATTTATGTTCTAGAAATCAAAAATATAGTGTATCCTAAAAGTAGCAAAACAACTGGCTAATAAGTATTGGTATTAAAAAAAAAGCAAACAACTATGTATTTTTCATTTATCAAATTTTAAAAAGAAAAAATCTGATAAACTGGTTCATTTTAAAATGCTAAAAATTGAGAAAAAGGACATTCATATACTCCTGGGAGAATGTAAATTGGCAGAAATCTCTGGCAGGCAATTTGTAACACATCTCAAAAGCTTTTAAAATGCCTATGTCTGGGGCCGGCCGGGTGGTGCAGCGGTTAAGTGTGCACGGTCCACTTCGGCGGCCCCTGGGTTTGCCAGTTGGGATCCCAGGTGCAGACATGGCACCCCTTGGCACACCATGCTGTGGCAGGCGTCCCACATACGAAAGAGGAAGATGAGCATGTTTGTTAGCTCAGGGCCAGTCTTCCTCGGTGAAAAGAGGAGGATTGGCAGCAGTTAGCTCAGGGCTAATCTTCCTCAGGGGGGAAAAAAAAAGCCTATGTCTTTTGACAGGTCAATTCCAACTCCAGAAATTTATTATAAGTAAATAAGAACATGCACAAGGACTTAGGGCTAGCAATCTCCCTCTCCAATATTGCCTTATGAGATGGGACTCACCATGATTTGCCTCTTTTTTGACTTTGATAACTCTTGTCTTCCAATATTCTTTTCTCTTTGCTTTACTTACTTTGCCTTACACTCTACCTTTCACATTACAAAACAGATTGGCAACATAAGCCTGTTGTATTATTGCATGTTTTGATGAATTCTAATCTATACCCCAACTCTGATTAGGCTTGACTTATCAGAAAGGCCTTGAGTCCCTTCTACTAGCATGTCTTGGCTAAATGAGAAGCAAATCAGTTTAGGTACAAGAGCTCAATTAAACAAACTAGATGAAAGAAGATCTAAGATATGGCTAGCCAACACAGAGAAACCTAGAAATGACTGCAAAACAAACTAGGAAGTTCCTAGAGTATGATTTATCTATTATTTTCTCTCGAGAAAGAGAGAGATCCACATGCATGTGCTCATACAGATCCACAGGTCCTTATCCAGAAATCCTTAAGAGAAGACAGATTTTAGCATTTAAATTTTCTTTCAAATCCAAAAAGGTAATTCGAAAAAATCATATATTATTTAGCCTCCATGAGGAGTCTGAAAAAGCATTTCATAATAAAACATATCAATATATCTGCAGCAAAACTTACAAATATTTACATTGTATGAGATAAAATTACAAATAGCCTCAGGTTAAGTTCAGAAAACTTATAAAAACACTTGGTTTTCAGAGCTTTTTTTATTATTAGTAACGGTGATAGTCTATTTCCTTCTTGAATAAAACAACACACATACCTTGGAAGAGGGCATTTGCCACTTAACCTTTCATCCTCTATGTAGCGGTGCAGGACGTCTTGAGACCTCTTCAACAGCACAGAGAGTGCCATTCGTGAGATGTACCCTTCTTGAGGGGTGGTGACTTTATTACTGAAGGAAAACTGGAGTAATGTTTCAAAACACATTTTAGAAAATTCCTCTCTCAAACGAATATCAATCTCTGCTTCTGTAAAATTAACAATTTTTGATGGTTAATAAAAGGTTAAATTAATACACCTTAATGATAACAACTCTTAGCAAACTAGAAAAAGAAGGAGATTCTTCAACTGATGAAGGGCATCTATGAAAAACGTATAGCTAATAGCATATACATTGAAAGTTATGTTCCATACTCATACTTGGCTAGCAGTGTGCCTAGGTATGAAACTCCTTATTAAAAATCCTTTCCACTTATAACTCTCAAACCACTGCTTCAGTATCTTTTAGCATCCAATCTTGCTACTGAGAATTCCAAAGTCATTTGTTACAACTCTTTCGTGTTGAACTTTTTTTCTTTCTGAAATCTTTTAGAATCTTCTCTTTATCCCTAGTATTTTGATATTTCATGATTGCACGTCTTATTGTGGGTCTTTTTTCTTTCACCACTCTGGGTACTAAGTAACCATTTTAATCTGGAGATTTATTTCTTCAGTTTGTTTTTTTTGCAAATTCCTCTCGTAGCTTTTCTCTATTCTCTTTCTAGAAGACCTACTGTCAGATGTCAGACCTCTTATTTTTTCTTTCTTCTCATACTGTCTACTTTTTTGTCTTTGCTCTACCTTCTGAGTTATTTACTTAATGTTTCCGTCCAACCCTTCACTGTACTTGGTATTTCAGCCACCACATTTTTAGTTTCTATGAGCTCTTTCTTGTCCTGATTGTTCCTTTTAACAGCAGTTTTTCTTATTTCATGGATATAAAATCTTTCTGCTCTTTAAGCATCCTAACTATAATTGTGCTTTTTAAAAAAACATTTCCCATGGCTCTGCATTTTATCTTTTTCCTTCCAGTTTCTTTCACCCCCTCTTCGCTTTGGTCTTTCTCTTTCGTGTTGGAGGATTTCCTCAAATGTCTGTGAGCCCTGGCTGTCAGATCATACTTAAAGGCAGGAGACCAAAAATATCTGGAACCTCTGTGTTTATAGGTTGGTCTTGTTTAACAAAGAAGGCTTTGTATGTATATGTGTAAAGAAAACTCCAAGTTAAAGCTGGGAAGTTTGTGCTCCTATAACAAAGTCACTTCTTTATCTTAGTACATTTAATATTATGAACAGCAGGAGATATTATCAGAAAACTGCTAGAAAAAGTCTACATAGTAACTCAGTAGTCCTTATTTAGCTTAGGATATTTATATCTAATTATAAATACTATGCTTATGTGTATTTTGTAAAAATTTACCTTTAATTTTTTATATACTCTTAATAATAAAAAGTTGACTACATTTAGATACTGTAAGTGGACTTTAAAATTTTTTTCTGTGAGGTTCTCATGTTTGTTAAATCTGTACTTTACCAGATCAGTTTTTAAAAACTGTCTGGGCTTGGAAAAGGAACCAGTTTGTAAAGTAAGCAGCATGAGAGACCTCTAGTGGTCAAACCATGCAGATAAATGCTCTTTCAAGGGCTCAGCACAGCTTAGCAGAAGTCAATCACGGCTCTGGCAAAGTCGAGGGATGAAGGATATGCATGACACAAATTTACAATTTTTTTAATCATCTCACAGAAAAATCACATTATGATGCCGTAATTACATTTAATACTTGAGCACGGTTTTAGAAAAAGAGAAATAATAGCAACAAGCAACTTACGTATCATCTCCCAATAAGGTAGCATGATATACCAAAAGAAGCACGTAGTTCTTTTTAAGGATGAATTTTGACCTCCAGCCTTACGATTGTGGGCAATTTTTTCAACCTTTCGAAACCTATTCCCCCTTCTGTAATAGGATGGAACCTATCCTCACAGAAATGTTGTGAGGAATGAGATTAATATTCTAGCATAATACCCCGCACATGGTAGGTATTCACTAAATGTTAATACCCTTAACAAATGTTAAAGCATCTTGTTTTATTTTAGTGGAATAACTCTGCAAATTTATAGTCCTGAGAGGCTGGTATTAATATCTTCATTTTACAGATGACAAAACTGAGACTCAGAAGTTAACCAGCTACTAAGTGGCAGAACTCATACCCATGACCTCCCAATAACCCACGGCTTCACAAAACTGCTCCCTTGTGTCAGCCTGCAGTGACTTAGGCGGATTCCATAAGTGCCTTGCAATTTAATTCACAACGCATAACTCACCGACTTTACCAGTTTCCTCTTGTAAAGCTTAATGTTCTATATCACATTCTTAAAAATTACCTTACCATTCTCCCATTCACATTTACCACAATCACAGGAGTAAACATTCCCACAGCCAGCTTCTTCAAAAGCACTTCAATACTTACTAATATTTTTTTTAAAAATCACTGAAATAACCTACCTGTAAATGACGACGACTGAGAATGTATCGAGCCCTTATTAAGCATAGTCATTATCTGACCAACAAATTCCTTAGGAATAAAATTGGCATAAGGTAGTATCTCAGTGCTGATTAGCTGAACGACCTAAAACAAAAGAGGCAAAGTCAGATGCATTTGTTTTCTTGAAAGAGACTGACTCAAATGATAATTTCTAGATTAAAATGAAATTTTACTTGAAAAGAAAATCAGTGGAATCTTCTTTAATGGGAGGATGTAAACATTCTAATGTCAATATACAGGATGACTCGTCTGTCTCCCTCATCTCTTAGCAAACAGCTTTAGTACAAAACAGTCAACACTACAGTCCAGAGTCCAAACTGTTCACTACACAATAATTTTAATAAACGCTGATCTTCAACATGATAAATGCAAATAGTGCTCTAGAGAAAAAGTCAGCATATGAAATGTATCCATGTTAAGAATAAAATATCCAAAACAGAAGAAGAATAATTAAATCACCTTTTAAAACCATAAAAATGAGTTATAAGAGAAGGCAAAGTTATACTCATTTTTGTTAAATAGCTTACTTCTGTGTTATTTTGCCTTTTGAAGAAAAAGAAAAGTTTGAAGTGTACAAGAGTTTTAATACAGTAATAGGACAAAAGGCAATATTTTCTATCCGTATGATGATGCCTACGCTTTTTATGTACACTTTAAAGTAACTGATTTGATTTGATTTACTTAAAAGTTTCTCTATCCCACTTACAGGAAAAAAATAAAAGCCAACCCTCCCAACAAAAAAATCCACAACCAAAACCTACTTCTTTAAACTCCATTTATAATCAACAAAATATATTCTTTAAAAAACACGCATTATTTGCTTCAAGAATTCTAGAAGCCATATCTATAGCTGGCTAAAAACAGAAAAATCTAAGCAACTTATTAATTTGAACTACAAACATCTGATGTGTCAAACTGTAGAGTAAGCCCTTGAATACACGCTTTCACTGACTGACGCACTGATTTTACTGAATCAACTGCTTTTCTAAGTTATTAAATGGACACAACTAAGTATCTCGACAACATGCACACAGCACAAAGATAAAAAAGACAAGGCAGTCATTTTTAAATGTCAGTGATTTAAAAATTAACCTTTAACCTTTGCAAGAGTTTAACTCTTTCAGGTTCAAGCTTAACTTACTACTTTATTCTTCTAGCAATTTTATAGTTTCAACATTTCTATTATTCGGTTTCCACCTATGTCACAGGAAAATGCTTTAAATAGCTTCCTCACCTCAACATCAATACTTTCATTTCTTTGAAATTCTTGAATAGAGAGGTTATCCGGAGGTATGCTAAAAAAAGAATAAAATAAATAAATAGACTTGATTTTTAAAGGTAAAATATTCCCTGGAAATACAAACAAAAAAAAACAGTATTGGGAGTTTTAGTGATTTTTTAAAAAATTCTTTTTTTTAAAAAAAAAAAGAAAGATTCATGAAAAGATTCACACCTGAGCTAACAACTATTGCCAATCTGTTTTTTTTTTTTCCCTGCTTTATCTCCCCAAATCCCTCCAGTACATAGTTGTATATCTTAGTTGCAGATCCTTCTAGTTGTGGCATGTGGGACGCCGCCTCAACATGGCCCGATGAGTGGTGCCATGCCCGCGCCCAGGATCGGAACCGGCAAAACCCTGGGCCGCCGCAGCAGAGCACGCAAACTTAACCACTCAGCCACAGGGCCGACCCCTAAAAGTTTTTTTTTTTTTTTTTGAGGAAGATTAGCCCTGAGCTAACTGCTGCCAATCCTCCTCTTTTTGCTGAGGAAGGCTGGCCCTGAGCTAACATCCATGCCCATCTTCCTCTACTTCATATGTGGGATGCCTACCACAGCATGGCTTTTGCCAAGGGGTGCCATGTCTGCACCCAGGATCAGAACCGGCAAACCCTGGGCCGCCAGAAGTGGAACGTGTGCACTTAACCGCTGCACCACCTGGCCGGCCCCCAATGAATCTTTCAATGAAAGAAAAGTCTTCAAACTGATAGTATTCTTTGTAATTTTTGTCAGTTTTCTCTGTATGGTACATTAAAAATTTGTTTATTGAGATATAATTCATACACCATAAAATTCACCCTTTTAAAGTGTATAATTCAATGCTTTTTCGTATCTTCACAAAGTTGTGCAATGATTCTACCTCTAATTCTAGAATATTTTTATCATCCATTAGCAGTCACTCCTGATTCTCTCCTCCTCCCACCTCTGACAACCATTACTCTATTTCCTGTCTATACAGATTTGCCTGTTCTGGATATATCACATAAATGAGATCATATTATATATGGCCTTTTGTGGTTGGTTTCTCTCAGTGAACATAATGTTTTCAAGATTCATCTATGTTGTAGCATGCACCAGTATTTCATTCCTTTTTATGACTGAATATTCCACTGTATGGATAGGTCTTAATCATTCATCAGCTGATGAATATTTGGATTGTTTTCATTTTTTGGCTACTATGATAAAACTGCTATGAACATTAGTGAACAAGTTTTTGTATGAACATGTTTCATTTCAATTCTTTTGGGTAGTACTTAGCAATTTTTAACTTAAGGTCCACAGAACATTAATTGTATGAGTTTCCACTACTGCATGTGTCTTTTAGAGGACCAGTACCATGCTTTGGCACTCAAAGGTTGACTGAATGAATACCTAACAGATCTCAAGTGTACCAGATGACAGTCCTTGTGTTTTTCATTTTTGTGTTTTCCTTTATGCATTTAAACTATTTACTTATGGTAGTCCTCAATGACATCCAAAGCCTTTTGTCTCTTCTAGTTGATTTTGGTTTTATTTGTATTTTCTTTGTTATTGTACTGCCGTGCCAAATCAGCTTGCACCAAAAACAGTTGGGAAACATCACAGAGAAAGTATGGTGATTCATAAAGTCCTAGAGTATGTATTAATTAGGTTAAAAAACTTATAAATGTTCCAATATAAAAGACACTCAAATATTAGGATTACCTAGAAACCTAAGTCTTGCTATTCCAAACAACATTCTGAAATACTCTTCTTACTGTTCAAATACTACGATAGACTTCAGTTATAGAACATAGTATATATGCGGCATAAAACAAAATTTAAAATCTAACAGTTTGTGATTTCCAAAGTAATCAATTACTTGGAAAACAAAAACAAAGACAAAGTCTTGAGATGAAACTGTGAAAATGTGCATGATTTTTAATTTCTATTAGTGAGCACTGCATTTTTAGCAACAACTAACTAACGAAAGCTTTCAATTTGAGCCATAAAGTATTTCTGGACTATGAAATAAAAACTGAACTGGCTTTATCCATATAAGCTGTTCAGTTAAAAACACTGATTAAAACATTAAGTCAAAGTATACAAAATAATTGTGGACTTCTACAACTAATCTAATCAACTAATTTCATCTTCCAATTAAAGAAAATTATGCCTACTGAGGGGGAAGTGATCAGTTACGGTCAACAGAAAGTAGGTGGCAGAGTCAAGAGCAGGCCACAGGTCTCCTGACACTCAGTATAAGGTCTGTTTCTACTACTCCATGTAGTATAAGGCTTAACTCTGCAACTAAAATAACCACAACTTAGAACACTGATTCTGTGTTACTCGATAAGAGAATTTAGTACGTTTATTTTTTTAAGCCATTAAAAACAACTCCAGACATATGGGAGAAGAGCCAAGATGGCGCCGTGAGTAGTCCTCTTTGTCTCTCGCCCTTCGAGTCTACAATTGTTTGGACACTTATCGCTTGACAAAGGATATCCAGACAGCATCTCAGGACGTCTGAGACACCCACGCGACTATACATTGGAAGGCGGATGGACTTTCCTCCGGGAGGATGTGGAAATAGGTGAAAACTCTCCGACCCCGACGGGCAGCCTAGTACCCGCAAGCGGCTTTCTTCCAACGGACGCCCCCAGAGGATCCACACACATCTAGGGCAGGAGCGAGAACACAACAGAGGAGCGACGGTGGAAACAGGTGACCAGAACCCTACCTAAACCCCCTGCAATTACTCCTAAATGCAGAGGGAAACTTTGGAGTTGCACACCTGAGCCCGCGGGGAGAGTCTCTCCCCGCCATTGGCGGGGAGACCCAGCCTGGTGCTCGGGGCGCCCGGAGGGTCCCAGAGAGAGACACGGAGGACACGGAGATCTCCCAGCTGCCGTTGCCCGCCCCGTGGGACTAGGGATTGCCGGAGATCTCGGAGAGGACCGGGGCTGGGGGAATTTTCAAAGGACGGTTCTGCGACCCGGAGGGGAAGCGCCGGAGCTCCGCCCGGGCAGCAGACAAAACTCTCTGTCTGCCGTTAGCAGAGGGGCCACGCTGAGCATTCACGGCTCCGGCAGAGGCCCGGAGAGAATCCCAGAGGGTGGGGCGACCCCCAGCTGCCGTTGCCCGCCCCGTGGGGCTAGGGATTGCCGGAGATCTCGGAGAGGACCGGGGCGGGGGGAACTTTCAAAGGCCGGTCCGGCGACCCGGAGGGGAAGCGCCGGACCTCCGCCAGGCAGCAGACAAAACTCTCTGTCTGCCATTAGCAGAGGGGCCACGCCCAGCATTCAGGGCTCCCGGCAGAGGCCCGGAGAGAATCCCTGAGGGCGGGGCGACCCCCAGCTGCCGTTGCCCGCCCCGTGGGGCTAGGGATTGCCGGAGATCTCGGAGAGGACCGGGGCGGGGGGAACTTTCTAAGGCCGGTCCGGCGACCCGGAGGGGAAGCGCAGGACCTCCGCCAGGCAGCAGACAAAACTCTCTGTCTGCCATTAGCAGAGGGGCCACGCCCAGCATTCAGGGCTCCCGGCAGAGGCCCGGAGAGAAGCCCTGAGGGCGGGGCGACCCCCAGCTGCCGTTGCCCGCCCCGTGGGACTAGGGATTGCCGGAGATCTCGGAGAGGACCGGGGCGGGGGGAACTTTCAAAGGCCGGTTTTGCGACCCAGAGGGGAAGCGCCGGAGCTCCGCCAGGCAGCAGACAAAACTCTCTGTCTGCCGTTAGCAGAGGGGCCACGCTGAACATTCACGGCTCCAGGAGAGGCCCGGAGAGAATCCCAGAGGGCGGAGTGACCCCCAGCTGCCGTTGCCCGCCCCGTGGGGCTAGGGATTGCCAGAGATCTCGGAGAGGACCGGGGCGGGGGGAATTTTCAAAGGCTGGTTCTGCGACCCGGAGGGGAAGCGCCGGAGCTCCGCCCGGGCAGCAGACAAAACTCTCTGTCTGCCGTTAGCAGAGGGGCCACGCTGAGCATTCACGGCTCCGGGAGAGGCCCGGAGAGAATCCCAGAGGGCGGGGCGACCCCCAGCTGCCGTTGCCCACCCCGTGAGGCTAGGGATTGCCGGAGATCTCAGAGAGGACTGGGGCTGGAGAGAGTTCCAGAGACCCAGCTTAGTAGCCTAGGGGGAAACCCTACAGGCTCACAGCAGCCTTACGGAAAGCCTCTGCACAGCACCAGTAGAAGGCACCCAGCCGCCAGCCACAAGGCTGGAAGATCCCAGGGCAAAAGCAGCATAGCTAGGTGTACCAACCACAGACTGTAGAAGATGCCAATAGCTCTCCTGCGACCCATAGAGGACAAGTGAGATTTGGTGGGTGCCAACAGCAACGGAGCGACAAATATAAGTGATCCCACCCCTGGCCGCTGGAAAAGCCCATAACACCGTTGCAGACCCCAAGGAGAGAGCACATCTAGGTGGGCTGCAACAGTAGGCACCTGCAGCCTGAAGCCCCCCTGTGACGGCCCACACGGCAGAGGAGGGAATCCAAAGGGCCACTGTGGCTACGAAGAGGGGCCCAGGCCCAGGTAGCAACTACGGACAGGGTTCCTGGTTGGTGAAATATAAACAGCTGCTCCTCCCACCGCAGCAGCTGAAACAAGTGAAAGGAGCAACTAAACTCTATCTCCATGCGGAGGCACAAATCAACAACATCAAGCAATATGAAAAAATACATTAAATCTCCAGAACAGAAAGAAAGCAACAAATACACAGAAAACAATCCCAAAGAAAATGAGATATATAACCTAAATGACGATGACTTCAAAACAGCCATCATTAAGATTCTCAATGAGTTAAGAGAGAATTCTGACCGACAACTCAACGAGTTCAGGAGCTTTGTCACAAAAGAGTTTGATACGATAAAGAAGAACCAAACAGAAATATTGGAAATGAAGAACACAATAGAGGAGATTAAGAAAAATCTAGATGCTCTGAACAGTAGGGCCGATAATATGGAGGAAAGAATTAGCAATTTGGAAGATGGCAATATAGAATTGTTGCAGGCAGAGGAGGAGAGAGAAGCAAGACTTAAAAGAAATGAAGAAACTCTCCGAGAATTATCAGACACAATTAGGAGATGCAACGTAAGGATTATAGGTATACCAGAGGGAGAAGAGAAGGAGAAAGGGGCAGAAAACCTATTCAAAGAAATAATGGCTGAGAACTTCCCAAATCTGGTGAGGGAGATGGATCTTCAGGTGACAGAAGCCAATAGATCTCCAAACTTTATCAACGCAAGAAGACCAACTCCACGGCATATAGTAGTGAAGCTAGCAAAAGTCAACGACAAGGAGAAAATATTAAGGACAGCCAGGCAAAAGAAACTAACCTACAAAGGAACCCCCATCAGGCTATCAGCAGATTTCTCAGCAGAAACTTTACAGGCTAGAAGAGAGAGGAATGATATATTCAAAAATTTGAAGGACAAAAATCTACAGCCGAGAATTCTCTACCCAGCGAAAATATCCTTCAAATACGATGGAGAAATAAAAACCTTCCCAGATAAACAAAAATTAAGGGAGTTCATTGCCACAAAACCTCCTCTTCAGGAAATCCTCAGGAAAACCCTCATTCCTGAAAAATCCAAAAAAGGAAAGGGGCTACAAAACCAAGAGCAGAGGAGATAAGTAGAAGGACAACAACAGAGAGTAGCAGCTCTACATCAGAACAGATTAAACCATGGGACGAGAAACAAAGGAAACTGAAGAAAACCGGAAAACAAGACACAAAATGGGAGTGGTAGGCCCCCACGTCTCAATAATCACTCTAAATGTAAATGGATTGAACTCCCCAATCAAAAGACACAGAGTGGCAGGATGGATCAAAGAACAAGATCCAACAATATGCTGCCTCCAGGAAACACACCTCAGCCCCAAAGACAAACACAGACTCAGAGTGAAGGGATGGAGAACAATACTCCAAGCTAATAATGAACAAAAGAAAGCAGGTGTCACTATACTAATATCAGACAAGGTAGATTTCAAAGCAAAACAGATAAAGAAAGATAAAGAGGGACAGTATATAATGATAAAAGGGACTCTCCACCAAGAAGACATAACACTTATAAATATATACGCACCCAACACAGGAGCACCAAAATTTGTAAAGCAACTCTTAACAGAACTAAAAGAAGACATCAACAACAATACAATAATAGTAGGGGACCTCAACACACCATTAGCACCAATGGACAGAACATCCAGACAGAAAATCAACAAGGAAATAATAGAATTAAATGAAAAATTAGACCAGATGGACTTAATAGATATATATAGAACACTTCATCCAAAAACAGCAGGTTACACATTCTTCTCAAGTGCACATGGAACATTCTCAAGGACTGACCATATTTTGGGAACCAAAGCAAACATCAATAAATACAAGAGAGTTGAAATAATATCAAGCATCTTTTCTGATCATAACGCTATTAAACTAGAAATCAACTACAAGAAAAAAGCAGAGAAAGGTGCAAAAATGTGGAGACTAAACAACACGCTTCTCAACAAACAATGGATCATTGAAGAAATTAAAGAAGAAATCAAATATTATCTGGAGACAAATGAAAATGAGAACACGACATACCAAATCATTTGGGATGCAGCAAAAGCAGTCCTAAGAGGGAAATTCATCGCAATACAGGCTCACCTCACTAAACAAGAAAAAGCTCACGTAAGCAACCTCAAACGACACCTAACGGAACTAGAAAAAGAAGAACAAACAAAGCCCAGAGTCAGTAGAAGGAGGGAAATAATAAAAATAAGAGCAGAAATAAACGATATTGAAACAAAAAAGACAATAGAAAGGATCAATGAAACAAAGAGTTGGTTCTTCGAAAGAATTAACAAAATTGACAAACCCCTAGCCAGACTCACCAAGAAAAGAAGAGAGAAAGCGCAAATTAATAAAATCAGGAATGACAGAGGAGAAATCACAACAGATACCAATGAAATACAAGAGATCATAAGAGAATACTATGAAAAACTATATGCCAACAAATTGAACAACTTGGAAGAAATGGACAAATTCCTAGACTCCTACAATCTCCCCAAACTGAATCAGGAAGAAATGGAGAATCTGAATAGACCAATCACAAGTAAGGAAATAGAAACGGTAATCAAAAACCTCCCCAAAAACAAGAGTCCAGGACCAGACGGCTTCTCTGGAGAATTCTACCAAACATTTAAAGAAGACTTAATACCTATTCTCCTCAAACTGTTCCAGAAAATTGAGAAAGATGGAGAACTCCCTAACACATTCTATGAAGCCAACATCACTCTGATCCCCAAACCTGACAAGGACAACACAAAGAAGGAGAACTACAGGCCGATATCACTGATGAACATAGATGCAAAAATCCTCAACAAAATTTTGGCAAACCGATTACAGCAATACATCAAAAAGATTATACACCATGATCAAGTGGGATTTATACCAGGGACACAGGGATGGTTCAACATCCGCAAGTCAATCAACGTGATACACTACATCAACAAAATGAAAAACAAAAACCACATGATCATCTCAATAGACGCAGAGAAAGCATTCGACAAGATCCAACACCCATTTATGATAAAAACCCTCAGTAAAATGGGTATAGAAGGAAAGTACCTCAACATAATAAAGGCCATATATGATAGACCCACAGCCAACATCATACTCAATGGACAAAAGCTGAAAGCCATCCCTCTGAGGACAGGAACAAGACAAGGGTGCCCACTTTCACCACTCCTATTCAACATAGTACTGGAGGTGCTGGCCAGAGCAATTCGGCAGGAAAAAAAAATAAAAGGAATCCAAATAGGTAACGAAGAAGTAAAACTCGCGTTGTTTGCATACATAGAATCTTATACATAGAAAACCCCAAAGAATCCACAGAAAAACTATTAGAAATAATCAACAACTACAGCAAAGTAGCAGGGTATAAAATTAACGTGCATAAATCAGTAGCATTTCTATACACTAACAATAAACTAACAGAAAAAGAACTCAAGAACTCTATCCCATTCACAATCGCAACGAAAAGAATAAAATACCTTGGGATAAACTTAACCAAGGAAGTGAAGGATCTATACAATGAAAACTACAAGACTTTCTTGAAAGAAATAGGCGATGACATAAAGAGATGGAAAAACATTCCTTGCACATGGATTGGAAGAATAAACATAGTTAAAATGTCCATACTACCTAAAGCAATATACAGATTCAATGCTATCCCAATCAGAATCCCAAGAACATTCTTCACAGAAATTGAACAAACAATCCTAAAATTCATATGGGGGAACAAAAGACCACGAATTGCTAAAGCAATCCTGAGCAAGAAAAACAAAGCCGGCGGAATCACAATCCCCGATTTCAAAACATACTACAAAGCTACAGTGATCAAAACAGCATGGTACTGGTACAAAAACAGGTCCACAGATCAATGGAACAGAATTGAAAGCCCAGAGATAAAACCACACATCTATGGACAGCTAATCTTCGACAAAGGAGCAGAGGGCCTACAATGGAGAAAAGAAAGTCTCTTCAACAAATGGTGCTGGGAAAACTGGACAGCCACATGCAAAAGACTGAAAATCGACCATTCTTTTTCACCACACACCAAAATAAACTCAAAATGGATCAAAGACCTAAAGATTAGGCCTGAGACAATAAGTCTTTTGGAAGAGAATATAGGCAGTACACTCTTTGACATCAGTTTCAAAAGAATCTTTTCGGACACTGTAACTCCTCAGTTGAGGGAAACAATAGAAAGAATAAACAAATGGGACTTCATCAGACTAAAGAGCTTCTTCAAGGCAAGGGAAAACAGAATTGAAACAAAAAAACAGCTCACTAATTGGGAAAAAATATTTACAAGCCACTTATCCGACAAAGGGTTAATCTCCATAATATACAAAGAACTCACACTGCTTAACAACAAAAAAACAAACAACCCGATCAAAAAATGGGCAGTGGACATGAACAGACATTTCTCAAAAGAAGATATGAATATAGCCAATAGACACATGAAAAGATGTTCATCATCGCTAATCATCAGGGAAATGCAAATCAAAACTACACTAAGATATCACCTTACCCCCGTTAGATTGGCAAAAACATCCAAAACCAAGAACGACAAATGTTGGAGAGGTTGTGGAGAAAGAGGAACCCTCATACACTGTTGGTGGGAATGCAAACTGGTACAGCCACTATGGAAAACAGTATGGAGATTTCTCAAAAAGTTAAAAATAGAAATACCCTATGACCCAGCCATCCCATTACTGGGTATCTATCCTAAGAACCTGATATCAGATATCTCAAGAGTCCGTTGCACCCCTATGTTCATCGCAGCATTATTTACAATAGCCAAGACGTGGAACCAGCCTACATGCCCAGAAACTGATGATTGGATAAAGAAGATGTGGTATATATACACAATGGAATACTACTCAGCCATAAAAAAAGACGAAATTGGCCCATTCACAACAATGTGGATGGACCTCGAGGGCATTATGTTAAGCGAAATAAGTCAGTCAGAGAAAGACGAACTCTATATGACTCCACTCATAGGTGGAAATTAGTATATTGAGAAGGAGATCTGATCGGTGGTTGCCAGGGAAAAGGGGGGGTGGGGGGAGGGTACGGAGGGGGAAGTGGTGTACCCACAACATGACTAACAAAAATGTACAACTGAAATTTCACAAGCTTGTAATCCATCATAACATTAATAAAAAAAAAAAAATAAAAAAAAAATAAAAAAAAAATAAAAAAAAAAAGATAAAAACAACTCCAAATTTAGAGGTAAATATCCTGGTTCCAGTTACTTAGAGTTTTGGTTTTTAAATGTTTAGTTTAAAATATGGCTGTTTCATGGGAAGCGATATGGATAATGTTAGTTTCTCTTCAGGGAAAGAAATAACAATAATTAAGATAATAGTGGTAGTAAGTATTTAAAAAGCACTTGTGTTCCAGGCTCTATTCTAAGCATTCATTTATTTTAAGTGATTTAATCCTCACAATAACCCTATGAATTAGATAGCATCATTATTCCTATTAAACAGATGAGGAAAATGAGTCACTGAAAGGTAAAATAACTTGTCCGAAACAGCAGTTACAAAGTAGCACAGTTGGGATTTGAATCCAGGTATCTAGCTCTGGAGTCAGTGCCCTCAGCCACGATGCCAGCTGCCACTTCAACGACATGATTTTTCAACACACTCAGTGTACTCAAACCTTTAGTGTAAGTAGGGCTTGAGTCAGGCAAAAGAGTATAAAGAAATTATACCACAAATGCATTACTATAAAATTCCATAAAATATATCTATCATTAGGCCCTTGGTCCCACTGTCTATTTTCCTCTACAAGAAAAAGTACTTCAGAAAACTGAATTTAATAAAATAAGAACAAAGTTTGGAAAATGAAGAATCTTCAACAAGAAACTCAAGAATAAGTAAGATGGTAGAAAGACTCAGCCATAGGAAAAGAAATTCTTAGTGAAGTTTCACTCATTGCAATAAAACTGATCTATAAGCTTATTTAATTTATTAATAGAGCAATATGCAGATACAGATAATTGGGAAAGAAAAAGAAAAGTTTAAACTTCTAAATATATGTGCTTCATACAAATTAACATAGTGATTGGGGTGATAAAGTCCACAAAGGAACTCAAATTTTCAAGGTCATTTTAAAGATGAAAACAATTTGTTCAAATATGCTTTGTGAGGGCCTATAATTTTCCTACAAATACAAACAGTATGCTTGCATTGGTATCAATAAAATTTCTAGAGGAAAGAAATACATAAGAAAGCAAAACAAAATCTGACCATTTCTGAAAACAGAAATTAGGATCATTTGTCATTACCTTTGATTCTGAAATATCAGATAAGCTTTCATAGAGAAAAAAGTAAGTTAAATCTGTACTCTACAATTTTTCTTTACAGAATAACTAAACCACATTAGAAAGGCAGACAGAATCTCTTCAGTTAAATCATTCTGCTGCGGACTCATCTGATCATTATCAATGTGCCAGTGTAGGTTTTTTTTTGTCAAGCATATCAAATTCATAATTTAAATGGTTTCAAACTAATACTTGTAAATGGTTACATAGCACTGCATGGAATGTTTATAATTCTGTAGTTTTAAAAAATGATTAATGGAGATAAAAATAGAAAAACTGTTGTCACAGACTTTCACTACTATAGCACAAAGAAAAATTAGATTATAGGAAGACTGAAGACTGCTCAGTGCTGCCCAATGGAACTGTTTGTGATGAAGGAAATGTTCAATACTCTACACGCCAATATGGCAGCCACTAGCCACACATGGCAATGAGAATTCAAATGTGGCTAGTGAGACTGATGAACTGAATTTTTAAATTTACTTTATTAATTAAAAATTTAAATTAATTGTAGCTAGTGACTACTGTATTAGATAGTACAGCTCTAGATGGACCACAGCAGAATCCTCATTCCAAAAGTTCAGTCTCTGTTCCAACTATCCTACTCTCATTCAGTGAGGAACCAAAACAGCATCCTTAATATAAGCCCTCAGTCAGAGAGCATACAATGAAAATTCCACTCTTCTTTGCCAAACTTAAACATCTTAAAGAGCTGATCATTATCACCACTCATCTTATTTATTCTGGTAAAACACTGATTTTCTGAAATTGTTTTTCTCCTGTAATATCAAATGAGCACCAGATTTTTAAAAAATGGATCTTCTTAGCTTCAAGTTAAAACCATGCTCTCTTAATTATGGTGCATTCATATGGTCTTATACATAGATTCCTGTCTTACAACCAAAAACACTGTAGAGCAAAAATTTCCATTGCTCACAGATAATGTACCCCATGCATAAATGTCTAATCCAGTTGTGCTTTGTATACAATCTAGCAATCTTAATCATCAAATACTTTGTTAATGAACAATGAGAAATATTGTTTTTAGAGCAATTACAGGTATAATGTGCACTTCTTGAAAGATTGTCTTAATTATAAAAATGAATGAGCTGACCTTTTAGTAAAGAGAAAGTCTTCAAAAGTACTGGCGAGTTCTGGCCACATACTGTCAAATTTTCCAGAAGAAGCATGCTGCCGGGCAACAGGTAGCCCAATAGAAAGAACTTTGAGAAGAGAAGATACTGCTAGTTTCCATGTGCTTTCAGACGGGCAGGAATACTTCAAACTAAGAGGAACTCTAAGGGTCTGTGAAAATAAAGACAGTTCAAGATAAGTACTAATTAAAACATACACACACACAACTTTCATTACTTAAAAAAAACTCCAGCAGACAGAAAAAAATAATAGCATAGGTATTTTCATTTAAAGAAAGATGTTAAGAAAGGCCAATTCTTAGACATGGTCCTCAAATCCTACTGCCTAGAAAGATATACTTTTAAATCCTGTCTCCGTTTTATAAACAATGACCTTGAATAAGTAATAACCTTTTTGAACCTCAGTTTCTCAGCATAAAAATAAGAATGTTATCTAAAAAGTTAAGAGGAAGGGTAGGAAACTTGTAATTTTGCAGCTACTCTCAACTTAATGTTGTGGAACTAGACCATTCTGCCGTTAAGTTCTCCTAGTAGAAAATAATTTGACTGATGGGGTTCTCCCATCCTAGAGAGATCAATACTGCTTATATTTTTTCACTAATGGTTAGGTGAACGTAGCCTAAAGCATCATTGCTTTGAAGTCTTATGTTTCATCTCTAAAGTTCTTTGAATTTTACATTCTACTCCAACATTTTAATGTAGTTTTCTTCCTTTCCAATTATTTCAGAAAAACTGATTTTTCCCAAGAAGATAGTTTATTTTATCTTTAAGCCTTGAGGATATAGGAATACAGCATCTGACCTATGTATAGTAAGATGTTGAGACTGACTTTTTAACTGGCCAACTTTTGAGACAGGTTGCTGTTAACCATTAAAGAACTAATTTTGCTGGTTCAGAATGGATTCTGGTTATAGTTCCATCCAGACTAGACTGACCAAACTCCCACAGTGTGCTATCCCAGAGTACCATCAATAAACAGTCTTGGTATACTACCAGATAATTTGCATTAGAGTGAAAAGTCTGCTTTTAGATAAAAATTCTAGTCTGAAAAAGATAAAGAGTAAAAGAGAGAAATTTTCATATTTCAAGGTTATGGAGTGAATATAAAACCTAATTTCATCATCCTCCACACAAATTATTACTGAGTACTCACATAGTGGGCATATGAACCATTACGTGTTGGCATGAAATGGGCCTCCACCAACAGATAATTAGCCAACCTAGAATCTATTTATCCCTTCTCTCTCCCCACATTCAGCTGGAAATTAGGATAAGAGAAGGTCAGCTGATTAAGCCAATCGATCTACTCCATTTCCTTGGTCATAATCACTGGTTCAAGACTGGGCATGGGAGTAAAGCTGGTCCACTTAAGGTTAATTTTAGGAACTTAAGAAGAATAATGTGACAGAAGTGCAAGAGCGTGCACACATTTGTGCGCGCACACACACACCCCTCCTACTGGACATATAATCTCTTTATTGGCCTACAACTATGAGGAGATACATAGGTGGGTTGCAGTCAACCAGTGGAAAGCAGAACAGAGAAAAAAAACTTGGTTTTTGGTGATACTGCTGAATCACTAGGATCAACCAATCCTAAAGCATTCCCTCTGTGCTGAATTTTCCAACTAAGCATGGCAATAAATCCCCTTTATGGTTAAAGCTAGTCAGAGACTGAATGGATGTCACATGCAAACAGGAATACTAAATTATACAAACAAAGGGCTGCTGTGAGTTAACATTTTATAACTCAAGCTCAGATAAAAGGAAAGTATGGATTTACTACTACAATTAATATTTTACTGAAATGAAGGGTATGTTAAGCACAACAGATCTATTTCATTTATGCATTTTATTTTTTAAAATATTTAAGCAACTTATACAGGGATTGGCATATAGTGCACACTCTAACGTAAGTGTGAACTGGGAAATTCAGTTCCTGCTGTCACACAGCTCACAATTTTTGAGGATGGAAGGGCCCTGTCCAATTAACCACAATCCAGTGTAGTAAGTGGCATCAACAAAGTGTTTGGGAGTACAGAAAAGAGATTCTTTAATTCCTTTAACAATACAAACTGATTTGTGTCACTCCTCAATGTTCAACCCTTCAGGGTTAAAGAAAGACGTCTAATTCCTTATGACGGCTTCTAAGACCCACAGCTACTTTTTCAGACTTATTCCAGGACCTGTCACCTCCCTAAATGGAATTCCTCAACATTTCTTGAAAATACACCATGATCTTTTACAATGCTCAATTTATCTACCATACTTCCCTCTTGCTTTTTACCTAGAAAACTCTATGACTCCTTCTTCAAGTGTTACTTCTGCTAATCCTTGCCAAAATCTCCTGGTGGTTTAGGTGTTTCCTTGTCTGTGGGGAAACTAACTTTTTATTCAGCACTACTTGGCAAGTATCATTAAATGCTGTATCTCAATTGATTCCCTAAATAGTTAAGATGTGTAAGTGGTACTGGTCTTATCCTTCTTTTACAGAGCAGCGAGTAACACTACTCCAACACTACAGCAGTACACTACTCTAAGCCAGGTCTATCTGAATACAAACTGCCTCCACTCTGTGGTCTTCACTTAGCACTAACATGTTGTATTATTTGTTTGCCTTTCCACATTTCCTTTATTGAATTGTTAAATGTAAGAATTATCTTATTCATTTTTAATCTCTACTCTTTAGTTAGTACCTGGCTTAAAAGACGTGTTTAAAAATATTCTCACTAAACGAGGAGACAGAGGACAGCTGTGATGGGATGAGTGGTGAAGGGTAGAAAGAGGTAGGACAAAAGTCAAGGGAAGAAAGAGTTTTAAGAAGGCAAGGGCTGTGCCACGCTATAGGGGAGATAAAGAATTAGAAAAGGGCTCAGGATTTGAAGATTTGGTCTTCTGTAACTTTGAGTAAGTAGTTTCCGTAACACAAAATGGAAGCAAGCCAGCACGCAGTAGGTTAAGAGTGAGTGGTGACTAAACACAGGCTGTTTAAAGGGGTCTGGAATTAAAAGAAAGCTGAAAGAGGGTGGTAATTTGAGTAGGAAGTAAACTGAGAGAAAGTTCTTGTATAAAAGGCTTAATCATCTTTCCAGGATAAAGTATAAGAGGCTGAAAGGAAAATGAAAGAATCGTCAACAAAGAAAGGTGGGAAAAGGAAAGGACGAACACAAAGAGAGGGATGAGCCTCGGAACAACCGCCCTCCTCCCTGAGGGAAGACGGTTCACATTGGCCCGTATGTGTTCGATAACTAAAAGGCACATCCACATGCAGGGGGAAAAGTAAGGTTTAGGTGTGTCCTTCAAAATAGAGGAAAAAACAAGAAACAAGCTTTGGAGGAATGGGACACAGTCAACAAGAGATGAATTTTAAAAATGGTTGTGCATGCACTAAGGAACTGGCTTTAAAAAAAAGACAGTATGCATGATCAGTTAAATCAATGAGCTGCATTGTGAATTTCTCCCTGAATGCTCATCAACCTCAAAGTATGAGAAGCACTGTCCTAAGAAACAGGATCCTCATTGTCTTATGTGGCAAAATTTAAGAATTGTAAAAAATCTAATACGTATTTACTTTAAAATATTTTTTATTAAAAATACCTTCGCATACTTTAGAAAAACAGCTTCCTAAATACTATCCATGAATGTTGGAGAAAAGTCACTATAAATAATAATATAAATTATATTTTCCATTTTATCCCGATACAGTCACGCACCACTAACAATGTTTTGGTCAACGACAGACCACATACACGATGGTGGTCCCATAGGATTAGCACCATATGGCCTAGGTGTGCCGTAGGCTATACCGTCCAGGTTTGTGTAAGTGCACTCTATGATGTCCGCACAATGATGAAATCACCTAACGATGCATTTCTCAGAATTTATCCCCGTCATTAAGCAATGTATGACTGTATATGATAGTATCAAGAGTAATTTCAATAACACTATCATCATCAAACAAAAATATAGAAATTCAAAAAAAAAGATACCTTAATAATATTCTGGAGAACTTTCTCATTCACCACTGCTTTGTGACAGGCTGTCTTCTGGTATAAATCCACAACTACTTCTAAAGACCTTTCAGCAAACGGTACATAATTCAAGGCTACCCATTCCGCCTAGAAAGTAATATTTTCACATGGAGTTAAAAATAAATGAGATTAAATGAAATCATATTGTTTTCAAAGAGAAAGGTTCTTTGTCTTAAAGTTCAGTCCTTGGTTTTAGATCAGATTATATTACATGCAAAGTTTTCATAGAGATATGTACTCATGAAAGAATAATTTTCAGCCAGGCAAAAATTAAAACTATCGGAAAAAGCACAGAGAGCATTCTATCAAGAACTGGGAAAGATGTACTTTATTTGTTGCCAGTAGGTTAGGACAATTTTAGGAAATTTAACTCACCGGTGCAAATAGTTGGATCTATTGTGATTCCATTGTGTTGCAAGACAAATAGAATGAGAAAAGTTAATACACATTAAAACTACTTTTCGGACCACGTAAAATTATCATTTTTATGTTGAGTGAACAAAATCAGCGTGTGCATGCATTCAGAAATTTACTTTTCCCCAAGCCAGAATCAAGCTAAAATTCGCCAACTTTGGTTAGAAAAATCTTTTATGTAAAATCCAACTAAATTTCACACCAGTAGTAGACAACTTCTTATTTAGCATACACAGATTTCTTCATTTTGCACTGTAGGTAACTATTTTGGATCAGATTAGGCTTAGGGATTTCAGAGGCCGTTTTGGAGTGGGATGGGGCAGCCAAGAAGGGAACTTTGAAGAAAGACGTATTACAGAAAGGTCAAACTTTCTGGAGAACCACTTGAGAAAGGAAAGTCATAAACAAGGAAAAAAGGAATACAGAAAAGGTTTTCCAAATAGTGTTTCTTTTCAGCTTAAACATGTTAACATGTTTCATGTTAACAGACACATGAGAGTTTATTTGTGAATGAAAAATTTCTGAGATCATCAGAGTCCATCTTAAGTGGAACTATTTATAAGCCATGAAATCTTACTAAGTAGATATAATTTACAGTAAATTACCTGATTATATTTTGCATTTGCGATGTGCTTTGTTTCCAGCTGTCCATATTGTGGAGGTTTGCAGGAAAATTCTACAAATGCCAGTAGCTGGTCAAATATAGCTGGATACATTATCTGCATATTTTCTGGTCCTATACAGATGGCCTATAAAAGCAAAATATGAACAGTAGAATGCATAATCTGAAATCCATTATTTACTACGTATGCATTTGTTTAACCAAGGAATCTTAAAGACTGGCCTATTTTATGTAAGTATTACACAATCTTTTATAAGTCCTAAAGGGCATTTAAGTGCTTTTTTTTTTTTTTTTAGTGAAGAAGATTGGCCCTGAGATAGCCTCTGTGCCAATCTTCCTCTATTTTGTGTGTGGGATGCCTTCACAGCATGGCTTGATGAGCGGTATACAGGTCCACGCCTGGGATCTGAACCCACAAACCCTAGGCTGCCAAAGCAGAACGTGCAAACTTAACCACTATGCCACCAGGCCGGCCTCATTTAAGCTATTTTAAACTATTACTGAATAAAGTGTACACTAAATGTGTTAAAAAGTGTTTCTTAATAAAAAGTGTGATTTATCACTTAACAGACTGGAAAAAGGGCAAGCAGTGAAAGAGAGGTCCCAGGCTGTCCTGAGGTCCCACAATGTGATCATTTGTTCAGTAATGCAGACATCAGACATTCAGACTGCTTCACTGACCAAGATGATTCAGAGTTCTACTTAAGCAATGGTATCAGTTCATTGAAGTGACAGCTGACTTCTGAGCCATGCCAGGTTTACTTGAACAAAAAATCATGCACATTACAGTTGGGAAAATAAGTCATGTATGAAAATTTGTTTCTAAAAGAAATGTATATATTAATTTTTAACAGGGTAACGGATATTTGATGTCTAATGTATCTGAGTATATGGACTTGATTGAAAACAAAAAGTTAAAATTTTTAATAGAAATTAAACTTATTGCTATAAATAATTTGATAAAACAAAATAAAGTGTATACATATCCTGATATTGCAGATTGTAATTACTTCAAATATGTTGAAAGTACTTAAAATCTTAAAAACTTAAAATCTTATGTTTTTATTTTTTTCCAGCCACAAAGGTGTTTTCTCTTCTCACCCCTTCATATTTTCCTGTTCCAGTGTTTCTTTTTCTCTGTGGGAAAATATTTAATATTTATGGAGTGTCAAAAATATACTTGTGCTTTACAAAACAAAAAGCATGAGCACTCTACACTCAAGGAAGCCTCAAAATACTAAATCACAAGTCAAAGCATTTCAAATTCTTAAGGAATGTCTTTAAAAAGATGTGCAAAATTTATATTTTTATGCCATCCATGGTTTTTCTAACCTGCCAGATAAATAGATTAGCTTTGTTTTCCCTCAGAGAAGATGTAGCCATTTAGCTATAAGTGAAGTTTTAGATATAAGTATATATTAAGTATCTTGAGATATAAAGTAGATAAATAAGCAAAGTGTTGCACATACCTAAGTCAGATCACCCTCTAATTACAATGCAAAGAAGGAGAATAAAGATACCTAACACCATCTTTCAGTATTTGGTTATTTTTCTCAGAAATAGTAAATGGGGAACTTGAATGGCATTTAGCCTCAAAAAATTCTCTCCTGACTACTTCTATTAGTTTTACTTTCTTCTTTATCAACCTCTTGCTGAGTCTTAACTCTTAGAAGTAAACAAGCAGTAATTACTGTGCAAACGAGATAATTATCTTAAGTGGATTCTTCTATTTTCAATGACTGAAAAAGAAGAAAAAGTCTGTGGGGATATCTTAGAAAACTAAGTATCATACTTTCTCTGGAAATATCTTAGCACTGAATAATGACTTTGACTACACATTTTGATTTTCAGTGGTCCTTAATAATAATAAAAAAAAAACTAATAGTTTTATAGTTGACTTATAAAGTAATTCTGGGATCTTAAAATGCATAATATGGAATTGCTTTTTTTTTTTTTTTACAACAAACTCCATCTAAGAAAAAGTTATTACTGACTTTTCCTCAGTATTCTGAAGCGTGCATATCAGAATAACCTATAGTATGAACCTGGTAACAGATCTTAGTCTAAAAGCTGAGAATCAACAAGCAATCTGGACAGTATTTCTTATTAGTCCCTGAAAACTGTGTATGTGAAAACAAGAAACTGAACATCTAACCTCTGACATGGTTCAAGGTTTCTCTGATTAAGTCATTTAACAATAATTCATGTAGTGCCTACCATGTACCGAGGCCTTTGCCAGAGAACTTGATGATGGAGACAGTAACAGCTAACATTTACTGAATGGTTAACTGTGCCGGGCACAATGCCTTATAAATAGTACCCCAGTTAATGGGAAAAAATTGCAGATTTATTATTTTCATTTTATAGATGAGAAAGCTAAAGTACAGAGAATCAGAAACTTGCCCTAACAAGTAGAAGACAGAGCTTCATGGCACAACTCCAAGGGTACCATTCACACAAAATGCGATGCTGTCTCCTGGAGTACCACTCCAGCACCCTTGCTGATGGAGGCAGAGACAGGATCCGGCCATCTGACTTTAGGAGGTTTATCAATAAATAAGACAGATGCAATCTCCTGATCTCAGAACTCAGGGAAAGCAGATAATCAGTCTCAGGTCCCCCATGCATGCCAAAATATCTTGCCCCCGTACCCAAAAATCAATTAACATAAGTAACTAAGTCAATTTGGTTGGGAACTAGTGATTTGAAAACCAAGAGAAGACTGTAACCCTGGAGCCCTGAACAACATAAACAACATAATGGTGAAAACAGAAATTTCATGGAAATCTCAGAAATTCAAAGGAAAATCAGAGTTTTCCCTTCAGGAAGGAAAATATCTTTCAATCAAGAAAGTGTTTTGTAGGATAGCTTATAAGTTTACAGATAAAGTCTGAAAGACAGTAAATTTTGCTTGTGAAAAAACTCTCTGACACCTGTGGGGGAAAATATAAAAACGCTCTTCCTGATGATAAAATATGTTAATCTTTCTCTGCTAATTCTCTGAAATATTAAAGACACCATATGTTTGAATCATATTCAAGTGTTATAAAATATCATTTAGATAATCACATAAGTAATAAACAATAGCTACAGTGAAAATCTGTTATGCAAAATGATATCAATTTTGTATAAATGAACAACAGTAAAGCTTCCTGAGTTCCAGACTGAAGGTATATGTTGCTTTCAAAGCCATTAAAAGTTCACAATAAATTCCTAGTAATTGGGATGAATGATTCTATTTGCTTTCTTAATTGCTAAAGCAGAGTTTTTTAAAAATAAAATTACATACTTTTTTCCCTTGAAAAGAATTTTTGGTTTTTGTTGTTTCTTTGTTTATTATCCTCTACATATATAAAAACTTGAATTAACCAGCTGAATGAGCGTTCTAGATTAATGGCACCCCACAAGGCCTGTGCCTTTCTTTTCCGATAGAATAACTTTTCCACTCCCCTCTAGGGCAGTCTGTAAAGGAACTTACATGTCTGGTCAAACAAGGGGGAAAAATTATTGACAGGCTACCTTTTTTCCTCACTGAAAATAAAAACAGTTATTTTGATTTCAGTTGTGGAAAAGTGATACCCCTACAATAAATTTTTTTAAAGGCCAGATTCTCTTACATTTTAAGTTTCTACACAATTTGCTTCCCTGCACAAGGCAACGAGGGTTAAAGAGATCAAGCACGACTGCACAGCTAGACCTCGCCCACAGGCGATCAGACCATTAGGGGTGGTGGAAACCGTCATTTTTCCTAGGAAAGTTTTCATCATTCCAGTTGGATATAAGCAATCAGTTAATAAGAAAACATGATTTGCAGCACACAAGTGGCTACTGATAACACGTGTACGGGATCTAGCTCCAGTCCACTTTTATTAGAACGGCATTGCTACCATGCTGGAACCACTGGCTCTTCAGTTGGCATTTTTTGTTTAGCAATTTGGTTGTTGTAAATTGTGCTAACAATTACCTTGACAGTTTAAAGAAAAGAATTCTTTGATATGATCTGCTCTCGCTTGCTAATTGGGATTTGCTCAACAATTTTTAGATGTTTGTTTTAATTTTTTTGTAGTAACAAAATACATAGGTAAAAATATATCTTTTTAAAATTTATATGAGAAAAATTTTATGAATTTATTCTTTTTTTTAATATAGGCATCCAACAATTCCAGTGCTAAATTTAAGTACAGATAATCAAAATGCAATCCCATTGCATATTGATTTTCTAATTACAGAAGTACTTTACCTAAGTTGTCATTCCCAAAAGTATATCCTCTTATGAAGAGTTGCATGAACAAACCAAAAATACTGGCAAATAGAAACAAGAGGACGTGGGCAGTTTCTTAAAGATTCTCAAAACAAACCAGAATTACCTTTTCAAATATATCAGAAAAACCCAAGTTTTTAAAAGAACTGGATCTTTACAATCCTGAATTTATCCCAAAGTATGCATACATAAGAATCTTGATGATCCAGAATTTATCCCAAAAAATATACAGCAAAATAAAAAAAATTCCAGAGACCCGTACACATTACTGCTTAGACAGCCACTAAAATTCGATTACCTTTTGGAGAACATCTAAAGCTGTAAGTACAGCTTCCTGTAAACTTGTCAAAACTGCTTCAGTATAAGATGGTAGAATGAAAGGGGATGCATCTGAACTTATTGGGACTGAAACAGCACTGTGCAATATGACTCCCAACTTTTGTAAGTCATCCATGTTGAAACCAGTTTTTATGTGTTGGTAGAGAGCCGGAAATATCTGAATTAAAGCTGTAAGAAAAGGCTGGCTGGGAATGAAAGTTAGCTTATCAAAAGTAATAGGAGGCTTAGTGCTTTCAGATCCGATTCTATACCAGGTATTCCATGCAGCCCACCAGAGATTCAAATCTTCAAGCTCATCGGTAACTATGGGTGGCTCAGAGCTACTGTATCTTCCAAGTCTTTCTCCAATGGAGTCTGTTCTTACGAAGGGCCTGCTCAGGCTAGGGCCTGATATGGACCCTATAAGGACAGGCACAGGTACATTAACCGCAGGTGGTGTCTCAGGCTTATCTGAGTCTCTGACAGGGGACACAATCTGTAGAATTTCCTGGAAGCTTTTCAGCGCAGCCAGAGATACTTCATTGTTTTTGCTGAGTGCTGCTGACTGTATATGGTCAAGAAGAACATCCCATGCTCTTGAAAAATCTCCTGTATTAGGAAGAAGAAAAAAAAATCTATAACCATAAAAGTAATCAAATTTTCGCTTACTATTAGATAGTTTAAAGTCTATTTGCTTTATTTTTCTGCTTAAATTCCTACAGAACTAGAACAAATATGTTTAGGCACTACCAATGTGAATTAAAATCATTAAAACCCAAAAGTCCAGTAAAAATTTTTTTTTCAAGTATAGGAACAAAGGGCACCAAGAAGAGGATAGGATGATGAGTATATCAAACAATGTTTTGGTCTTAAAAACAAAACTCTGTAAATACAGGTATACATGTTTATACAACTTCCTAGTACTTCTGCCTAAGAAGAACAGAATAAAAACTAATGAGGGTGAAAACAAACTTTTCAGTAACATCTTTAGTCTATCCATCTACCTTTATTTATTTATTTTTTTTAAGGAAGATTAGCCCTGAGCTAACTACTGCCAATCCTCCTCCTTTTGCTGAGGAAGACTGGCCCTGAGCTAACATCCACGGCCATCTTCCTCTATTTTATACGTAGAACACCTACCACAGCATGGCTTGCCAAGTGGTGCCATGTCTGCACCCGGGATCCAAACTGGCGAACCCCGGGCCGCGGAGAAGCGGAACGTGTGCACTTAACCGCTGCACTACCGGGCCAGCACCTCCACCTACCTTTATTTAATGATGAAGTAAGATATTCTCATTCTTAAGCATATTGGAAATGTTATAACAGTATGACAGATGTTTTTTATAGTTCTAAATGTTTAAAATAAAGTATATGTAATACTCCATAAAATTTTAAGTTTATACTTTGGTTTTCATATTTAAATAATTTTATAGTTGCAGAATTTGCTTAAACACTTTTAGTGAGTTACCAGAAGAAAATGCACCACAAAGAATAGACTGTCCCTTTACATGAGTCTAAATTTATTTCTGCCACATTAAATTGAGTCTGCTGATCCACCGTCAGCAGAGCATGAGCTGAATGGTAGCTGATGATTCCACTGATCAATTCAATCTCTTGTTCTACTCCTGTGACCAGCTAACTATGTTCATAATGAAGCTCTCCGTAGCCAGGTGTAGTTTGTCTCTACAAAGCCCAGCAAATATCATCTTGTTCCTAAAGCAATCCGTCCCAAAGTCTTTGTTAACAGCATGGATTATTCCCCATATACTGGGATTGAAACAGTGCAAAAATCAGAGGAATTGGTATTTTCCAAATCAGGATAACATAAGTAGCCTATGAAATATGTAAATGTTTGAGCTTTAAAGACTTTCTCTCCACAAAGGCCACAAATGATTAGTTTTTGTTAAAGGTATAAACTCCCGGGCCTGAGGAAGCATTCGGTTAACAGGAAAGCTGGAAGCAGGTGTGGTATGAAACAGCAAGCTCTTCTCTGTCTATATGGGACCAACTGTAGAACACCTGCCCAGTTCATGCCTCTTCCAATCTACACTGCTCTTCATTAAAAATTTAGGTATAATTTACATACAACAAAAAACACAGATTTTTCCGTAAACTATTCAAAGAGTTTTGACAAATTACATTTAAAAACTATCAAAACAGCAAAACAAATACTTCTGCTTGTTGCCATCCCAGTTCAAAGGTCAGTGAAACATTACATTTGCCAAGCAGAATGGTGACCTAACCTGAGATTCAGAATATTCCACATCATTGGAAAAAGCCCCTGCCATTCCGCCATTAGCATGGTCTATGTCTAGAAGAAGTCCTCTTTCTAAAAGACTAGGTATAATTATCTATTGTACATGGTTATGTTAAAGTAAGAACCTTATTCTAAAATAATAATAAAAATCATTTCCTAGTGTTCAAATTATAAAGTTACCAAAATTACATGAACTGCCTTATGTTTCACTTACAAAAATCTAAATGTATGTCTATTAGTTCTTAATTTTTAAAATAAAGTTACTATCATGGAGGTATTTAAAAATGCTTATTTTATCAAAACTCAGCAAACATACAGTTAAGATTGGTGCATTTCATTCTATGTAAATTTTACATGAAAATAAAAAACTAAGATTTAAAAATATACATATATAAATATACAGAGAACTCTAAAGTGCACACGAAGGACTCATACAAAAATGTCTGTGGAGGGGCCAGCCCCGTGGTTAAGTTCACACGCTCCACTTCTGCAGCCCAGGGTTTCATAGGTTCCGAACATGGGCGGGGACATGGCACTGCTCATTAGGCCATGCTGAGGCGGCTTCCCACACGCCACAACTAGAAGGACCCACAACTAAAATATACAACTATGTACTGGGGGCATTTGGGGAGAAAAAGCAGAAAAAAAATGCCTATGGAAAGAGTAAAGATGCTTACACTTTAACATAAAGAGAAAAAGAAAAGCTAAATATAAAATACATTTCAAAAATAACATGTACAGCATGCTCATAGTTACGTACGAAAGTATTTCTGTTCACTTTTCTCTACCTCCCCTATCACCACCACCAGAACTGAAGGTATTACAACCTACACCAGGGTTTCTTAGTCTCAGTACCGTTGACTTTCGGGTTGGGTAATTCTTTGTTGTGGGGGTTATCGTATGCGTTGTAAGATGTGTAGCAGCATTCTTTGCTTCTAGCACATGTCCCTCCCTAGTTGTGACAACCCAAAATGTCTCTGGACATTACCTAATGTCCTGTGGGGAGGCAAAATTGGCCCTGGTTGAGAAGCACAGGTCTGCACCAACAACTTCCTAACTCATCTAGTATCCTGCCACCCTTCCTTGCTGCCAGGCCATTCCACACATCCCACCCAAAGTGATCTTTCTGAACTGCTTATCTGATCATGTCACATCAGGGATTAAACCCTTTTGGTGGTTTCCATTGCTCTTAGGATGAAGTCCTAACTTTTCAACGTGACCTCCAAAGTTCTGCGTGGCCTAGCCTCTCTACCTCTACAGCCTCATCTGGAAGCACACTCTTCTTTGTTTTCTTCATTCCAGACCTTCAAACATGCAAGGGTCCTCACTTTCCCCTTCTCCTCAATCTTCTCCCATCTCTTTCACTCATTCTCTTTGCCTATAAGGCTCTTCCCATTTCACCTTACCCTTGCCTGATGAACTATGACTTACCCTTCAGATCTCAGGTAGAATATCACTTTCTCAGGGAAGCCAATCTGGACCCCACTGACCCGGTCAAATATCTCTTATAAGCTCACAATGCACCACTTCTTTGTAGCATTTATCATTGTAGCAATTTTGCATTTATTTATGTAATTATAGTTTCTCCCTCACGCTCATGGTAGCAAGGACAGTGTGTTTTTTGCTCATCATTGTATCCCCTAGAGACTAGTTCACAGTAGGTACACATTACATATTTTTTCAATGAAACAAATAAAAACATGTATACTTCTGCACACACCACACATAAATACAGACTGGCAGTTAAGATGGATTATTCTTAGGAAATAGCATTGTATATGAATTTTAAAAGACTCTTCTGTATTTTCCAAATTTCCTTTAACATGAATTACTTGTATAATCAAAAAAAAAACACATATATATATACCTAAAGGTTGGAGTAAATATCTTCTAGTATTGAAGATTCTTGCTACTCCAGCCAATGTTAAAACCCATGTCTCAGCCCATTGCTTCTCTGCTGTGTCCCTTGAATGATGAATGAGAATATTGCCACCTCCAGACTCAATCTTTTCTTTGTCTGCAGTGGTGGAAGACTCTCGAACTCGATCCAGTAGATGAAAGAGAACCTGAATATTTATTAAAAAGCATATAAAAATTATTGATAACACAGCTTAAGTAATAGCCTAAGAAATAAGGAATTGTTATAAAAAAAATTATACCTAACAGTCTGATCAATCCCATACATCAGAGGAAATTGACCAATAGAGGTATCTTTATATGCTTAAGTTTATCCTTAAGGTCATGGAATATGAATAATTAAAATAAATTGAATAGAATATCATCTAAGACTTGTTGAGTTGAGGTGTCAATGGAGCATCTATGGGGTAATGTACAGAAGGGAGTGAAGACAGAGAGAGGGGTCCAGGAAAAAATATTATTATGGGAGACATCTGGATAGAGGTTACAACTGAAGCTTCAGCACTAGATGAGGGTGCTTGAAAAAAATCAAGCAGAAAGCGGTTGGGACTTGAGGAATGTTTACATTTAAAGGGTACATTCAGAGGAAGGAATAGAAGCAAAGAAAATAAAATAAAAATTGAATAGAAAAGCAGGTGCATGCTGTGAAACAGAAGCCAAGGGAAAAGAAATTTCAAGAAGAAAATAATCAACAGTATTAAATGCTACAAAAAAAAAATAGTAGAATAAGGATTGAGCATAGTGCAAAAGACTTGGCAATCAAAAGACTACCTGTAGCCTATGAACAATTTCTGTGGTTCTCAAAATAGAGCCAGCAGCATCAGCATCACCCAGGAGCTTCATAAACATGCAAATTCTCAGGCCCCAAGGGGGGTATCAGAAACTCCGGGGGTACAGCGGTGGTGGCTCAGCAATCTGTGCTTTAACAAGTATTCTAGGTGATTCTGTTACAAACCAATGGTTAAGAGACTCTGAAGTAAAATAATCTGGAAATCAACTTACAAGGGATAAGAAAATGCAGGGCAGGTGAGAAAGAAAAAAATCACAAGAATTAGGCAGCAAGCTTAACAATGAAGCTGTTTGAAAGGAAAACAGGAAGCAGAGAAAAATATCAGTTTGTTTTCTGAAACAGGAAGGGACACTCAAGCATGTTTCTGATGAGGAACAGTTAGGGGATGGAGTTGAAACAGAAGACACAGGGCACCAAGCCTTCTAATTATTTTTATTAAGGAACATATATTATCAATTTTTTAAAAAGACATTTTGGGGTCTTTTTTATTAAATTGAAAACATTGTTAAATACAATTAAAGTTCACTATGCTGTCTATTGTCAAACTTACTGATTTCAAAAATTCACAAAAGCAGTGAAAGAATTATAAATAGAATTTTTTTCAAATGGAAAAGATGGAACAAAAAAAGAGAGCCTTTTAGCAAAGAGGGGACCCTCAATAATAAGCTGCTGATTTTGTAAGAAAGTTTAAAAAAGATGACAAGAAAGAAAAATTGAAAAATGAAATTGTGTATTTAATGAAGAAACATGTAAAATTTACAATTGGAGGTTACTTCTGTTTGGTCAGAGTCTGCAAGTAAATTTCATTATTGTTGATATTCTTTTATTTATAAAATTCTCATTTGAGTATATTATATTTGAATTACATGTAGTGGTTGAGCAACTCCTGGTTTTACAACTTGGGAAAACGGGAAAAAAGAGAAAGGCTAAGGCAGAAATCAGAGACAGATTAAAAAATGAGGCTTTTAATATTTAATTTGTTCTGTGTGAGGAGCAATTTAAAATACGACAAAGCTAACATTTTCTGTTTTGTCAAATGCAGAAATGCAAGGAAATTCTTTAAAAACTAACAGGAACGATTTTAATTTAAAAAGTATATAAGCGTGTCTCAATTAAAAGCCGATACCCCAGGCTATTTCACAGTACCTTCCAAATAACAGTGTGCCACGTTGAATGCTGTAATAACGTTCCATGTGCACCAATTGTTGAAAACAGAGTCTGCCCCGCACTCTTCCTCACGGCAGGACGGGGGTCCACACACAGTTCACCCAGTTTTGCATAAAGACAGAGCCACAAGCAATCGAACGGTGGTGCAGGGTGGAAGGGCCGATTTAAAACCACTCCTTTCTCTTCCGCCTGCTTTTGCTGTGCTGCCTCTTCCTTATTTAATTCTTTTTCAATAATTTCTCCTCTTTGAAAAAAATAATCTGAAATATTCCACTAAAAAGCAAAGTAGAAAAATATCACCGTATTAACAGATTTTATTTCAAACACGTAAATAAATATGCAACACATGGTTGTTTTACCTTTCAGAATAAAACTTTTTTTAAAAAGTACTTCAAAAATCCCTAGTAGAATGGCTATGAAAACATCTCTTCCTCTGTTAAGTGTCTCTATCTGATTTCAGGAGAACTGGGGGGAACAATCTTGTGCTAAAATTAATATTTCAAAAAATTTTTATTATGAAAAATTTCAAGAACATACAGAAAAACGGAGAATCCATCATGAGATACACAGAACCTAGATATAACAATTGTTGACATTTTGTCATATTTACTTTCTGCCTATTTTATAACCGCTACTAGATAAAGGCTTTAAAAAACATAACCATGATACTATTATCACCCCAACAAAATTCTTAACAATTCCTTAATATCACTTAATATTTTGTCATTTATACGAGAGCAATTACTATCTCCAAACATATCTTCTGACTTCACTCTCAACCACAGTAATATATGTGAATTAAGGAGTATTATGTCAATGGTAAAAATGTAGAGAATCCAATACCTGTGAACATAGACATAAAATAAAGGGGGTGATATCCAGCAGTAATTCAATCAACAGTGAATTAACCAACGACTCTTTGGGAGCAATTCTATTCACAATATGCTTACGTTTTTCCCATGATCAAATTTTTATGTAAAATATTAAGTTATCTAGCTTGTGAGGGAAATTTAAGTCTGACTTTAAAAACTTCTAATATACATTTAAAATAGTCTAAATAATTGCCTTTAAATAAATTTATATTGGGTACAGCTCTCCATACGTTCACTTCATGTAATATTAGCAATACTCTAACTTAAATTTTATTACTTCTATATTCAAGATGAGTAAAATGAGCTTGAGGTCAATAATTTAACAATTAACAAGAGGCAGACAGAATTAAAATACATGTATACCTGTTTCCACAGTCTAGGGTCTTCTACTATCATATGCCATCTACTAATAGCTAATAATAACTCCTATTAGCAGTATTGACAAACTACAGGACTGTGAAATGGTAAAGCCTTTTACTGAAGCTTTATTTACATGAAAATGTTGCTACTAAAATAATATTGAAAACCAATTAACCTTCAAACTAGAGTCAACTGACTACTTCTGTGTACTATTACCTTTTTACTAAATCCTCTCATAACAAACCTTGTAAAAGCCAAATTTCAGCTCAATATATCAAAATTATTCCAAATAATCTGCTATTAATGAATTATTTTTTAAATGATGTCATTTAACCCTTCATGCAAGATGTAAGTTTAATACTTAAAAGACATTTAAACAACTCCTAAAGAGCCAAAAGCATATTTGCTTGGCATTCATGCTCAGCTGCATAACAGTGACTCCTAAATATTCTCATAAGAAAGGAGGCAATGACACTTACTAATAAACCTATGGAAGTTAAACTAATATTAAGTTCTTGGTTATGAAGTCCAAAGCTGCCGGCAACATCTACAACTATCTGCAGGCAAGTGCAAGGCATTGTTGGTAGAAAATCTGTCACAACCAACTGAAGACACTGGAATGCAGTTCGTATCAAGGATTCTCTGAAAAAACAAAAAGAAAAGAAATTCACACTTAACGCATTTAAAAGATGTGTAAGTAAAAAATACATACCTTACAATAATTTGAACCAAGCAAAATTTTACTTTAAAATTAGAACAAGAAAATCTTTCCTAACATAGATCCAATACTTCAACATTTACGTAAATGTAAAAAAAGATATGCTCACTTAAAAAATTAGCAAATAAAAATAAAGAACCTCTCAAGCATAAGAAATAAAAAACAGTAACTTTTAAAAGAGGAAAAGAAAATATTTATTAATGCCATATTATTTATATTTTCCACCAAGTAACCTAACAAAACTTAGACATTGAACGAGAACGGGAAATTGGCCACAGCTACTTTCTCACCACTGTACCCCAATAACTAGGATTGTGCCTAGCACATGTGAATACACACAATTTACTCAGTGAATGAAAATGAGTTTCTCATTCTTTCATATTTATATCTTATTTAAAATTCTACATCTAGTCTGTAAAAGAAAAGAATTGAATTTCAGATGAAGAGAATAAGAAGTATTTGCCTTTGGAGAGAAATTCTGGTGGTGAAAAATAATAATGAAAATGAATTATAATAGCTAACCCTTATTGAGTGTTTACTATGCCACATACTTTTAAGTGTTTTACAGATATTAATTAATTTCATCCTTATAACAATGCCCTATTTTATACATTGCATTGTAGGTTGGGAGAAGAAACCTCAACTTGATTTAAGCCATAGCTGATCTCCCTCTATTTTAATCATCTCAATATTTTGTAGTATTTAAGTAAATTTATTACTGCAAATATTTAAGAAAAATTAATTTTCCATAATAGTCACAAGAATCTCAATCATGTAAAATTCCTAGTCATCAAAAGAAGACAGTATGAGTCCTGCTACAGAATTACAGTATAACCAAATGTCTGCTAAATATATTGCAATGTCTTACCTTGAAATTTAAAAGTCCATACATTTCCCCCAAATTTACACTTCCATCTGTATTCCCTATTTAGTTCATAATACCCCCATCCACTAAGCTGCCTAAGTCAGAAATCTGGGAGTCATTCCTGATTCTATTTGCTATTTCTCCCTTTGCCCCAAGAGTCAATCTGTTAAGTAGCTCAAATCATCTCCTCCTCTCTATTTCTAGAAAGTACTGCAGACTCTCTCATTTCCCATCTGCCCATGCTGCTGCCACAGTGATACATATCAAATGCATATCAGATTACATCATTCCTCTGCTCAAAATCCTAAAATGCCTCCCAAATATATTGAGGATAAATTCAACTAGTTTGTAAAAGCACATAAGGGCCTTCATAATTTTGGCTCTGATCCACTCCAGACCCACTCCACTCTCACCGGAGTCCTATTCTTTTGCAGCAGAACAAACTACTCTCTTACTAGGACCCTACTATAGGGCTTGTTCCTTTTCCATAGGATTCTACTTTCAGAGCAGGAGCTATTTATCTGCGTAATCAGAATAACTAGTAAGCATAGTATTTGGAAGACACTAGGCACAGAATAAATGTTTAATAAATGAACAAACGAATGACAAAAGTCTCTTAAAAGCAATTTCTTGGACTTCTTAATATATGCAGAGAAGTCAAGTCCTAGATGTTAATTCACACCATACCAAATATTTAACAAAACAAAACCCAATCTTTAGATGTGTTACAAAATTCGTTAGACTGGTGCATTTATTTTATTCTAAGAACCTTGTATTCTTGTATAAATGTCAAATAAACAGCAATTTTTCCATCCTTCCAAAACAAGGGTGAGCCCTAATAATTCACTATGACCACTCGGAAGTAGGGTTAAGAAAAACTATTCTAGATCTTAGACTTAAGCAGGAAGGGCATGCACAAAAAATCACCACTACCGCAAGATTTGAGGATGAATTCTCTTTTTATGTTTTATCACCTTTTGGATATTCATTTGAAACACTTACCCTTGATCATTTCTGATTGCTCCCATGACTCCAAGCACTAATGGCCATCCAGGCCCAAGACTGTCTCCCTGACTCTGCAGAATCTGCAACACACATTCTAATTGCTTGAGTCGGATATCTGGATGATTAATACTGGACATCTCCTTTAACGGGTTCAATAAAAGCAACTGCAGCCTCTGAAAGGGGGCGAGAAACTAATTAGGAAAAGAGGCCCCAAAAGACAGGAAGGCTTTGCTGCTGCGTTTTAAGTTTAAATTCATCCCTACTCAGACTGTAATGGTACACAGAAACTTTTCTATTAAACACTAAATATGATTTCTCTAACAGTAATCAGAATAGATTTCTTTTGTCCTCTGTCTTTTTTAAAATAAGAGAAAATAAAAATTAATCTTTAACATGTTAGATTTCAAGATAAACGGAGAGTGACTTTATGTTAAAAGATATTACAGACCCATACAGAAATGAATCTCACTAAAGGAAATACATGCATATATATCTAGCTATATTTGCAGAGACGGAAACAACTCCCAATTTCTAAAATTACCTTTCACATATATTTAATGTATATAACATGTATTTAAATTTAAAATTCTCAATACTCCAAAAAAGTGAATAAGTATGATAGACGTTAACAAAGATGATATAAAACCATGAGATCAACATGTTGGAGAGTAAAAAAGCACTTTGTTCTATTCCTTTCAGCATCTGAAAGCACTTGCTTCATTTTCAACTTTCTTCTCTCTAAGGATTCATTTATTTGGTTCAGTGATTGAACAAACATTTATTAAGCTTACACACTGTGCAAGGTATTAAGCTGGAACACTGAGGATATAGACAAGAGTTTTCTTTTAAAAAACTTAACTTGTAATTGGAAAAAAATATGAAATCACAAAAAATTTAAGCTCTATAAAGAAATAGATCTTTTCTGTTCATCATTCTATTCCATTCTTTTTTTTTATTCTATTCTCTTTTCTCTTTTGAGAAAACGAGTTTTTTTACCTGGTTTTGTGAAAGTGGAGGATCATGGTTAAATGTTAATCCTGCTTTAATAAGTGAAGTTAAAGCTTCTGCTCCCCATTCTCTCATTCGAGAGTTTGGATGTTGGCAGACCTGCAGGTACACACATACGATGAACAAAAATTAAATATCTGATTTGTATACTTAACCTATGTATCATACATTAATTTCAGAAAATAAAAATTAAAACACTACAGTTTCTGTTCTTTCACATTTTGAAAATTTTATCAAATGTTCATCAACAAGCATTGAAGAAAAATATTATATCCAAAATGTAAGTAAGCTTACCTTCTGAATAAATGGCAAGAGGAAGCAATAGAGAGACAGAAGATAAAAGATGAAACTAAATAAGTCACAGACAAGAAAGCACTTCATAAAAGTAAATGATGTCACCAGAGTAAACAAAAGAAGCAAGCTGATATTAAGGTTCCTAATTAGGTCCACCCTCATAACCAAATACTGTGCTAAAATTTTTAAAACTTATTTTTTTGTCATTTGATGAGAATGTCCATAATAAAGAAATCTGCATACATCCTTTAATTAAATCATAAAAGTAATTCCAATAAAATGGAAAAATAAGAAAAACACAAGCACTTTTTTTCCTTATTAAGAATAATACCTTTCTCATGCTACTAAAATAATACAAAATGATCATGGTAACCTAAACTGCACAAAAACACGTATACTGACGGAAGCAGCTGTTATTAAGCAGCAGCTAATTATTAAGAATCATTCCATGGGCCAGCCCAGTGGTGCAGCAGTTAAGTGCACATGTTCCGCTTCTCAGCAGCCCCGGGTTTGCCGGTTCGGATCCTGGGTGTGGACATGGCACCGCTTGGCACGCCATGCTGGGATAGGTGTCCCACATATAAGGTAGAGGAAGATGAGCACAGATGTTAGCTCAGGGCCAGTCTTCCTCAGCAAAAAGAGGAGGATTGGCAGTAGTTAGCTCAGGGCTAATCTTCCTCAAAAAAAAAAAAAAAAAAAGAATCATTCCAACTTGAATACAAGAGAATTCAAATCCAGATACAATTCCCTGGCACTGTCTCTAATTAATGCTAGCAAAGAGGTTTTTCTCTTTGCAGAAGAGCTACCTCAACCACAGGAAAGGCATCAAGGAGCAGTGTTGACTAACTCTCAGCCCCACCTGCCTTTAAGTTTCAGAAGCAGCTGAAACTGAGGTGCTCAGGAGACTGTGAAATAAAAGAAAGGGGTCCCAAGCTAAAGGCTGAAGGAGACTTTACCCATTTTCAGCCATAAAAAGCAACCTATTCTTCTTCACCAAAGCGATTACTGTAAAACTTTAGTCCCTGATAGAATATACAGATATAAGCACAATGAAAAAAAAAAGTTAATGCTGATTTTTCATATAGTTATCCTGAGTCATTAGTTCACTGTGTATGTCTTTATTCTTAACAAAAATGTAAATACAATAATTAAGAAAAAGAGGTTACCTCAAGTAGATGGCCAGTTAGAGGTCTCCATAGAATTTCTATTCGGTGCATGTTAACTAGACCAGTTTCTAACAATTTGGCAACAGCAAAAAGAGATGGTTCCTAGAGAGAAAACATACTGCATTTTGACACTATAAGGAGAATTTGATACTTCAATGTAAATAAGACTGAGAATACTCTGAAGAGCATGACTATAATTTGTATGTGATTAGTTAGTATAAAGTCAGGAACAAATATAAAAAACTTTAGTTATCATGAGATAAGCTTTTCTGCCCACCCTCAAGTATCCAGAATAGCTCCTAACTGGAAAATTTGGTTAGGAAGAGAACGTTTTAGCAGGAAAAGAGTAAAACCTCAAAAATTATAACAGAAACAGAATGGCTAGTCTTCGGACCAGAAGGAAGAATTCTGGTATGGACTGAAGCGTGTTCCCCCAAAATTCGTACATTGAATCCCTAACTCCCAATGTGATGGTATCTAGAGATCTGGCCTAGAATGGGGTAACTAATGTTTAATGAAGTCATAACTGTGGTGCCCTGATATGGTAGGATTAGTGTCCTTATAAGAGGAGACACCAGAGAACTTGCCAGCACTCACTCACTCACTCACTCATTCATTCATTCATTTTGTCTGTCTCTCTCTCCCTCTGTCTCCCTCTCCCCTTGCCATGTGAGGACATGGAAAAAAGGCAGCCATCTTTTAAGCCAGGAACAGAGTCCTCACCAGAATCAACCATGCTGGCAGCCTGATCTTGGACTTTCAGTTTCCCCAACTGTTAGAAAATTAATTTCTATAGTTTTTTTTTTTTTTAAAGATTTTATTTTTCCTTTTTCTTGCCAAAGACCCCCGGGACATAGTTGTGTATTTTTAGTTGTGGGTCCTTTCAGCTGTGGCATGCGGGATGCCGCCTCAACATGGCTTGATGAGCGGTGCCATGTCCACACCCAGGATCCGAACCGGCGAAACCCTGGGCCGCTGAAGTGGAGCACGCGAACTTAACCGCTTGGCGGTGGGGCCGGCCCCTAATTTCTGTAGTTTAAGCCACCCAGTCTATGGTATTTGGTTGTGGTAGCCTGAGCTGACTAATATACATTCTTATTAGTGAAGTTTTCAAATGTCCAGGTTTTATGCGTGAATGTCAAGAAGTGTGAAAAAAACAGAAAGGAGATAGAGACCAGGAAAAAGAAGTATGAAGCCAAGAGTATGGCCGAGAGCAGGGCTGTCAGTTTAGACACTAACTGAAAAGTTGCAGAGAGAGAAGACAAACCCCTCTCCTCAGTTGCTGGCATTTCTACAACAGAAAGTGAGTCAGTGTACCTCATATACAGTTATATTATTGAGCACTTGTGTAGGCACCCTAAAAATCTTAGGGTAGAAAAATTAATCATTCTAGAGACAATACGATAGAGTGGTTAAGACTGATGCCTGTGAAGTTTTAAGTGCCTGGGATCTCATCTCAACTCTACCACGTAACAGCTATGTAACCTTGAGTAAGTTACTCAAATTTTTTTAAATTTGTAAAATGGAGATAATAATGAACAAAAATGACCTCATGTTAGAAAGTGCCCGGCACCTAAGTCCCCATAAACGTTGCCTAGTATTACTTCCTCGCCTTCTTCCTCCTTCTTATTCTAACAAGGATGTACAGAGGAATCATGTAGCATTTAAAAGAATGTATACGTGTCCAGGCCTCATACCCAAAGATTCTTATTCAGGAAGCCTAGAATGTGGCCCTGACATCTGTATTTCGTAAAAACTCCATAGCCAACTTTGATGCAACAAAAGTTAGATCCACAAGTGAAGTGGTTAAGAGTGGAGCTCTGGAATGAGACATTTGTTGTTAGTGTCATCGAGTGGATTCTGACTCCTAGTGACTCTGTGGACAGCAGAGTGGAACCTTACCCAGTGTTTTTGCGCCACCTTTTCACCTTCTGGTGCTCTATCACACAATGCTCCATTGCTACTCATAGGGTATATACATGGCCAATTTTTTCTGAAGTAGGTGGCCAGGTCCCTCTTGCTAGTCTGTCCCAGCCTGGAAGCTCTGCTGAAACCTGTCCACCATGGGTGACCCTGCCGGTGTTTGAAATCCCGGTGGTACAGCTTTCAGGGTCACAGCGACACCCAACCACCACAGTATGACAACCGATGGACAGACAGGTGGTGTGGTTCCCTGACTGGGAACTGAACCCGGGTCACAGCTGCCAGAGCGCCACACCTTAACCACTAGACCGCCAGGGCTGGCTGGAATGAGACACATGGGTTCAAATCCAAGGTCTACGAAATACTTAGTAGGTGACCCTAGGCAGGTTACTTAAGTTATTTTCATATTTTATCTGTAAAAAGGGGATGCTATTACTGAACCTTACAGAGTTGTTTTAAATAATTAAATAAAATAATACAAATTAGTGCCTGGCACATGGTAAACAACGAACAACAGCTGTTTTATTATTTTTGTCATTGTTATACTGAACTTGGTAATATGGCCACACAAGTATCATCATCATCACTGCCAACAAGAAAGCATTTTCAAGCTTTACCGTCAGCTACTTCCTCAACACACAGCACAAATTTGTACACTAAAAGCCAAAAACGAGATGACTGGTCACTTTAAAGCCACACCTAAAGAACACTGATGTACACATCTTTAATCCCTAGAATATTTAACTCACTCAGAACAGCTGACATTGATAAACTTTCTTTAATGTAGAAAAATATAAAAGTTTCTACTTATTTTAACATCTCTATATTTATAACAATTTTATAGAAAGTACAACTGAATAACAAACTGTTTTATGCTTCCATCTTAAGATATTATTTAATAAAATGTATACTTGAATACTTTTATAAACTTTCATTTCCATTCCATATTTACAACTTCACTTTACAAAATTAAATCCTAAAATGGAAGGTGTGAACCCATTCTCAGGGAAGTCAACTCCATTCCAATGTATCCATTTTCTCAACATCTGTTTCCTCCAAGCCTCCTTGAAGTAGTGCATCCGCTCCTATCACTCTCTTGAAATTATATTCTTCAAAGTTAACAATAAACCAATGATAACCAAATCTCTTATTCTCTCTCTCTTTTTTTTGTGTGTGAGGAAGATTGGCCCTGAGCGAACATCTGTACAAGTCTTCCTCTCTTTTGTATGTGCGATGCCACCACAGCGTGGCTTGATGAGCGGTATGTAGATCTATGCCTGGAATCTGAACTGGCAGACCCCAGGCCACCAAAGTGGACTGGATGAATTTAACCACTATGCCACAGTGCCAGTCCCCCTATTTTTTTCTTAATCCTCATTGATCTTGACTTTTCACAACATTTTTCTCTTTTGCTATCCATGAGTCTGTCCTTTCCTTTCCTATCACAATCTTACCATTCCTTCAATGTCCAACTCCAATCACACCAATTCACCTTGATTAATCTTTATTGATTTTAGTAGAAATATGTACTCAAATCATCTTATGTAACAAGGCACTAAGGATTCAGAGAATAAGTCTCATATCACTTAATATCTATACTATTTATTTAGACTCTTATACCACCTTAACTGCCACTTAACCATGAGCCAAGCGTTTACGTGCTCTTTGAAAGTAGAAATCTTATATTTCATAGCAGTGTCATGTACATAGTAAAAATCCTGTGCTTGTTGAGTGAATACATAAATTCTCAAGACATTACCATATAAACTTGCTTAAATTTCATTTAGGTAATCTATTAAAAATATTATAGTTTTGTGTTAAGAATTAATCTTTAAAATGCAGGATTATTGAAGATATCAAGAAACTGATTACTGCACTCTATTTTCTATTATCCTTGTCTTGATTTAGAGTAAACTATAATATATATTTTAAAACACCTGCATGTCCATGTAATTCTGTAGCAATATGCTACACTATACAAACTCTGCCCTAATAGGATCTTTTTGGTTAATTTTTAAATAAGTCACACGAGTCAAGATGAAAGCCACAGTAGACAGAATTATAATTAAGGTCTAGGCAGACAACATAATTTTGGATCCTACGGTTAGACGTTAAACAAGTTACTAAGCAGCATTCTCTGCTTTTTAATTATGTTCTGCATGTCTTCGCTTATTTGCAAATGGTCAAACTATATTTATTCATTTTAAAACATAGAAAACATTTTTTTAAAAATAATTTCCACAATCGAAATAAACCCAAATATTCCTGTGTTTTCCAAGTATAACAGAAAATGATATTTTGAGTATAGAAAGAAATGTTCTTGAATTTCAATATTCAAAAGAACTGTCCTAGTCAATCAGTCAATGAACAAAGCAAAAATTTAATGTTCAAGGTAGGGAAAACCATTACCTTCATACAGAAATGATTAGCTCCTTATTTTCTATCTCAGTGAAGGCCAGAGAAACTGAGACATATATTCCTTGATTTAAATCTTGTATCGCCCCAATCATAAATTGCAATTTTAAGTACTGTCATGACATTTTATGGAACTCATTTGTAAATGTGGTATTGCATTTTTCTTTATAACAATATTTTTTAAAAATATTCGGTATAAGAGAAATGGACACAATTTAAAATCATAATATATATTGGTACGTATCACAAGCCAAATCATGTCCTCTTCACTCCCCCTTCAACAAATAACAAGCATAAATGGTAAAAACTCAACAGAGTAGGGTTAGCCTATAAGCTGAGTATTAGTCCCACTGGCAAAACACTAAGACCATAATGAGCGGACACCTTCTTTAACCAAATGATGCATGATATTTACAACAGAGAGGGAGGATATCACACCTTATTATTTCCATAGGCCATATCCATTGCTTCTAGGGATAAGGAGCAAAGCGCATTTATTAAATGATGCAATGATACGTCATCAAGATACCTAAAATAAAAATGAAGGAATAAGACATTCTGATCTAAAATATACAGCCAATAATAATGTTTCCATCAATTTAAAAAACTGACTCTTACTGTGAGCTTTCAAACAGTCTTGAAAGTATATTGGAAATCACTGGTAAATCTGTCATCACTGCTGTTGTTAGAACCTAAGGGACGAATAAAATTACATGTAACATATGAACACTTTGAGAAGCACGAATTCACTAAGAATTACTAGAACTCACTGTACTGGGTCCTTCTACAGCTCTCCCAGGTTTCAAGGCACCACCACTACTAGGCTTTAATCCCAGAATCCACACAAGATGCTGTTTAAAAAAAATCAAAACAAAGAAACTTATAAAACGATAAAAATTCTAATAACTAAAATTAGAAATCAGTACTAACTTCTGACAACTAAAACCAAAATCAGTAATAGTTTTCTAATAACTAAATTTAAATCATTAATTAACATTCATATAAAATCCTTATTATACCAAGCATAGGCAGAACTTAGGCCATGAGGAGAAACATTCCATCACTTCATACAATATAAGCCATGTCTTTTTTCCTTCCCAACTTCTCCTCTTCCATACTTACTGTCTATTCCTTAGGTCTGCCCCAAGACCAATAGGCATCGCTTAGTTTAATTGTTAGCACTTAGATATAAAAACAACACTGACCTCTGACCCAGAGACTACAGCATACCTGTAGAGTTGCCAAGACAAGTTGCCATGATGTTCCAAGAACAGCTCCATGGCAGTGTGCCAAGTTAAGTAAAGTCCTCATACACTGGATATTTTTTGAAGTTAGCTATATTAAAAAAGAATATATTTGCAAGAACTGTTACGCATTCTTGAAAATTAAAAGCTTGTAAAGCAACATCACTGTATTCAAATACTTTTTTAAATAAGAGCCAAAAATATTAAGAAAATAGGTTTGGATGGTTTTGTACAGAACAAATTCATTTGCTTAAAAGTTGTGTTATCTTAGTCGGTTATGATAATGTGAACTGCATATATAGTTTCTTCTAGAGGTATGATCCAGGAAAAAGAAAGTAAATAAATGTAATGATAAATTTTGGCAAACACACTAAAAAAGGTACAAACGTTTCCTTAACAGTTAATTGGTAACCCAGAAAAGAACAAGTACTTTACCATTACTGTCCCTTGAGGCTGGACTGCTAGCGGCTGACCAACTGCCACAACTTGCTGGTGAGATTCACTTGATGGGCTTATCATCATAACACTTTGGCCCTGAATGGAATATGCTAGGATACAAAAGACAATCCAAATAATTAAAATATACTTTTCATCTTGCATTCAAAGTAATGTTATATTTTAAACAATAATCTGATTAAATGAAGCTCAACTATGACACTTATTTAGTTATCTATTACCTATATGCAAACATTTAAAAATCTCATGAGGTGCAAAAACCAAGACAATACATAAATATTAAGTAATTTTCTATCTACCTTTTAAAAATAATAAAGCTTCAGTAGATTTCTTCATAAGCAAAACAGAATTAGGACACTCAGCATTTTTTTTTTTGTGAGGAAGATTCACTCTGAGCTAACAGCCATTGCCAATCTTCCTCTTTTTTCTTTTGCTTGAGGAAGATTTGCTCTGAGCTAACATCTGTACCAATCCTCCTCTATTTTGTATGTGGGATGCCTCCACAGCGTGGCTGATGAGTAAAGTAGGTCCACACCCAGGATCCAAACCCACAAACCTGGGCCACCAATGCAGAGCACATGGAACTTTAACCACTCAGCCACAGGGCCAGCCTCAGGACACTCAGCATTTTAAATATGTATTCCCAGTAAACTTTTCCAGTTAAACTCAAAGACCTATATTCATATTTTCAGTCTGAAAACTGAATAACACATTGAAATATCTTAATGTTACATATAACAAATGTGAATGTTTTCAAAGTATTCAATGAGGGGAAAATATGTGAACGTCAACTTATTCTAAGTAGTTGCAAACATCACTGTTCTACTAGCTCCGTTAAAAATATTAACCACCACCATTTCAACAGTACGTTATAGTTGACAAAAGACTTCTTGATTTATCTTCTTTTATCCTCACAACTGTTGAGTAAAATTGGTATTATTTTCCTCCCATCCCCACTGTTTTAAAGAGATAGAAGAAACTGAGGATCAGGGGCATTAACTTCTCACAGAGGTCAGAGTCAGCGAGTGGAAAAGCAGAGGCTTAACTCAGAACTTCTACAATCTCTTCTCTACACCATGTGCCCCTACCAGATGAAGAGAACTGAAGTAAGCTCAAGCCTTACATTTGCTGGAAAGAGTGGCCGCAGTGGTGGCATTCAATACAGTGAGAGCGTAATGGGGAGGCAGGGAACCTTTGCATATCGCAGTTATGAAGGCATCTCTTGAAGTTACAAGGCCCAGTCGTCCACAGAGAGCAGCCATAGTCAGCTCAGCTTTTAATATATTCTCAGTGGCAGCTTCATCTGTACTGAAAAGATTAAGTATTTTATTTAATATAACTAATTTTTAATTACACTGCAAACATGATGTGGAAATACATATTCAGTGAAGTTTTAAGAACATCTATACAAAAATATTGTTAAAATCAATACATTTAAGAAGGAATTTTAACTAATTAATATCTGAAAATCTGAACTGGGTATAAGCAATGTACACTATATATATTCATTATTGAAGAAAATGGTTAAGAACTCAAAGATTTAACTTAAAATGCCAAAGAATTTTAAAATCAGTAAATTCTGTGATTCTGAGGAAAAATATCAAAGAAATTGAATAATATATTCACCATCATTGAAAAAGTAGTCGGGCTTCAAATGAAAAAGGCATTCTGTAATTTCAGGATTACATTTTCCATTAAAATACTGCGACAATTCTTGTGGAGAGAGGGGCAAGGATGGGATGGGGGAGGCGGATGGCAGAAAAAGAATAATGTTCTACACATATTAAAAACTATTATTAGAAAATAATTCTTAGGACAACTTTGTGTAAACTATTTTCATGTTTGGTTTTTTATAACTGCCACATGCAACATAAAACATACAAAGACTGAATACCTGGCATCGAGGAGGAGTGAGAGAGCAGCAAGCAGCCCACACCAGCAGGCATTCACCATTTCTTCCCAAACAGCTCTACTAACTTAAAGGACAAAACCATACGAAACTTAAGTTAACCATCTTTTTTTTTTTTTATATATACTATTACTTCCTATTCCCTTCCCCTTTACTGGTCCAAACTTTCGGTCTGTGTGACCAGCTGGCTCAGCCAGGAGACTGGTTACATACATTGGGAATCGAGCAAATAAGTAAATACATGGAGTAAAATGAGATAGGTTTCTCACTGTTGGAGAAGTGAATTACAAATACAGAAAGTTAAAAATAAATCTTGTGATATTAAACCAGAATTGGAGAAACTGGCATGACCTCCTGGTATTTAACATAGATAGGGAGATGTGTGCTTGTGCGTGTGTATATTTCCTATTTAAGGAGCAAGAAGCACACATAGTGCCCATGTGCTAGTTTCTAAATTCTGTTCTCCACTAAAAGGAACTCTGGCTCCTTGGAAAAATAACTGACTCCTCGCTGGGCAAGAAAAATCCAGGAAGAGCTTGGAACATTTTGCTGTATCAGATAATAGAGAAGTGTTCAGAAAATGTCAAAAGGACATAGGGATATGTTCAAAAAGATATAGGAGCCAGCTAGAAAGGGGTCCCACCAGCCATGTCACGGAAAATCTGAGTGTCAAATCGAATAATGATAATCATAGACTGTAGCCCTTTGAAAACACAGGAATCCATGAATCCAGATTAATATAAATGAATAAATGAAAAAAATAAATAAATGGAGAGAAGGGAAAGCTCTCTTCCATAGTAGAGGTCTCAAAGTATTTCTCCACAAAAAAGTTAACAATTAACTTTGCACTGAAGAAACCAGGCAGACATCATATTACTCAAATGATAAAAGTTAATATTACCACTAATGAGATATACTGATATTGTACGCCTCCTGATGTGTTGATACTCTAGGCATAGCACAGCATCATCTCTGTGGTAGCATTGACAAAAATGAATACATTGAATCTAATTATGAGGAAACAAGACAAACCCAAAGTGACTGGCCCGTACTCTTAAAAAATGTCAAGGTCTTACAAACAAGGAAAACTAAGGAACTGTTCCAGATTGAAGGAGAGTACAGAGATATGAACTAAATACAACATGTGATCCTGGACCATGAAGGACATCACTGTGGCAACTGGCCAAATTTCCACAGGGTCTGGGATTAGATGCTAAATTTCTGATGGCACTTGTGCTGTGGTTATACAGAAAACTGTCCTTATTTTTAGAAAATACACACTGAAGTATTAAGGGGGAATGGGGCATCATGCCTGCAACTTATTATCAAATAGTTCTGAAAAATACATATGACATGTATATGGAGAGAATGCTAAGGCAAATACGATAAAGTGTTAACAACTGGGAAATCAGGTGAAGGATACATGGGAACTCTTATTTTTGCAACTTCTCTGAAAATTTCAAATTATTTCAAAATAAAAATTGAAAATACAGACTCATAATAATTTACCTATTTCCGTATCCAGCTGGTCTGATGTTGACTGCAGTTCTTGCTGTTCTGATGACTGTGTTGGTGAAGAAGCTGCTTCAGTGGTAGTCTGACATTCTGTTTCAACCTCCCCTAACTCTCCTTCAATCATACTGGTGATTCCACGTACGAGGTCTAGCAAACAATGGAATGCCACAGACATGGCATAACCCTCTGGTATAGTCGGGGGCTCAACTTTGTCCAACATCTCTAGGCTGAAATTATGAAGAATTCAGAACATTAATGAAAGTCATAATGATGAAAATATCTATTTTCATAATTTGTAAACCATAGAAATTAAGATTAAAAGAATAGCAAAAGTAAATGGACATTACTGAGTTTGTTTCATTTGGAGGAGAGATCCTTTGATGGTATTCTAAGAAACTCATTAGAAAAATTAACGCCAGACCACTCTCATAACAAATTATTTTAATAATTTACTTTCTCCCTCTCCCCTCAATTGTGCCAATATTTTAATTAATTGTTGATATTAGAAAAATACAGACTTACATACAAAATAGAATAAGACTTAGATTATAAAACTTTTCAGACTCTGACTTGGGTGCTTTTAAAATAAGGTGCTACCAAATCGATCCTATAAAGAGGAAGATGCTTTCACATTGAAGAAAAGTATTACTGTGAGATATCCAGCTCACCCGTCATCTCAGATACAATCTACCATGAGGGTAAGACTAATACTTAGAGCATCAGTGTGTCAAGTTCAAATTTTAGAGCAGTTTCTATCCTGTAGTTAGAACAAAGCTTTTAGAAGGAAAGACAACAAATCTTTTGTCTTAAATCACAGCAGACGGGGAATTATGGTTTTAAATCCCTTAAAATTGAAATCTGTCATGATAATTCAGTGGTGACAGAACAATGCTATAAGGAAAGAATGGTGCTAGAACTGGATATTCATGTGAAAGAGTGATGTTGGACCCTATCTCACACCATATACAAAATTTAACTCAAAATGATCAATGACCTAAATATAAGAACTAAAATTACAAAATTTTTAGAAGAACACATAGGTAAAATTCTTCATGACCTCAGATTAGGCAACAGTTTATTAGATATGATGCCAAAAGTACAAGTAACAGAAGAAAAAATAGACAAAGGGGATTCATCAAAATTAAAAATTATTGTGCTACAAAGGAGACCATGAAGAAAATGAAAAGACAATCCACAGAATGGGACAACGTTTCTGCAAATCATATATAACAGAGTAGATGCATAATATTTAAGAACGCCTTCAACTAACTAATATAAAGACAACCCAATTAAAAAAGAGCAAAGAATCTGAATAGACATTTCTCCCACAATGATATATAAACGGATAATAAGCACATGAATGAGATGCTAAAAGTCATCAGTCATTAGAGAAATGCAAATTGAAACATAGTAAGATACCACATCACACGCACTAGGATAGCTATGATCAAAAGATGGACAATAGGGGACGGTCATGTGGCTGAGTGGTTAAGTTCGTGCACTCTGCTTTGGAAGCCTAGGGTTTCGCTGGTTCAGATCCTGGGCATGGACCTAGCACTGCTCATCAAGTCATGCTGAGGCGGCGTCCCACGTAGCACAACCAGAAGGACCTCCAACTAGGATATACAACTGTGGCCAGCCCGGTGGCACAGCGGTTAAGTTCACACAGTCCGCTTCTCGGTGGCCCGGGGTTTGCCAGTTCAGATCCCGGGTGCGGACATGGCACTGCTTGGCACGCCATGCAGTGGTATGCATCCCCCATATAACGTAGAGGAAGATGGGCATGGATGTTAGCTCAGGGCCAGGCTTCCTCAGCAAAAAAGAGGAGGACTGGCAGTAGTTAGCTCAGGGTTAATCTTCCTCAAAAAAAAAATTAAAAATCAAAAAATTTAAAAAAATAGAATACACAACTATGTACTGGGGGTTCTTTGGGGAGAAGGAAAAAAAAAAGGTGGACAATAACAAGTATTGCTGAGGACGTGGAGAAATTTGAACCTTCCTACATTGTTGGTGGGAATGTAAAATGGTAAGGTAGCTTAGGAATCAGTTTGACAGTTCTTCAGAAAGTTAAACATTGAGTAACTATATGACCCAGCAATTCCACTCCTAGGTACATATCCAAGAGAAATGAAAACATCTGTCTACACAGAAACTTATAGACAAATGCTCATAGCAGCACTATTTGTAATAGCCAAAAAGTAGAAACAACCCAAATGCCCAACAATTGATGAAGAGATAAACAAAATGTGGTATACCCATAAATTGGAATATTATTCAGCCACAAAAAGAAATGTAGTGCTGACACATGCTACAACATGGATGAACCTTCAAAACATTATGCTGTGTGAAAGAAGCCTGACACAAAAGAATATTTATTGTATGATTCCATTTATGTGAAATATCCTGAATAGGCAAATCAACAGAGACAGAAAGTGGATTAGTGGTTGCTAGGGGGTGGGGAAAGGGAGATTAGGCAATGACTGCTGATAGGTATGGGGTTTCTTTCTGGGGTGATGAAAAAGTTCTGGAATAAGATGGTGGTTATGGTAGCATAACTTTTGAATATAATAAAACCATGAATTGTACAGTGTAAAAAGGTGAATTTTATAGTATGCGAACTATATCTCAAAAACAAAATTGAAATCACTATACAATAGGAAAAGTTAATAAAAATAATTCGTCTCAAATTCTAAAAGTCCCTGAATCATTTTTAAGCCTAGAAAAGGAAGGTAATTTATAAAGAAATGTAAAACTCAGAATAAACAATAAAAACACCTATATATAACTATCATTTATGGAGCAATTACTCTCAGCCTGGAACTCTAAGGGTTTTTTAATGTGTATGATCTCATTTAACTCCTCACAAAACCCCTAAGAGATAGAGATGATGAAACTGAGGACTAAGGTGACACAGTTATTGAATTAGCAGTTTCTAATCCAAGTCTGACTCTAAACCCTATCAATTTAACCTCTAATATCTGCCAACTCTGAACATTTTAAAATTTAGGTATTCAATCAAAATATATTTATATTATTGATCAAGAAATCTAAGCTCAAGTGGGGAGGTAAAGAATGTTTATAGGTCTAAACTTTGCCAGGCCAATTAGCCTTACAGAGCCACATACTAAACCAATCAGTGCTAAGCATCTTGTTAGATAAAACCCTGTTCTCAAAGAAGAAACGGTCTATTGGATAATGCATCTAAAACGGATTTTAAAAATCCTAAACATCAGGGGCTGGCCCCATGGCCGAGTGGTTAAGTTCGTGTGCTCCGCTGCAGGCAGCCCAGCGTTTCCTTGGTTCGAATCCTGGGCACGGACATGGCACTGCTCATCAAACCATGCTGAGGCAGCATCCCACATGCCACAACTAGAAGGACCCACAATGAAGAATATACAACTATGTACCAGGGGGCTTTGGGGAGAAAAAGAAAAAAAATAAAATCTTCAAAAAAAAAAATCCTAAACATCAGAAACTCTAATTCTAAAATTCGACGGTACAGCCTTTTAAGCACTAGAATAGTTAAGAGAAAAAGGTAATTTATACTTATTTTTATTTTATACCTAAAACAAAGCTCAGTTTCTTATTTCACTGTTTCAGTGCTATTTTATTAGAATTACTACATAAATTCCACTTTTAGATAAAATGTATCCCATTTATTTAAATATTTTAAATTTAAGGTCACGTTGCAAAACCGTCACTAGGTCAACTTTGAAGGGAGCCATAGTGTAATAAATCTGAAAGAATATAATGTCTCCAATACTTATGTCAAAACTACTTCCGTCTATACATCACTTAAGTTTTCAAATTATTACATACTTAAGAAGTCAATAAAAGAACAGGATATACAATCAAGATTTATATGTATGCCTTCAAAGAAAATAGCGAAAATCATTTTATACTGACCCTTACAATGAACAGATGAATGAGGATGCAATTCAACGGGGAAGCTCCAACGTGAACACACTAACTCATGGACAAAAGAACACCCAGTATTTTCTGGCGATTTCTGGTTTCAGAAGCGAGTAATCTCAGTATGGACAGTGCTAAAAAAACATCTATCTATATGTTCCCTTAGAGATTTAGTCCTAACCTTGTCTTAAAGATAAGAAAATTAAGATCAAGTGAAATAAGGTGCTGTACTCAAAATCACAGTATTTAGTAGTAGGAGTTAAAATCTAAGTCTTTTAATTGATAAGGATTAAATTATCAATAAATAATTTGTTTTTAGACTTTTACTTTATTAGCAAAGGAGCAATTCTTACAGCTCGGCCAAGTATTTACTCTCTTATCATTTGTTTTAATTTTTCTTCCTCAAGCACACATCTTCACTCTCTCCCTTCAATTATGTCTTTGCTCAATCTTATTTCCTCAGAGATCCTTTCTGATCCATCTTCACTTTTGTCACTGTCTATCCCCTTAACTTAACTTTTCTTCAAAGAATCAATCACTACCCAAGGTGATATTATATGTTAGTGTTTTTATTTACTGACTACCTCACTCACTCAAACGTAAGCTCCAGAGCAAAGCAATTTTCTTCTGTGTTGGGGTCTTTTAAATGACTAAGAATAGCAATGAATTTTAGTTAAATCTTTCAGTCCTCTTTGACTCTATATTTACAATTTTAGGCAAAATAAAGCTGCACAGCAAAATATCATTATGATGACAAAATGCAGACTGACATACCACGTAAATTTATGATTTAAACTAAACTAGTCAGCAATCCAGAGACTTATTGTCTTGAGTCTTGATTTACTGTCACCAGAATGGTGTTTTAATTATACACACCAATTACTCAAAATATATTAGTTAAACGCCTTGCAGTAACTGTTACAACGTTAAACCTATGTAGTATTGACTGCGTTATCTCTGTAAGCACTACACTTCAGCAAGACAAGAAAAATCGACAATACACTGCTGAATGTGTATTTGTTAAGTTGAAACGGCTAGGCAATTAAAAAATAACACATAACACGTGGAATCCATTAAACAGTTTTAATTAATTAAAGTTTCATATTAAACCCCAATAATGTGCTTAGCTAAACACCTAAAACAACTTTTCTCACCTATAGAACCCTGAAAGGTAAATATATCACCACTCCCATTTTACAGGTAAGGAAACCAAGATTGAAAAAAGGCTAACCTGAGGGTAACTCAGTACTAGTAGCCCTAAGTCCAAGGGGTCTGAAGTCAAGCCTACATTTAAATCAAAAAGTCACATGGAACAGGTGAATAGGTCCTTAGGGAAAGAAACCACACTTTGTTTTACAATGCTGTTAACAGAATACAAATACTACAAAAGAAAATAAACAAAATCCAGTCCTAGATAAAATTCTCAAAATGTGACGGAAGAAAATTAGTTCTAAAATGTTAGAAATATTAGGTCTAAAATTTAAAATCTAATGCACTAAGAAACACTTTAGGATAAAATATCACCCCTAACAATACCATTCCTTACCAAATAATGCTACTAGTACTTACTACGTGGCTTTAGCACTGCCTTGTACTGTTATAGTCAGAATAGGTATCCAAGTTCCTCTATATTCAAACGCTGGTAGCAAAGTAACACCTCCGCCAATCCCCAACATTCCTGTGCTAGCCGGTGCTGAGATGGGGCCGCCCACGTTATTGTTTCCTATTAGATAAGGGGAAGAAAGCAAAGACATTAATTTACTATTTAATTCCAAATCAATAATATTCAAACACCTAGTCAATTAAAAAAAATTGTGCTATAGGAATGGATACTGCACAAATAAAATTTTATCAATCCTATTTTGGCTATTAGAGTCTTCCTATTTCCTCAAAACATCATTTCCTTTTACAAATAAAAGGTACTAATAAGTTAAATTACTGACAAACTTTGTAATATATCTTCCATTAGCCCATTTTTTACCAGAGGTGGGAATAAAGAATAAAAAGACCACCAACCAGACAGTAAAAAGTGGAAGAGAAAGAAAATAAAGGGAAACAAGACATACATTGATTTCCAAACAAACTTAAATCAGGTTCACCCGTTTTCTTAAAAGAGAGACTAGCAGAGCTCCTAAGGTGGTAACCAGACTCTTTAAAGAGAGGCACCAAATGAAGATTCTCCTAAAACGAAGATGAGCATCCAAACTTTTGTTCTTACGTGATTAGAGGAACTGAAAGTATATCAGAGAAGAAAACATATTCTGGAAAGAAATAAACACAGCTGCCTCAGTGAGATCAAATTATTCTTTAAGTGTAAGTCTTTACTATCAACAATTCAAATTTTTCTAGTCACAGGATTTCTATAAAATATCCTCTCAGAATAGTGAATATTGTAAGTCATGGCAGAATACAAAAACCAAAATCTGAGTAAGCCTTTACCAGCTTGGTTTGCAGCAGCAGTATTTCCTGTAGGAGGGACAAGAAACAACGACTGGATAAAAGATCCCAGCGCATTCACAATATCACGGAAAACCTTGGTGGAATGCTGTTTCATGTCATAGGACTGACAAAATGACCTGTAAAATAATCGTAAATGTTTCTGGGAAAAATATTTGAAGATACGAAAAGTTTTAAGCATTTTTTATAGCACATAATGTTGATAAATCAGTCTCGACACTATACTTCAAACCTCTTCATCGCACCTAAGGGATTTTCCCAATTCAGGAGAAAGGTTCAGACAGAGGTCAACGTTCTAAAATAAAGCTATCTTGGCCATATTAACTCAGTAAATTCAGACTGATGGCAATCACTAACCACACTTTTTGCCCATCTCCCAGTTGTTTTCCACACCCCCACCCCTCCATACATACAATATACAATTTTCTTTGTTTAGAAATCCACTAATATTGGGGAATAAATACTTAAACTCTTCCTGTTGGCACAAACACTAACCTAACCATTTAAAAAAATATTGCTGAGGTTTTACCTTAATAATTGAGGCTGCACACAAAGTCTGTGTATTGATTCCACAGCAACAGCTCGTAGCCACTGAGGTTTATCTGCATCCAGAAATTTCACCAGAAGTGATAGAAAGATCTCACATTCGGTTACCTAAAACACATAAGATTTTTTATAATACTTCTTTAAATCTAAGATAAGAACTATAAATTGCATTCTTGTTCTTAATGTAGTGCTATGGACAAATAAAATTTCAATTTAATTTCTTCCTGCTTTTTCTCCCCACATCTCCCCAGTACATAGTTGTCTATTTTAGTTGTGGGTCCTTGTAGTTGTGGCATGTGGGATACCACCTCAGCATAGCTTAATGAGTAGTGCCATGTCCACGCCCAGGATCCGAACCAGCGAAACCCTGGGCCGCTGAAGTGGAGCATGCAAACTTAACCACTCGGCCACGGGGCTGACCCCAAAATCTCTTAATTTTAAATAAACTAAAATTCTTAATAGTGAGTAGAGAAAAAGGAGAAGGGAAAATTAGTTATATATGGGAAAGCTAACAATAAAAATCATCAGTGTCTCTCTAAATACATCCCTGAAAACTCATACCAGCGATCTGGTAACGGGATCGATCTTTTAGCCTTATTCTTTAGAAAGCACTATGAACCAGCCTCGCTCCTGGAAGGCAGCATGTACCATGCAACCTGCTGATCAGGATGTGTGCTCTCTCCCTTCAGTAACACCACAACAGTTTTTCCATGTTCTTCTGCTGCTTAAGAAAGAAGCATTAAGCCAAAGGATGTTTAGCATTCGTTTTCTAGTAGGAAAACATGGAGGAACCTGTAGCAGCTGACAGGTATAAAGTCCTTACAACAAGGCCTAGTACATAGTTTTGCTTTAGTATTAGTTATTACTATTGTTATTAATATAAACCATCTCCTCTGCAAGATCTTTGTAAATAAGTAATAATGTTTAAAGCACATTCTCAACATTATTCATTAAATGTCTGATGACTTGAGTGAATGAACAAACAGAAAGTAACCAGTTTATTCAAAGGTCAAGGGATTGTTTCTGTTACATATTAGTCGAGGACAGAGCAGGTAAGAATTGAGCTGACACTGTAATTACTAGGCAAAACTGAGTCTTCCTTTCTACACCAGGTGCAGCAGGTTATCAGCTATTTTAGCTGGGGTTGCCCCAAAATGAGTGAACACAACATGGGGTAAGGAATTTCAGGAATCTAGTAACCTTCAGGATTTTAGCCCAAAGTCTTAGCAGTTGGTATTTTCTAACACCATTCAGTATCTTTAACTGGATGCTTAAAAGTAGGACATAATCATGACAATAAAGTAGGAGGATAAGTAAACATTACCCTTAGACTGCCCATGACTGAGGAAGTCATAAGAGAGGTTTGTCACTGTCCTAAATACAATATAGTTGAAAAGCACTAGATCAGAAATCATTGGCTCAGCTTCTTTATCCATCAACTTTGTGGACGACAACAAGCTAGGTAACCCTTCTTAGAAAGGATAAAAGTACCTACACCTTCTGCAGAAATCAAATGAGAAAAATATAAGATAAAAAATGTCCCTTAAATATGATAAAGTGCCATGCAAATACAGAGAGCATTACTATTTTTACTAAACAAAGTGATCCCTTTTTAGATAAAAAACTGAAAAAGAAAGAATCGTGCTAGTGTCACTAGGCAACAGTTGTATTTACTGAAGAGTGTCCGCATTGTAGGTCTTTTAAACTGTGCCCTAGCTGCTTCAGAGTCAAAGTGGAACATAAACGTGACGGTAGAACTGAAGGCTCATCAGGCAGGTTTTGAGGTGAGAAAATAAAGCTCTCAGAAACATCAAGTACATCACAGCCAAAGGAATATAAATGGTACAGAAACTTGCCTTGAACAGCGTATCATTGTCTCTTCTATGATAGAGTGACTAGAGTAAAATCAATCACTTAATTTGTACCACAGCCACTAAAATCTTGTGATTTAGGTAAAAGAGAACACCTCTCTCCTGAGGTCTGGAACTTTGCTCTCCCTTCCTCCCTCCTTGCCAAGTGTGAAAGTCTGATCAGAGAACTAGTGTTGAGGACGCTGAATTCTCAGGGCATCAATGTTCTTAAGGGCATCGGTAGAGGGTGCCTACTGTGAATCTGTTAAGCCTCTCCCCAAGAGGCTGCACTCATAGGGAAACAGGTATTAAGATTAGTATCTACTGCCTAAGTCCAATTTTTGTGGCATAAAGATACTTCATGAACTCCATTATACTAGCATGAAGGGAGATGAAAGTTTCTATATTCCTATAGTCCTACAATATTACAATATTTAAATGCAGGAGTCTATTTCTCAGGGGCTGGTTAGAGTTAACCACCTTATAGCTAAAGGATTTGTTAAGTGATAGGATCCTTTGCTAGAGAAATGTCTGTGAAGAAGTAAAAAATTGGGTAGGACAAGTCAGTTTAACCCCATTCATTCCTTTCTAAAAGCAGTAAGTCAAGGGCAGAAGATATGCTAGCCACTTATAACAAAGTTTCATAAACTCCTTAAAGATTATCTTCCTAAAAAAGTTATCTGGGCACGGAGCCTAAGCAATTCAGAGGGCAGAGAAGCACCTCGTTCAGATGGTAGAAAGGGGAAAGAACATATTATACTAGCCATATTATATCTCTACCTGAATGACTGGAGTATTCTAATTTCCGCTAGTCACTCTAGTGGAACTAAGAACTAAGCTATGAAGATCGGTTATCTTCACCTCTGAGCTACTTGATAGAACAAGATAAGCTGTGTGAATACTGGGGGGAAATACTGAGTCTAAAGTGCAGAGATTTCCAAAGTGTGGTCCCTGGAACCCTAGGGGTCCCTGAGACCATTTCAGGGGGTCTGCGAGGTCACAATTATTTTCATAATAAAACTAAGATATTACTTGCCATTTGCAATTTATTGACATTTGTACTGATGGTGTAAAAGCAATGGTGGGTTAAACAGCCAGTGCTTTAGCAGAATCAAGGCAGTAACACCAAACTATACTAGTGTCACTGTATTCTTCACTGCAACACACAATTTTAAGAAGTCTATTTCACTTAAGAACCACAATGAACAAGGGGCTGGCCCCGTGGCGGGGTGGTTAAGTTTGTGCGCTCCGCTTCGGAGGCCCAGGGTTTCACGAGTTCAGATGGTACGGTGCTGCTCATCAAGCTACACTGAGGTGGTGTCCCACACGCCACAACTAGAAGGACCCACAACTAAAAATATACAACTATGTACTGGGGGCGCTTTGGGGAGAAAAAGGAAAAATAAAACCTTTAAAAAAAAAAGAACCACAATGAACAAAAATAAAATGAACATACACAAAAAAACAAAATACAAATTATTGATCTTATAAAATCTGATCCATAAGTGCATGTCTTAATTTTCTGTGTGGCAGATGGGAAGTACACATAAAGCACTTTGCTCTGTATCAAAGTACAATGGCTGTCTGGAGGACAAGCACAGTTACAAACTGACCTAGACACATTTCTCCCTACAGAACATTTTAACTGAAAGAGTAAATGGCAAGCTATGACTATTTTAGACTTGTGTATACTGCAGACATTTTCTCTAAAATGAACAAAGTAAGCCCGGCGAAACAACTGACAGTATTTGTTGCTGATGATAAGATTCGAGCCTTCAATCAAAAAATGGAATTTTGGGAAAACTTGTACCTGACGCTGTGACCTTGACAGCTTCTTAGGAACAGAAGACTTTTCTGATAAATGGGTGGTAATATTAACATATAGGATTTTTGGTACTGTATGAAGTGTTAAGATTTGGAATATGTCCACAACTAAAACACATGATTTACAAAATCATGAATGAGTAAAAGATACAATAGAAACACAAGATGAATCTTAATGCAACCTAGTACGAAAAAATCATTAATATGGTTTCAGATTCTACACCTTTAAGAAAGTGTCACCAGTCCAGTTTGTTGTTATATCAAAGAAGAATATCCACCATCATCTGAAAAGGCCATTAGATAATTCTGCCTCTTCCAACTACCTATCTTTGTGAGGCCACATTTTCATATTCTTCAACCCAAACAACATATCACAACAGAATGAAAACAGAAGATACGAGAATCCAGCTACCTTCTATTAAACCAGTCATTAAAGAGATTTGCAAAAAATGTAAAACAATGCCTTTTTTTCCTTTGGAAAATATAGATTTTTTCCATAAAAATAAGTTTTTCTCACCCTACAGCTGCCACACCTCTCACTTTTGCCCTTGGAGACTGTAGAATGTCGGAATTTTCCCCAAACTAAGAAGTCCTAATGTAACAAATATAACACGGAAGAATTAATATCTTCTATACATCTGAAGAATACATCTTCGCAAACACAGTCCTACAGCTGCTTTATTTGGAAGTGAAGCTTTATCACTTGGTCATTACCCGCAACTGACGAGTGAAGTACACAAATAGGCCTTTTTCTTCTTTCTGGCAGTAACAGTCAATCTTTTCTGTAGCTGGCTGTGCTGTTATCTCGCCCCTCCACTCCCCCAAATCAAGGAGAATTAGGTCAAAATATGGAGAATGGTATAAGAGCGGTACAAGAAACTTGGTACCTGCAGCTTTGGAGAGGGAAAGGAATGAGACCTAAGACACACTGAAGTAGGGCCAACCTCGTGGCTGAGTGGTTAAGTTCGTGCACTCTGCTTCGGTGGCTCGGGGTTTGCCAGTTCAGATCCTGGGCAAAGACCTACACATCACTCATCAAGCAATGCTGTGGCAGCATCCCACATAGAAGAACTAGAAGGACCTACAACTAGGTACTGGGGCTTTGGGAAGAAAAAAAAAAGAGGAAGATTGGCAACAGATGTTAGCTCAAAGCCAATCTTCCTCAAAAAAAAAAAAAGAAAAAGAAAGAAAAAGAAAAGAAAGTGAAAGTGAAGTAGTAAAATGCAGGGGGTAAGAGCGTAGTTTTAGGGGTCTAAAAGAATTAGTTAACACCCCAGCTCTGCAGCTTATAAACCGTATGGTCTCCAGCAAATTACATAAATATCCTGAGCCTCATTTTCTCAGCTGTAAAAGAGAAATACAAATGCCTGCTTTACAATAGGGTTGTAGTAAAGTCTAAATGAATTCATAGATGTAAAGCACTTTGTACGGTGTCCAGAATACATGCACTCAGTAACAGCAATTTTACCCAAAACTGAAATTACTGAGGAATAAGGTATCTGTATCTCTGAAAAAGTCACGGAATAAAGTGCTAGATACTGGAAGTGGTGGATGGAAACTGAGTCTGTCTGCTCGGGCTGCCATAACAAAATGCCATAGACTGGGTGGCTTAAATAACAAATTTATTCCTCACAATTCTGGAGGCTGGAAGCCCAAGATCAGGGCACCAACACGGCTGGGTTCTAGTGAGAGCTCTTTTCCTGCCTTACAGACAGCTGCCTTATCACCGTGTTCTCACAGGGCAGAGAGACTAAGCTCTCCATGTCTCTTCTTTCAAGGTCACTAATTCCATCATGAGGGCCCTAGTCTCATGACCTCATCTAAACCTAATTACCTCCCAGAGGTCCCATCTCCAAATACCATCGTCTTGGGGGTTGACGCTTCAACGTATGAATTTTGAGGAGACACAATTCAGCATCAAGTTTTACAAAAATAAAAGTTAAGCTGGTAATTCTTGGTTTGGGGTCACAAACAAAATGTGAATTCTGCCTTTATGACGATGAAGATGCAAGCATGCTGCATTATTGTGAAGAGAAGAAAGACTTGGTTCTCCATGACTAACTAGTGGATGTGAAAAGAAAAAGGAGGAATGCCTTCTCTTCGTATAGCCTTATCTTAATTTAATGTAGATAAACCAGCATTTTAGAGAGAAAACAGGCAGAAGCCCTCCTAAAACAACTCTGAAAATATTTAGGGAATAAGTAGGCAACTGGTATATTTTGGCCAAGTCACAGGAAATAAACTTTTCCAGCTCTTGTTTATCTAGTTATCTTGTTTTTGGTGAGGAAGTTGGCCCTGAGTGAACAACTGTTGCCAATCTTCCTCTTTCTGCTTGAGGAAGACTGGCCCTGTGCTAACATCTGTGCCAATCTTCATCTATTTTGTATGTGGGAGACCGCCACAGCATGGCTTGATGAGCAGCGTGTACATCTGCACCCAGGATCTGAATCTGGGAACCCCAGGCTGCCAACGCAGAGCGCATGAACTTAACCACTATGCCACTGGGCCAGCCCTCCTTCACTTTTGAAGGAAAGTTTTGCTGATATGGTATTCCTGGTTGGCAGGGTTTTTTTCCTTTCAGTGCTTTCAATACATCATCCCATTCCCTTCTGGTCTGCAAGGTTTCTGCTGAAAAATCTGCTGACAATCTTATCAGAGTTCCCTTACACCTGACAAGTTGCTTTTCTTTTGCAGCTTTAAGATTCTCTCTCTGTGACTTTTGACATCTTGATTATAATGTGTCTTGAAGTAGGTCTCTTCGGATTAATCCTAGTTGCTATTCTTTGAGCTTCATGAATTTGCATGCCCATTTCCTTCTTCAAATTTGGGACATTTGTAGCTGCCACTTCTTCAAACAGGCTCTCTGCCCTTTTCTCTCCTTCTCTGAGATTCTGAAAGTGCACTGTGAAATAGTAAGAAACATACATATTTTGGTCTCTGCCTCCAGTGCCCAATACAGAGCTCCTAAAACCCTTGTAAGCAGGGATTCTAGAAGCAAGTTTTGTTCTAATTTTCTTTTTATTTTGAGGAAGATTAGCCCTGAGCTAACTACTGCCAGTCCTCCTCTTTTTGCTGAGGAAGCTTGGCCCTGAGCTAACATGCGTGCCCATCTTCCTCTACTTTATATGTAGGACGCCTACCCCAGCATGGCATGCCAGGCAGTGCCATGTCCGCACCCAGGATCCAAACCGGCGAACCCCAGGCAGCTGAGAAGCGGAATGTGCGAACTTAACCGCTGCGCCACTGGGCCAGCCCCGCAAGTTTTGTTCTAATATTTGATCTTTGACCCTGGTTCCCGACACAGATCTCTTAAAAACTCTGTAATTTCCTGAGTGATAAGAGCATCTGACACAGAGCTCCTAATGGAAGTTCCTGGATGACAGGAGCATCTTTTGTTTTAAAGAGGCAGTTGCAGTGAGCTCCAGGATAGGGGCTGGTTCCCAGAAAGACCAGGCCGTGATTAGAAGCTTGGTACTTTCAGCCCCTCCCCTGTTCCTTGGAGAAGGGACAGAGGCTGGAAACTGAGTTAATAACCTATCATGCCTACATGATGAAACCTCCATAGGAATCCCAAAGGTACAGAATTCATAGAGCTTGCAGGTTGGTGAGCACATCTACATGCCAGGAGAGTGGCACACCCCACCTTGGGAATAGCAGCTCCTGATCTTCGGACCATTCCAGACCTTGTCCCATGTATCTCTTCATCTGCTTGTTCATTGGTATCCTTTAAAATATACTTGTAATAATCAGCAATACTAGTACACTGTCTTCCTTAGTTCTGTGAACCACTCTAGCCAATTATCATACCCAAGGAGGGAGTCCTGGGAACCTCCAATTTATAGCCAAGTTAGACAGAAGTTGTGAGTAACCTGGGACCCACTACTTGTGATTGGCATCTGAAATGGGGAGCAGTCTTGAGGGACTGTGCCCTTAACCCATGGGGTCTGCACTAACTCTGGTTAGTGTCAGAACTGAATTGAAATGTAGGACATTCAGCAGTCAGAGAATTTGGTCAGTGTGGGGAAAAACTGCTGGCAGAAGTATTGTGAGTTTGAAAGTAAAACTGTGCATTTTTCATAGACACGCATATAGTGCTCTGCTTGATGATATCCCTTAAGTCCCTTAGGGTCTCTTTATTCTCTTATTTTTGCTCCTCTGACTTGATAATTTCAAAGGACTTGTCTTCAAGTTCACTGATTCTTTTTTCTGCTTGATCCAGTTTGTTCTTGATCCCCTCCAGTGAAGTTTTCATTTCAGTTATTGTACTCTTCAGCTCCAGAATTTGTTTGGCTCTTTTTTATACTTTCTATCTCTTTGTTGACAGCCTCATTTTATTCATAAACCATTTTCCTGATTTTGTTTAGTTGTCTGTGTTCTCTTATAGCTCACTGAACATCTTTAGGATGGTTATTTTTAATTCTTTGTCAGGTAACTCATTGATCTCTATTTCTTTAGGGTCAGTTTCTGGAGATTTATTTTGTTCCATTGACTTGGTCATGTTTCCCTGTTTCATTTCTTCATATGCCTTGTTACTTTTTGTTGAAATCTGGGCATTTGAAAAAACAGCCAACTCTTTCGGTCTTCATGGACTGGTTTTGTACAGGGAAAGATCTTTACCAATCCGCCTAGCTACAGATTTTGGGGACCTCTCAAACCTTTCCTGTCAATGTTTCTTCTCTGGGCTTGTGTGTGTGATTTCCCCGCTGAAGAGCTCTGCCTGTTTCTGTTCAGAAGCTCCCCCTAGTATCTGTCTGTGGTACTGCAATCTCTCTGGTGATGTAGCAAGGCCTTTGTTCTCAGCAGGCCCCCAGGCATCCAAGTATGCAGCGGCCTTTCCTGTCAGTGCCCCAAGAGTTACGCAAGACAGAAACCAGTCTCTTGGGCAGTACCCTGAAAAGTCAGAATGGTGGATGTATCTTTCACTCCTCCTTCCCACATGAAGAAAAGCCACAAGTTGGGCATCTTCTCCCAATCACACATGCTATGCCGTGCAGGGAGTGGGATGAGGTAAGGCAGGTAAGTGCAACGGGCTTTCCTATCCACTCTAATGAACCTCTTCCTGGCCGTGCACTTGTCTGGGTGCAGTAACCTCTTGACTAGTTTCTGAATTCTCACAAAGGCAATTTGGTCTGTATATTGTTATTAAGTCAGTGTCTTCACGGGGGATGGAAGGCCTGGAACTTCCTATTCCACCATCTTCTTGATGTAACTCTTGTTTACATTTTTTTAAAGTTTCTTTGAGGATTGGAACAGACTATAAATAAATACAATACAGAAAATGTTAACAGCTGACTTGTAAAAGCTTTCCATCTTTGGAGAAATTAAGCTACTTTTCATTTATTTTCAGCAAATGCCAACTGACCTTTCAAAACTCCTAAAAGTTAATCAATGTAAAGACTCACATAATTTTCCCCATTTTAACTGTATATAATAAGACAACAAAGTCTTGGTTTAACAATTAAATATAATTATTGGAAATTATATCAAATACCTCATATGTTGCAGGAAACACTGATTACAATTTTAAAATAAGTTAATCCTTACAGAGAAAGACGGAGCTATGAACTAAAGTTAGTTCACAAACTTATGTACCTTAATGTTTATTTACATATTATTAATTATGGTAGTACAAAAAAATCCAAGCCAACAATTATGGGCATACCAAAAGACTCAAACCTTTGGCACCAAACTCTGATAGCTTACAGTATCCCTAAATAGCAACACATCCTGAAATAATTTGATGTCCTATGGGTATTTCTAAGGAATATATTAAATACATCAATGTGTATTACAGATATATCTTGTACGGCTGGAAATAATTATAACCAAAGTGCTTAGAAAGATTATTTCTGAATTTATTTTGCAAAAATGGATTTGAATATGAAAAGAAAATCTGTGACAAGTGTATCATAAACCTAGAAAAAAACTTTATTTTAAAAAGCTCTCCATAGAATTTAGTATAAACTATCTACACTATTAGTTTGTGAGGCTGTTGGCTATCTCTAATATTTATCAAACTGACTGCTCACAGCAGGTGATCAATAACCAATTATTTTTGTTAATTAAATTAAGGATGTAAATGCTAAACAATTATACAATGCTGAATTTGACAACACAAAATTAAAAAGAAACATAATATACCATTTTCTCTCAAAAATATTATTAGAATGTTTAAGAGTAAACCATTACATTGATAGAATTATGATTGGGAAAATCACAACATATTCTGCATCTATTAATTTATGCAAAATAGATATAATATTGAACTGGAAGTCAACATAATTGATTTCTAATCCTAGAGTTTACCAAATCTTTAACTTCTTTGCTTTAATCTGTAAAATACATGAGATAGTATAAATAAAGGCAGAATAAATTGAAGATACTGTAATTTTAATTATCCCTCAAATGAGTTAATTAGCTAAAAAGCTAAACTCCCAAGCCACAGATCTTATGCTGCCTTCAGGGAACAGGCCATGACTCTCCTGGACACACATTAAAAATACTCTTTAAACAAAGAGAGACTCACGAAAGGATAGAATGAACCTTTAGAGTACCTGGGAGAATACCTATAGGTAATCAAAAACGAAAGTCTGCTGAACAGAAGTGAAAAAGCTAAATACACTGTACTAGATCATCTTCTAAAATCAGCACTGCATGCAATTACACACACAACATGTATGAAAAGTAGCACTTACCAAAAGACTGTAAAATTGCTTAATCAGAACCGATACTACTCTCAGCAAACGCATGCAGATAGGAAAATACGGTTTTTCTACAGGTGCTGGAGAAGATGAAGCACTGGAACCTTGTCTGAACTTTATATTTGGAGAAAAGAGCTTTATCACCAGAGGACATACCCTTTCTTTGAGGAGGAAACTAAACTCCTGGTGCTATTTACGAAGACAAAAAAAAACAAGAATTAACTTAGTTTGTACTTAATGCTTATAAAACACAGTCTCACTAGTAAATAAAACTTAATAATCAGTATGGATAATTCAGCTTTATTATAAGTTTATACAGTTTATTATTTTACAGTTCACACAATCCTGAAATTAGTATTGTTCTTTGAGAGAGTAAGATCAAAATGATAATCAATATTTCAAGAAGTTTTAAAAAGAACCTAAATTAAAAAGGAACATTTAACAATATTAGAATTAAGTGATGCTTATTACTAGGAATTTTAATTTTAGTAGGACACTAGCAATTAAAAACACAAAGAAGAGAAGAAAGAAAATAGATAAATTTAAACAGATAAAGCAATTAAAATAGGCAGCTTAGGAGAGAAAACTTGATTTATAAAATATGATAATTATATAATTCACTAATTTTATTTTGCAAAGATAAAAATCCCATTCATACATAGAAGATTTAAAAATTAACACTATTTTGTTCTACTTAGATTGCTTGAACAAAACACAGTGAGCTGATAAAAAGCACAATGATTAAGCATCATTATTTTAAAGTCTGAGGAACCTCACAAGGAACTTTCAACTGTTACTTACAGTCATGGTATATTATGCAGAAAACCTTCCTTAACCTTTTAATTCTCCCTATATTAGCCAAAGTAGTCTCATTTTACTGACAGTATAAGGCCCAGACTACATTTATTATCTAACCTCAAATATATCATCCAAATTTCACTGAGGCTGAGAACAAAGAAAGAATCATAAAATCATAAAATTTTATCATAAAATCATAAAAACCACCTAATCTAATCCTTTAATCTTACAGAAACGGAAAAATAATACACAGAGCAGTTTACATCTCAGAATCACAAAAATTTTTAAATGTATCTTTTAAAAAATCAGATTCATTAGAGAAAAAAAAGAAAATGCAGAAAAGTGAAAAGCTAAAAAAAAAAATCCTTGCCTAATCTCACCTCCTGGAGATAAGCTGGTGTCGCTGTTAACTCTGAACGTATATCTTTCCAGACTTTTATATGCATTCTAATGCACTTTTTAATTCTTTCCCTCAATAATGGGATCTTAAAAGTTAAGTGATTTGAAATTCTACTCTCATAATGACAGATTCTTTGACTGCCAACATGAAAAGCACATTTAAGTTCATTTTTATACTTTACTAAATAATTTTATGCATTGGTTAACTTATTAATATTACAGCAACTCTTAAAAATTTATCTGTTCACTTTTCCCCCCTTACAACTCAATTGACTACAATTAGGTTTCCTCCACAATCACCACCAAACACCCAAACTCCCCTGAAACGCCTCTCGTTCCACTCAGCATCATCTCTGGGGATGAAGCAAACACTGCCTTTCAGGTGTCATCTTACCAGTCTCTGAAGTACTTGGCTCATCCTGAAGCTTTCTTTGCTTTCGTCTTTTATTATGTCACACTCTCTCTCATTCATTCCTGTCTTTCTGGCCTCAGGTTCTTAGTCTCTTTTGTATGCTCAACCTTTCATGCTCACCTGTTTAATGCTGAGGTTCCTCAGAGCTCCAGAGTACCAGGCCCTGCTTCCTACGCTATGCTAGCCCCATAGGTAATCTCATTCACTCCCATATCTTCAATTAGCAACTATATGCCAGTGACGTTTAAATTTATAACTTCAGCTTAAAACCTTACTTCTGAGCTCAAGATGCATAAATTCAACTAACATTTTGCATGTACTCAGATACCTCAAAATGAGTATGTTCAAAACTGAATAATCTATCCTTCATAATAAAAATTCTGCCCATAGAGTATTCTATTTGAGCAAGTAGTTCACTACTCAAAGCTCAAAGTCATCTTTGATTAATAATGTATAATAAGTCATATAACTTGCTGATTTTATTTTGAAGAAGGCAAAAAGAATGCCTTTTCCCTCACTTACTGCAACATTTCTTTAATTTATTCAGCAGTTACTCACTGACCGCTTAATATGTACCAGACACTGTGCTAGAGAAAGAGATTCAGGGTCAGGCACAATTTTGTGCCTGCCCTATATCATAGAGTTTATTTTCTAGATGAGAAAACAGAACCTTTCTCACAGTCACTGCTCTAGAGTAGTCTTTTACTATTCTATCTATTCTCTCAATTACCTACGCTTCCTCCTTCAGGTAGAAGCTTCATACCCTTGATTCATCACCAACTCTCCACCAGGTTTGGAACCTATGTTATTCATTTCCATAGCCATTTTTTATATTTTTCCTTCCCAGCACTCATCACATCTTATTATTCAGTTAATATTTCTCTTCCCATTAGACGTCTAAGTGCCATAAGGGCAGGAATTTTATCAGTCTAATTTAACTTCTGTATCCTTGGCACTGAACACAAAGATCAGCACACTGTTAAGTGATGGGTAAATTGTGCTTGACTGAGTGAATAATGAGTAAAAGAAAACAAATATTTATCTCCCAAAGAAATGTTGTAAGAGTGAATTCTAAGATCTTACACAGAATAATTATTTTTTTCCCTCTGTATTACAGCAGGAAAAATAAAGTAGAGTAGAAATTTTGTGGGTTCAATAAATCTGGAAAACATTTTTCAAATCTTTTCCTACAAAATCAGAAAATGCAATCCAAACTATAGAAATTTCTAATTCAAAATGATTTACCAGTTCATTCATTCATTACTTATCGAACCCCTGCCACATGGCAGGCACTACATGCAGCAGGCACCTGCACAAGTGAACAAAGTTCCCGCCTCATAGAGCTTACTTTTCTGTGTGTCAGGAGATAATAAGCACTAGAAAGACAAAGAGGGGCAGGAGAGGTAAGGGTGCTGGCGTGAAGAAGCTGCCCTTTTAAACAAAGTGGTTGGGGAAGGTTGTCTGATAAGGTGATCATGGAGCAAAGACCTCAAAGGAGTAAGAGAGAGAGCTATACGGGAGAAAAGCATTCTAGGCCTAGGAGACAGTAAGCACAAAGGCCAGAAGCAGGGGTCATTTAAAGAACAGCAAAGAAGGACAGCATGACTAAAGACTGAGAGCAAGGGGAAGAGTGAAAAGAGACAAGATAAGGGAGTACTGGGGACCAGATCATGAAATGTACCAAAGATCATAACGAGGACTTCATCTTTGACTCTGGACAAAGAGGACATCTAGTGAAGCACTTTTACAAAAGACTGAAAAGGTCTGACTTGTTTTAAAAGGCCACTCTGAATGTGGTGTGACAAGCAACTGTAAGAGGATATGGCAGGTATAGATGCAAGGAGACCAGTAGGAAGGGAATGCAGTAACTCAGGGAACAGGTGATGGTGCCCTGGATTAGGATCACTGTGGTTCAAGTGGTACGAAGTGAACAGATCCTGGATATATTCTGAAGGTGATGGTTGGGGTATGGGTGTGAATGAAAAGGAGTAGATAAGGAGAGAAAATAATTTGAAATCTGGATCAACATGGGTTCACATCCCAACTGTGCCATTTACAAACCATGAAACCTTGGACAAATTGCCTAACACTCTGAAAGTCTTAGCTTCCTCCTGTGTACGGTAGGAATCAGTGGTACTTCTCAGGCATTTGTGAAGACTAAAGAGAATGTGAAATGCAAGGAATTTGGCACAATCATAGCACGTAGTAGGCAGTCAAAAAGTGGTAGCTACTATGACTATCATTTTATACAAGACCATTAGACAAGTTATATTTAAATACTTCTTATCCTATTAAAGTACAAGGAAGGGAATCATCAAGAAAGGTTAATATTGTTTATTATCACCAAAAGCATTTAACAGTTGCCTAATGAACACCAAAACTTATGAAGCATATAAAAATAATTTCAGTCTCAACTCCTAGGCTCAAGGATCTTGCTCTAACGTGGCACTTGATTCACACATTTTGTAGGCAAGAGGAAGGATAGAAAAGACGACTTAGGGAGGCAGCTTGGTAGGTGAAGGAGCTAGATTAGGTTAGTAGTTAACAGATCTAAATTCTAGTTCAAGATCTGCTAATAACTAAAGAACCTATGTAAATCACTGAATCAATTTTGGACTTTTGCTGCTTATAGCAAAATGAAAACCTTAAATTCTTTCTTACTTTTTTCCCTATTAACTTTCTGTTTTGAAAAATTTTGTATTACATGTTAAATTTATTAGGCATTTACTACTTCTTTTTTCCAATTAAATTATCCAAAAGCACACAGCTACATATAAACAAGTAAAAATTATTAACTATTTCTTTAAGCTTTTAAATATTACAAAAAGCTCACACACCGTATTTCCCTCATGCACCCACAGACTGGAAAATGCCTGCAGCAAGTCTCTAGGGATTCCCTTTAATGTTCAACTTGCAGAACGCTGGGATACTACAAAAATGCAAGATAATGTTTAACTGTTATATGCCTAAAGTCTCAGGCTGTAATTCTTTGTATCTTTTCATATGGAAAAAAATGTGTGTTGCTTTCTTAAAAAATAGCTGTGAAAAAAATAAAGATTAATTTTGTTGCAAAATACTACAAATGGCTTACTTGTAAAAAGACTTGTGGAAAATCATTCAGGACTGACTCAAGTAACTCGAGGCCAAATGTTCGAGTCATTTCTGTCATACCCACTAGCCAGTAAGGAGCATCAGCATTAACCAACTGACAAAGGTCCTGGGAAAATATAAGTCAAACAATAAATAAAAAATAAGTAAACTATTCACATGTTGGAATGAAATGTGCTTTTCAAAACTCAAAGTTCATAAAATTTTTTAAAATACTCTTTTCTTATATGGCTGTTTTCAATCCTCAGAAACTAAGCATTGATAATTCAAATTTTGACAAATTGTATGTTTGATTATTTAAGTAAACTACTAAAGACTCATACAACTATTGACAATACATAGAGTGCACAGATAAATGATTAATCTAACATTCTTTTAATGAGAAACCATCTAAAATAAACCTTTAATCAAAATTAATAAAAGTTTTTAGTGCAGATGAATCTTATTTTACTTAAAAGATTTATTTGGGGCCAGCCACATGACATAGTGGTTAAATTCGGGGTGCTCTGCTTTGGTGGCCCTGGTTCACAGGTTCAAATCCCAGGTATGGACCTGTACCACTGGTTGGCCATGCTGTGGCGGCACCTCACATATAAAATAGAGGAAGACTGGCACAGATGTTAGCTCAGGGCTAATCTTCCTCAAGCCAAAAAAAAAGAGGAAGACCGACAAGAGATGTTAGCTCAGGGTGAATCTTCCTCAGCAAAAAGAAAAAGATTTATTCATGACAAGTAATACAAAAATCAGATATTTGTATATCAGATTATATTAAGTAAACCAGAGGTTTAGTGTTTAAATTTTCTTTGTTAAAGGAATTTATTTTGTATAACTACTCATCCCTATTATACCTATTTTCTACTTCTGAGTTTAATTAACTTTATTTCCTTAAAGTGAAACATAACATTTTATCATGTTAATTAGTTATAGATCCTAACATTTTAAAACTTTTTCAAAATACTACTTTTCACACATTTTAAACAACTGACACAATAAAAAAATTAAGTCAGACATAAAATGCCAAAATCAAAAATTTACACAAAACTATATTCCATAATAAACATTATTTTTCTCAAATGAAATACCTGGAAAAGCATATATGCATCTTTAGCACAAGGTCTGAGAGTGCTGACAGATCTTCTGTTACTGTTTGCTTGGACCAGTACTGGTTGTTCTACAATATCTGCAATCAAAATAAGGTGGGTTTTAGGAGTTCGTACTGACCATTAATAAAGCATATATACTATTTAAAAGGCATGTTTAAAATAAATACTCGTTTATAGAATTAAAAACTTTATTTGAAAGTTCAGAACTACGCCTCCAAAACAAAGAATATAATGGGAATCTTTTTTTATACAAAATGCCATAAAAATCACTCTTTACTATTGTATATTCATTTTAACAAGCTTAGTATCTTTGCCCATACATTTGATTTTTCCAGCCTCCCATTGTCCAGCCCCTTTATTTCATGGGTTTGAAACTCACATGATCTTTGAATGCGCCTTTAAATACCAAATATGTGAGTTTATCATATGGTTAATTCCTATATCATCTCACCATCTTCAACAGAATTAACTGCTTGATCTACCACAACTACTATGTCAATGATAGGTATTGACTAGCTAAGAGTTAGCTAGAATGGTGCTTCTCAACTCAGCATTTCTCTGAATACATATCATTCTCAACAAAGATATCAACAAAGATATTCTCTGTAAATTATGACAGGCTGCTTTGAATAAATGTTGACAAAGACTACTTGAAAAGAAAGAGATTCCAAGTATTTTCCACCTTACTAGAAAGTATTTAATCAAATATTAGTCTTTAGAGACACACAGCTAAAATTACCAATCCAGGAATTACGTTGAGGTTATGAATATATAAGACAGTCCAACCAGATAACTGCCCTGTTTTATACTATTAAGTTTAATTCCTTAATATTTCAGACTGCTAGAATTCCACCTGCATTTCCACTAGGAAAAATATAGAAAAATCAATAAACCAAAGTCAGTGAAAATATTCTAATAAACCAACAGATTAAGAATCCCTGAAACTGAACATGAAAAATATGACCAATGGTTAATTTCAGGAAAAGTGAAGTAATTATTAGAGCGGCAACATTACCATTACTTACTAGTATTGCCATTTTTTACCAATATTACCAAGAGAACATCAAATAAAATGAAAGATGGTACCATATTAAGAGTTTAGGAAAAGAAAAACTACCTAAGGGGAAAAGTAGTTTAATCTTTTCTTTCTTGACTACATAAGACAGGCTGTTTGTAATGGTAACATGTTATAATCTTTTCAACTAATCATGGGGCAAAATTTACTTGTCATTCAATAAGCATAAATAAAAAAAAGTAATTTCTATAGTTAAAAGTTAGCAAATTATAAAACTTATATACAATATCTGCTCTCTGAAAGGACATGTTTCTAAGTTTTGGGGAAATTTTTTAAATCATAAAGAAAAAGATGTTTAAAAATTACAATAAACGTATTTGATGAAAATATGAATCTTAAATTATATAAATATTCTTGATTAACACATATTAATAGGCACAGAAAACAACTCACATGAGGGAAGCCCACCCTTGGGAATCTGCCCTAAAAGAAGTAATTCAAATGGAAAAAGTACATGTAGGAAGACACTCAAAACAGTACTAAAATATTGAACACAGCGGAAGTGTCCAATAGACTAGTTCATTAGATATAGAATAGCCACACAATATAATGCAACCATTAACATTTAAATTATGAAAATGAAATAATAACATGAAAAATTCATATAATGTTATGTTTGGCTAAAAATGCATATAATACAATTTGGTTTAAAATGTGAAATTATCATCTTCAATATGAAATTGTACATATATTAGAAATAAACATGGAAAATAAAGAGTTGACTTCTTAGGGTAATAAAATTGGGGAGATTTATTTTTTTGAATTGCCATTATCAATATGATAACGTTAAATATATTTTTTAACGCTGTCTAGTTTTTAGGTAGCCTAAGTTCACAGAGCAAAGGCTGAAATCAGTAAAAGAGAAATCACGGATGTAAGAACTACCTAGTGTCAGAAGGAGACAACTTTTATCACTTTACCTCTGTGTCGTTCATCTTCAGCAACCATCCTCTCAAAAACAACAGTAACAACTTGTCGCACTGTAGCAGCAGCTGTATTGTTTGTAATATTATCTTTTGTGAAGTGTAGTCGAAAACAAAGAACAATTGCCTAAAAAAACAATTTTCATTTGCTATGAAATAAGGCTTAAGAACATGGCTATTATCTTTATTTTATCTGATGTAACCTAAAATTAAATAATTTATGTTTGGCTCTTTCAATCACAGATACTAAGAGCCCCACTCTTTTATACAATAAAACTACAAAAAGCCTTGGATTCTGAAATAATTCAAACTTAGTAAATACAGAGCCACATAAGATTAGCTAAGGTAGGGGCCAGCTCTGCGGCCGAGTGGTTAAGTTCGCAGGCTCCACCTCGGAGGCCCAGGGTTTCGCGGGTTCCGATCCTGGGCAAGGACCTGGCACCGCTCATCAAGCCATGCTGAGGGGGCATCCGACATGACACAACTAGAGGGACCTGCAACTAAAATATACAGCTATGTACTGGGGGGCTTTGGGGGCAAGGGAACATTAAAAAAGTAAATAAAATCTTTAAAAAAAAACATTAGCTAAGGTAATGTGAAATACATCTTTCATAATAAGATTCTTTTAACATGTATATAATAATGTGTTTGTGCTTTTATTTCCCCAGAATGACTTGCTTTGCAAATAATAAGTACTCAAAGTTTGTTGTATCACTAATCATCAAGAGAAGGACTATATAAACCTGCTCAGCATATAAATAAATATTTTCTAAATCAACTTTAGTAAGGCGTAATTTATACACGTACAATAAACCGTATCCCTTTGAAGTATGTAATTTGATGAGTTCTGACAGTAATATTCACCCATAAATCCACTGCCACATCAAGATACAAGACATTCCATCACACTAAGTTTCCTTGTGCTCTTTTGCAGTCTATTTTTCCCTCCTCCCTTGCCCCCCAGCAACCACCCATATGCTTTTTTCATTACAGATTAGCTGGCATCTTCTACAAATAGAATCATTCAGTATGTACTCTTTTGTGTCTGGTTTCTTTCACTTGTAATATTTGTGAAATTCATCCATGTTGTTCTTTGTATCAGTAGTTTGTACTTTTTTATTTCTGAGTGGTATTCATGGTATGGGTACACCACATTTTGCTTATCCATTTACCTGCTGATAGACGCTGGGTTGTTTCCAGTTTTGGGATGTTCACAGCAGCAGTTCGGAGCTGCTACGAACATTCATACACAAGTCTCTGTGAGGACATGCATTTTCATTTACCTTGGGTAAATAAATACCTACAAGTGAAATGGTTGGATCATATGGTAGGTCGAGGTTAAACCTCTGAAGAAACTGCTAGTTTTCCAAATTGGCTTTACAATTTCACGCTCGGGCCAGCAGTATGTATGATTTCAGAACTATTCTATGTCCTCAACAACCATTGAAATGGTGAGTCTTTTTTAATTTTAGCTATTCTAATGGACATGTATTGATACCTCTTCATAGTTTTAATTTGCTCTTCCCTGATGACTAATGATGCTAAGCCACTTTGTCTGCAATTCATTAGCCATTTGAATATCTTATTTCGTGACGTGTCTGTTGAAATCATTTGTCCATTTTTTATTGAGTTGTCTTTCGAATGAATTCTAAGAGTTTTTTAATAAATTCTAGATAAAAGTCCTTTGTCAGATATTTGTGAATATTTTCCGCATTCTGTGGCTTCTTACATGGTTCATGGATTTTGTGCCTAAACTAAGAAATCTCCACCTACCCCAAAGTCACAAAGATTTTCTCCTATGTATTCTTCTATAAGTTTTACAGTTTTAAAAGAAGCCATTCTTGGAGAAAAACATAATGGTAGTTTAAATTCTATGCCTTATCATATTTAAAAAGTTTTAAAGGAAACAATTAAGCCTTTGATACCACTATTACTCTTTAAATTTCAACATAAAGGAGAGGAACTTGTTATGTAAAAGCTTTCATACAACTCAATTTTGTATTATCTTTATTCTTCATTTTTCATCTCAAAATATTACATTGCCACATTAACCAACATACTAAAATAACTCCTACATTTATTTATGAAACTATAATCACTTTTTATTGTTTTGGTAGGTCAAACGATAACCATTTATAAAGTTTTAAATATATACATCAGAACAGTAACTTGATTGCTAGAAACCAAGAGGAACTCCATACAACAAAAAATATAAATATAAAAATACATAAACTATTTTATAAACCAGGTGTGAGCCTAAAAAATAAGCTATTCGCAATTAAGTAAAATCTCATTATGACCTAAGAACATCAAATGAATTTACTGGAAAAGACAGACAGATACACCTTCTAGCGATAGTACACAGCTTTATGTGATAGTATGCTTTTCTACTTTATAACTCATCCATCCTTAAAGGCATGCAAATTATAATACAACTATTACTGCAAATTCAATAAATTCCTTAAACAATAAGCCATTAATTAAAGACTGTTCTTTATATTACTCTTTGTACTTTCTGTTCTTTAGAAACATTTCATAATTTTAAAAACTTTTTTAAAGAGTGAAATGAATAATAAAACAATTGTTATATGCTCAAAGAGGGCGGGAATGAGGAAGAAATGAGAAATAGCTATCAGGTATGCAGACTTACCTAGCATAAATACCAAAAGGACACTGTTCCAGCTACCTGAGGGGCAGGTTTAAACTATCTGGCTTACATATCAGATACACATGAAATTATTTTTAAAAGGGAGGAAGGGAGAGCTATTACAGGCAATATCCAAGGCAATTGTGGAGAACACTGATTAACTCAAAACACATTTATTTCTCTCACATTCCTCTTCCTCTACTCCTATTCTGCTACTTTTCCTTTTCCAATTCCTTTTCATAACTAAGCCTGTCAAGCTACACCCAAGCGGCTTCGCTTCATCACTCTAATCTGACTTTGACTTTAATGTGGGGAAAATAAAGCACCAAGGGCTTTTAACGTGCAAGGTCCGTTATCACAATAGCTACAGGGAAGTTACTTTCGGTTCAAACAGCAGCAAGCTTTTCTCCTTCAGCCAGTTTTTTCAAATACTGTCTCCAAGCACTTATGAACTTTGACAAACAGGTTTCCTACCTTAGAGAGTGCCTCATCATGAACTACTGTACTGGTTGTTAAAAGAACAAGAACCGTTTGAAGCAACTTAAGTTCTTCTAGACTATTTTCCATTAGCTGCCAAAGCATGTTAATTATATTTCCAGCTGCAGTCTGTAAAATAATTAAATTATTGTCAACAAATAAAACAGGTGTTTAGGTACCTACATAAGAAATGGTGCACAAATATTCTCTCACCTGGAGACAATTTCTTGATCACAAACCCATGTTTCTATATAAATCCAAACACATGTTTCTCAACCAATCTGAGACTTTCAACTAATTAATTTTCATCTCAAAAAAATAAATTTCTTTAAAAAATACTATTTGAATATATGTAAATAGCAGCATGCAGTTCTGCAATACCTAGTCAAAATCTAAGCTCACTTCTACGATAATATGGGCATATTCCATTTGGAAATTTATGAATATGGACATATGCAAATTAACTATGAGTCTGCTACTGTTTCTTATATATTATTCCAACTACAATGTTATAGAAAAAACAAAATGCAACTCAGATTAATAACACATTGACAAACTCAATTAAATCTGACATTGCTTAGAATGTTATACTAAAGGCAAAAGAATTTACCCCTTCTATTAAAGTACCTTATGGAGTACAAACTTAAGGTAACAGCATTACATTTGAAAGCAGGATGCAGATATAGTGACGAAATGTTTTTCCTTGTTTTACCATCATAAGGTTGATATCAACCATACACTTAGGTTAATGAACAACAAATTATCACTTCAGACACTCCAGGAAACAGTCATGATTTTCCCTCCTACCTTTTAAAAAAAATTATGAATTATATTCTTTTCAATGATACTGAAAATTTGCTTGGTTCTTAAAATTATCTATGTTACTGAACTGTGACTTCTTAGATTACAAATGACTTGACAAAATACATTTCACTTTTACTCATTATTTATGAGTGTTTAATATTAAGACAATTTGTTAATCTTTTAAAATTAAGCTATGTCCTTCAAGCACATTGCTATTCATAAAACTGTTTACGTTAAATATTAGGTATGCTTCATTCTCCCCTTCTGAAAAGTCCTGATTTGATTCTTAGGTGTACGGTTCAGATAAAATCTTCACATTACCTCAGATACGACTTCATGTGACATGAGTCTCTGAATGGCGGCCAAACACAGCTGAGTGATCTTCGGTTCCTTGGTGCCACAACCCATGAGAAAAGGCTGAACAACCTCTGAGCTGTTCTCTTTCAATGCTTTATTTAGAACACATAGAAAATAATTATTAAATCTAATCCATAAATACAAATACTTTTTTTATATAATAACCAGTAATGACAATCTTAATAAAAACCACTTTACGTAAACACCAAAGTAAAAATAAAGTACTAAGAGTTAAAATACTTTGGATAGACACTACAGCCTCTGTATCTAAACCACACCCCTTAACTACAGCTTTCCCATGCCTTTCTCCTGACACTCTGTCCTTTGGTTCTCCTCCATGTTCTGCTAGAAACTCCTTACGGACAACTTCTCAGAAGTTCTTTCCTGCCTCAGATAAGCACTCTATTTCTTCAATAGTGCAGAAGAAAAACATGAATAAGAATTCATACTCTAGAGCAGAAAAAGTAATTAAAAATAGTATACCTGTCATCCCCATGACACTTCCGAATGATATTCAGAAACTCCCTAGAATTTTATCATATGCCTTGAATTTACATAGCCCTAATTTCTTCTTCATCAAATAAACTCATTAAAAACAATACTACTCCTCTTATTACTGAAGCATTACTTTAAATTAATTGAATGCATGTGGTATAATTCCAAATCTTAATTTAACTCCTTCTTACCAAGCCAATTCTTTCAGAAGTTTTGAAGTGGCAACAAAAAATGTAAAAGGTTAGAAAATGCACAAACCTAATTATACATAATTAAATTTACAAAACACAATTAAATCAATACACACTGAATCGTTACACAAAGATGAATAAGACAGGTTTGTCATGCTCTGGAAATGTGAAAAAGTAACATGGAATTTTGAGTCAAGAGAACATTAAATTTATGTGTTTGGAATATGTTTTTTACTTCCATTAATTTTTTTTGAGGTTAAGCCTTGTAATAAAGACACACAAACCTGAGTTTTAACATGGTTTTCAAAAGAAATTATGAGAAAGTCATCCAGAACCACCATTAAAAGTGTAAAACCAGTGTTAACATCAGTTTTGTCATTTAAATCCCCACCTTTCTTCTCCCAAAGCTCCCTCATGGTATGGTAAATGAAGACTACAGTCTCCTATGGCATGCTCTGCAGACGCCCTCCGCCCACCCGCATACTTTCCAGACAGCGCAGCTAAGACACAAGAAAGCTGCCTGGCAAAGAACAGCATTTCCAAAACGGCTCCCTTGCCTTATTTCCTTGCTTTCTTGTGCATAAAGGTTTTGATTCAAACCCAGAGACATAAATTTCTGATAACAATGTCTCAAAACATTGATATAAATGATTAAAAGATAACAATAAAGCTCAAAAAATACTACTCTGAAGCAATAAATATCCTACCATATCTACTCCTGCCAAATTGCTGAATTGTGAGGCTACCTCTAATAGTGCTGAACATTCCTAATTAGTAAACGTTGTTCAGGTATATAAAAGTTTTCAACCGTAACAAGTTGCATTTATAACTTTTATGACATTAACATATGTTTCTCATTTGTATATCATGTAGATAATAATCTACATAATCATATAGAGTTTACAGGGCAGGATGTGGCCCAGGTGACACAGTAAGACGGTGGTAAAGCCAGAATTTGAAAACGTCTTCTAACTCCTGGTTCACTGTTCTTCCCAGAACATTATGCTGCCACTCTTCAAGGTTAAACAGCACTTGATGCAAACGGAAGTTAGAAGAGTTAAAAGCATCTAAGAGGAACCGATGACCTGGCGTTTAAAGCTGGCTGCCTGAAATCATCCGATAAACGAAGGAAAAGGATTCTGTCTTCATAGAAGGAAAAATAACGTACTTTCATAGAATCTCTGATGACAATGATTTTAAACACACCCCTAACATCACACAGACACAAAATCAGTGCCAATTAAACTATGATACAACGCTTTCTAATCACTTAAAAAAGGTTTCCTCACAATTTCATCCTCTAGGCCATTCAGAGCACTGGGGAGGCCTGAGTCCTCCAAAGAGTACTTCACCATGGCCTCCGAGATCACCTTCTAAGCCAATGACACCCAGGATGCACGTTCTGACGCTGGTGCTTTTCGACCTTACCATAAGATGTTAACAGAAAGTTTCTGTACAATAACCAGCGTGATATTTTAAATAGCAATTAAACTTATGTGATATCAACAATGCACGTAACTCAACTGATGTGATAATAATATGGGCTACTATGTACAAATTCACACACTCACCAAAAAAGACAGCTACAACACTCCCCGGCCCACAGTGATTCTAAGATGCTATCAATTGTAAGATGCACATCAATTTGGGAAACAATCAAATGTGAAAAAACAGTGTCTCTTAGAATGAATAAAATAATGTGAGTTATAATGAAATGTTGTATACATGTCAGTCACAGTTATTCAGATCTATCAAGCTGAGATAAACATAAGGTAGTAATAAAAACAATTTTTTAAAACTTTATTTTAATGCAACTCCAAAGAATCAAACATCTCTCTCATCTCCTTCCCACTTTTTTTCCTCCCAGTTTATATGAGAATATAACGGTCAAAAGGAAGTTTCTATGTTATCCAGAATATAAGATCAACAAAAAAAATAAATAAAACCTACTGATCTACTGTCTTTTGAAGCATAGCGTGAAAAACAAAAAATATATCCACTGTATCTAGATCACAACGCAGTAAGATAAAGATGATAAGAAAAAAGAAGTTACTGATTTTTTCCTTCTTTATAAGTGATGGTGGTCCTGGGAAGCAGAAATTAATCTCACTCTTCTAACTGAGATAGCTGCTCTCTCTTCATATACAATAATTTTAATGCCATGCTAGTAAAGTGTAGCTTTACATAAAAATCTTCCTATGGGTTTAGATTTTAGAAATCATATCAAGGAAAAACTGTACAGCAATATAAAGACATCTTGCTTTAACCATTTTTTTTGGTCATTCCAGGAAAAAAAGAGGAAAAGGTCTACTCCATTTAATCAAAAACTCTCTAGTTCAATTTCCATTAAAATACAAAGATGACTTTTAGGAGTAAGAAAAAAAGTTTATTTTCTACCTAAGTTCCTTAATAAGCATAACTCCTTTAAAAGAACAACACTGTGTTTGATGAATATATTTTATTTCCAAATGTGATAACTGTGAGATCAAATGATGCACTTTCACACACCTGGAAGAGGTCCCGCAGGTCCCCATATCCTAGGGGTTTCCTTGCTTTGAGCAGTTTCACTGCATAATTGCAGTTTTTATCCTGGAAAAAAAGAATTAAACTAGGATACCCCACCAGGAATCATATTAATAGGGGTGAGCAAAAGTTTTATTATAAATTGTAATGGTCATTAAATAACAAATTATAATTCTTGTGAAAGAAATAAAATATGATGTATACACAATTGCTATCCTCAAAACCCTTAAAATCTAGTTATGGGAAAGAAGGATACTCCTAACACAGTAAGAAAATTTTAATGGTTCAAAAGATCTGAAAATATTTTAAATGATTCAAGAATGGGAGGACAAATAAAAATATGGCAGTTCCATATTAAAAGTACATTTTAGGAAAATGAAGGATTATTCAACAAATGACGGCTGTACAATTGGTTAGTAATTTGGCAAAAGAAAAAAAAATCTAGGTCCTCACATCACCCCATATATTATTAAGAAAAAAATCAAACCACAGAAAAACTACTAGAAAATAAAAATGACTATCAAATATGTGGAAGAAGAAGGGCTTCCTAACTGGAGAGCAACAAAAGAAATTAGAAAAATTACATTATGTAAAAATGAAAAGCGTCTAGATAAAAAATTAAAAGGTAAATGACTGGCAGAAAATATGATATAAACATGATGAGAAATTAATTTTTCTATAATAAATAGCTCAAACAATTTGATAAGGAAACACAAAAACAAAAAAATGTAAAATAAAAAAGGAAATAATTTAATACATTCAGAGAAAAATGTTCAACACTAAAAAGAAATGTCAATTAAAATGAGAAGTCATTTGCCTGTTCAATTACTAAAAAGGTGTTTTTAAATAATAATCTGGCAAGGATGTTATAAAAATACACTCACATATTATTGGCAAAGGCATAAACTTTTACCTTTTCAGAAAGCAGTATAGTCACAAATTTCATGAACAAGTTCTTAGCCTTTGATTTAATAACTTCATTTCTAGAAATTTATCTTAAAAAAATAATTCTAAATACTGAAACATGTTTAACATAAAGGAATGGTTAAATAAACTCAGTCACTTGCTGAAATATTACAGAGCAACTGAAAAATTAGAAAAGATGGCATCAAAGAAAAATATTTATGATACAATAAAAGGCAGGATACAAGTCAAATTAAAATTTTAGAAATTAAAAACAAAAATCCAAGGGAAAAAGAATAAGAACATACTATATAGTAGAGAAACTATACGATCTCTCCAGCCCACTCGGTCAACTTGTGAACATCGCCTCGTATCTCCTAGCCTGGATTACAGCAAGTGCCTCCCAACAGACCTCTGCCTTACCGACAGTACACTGAAACAGATCTTCCGCACCGCTGCCAGAGTAATTTACATGAAAGTATTAGTATGAATGTGTCACTCACTTCCTTGATTCAAACTCTTCCCAACAAGTTGCTCAGAACGTTATACAAAGGCAATAGTTGGATAGTGTGTCCAAATAGACCAAGCTGTTTTATACCACATGTAATTAAGTAATCTCCTTTACTTTCCTGCTTCTACACCTTATTTGCCTGGCTAACTCCTTTCTGAGCTTCAAGTCTCAGCTTCAGATTTGCAGGCTGGGTGTGGTGCCTTCTCCATGTTCCCATAACAAGCCTGTCTATACTACCACCCTGGCACTTACCATACAGTAGTGGAATTCTCTGTTTAGGGTCTGTCTCCTTCATTACTCTGTTATCTGGCTGACGTGAACTAAATATGACAACACTCATGTACTCAAATAATCATAACATGTTAAATTAAAGAGAGGCAGAGAAACATACTGGAGGGAACACTAAGAGACTTACTTGCATATGGGAGCGACTCACTTATTAGCCTGCAGTTAATGAAGGCTGACTATTTCCCATGCAACATGCTAACTACTAGCAATATAAGGAAGAATAAGATATTGATCCTGACTTCAGGGAGTATGTCATCTGCAAGGGAAAATTTCTAGCAAAGGACTTCAAAAAGCAAACGGAAGAGCAGGTAAGCTAAACAGAATGAATGGCACAAACATACTTTTCAAGTATATTTCTTGTATTTCCGTACAGATTGCAGGTGAACACAGATTGTAGGTGAATTATATTACCCATCTTTGTATCTCCCCTAGTGATGCTTACATAATTATTTCCTTATTAAGACTACGTTGTATGATATATTCTATAGATGTTTGTAAAATATCAGAAGTATATGTATTCATAAGATAGAATACACTAAATGAAACCCGAGATTTTAATGTCCGAGAAAAATTCCAAAGTATATTTACTCGTTGCTACTTAGAGACCTTTTAATAATAAGACCACGTAGATATTAAAAAGATAAAGGAAAGTATGTGAGAAAAGGACACAAATCATACATAACAATTATCCATGTAAAAATTCTGTATGTATACTGACAGTAGCTGAAAGCAGCCATAGGTAGGTATAACTGTTATGGTTTTGAGAAGGGGTTAAAAATACAATTTTAAAAGATATCACAACTTCATTGATTTTCTTGTTTCAAATATTTATTCAAAAAACAGATTCTCTGTTTATGTAATTTTTGGATAACACAAGCCTTCTTAATCAATTTCAAGTATATTATAAGCTGGGATAATAAAAACAATGTGTCATATATGGTAGTCAAGTGTAAGATTACGGCATTTGGCCTGTAAATGAAAAACTTTATGTTGCTATCTCTCATTTGCAGAGTTTTATCTTTAAAGAAAAAGGAAATTTTGAGATAATGATCTGTATATTTGAATCATTGCTGACATTACCTGGCATAGCATTCCCACTTCTGTCAGCATTCATGACAGCAGTGAAAACAAAGAAAAATAAATATTAAAGGAGGATGCTTAAAAGAAGGGGAGATGTAAAGCAAGGATTTACTCTGCAATGTAAATAAACTTCCCTTAGAAAATAAATCTAAGAAAATGAAAGTTGGCTATAAATCTATGCTGTGTCATTAACCAGACTAGTTGATCCTGATTAAGGGTTCTGATTTTTTATAGCAACCTTTTACAATTTTCTGAACATTCAGAAATACCTGAGAATTCAATATCCCATTTCATTTGAGACTCCTCAATTATTTAATATCTTTAAGATCCATTAGAGTACAAAAGCGGTAAGCTACAGTCTCTAGCACTATGGAGAAGTAACCACTTCCCAGAAAATTTTTTAAAAAGTTAAAACTTTTCTCAGTATTAACTGTACTCTGAATTAATTGTTTAGAAACTACATATTGACTAATTTAAACTCTTTCCTTGTTCTCAAGAGTCCCTGATTTTCCAGATCACAGTGGCCTAAAATCTATAAATTTTTAGGTATAGCTGCTATAAATACTTAGTAAAAAATACTAGGCAAAAGTTTAAACTCTAATATAACTCCTCAAGTACATGGCTCTGGATACTGTAGATAGTAACTCATGTCCTATTAATTGTTATGTGCATAAAGATTTGCTCTAGTTTGATCTGAATAAAGCTAACTGAATTAAAATGAAATTAAAAGACCAACTATATATTAAGTTCACACTGACTGAGACAAAATTTTTCTTACTCATCCTTGAGAGTAACTAATTAGACACTTTACTTGGTATAGAACTCTATAACAGACAGTGATCCTCTGAAGAAATGAGTCTTTTAAAAAAATCTTCCATTGATGACAGGCCCAATGAAAACTTCTATTACTGGAGAATAATTAAGGACTTACCATGATATCAGCAAGGATAGTAGCAGAAGTAAATATTTGTAATGATATTCTAATACAATTGCCCTATGATGTCTCCAACTTAAAAATATCCAGGTCATAATTTATCTTTAAACATTAATCTCCTCATGGTAACTAATCCACCCAACATGCATCTCCCAAAACCCACTTGCCCCCACCTCAACCCAACTATACATAGCTTTGCCTTTACCTACCACTTTTACAATACCCCTCCTGCTCATCCACACAGAGCACTATTCAGTGCTGTGAATAATGGTATAAACTATTTGCGGTTTTGACGGAATGTTCCAAGCCAGAGAAGCTGTGAGAAACAGAAGCACCTTAGGAGAGCTAACCCCAAGGGCAAATTTCCAGCAAAGCTGGCAAGCCTACGGGATACCCTCTCTCCACTCCCATGAGGAAGCTGCCCCCAAAGTCTTCATTTCATGTTGTAACACTCTTTGAAGTTCCACCAATTAGGGATTTATTGCTATCCACTTCTAAAAATGTAGAGATTTATGAGAGTTAAAGAGATTCTTTACTATTTGGACCTTGTATAAATGAAGCTAACAGGACTGCTTTTCTCCTATAACTAGCTGAGAGCCACTGCACTACTGGCACCGGAAATGCAGATTGAAGGACCAGAGAAGTAAGCACTGGGTAGGTACAAACACTTGGGAGGGAGCAGGCAGTGTGGAAACCTTGCAGTACCATGGCAGCACACCGCAGCAGGAAGAACAGGGGCTCTGAATAGCTCTCAATTTGAATCTGGTTCCACCACCTATCATGTGAGCTGAGGCAAGTGACTTAATCTCTGTGCATCTCAGTTTGCTCTACTATAAAATAATATTTCCCCATAAGGTTGTCCTATGTAAGATAGAGTGGCACAACTGCCTCACACGTAACAGATTATCAAAAAATGCAAGTTTCCGTGTTTTCCACATTCATTATTGAGTCAAGAACAGAAAGGCACCAAAGAAAAGGAAGAAGCAGACTGAGTATCAAAAGGGTGCCAAAGAGAAACTCTTAAAAACTCCTCCTTTAAAACCAGGTTTAATCAAGAGAACGTAAGAAAACAATTTTTTCTTTTCTCCACCCCACTCTCATTCCTTCTTCATGACCATACTGTCTTAGTCCCAGGACTAAAAACTCATATAGTACTACTAAATGTATAATCCTATATTATGACTTGCTCATATTATATTAAAGATAAAATAGATCTTGGAAGGTAGACTGAGAACCAAGCTTCCATTCAATTCAATACAACAAATATTAATTGAATGCCTTTTACGGGAAAGATGTATCTTAGGTGATTGACAAGAGGCGGAAAAGAATGCAAAGAGAAGCAAGAAAAATTCTTGTCTTTCAAGAGTTAGTAGTTTTAAGTTTTCTGATTTCAGAGAATTTTATAGCATTCATCTCTGGGAAACTCAATTAGTTCGTAAGTTAGGGACTTGCACATGTTCTTTATCACTATAACATGTTAGGGCATAAGGAAGAGATGATACAGAAAACTGATTTTTTTTTTAACGATTCTACTTTTACTATTAGTCAAATTTTCATTAATTGTTGAATTTTTAATACAAAAAATTACCTGCCAAAATTTCGGTGTTTCGTGCAGCTATTGTTTTAACTTTTATTATTCCTGATTCAGCAGCCTGCAAGAATAAAAATAATTAGAACATAAAACTTACTATCAACATGAATTATCTAGGGGAAAAAAATCATATATGATAGATAAAATCTTGAGCAAAGTGAGTCACTATTATCCTTTTTATTTTCAAAACTTCAGATACTAACGCCTAGTAGTGACATATACTTTAAATGTAACAAAATGTGATTAATTTGATTATTTATATGCAATCTCTGTAATACAGCATGTTGCCTTAAGGTGCATCTGGACTACGCTAATCTCTCATGACTTTAAATATTTAGAAAACAAAAAATAAAAACAAAGCCTAACAAAAAAATTAGGTGTCTCTTCCTCATTTCACACGTCCCTCCCCACCATAAAAAAATTGTAAAACACTGAAAAATCAAGTAAAGTCATATATAGTATATATTGGAAGTCATATAGCATTTTACACAATGCCACAGAATTGTGCTGTCCAATTTGGTAGCCATAGGGTACATGTGGCTGTTTAGCACTTAATATGTTGTTAGTCCAAATTGAGCTGTGATCTAAGTATAAAATACACACTAGATTTTGAAGATTTAGTATGAAAAAAGGAATGTAAACTATCCCTTAAATATTTATATTGATCAAATGTTGAAATGATAATATTTTGAACATATTGGGTTAAATAATACATATTATTAAAATTAAATGCTTCTATTTCTTTTTACTTTTTTAATGCAATTTACAATTACACATATGGATTGCATCTGAGGCCCACGTTATATTTCTATTGGACAGTGTTGACATATAATATTGATATATAACTTCCATCATAGAAACTCAGAACATTTTTACTATCAAGAAACATGGCTATTTTATACTGGTCTCTACACCTCCAAAAATAATACATAAGTACTCATAAGTTATATGTCCAAGTTTTCCTATTAATTTGCTTGCTACTTGTTCATTTATTTTACCTCTTACCGCTTGCTAAAGGACAACTGGTAGCAGTCTCTAAAGGTTTAAACATAATTGTGGAAGAACATCAGTGGCCTATGGGTTCTTAGTTTGAGGACCAGTGGATTAATGCATAAAATAAATAACACGTTGTAGGCTATACTACATGTACTCAACTTTTGTCATTCTGTCAGCTTCCAAGCATGTGAAGCCCTTGCCTGTGTTTGGAGAATTCCCCACTTCATGAGTTTTGACGCAAGATAGAGCCTATCTTCCACTATTAAAAACTGAAAATGCCAGATACTTGCTTTCCCATATGCCCTGGCAGCCTACACTTAACCAATGAGACACACCTACCAGGGATTTTGAATATGTAGGCTAGTGGCATAGAAAAGCAGAGACAACAGAGAATTCTTTCTGACGACAGCAATAGCAGAGGCAACATCTAGTTTCCAAGGGCGTGACAGCAGCAGAACCAGTGGTGGCATGGGGTGGCCAGCACAACCAGTAGCACAATCTGAGGCAGCTCACTGTTCAGCAGACACAGCAGTAATGGCCTCACTGGCAGGAGTTTGGCTGTGGTGTAGCTGTCTGGCCTCCCTTTGTTCCTATACTTTTTCTAAGGCTGGCTCCATCCAGCCTTCTACCAATTCTGTGACCCACTCAGTATTCTATGAGTAAACTTCATTTCTGCTTCAATCAGCCACAGTCAGCTTTCACTGCTCACAACTAAGAAGCCTAATGGATACACTAGGACTTACTTCTACAACTTTAAGAAATGGAAATGTCTGTCCCAAATTAAGTGAACATGGCTACTAGCAAGAAAATACAGTCAAAATAAATTACTTCAAGGAAAGATGACAGATTGTCTGATTTTTGGGGGCAGTGCATATTAGAAATACCAGAGGCTTAAAAAAAAAAATCTTGGTGCCTAGGTTGCAACCCATTCCAGTTAAATCAGAATGATAGGGGCCATTCTCTTGGTTCTGTCCTGTTCCACTGGTAAGCAGGCTGCTTCCAATCTTGGCAACAAAAACAGCTGCAGCCATTCTACACCTCACAATTTTATATGATAGTATCTAGAAGGAGAGAAAGCTAGCTCTTGAGGAAGAAAGAGGAAACTTTCCTTTTCCAGGAGCATTCACTGGCATTATGTGACTTGGGGAGAAACGAAGGTGGGGGTGAGGAGAGTTCCAACTAGATTAAACCAATCAAGGTACCCTGGAGCAAGGAATGAGATTAATGCATCCAAATCCAACGGGTTGAAAACTAAGGAAGAGTGCAGCCTACCACTAAAGGAAGCAAGACGGAAAGGATGCTAGGAAGGGAATTAACAAACATCCACTACTAGAAGTGTGTAAAAATTTACCAAAAAAAAAATATATATAGGGGCCGGCCCCGTGGCCGAGTGGTTGAGTTCGCACACTCCGCTGCAGGCGGCCCAGTGTTTCGTTGGTTCGAATCCTGGGTGCGGACATGGCACCGCTCATCAGGCCACGCTGAGGCGGCATCCCACATGCCACAACTAGAAGGATCCACAACTAAGAATATACAACTATGTACTGGGGGGCTTTGGGGAGAAAAAGGAAAAAATAAAATCTTTAAAAAAAAAAAAAAATATATATATATATATATATATATATTAAATGCTGCTTCCCTTCACCAAAGTGCCTATGGTCTGCTTTTTTAAAAACATATATTTTTTACAACATCTATGAAAGTAGAGCCTCAAAATTAGAACAAAGTTACCAAAGGTCCAAATTAATTAGTCACAGGACATAGCATGAAACAAGAGCTAAAGAAGAAATGTGAAATTCAAGTTAATGGCAACTTACAGAGAATAATGTACTCATGAGACACCAGGAAGGTATGAAGCTGCCTAATGACTTATGACTTCAGATGTCAGGTAAAGTCAAAAGACCTAAAGTCAAGCCCACACTTGAGAACACTGACTAGATCTAGAACACTCCCTAGAGGACAATATGCTCATAAAACAATTACCACCTGGCAACCAATAAGATCTTCTCCTGTAATAGGCAATAAATCCACACTCCCAAAGCTTTGGAAAACATAAACTTACACGGCACCCTATTCAAAACCTCTGGACTAAAAAAAGAAACCAAAAAACCTCTGGCTTCTAGGAAACAAAAAATTTTTCTCTAACATAACCTATCAAACGAAAGACTGAAATGCAGACTACACGTAGCTAACTAAAAATATATATGTGGTATGCCTATGTATACGGTATCCTTTTTCTTTTTAAAAATTTAGTCTCCAACAAGAATCTATTAGCACCTCCTAGATACACAAATGCTTTGTACTATGGTGGACAGAAGGATAAACAAGACGCAAAACTGACCCTTAAGGAGCTGTTTAGAAAAGAAAAAAATACTAAAATAACTGTAACAGAAGGTAAAATATAAGAGCTATAAGAAAATAACTTCTAAAATAAGCCTAAAAGAAAGGTAATAAAGCAGAGGAACATTAACTTGAAAATCCTGGGCAGAAGCTGCAACTGTTTTTGCTTTAGCAACTAGCTAGTATACGGCACACAGTAAATATTCAAAAATTATTTCATGAACAAATGAATGAGGGAAGAAATTATCTGTAAAGTTGGTTAATCCATGCAACAAATGGATGAGCAACATTTAAAGTGGGATTGAAGGAAAGGTAGGATTTTAATTTAAAAGAAAGATGGGAGGAGGTGATTCCAGGCAGCAAAACAAACCTCAGAAAGCACAGCATAGAAGAAGGAAGCAGCAGGGTATATTTGGAGAATACTCAGCAGCAATAGTTTGGCTGAAGCATAAAGATAAAACGAAAAGTTGAGGGTGATCAAAGTGGAAAGGAAGGTTGGGAAGATCAAGAGGGTCTTAACGCTATGCTAAGGAGTTCCATAAAAACAGAGAAGCCACTGAGGGTTTCTGAGCTGGTTAAGTATACTAGTCTGATGGTAACATACAGAATGGTTTGTCTCTCATGCCATTAATGCCTATCAAAGGCCAGGCATAAGACTGAAACCTGCAACTAGAATAACAGCTGAGAAAATAGAAAAAAGGAGAGTTGTGTTAGAAATTACAGAGCTGGAAGGAACAGCTGACAATGAATAAAGAGAACTGAGGGTGAGAAGAGAGCCAAATATGACCAAGGTAAGCAACAGTGATAAACAGCCCTAACAGAACAAGTGAAGTGGTGGGAAAGGACAAGTTTTGAGGAAAATAAGTTCAATTACAAGAAGTTCTATCTGAAATGTGTGAAAGATATTCTGGTAGATGTGTTCGACAGCTGGAAATAGCTCAAGTTAGTGAAGCAGAGTTAGGAGCCAGCATTATGGTAAAGCCAGAAGCAATGGGAGAGGATGACAATGCTAAGGGGATGAGCATGGAGAAAGAAGAGGCTGAAGACAAAACTTGAGATGCATTTATATGTAAAGAAAAGGAGAAAGAATACTGAGATGGAGAGGAGAAATACAAAAGTAGACTGCCACAAAAGTCAAAATGAGAGAATTCCAAGATGGAAAGAATGACGAATAATAACAAATAATGAAGCAAGGCGGATGAATGAGAACAATGATAAAAATAAGTTAAGGATGTTTTAAAGGCATCTGCAGCATGCTATAACGGAAAGAAGAGGGGTTAGAAATGGATGTACATGGATTCACATCCCACTTCTTCCACTTTCCAGCTTTACTACCTTATGCAAGTGACCGAACCTCTCTAAACCATAGTTTCCTCATGTGTAAAACTGGAATGGCATGTTGCAATAGTCAATGAATGCAAAGTTCCTAGCCTAGTGGAGAGAGAATATTTTACTCAACCTTGAGTTAACTTCAGGAAGATAAAGGCAGTTTCTCATTCATTTCTGCATCTCCTGGCATGCTTTACACTTAGGAAACTAATAAATTTCTATTAAATTATAAGAGTAATAGCAAAACCCAATGTTTTGTACATGGCTGAAAATAAGCTACACTTACATAAAAGAAAAAAAGAAGAATTACACTTTTGAAGTATGTCTTCTTTTTTGGTTTATAAGCCAGGAACAATGTCTTTTATTGCTTCTATATCACACAAAACACAGTGCTAAGAAGATAATACATTCTTTTTGACTGAAATATGTTTTCATTCATCTTTGCCCTCTATCCATTGTCTACATGAAAATAAAAATACAATGGTCAGGGGCCAGCCTGGTACCGTAGAGTTTGGGTTCACGGACTCTGCTCTGGTGGCCCAGGATTCACAGGTTCAGATCCTGGGTATGGACCTACACACTGCTCATCAAGCCATGCTGTAGCAGTGTGCCACATACAAAATAGAGGAAGACTGGCACAGATGTTAGTTTAGGGACAATCTTCCTCACACACACAAAAATACAATGGTCAAAACTTAGTAAAAAATAAACTGTTAGGTTTTCTACTTTAACAAATTTCAATGGTCGTGGTACTAACTTTCATAAATATATAAAGTATGCTACAGATTAATCAAAAGCTTTTTAAAGGACTCTCACTATAAAATGCTCTTACGACACTGCAATAAGCTAGTAAAATTTTCTGAGAAGTCAGTGAAAAAGTTATTGCTTATACTACTCTTGAAGTTAACATCTAAAATATTTATCAGAAGAAAACGAATTTAATGAGAACTTAGAAAGCTAATGTACCTTTTCTGGAATAAAATCAACAGCAGCATAAAAAGAAAAAGCAGACTCAAAAACAAAGGCCAAAGTTATATAAATTTGCATTATGTAGGAAAGTAAGTCTTGACCAAAATGACTTATAACTCCTTACCACTCTTGTCATACTGTTCTGACCTGTGTTGGCAAGTTTTTTTGAATAAATTATTAAAACATTTCAGTATATAAAACATGGATTTATTTTATTATGCTTACGAAGGAAAAAACACAACTGGTTGTATCATGAGCAAATTTCTCCAACCAATGACAATGGGAAAAAACTATAGTATATTATAAAATACTGAACAAAAATAGCTCCCAATTAAGCACGTAAACATTATCCAGCCCTGACTCTTCATCGTCATAATGTCCTGAAAAGGAGCTTCTCCCTACCAGAAGAGCCAAATGACTTGGGCCTCAGTTCGCAAATAGCTGGTTAAAGGGAGAATCCTGCTGACGCTAAGTATAAGGCGTCCCTTTCACCAAGTCCCCCTCAGCCAGCTCATGCCTAAAAACACTGGACACTGAGGAACTCTACCACAGGAAACTTTGCTTTTTTAGGCAAAAACTCCTGCCAACCAACTTCTATCGGGCCTGAATGGGCAAGAGGAAACACAGTACACAGCCTTGGAAGACTATCGTACTTTGTTACGCACACCCTTACTGACTCCACTTTATTAAGAGACAGAGAGAGAGACCCATCCAAAACCCTAATTCTGACTACCACAGCTCACATGACTTTCATTCCCTCTCCTCTTCTACCACCCACTCCCTGGACTTCATCATCCTCCAGAGCAGCACTACTTGGCAATCTGAAATCCAATATCCCCACTATTATCCCAATCCCTGTCCATCTAGCTCTCCCACTCCCCAACTCCATTTGCTCTTTGATTAAACTGGTGCCCCTAGCCCCTTAGCCCCTCCATCTTCTTCTAACAGATCAAAGCTCTGTTGGATTTCCTTCTTTGGGAATCCAACCTACATCTCATGATCCATCATCATTTCAATCACTTTTCCTGCCAAGACTCTTAAGTGTTCCAAGTCAATATCTCCTCCACTTCTCCAAAGTGATCCAGTGCTCCCCTCAAACTTCCTACCCATCACTTCTTTCATCACTAACTACTCCTAGCAACAAGCTGGTTTCCTATCTCGCCAAGAAAACAGAGGCCACAGGCCAAACTGTCCACAACTTCCTATCTCTCCTGTCTCTCCCATATCCTTAATCTTAGCCTGCCCAGCTGCCTCTTTCCCTTTAATGCTGTTACTTCCCAAAGTTCTTTCTTTAGCCCTGATATGCTTACTCTATTCACTCTTTCTAACCCATCTTATCTAGTCCTGTGGCTTCTACTATCATGTACTAACTGATACTCCTAAATCTGAAATTCTAGACCTCTCTCTTAAGTACCAAACCATCATTTTCAAACACCTACTTACTGGTCAGTTCCATTTGGATGTCACACATAAATCTTAAACTTAATATATTCATGACTACTCTTTTTGGCACTAAAACATTTGCTTCTCCTATGATCCTTCTCTTAGTGATCCACCCAGTTTTCCAAGCCAAAAACCTGGGAGGCATGATAGATTTCTTTCTCTATATTATACAAAAGGTCACTATACCCTCGTAATTTTACCTGCTTAATGTCTTTTTAATCCATACTCTTTCAGCCATGTCTCCCACAATGCAAGCAACTTTCTGTCTACCTCTACTGCTACTGTAATGCAGGCAATCATCATTTTTAAAAATTTGCTCGCTTCGCCTCAATCTCAGTCCCTTCTAATTCTTCCCACCAATACTGTTACAGTAATACTACTAAATATAAACTGATCCTATGACTCTCTCTCTTCAAAAGCTTTAATGGCTCCCAATCACTTAAACATGAAATTTATTTTACATGGAATACAAACACGTGCTATTTCCTCTGCCTAGAATGACCTCACCTCCCACTTCTTCTGTTGGCTACCTTCTACTCATGCTACTACGACTCAGCTCAAGCATTAAACTCTCTCTGGCCACACTTCCAAGCTCAGTCAGATTCCCCTCATCTGTTTCCAGAGTAGGGCCTGCAAACAGGAAATAACCAAAAAGTGTTTATTCATTAAATACATAAAGTTTCAGACGTTACTGCCTCCAAAACCAGTGAATATCAATAATATAGAAGTGATTTTACAAAGCTTTAAAGTAATTTTTAGGACAAAGAAAAAATTTTTCACACAAATATTCCAGAACAAATTAGTCAGTACACTTGTGCTAAAAAAAGTTACACTGAGGGGCCAGCCTGGTGGCAGAGCAGTTAAGTTTGAGCACTCTGCTTCACCAGCCCAGGGTTCACCAGTTCAGACCATCAAGCCACTGCTGATCAGGCCAAGCTGTGGCGGCATCCCACATGGAAGAACCAGAAGGACCTACAACTAAGATACACAACTGTGTACTGGCGCTTTGGGGAGAAAGAAGAAAAAAGAGCAAGATCGGCAAGAGATGTTAGCTCAGGGACAATGTTTCCTCAAAAAAGCATACCTTTAAAAAAAAAAAGTTACACTGAAGCATGAATGTTTACATTTAAGGACTAAGAAAGAAAACAGGAAAAAAAAGAAGGAAGGCATTGCTGTTATTATTTAATTATTACCTTTATTATAAAATGACAGTGTAATTATAGCCACTATAAAAAACAACTTAACATGCGAAGCATAGATTTATAAATGAAAACAAGATGGGGAAAACTATGTAAAAAATCCAAAAAAGTAGATATCAGTAAATAAGGCACTATCCTTTATGAATACTCTTTTCTTCTGTTTTTCTAACGATTTGAAATCTTAAAAAAATCCAGCTTATCATTAATTTAAAAAAAATTACAGCCAAGCATACGGCCAAAAAAGTAGAAACCACTAAAAACTTAAAATAAAGACTAAATATAGAAGGTCTCCTTCATTCCACCTTGTTTAAAAAGTGCTGAGGCAGGAGACATTCCCTCCGAAGCATATATGCGATTAGCACTGCACTGTGTTAAGTTCCTGAGTAGTCTTATAGGAAAAATACTCCAAACGAGTATTTTTCAGGTAATAGCTGTGAAGATACTGGGAGAGTGTTAACTAGTACACCGATATATAGATGAAAAAGTTTCTTATGCTTAGAAAGGTTTTGCCTTAGGGTCTACCAAGCACAGCCCACCTCCTCCCCGCCCCCCCTCCCCCAAATAAATAAAACTGAAAACTTACCAGTTCTTCAAAGAACAAAAGCCAAAATTTGGCACTGCTATTAAATTGCCACGGAAAATTTAATTCAACCAAAATATTTCTTGAAAGTCAAGGCTCTCTCCTAAAAGATCATCACTATTAGGCTAATTACTTTATTATTGTTTTAAACTTGTGGCACAGTCAAGGTCATTTTTCAGTTCCTAAAGCAGGGCCCAAAGTATATGAAAAGTGCCATTGGGTAAGGAATCAAAGGTCTTACATTCAACAAATTCTTGTAAAGCGTGCACTATACAGGAAACTATGTACCAGAGACAATCAAATCCAGAATTAGTTTTGCCATTACCTCAAAGACTGGCTGCAATTACTAAACACCTCTTTAGCCAATGTTTAAGGAAAAAAAGCTCATGAGCTTTATTGAAAGTTCCTAGATCAGAAATGGACTGAGTTCTAGAGCCTCGTTTAAGTCACCTGTTTGGAACTCTGAATGCATTTTCCAACAGAAATAATGTAATAAATGGCAATTAAATTTCCAAGCTAGCCCACAAAGGCCTGTAATATAGAGGAATCATAGTTTTTATATGAATTATAAGAACTGGGAACTGTGAGTTCTATAAATTATTGTTAAAATTACAAAATAGGGGGCCAGCATAGTGGTTAAGTTCCTATGCTCAGCCTCAGTGACCCGGGATTTGTATGTTCAAATCCAGGGCGCAGATATACACACTGCTCATCAAGCCATGCTGTGGCACGTCCCACATACAAAATAGGGCAAGACTGGCACAGATGTTAGCTCAGGGACTATCTTCCTCACCAAAAATAAAAAAATAAAATAAAATAAAAATTACAAAATAGGATTTGACATTTTCTAAATGAGAGCATTTCTCTTACAACTAGAACAGACTAATTCATTAAAATTCTTTAAAACAGCTTAATTTCTTAAAATTACTTGTTTTAACTTTCAACAGGAGATGATATAGAGAAAATAATGAAAATCTATATCAAAACATACTAGTGAATATCTGACATAAAACATATAACAGTCATCTTTCAAAAAAAGACATATCTGGTTTCCATCTCTGGGTAATACTTGCTTACTTTATTAAAGAAATACTAGATGGAGTTTGTGGAAGACCGAGACCAAAGCACTTACAGAAAAGTTAGGGTTCCTTGGAAGCCTACAATCCAAACTTTATTGGGTAAGTTTAATTACAGAATCTTCATAATAATAAAGGCAAAACATTTAGGTAAGTATGAAAACATTTCAGAATTCCTTGGTGACCTTTTAGGGCAAATAGTAAAAAACTCCAGGTATACCAAACTACATTAAATAAGAATAGAAATAAAATAATTGCTTTTACAAAAATGCCACTGGAATATCTTATTTCAGAAATGAGAAAAGAAACTGAGTAGCGTTTTTAAAAAGTTTAAGACAACTAAAATGGCATCTTAAGAGAAAAAGCCAATAGGGATTAAACGTTAAAAAATTTCAATTCAGAAAATACTTGGAGAATTTTAATTTGTAGCTACCATTAAGCCTCTTTAATAATACCCTTTTTGAGCTGACGACTTTCCCACCATAATCTAATAAATCCACCCTTTAACCCTATTTTACATCTGAAAGAAAATTGAAGCTCAAAGAGGTTAGGTAACACGTATTGCTAGCACTTAAATCCAAGTGTACTCCATTCGACTCCGAGCCCAGGTCTCCCATTACAGGACTGCTCTTGACAAGGCTGAACATGGTACTGTGGGTCTTCAACGTCTGTCGTAAACTGGTGTCTCGGGGTAATTTATTAATCCTTCTTGGGATCGATACGGAGCTAAGCTGCATGACACACGGCAAGAAGCACAGCTGCTTCTGACTCAGTGATACACACTACAAACGCGAGGAGCGGAGAGGCTCCACAACGGTGGACATGAGCTTTCAGAAGCAACAAACCTAAGTCTGACCACTCTGGCTTGGCTAAGCCAGAAGAGCCGAGGGTTACAACACATCCAGGTGAAATCGCCGAATCGGCTCCCTCCGCGAACTTCATCCCTAATCGGAGGAGAGGGGAGCAGAGGAAATCAAAGCGCCTGAGGCCTCCCCAAAGGAAAGTGTAAAGGGCGCTTGCGGGACAGCCCGCCGGCTCGCGAATCGGGACAGGGGAGGGCGGAGGGAAAGGACCGGGGCGAAGGCCCGCGCGGACCGGCCCGGGCGGCCCCCGCGCCCTCGCCCGACGCCGCCGCGGCTCACCTCCTTGACGGGCGGGAACTTTTTCCTGCATTCCAGGGACAGGGCCCGCAGGTCGCTCTGCATGTTCTCCAGCAGCTTCTTCACCGCCTCGGGGCTGTTGGTGCCGGACATGATCCCCCGAACTGCGAGCCGACTTCCGAGCGGCGCAAACGGACTCCGGCACTGTCAGCGCCTCGGGGCCACTGGCTGCCTCCCGGCGGCCCCGGCCCTTCGGCAGCCCGCCCCTAGGGCTCCGCGGGGGCTCGGCCGGGCCTGGGCGGCGAACCCGGAGCGAGCCCGAGCGCCCCCCGCAGCCTCCTCGCAACTCCCCGGCTCCTCTCCGCGGCGCCCCCCGCAGCCGCCCCGCCCCGCTAGGCTCCGCCGGCGCTGGCCGAGGAGCCCACCAGTCGGGCAGGTCCCTCCCGCTGCCGCGGGGCCCGGCTGCCCCGGCCGTCACCGGCCAACCTGGCAGAACGCTTCAGCGCCGGCCCCCCGGGCAGCCCTGACTCGCCGACGCCATTAGCCGAATCGCCCACAATTCCGAGCGCGGCCGGGACACGTCAACCGCACTTCCGGGACCGCGGACACCGCCCCCGCAGCAGCCAACCAGGTGACGAGCCGCCGGCGGGGCGCGGCCGGGGGCGGGGTCACGCTGGGGGCGGGCCCAGTTCCGGGCGGGGCGCTTCCCCGGCTGCACTGCCGGCGGCCGCGTAGGGTTGGGGTGCTGGCGGATAGCCTCGTCCGGATTCGGTTTTTTCGGTGACAAGGGTCTGAACGGAGCCCCGGGTCCTCCTTGGCGTATCTCCTCGCGTATGTTTGTGTTAAATTGTATTTCGGTGTAAACACTTCGCTTCCTTTTGGATTTATCGTTTGTCTTGTCCCTCTTCGTTCCTGCCCCGTCGCGTCTCTGGGCCGGTAGCCCCAAATCAACGCCTACTTCCTGTTCATTTACTCCCCAGGACCTAAATTGCTGTTCCTCCAGAGAGTTGTACAAAGCGCCCTGGTGCACTTCCTGCGGAGTAGTCACTTATTTTCTTAATCTGTGAAATGAGCGATAAAACGTTCCAAACCCTCCGCTGGCTTTCCCCTTCACCCCGAATAAAAGCCGGACTCCCTCGGTTCCCCACCCGGCGCCGCGCGACCCGGCCCCCTCCCCGAGCCGCCGGCCCTGCTCCCCGCCAAAAGGAAAGCTTCAGAAGCGCTGGGGTTTGTTTTGTTTCCTGCTGTATCTCCAGCGCCTGCGACAGTGCTTAGCACACAGTAGATGATCAATAAATATTTGTGGGATGAAGGAATACCCTACCTAAAACAGAGTTGTGATGCTTAAACAAGGAACTGATGGGAAAGCCAAATACAGGTGACGAAAGATAAACAGAAAAATCATCTGGGCTTCTCCGAAGATCCAGGTCAGTATACTTTTATACAAGACTTTTCGCAGCTACTGAGGAGGGAGCAGAGAAAGGTGGAGGGAAAGGCTGAACGAGGGTAGAGGTAGGACATGAAGAAATAAACACCTTCAGACAGCTGAGCCGATAACACCTTTTCCGGATGGAAGACGGTGAACTGTGGGATTGTCAGTGGGCGGCAGTGTTTGACTGTAAAATAAGAAGGCCTTGAACCGCAAGTACTTTGTAAACTAAATATATATATTTTTTCATTTCAAGAAGCAGCAAAGCAAGGATGGTTGGAGGTGGCAGATGAGTAGGGAGCTCCGGAAACAGTAGTGTAGATCATCTGTGCCTATTTCACAACTTCTGGGAAATTTGACAGCTCCTACGGTATAAGCTTTATCTATTAAAAGCTGTGAATTTGGCAAAAAAAAAAAAGCTTAGGTGCAATATGTGGCAGACCTTATTCTTGGGGTCTCAGGGAGCATTTAAAAATGGTCCTCTAATAAATGGCCCAGTTATCTAGGATCAAACTCCCACCCAGTGCCTTTCCTATGTAGACGATTTTGCTTTTGAAATTTAATTTTTTTGCTATTAGTAACTTTGGCATGATTGATTCAAAATCATCAGAGTCTTTTACATCTCTGTTATGTATAGTTGAAGGAATGCGATTGGAATTCATTAATTGAAAACAATACTTATAACAATTTGAAAAACTAAAATTTTCTTAAGGTGTAACAATTACCTATATTTAGTATTCTGTAAATTTCTTTTAAAAAACAAAAATTAATAGTTTTCTGTCTACATATGCCCCGTGAGATTGTACTGCCCCAGAAACAATGCGTGACTTTATGCCAAAACTAAGCAAGTTAGCAGATGTAAAAATAATTTTTGATTCTACAGGTTAAGAAATCAGCTAAACTCAGGAGTTAGCATTCCGAAAAACAGAATCATTTCTCTTTTAATAGCAAAAACAAATTATTCAAATATATATTATCGTTCTCAAGTACCTCAAGAAGTACTTTCAAAAATTGTAGCACACCTCTAAGTGTTGATGTAATGTAAAATGGTCTTCTGTGGCTACAAAATCTGTCTTCACTGAAAATTACATTAACAAAGGCCTGATTAATTTAACCTTTTATTACCATAAGTAATGCTTTCACAGCGTTATCAAGTAGTGGTTAAACCTCACGTTCTGCAGTCAAAAAACCCTAAGTTGGAATCTCAGCCCTGTTAGTTACTCCCTGGGTGACTCTAGCAAATTACTTAACTTAATCTTCAGTTTCCACATCTTTAAAAGAAGAAAATACAAGTGCCTTCCTCATGCGGTGGTTCTAATGTCTAATTGAGATATTGCAGGAAAAGCACAATGCCTGGCACACAGTAAGGACTGAGTACATGTTTTAATTAGGGAGTAGAAAATGGTAGCTCTTTTGTGATCATTACACATGCTAAGTCTTTTATTAACTTATAAAAAGACTTAATTATCAGCAAGTTTTAACCTTCTAGTTGAAAATTAGGAAACTCGTGCCTTTTTCTGATCCTTTGTTATGAATCTTTTAGAAAACTTATCTATTTAAAAATGAGCATGTATTCATGTGTAACAAGAAAGCTTGTGTCATATTCTGAAATATCTGTCTCAATTTAGTGATGAAATACAAATATTACTCAATCTACTTTTCTATGTTCAATCCCTCAGATTTCACCATCATTCTTTATTGTCCTCTTGGACTTTTCTCTCCCACCTATTCCTTGTCTGTTAGTGTTTCCCAGAATCCTATGCTCTCTATTCTTCTTAATTTATTCTCCCCAAGTGATCTTATGCACACCGATGGTTTCACTTACTCCCGATCTATTGATAGATTGATATCACCCTGTATAACCTCCATATTGACAAATACCAATAGAATGTCTAGATTAACAGAAATACCACAACAGAGACACCACTTGGGTTTACTTATCTAAGGGATGCAGAAAGGAATGTAGTTGCAATATCAGCTAAGAATGAAAGCGCAAGCTTTTAAACCTTCCAAATTCTCAGACCTTCTGGAATACATAACATCAAACCTTCTGGAAATTTCACATCCCCTCCCAGTCCTAGGCTTATACACATAAAGCTAGACTAGTCCTGTAAGTAGCCTTCTCTAGAAACCACCTCACCTAAGCAATGTAGCCCATTAGTCTCCGAGTTCTACAAGGCACAACGTGATAGCTAAGGTACAGTATAGCAAATATTCAGACATGAACAGATTCTTTATTATCAGCCTCCCTGGGCTAACAATCTAGTCCAAGTACATTTCCTGAATTTAGTGCTATGGAAACAAAACTAGAAACTGTTACCTGGATATCTCTGAAAGTCATGATATCAAGCCCTTATACACAAGCTTATAAATCCAGAGCTCTTGTGTGAGATCCCGACATGAATATTCCACTGCCTGCTGGACATCTTTACCGAGAAGTCTCATTGGCACCTAACACTCCTCCCCAAAAAGAAGTTGGTCCTCTTCGTACATTATCTTTCTCCATGAAAGGCTCAACCATCCATCTGCTTGTCCAGACCGGGAAACTGAGAATCAAACTTGGCTCTTCCTGCTCCACATCCACTGCGTCTCAGCTGAGTCAAATTCTGTTCATTCATCCCCTTTCCTAACCTTCCACTTCACCGGCTTTTCTCCGTTCTCACTAGCTTGGTTCAGGCCATCATCATCACTCACTGGTTTAAAACAACAATTTCCAAAGTATAATCCTTACCTCCAGTCCATTTTCTATTTATTTCCTGGTCCTAGAGTCTTCTTTCTAAAATGAAAATATGAAGCCCTTTTACGATTTTCTGTTGTTTTAAGATTAAAGTCTAAACTCCTTTACATGGTGTGCTAGTTCGATCCTTTTAGATACCTCAAGCAGCAGAGGTTCAAAGAAAGAATACATGTGAAAATAAGAGAGAAAGGAATTCCAGGCACAAAGCCAGGCCCTATGGGAATAGGAAAGGTGTGGCTTCACAGAGCCTGCAGTGTAGTTTGGGAACTAGAAAGCGCTTTGGCCTCCATAACTGCTTGATTAATCTCAGCAGCAGATGTGTTCCGCTTCCTTCTCCCTCCTCTAATGCTTAAGTGTTACCGAGACACATCCACTCTATGTCTGCTAGTATTTCTCCTGCTTCTGCCAGCCAGTTGCCTCAGTCCCAATGCTCTGTCATTGAGGTTCGGCTTCCTCGTGTCTCCTGCTACCTCAAGGCTCTGCTGCTCTTCTTTCTCAGTCTATTTAGCTTCTGTCTCACTACCCTACCAACTATATACTTTCCTTTTATGCATCACATTCAAATTTCTGAAGAAAAAGAGCCTAAGTAGTTCAGCAAATCGAATACTATAGATGGTGTGTTCCGATTGTGCTATGCTTTTTGCTGGGCCACTTCCTAGGTCACTGAAGGGAATACAGATCAACTGTCCTTGGAGCAGGGGGACACCCCTGGCCCAAACAGCTGTGGTCAAGGGTGATTGGTTTTATGGGGTCAGGGTAAGGTGTTCCCATGGTACAGAACATAGGCATGTATGCTGAAGAAAACCTATCAGAGGTCTGTTAGTTGAATGAATTAATAAGAAATTTTATTTGCAAATGTATTTATAAATGCTTTTTTACCCACTTTTTATCAGTAATTATGTTTTAAGTAGTCTCACTCTATTATTTTTTCCTGTGTCATCATTAATTCTCTCACTCTGAATTACTTTTCCTGAAATTAATTCATTTTTACAATTTTCTTTTTTGACTTTTCTTTTAAAAGAATTTTACTTTTTACTTGTTTACTTTAAAAAGAATTTTACCAGAAATGGTTAGTTTTTAATGCCTCTTGGTACATGCTGTCTATGTATTTCTTAAAACATATTCTCAAAGAATCCCTTAAGCTTTAATTTTCAGAATTAAAAATTATAACTTACTGACTGGTCTAAATTACATACTGGCTGAAGAATACAGATGATTTCTTTACAGAATAAAGAAATGATTACAAAAGGCAAATTATGAGTAGAGAACCTATAATTTACTATTTCCAACACTGCGTTTCTAGATGTAAGGATAAGTTGCTTGTATCTTTCTTAAGGTTACTCTCCAAAATTATTTTTTAGGGGCCAGCATGGTGGCACAGCAGTTAAGTTCGCACATTCTGCGTTGGCAGCCTGGGGTTCGCCGGTTCGGATCCCGGGTGCGGACATGGTACCGCTCATCAAGCCATGCTGTGGTAGGCATCCCACGTAGAAAGTAGAGAAAGATGGGCACGGATGTTAGCTCAGGGCCAGTCTTCCTCTGCAAAAGGAGCAGGATTGGCAGCAGTTAGCTCAGGGCTAATCTTCCTCAAAAAAACAAAAAAAAATTATTTTTAAACTCATTATTTTCTGTCTTTGTTATAACTGCTTTCAGAGCACAAAAATGGTTCTTATGTGTGGCACATCAAAGTTTGGTTGGTGTTTTGTAGAATGGCAGTAACACTGAAGTGACTATAAAGGAACAGTTTTTTAACAAAACAGCCATCTTTACTACAAGACATCTCTTAGCTGGTCCTTCCCTAACTCCTTGTATCCTGGAGTGCAAATGGTGCAGAAATAGTTCTGCTCTGAAAAGACAGAAGCAACAGTCACCCCTGATCGATGGCCTCCACTCCCATAGCTCCCAGAATGTTTTCACCAGCGAAAGTAGGAGGGGACAGTATACAGGTTTGCCAGGGTCTTTCTGTGTTACTGAGGTAGAGATTGAAATACTCCACTGCAGCATTTTCATAGTCCAGAGGATTATGGACTCTTTCAGCCTGTGGTTGTGATGAATTCTGTGAAGATATTTAATATTAACAACAAATTATTCTAGAGGTGTTTTTTTCTAATAGTTCCATTATTTTGTACCACCTTAAGACCTTGTGCTTTATTCTTGCTTTCCACCTTTTCCTGAGACCAAGACCACGCTGGTCATCCTTTGCTCCTTTAAATCACCTGTCTCATTGCCTTGTCTCCCACTGGAAACCACGTTGATGGGGGCTTCAGGCCAGACTTGCCATTCGTAGTCTTCATTCCGAACTGCCCTCCTGGACTTCCTTCTCACACCTGACTCTGTCCTTCGACTCCAGCCTTACTGGCTGAATTGAGCTGGGTTCCCTGGGAGCAGGCCTTCAGGAGAGATTTGTATGCTGTGATTTATTATGGCCGTGTTCCCAGAAGAAACCAGTAAGAGTGGAGAAGGCAAGGAAGTAGAAGAGGCCGATCAGGCAAAAGCCCCAGGGAGGGCAGGGGAATTTGGGGAACCCCTTCGGCCAGGGAGTCCCTCACACACATCTCTCCCAGTTCCTCTGGCTCTTGTGTATGTGGGGCAAAGAAGCTACGGAAGCCCAGGGGACAGTCTTTTGGAGGCAAAAGCGTGCTGAAAAAAAGGGGACAGAGAAGACCGGACAGGCTACACAGAAATGATAAAAGGGATGGGGATCTGGACAGAATGCTGCCTACACTGGTGTTCCTGGGCCCCCTCGGTCGTTACCCCTCCTAGACCAGCTCCTCCCTGAGACCCTCTGCCTCCGCCTCCGCCTCTCACCAGGCGCCCTCTAGCCCAGTGGTTCTCCATTGGAGCTGATTTTTCCCACTCCTTGCCCTGGGACATTTGGCAATGTCTGGAGACATTTTTGATTGTCACAACTTGGGGTGGGGATACTAATGGCATCTCGTGGGTAGAGGCCAGGGCTGATGCTAAACATCTTACAGCATGCAGGGCACCCCTTCTCCCCAACAAAAAATTATCCAATCCAAAATGTTGGTAGCACTGAGGTAGAGAAACCCTGCATCTAGCATTAGTTCCGGCAGTTTGATCACTGTTTTGTTCTCTTTGAAACCCTGACTTGTAACCTGGTACCTCAGTTCTTTAGGAATATTCTTATGAATACCCAGGCGCCTCCTCAGACTGAGAGTTAGTGCCTGAGCCCAGCGCCATGTCCTGCCCACCTGCCTGGAACTCAGAATATTGCCTCCCTGTATGGAGGAGCTTTGTCTGCCCACGTGGCTGAACAACATGTTCCTCTGGCTGGATCTTCTTAAAGTCAGTTATCAACCCTGAATATTAATATTATCTGTTGTTTGTTAATCTGTTCTTCGATATCAAATGCTGCCTTCCTGTCTAGACTTCTTCCTGTGGCCTCTGGTTCTTCCCACTCCTCAACCTACTGCTCTTTCACCAAATGGGCACATATTGTTTCGTCCTCCCATTTTCCCTGGTTAGCCCTACCTCTTGCAATTACCATGTCTATGTCCAGCTGCTTGACTAGACACCTCAAAATGTACTTTAGAATTATAAGACCTGTCCCATAAAGCCAGGTATAGACGTAGGAAATCGTATTTGTTTAGCTCGATATTCCCTAACTGGAAAAATCAGGAGACGAGTGCACCACACAAAGCAGGCTGTAGACCAAGGTGGTCCTCTGAGTCCTCCTCTAAGTCTGAAGAGGGGCGATAGTTACCATTTATGGAGCAACTGTGTGGGAAGCTCTACACGACACGCATTTACTATCTCATTTAATTAACCTTGGCAAAAAATCCTGTGAGTTAAGAATTACTGCTTCTGAGGGCTGGCCCCGTGGCCGAGTGGTTAAGTTCACGAGCTCCGCTGCAGGCGGCCCAGTGTTTCGTTGGTTCGAATCCTGGGCGCGGACATGGCACTGCTCATCAAACCATGCTGAGGCAGCGTCCCACATGCCACAAGTAGCAGGACCCACAACGAAGAATATACAACTATGTACCGGGGAGCTTTGGGGAGAAAAAGGAAAAAAATTAAAATCTTTAAAAAAAAAAAAAAGAATTACTGCTTCTGTTTTACAGATGAGGAAACTCAGGCTCGTAGAGATTTAATTCACTTTCTAGAGGTCCTCTAGCTAGTAAGCAGTGAGTCAGGATTCCAACACAGGTTTTTGACTGTAAAACTTGTGCTCCTATGTCGCATTTCAGAAGTGACATGTGATCCCGTGAAAAATCTGATACAGTTTGAGGCCTGTCTCCTCCTTTGATGTATTTCCTGAACACCTTATTGATTGGAACCTTCCTTTCAGATTGATTATCTGTGTAGGAAGAAAGAGCTTTAGGGTTGTCCCAGCGCTAGTACATCTCCCTTTGGGCAATCACACACTGCATTTAATTGTGAGGTTATTTCTCTGTCTCCTTGCCATACCACAAGTTCTTCAGTGGAAAGGCCCGAGTGTTATTCATAGCTTATACATGGTTCATAGTTATACATGGGCAAATGTATATAGGTTTCAATAAGCATTTGTTTTACTTATATGGATCCTTGTCCTCAATCATAGAGGAACAAAGGTACTGAGAAAGTTATCAAGACAAGAATTCAGGGCCGGCCCGGTGGCGCAGCGGTTAAGTGCACATTTTGCTTCGGCAGCCCGGGGTTTGCCAGTTTGGATCCCGGGTGCGGACATGGCACCGCTTGGCAAGGCATGCTGTGGCAGCTGTGCCACATATAAAGTAGAGGAAGATTGGCACGGATGTTAGCTCAGGGCCAGGCTTCCTCAGCAAAAAGAGGAGGATTGGCAGCAGTTAGCTCAGGGCTAATCTTCCTTAAAAAAAAAAAAAAAGAATTCAAACAAAGGAAAACAAAATAAGGGACTAGGGGGTACACACTGAGCAAATCTTGTGGAAGTGAGGGCCACCATGTACCGGCCACCCTACATCTTTTTCCAAATAGCTGCTTCCTTCCTTCAAGGAATATTTGTTGAGTGAATGAGTGAGTGAGTGAGTGAGGAAATGAATGCTGCTACTGGGATGAGATTTCTTTCTTCACATTTTAAGACCTCAACTGTAAAAATACCTGGCCATTGTGAAAACAACCACGTGTGGCATATGATGTGTGTCAGAAGTAAATGTCTCAAAACTTTGAAATAAAACGAGTAACAACCAAGAATTCTTGTTGAGATCAATGAAGACAGTGTAGATTCTTGACCAAGACTTGGGTACTTTGTGTGCAGTAATAGACGAGTTCCGTGACTACAGTGATATCCCTGACATTTGATAAATCTTTTCTTTTATAAATTATTATATTACAAGATTAGTGACTTTACATTTTTAAAATTAGTGTTATGAAAATAAAAGTTACACCAGTAGCAGGAATACCAAAACAAACCAAAACACCCACCTTCCCACCATCTTATTAAATTGTTGGTCTTCATTTTTCTGTTTCCTTGTAGTTCCTGTCTATGTTCATACCTAATTTTTACCCATCATTAGCATCCATTTGAGTCTTTTTGACACAGTGTGCTGCTGCAGCATCATTATTAACGTGATTTGATTCTTCCAGGCTTCAAGTATGTGTCCCTAACTCTACTTTACCAACCATCCTCTTGGCAGAAGGTACCTGCAGCGTCACACCTTTGCTCACAGTGCCCCATCTTGCCTCTGCTTCTTCTCCCTCATTTTCCCCCTTTTCTGTTCCACCCTATTTCACAATGGCCTCTGTCCTTACATCTTGGCTTTCATGTCCATGACTGGCCTTAATCCTAACATCACTAGTCCCTCTGACACTGGCCCCACATTCTCTCTCCCCTTTTTCCCATTGGTGGCCTTTCCTCTGCCTCAAAGGTATCCCTCGCCTGTAGCTCTATTCATTTTCTACTTAGTATCTCCTCCACCAGTTGTCTTATCCTTGCCGCCAGAGTCCTCTCTGTCATTAGACCCCGACTCTCCCCATCTCTCCCTTTTCTTGTGCTCAGATTTGGGCTCCTCTCTCTCACCAGCACATTTGTTGGCTCTGGGCCTGGCCACCCCTCCCTTTCTTTGCTTTATCCTTACCTCTGGGCACCTCTCTTACAGCAGGGTGCTTTTTGCCCTGGATTCTATGTTTGTAATGGACTTTCAGTTACCCCCGCATGTTGCCTTTTCCCCTCTCCCGTGAAAGCACACTCAGATTTTTGTCCCCCTTCCCTTACTAGACCTTACTTGGTCTCTGGACTACATGTCCTCACCTGGCGACATGCTCTCTCAGGACATGAACATCTACCAGTCATGGCCCAACCCTTGAATCCCAGTGATTCATTGGTCTTTCATCCCCCACCACCAATCCTCTCTGCATCACCACCAGCAGCCTCTACTTGCACTGTAGCTCAATCTGAATCAATTCTCCATGTCCCATGGACGTCAACCCCAGGCAGTCCTTCCTGACTGGCCTCTTCTCTCCCAACCAGCTCAGACATCAAGGGCTCAAGCCTGCTCCTTTCAGCCTCACCAAGGAAGGGGAACATCCCCTCTGAGCTCAGATTTCATGTCTGGAAGAAGTCGGTAGAGACGGCTTTAGATATTACTACCATGGTCAAAGAATCCTGGGGAAAGACCCCCATCTTCCTCAACCACAATCAGGAGACATCCCAAGAGTTTGTGAGCTGGAAAACTCAAAAAAAAGTAAAAGAAGTTCTGAGTATGTGTAAGGTTCAGGGAACTGAGGAATGCCCCTTACCACAGAGATTCTGGGCTTACCGAGATCCAGGACAGCCATGTCTCCACAAACATCGGAGCTTCTTTAGGAAAAAAAAAAGATGTAAGCAATGAATTTAGGGATTTCAGCGGTCAAAGAGACCAGGGAAATTGTCAGGTCCTTGCTTCTCAACAACTATCAGGAGACTTTGTAAGAACTAGCGACCTTAGAAATTACTGTATGGTAGATAGGAATGTAGTCTGGCGGTCAAGATTTGGCCCAGGTTCATTTCCCAGTCGGAGAACCTCATCACCTGTCTGGTGGTTGTCACACTGTGGTACTGAGTGTTGCTGTGATGCTGAAACCTCTGCCACCAGGATTGCAGATACCAGCAGGGTCACCATAGTGGACAGTTTTCAGCAGAGCTTCCAGACTAGACAGAAGGACTTGGCCACTCACTTCCAAAAAAATTGGCCATGAAAGCCCTGTGAATAGCAGTGGAGCATTGTCTGAGGTAGTGCTGGAAGGAGAGAGGATGAAGCAAAACGACTGGGCAGGGTTCTCATCTACTGTCCGCAGGGTGCCTAGGAGTCAGAATTGACTTGATGGCACTAACAACGAGATAGTCATCTATATGGTCTAGGGGCTTCAACAGGCAAGGAATGCCCCATACCACATGTTGATTGCCCAAGATCCAGATCCAGGCTAGCCATGCTGTAAAGAGCAGCTTCCTGGTAAGCTTGGACAGAGAGCCCAAGAACCAGCCAGGCCTGTTTGATTGCATTGCCCCTAGCCTCAGGCAGCCTGACTTCTGGGTCTGTGAGTGGCATCCAGAGCGGGTCACAAAGATGTATCTCCTACAGAATTTTCTATTATCTTCATAAATTTACTTTACACATTTAGTCTTGAATATATTTAGGATCCACATCCAACTATCATGTTAGGAAGGAATATGACTGACTTTTCTTCAAATGGTTATCTATTTTCCCCAAAACCATCCATCAAAAAGTTGGTCTTCTCCCTGTTTCCATGGGGTAATAAGCCTCAAATATATATGGGTCTATCTCTAAACTCTCCATTCTGTTCCAGTGTGTATTTATCTGTTCCTGTACTCTGGTTTGTCTCCCTGGTTTTGTACTATGTCTTAATACCTACTCCTCCCCATGTGGCACTTCTTTTACAACTGAAAAAGTTAGGCAACTATGGACTGTTGTTCTTTCAAATAACTTCTGACTGTTGTAAGAACTACCAAAAAAAAAAAAAATACAGCTGGAATTTTATTGAGATTGCATAGAATTTATGGATTAATTTGGGGAGAATAGATATGTTTATAATAATGTTATCTCCTTAAACTTACAAAATATCTTTCCATTTATTCAAATATTTCTGTCTCTTAATAGAGTTTAGAATATTTTTTCATAGATAATCTGTATATTATTTGATAAATTAAGTTTTTTAGATACTCATATTTTTGTTTAAATTATATATTCTAGTTGATTATTACTCATATAGAGAAATGTCATTGATTTGTATCAATTTGTCTTGTATCTGGTACTCATTCTGAATACTCTGATTCATGCTAATAGTTTGCTTGTTGATTCTAAGTTTCCTAGACATATGATCATGTCATCTGGAAATAGTGAGAGCTTCATCTCCTTTTTCCAATTCTTACATTTCATTTCTTTTTCTTTTCTTATACAGCTTACTAGGTACTGCAGAACCAGGGAAAATAGTACCAATGAATGTGAGCAACCTTGTGTTTTCCTGATCTTAAAGAGAATACATCTAAATTTTTTCCATTAAGTAAAAAGTTTGCTGTAAGTTTTTGGTAATAAACCTTTATCAAGAAAAGGGAGTTTCCTTCTATTTCATGTTTGGTAAAGGTTTTATAAAAATCTTAGCATACATGGTAATCATTACAAAGTCTTCTGAGTTGATCATATGATAATCTGCTTTAGAATATTAGGGAGGAATTATATTGCTAGACCTCTCTGATATGGATTATGCTTACATTGTTAGAATAAACTTGATGATAATGATTTTTTCAAGTAAACTATTGGACTTTCCTAGTATAGGCATTTCCTTTTAATGTCATTAATCCATTTTTGAAAATGAGATGTTGGGAGTGAAGTCACTGGCCAATAAAAGTTCGAATGCATTTCACATCAACCCAAAACCCCAAATAAGTTTTCTAAAACATAAGAAAATTCATAAAAAGCCTGTAAGTAACAAACAGTACTGTAAAAATATAAAATGCTTAACACATCACTTCCTGATCACCATAAAATTAAGTGGAAGGTGATAGGTGGACATTGGCAAAGCTCAGCTGAGGTGTTGTCTTGGCCCTTCTGTTTTTCCTTCTGTTTCTAGCCTGGAAAGCAGATATAATAACTGAACTTTCAAGCAGCCACTTGGTGATTTTAAGGGTGGAAGCTTCATTCTAAGAATGGTGGAGAAGAAAGCCTGGCTCCTCTGTGGCTTTGTGGAGCAGCTTTATTAGCCTTTGACTGCCTGTTTCCCTGGACTTCCATTAGGTGGGAAATGAGCCCTTATATGTCGCTATGGATGTGCCTCTGTTTCGAGCAGCAACTGAACATAATTCCTAGCTGGTCCAGGTATCTTGTTATTCAGGCCCGCGAGCTCTTATTCCTGGAGGTATCAGGTACCTGGTCCCATCTTGTGTACTGCAGGAGGGCCCCAGCCCTGCCCTGGTTTTTATTCTTCCTGGTGAGTTCCAGCTGAGGGGTAGGGAAGGGAGGAAATGGGGATGAGCCTCCGGGGCAGAAGGTCCCTGGCTATTGACCACTCCCTTTTCTTGCCACTTCTTTGGGCAACTCTTCAGAAACTCTCTGCATCTTTAAAAGAAGCAGCACCAGAGGAAGACAGTTTCCTTACAGTGTAACACAGTCATCCCCCCTTACCCATGGGGATATGGTCCAAGACCCTGCAGTGGATGCCTGAAACCAGGATAGTCCCGAACCCAGAAATACTATGTTGTTTCCGATACATACATACCTATGATAAAGTTTAATTTATAAATTAGGCACAGTAGGAGATGAACAATAGCTAATAATAAAATAGTATAATTATAACAATATGCTGTAATAAAAGTATGTGAACGTGGTCTCTCTCTCTCTCTCTCAAAATCTCTTATTGTGCTGTACTCACCTGTCTTCTTCTTGTGCTGATGTGAGATGATACAGCGCCTACATGATGAGATGAAGCGAGGGGATGATGTGGCCTTGTGACCTAGTGTTAGGTGACTATTGACCTTCTAATCATACATCAGAAGGCGGAGCATCTGCTTCTGGACTGTGTGACCACGGCTAACTGAAACCGCGGAAAGCAAAACCAGAAACCGTGAATAAGGGGGGGATACTGCACACAGGTTCTGAGGATTAGAAAGGGAGAGCATGAGTTTGCAGCCCAATGTTGTAAAGGATGCCGGCATGGCCGCTCTCCCTCAGCTCACCCTCTGCACCATCAGCACTACCACTGACAGTTGCTATATTGAAAATTTGGCTGGAGCATCTTTGGAAAATAGCTCGTTTCATGTAGTGTCACAGAAAGCAGCACAATCTCTCTGGTAGGTAAAGATTCAAGGACTTATTTCACATCCTAAATCCTATTTGTATATCCGAGCAACTATTTTGCCATCTTTCTTTGAGGTCGTTACTCAAATGTGACTTTCTCACTAAAGCTTTCCCTGAGCATCCAGTTTTTTCCAGCTCCCCCATATCTCTTCCCGGCTTTATTTTTCCTTCAAAGCGTCTAACATATGGTATACATTTTATTTATTCTGTTCATCATCTGTCTCCTCCACCTGCATAGGGGTCCATTAGCACGGGGTGGGGGAGTGTTGATTTTTCTTCACTGCTGTAGCCCCTGTGCCTGGCAGATAACAAATGCTCAATAATTATTTATTGAATAAATGAATCCCGAAGTGTTACACAGGCATTTCCCTCTATCAAGGGTGGCTGCGATCCTTTAAATCAAAATCTAAATGCTGTTATTCAGAAGCACCTCCCAGTGCCCCAAGCCACCCCTGAACTCCCCAGGCTCATGAGTCCCCTGGGTGTAGGATCTGTTCCTTAGTTTGAGTGACGTATCAATCAGAGGTGGATGGCTTTTTTAAGGGGGTATTTGAGGAGTGCTTGGTAAAGGGGCTGTTTACAAAGGTTTGGGCAGGCTTCAAAGAATCCTTAAGGGAAGGTGAAACACCCTGGGCTAAAGTCCTCCGGAGCTGTTATCCCCCATCCTCTCTCCCCACCCACCTGAAGAGAAAAGGAGAAGGCCAGGTACTGGCACCTGGTGAGAGAAGTTGTAATGGTGGCCTGTGTAGACAGAGAAAACCCAGGTGAGCCTGCGGGCAGGGAGCTGGAGGAATAATGCCTTCCCTCACTCTCTTCCCTCCTTCTGTCCTCCTGCCAGTGCCTCCCATTTGGCCAAACCCAAGAGGAAGCCCGAAGGTATGGAAGCCATCCATGCAGTTCAATTTCCTAGAGTACCGAGAAGGGAGGAAAACAGTGGAGAGTGGATTTGAAAGAGAAAAAAGAAAATATTCAGCACAAGTGGTAATCATTCATGGTCAGTTGTATAATCTGTAACTTTTCTTTCTGTAAAATTCTTTCCTGCCACTGCCCAAGCCCCAAACAGATTCTAGAAGGCCAATTGCATGTGACCCTGATTATTTTTATCGGTAGTGTCTACTACCCATTAGCTTCTCTACCTGGATCTGCTACACCTCAGCGCACTCAGCACCTCTGTCTATGACCTATGGGATCCACCTGTTCTCAGCAGTGACCGTAGGTAGCATGCCCCCTTTGATTAAGATCATATTTTAACCACTGTCCACCCGTTTACTGAACACATGAGTACCTCATGTACTTTCTCCCTTCAGCCCCTATGTCAGAGGACACTGATGGCCAATGGCAGAGTTAGTAGTGTTCTGTATTCTTTGCTTAGTTAGCATGGTGAGGTCTCTGATACCATCTTCTAATTGAAGCAAAGCGTTGTCTTTCTAATGTTGACCTAGACTGCTACATACACTTGGGAAATTTTACGGCAATTAGGCATTCCCCAGGATTAAGTAATCAGTGTATCTCCCTCGCCACCTGTCCCTGCGGATTGTCATCGTATCAGATTGTTCCAGTTGCTACATAGGGTGATCTCTCCATCATAAGTGGTGTCTAGGTTTATGGTCACAATCTAGGAACATCCATATCAAGTAAGTCTCACCCTGCCCTAGATCATTAAAATACAGTCCCTCTGCTCAGGTGACAGATTGAAACCCCTGCCAAGGCATCAGAGTAAGATAGGCAGTTCTCCCCAGCTTTCCATCCCTGTCTCTTGTGGTCATTCCTCCCAAATCAAAGTATGGTAAAACTTGGTTCAGAAATTTGCCACGGTAAATAAGGCCATATTGGTATCCTGACACCTCCCAACTACCTGACCACCCGAGCAGGTAACCAACTTTCCTAGAATTTCATAGGTGTGTGTGTTAGGTAGAAAGGTGATCCCCAAAGATGTCCACATCCTAAACTGTGAAACTTATGAACATGCCACCTTACATAGCAGAAGGGACTTTACAGATGTGATTGGGCTGAGGACCGTCAGATGGGAAGAGTGGCCTGGATTACCCAGGTGGGCCCAGTGTCGTCACAGGGTCCTTATAAGAGAGATGCAGGAGGGTCGGAGTCACAGAAGGAGATGTGACAACAGAAGCATAAGTATGTGAGAGAGAAAACTTTGAAGATGTTGTGCTGCTGGACTTAAAGAAGGAGAAAGAGATCGTGAGCCGAGGAATGCAGATAAGCTTCAGAAGCTGGAAAGACAAGGCAGCAGATTCTCCTCTGGAGCCTCCAGGAGGAACACAGTTCTGCTAGGACCTTGATTTTCTAACTTTTATCTCCAGAACTTTAAGATAATAAATTTGGCTTGTTTTAAGCCACTAAATTTGTGGTAATTGTGTTACAGCAGCCATACGAAATTAATACTGGTGGCAGCCCACTTTGGGGCGATAAGTGATGGAATGACAGTGGTTCCAGGACAGCACAATGAATAACAGGTGAGGACAGGTCTTGTGGTCTCTCTTTCTTTTAACTGAACGTTGTATTTGGAATAATTTTAGATTTACAGAAAAACTATAAAGATAGTACAGGGAATTCCAGTATAGCCCCCACCCCAAGCAGTGGTTCCAGGGGCCAGGGATGGGAGGAGGGGATTGTCTAAAATGGGCATGTGGGAAGTTTTTGAGGTGAAATGTTACATATTATGATTGTAGTGATGGTTATAGAACTGTATACCTTTGTTAAAAGTAACTGAACATTTAAAAATTGGTTAATTTTTTTTTTCAAGGAAGACTGGCCCCGAGCTAACATCTGTGCCCATCTTCTTCCATTTTACGTGTGGGACGCCTGCCACAGCATGGCCTGATAAGCAGTACATAGGTCTGCACCCAGGATCCGAACCAGTGAACGCCGGGCCACCAAAGTGGAACATACGAATTCTGCTGCGCTACTGGGCTGGCCTCTAATTTTTTTCTTCTTTAATTTTTCCTTTTTCTCCCCAAAGCCCCCCGGTACATAGTTGTGTATTTTTTGTTGTGGGTCCTTCTAGTTGTGGAATGTGGGACGCCGCCTCAGCATGGCCTGACAAGTGGTGCCATGTCCGCCATGCCCAGGATCTGAACCAGTGAAACCCTGGGCCGCTGAAGAGGAGCATGCCAACTTAACCACTCGGCCATGGGGCCAGCCCTAAAAATTGGTTAATTTTTATATGTAAATTATAATTCAATGAAATTGATTTAAAAATAGAGTGGCCAAAAATCCCAAGATTTTATGTTTGTATTTATTTAATTAATTCCTGCTAAGTATATTATTTTTATAATTATGGTATTTTATTTTTATGCTCACCTCCTTAATTAAAAGGAGACTGTATAGTGAAAAATAATTTGTGGGAAAAGTAGAGGATACAGTTGAGAAATCTCTCAGAAAGTAGAACAAAAAATACAACATCCTACAAAAAAGACACGTATTACAACATGGTGAAACTTGAGGACATTATGCTCTGTGAAATAAGTCACTTACAAAAAGACAAACACTGTGTGATTCCACTATATGACGTACCTAAAGTAGTCCAATTTATAGAAACAGAAGGTCAGATAGTGGTTGCCGGGGGCTGGAGGGTGGCGGAAATGCAGAGTTGTCTTTTAATGGATGCAGAGGTTCAGTTTTGCAAGATGAAAAAGTTCTGGAGATCTGTTGCACAGCAATGTGAATATATTTAACACTATTAAAGTACACACTTAAAAATGGTTAAGACAGGGGCCAGCCCAGTGGCATAGTAGTTAAGTTTGCACGCTCTGCTTCAGTGGCCCAGGATTTGCAGGATTGGATCCCGGATGCAGACCTAGCACCGTTCGTCAAGCCATGCTGTGGTGGCATCCTACATAAAATAGAGCAAGATTGCCACAGATGTTACCTCAGCGACAATCTTCCTCAAGCAAAAAGAGGAAGATTGGCAACAGATGTTAGCTCAGGGACAATCTTCCTCACACACACACACAAAAAGGTTAAGATGGTCTGTTTTATCTTATGTACTTTTTATCACAGTTAAAAATAATTTTTTGGAGGGTGGCCAGCCCAGTGGCATAGTGGTTGGGTTTGTGCACTCCACTTCAGTGGCCTGGAGTTTTCAGGTTCGGATCTCAGGCATGGACCTACACCCTGCTCATCAAGCCATGCTGTGGTGCTGTCCCACATACAAAATAGAGGAAGACTGGCACGGATGTTAGCTCAGGGCCAATCTTCCTCACCACCAAAAAATAAGTAAATAAAAAAAAATAATAATAATATTTTTTAAATGAAGAAAACAGGAATATCCTTTACCCTAACAATTCCATTTGTAGAACTTTAAGAAGCTCAAGGTTGCCCAGCTGGTGAGGCTGATGTCTTGAGTATGTTTTTCCCTCCATCCCTGTCTCCCGTTGAGATTATCTGCTGAAGGTAAAGGTAGAAAATTTTGTTGTTTGGAAGTGTAAGGAGAGGCCAAATCTTTGTGGGAGAGCAAAATCAATAGTAATCTGTAGAAACTTATTCCAATGTGCCAGTTTTAACATGGCAATACCAATAGTCATTTTTACTGTGTACCAATTCTACAGCTTAAGATTTAAAAGATCCCACACATCAAATTAGAAGCACTTTAATGTAGGTCTTGGAAAGATGAGAATGACTGGATTGATTTATGCAGTGGACACTCCTGCCGCCTGCTGAGTAGAACTGACTGCAAGCAGACTATCTCCGGTTAACTGCACTCACTTAATGATACTTGAAATCTGTCAACTTTTCTAGTAGAAGAAGCCAGTTCTTCCTGTGCTTTGGGAAATTTCTCAGTTATTTCCTTTAAGAGGCATACACACAGAGAGACACGGAAAGAGGGATAGAGACAGACATAAACGGAGAGAGACGGAAAAAGAAACCTAGAGACAGAATAGACACAGAATACCTTGCATTGCTTTCCCCTCCCCTCTCTCCACTGCATTGCATTGTCATAGCTGCTCAAGGGCTGATTTGTTTCATTATACTGTAAGAAGACAGGGACAATGCTTTTCTGCTTCAAAATATAGTCACCAGCTTAAAATAGTGCCTGGTACTTAGAAGGTGCTGAGTAAATATTTGTTGAGTGAATGAGGCAGCCAGAGTTGGAGAGGGATTGAGAGAGAGGAAGAAGAGAGACAAGATCTATTCTTTCAAGGACTCTTCCCACCTCTGTGTTGGAGAGAGATTTCAGGAACACTAATATCACACTTGTATGTTCCAGGCATAGGAAATAGGAACCCAATTAAATTGGCACAGATAGTCATTGACCTAAGCATTTTACAAATATTCTTATATAGTCCTTATAATAATCCTACCAAATAAACACTATTTTATCCATTTTACGGATGAGGAGACCCAGCGGAAAGAGGTTAAGTTAAATTTCCCAGGACTAAATAGCTACTGAGTCGGCGGGCTAGGATTTGAACCCAGGAAGTTTGGCTCCACAGTTCACACTCCTAACCTGCACCATGGTGCCTCTTCAAAGGATGTGAAGAAGAGGAGAGAGCAGAGATAGAGGAGAAAAATAGCTTCAGGAGTGTTGTACCAATCTTTCCATGTGAGTCACCTGCCTGCTGGAACATGGTTAATTCGGAGATGATGTCACTCTAGCTAGAGAACCAACTTCATCAATCCAGTGCTTCTCACACTCTGTCCCTAGGGGAACTGATAGCAAAGGTGGGTAAAGCATACATGGAGTGGTTTAGAGGACCCAAGACAGTCTCAGGGGAGAAATTGCTTAGTAGTTTTCTATTATAGCTTGAAAATTCATTAAATCTTCTCACTTTCAACAACCTACAGATCATCCAGGTAGAAAATTCAATAAGGAAACATTGGACTTAAACTACATGTTAGGTCAGATGAACCTAACAGACACTTACAGAACATTCCATCCAATAGCAGCAGAACACATTCTTCTCAAGCGCACATGGAATAGTCTTCAGGATAGACTGTATGTTAGGCCACTAAGCAAGTCTTAATAAATTTAAGGAGCCTGAAATCATATCAAGTATCTTTTCTGATTACAATGGTATAAAACTAGAAATTAATTATAAGTAGAAAACTGGAAAATTCACAAATATATGGAGACTAAACAACAAGTTCCTGAACAACCAATTGATCAAGGAAGAGATCAAAGGGGAAATAAAAAAATATCTTAAGACAAATGAAAATGTAAACACAATATACTAAAACTTATGGGATGCAGCAAAAGCAGTTCTAAGAGGGATAAATGCCTTCATTAAGAAAATGAAAGACCTCAAATAAACAACCCAAGTTTACACTTGAAGGAGCTAAAAAAAAGAACAACTAAGCCCAAAGTTAGTAGAAGGATAGAAATAAAGATCAAAGTGGAAATAAATAAAATAGAGACCAAAAAAGATAACATAAAAGATCAATAGAACTAAGAGCTGGTTCTTTGAAAAGATAAACAAAATTGAAAAACCTTTAGCTAGACTCACCAAGAAAAAAGAGAAAGGACTCAAATAAAATCAAAACAAAAGAGGAGACATTACAACTGATACCACAGAACTACTAGAGATCATAAAAAGCTACTATGAACAGTTATACACCAACAAATTAGGAAAGCTTGAAGAAATAAATAAATTCCTAGAAACGTACAACCTACCAAGACTGAATCATGAATAAATAGAAAATCTGAACAGACCAATTACTAGTAAGGAGATTGAATTAGTGTATAACACAATTACAGAATTCAGTCCTTATCAGTAATAACTTTAAATGTAAATGGATTAAACTCTCCAATTACAATGACAGGGATTGGCAGGATGGATAAAAACACAATCTAACTATATGGTGTCTGCAGGAGACTCACTTGCCATGCAAAGACACAAACAGATTGAAAGTGAAAGGAATGAAAAAGATACTCCATGCAAACAGTAACCAAAAGAGAACAGGGGCGGCTATACTAATATCAGACAAAATAGACTTTAATTAAAAAAGGCTACAAGAGACAAGGAAGAACATTATATATTAGTAAAGGTTCAAAACAGCAAAGAGATATAACAATTATAAATATTTACACACCTAATAACAGATCATCAAAATATATGAAGCAGGGCCGGCCCGGTGGCCCAGAGGTTAAGTTCGCATGTTCCGCTTCTCAGTGGCCCAGGGTTTGCCGGTTCAGATCCCAGGTGTGGACATGGCAACACTTGGCAAGCCATGTTGTGGTAGGCATCCCACATATAAAGTAGAGGAAGATGGGCACGGATGTTAGCTCAGGGCCAGTCTTCCTCAGCAAAAAGACGAGGATTGGCAGCAAATGTTAGCTCAGGGCTAATCTTCCTCAAAAAAAAAATATATGTGAAGCATAGTGTTCTGTAACAGATCTCTAAAACTTTTTCAAATTGCAAAACTAAAATTCTATATCCATCAAGCAACAACTCATTGATATTTGAACTAACTTTGCATTTCTAGGATAAACCCCACTTGGTCATGATGTACTATTGTTTTCATAAATTCCTGGATTCCTATGCTAACTTTTTTATGTGTGTATGAGGATTTCTGTACCTATGTTTATTGAATTTGATAGGTTTTAGTATCAAGTTTCTGTGGGCTTCATGAAAAATATTGGAGAATGTTCCCTTTATTTTCTGGAAGAGTTTGTGAAAGATTAGAATTATTTCTTCCTTAAGTGTATGATAGATAGAATTCAGTAGTGAAACTTGAAGCGTTTTTTTTTTTTTTGTCAGAGGTGTTTTGTTTCTTTTTATCTAGGTATAACTTACAGTAAAATTAACACTGTTTTGGTGTACAGTACTATGAGTTCTGTGAACCTATGAATTAAATAAGTTTTCATTTCTCTCAGGTAAGTACCTAGAAGTGGGATTGTGAGGTTGTGTGGTTAGGGTATGTTTACCTTCATGAGAACCTGCCAGGGTGTTTTCCGAAGTGCCTATACCATTTTGCATTCCCACTAGTAACGTATGAGAGTTCCAGTTGCTCTGCATCCTCATAAAACTTGGTATTGTCAGTATTTTTTTTTAATTTTAGCCATTCCAGCAGTCTATACTGATATCACATTGTGGTTTTAATTTGCCTTTCTTTAATGACTTATGATGTTGAGCATCTTTTCATCGATTTATATGCCATCCATATGTCTTCTTTGGTGAAATGCCTGTTTAAATCTCTTGCTCATTTTTTTAAATTGGGTTGTTTGTTATCTTATTGTTGAGTTTTGAGAGTTATTTTTATGTTTTGAGTACAAGTCCTTTACCAGATATATCAGTTGCAAAGATTTCCTCTCAGTCTGTGGCTTGCTTTTTCATTCTTTAACAGCGTCTTTTGCAGAACAGAAGTTTTTCAATTTTTATAAAGTCTAATATCAATTTTTTTCATGTTGGTATCATGCTTTTAGTCTCATAACTATGATATCTTGGCCTAACCCATAGTCACCAAGATTTTTCTCCTGTTTTTTTTTTTCCATAGAAATTTATAGTTTTAGATTTTCACCTTTTGATCTGATTCATTTTGAGTTAATTTTTGCATGAGGTATGGGTTGGGTTTCACTATTTTGCATAGGGATGTTCACTTGTTCCAGCACGATTTGTTGAAATGACTATCTACTCTCCATTGAACTGCCCTTGCACGTATGTAAAAAATCACTTGGTCCTATGTGTGTGGGTCTGTTTCTGGGCTCTTTTCTCTTCCACTGATCTATGTGCCCATCTTTTCACCAATGCTACATTGATTACTGTAGTTTTACAGTAAGTTTTACAATCAGGTTGTGTGAATTCTCCAACTTTGTTCTTTTTCAAAATTTCTTAGGCTATTTCTTTTTATTGTCTACATAAATTTTGTAATCATCTTGTCAATTTCTACAAAAAGTTTGGCTTGGATTTTGAGTGAGATTGTGTAAATGATGTAGATCTCTGGATAACTGACAGCTTAACAATATTGAGTCTTCCAATCGGTAAACATGATATATTCCTTTATTTCATTGGGTCATAGATCGTCAGCATTTTCTGGTTTTCATCATGTAGATTTGGCACATTTTTGTGTGTGATTCATACCTGAATACCTCCTGTCTTTTGGTACTTTTACAAATGATATTTTAAAAAATAATTCCAATTGTTCACTGCTTATATAGAGAAACACACTGATGTTTTATACTGACCTTGAATCTTGCTAAATTAACTAATTACTTCTAGTACTGCTTTTTCAGATTCTTTGGGATTTCATATGTAGACAATTATGCTCTCTCTGAATATAGACAATATTATTTCTTCTCTTCCAATATATGTGCCCTTTTTTTTTTCTTTTTCATGACTTTATTACACTGGCTAGAACCTCCAGGATGTAGGCATGTTGAAAGAACACATCCTTGCTGACAAGGAGAACCCTGTGCACTAGTTACCAAAGCCAGGAGAGGACCCCAACAGCGTGGAGGGTAGCAAAGATCATCACTATGCCAATCACCGGGAATAAAAGTCCAAACATTTCCACCCACCACATCTTGGTATTGGAGTTGCCCAGGAAAACACAACACAGCCAAGCACTGGACGGAAGAACAGTTTTATTTACACAGAGAAAGATCAACTCCAATAGCGTCCGTCCATGAGTCCCTCATGGCCAGTGGGTCCCACGAGGCAGCCAACACAGAGCAGTTAGCCTGCACACACTATTCTTGTGCTATAGCAGAAAGACCCTTCCTCCACCTCCATGGGGTCTGAAATACTGAAGGGTGGGGGCGTGCCTGAGGGCCACTGACACACACGCTTAAGCAGAACAAAGGAGTACACATTGAGTCTGAAACAGGGGAAGATACTCCCACCAAGATGGTAAGCCCAGCACTGGCTGTATGGGCTCCTAATCTCTGGGTGAGGAGGTGTTCCAGGCCCAAGACCTGTTCTCCCGTGACAAGATGGGGGTCAAAAGACAGTGCACATTAGACTGCCTTTCCCAACTTTGCCTCATTGCTGATCTTATAGGGAAAGCATTCAGTCTTTGGTCATTAAGTATGATAATGGCTGTAGGTTTTTTGTAGATGTCCTCTGTAAAATTAAGGAAGTTCCCTTCTATTACTGGTTTGTTGAGAGTTTTAAACTCATGAATGTGTACTGAACTTTGTCAGATTCCTTTTCTGCATTTACTGAGATGGCAATATAATTTTTCTTTTTCAAGTGTGTTAATATGGTGAATTACATTGATTGGTTTTGTTTTGGTTTTTTTTGCTTTTAAAGATTGGCACCTGAGCTAACATCTGTTGCCAATCTTCTTTCTTTTTTCTTCTCCCCATGGCCCCCCTAGTACATGGTAATATATTCTAGTTGTAGGTCCTTCTGGTTGTGCTATGTGGGACACCGCCACAGCACGGCTTGATGAGCTGTGCCATGTCTGCACCCAGGATCCGAGCTGGCGAAACCCTGGGCTGCCAAAGCAGAGCGTGTGAACTTAACCACTTAGCCATGGGGCCGGTCCCTACATTGACTGTTTCTGAATGTTGGACCAGTCTTGTATTCCCAGAAGAAATCCCACTTGGTCATGATATATGATAATACATCTTTATCTATTGTTAGATTCAATTTGCTAATATTTTGTTGAGGATATTTGTGTCAATGTACATAAGAGATATTTCTGTGGTTTTCTTGTATTGTTACATAGTTTTCTATTTTTGATATCAAGGTAATGCTGGCCCTGTGAATTAGAATATTTTCTATTCTATTTTCTGAAAAAGTTTGTGTATAATTAGTATTATTTCTTCCTTAAGTGTTTGGTATAACTCACCAGTGGAGCTGTTTGGACCTGAGGTTTTCTTTGTTGGAAGACTTTTAGCTACAAATTCAATTCTTCTAGTAAAGGACTGTTCAAGTTATCCACTTCATCTTGAGTGAGCTCTTTTAGTTTTTCTCTTTCAAGAGATTTGTTCTTTTCATCTGAGTTTTCAAATTTATGCTATAAAGTTGTTTGTAATATGGTTGGCCCTCTGTGTCCTGCAGGTTCCTCATCCCTGGATTCAGCCAACCTCAGATCGAGTTCCATGTTTATGATTTGTGGTTGGTTAAATCTGCAGATGTGGAACCTGCAATGCAGGGGGCTGACTAAGGCCCTTGAGCATCTGTGGATTTTGGTATCCGTGGGGGTCCTGGAACCAATCACCCTTGGATACGGAGGGACAACTGTATTCCTTTATCCTTTTAATTTCTGCATATTCTGTAGTGATGTCACCACTCATTCCTGATATTAGTGATTTTTGTCTTCTATTTGTCTTTATTACTATGGTTGGAGGTTTATCAATTATTGTTCTTCTCAAAGAATCAGCTTTTGCTTTTATTTTCTCAATTGTTTTTCTGTTTTTTATTTTACTGATCTCTGCTCTTAGCACTATGTCCTTCCTTCTGCCTGCTTTGGATTTAATTTGCTCTTTTTTATGGTCTCTTAAAGTAGAAACTTGGATGACTTGATACTGGTCTTTTTTTTTTTTTTCCTGAGGAAGATTCACCCTGAGCTGACATCTGTGTCAGTCTCCTTCTATTTTATATGTGGGTCGCTGCCACTGCGTGGCTAATGAGTGGTGTAGGTCTGCACCTAGGATCTGAACCTGCGGACCTCGGCCACCAAAGCAGAGTGCGCAAAACTTAACCACTAAGCCACAGGGCCAGCTCTGAGACTGCTCTTCTTTTATAAGCACTTACTTATAAATTTCCCCTTTCCACTTATAAATTTCCCCTAAGCGCTTGTGTGAGCTTTATCACACACATTTTGGTAGGTTGTGCTTTTTCATTTCCATTCAATTCAAAATATTTTCTAATTTTTTTTCTTTTCTTTTTTTTGTGAGGAAGATTGGCCCTGAGCTAACATCTGTGTCAATCTTCCTCTATTTTATGTGGGATGCTGTCACAGTGTGGCTTAACAAGTGATGCTAGGTCCATGCCCGGGATCCGAACCTGTGAACCCCAGGCTGCCGAAGTAGAGTGTGCATACCCAACCACTATGCCACTGGGCTGGCCCTTCTAATTTCCCTTGTGACTGCCTCTTAGACCATTAGGTTATTTAGAAATGTGCTATAAAATTTCTAAATATTTAGGAATTTTTCTAGATTTTTAAATTCTATTATGTTCAAAAAACATACTGGGTATGATTTATAATTTTAAAAAGTGTCTTAAGGGGCCGACCTGGTGGCGCAGTGGTTAAGTTCACACATTCTGCTTCTCGGTGGCCCAGGGTTCACCGCTTTGGATCCCAGGTGCAGACATGGCACCATTTGGCAAAAGCCATGCTGTGGTAGGCACCCCACATATAAAGTAGAGGAAGATGGGCATGGATGTTAGCTCAGGGCCAGTCTTCCTCAGCAAAAAGAGGAGGATTGGCAGTAGTTAGCTCAGGGCTAATCTTCCTCAAAAAAGAAAAGTCTCAAGCTCGTTTTATGGCTCACAATGTGCTCTATCTTGGTGAATGTTCCATGTGCACTTGAAAGAATGTGTATTTGGCTGTGTTAGGTGGAGTGTTCTATAAATATCAGGTCAAGTCGGTTGATACTGTTATTCACATCTATATCCTTATTGATTTTCTGTCCACTTGTTCTATCAGTTACTGAGAGGGGGTGCTGATGTCACCCATTATGATAGTAGATTTGTACACCTTGCTGTTCATATAGTTACTCCAGTTTTCTTTCGGTTAGTGTTTGCACAGTGTATCTTTTCGTTTACATTTCACCGATGCATATGTGCGTCTATGTACATTTCACCTCTCTATTTGTATAACTAGTTTTTTCCTTTTTATTGCTGGGTAGAATTCCATAGTGTGGATATATCAGTTTGTTTAACCACTCACCTATTGAGAGATATTTGGTTGTTTCCAATTTTGGGCTATTATAAATAAAGCTATGAACAATCATGTTCAGGTTTTTATGAAGACAGAAGTTTTCATTTCTCTAGAATAAATGTCAAGAGTAATTGCTGGGTTGTTTGATAAATGTATGTATACATTTTAAAAAAAATGCCAGGGGCCGGTCCAGTGGCGCAGTGGGTAAGTGCACACCTTCCACTTTGGCAGCCCAGGGTTTGCCGGTTCGGATCCTGGGTGTGGACATGGCACCGCTGGTCAAGCCATGCTGTGCTAGGCGTCCCACGTGTAAAGTAGAGGAAGATGGGCATGGATGTTAGCTCAGGGCCAGTCTTCCTCAAAAAAAGAAAGAAAGAGAAAGAAAATACCAAATTATTTACTAGAGTGGCTGTTGTATTCTATATTCCTTCCAGCAATGTATGAGATCCAGTTTTTCCATATCCTCACCAGGGTTTGGAATTGCACTATGTTTTATTCTCCTGTGTTATATTCTTTTAGTTTTATAGTTTTATGCTTTGCATTTAAATCTATGATTCACTTTGAGTTAATTTCTGTATAAGGTGTGAGTTTTAGGTCGAGGCTTATTCTTTTGCTTATGGATATCCAGTTGCTCCGGCACATTGTTGGAAAGCACTATCGCACATTGGATAGCACTTCAGCACACATTGTTGAAAAGACTGTCCCCTCTCCATTGAATTGCTTTTGCAACTTTGTCAAATACCAGTTGGCTTATACTCGTGTGAAACTATTTTGGGGCTGTCTCTTCTGTTCCATTGATCTGTGTGTTTATCCCTCTGCCAGTACTACAGTCTTGAATGCCACAGCTATGTCTTGAAATCTGTTGGTTGTCTTTCTCTGTATGAATTGGTCACACTTTCCTTGTTCTTTCTATGACAAGTAATTTTGGATTCTGTCCGAAAAAATTCCACTGTGATACTGTGTAGATGGTGGGTTCTCTTAAAATCTTACGGAGGATGTTAAATTTTTTTCTTAACCTATCAACCCAGCTTAGGCTTAGACCAAAAGTTGTGTCTTGCTTTCTGTGGGCAGTGCTTCCAATGTCAGTTGTCTTTTCAAAGCCTTTTCAAAGCTGTTTTCTTTTTTGACTTTCCCACACATCCCTCACTCAGGATGTCCATGTCAGGGCCATGGTTTAAATCTTAGCTCAGGTCATAAAGCCTTTGCTATATTGTTTCGGGTCTGTCTTGCACATGTGTTTCTCAGGGCTTAGTATCAGGCTTGAGCATGATCTAAATGTGAAAGGTTGTGTTTTAAATTTGCCCTGTCCATGCACAACTCAGGGGTGAGCCTAAGTGTTACAGTGAATTGGGTAATCCCCTTCCTCAAGTCTCTCCTTTCCAGAATTCGTGTTACACTTCCTGGCCTGCAAGTTGCCCTCTTCTTGGTTCCTTTGGACAGGAAAGCAAGATTCTGTTGGAAGTTGGCCATCTACGTGACCACACATTTCTCCAGCTGAGTCTGCCCTTGGGGGCTTAGCTGAGACAAAAGAAACTCAGGGAATTCACCCCTGTATGGATTGCTTTTCCAACTTCCTTCCACAATCCATCTGTTTTTGTTTTCTTCTCAGAACCCTTAGGTAGTTGCTTTATGAATATTCTCAAGAGGTTTTAGTTGTAATTCACAAGAGATAAGCTGTAGGAGCGTAAGTGCCTTGGTAGAACCAAAACCTTCCTTTCATCTCTGTGGGAAGGTTTTTAGCTACAAATTCAATTTATTTGAGAAATAGCTTTTCAGAGTTTCTATTTTAGAGTTTCAATTATGATATTGTATTTTTGTTGTGTTCTTGGAAGAAATTGTCCATTTCATCTAAGTTATTAAATTTATTGTCAAAGTTGTTCAAAATATTCATTATCCTTTTAATCTTTATAATATCTATAATGTTCTTGCTTTCATTCCCGATATTGCTAATTTGTTCCACCAGAGTTATGGGCTGACTGACATTCCCCCCAAATTCATGTACTGAAGCTCTAACCCCCAGTACCTCAAAACTGACTGTGTTTGGAGAAAGGGCTTTTAAAGAGGCAATTAAGTGAAAATGAGAGCATTAGGGTGGGCCCTAATCCAAATGACTGGTGTCCTTTTAAGGAGATTGGAACACAGAGAGAGATGCCAGGGGTGCAGGAGTGACGACCACGCAAAGAGGCAGCAAGAAGTGGGCATCTGCAGCCAAGGGGAGGCCTCAGAGGAAACCAAGCCTGCCAGCGCCTTAGTCTCGGACTTCAAGCCTTCAGAACTGTGCGAAAATAAATGTCTGTTGTTTAAGCCCCTCAGTCTGTGGGATTTTGTTATGGAAGCCCTAGTGATGAATATTAGACTTTTCAAAAACCTACTTTTGCTTTGTTGATTTTCTCTATTTTCAGTTTCATTGATTTCTCCTCTTAATTACTTTATTTTACTTCCTTTGCATTTAATTTACTCTTCATTTACTAGCCTAAGGTAATGCTTAAATAATTTAAACTTTCTTTTCTGAAATAAGTATTTCAAGTCATAATTCTAAAATAAGCATTTTAATTCATAAACTTCCCTTTAACATCTGTTTTAGCTTTATCCTGCAGATGCTCATGTAGCTTTCTTCTTTGACACTTGTTAATTGTCTATGGCCATATGTTTTATTCCCACATATGATACAAACCCCACAGTACACTGTCATTCATTTTACTTTGAACAACCATTTGATTTTTCTTTAAGAAAGGAAAATTGTTTTCATATTGATCCACATAATCTAGTCACCATTTCCAGAGCTTTCGTTCCTTCCTGGAGACCTGACTCTGCATCTGGAAATTCTTCCAGCATTTCCCTCAGCATTCCTGCAGGATGGGTTACTGGTGGACAAATTCTGTTTTTTGTTCATCTCAAAATGTTTAATTTGCCTTCAGTTTTGAAAGATGTTTTCCTGTGTATTGATCCTAAATTTGACAATCCTCCCTTTAGCACCTAAAGATATCATTCCATTTTCTCCGGGCCTGTATTGTTTCTAAAGAAATGTAAGCTATCAGATCTTTACTTAGTAATGTGACTTTTTCCCTCCTCGGGCTGCTTTTGAGAATTTACATTTATCTCGGGTTCTCAGCAGTTTGACTGTTACGGTGTGCATGCGGTTTTCTTTTTCTTCTTCCTGCTTCAGGTATGCTGGCTCTTGGACCAGTTGGTATTTTTGATGAAATTTGGAAAACCTTCAGCCATATTTCTTCAATTATTTTTTTCTACTTCATTCTCTCTTTCTTCTCCCATTTGGTTCAGTCTCATAGGTCTTTGAGTCCCTGTTAATTAAGAAAAAAACCCTCTGTGTTTTATTTTATTTTTTGACTTAGTTTTAAGCTCTTCTGTTCTGCATTAATCTCATCCAATTTATTTTTCATTTATTCTTTAGTTTTAATATTTCCATTTGGTTCTTATAGTTTTCATATATTTCCTGAAATTCTCTATTTCTTACTCATTCTATCTTTTCCTGTAGATTCTTTAATGTATTTATTATAGTTATTTTAAAGTCCTTATTTACCAGTTTTAACATCTGCTTATCTCTGTATCTGTTTCCAGTGACCATGGGTTACATTTTTCTGTTTCTTTATATTTCTAGTAATTGTGAATGATACATGGTATTTTCTATTTTACAACATATGGAGGCAACACAGCAATGTCAATGCTCATCAAGGCAACTGAAATGAACATTTTCATGTATATCCTTGGAATGTATTTCTCATTTCTCTTTTTATGATAAACCAAATTTTCATGGCATGATTTCGATCTTGACCTTTTCCAAGAACTTGGTTTTTCTGTATTTGAAATTACCTTAAGAAAACAACAGTGGTGGCCAGCTGATGGTGTAATGGTTAAGTTTGCATGCTCCCCTTCGGTCGCCCAGTGTTCATGGGTTCAGATCCCAGGTGCAGACTTATATACCATTCACTCATCAAGCCACACTGTGGCAGCATCCCACATACAAAATAGAGGAAGATTGGCCCAGATGTTAGCTCAGTGACAATCTTCCTCAAGCAAAAAGAGGAAGATTGGTAACATGTTAGCTGAGGGCCAATCCTCCTCACCAAAAAAAAAAAAAAAAAAAAGAGAGAGAGAGAGAAAGAAAGAAAGAAAAGGAAACAACAGTAACAACAACATGACAGCTGTGGAAATACAGCCACAAATGGTTTACTACAGAAGCATGTCCCTGATCCCTGAAGTTAACAGTCTAGTTACAGGCAGTGTAGTCTATTAGTTTTCCTCAGGGTTATGGGCAACTTTAGAAGAGGGAGGCTCCAGAGAGTCTAAGAAAAGATGCCTTACAGAGACAGGGAAAATAAAACAGTAACCTTAAATTTTAGGGGTAAACCCCAACAACACATTTTAACAAACCAAGCCAAAACTGCAGAATATAAGCAAGCATCAGATCTGGACAGATACACCATGCCCTTGGAGACCCAATGTAGTTGTGGAAACAGACAGGAGCGACAGAAAGATGACCAGGTCAAAATTCAAGTTTCCAGAGGTACCAGCCAAGTCTAAGGGTACAGACAAATAGGTATAAAAACTTCAAGTAAACAGAAGGGCTGCAGAATCTGGAGTGTGTGGGTCCACTGACAGGAGAGAGAACATGGCTATCATCTTTGTTCTCTCTGCCTGGTGATAGGCTGTCTCACTTTGAGGGCAAAAGGGCTGGTAGGATTACACTAAACTCTGAAGTTAAATTCTGTGTTTGCTAATAATTGTGGTATGAAAGCAGCTTTCAGAGTCCCAACAATTTTACTTGCACCAAAGAAAACACATGGTCTTAGCACATTATTGTGAGCCTGATACATATTAAAATAACACAAAAACTCCTCTATCACTTATTTCTACAATATACATCAATTAGATGGATGGTCATGTACTTCAAAAGGCACATTTTAAACAAGTTAAGCAATTTAATCTTCCTTTTGGGTCTAATTATTGAGGATTTAAAAATCTTGTTAATGGATTATGTGTACAAGTAATTCTGGTTGAGCTATTTTATTTCTATAATTGGTGCCATTAAACAGCTCATTTTTCACATGCCTTTTTATGGAAGTGGGAAAATCCACGATGTTCCATGTCTACCTAGTTGTTAAAAGGGAATTTGTGGTGATCTGTCCACGAAAATATTTTCTTTATAGGTTAACTCACCCATGAAATAAAAAAAACCACAGACAAGCTCTCCTTTCCAACCAAACTTGACTATCTTCTCCTTTCTCAACATGTGGCTCCTTTGGTTTTCAAAATTAATTTACCCTGTTGGGAAACTAAGTCTTGTCCTTGGCCATCAACACAACTCTTTTGTCTCAAAAATGAGATCTTTTTAAAATGGGAATTCAAGTCTGAAAACTATGGAAATTTCACTCTCCAAGCTAGCAATCTGTACACTTATCTTTGTATATTCCAACCAAATGGTCAATATTTTTACTCTTTCAATGTGCTTGGGGGGTGTAGGGACACCTATTTAGGGACAGGAGTAACAACTCATCTAGGCTGATTGATGCCATCTACCTGCTTCAAATTGAGCACTGTCACGGGGATGGGGTCTCAAGGCAGTGTCTGTGTGAACACACTACCACCCCGCAGGTTGTCTGGAGCAATCACTAGGTAAGCGCTCATTAGCAGTGAATAACTGCCTTCTCAGAGGATGCAGGAAGACACGCTTGGCCGCTACATTTTCAGTCAATGCCAGGGCAAGAAGAATCTAGGTGTTACTTTTGGTAGTTGTTAATTCTCCTGGAAAACTCTGGACTCTTTTCAAGTAAAATGGACAATCTTAAGGGAAAGTAGGCTTCAGAATGTTGTATATGTGATACTGGGCAAAAGGAGGCAATCATCCTAGTCACAGAATGGTTACTTTGCCATGGAAACCAGATAAAATATGGGTTGGAAGATAGAATTCTTTACACAAAGAATGTCTTTAGAAAATATAAATGAAATGTTGCCAGCTCTTACATTTACTTTTGAATATTCCAAATTTCATAAGTGATACTGAGTTTAGAATGCTACTGTATTTTAAATTTATATTTACTTTTAATGCACATTCATAAGGCAAAGTTACTTTTAAAGCTTTTAAAATACATACTCAGTAATAGGGATAAAACAAAATCACAATAAATACAGTGATGCTTCTGATACTGAGCAAACGTCTTCATTTAATACTTATCACATTTAGGAACACACACTATGCCCTACACCACCTTAACATCCATGAACAAAATTCTTCCATCAGATAATTCAGTCTAATGGGGGAAGAGAGATGCGTAAATTATAGCCCAAGGTGGCAAATGATGTGTCAGGAAGATCAAACAAGTGTATGTTAGGATAGGTCTTGAAGGTGTGTAGGCGTTTGCCAGGTAGGAGATAAGGTAGGCCATGCAAGCAGAATCATATGTGGGAAAGCCCGGAGTTGTCAAATTGTCTCTGAGGGAAGTTGAGGAGGTGGATAAGGGCCAGTGCTCAACCTTTTCCCTAGCGAACCAGTGAATAACGTTGAATAGTGATAACTGCTCTCATTTGTAAAGAGAGAACAATCATTCGCACACTTGGGTACTTCATTTTTGATTTTTTTTAGGAAGATTAGCCCTGAGCTAACATCGGCTGCCAATCCTGCTCTTTTTGCTGAGGAAGACTGGCCCTGAGCTAACATCTGTGCCCATCTTCCTCTACTTTATACGTGGGACGCCTGCCACAGCATGGCTTGCCAGGGGGTGCCATGTCCACACCCGGGATCCGAACCGGCCAACCCCGGCCCACCGAAGCGGAACTGCACACTTAACCACTGCGCCACCGGGCCGGCCCAAGGGTACTTCTTCATTAGTAATAATCCCTGTTGCATCCCTCATAACGATCCAGACACAATTTAAACCTTGCAACCATACTCAGTGCCAGGAGGGGATGGCTCAGATGGATGGGGAGTTTGCTTTCTTCACAAATAACTATTGATAGCCCTCCACAAGTAAACCACACATTCTGAGAAAAATCATGTGCATGCTCAGCAAACATGCAGTTTTAAGAGTCTCACACTTCCTTCTGATCACTCTTTGCCCCAAGCCCGCCTAGATGGAAATTCTGGAGCTGCTCTCCTTTGTGGATTAGGGAAGCGAGAGTCAGAGAGGTGACAGGACTTGCAGAAAAGTGGGAGGCCCATAGCTCAGGTGATTGGACTGCTGAGCCTGTGCTCCAAACCACCCTTTCATCCAAGGAGCATCAGAGGACGACTTTGCGCACACAGAGGAAGAGAATGGCACTTTTTTTTTTTTAATGGAGATCGCTCTGGCAGCAGAATAGAGAATGGACTGGAGTAGGAGGGGACTGGTGGCCGGGAAGACATAATCCCGGTTAGGGGACCTGATTGTACATTTGTATTTTCAAAAAAGGGATGCTACATCATAGGCTGCTTTGACAGGCAGATATTTAATATTGGTTAAATTAAAATACCTATAACTGTTACTAAATGTATCCATATACAATAAAAGCCATAACCTCTGGAGTTTGGATTATCATCTTTAACTCAAATGATTTTAGATAATGATTAATGAAATTAGGGGAAAAAGGACAACATAATCTATGTCTTCTGAAGGCAGAGAAAGGTTCTAGATGTAAATGCTGTGAAGTTACGCTCATAAATAGCTTTAAAAATCATATTTGTTACTATGTAACCGGATTCTAGAATCCATGAAATTTTTTTTTTTTAAGGAAGATTAGCCCTGAGCCAACATCTGCCACCAATCCTCCTCTTTTTGCTGAGGAAGACCAGCCCCGAGCTAACATCCGGGCCCATCTTCTTCTATTTTATATGTGGGACGCCTACCACAGCATGGCTTGTCAAGCGGTGCCATGTCTGCACCCGGGATCCGAACTGGCGAACCCCAAGCCGCCAAAGCGGAAGGTGCGCACTTAACCTCTGCGCCACCGAGCCAGCCCCCCATGATGAAATTTTAATTTTCAAGCTTACCATTACACTAAGACTTCTGCTTCAAGTCTTTTATAGGAGCAAGGAGAAAATTTTAAAACAAAAAAACAATAATTTGACCTATCCTCATGGTTCTTCTGTTAAAAATCTAAACATATCCTTTAACAATAACTCTAAAAGCTGAATTTGGGCCTCTCACTGAGAAAGTCTTTTATCAGCATCGGTTGAACACTCTAGTTGTCCATAATAGAAAATACTACCTTACTTTGCAAAGCCTCGAAGTTTACGCCTCCACATCCATTGTCACTTAATCCTCGCAAGAAACTGGTAGCATTTTACGGTTGAGAAAACAAATTCAGAAGCTAGTGAATTTTTAGAGCTAGCTGTGGTGAAATGGTTCTACATACAGAATGTTTCCTACCACATGTCACTCTCTCTCAACGAACATACTATCCAAGTATCTATGATTATTGATCTTTACTGTTTGAATCTGCAGTGTGACCTCAACTAATACAAGGCTATGTGGTTCAAAATTGCACGTACTTTTGAGTTTTATAAATTGAAGAGTTTTATTTTACTAAAGTCACTCAATATTTAAGAGTCCTACAGGAATTCCTTCTCAAAAAAAATTGTACTATAAATAACTTCATATTTACACATTATTTTTTGGTTTTCTCAAATGAAGGCAATTCGAAAATAATTCCTATCTGTCTGTAGGTTGCTTTGTCTTAGGTAATTTTCTGGACTCCGATAATTTGCCACAGGAATTAGGGAGTCAGGGGCTTAACAATGACCCGGAAGTCTTGAGCTTCTTGTGGGAAATGGGTTAAAAGGTCATGATGAGATTAATTCTGATGGATTCAGAGAACTTTAAAATTGCCCACTTGATATAATGGAAAGATAGTCTCCCTATAAAGGAAATGAAATACTTTCACTATTTACAGGAAGGACTCAGGTCAAAGCAAGCAGGCCAGATGAAAGGGTGAAGGCACAATGCAGGGCCAGAGATAAGCAGAACACTTTAATACACGAGTCTAAGTTACTTCAAACGTAGCATATCTAAGAATCAATGAACGGAGGAATAAGGAGTTATGATGTCTGTTAACCTACAGTGTTCCTTTATTAAGTTTGAAAGAAAAGCAAATACTGTAAAAAAAAAAAAAAAGTTTTAATGAGAGACCTCTGTTTGAGATGTTACAAAGTTTAAGAATCCTGAAATATTTTAGCTAAGAATTAAAAAGCAGGGTGATATTTAAGGTTTAAAACCACCATTTGGGAAATGTTAAGAATTTGTCATTACTGAGAAAAATGTAAGAATACACCTTACAGGAAAAGACTGTTGGGTGTCTCCATATTTATTGTTTTACTCTTATGTACGTAGACTTCACTCCAGCTAGCGAGGGATGTGAAGGTCCCAGCAAATGAAACTTCTTTTCGCTTCACCAAACTATATAGAAAAAGCTACAAGTTCCTGATATGAGGGAAAATTTTGAGCAAAATGAGCACCAACTTCAACCATGATTTTCTACAGTAGAACAAAGTTAATTACCAAAACAATTTAAACATTTATAATATTTCATCTTGTGCATACTGAAAATGTGCAGTCTTATTTTTACAGCATTTCCCATTTAAAAGAACAATTTCCAAAGAGATAGCTGTATTTTTAGCTGCTCTGTATAATCACATGCAATAGACATTTCTAGGAAAAAAGTAACATCAAAACCCATTTTACTGATTTTCTCTCTATCCTTTGAGATTCTAGTCCAAAATATTAGGTCAACTCTTGATTTTCCTTGAATGGTTTATCCACTTTCTGCATTCCTGTAATAACTCAGTCTTTTCCTTTCACTACCCTGGCAATTTCCAGGCTCCCAACGGCAGAGCTGGGACACAATTAGACCATGGTATGATGTGGGGTCAGTATGTTTCCCAAAACATATATTTGCCAAAAATAATTTTTGTACTGTCTGTTTTATATTATCAATTTAAAAATTCTTTACCCCATCATTAGTACAAATAAGGCTTGATCAATTCTTGAAGTTTTACCATGTACATTTTATCTTTCCATTTCTGATGTTTAAAAATATATTCTATGTAGCTTATAAAAAACTTGAATATACTTAACCCATTTTTAAGAGAAAGTTTTGTTATCTGAGCTGTTTGGAAATTCTTTTGCTTAATATAGAGCACATATGAATTAAACACATGAAAAGCATACATATTGAATTGAAATGTCCCCCAACCTAGAATAATGCTTATAAGAAAAATTATATGTATTTCTCATGAGAAAACTCTGATAATGAAACAATACAGTATAACTCTGCAACTTAATATGTAAGTCAGCAAGGATACAAATACACCCTCCTTTTCCCTGTCTCCATCCTCTGGCACTTAAAAGAATTATTTGGGAGTTAACATAATTATACTTTCAAGAGAAGCTGTTTCAAAGAAAAACAAAAATTTATTGTAGAGTAAAAAATATGAACAAAGATTTCCACTCTTCTTCTTTGGCTCCAATAATGAAATTTGCTTTCCTTTCCTTCTTACTCCTTTGAGATTTTAGGGGACTTTTGGTTCCCTCCCCTAGGATACAAGAGTTCTCCACAGTCTACCTTAAAAACTCCTCTGGGGAGAAAGTGCTCATCCAGACTACACAGCAAAGATCAGAAGCATACCAAGTAGGGAGGGTGGGAGGCAGGCAGCAAGTTCTTTACAGCATTTCTGTAAAGAAGTGCATATCTTGAAAAGTCTAAGAGTTTGGCTGCTTTTTATGATCACCATGCACAGCGGCAGTGGTAGTGATGGTACTTTTCTCCTCTTGGGGAGAAGGCTCCCGCGGGCCTGCTCCCCTGCCCCCCACCTTTGGTAAGGCACTGAAGGAGACTCCCCTCATTTTCTCTTGGAGTCTCCTGGCTTATTTCTTGTAACATGTGCTCACCTTAATGAAATCACGTATGAAAAAGGACTGTCCTTACACTGTATCAATGGCTGTGGTACTTACTGATTTTCTTCACGCCCAAATCAACGTTTTGTGTGGTTTTATATCTAGTTGCCAGGAAAGCAAAGATAAATATAGGACTACTAAAAGAACACATTATAAAAGAAAGCAAGATATTTAGATAAAGCAGCAGGCTGCAGCTTTTTCACGAGATTAATTAAAATTAAATTATAGAGGAAGAAAAAAAGTCCTGAAAATCAGTGCTGCATTTGGGGAAATGTAGAGAGTACACTTGAGTTGGATAAACAAAGTAAGGAAAAAAATGCCACGTTACATTTAAAATTTAATTAACATTGTAATAAATGTACATCAGTTGAATGAAGTTAATTTTAAAAGGGAAAGGTTACGTCAATATTCCAGCAGGTATCTTTCTTAGTCAAGACTCAAACACTGAGCTGAAGATACCTTTGGAAGAAAAGTTATCAGACTTCAAGATGGCGGCTTTCTCTTTAGACTGAAGAAATCAGTAATGAGTCTATCACAGAATTTATAAAGCACCTTCCCATAAAGTACATGATCTCATTTGAGCTCTCAACAATGCTGTGAGGCAGACCCTGTTAACAGTGGAAGGTAGTACATAGATCTGAGGACCGAATATTGACCCCACCACACAGTCACTGTGTGAACTTGGGAATATTACTTAAGTGCTTTGTACCTTGGTTTCTCCATATGAAAAGTGAGGATGATGACTGTCCCTATGTCATAGCTATTGTGGGAGTGAATGAGATAATAAATACTTTAATACAGTACCTGGTCCATGGTAAGTGCTCAATAAATGCTGCTATATGTTTACTAGTTACAGGTGAAGAAACAGACTAGGAGGGATTAAGTCCAAAGTCACAGGATTACTAAGTAGCAAAACTACAAGCAGAATTCTAGACTGGATGTATTCCTACCACCTGTACTACCTGTAAATATCTACTTTTAATTAGAGTACAGATCTGACTTTTGCACTATTTTTACAGTCTTTTCTGTGCAGCTGAAAATGTCATCTGAGTTTGACAAATTCAATGGCATTATTAACATGATTTCCTATTTAAAAACACCAGTCTTTTAGTGGAAATGTAAGTTAATCACAGGCATTAAAAAGGAATGGTCTCTATGGACAATTAGGGTGGACACTACAACCTAGGGCTACAAAAGTTCATTTTGGTTTTTCTTTAAACCTCAGCACAATGGAATTCTATAGTCTGTTAGTTGGTAGACAGCAGAAATATACCCAGCTCTGTGAGGGCAGGGATGTCTGTTTACTGCTGCATCTCAAGACTAGCACAGTCATTAGCAGGTGCACAAACGTTTGTTTAATGAATGAATATTTAAATGAAAAATACCAACTTTAAAATATGTCCTTAACAGTAGGATTCACTTTGCTCTGATACACTTTCCTTTCTATTTTTAAATATATGATAACTAAAAAGTCTAGCATACAGTAACCTACCCATAAAATAGGGAATTTTTATCAAAAGATTCAGAGTAAGAAATAAAAGACTAAATAAGGCCTTGAATAGCTTTATTGAAATCTGTATAAATAAACATGCACATTTCAAATGTAAACTCAAGTGAACTCAAGTGCAGACAAAATTTTAACCTCTGTCATGCAGGAGGTTAGTTTACATTTAAAAAAAAAAAAAAAGGAAAAGAAAAGAAAAAAGAAAAAACCCAAAGCAGCTTTTAAAATACCAGGATGAGAAACCAGCTTTAATATCAAGGTATAAAGCAAAGCCATGATCAACATACCTCATTTATCCTGGTCAAATGCATTTTTTTCTTTTTACTTTTAAATGCTAACATAAATAAATAATTTACCAAAATGTGCACTCACAGAGTGAACTTTTATTTACAATACACAATTTATAATCTATTGTATTTGATTAGTTCAAGTGAAGAACATTATACTTTTTGCTTTAATAACAGTGGGACACAAAGCAATTTCTCAGGTAGTCGATACGGGAAATGTGCCCCAGCGTTTAGATTTCCTATTAAAGGCAGTATTGTATGCCAATTGACAATACATTCTTTCAACTAGATCAAAGGGAAAAAGCAGCAAATAAAAAATGTTTCAAATGTTCACACATATTTTTGGCATCCTGGATCCTTGAATGTGGTGAACTAAAATCAAATTCAAGGTTTGTATGCTTTATATACTGTACAGGTTCTGACTCTGGAACATGCAAATGCCAATTCTCTTATCATAAGTTACCTTCTGAGAAAAGCTGTAAGGCTATGGTGAATTCCATCAGGAACACACAAAGAAAGTTAAGAGACCTACCTTTAAAGCCAATTGTCCATTAATGATTTAAAGACCAATCTATGAAAAAAATTTCTCATCTAAGCTTGATGTAATTATTACTATGGATGCAGAATACTATTAAATGTCCTTATATTACAATAATTGGGAGCGCTAAAAGTTGCCAAATTACCAAAAAATGGGGTAGAGAAAAACAGACAGCAAAAATTTTAATTTTGGACCAACACCAGATTAAAGATATGCATTTTAAAGCAAGTCACAAAGAATTTGAATGGCTAAGAAATAGATCCCAATAGCAGAAAAAATACTTACATTTAACTGAAAAATGGCTTTAGATGGAGTGTGAAATCTAGAACCTGTTTCCACAGTAGCAGTAAAATGAACATTATAATCTGGATTTCTAATGATACTATAAAAGGAAACAACTTTTTCAAGATTGTTTCTTGTATCATGATTTGGTTTTTTAATAGGCCCACATTGATTACCAGGGATAGATTTGAAAATTTGGTTTTCCAAGAATGCTACTGCAGTATGTGTCATGTTCATACTGCAGCTAAATATCATAGTAGTATACGTGGCAGCCTAATGCACATGAACTAGATTATCCAAAAACTAAGTTCAGCCATAGTTTTCTTGCAGTATTATTAGAGCAAAATAAATGACCAACATCCACAAATTTAACATTTGTCATCAATTAACTCACATCCAAAAAATTAAAGAAAACATAATTCATCAAAACAGCAGCAAACTTAAAAGGGATTTATTTGTGATTTCCTATATATATTTAGCTTGTAAATACAAGACTGTAAATGTATTAAGAGACAATTTCTGTTAAAGTTTTCATTGTGTTTCACTTCAAGTACTGCACAAGTTAAAATCTGATAAAGGATTTACATTCGCTTATCTGAAACTCCCCATCTCAGATTTCTGTTTAATGTGGTGGGTAACTTCATCATTTCAATAGATACCACCAGCAGGAAAGTCTCTCTTTTATGGCTTCTAGGACTTTCATTAGTTAGTGTGCATACAGTTTTCGTTTTCTATATCATTGTCATTATCATTGCTATCTTCATCACTTTCTAATGGGATGCCTGTGGCAGCTGAAGCACCTTTAGTTTCTCGGTCAAGAGGAAAAAAGCCAGTTCCACTGAAAGTGTCTTGTCTCTGGTAGAAGAGTACATACGCTGCTTTGGACTGTTAAAACAAACAAAGGACGTTAAAATGGTCATGATTTTCAAAGATCACATTAAATTTACTACCAAGTTTGAGCTGGCAACCAATTTTGGTGATGGCATAAATCAAACAGAAAAACCATACATGGTCAAATGGAAGTTACCAAAATTGATTAAATATAAGATGACTTCTACACATACAAGAAGAATGGTCACTGGAATTAACATGTTTATTCTCTTCTAAGTTAGTTGGACAGATAAATAAATGCAACTCTATCACAGATTAACCTAGTTACTCCAACATGAAATAGAATTCTATGCCTTCTTCCCTCCTGTCTCTAAGGAAAAGGTACGCTTTCTCCTTTCTAATAATAATTGCTTCATTCCGTTTGCTCTGGAGCCCAACTTTCCCTACTATCTTAAGGATATCGTTCCATCAGTCATCACTGTGTATCTTGAATACACAGTGTCCTTATCTACTGGACTCTTTGGCATAAAAAATACTTAAGTGTTTTCTCATCATGAATCCCTCTCCATTCTCCCTCTCCTCTAGCTGCCACATACCTCTCTTCCTCTTCCTCACAGCCAGGCTGCTAGACACAGTCTAACAGTCCTGATTCGCTCCGAGGCACACTCCTTGATTCAGTGTGATATAACTGCTGCCCCAAACATTTTATGAAATAGCTTTCACTAGGGTCAATAACCTCCTATAAACAAATTAAATGGATGTCTTTTTGGTTCTTTTAGTCAGTCTCTCTAGCATTGAATGCTTTACTACTCCTCTTTCCTGCCTCAAACCATTTTTGGCTTTTGTGACACCACTTTCCCTTAGATCTTCTATCTCTAGGATTTCTTCTGACTTTTCTGTAGGTCATTAAATCCTGATCTTTAAAAAAAAATCATTCTCTGTCCTCAGCCCACCACTGTTTCTCAATCTGTATCTGCTTACCAGGTGAGTCCTTTAAACATAGGGCTTCCATTGCCACCTAAGACTACAACTTAAATTTGAACTTAGGCCAGTTCTCACCCCTGAACTCTAGGTCCTATTAGTCCACCTATCTATGGAAATTTCCACAGAGCTATCATACAGCTACCTCAAACTTCAACGGCAAATTTTCTTCCAATCTTGGTGAATGGCGAAGTGAGAGTCATCTTCAACTTCTCCCTCTCTGCATCTCTATATCCTTACTTACATCTCATCCTAATCAAGCTCTACTAATTCTATCCAGTAAATATCTCATAAATCCATTTTCCCCTTGTCTAAACACTTACTACCACTACTTTAAATTTAGAAGCTCTTATTGCTTAAATTACATGACAGCCTCCTTTCTGCTGGAGGCTGAAAAATGCTTTCTGCTTTTCTCAGTGCCTTCCAATCTGTCCTCTACAGAGTTCTCAGAGAGATGTTAAGATGTAATTCAATAAAATATTCTTCTATTGCTTAACAATCATCCAATGCTTCTCACAGCCTTTAAGAAAAGGTCTAAACAACGAAGAATGTCATCTTTCTTGATCTGAGTGCCAAATTTAACTCCAGCCTAATTTCTGCCCCAAATTCCTAACAAGTCTTTCCTTTCAGTAATACCAAGTTATTTGCTGTTGCCCTAAATGCCATGTTCTGTCATGCCTCCTTGCTTTTGTGGGTACTGTTCTCTTTGCTTAGTGCTTCTTTTGTCTAATTTATTCCCATGTGAACTTGCTGACTCAGGTCATACACCACTTTCTCCACGCAAACTTTCCTGCCCTGGTCCTGTGTTCTTAACCCCAAATCAGTTGAGACAGCTGTTGCCTTCCTATGTTGCCAAGATATTTAATAGCACTGATCATATATAATCATTACTTTACTTCTCTGGCATGTATAGATTGTAAGCCTGTTGAAATCAGAGAGAGCGGTCTTTTAGTCTTGTTTAGAATAGAGTCCTGTGTATAGAAGGTACTCAAATACTTGCTGACTAAACGAAGAATCATCATTAAGATGCAAAGTAACATCAAATTCATATACTGTATATAAATAATATATCGTGTATTTGAAGGCAAGATTAGGGCAGTGTTGTCAAACAGGCTTTGAAGGAGGACGTAGGCAATTTCAGGATGTTCTGGCTGAGAGATTAAAGGGGAGAGCAAAAGTGAAAAGGGAGGGATATGACTTGAAATTAGAAGTTTAAATATAAACTAGAAACGTAGTTAACTTAGGCATATGCACATTTTAAAAAATATTAAGTGTTCAAGTCTCTGTTATATGTTATAGCTTTAGGGAGATAAGCAACAGTACATAATTTACATATGTACGCATGCACATCTATCTATACATAGATAAAAATATAAAATATCTGTAGAGAAACAGTTCAACATTATTTCACATTTGTTCATTCAAGACAGATTAAAACTATACCAATAATTGGGCTCATAAGTTTATTACGTTGAACAATGTAAGTTGGAGACTTTCATTCATTTCTTTCCTTTTTTTCTCTTTTAAGGATTGGCCCCTGAGCTAACAACTGTTGCCAATCTTTTTTTTTTTTCTTTCTGCTTTTTCTCCCCAAATACCCCCAGTACATAGCTGTATATTTCAGGTGTGGGTCCTTCTAGTTGTGGCATGTGGGATGCCACCTCAGCATGGCCTAATGAGCGGTACCACGTCCGCGCCCAGGATCCGAACTGGTGAAACCCTGGGCCACCAAAGTGGAGCACGCAAACTTAACCACTTGGCCACGGGGCCGGCCCCGAAGGCTTTTAAATTTAAAGCATTATAAAATAAAAAAAAACCTAGTCTCTGCCCTTAAGGAATATATAATTTAAAGTGGGAAATAAAGTAAAGCAGTCAGTGCTTCCTTTATCAACAGAGAACCTCTATGGAGGAAATATCACATGAGCAAATATTGTATGTCTCATTCTTTGTAATACAGTGATTAACACGTAAAATTTACAGAAAGGCAAGATTTATAGAAAAACAAACATACTAGTCTTTCTTAATCAATCAGTGTCTGATAATAAAAATCTGCTCTGATGGGAGGCAAAACAAACACCAATATTTTGGCTCCAGCTGTGGCTGAAAAACTGATGCAAGTGTGAAGAGATGTAATTTCCTCATTTTCCTACTATTCAGAAAATATCATAGCAAGAAATGCATGGGGTTAATTTTTAAAATAATCTATAATTTGTTTTATCTAATTATATCATTTTGAGTTTAAATGTTTAACTGTTATAAAGGATAAGACTTTAATTTAAAAATCATAGGTTATGGTAAGGCCTTTAAAGGACTTTTTTCCTATTTTAGCATTCTGACTTTAAGTAGTCAATGTCTAGAAATGTCGCAGCCTATTTTCCAGAGAAAAATTTTATTTTCATGAGAAAACTCCAGTTTTCTGGTTGAAAACTACTAGAAAAAATTTCAAATTGCAATTCATGCTTCTGTTAGTAGGCAAATTTAGAAGACAAATTTCCACTGAGGGGACAATTTTACACTTTTTAAAATTCGAGCAAGTCTCTCTTAGTTACCAGAATAATTGCTGGAATGTAGACTGCGGTGCTCTCAGCTACCGGAACAATTGCTAGAATGTAGACCGCAGTGCTCTTTGAAAGAGCGGATCCCTTGATTTTCAGGAAATCAGTGGCATACTTACCACAATCTGGTCTTCAGATGCAGTTGAGACACTACTGTCATCAAAGTAGTACCATTTTCCATCATCTTTATTTTTTGCAAAAGCAGTATCTAATGAAAAAAACATAATCACTTCTGTGACTGAACTGATTTCCGGGGGCAACCCTCAAAACTTTAAAATCATTTATATAAGGAATAACTATTAAAATTACATGATAATCATCTATATAAGGCCTATATCTATTAGATATTCAACTGATTCCACTGATTAAAGGTTTTTAGAATAATTTCCTACAATCTAGATGCCTAAGATACTTTTCATGTAAGTTGAAATTTGTGACTTTTCCCTCTCAGGGACAAGCAGAACAAACTTGTTATTTTTTAATTCACAGAACAGCAATACTAATGACAGTAAACGGTAATGAACATTTATGTGCTGCTTGTTGTGTGCCAGGTACCGTGCTATGCACTTTACATGGATTATCTCATAAAGAAGGTATTATCACCATTATTCTTCCAATTTTAGAGAAAGGGAAAGTGGGGCACCCAGAGAAGGTTAATTTGTCCAACTGTACAGCTGTTAGGTAGGATTTAAACCCAAGTCTGTCTCAGATTCCAAAGTTTGAAATTTCAACCTTAATTTAAATTTTCTACGACAAATATTTTCCCAACAATATTATCTCATTAATTTGTAGTGGTTTTTACACCAGAATCTTTTTCAGTCTTTAACAAAAGTACAGAGCAAGAGAAAGGTAACAAGGATAATTAATCTGCACAATTCTTTTTCTTTTTTTTTTTTTAGGAAGATTAGCCCTGAGCTAACTACTGCCAATCCTCCTCTTTTTGCTGAGGAAGATTGGCCCTGAGCTAACATCCGTGCCCATCTTCCTCCACTTTATATGTGGGACACCTACCACAGCATTGCTTTTGCCAAGTGGTGCCATGTCTGCACCCAGGATCCAAACTGGCAAACCTGGGGCCACTGAGAAGCGGAACGTGCACACTTAACCACTGCGCCACTGGGTCAGCCCTGCACAATTCTTAAAGATTTGCTTTATCTTCAAGTTAAAAAAACCCGCCTCCTTTCCCATCTCATGCTTTGTAAAACTACCCAATAACTGAGGAAACAAAGTTGCACAATGTCCCCCAAACAATTATCTGCTGTCGCAGCTTCTAAAAAGTGACACTTTATAGGCTACACCTTCTAAATAGTTCTACCCCTCACAAAACAAAATGTCTCCTGGCTGGAGGCCTCTTGTGGGTTGTAAATTTGTCAATCTGAACTCAAGACCACTGCACTCACAAATTCAAAGAAACATTGTTAGACTGAATAAGAAGACAAGACCTACAGTAACATGGTTTATCAGAGACAAATCCAACAAAAAGAACACAGAGTTTGCAAATCAAATGATGATATCAAAAGAAAGCTAGACTAACGGTGTTTGTAATTCTGAGAAAAAGATGGGAGGGGAAAAAAGGCTGTCAAATCCTGATAAAAGGAACAATAGAGTAAGAAGAGCTATTTATTACAAACATAAATGAAACTAATAATGCAAAACAACTAATAAAAATGTTAGAGGAAACATAAATCAACACTTTAGTAGGAGTCCTGACAAATCTCACTGAAACAGAATGAACATCAAAACCAGAGACAGTAATGATCTGACTGCAATTGATAAGCTTAAACTATTAGAAAACACCGAACTCTATGTGTGAATGGAGAAAACATGTTTTTCAAGCACACAAACGTTTAAGAAACAGACTAGGTATTAAGCTACGAGGAAACCTTAATAAACTCGTAAAGATTAATGTAATATAGACAATGTCCCCAACTGTTATGTAATAAAATCAAAGTTAAGAACAAAAGGAGAGCTTTACAAAAATCATATATTTGGAAACACATATGACTAAATAACCTTGGGCTAATTAGAAAATCAAACGAAATTAAAAATATATATAGAATTGAAAGGCAATGAAAATACATTTCAAAATTTACGAGACAGAGATGAAGCAGTATTTAGAGGTAAATTTATAACTTTAATTATAGCTGTCAATAGAGAAAAAAGAGAAATGGAAAGCAAAAAGCTGACAAGCATTCAATCCAAGAAGTTGGAAAAAGAGCAACAGAGCAAACCCAAAGTAATAATAAGAAAAATACACTAAAGGCAAGAGAAGAAATAAAAAATATACCAAAGGGAAGAGAAGAAATCAATGCGATAGAATACATATATGTAATTACAAAAAGAAAAATTTAATAAAATGGAAAACTAATTCCTCAAACAAATTACTAATATAGACCTCTTGGAAGACCAGTTAAAAAGAAAAAAGAGAAAATAAAGAAAAAGACCAAAATACAGCAGAGGAGTATTATAAACAACTATTCTCAAATAAATTAGAAAATACAGATACATTTTTAGAAAAATAGAAAATGCCAGCACACATTTTGGAAAAAGAAAACTGAATAGACTTTAACAAGCACAACATAAATAGAAAAATGTATGGCTGTAAAGTCCAGATAGTTTTACAGGTAAATTCTACTAGACTTTCAGGAAAAGTTAATTCCTATAGTACACCAGGTACCTCAGGAAACACAGAAAGAGTAAGCCTGTTTTATTAGGCTAGACTGTAATTTTGATTCTAAAGTAAAAACAATATAAAAAAATTACAAGACCATTTCACTATGAATTAAATTGTAACATCTTAAAATTAGTTAACTGGGTACATAAAAAAATACTTCAAGATAAGTAGGATTTATCCCAGGAATGCAAAGACGCTTCAACAGAAAAATCTATCAACTAGAGATTGTAGACTGGTAGAACTGTCCTTAGGAGCTATCTGGCGTGCTTAAATACTCCATTACCCAGCAATCTCACTTCTGGGCATGTAGCTCAAAGAAATTCTCACAGACGGGACAGTAAACAGTAATGTCTATCAGTCATGTGGTGGTAGAAAGTTAAAGACAATTTGGACGTCCACAATGAAGTGAGCAGAGAGGGAAAATATGGCAGATGTAATCATGAGCGGCTAGGATCAAGAGACCAAAAGAGCACAAAGTAACATGCATATGTTTTTAGCATCAAGAGAAAAAAGATCTATGGCAGAGTATCAACAATGTAAATTAACAGTGATGCATGATTTATAAGAGCACATACATCAATGAACACCCTAGAAAGGGAATGGGAGGGAGAATGGTGCAGGACAAGAGCCCTGAACGGAATAGTGGTGATCCTGTGCTTTGAACTGAGGAGTATTAACTCAATCCTCTACTCCCGATGTAAAAATGTTCAAAAGCGGATTCATTCATTAATCAACATTTATTGAACAACTACTATTTGTAAGACACATCTCACATTTCCCCTTTAAGAAGTAATAAATATCTTAAGGAAAATGGAGTTACCAAACATCATGATTTTAGTAAAAAGGTAAACTGTCAACTTACAGTGTCCTCCTCCCATCCCTCCATAGTGGTTGGAAACAGCAATCAAATTATAGCGGCAAGGACCTGCATTTGGATTAATCAGGAATTCTGACATGTCCAAGTCACTGTTTAAAAAAAGAGATCAAGTTAGTTTTATCTTTTCTCTAAATGCAATGAATTCTATTCCCTTCTGTCAAGTGTTGTTTGACTTTCATTTATATATACACATCTCTCACTAAAGAAATTACTAAGAGTCAAATAACTTTATAAAACAAATCATATATATATCCCTGAGATTTGAATGTTTTGGCAAAAATTTTCTTACGGGTTGAGAATTTAAAAATTCTCCACTGATTGTTGTTAGTCATCACCATTTACCATCTGGGTCCTTTTTATTTTTATTTTTTGTAATTTTTAAAGTCATTTTTAGGAATGATTTATTTAAGGAAGAATAAAGGGATAGTGAAAAACAACTTTCTTAGAAATTTTATAATAATTTAAATATACCTCAACTCCAACATTTATTGTATTTTTTCCTGGTTTTGATGATGAATATACCCCAAATGGGCACGCTCTCTGAAATGCAACAGAATGTTTATAATCTGTCATGCATAAAACTGGAACATGACCATCGTATTGCTTATCATTATTTTTGGTTATTCTTTTTGTACTTGCATCATTAAAAAACAACGATTGTAAATTTCAAATACATCTCTAATAGGTTCTAGCTTATCACTACTTCTGGTTCTTCTTATATTTACATTGTCAAAATGCTATATTCTTGAAAACTTTGATGGCTCATAATTTTGTTCAAGAGAAAATTACCATTTTTTCCCATAATTGCAAAACATTTTCAATTTATAAATACCAATTAGAATAAGCAATCCAAAGAATGTTTTCATTATTACCTCATCTATTTCCTTCTAACCACCTTGGAATACATACCTGCCTTCAGCATTTGTCTACTTACTAACTGTATGAAGCAGACTGATGCACAAATATCATAAAATATGAAAGAAAACTATCAATGTTCTTTTAGCAAAATGGGAGAGTACCAAGTTCTTGTAAAATATTGTGTGAAGTCCTTCCTGGACTACATGAATGAGAATAGAATATCCCTTTCTGCCTTCTGAATTGTCAATTATGTTTAGTGAAAGCTTAAAAAAAAAAAAGAAAGGACTACAAAGATGCTGCCTCCAGACTTCTTTATACCTTGTTACAAATATGATGTTATACCCTGGACAATGCAGTAAGAAAACTGAAGGATGACACGATAGGTATGATTTATTATACTACTGCACCATTCTTCCAAGCAATTCCATTATTCCATTTTCATACTACTTTAATATTTTTTTAAAAGCATACTCAGGAATAACTGATAATTAATGGTGAAATAATTTCTAGGAAAAACAAAGTCACTAAGATCCCATAAAGTATCTTAGATTTATAAATAGGGTCAATGAACCCATAAGATATACGTAACACAGAATGAGTTTTATTTTATTTTATAATTTTTCTTATTTTTATTTTTTTTAAGATTTTCTTTTTCCTTTTTCTCCCCAAAGCCCCCTGGTACACAGCTGTATATTTTCAGTTGTGGGTCCTTCTAGCTGTGGCATGTGGGACGCCGCCTCAGCATGGCTTGATGAGTGGTGCCATGTCCGCGCCCAGGATTTGAACTGGCGAAACCCTGGGTCACCCCAGAGGAGTGCGCGAAGTTAACCACTTGGCCATGGGCCGGCCCCTATTTCATTTTTTTTAAAAGTACATTTTCTCTTTGTTCTTTGAAAAATCTCTAAGAAAAACAAAAACTGTTACTGATCCTTACAAATTGTTGGAACTACTCAAAAATATACTCAAAAACTGACACTGGGTCCAATGCTACCTGATGTTTAAAAAAAGTTAAGAGTTGCCCAATGTTTATGAAGTACAATCAAAACTTACTTGATAGGAAAGTCAACTAAAGTATCCAACTTGTCTCTCATGTATCTACTGTAAGAAAATCGCTTGAGATGTACCACAAGCACTGGAGGCAGGGACCACAAATCCAACTTCTTTGTGGCTTGCTGATGTTCTTTACAATTTGGACAATACCTAAACATAAAGAGAAATATTTAAAACTTGACAGAGGTAACGAAAATAATGGATAAAAAAAGTTTGGAGAGTTCCACATTTATTCAGTTAGCAATTAATATATGTATGCCTAATATGTACCAAACTGAAAGGAACTCCTATTATTATTTTTACCTTCAATACATTTTCCAAATAGATACAACTATTATAAATTAATATGTAAATAAATAATCAAAGAAATGATGAGGGCTAGATTATTTACATTTTAGTAGGCTAAAAAGACATATATGTATCACAAAACTGTGCTGAGATACAGGTATTAGAAAATCTCAAAAGTCCTGGGCTTTAATGGAATTAATAACACCACAAAACACATCATTACCATTTTCCTAAAAAAGCCTCTCTCAAAATGGCTACACAGCTAAAAATTGTTGGGAAAAAGTAACTAAAATTAATTATTCATAGTAAAATGGCTATTATGGAAAATAGAGTAATGAGATCAAAGCTTAACATAATATACTTTTAAAGACAATCTCATCCCTCTTAATAGACTATTATCATATAAAGAAATCCTTATTATTTAAAATGTCAAAGGGAATTTAGTTATCACTTTTTCAACTTGATGTAGCACATACCTAAGTATAAATCCTTGAAAAAATAATTAGAAACAATTATTTAACTTTGTCTCTTACCAGGGATCTTCAGCACCTAGCTTTTCTTTTGTTGTAAAAAGCTCAATGCAATCTTTTAATTTCACAAAGGGTTTTTTAGGAGGTTTATATTCCACACTTTCATGTTTTTCAAAATCCTAAAGAGAAGTATTTCTTGAGTTAAGAGAACAAATGAAACAAAACTTATTTTAGTGATACCATCTTACTATGAACAGTAATGAAAAACTCCTAAACTTTCTCAAAAGAATCATAAAGCTATTTCAGCTGAGATTTACACCACACTTGGAAAAACTCCTGTATATACACCTATATGGACGACTCAAAAGGATAAACAAAAAGCATGTTCCAAACCAGCAAGCCTTTTCTCTACTAGTACATAACCAATTTTCTTCTGGCAAAATAAACACATTCGGTAAAAGAAGGAGCGTGAGACGACAGTGTGATCAACATGGGAAGGACAAAGGAGGAATGAGTGAGGACTCACCTCAGCGGCATTTTCATCAAAGTATCTTTTTTTCAAATCTGGATCCCAATCCAAAGCAAGAAAAGATCTTTCTAAGGTGGAAAACATATTTTTTCTTTAAAATTTAATATGGCTTAATGTTAAAATTAATGTGTTTTAATATTAAGATATATACCAGAATAAACAAATAGCAGTCTCTTCTGCTTGCACTGGTGATCGTGGCAAATTGCTGTTTCTAAGCCATTAAAATATTTTAGGAGTTAAACAAAAAAGATATGAAACTTAAGCATAAGTCTAACCTCCATTTAAAAACACTGATGTGTTTTAGTATATTTAGAAATTAAGGCTTTTAAGATTTTTAGATAGATAAATGTTATTTTTCATGAGTATTGAATTTCATGGTTTTCATCTAAAAAAAAAAATAACATGCTTTGCTCAAATTCAGTGTTCAAGCCATTTTTCAGACACTTACCATCTAGCCTAAGCTGCCTATCATCAAATCTTATATGCCTGGTATCGTCTTTGATGTAGTTGATATCAGTATTGCCTAAGTTGTTGAACTGGAATGTAAACAATCGTTTCTTGTGTCCCGTGAGTTGACCTTTGCAAGTGTCCTCAGTACATAATCCATTTTCAGAGTCATTATCTCCTCCAACTGAATCTTCAGACTGACTGTTTTCATTCTCGGAGGGAAGTTCTTGATCCTGACTGGATTCATCATCTGGTTCGTCTGTTTCCATTTCACCTAATTTTAGATATTAGAAGTCTTTAAATAAACCCAATGCTACATTTAAAAATTATTAATACTAACATTACTTTTCTCTGGCTTGTAGACTGTTTTTAGTTCCTTAGTCTCCTCCTCTAACTTTTCTCTGAAGTAACAATCCAAGTGAGAAGTTTCTGTAATTTAACAGGGAAGCCTTACTTGGCGAGCCTTCTTCGTGTATGCCATTCGGGCCATTCCCATTAATATTTTGGTCCTTACAGCAGTGTAGGGATCCTTCAGTTTCTTCGGTTTCAGTAGATATTTTGACATATCGGCTTAAATAAAATCAGAAATCAAACAAGTTCAGTTCTACAAAGGTAAAAACTTAAGAAAAAGTTTCTCACTCTTTCAAGAAACAAAACTTTTTAATGCAATAACAGTGGTCATTCAGTAGACTCAAGGATAAATTCAAACTCAAGGGGCCGGCCCAGTGGCATAGTGGTTAAGTTTGCATGCTCTGCTTCCGTGGCCCGGGGTTTGTGGGTTCGGATCCTGGGTATGGACCTACACACGGCTCGTCAAGTCATGATGTGGCAGCACCCCACACACGAAACAGAGGAAGACTGGTATGGATGTTCGCTCAGGGACAATCTTCCTCACCAAACAAAAAATACATAAATAAATCAAACTCAAGATATAGTACCAGAAGTGCAATTGAATAATCATTTGTGTTTTGGTTGTCTTTATAGAAAGAAGTCAAATTGTTACTTACAGGGTTTTAACATCTTTCTTTTATACGTTACAAGTTCATGGCAAATAATTTCTCGGCTTAAAAAAATATTAGAAGAAGATGCTCATTTAGATGACCTATATATTATTGCTAAGATTACTTATAATTGTATAATGTGATCTTTATAGTTATGGGACTATAATGATTAAAATAGGTATGGAAAAAAGACTGTTAAATATGTCAGCTAGAAAGGATAAAAGAAGGAGATCAAATGGCATTCTTGATTATCTTATAATTCACATCAAGGTTTTTGGAAGACAAAATGAGTTGCCTTACAGTACTGTCAACGATGAACGTTTATCCTTATAAATAAAACTATTTAGTAGTATGAGTTCTTGAACAAACAGCGTGTATAAAGAAATGAAGTGCAGCTGGCCCTGTGGTGCAGTGGTTGAGTTTGGCATGCTCTGCTTGGGCGGCCTGGGTTTGTGGGTTCAGGTCCTGGGTGGGGACCTATACCACTTATCAGCCATGGTGTGGCAGTGACCAAGATATAAAGTGAAGGAAGGCTGGCCAGTTGTTAGCTCAGGGCTAATCTTCCTCAAGCGAAAAAAAGAAGAAGATTGGCAGCAGATGTTAGCTTAGGGCTAATCTTCCTCAGCAAAAAAAGGTAAAAAAAAGAAAAAAAGAAAAAAAAAGAATTGAAGCATCTGACATTTGTTATGATATGAGTGCATACATGATAAATTCCTATTTTCTCCCAACTGTAAACTTCTGGTGTAAAACAGCTAAAAGAATTCATTCTTCCTGGGTTTGAAATTACTGTTTTACATCATCAAGAAACTGGATTACACTATAATTTTTAATATTTTTACCTGTCTAAACAAAGTTGCCACAATACAGACTCACCTTATTATATTCTCATAGTACCTTGCATGTTTACTTTTATGAGGTATTTTTCAAATTTTGTTAATGCAGAATTGTCTGGCACTTACCACATTCTCAAAAGCAGGAGATTATAGAGTTTATCTTCAGTATTGTTCCGTGGTACAGCCATAAGAAAAGGCTGACCGAAAAGTGAAGAACCAGTATGGTGGGTGTAACTTGAGTGTCTAAATTTTTCTCTTAGGCAAACAGGAATAACCACATGCTCTGTATCTTCTGTCCTATTGATGTTAATTTCAAACCTACGAGGACAAAGCTGACCATAAACTCCAAAAATTTTTATTTCTTTTGAATTTTTTGTCAAGTGATATTCTATACAATGAAATTTATACTTACACATAAATATCATCCCGTTCCATAATACTAGTAAGGTTTTCATCCATAGCGAATATTCTGTGAAATCTATGATTGTATATATCAGTAACTATCATCTAAAAGAAAATAAATTTCTATTAAGCTGGTTTTACAACACTGAGAAACTAAACTCCAACTTATATACTTCAAACCCAGAAACATCTTACCTTATCTGCAGGTACTCCTGACAAGGCAGATAATGCAGTACAAAGATCAAGTATGTTTCCAATTTTGGGGACAACCACTTTGTACTAAAAAACAAAATTGTAATGAATTTATTATGTTGGAAAACATATTCAGTAGCTGAGACCGACCTCACGTTGCTTCCTCACATTCACTTGGCATTTGGCTCACAGTATCTGCCTCCAATCTGGTCATCGTCCCTGGTGACAATATCCATGTGGATGGTTTATCTTAGCCTTAGCTCCCTGGCTGCTCAATTCAAAGACCTGCACTTGCACTCCACTGTAGTTCACGTGGACCTTGTCATAACCTGCTGAACCTTTGACACCCTAAACTCTGAACAGGTTACTCTCTAACCACTGCTTACTTTTCCTGGAAACTCACTCCTTCCTATTCTTGGCTTGCATTGAGATCTCTAGTCTTTTTAACTCTCCGTTTTCTCCCAGTTTACTGCCTCCTGAGTGTCTTCATGCCCTTCCATCCAGACCCCACACGATACATCACTTCAACTACTCCACTGTAAAATCTTTAACCACGTTGTTATTCAGTTTTGTTCTTGTTATACTTTCTTAGAGCTGTTCAGATAGGCTGGAGAAAACTGCCTAACTTTAGAGACTGGTACCCTACAAATTCACTGTGCCCAACCTCAAGTGATCCTTCAACACCAGCCGGAAGTTATTTGTTTACTCTCTCAATAACTATTTAAAATCTCCATTCCTTAGGTTTCCTATTCACCACTTCTACCTTCACTATCAGTGGAGTACCTATTTCACCTAGAATACAGAGGCTACTAGATGGGAAAAATCTCTAACTTCCTGTCTCCCCTTCAAACTTGAGTCTAAAAGATCCTTTTTTCTTTCAACACATGGAAAGAGAATCAGGTGTCACTTTTCCCATTCAAGGCTAACCCTAGCATCTATGCTCTGATCCCATCCTCTTCTGCTTCCTCTAGAACCTAAACCCAGCAATTATCCTCTATTTCATTTTATCTTGACTCTTACGTGAGTACTGGAATATATATATATATGTATATATACACACACACACACACACACACAAGTCTCTCAAAAAACAAAACAGTCCCTCATTGCTTTCCTTCTAATAATTCTCCTCTAATTATCTTTCTCCTCTGCTTATAAAAAACAAGGTTAAAAGTAATGTCTATACTGACCATCCTAACTTCCGCACCTCCCATTCACTTATCTATCGACTCCTGGCTTTCGTCTGCACCTCTTTATTTAGCCTGTTGCCAAGGCTGTTAACACTATCAATCAAATCTTTACCAGTCCTTATTTTATTAAGCTCTCCGTAGCATGACTGCTCAACACTCTCCTCTAAAGCATTCCTTTCCCTACAACAATACTTCTTATTCTTTTCTACTGCCCAGGTCACACCTTCTTTTGAGGCTCTTTGCTAGTGTCCTTTAGAGTTTTATCCTTAACACTCTTCTCAATTCTCTATGTTCCCTTTAGACTAGGTGACAATATATCCTGGTCTGCTTTGGCAAGTCCTGGATTAGCCTGCTATCCTGATGTAATTATTAATAATGGTCCCTTTTATTTTTAAGAGTTCTGTTTTAGATGGTGAATTACAGGGTCACCTTAGCCTTCCATGATCTCATCCTTCTCAGACTTTCACTACCATTTTCAGAGAACTCACCACCCAACTTCTATCTCAAGCACAGACCTTTCTCTTCTAGTCTAGACACATAAACTCAATGTCCATTGGTATCTCTACCTAAGTTTTCCTCATGCATCTCAACATGTCCAATACTAAACACAGACTTAGGTCATGTTAGGCCAACATATCCAATACTAAAACACGTTTCTTCTTAAACCTTTCTTCCTATATACCTCATTAATACAAAGAGCATCACTATCTGCTCAGTTTTCCAATCCAATAAACTTGGCATCGTCTTTGAATACTCTTAAATATTTTCACCTCCTATATTCAACTGGTTCTTCTATCTAACTTCATCCTGACACTAATCTTAAGAGTTTGAGCCCTTGTCATTTGTCATCTGATCACTGCAAAAACCTCTTACCTGGTCTTAGTACATCCGATCTAAGCCTTTCCAATCCAATCTTTGCACTAGCCAGTCTTCTTTCTCAAATACAAATCTGGCCACAAATCTCTCTATTTATTAAGCTTCAATGGCTTCCCTAATCTTCAGGCTTAAGTGCAAATTCCTCTCATGGTATCAAAGTTTTCTGTGGTCTAGCTTCTAGTTTCCATATCATCCACTTGTAGTTTCCAGAAGTGGGCCATGTCCTCTTTTGCCTTCAACTCTTTGTACATGCCACTCTACTGGTCTATAATCCTTTAATTCCAGCTTTCACGTGCTTAAAACCTAATCATCCTTCAGGATTCAACACAGGCACCAGTGCCAGTTTGGGTAGGTTACTCCTTCTGTATGCTACTACAAGTACCCTGTCATAGCACTTTCCACACTGCAAACAAGCTTGTTGCGAACAAGGACCAGGATTACCTTTGTATTTCCAGCACCTTGCACAGTATGAGAGTCCAATACACAATACACGTCCAATACAATTACTAATAAATTTCTTTGACCTACATCAACTTCAATGATGGGAAAACTCATCAAGTAGGCTAACTCAGCTAACTCCCCTTCCTTTCCAGCTGGTTAAAGTATAGTGTTAATAAGGCTAACATTTTATATTTGAGTTGCTACTGCCTCCAGTTGGACAAGAAATCCCAATTCCTCTGGGATTGGGCTCTGACCTCCACAATTTTACAGCTTTGGTCAACAAAACTGACAAAATCCACATAGCTGAAAAGATAATTTAAAACCCAAATTGTGGTAGAACATTCAACATATGCCTTATGGGTTAATGTGTAACTTGAATGTAACCTGCCTCTGTATAATAGAGATTTCTTTATACTATCAGCATGAGAGAGTACTGTCTTCAGCACGGGGGAGTACTGTCTTGAACAAACATGCTGTTGGAGTATCTACATTTATTTTTTTCTTGTAATACATTTTTACTCATTGTTTTATACTCTTCTGTTATTCTATATTATACTCATTGGCATATATTTGCAAAGTTACAAACTTAGAGAGGTTAAGGGTGTAGTTTAGCATCACTATAGTCTCGCTCCATTGAAAAGAATGTTAACAATCCTATACTTATAAATATCTGAATAAATGAGCATCTAAAGGACGTGATTTTAGAAATGTGAACATATATTCCCCTGGCCAAAAATAAAAGCAGGTCTTTATTGGCCCTGCTCATGGATAAGGGCAAGTACAATGTCTTTCTTGCTCTCTATAGTACTCTTGACACTAATAGATGAAATACTGATGTGAGGGCATCAGGTTCGATCAGTTCATGAAGGAAACATAAAGGAGCAGGAAAATAGGTAAAATGTGCATAACTGAATCCAGTACATGACTATTCTCTACTATTCTAAAATACATATATAAATATATATACTTTTAATACCACCTTCTTTAAAAAATTATTTTGAGGTCATAATAGTTTATAACATTGTGAAATTTCAGGTTACATTATTATTTGTCAGTCACCATATACATTTGCCCCTGTGCCCCTTATGCCCACCTCCCAAACCCCCTTCTCCTCTGGTAACCACTAATCTGTTCTCTTTTTCTATACGTTAGTTTATCTTCCACACAAGTGAAATCATTTGATGTTTGTCTTTCTCTGTCTGGCTTATTTTGCTTAACACAATACCCTCAAGGTCCACCCATGCTGTTGCCAAGTGGCAAGTTTTTGTCTTTTTATGGCTGACTGTTATTCCACTGTATATGTATGTGTGTGTGTGTGTATATCTTCTTTATCCAGTCATCAGTTGATGGGCATTTGGGTTGCTTCCATGTCTTGGCTATTGTGAATAATGCTGCAATGAACAAAGGGGTGCATAAGTCTCTTTGAATTGCTGACTTCAAGTTCTTTGGATAAATATCCAGTAGTGGGATAGTTGGGTCATATGGTGTTTCTATTTTTAATTTTTTGAGAAATCTCCATACTGTTTTCCATAGTGGCTACACCAGTTTGCATTTCCACCAGTAGTCTATGAGGGTTCCCTTTTCTCCACATCCTCTCCAATGTTTATTTTTTGTCTTGGTAATTACAGCCATTCTGACGAGTATCAGGAGATATCTCATTGTACCTTTTTTTTTTTTAAAGATTTCATTTTTCCTTTTTCTCCCCAAAGCGCTCCCAGTATACAGTTGTATATTTTTAGTTGTGAGTCCTTCTAGTTGTTGCATGTGGGATGCTGCCTCAGCATGGCTGGATGAGCAATGTCATGTCCGTGCCCAGGATCTGAACCAGCAAAACCCTGGGCCACCAAAGCGGAGCATGCGAACTTAACCACTCAGCCACAGGGCTGGCCTCTCGTTGTAGTTTTGAGTTGTGTTTCTCTAATGATTAGTAATGCTGAATATCTTTTCATGTGCCTGTTGACCATTTGTACCTCTTTGGAAAAATGTCTCTTCATATACTCTTGCCCCCCTACCATTTTTTTTTTTTTGCTGAGGAAGATTAGCCCTGAGCTAACATCTGTGCCACTCTTCCTCTACTTTATATGTGGGTCACTGCCACAGCATGTCTGATGAGTGGTGTGGGTCCGTGCCTGGGATGCAAACCCACAAACCTGGGCTGCTGAAGCAGGGCGTGAACTTAACCACTGTGCCATGAGGTCTGCCCCTCCTCTGCTCACTTTTTGACTGGGTTGTTTTTTTTGTTGAGTTCTATGAGTTCTTTATATATTTTGGAGATTAATCCCTTGTCAGAAATATGATTCGCAAATATTTTCTCCCAGCTGGCGAGTTGTCTTTTTGTTTTGGTCCTGGTTTCCTTTGCCTTGCATAAGGTCTTCAGTATGATGAAGTCCCATTTGTTTATTTTTCTTTTGTTTCCCTTGGCTGAGTAGACATGGTATTTGAAAAGATGCTGCTGAGACTGATGTCAAAGAGTGTAATGCCTATATTTTCTTCCAGGAGTTTTATGGTTTCACACCTTACTTTCAAGTCTTTAATCCATTTTGAGTTAGTTTTTGTATATAATGAAAGATAACAGTCACTTTCATTCTTTTGAATGTGGCTGTCCAGTTTTCCCAACACCATTTACTGAAGAGAATTGTATGTTCTTGGCTTCTTTGTCCAAGATTAGCTGTCCATAGATGTATGGTTTTATTCTGGGCTTTCAATTCTGTTCCAGTGATCTGTGTGTCCATTTTTTTTTTTTTTTTTTTTAGATTTTTATTTTTTCCTTTTTCTCCCCAAAGCCCCCCAGTACACAGTTGTGTATTCTTCGTTGTGGGTTCTTCTAGTTGTGGCATGTGGGACGCTGCCTCAGCGTGGTCTGATGAGCAGTGCCATGTCCGCGCCCAGGATTCGAACTAACGAAACACTGGGCCGCCTGCAGCGGAGCGCGCGAACTTAACCACTCGGCCACGAGGCCAGCCCCACTGTGTGTCCATTTTTGTAGCAGTACTATGCTGTTTTGTTTACTATAGCTTTGTAGTATATTTTGAAGTCAGGGATTGTGATGTCCCCAGCTTCATTCTTTTTTCTCACGATTCCTTTAGCTATTTGGGGTTTTTTGTTGCATCATATGAATTTTAGGATTCTTTCTTCTATTTCCATGAAGAATGTCATTGGGATTCTGATTGGGATTGCACTGAATCTGTAGATTGCTTCAGGTAATAAGGACATTTTAACTATGTTTATTCTTCCAATTCACATGCATGGAAGATCTTTCCATTTCTTTACGTTATCATCAATTTCTTTCAGTGTCTTATAGTTTTCACTGTATAGGTCTTTCACCTCCTTGGTTAAATTTATTCCTAGATATTTTATTCTGTTTGTTGCAATTGTAAATGGGATTGTGTTCTTGAGTTAGTTTGTTATTAGAGTATAGAAATGCAACTGATTTTTGTAAGTTGATTTTATACCCTGAAACTTTGCTATAGTTGTTGATTATTTCTAATAGTTTTATGATGGATTCTTTAGGGTTTTCTATGTGTAGAATCATGTCGTCTGCAAACAGCAAGAGTTTCACTTCTTCCTAATTTGGACACCTTTTATTTCTTTTTCTTGCCTAATTGCTCTGGCCAAAACCTCCAGTACTCTGTTGAATAGAAGTGGCTAGAGTAGGCACCCTTGTCTTGTCCTTGTTCTCAGAGGGATGGCTTTCAGTTTTTCACCATTAAGTATGATGTTGGTTGTGGGTTTGTCATATATAGCCTTTATTATGTTGAGGTACTCTTCTTCTATACCCATTTTATTGAGAGTTTTTTTTATCACAAATGGATGTTGGATCTTGTCAAAAGCTTTCTCTGCTTCTACTGAGATGATCATGTGATTTTTATTTATCATTTTTTTAACATAGTCTATCATATTGATTTATTTGTGGATGCTGAACCATCCCTGCAGAAAGGGCTATATTTTTATAAATACTTCATATATTGTGCCCTTGTTGACAGTAAACCCAAATACTTCCACTATAGGAAGAAAGTTTGTACTAGAAACCAACCATACTGACTTTCAGGCTCCAGAACTGTGAGAAAATAAATCTCCACTGTTTAAGCTCCTCAGTCTATGGTATTTTGTTACAGCAGCCCAAGCAGACCAATACAACTATTATGCTCTAACAAACTGCACTATCAGGCTAGAACCCTAAGCCAAGGATCTTTAGTGAATGATCTTCTAAAGCGAGAACCATGTCTACCTTAGTTTACCAAACAGAGCTTTACACTCAATAGGTGCTCAATACACATTTCAATAAACAAAATTTTTGAACACTTCTGCATTAGCACCTACAAGTCATGAGGATTGGGAATCCATAGATTTACAAAGTCCCTATCTGCAAAGAACTCATGGTTTAGGGGAGAAAAGATAAAGTAAACCAAATGTCATGATAAAATGTGACAGGTACAATAATAGAATTTAGGGGAAAAGAAGGTAGAAGAGGAAGGAATCTCTTTTATTAGGACGTGTCAAGTGTCAGAAAAGGATTAATTGATTAATAAAGGGAAGAAAATATAATGCGTTCCTCTGCAAAATGTAAAGTAATCCAACTGTAATGCTAGGCAATGGAATCAGGCAGACAAGTGATATTAAGGCCTACCACAGGGCTCTGGGAATAGATAAGCAATATTTGATACTCCAAACTGTTAAAGATTAGAACATTACTGAAGCAAGTAGTTTTAGTCTAACTAAATTTTCATTTCTCTTCCGAGTTTTTAAGATGTCTAAAAACTACAGGTATTTAAATATACCATTATCTCATTGTATCATGAACCAAAATGTATAGTAAGTATTAGTTTTACTTCCAAAAGCCACTAGGAAAAAATTACAATTAACATTAAAGATAGTTCAAGTTAGGAAAATAATACCATGTTATTAATATTTGTGAGCTAATATTCATCCCAACATTGTAAAATCAAACAACGTCTCATTTTTCTTTGATGGGAAAAAGCCTTTGAGGATTTTGCTTTTAGATGACAAGCAGTAATACTGTGCACATCCCTCACCCTCCCTTTCAAGATTCTAAAAAGTAGTACTAATTCCCAAAGCATTTAGCTTATAAAATCTCTTACACAAATAAACACTATTATTGAATTGTGCTTCAGACAAGACTCAACACTAATTTTTAATAAAAATAACAAACGCAAAGAAAATAATCATTACTTACCTGCATAGGTTTGGTAAGTGGATCCATTCTAACTAAATAAACTTCCAAGGTACGTTCTTTTTTCATGGGCAATGGAAGTGTCAAGTAACAAAAAGGATCAAACGTCACTGAAATCTTAGCACATTCAGGACAAACTAAAGTTGATTTGAAAAGGCCATGAAATATATCTACTATGATAGAATCATTTCTTTTTAAATGGTTTTCCCAGGCTTCTTCAGCAACTACCTATAATGAAAGCAGACACATTTTATACAGAGATACCACATTATTATTAACAATGGTGACAATATTTTGTTAAATTTACCTTATCGGGCCTTCCATCAGCATCTTTTAATTGTATATATGGTTTTTTCCTAATTCTATTCAAATCTTCATGTAGTCCATCTAACAGGAAAGCTAATAGCTCCTGGCAGTCCTGCTGCTGGTATCCAGAGAACTGAGGTGCAAAACGTCCTACCTGTGTCTGTAAATTGTAAAAAAAAAAAAAAAGATTGATTTTAAAAAAATTTGTAGTCGATTCTCATTATTCACAGATTCCATGTTTGTGAATTCACCTACTTGCTAAAATTTATTTGTAACCCTGAAATCAACTTATGGCACTTTTGTAGTAATCCAGATATGATAATTACTAACTAAAAATATTTTTAAAATGATAACTAATCTGTAATATAGAAACAAATGTTAACCTGAGAAAAGAACAAGGAGAAAATATGGTAAAGTTTTGTAGGAAGGATTGGGAAACACTAAAGAGCATTATGATACAATAACATTTCTGAGTCACTAGAAAAAAATCACAGTTCTCATCTAGTTTCTGTCTATAAAAAGAGGATGAATCTCATAGAGATAATAGGAATATTCATGTTCATATATAATTTCCTAGTCTTTGCAGTACTAAGTATTTTTTTGTTGAGACAAAAGAAATGTGAAAGAAAAAAGTTAGACATCAAGAACCTATTTATACATAATTTTAAGAGAGTATCTGGCAAAATAAAACTAACTGGAATCATGGGTATGGGCCAAGAAATGGTTTCTCTCCAGGCCAGCCCGTGGCATTGTGGTTAATTCTGCACACTCTGCTTCAGTGGCCTGGGGTTCGCAGGTTTGGATCTTGAGTGCAGACCTAGCACCACTCGTCAAACCATGCTGTGGTGGCATCCCACATGAAAAATAAGAGGAAGATTGGCATAAATGTTAGGTCAGCAACAATCTTCCTCACCAAACAGAAAGAAAAAAAAAAGAAATGGTTTGTCTGAACTAGTTTGTCCAAAGTTTAGAAAACTGAAGAAGAAAAATACAGGAGTTGTTTGACTTGTTTTTTAGCTTTTAAGAACTAGTGTATGTTAATAAAATGTTACTTAGTAGATGTCCTATATATGAATGTCACTTGTTTGTACAAAAAAATTGCTGAAAACTGTATATTCTTTTTAAAAGTTTAAAATTTCTCATAAATCTAATCTATATAATTAGGCAAACTTTTTTAACAATATAAAACTAAATTTCAGCTCAATTCTTATTTAAATGACACTCTAAATTCTAAGAAGTAGCCACTTCACAAATAAGAACAAACTTAAAAGTTTTAAGAATTAAATTGAAAGTGTATTTAATATTTAGTGCTTGTTTTGCAGATAAGTTTCATTTTAATAATTTTTCAAACTTATAGTGACTCTCAAAATAAACTGAGCTCTTAAGAGTTTAATGACATGTCCAAATTTTGTCTTTACATTTCCATAAACTATTTTTGTAGGTTTCTCAGAGATGTGCTGTATTCTAAAACAACCTGCAAATGCTCAGTGCTGTCTCCCTATGGTCATTTGGTACCATACCCGTGTTTCTCAAGCTTCATTTCATTATTTCCCTCCCCATCCCCCAGAACCTTTAAAGACATTTTTAAACTAATGAAGTGTCCCATCTTCCATCCCGAAAATTTAATACCACAGATGTACTGTGCATCTATTTATGTGCTGTGTCCCTTTTGAAGGCCACAAACCATTGTTAACGGCTATGGTTTCACCCCTTCCCCAGAGAACCAACTTTTGCCCTCTTGCAGGTGACATAGCCTTCGTTGAAGATGTATTTACTATACTAACCTTAAAGGCTCTTGGTGTGACGTAGCTAAATTTTCCAGACCACATTTGCTTGATCAATTCAGCATAAGATTTAGCTATTTCACCTCTCATTCCTAAGGGATTGTCAAAATTCAGTTCTTCTTGATACTTATCATTTAGGAAATACTCAGTAAGTGGAGGTGTGTTGCTCAAACACTGCAAAGAATAAAACATATTTTCAAGTAAAAGTAACCATACAAGTTAAATATGTTAAAATGAAGAGAGAAACAAACTGACTTGCCATAATACATAGAGAAAAATTTAAATGATGGCCTCTTGCACCAATAAGTAACTGGTCAAATACACACTCAAATGATGTACTCAACTATTCATTTCCCAAATTTCAAATCAATTACTTACAATAAATGAAAATGCTAATATTTTTTGCTGTAAAATCTGAATTAATTTTAACCACAGCAAACTACCTGTTAACTGGGAGAGAAGCTCAGAGTTTTCTTTCCTTCTTTTACTTGATTGGTAGAAATTATGGACTGTCTACTCATCCCAGGCACCTGCAAATTAGCCTGAGTAGGTAAAAACTGAGACAGAGTGCAAGCAAGAAATTAACTTCAAAGAAGTATTTACTGCTTCCATTGTCAGTTCCTTATCATGAAAGAGCAGCCTTTTAAATTTTCTGTTGGGTCAACCATTTTTAGAAGGTACAGTACAGAGTAGTTGAGCCTGAGAAAACAAACTTTTGTTATGTGAACTCTGGCTAAATATGTTTTTACTTCTTTCAGCTCTTGTATGATATCATAACAATCCAATTTCCTTTATGGCAAGATTAAAACTATGAATAAGTTAATTCTCCAATTCTTTTCCATTTTGAATTAAATAATTTAGGATTTACAATAAAATAGATGGCAGAAGTACAGTTTTTCCACAATATTTATCTCAAGATGGAATAATTTTAAGTTGATAATACCAACTACTTCGATTTCATTAGGAACCCAATGTTGCTTTATCAATTAGACGTCTAGAGTCACTATGGGAACATGTAATGACTGACAGAGACTTATGGTCATGCAGGTAACTTTTTTGCTGCAGGAAGGTATCTGTCTGGAGTCAAGAGACACAGTGCTTTAAGTCAAGCTAGCTGCTTGAATGTCAAGTGGTAGAAAACCAGTCTTACAAGAGCTCAGATTTATAACAACGGTAATCAAAGTTTTTCAAATCTTGCTCACCACTCATTTGGATTAAGTTAAATATTCTTGGTAGCTACGAAAGGTTCAGCCTGTTGGGTTCGTGCCAATAACTTGGATGCTGTAAACTATAACCATATACCATGTACTAAAACTCCAAAATTAAGTATATTCAAGTTTTTGAAATATATTATGGTGTTCTATTTTGTGGTTTCAACTATAAATCAATTTATATTTACTCAAGTAATCATAATACCTATTTTGGAATTAATTCTCAGGCAATGAAAAAATATTGTTAAAAATGTTTGGGGTGGGCTACATAGTCTACAGAGTCACTTACATGCCATTTTCAGCAGTAAAACGTTTTATGTGAGCAAGAGGAGACAGGAAGGCTACAGCGCAGGAGACGACTAGGGAAGGGGGACTTTTCTACCTTTCTTCTTAACTCCTCTTCTATCTCAACCCTATAATCTTACATGCTTTCTGAGTTTCATGTTCTCTTTTCCTTTTGTATTACATGTCCTTTTGACTATAAATCCAGCATTGGAGGTAGGGCCAGGCAACCCCAAATACACACAACATGGCTACGCAAGGCATAGATGCCATCACTTAGTAGTATCATCTGATTTAATACAAACAAGATCAACATTCAACAGTCAGTGAGGCAAAGAGAAAGTCAGACGGCATTTCCAACATTTATCAATTAGTTTTCAAATCCTTATATTTGATCAGCTCAGAGTTATACTAAGGATATAATATTCCACTATCTGTAACACAATTATACAAAAAACCTAATTTATGGCTTTATCAAATACCTCAAAGAACCAAGTTGTGCAAACATGCATAATGTTTGAACTTTGTTTTTACTTAATTATTCATACGTATCCTTATCTTACAAAGAGCTTCCAAATATAATTGAAAATATTTTAGCTTTCCAATAGGATCCAGAGTGATCTTCATAAATTTTGTATCTAATCATGTCACTTCCTTGCTATAAATCCTTTCACAGCAATTTCCAATTAAAACTCCAAATCTTTAGAAGGGTCTGTCTTTTGCCCACCTTTGTAGTCTCATTCTTTGCCAATACCTTTTTTTAAATCCCTTCCAGCCTTATCTGATTACTTTGGGTTCCCTGACCTCCAGGCATTCTCTCACTCTCTAATTGCAACATTACTCCATCTACGTGAAACATACCATTATTGCCTTACTAACGTCTACTAAACCATCAAGATTCAGGTATCCCATCTGGAAAGCTTTCCTAGATTCCCTTAAAGTGTTTCCCCTGTTCGTTTCCATATTGCTTGGTGCTCACTTTTATTACAGTACTTATTTTATAATATAATGTTAACTCTAGTTTTTAGTTTATCTGTCTTGTCAAATGGACTGAGACCTCCACCTTCCTCCTCCAGCAGGAACCGAGGCATCCTTTACATTTACATCTCCAGCACTGAGCACCACGTCACTTGGCACTTGCATGTGCACAACATATGTATGCTTAATAAAAATATTTTTGCCTATATTTACTAATGTATTTATCCTCTTGGTTTTTGTATTCTTTACTTCAATGTTTCCACAGAATACTCAAAAATTTTTTTGAATGAAATATTACTAAGGCAAAAATATATTTCCTTGTAATGAATCATCTCAAAAGTTCCTTCGAGCACTTCCACCTGAATACTAAACCAAAAGGACAGAACCTATGAAAAGTCCCTCCCCCTTTTGTCTGACCTTCATTCAATCCACTATCTGCTTTATAGTGGGTCTCTGTCTAGATTTTAAAGTCCTTGACACAGAGACCAGAGCTTATTTTCAGTGACACATGCCAGTTTGAAGCTGGCACACTGCCTGTCAAGATATCATAACCAACATATTTTGAAATAAACCTTATATTTAAACTATCAAGTCCTAAATGGCCCCCACAAACATCCTATTTGTTGAATATAACGTTTTAAGAAACTCACAAACTATATTTTTCTAAAAATTTGTACAAACATATAAATACAGAAATTCAATAGCCAGTTTAATTGTTCTACTAATGCACAGATCATAATGATTTAAAAACTAAACTGTCAGACTTTTCTTCCTCATTTTGAAAATACCATACTTTTCTCCCTCATCTTGAAAATAATATTATTATTCTACGAGTCACTACATTTTTGAAATACTATAAAGACCAATTAAAATATTAAAAGTTCATGTATAACTGTTGGAATAAATTTCAAGGCATAATTGGAATAGAGTCAAACAACTGAAACATTTCCATGCCCCAGCTGATATCAGTATTCAATAACTACATCCTGGCAGAAGAAATAAGCCAGTTTCTTAAAGTTGGCCATAACAGAGTTTGATTGGTAATTTAGGAAACTCATTATTCAATCTCTTAACATGAGGCTATCTTAGAAACATGAACATCTTTGACAATTACACAAAAATTGGATACTTGGACTGTTTGCCATTAAATACAAAGTTTTAAAGAATAAAGATAATTTTCATTTGTTCTGTAATAAAAATCATAAACAGAATTGTGGAGCACCTCTCTCAAAGATTCTTCTACTTAAAAAAAAAGTCACTTTCTTATCTGATTGAGACTGTCCCAAAACAATTCCTTATTTAAGACATAAGAAATATATATTAAAATATATTAAATATGTAATATATTAAAAGTCCTACATATGTAGATAAAGGAAATTTTCTTTTTAACTTGTAAGATACTTTACTGAGTGATATAATATTGACTAGAAATAATACAACATGTGTTGTGCCCACGTGGATGTCTCTCTTAACTCTGAATGCCTTTTGAACTGTTAAATAAAACAAAACTCATCCTCCTTAACACACATGGTTTTTCTTAGTGGAAACTGAGAATATATATGAATGTATCATAAAAACAAAAAGGATTATATAAATAGCATTAGTATGTTATTTTTGTGGCTATTTATGAGTTTTACAACATTTTACCAGTCACATGCCATGTTGAGCTTCACCTCTGCGAATTCATTTGATTTTAATTGCCTGATATTGACAATTACTAACTCTTACAACTCATCACTGCAAAAATGAAGTCCAAATATGAAGTAATGTGACCGATCATAAAACATATATCTTAAGCCACAGTTTTTTTATATCATAATTGTGCCTAGAGTTCGTCCTAAAACTGGGGAGAATTTTGTCAACTACATATTAAAAATAAAGCAATAATCAGAATGAGGAAAAAGATCCTGTACCAGTAGTTTCAATTCTTAATGCAAAAGATGAGAAGAACTTACATTAATCAACAGGCAAATGTACTTGGTAACTAGGCGAAATATTTCCATATTGAAATAGTTTTTTATGATTTCTAGGCAAGTTAATAGTGTGCAAAACTAACAAGAACATTTGAAAATGTAAGGATTAAAAAAACTAAATTTCATATTTAGTATATGGTAGACTTTTGGCATTCATTAATTTAGCCTTCTTGATATAATGACCCGTTGGCTGATTGGAAGGTTCAGGGCCTAAGCTATTGTGAAAAATTGCTGACTCATAAGGGATGATGAGAATGTCTGGTGTATGTGCAAGCCAATCAATTTTTTTTTTGAGGAAGATTAGGCCTGAGCTAACTGCTACCAATCCTCCTCTTTTTGCTGAGGAAGACTGGCCCTGAGCTAACATCTGTGCCCATCTTCCTCTACTTTCTATGTGGGACGCCTACCACAGCATGGCTTGCCAAGTGGTGCCATGTCCGTACCCAGGATCTGAACCGGTGAACCCTGGGCTGCCGAAGTGGAAGGTGCGCCCTTAACCGCTGCACCACCGGGCTGGCCCCTAAGCCAATCATTTTGTGAATGGATGTGACTGCTAAATATCTGTTCCTCAAAGTGGCTTTGTGGTTCTCCATTTGTGCCTACATACGGATTTAAAGTGGAAACTGCAAGTAATAAGAGTATTCTTGAATGTGAATTCGAATTAGGAGTCTTAAGAAATATTCTTCAGTGTAATGTATTAAGACTGAGCCTTAGCATGTACTCCTCTTAGAATATTCTTCCCCTGTAAGAAATTTCTACTTATTCTTTAACACGCACCTCAGCATTTCTTACAAATGTTATATTTTCCTCAGCATCTCAAGGAAGAACTAATATTCCTTCCTCTGGGCTAACACTATACCCTTAACTCACAAAATGCACCACTTATCTTGAGAGCAGAGTCCATGTCTTATCACCTTTGTACCTCAGGATCTAGCACAATGCCTGACACATACCTCAATAAAGGTAGGTTGAATGAATTAAAACTTGCATGGTAGAAAGACTGGAAGCTGTCCTTAGAGAGATTGAGAGCAGTGACAAAACACTTGACCAAAGAGATCTGAATTGCATCTTGTTGTATAACTTAACCTATCTAAAAGTTCTACAACTTCAAAAATAAAAGTCCAAATAATGCGTAAAGAGGCTTCCCTAATGAAGAAAGATTAATGTGAATGCCTCAACAACTATCAGGATAAATGCATATAAATAAAAGATATGTGAAGGAAAAATATTTGGAAATAAATTTTTATGAAGACTCTTTTCCTCAAATCTTCAACCTGGAACCAGACATAAAAATTCTAAAGAGAATTCTTCTAAATAATCAAATGTCTCATGCAGTGGACATTCTGCTATTTGGTTCAACGTGTGTAGATCTTTAACCACTGCCACCATGAAGGACTATTTTTAAGAAGAATGCATATACCATTCAACTACTTTATAAAGTATTCATTCTCTATGAAAAATTCTCTAGTTATAAATTTCCATCCTCAACCCAATATCCTAAGATTTGTATATTATGTGAAGTATGATTTTCTTTTGTTATTTAAATACTTGGAAAGACTACAAGGCTTTGCACATAACGTGTCCTTAGAAACACATACAAATCCTACTGCTGTTACATTACTTTCAAAAGGTTCTTCTATTAAATTTGTTCTGATCAGTAAGACTGATGTTTCTAGAATTCTCTGAAAAAATGTAAGTGACTCACATAAGAGTCCCAATTTTGTATTTCACTATAAACTTCCACATGGTTTTTTAAAATTGATGAGGTGAAATGAAGTTCTACTAAATAAGCAAATCTCAAGTCTGTAATCAACATATTTTAGGAAATGAATAATTAATAGCCATCCCAATAACTTGTAATGAATCTGGAATTTCCCCAGTACCTGGAAAATAGTCAAAGTAATCCCCTTCAAAAAGAGAAAGTTGTCTTTTGTAATGCTGAATATGAACCACTCCCTTTCTGTTCAGGTGCTCCAGAAGCCCAATTTTCAAGTGATCATGTATGCTCACTATTTTAGTAAACCGGTAACTAGAACAGGAAAGAAAACAAACTTAATTTTTGATTACCTAAAGCCTCTGAGTTGCGCAACTCATTCTGTAACTGATCAAAATGTAACGCCACTCACAACCCTTTAAAAAAGTAGCTACACCTTCGAACTGACCAATATGAAAGATAAAACCCAATCTAAAATGAGGAAATTATTTTATTTTCTTATGATTTAAACAATAAAACCTGAAGTAATCCATACTTAAAATAACCTTAGGAAACCCTCAAGTATTTTTCCCTGGATTTTAAGAGTAGATGGATAAAGAATTTTCAGATTTGCCATGTTACTGTTATTGTTTTCCAATTTGTCATGACAACAGTACAAACATTCTGCAAAGGTACTATGTAATTCCGAAGCATTCTATTAATCTTAGCACACTGGCTCTAGTTCTGGGATGAAAGAGCGGGCGAGACAGGAAACTATGATGTAGACTTTCACAATGAAGAGCTACCAACGTAAGCCTGCCCCTTCAGCAAGTAGATTTAAAAAATGAGACGTTTTAAGACACTTGATGTTTTATTTTTTGTTACTTTTTTTTCTAGGGAAGGCAGATCTCATTACATTTGAGAGATCAATTTGGAAGCTTCTTCACATATTTTGGGAAAGCAAATACAACTATAGTTTTATTTTGCTTACATTGCCATTCTCCAAACTTTGTTTAAAGAACACATTTAGGTAAGTAAAATATAAGTGGATATAACTTTCCTTTTACTTATTTAGTTTTAAAAAAGTTTTAACTATGGTTTCCTTCCCTCTTCCAACTAGTCAGTGAAGACAACCAGCATACACTCTATTTAAAATATTGGGATTTTAATGAAGTAGTTTTAAAGGCAGTGTTTTTGAATTGGACAAAGATGTTCCACCATTTTAATGTATATCAATCTGGTCACTATGCTTAAGACATGAATAAAATTAAACTTCATTTAAAGTCCCTGTCCTCACACTTTCCTTCAAATTCCATGGAATCTCTTCTTCACACACTACTTGACTTCAATGAAGAATTATTATGAAAGCTCTGGGAAGTATGAGAAATAATGGGAAACATTTTGTTGGCTAGCAAAAAAATTCTAATGCTTCCTTTTTTCCTCATCTATAGGAAAATGGAGGCAGAATTCTAAGTTTGTCAAAAACACTACCCCGTTACTTGCAGTAAATCTGGTAACTAGAGATGTCAATGTTAAAGAAGCCGTGATTATGTAAAGACTATTGATTTTCACATTAAAAACTAAAAGCAGAAATTGGATAGAAGAGCCACTTGCAATATAGATTAATTTGAAAGCTTTCGCGATGATTACATCAACAACAATGCATTAAGTTTCAGGTAGGGGTATTTAAATAAGGTTTTAAAACCACTAGCCTATAACAGCAATTGTCTAATTGTTTTTTTCTTCCCTAACAGGCTATTTAATAAGTGATTTTATGTTTATATATTCACTTTATGGGAAGCATGTGAAAACCAATGGATCTAACAACTTTAATAAATGTTACTGTAAGTTATATTTATTTTAAAGAACTAAAAAGCTTATGAATTCAATATCTTCTCTCTTACCTCATTAATAACTCAAAACTGGCTCACAAATAAATGAATACCAATATTGTAGGCAAGCAAAATAGTCAAAGGATTTAAGAAAGAACAATGGTTCCTTATAATTTTATGTGTGTTCAGACCCTTGAACATAATATTCAGTAAAGAAAGATTTTTGAATAAAGAAGTATAAGAGTTGCTTGATTTGTTGATCTTTTAGTTCTCCTGCAAAGGCATACAGGAAAGGGCAGCAGAATTTTTCTTTAAATTTTAACTGATTTACTACATTCTTTTTTTTTTTTTTGGAGGACGATTAGCTCTGAGCTAACCTCTGCTGCCAATCCTCCTCTTTTTGCTGAGGAAGACTGGCCCTGAGCTAACATCCGTGCCCAACTTCTTGTATTTTATATGTGGGACGCCTACCACAGCATGGCTTGCCAAGAAGTGCCATGTCCACATTCGGGATCCGAACCGGTGAACCCCAGGCCGCTGAAGCAGTACATGCACACTTAACCGCTGTGCCACAGGGCTGGCCTTCATTTATTACATTCTTTAAGAGAAATCGCCAAGCATATACTGCTCTGTATCATCTCATTACACTAGGCCCATAACTGAATAAATATGTAAGCTGAGTTGAAACAAAAATTTAAAGACCATGTGCTAGCATGAACTATGAAGGTTAATCATAATCAAAAAGAACTTTAAATTTATCTAAATAACCACTCAACAAATATTTAAGAACAGATCCCTATTTCAAGAGTCCCTAGAAGTATAGAAATGTTCTAAAAGGATCTTTTCATATCATTCACATGATTGATTTCATATCATTCACGTGAATGATTTTTTCATATCATTCCTTGAATGACTTCTCATTCAAGGACCTATCTGCATGGTAGTGGTGGTATGCTCTGCCAAGCTGTGATTACCATGGCAGCCCAGCCCACGTGCTATCAAATTGGTTACACTGGTGGAACATAAGCTGCTGTATTTCTTAGACTTTATACATGTACACTGGTAGGTCTTTGAGTCTTCAGTTGCAAGAAATAAATATATATATATAACGTGCTATAATTCTTTTTAAAATTATTGTTCTTTTGGAGTTCAGACAGCTCCAGAAATATTAATTTGGTACAGGTTAAGTTCTAAAAATTTCTGGCAAATTTTTCTAATGAAGTGTTTCTCAAACCATGTGGAGGGAAGACTCAATGTTTAAAAAAATTTCCAAATTGGCACAGACTGATACTTTTGTAAAATATAATAAAATGAACCACTAGAAAAATGAAATAAAAATCAACTTGCAAAAAACAAAGCCCTACTTTTTATAATTAGATTTACTATAAAATTACACTGTCCAACTGCTATAAGTTTTGGATCACTTCTACTTAATTTCTATACTTATTTTATTGTTGACCAGCAGTCTCATCCATAGACACACTGTGAGAAACACTTCTAATGTACTTACAATGAATTCTGGCACTATACCAAACATTGGGGATATCAAAGAAAACCAATGATAGCCTTTACTTTCATGATTCTCACTATGTAATAGGTATTTGTCCAGAAGAAAGAGACAGAGGAGGGGTGTGTGGGAAAGGTAACTAGGGAAGAGGTAGCAGTGTACACAAAGAGGTTCCAAACTTAAGGAATTCCAAGAACCTTTAGTTTTGGCTACAGAGGTAGGTGGGGTCCAGTTTGGATTTTGTTCCTTGCGTGATGGGAAACAGGTTTTAAGCAAGGAGGTAATATAATCATATTTGTATTTTAAACCAATAACTCTGGAAGCAGTGTACTAAATGGACTGGAAGAGAATAAATGATGGAACAAAGAGACGAATTAGAGATATATTTCAAGAGTTCACATAAAAGATGCTCAAATATTGAAACAATGACAGGAGAGGAGAAAGATGTAAGTGATGTTTAAGAGGTAGGACAATGAACAGGACTTGGGTAAGTCTCAGGTTTTTGATTTGGGTTACTGGGTGTATGGCTGCATCTATAAAGGAGTATAAGAAGTAAAAGAATCAGGTTTCTGGGGAAACACGTTTAGTCTTAATAGACATGTTGAGTTGGAGTTATCTGTAATATTGTCTAGGCAGGAATGTCCATCTAATATTTATATATTGGAGGGAAACTCAGGAGACAGAATTATGGTTGAGACAGATTTGGAATCTGTCAATTGTAAGTGGATGTCAACTTCTCAAAGGTAAAGGGGCTACAAAGAACCTAGCAAACAGGAGATCAAGAGTGACCTTATGAAAAGTAATTTCTATGGGGTGGTATGATGGTCACGGTGATGACATAACATATTGATTCTCACATATTGCTTACTATGCGTCAAGCACTTTACCTTCATTTAACAGATAAAGAAACTAAGAAGTTTCTTATCCAAGATCATACGGGTTATAAGTGGCAGAACTAGGATTTGAATCCAAGCAGTCAGGTTCCAAAATCCATGCTTTTAACTACTGTGCTATGCTGCAGAGATGAGGACTACTGAACAAGAGATGAGAAAGCACAGAACATCCTTTTCAAGGTTAACGGTCTTCCTCACTCCATCTCCCCTCCACCCTGTTTAATAAACAGACTTAACCATGTATATATACTGAAAGAAACACAGCAAAGAGGTGAGGTTAAAGGCATACAACAAAGAGAAGACGATTCATGGAACGAGGCCCAGGGAAGGTGATAGTGGTCCCAGGAAAACGGTGGTATCAGTATGATGACAGAGACACTTTGGCATGGTATTGAATGAGTGTATAAGAGGAATCTCAAAGTATGCTGTATCTTACTATTAAGAATTTCCTTATAAACAATTAGTAACATTTTTGTGAAAAATTGGTTTTTAATTTCTTTTAGAAACAGTTACTGAAAGCTTTCTCCTAGCAAAGTCTGTAACGCTTAGAAAAGCCCTGGGCCATTACTGAAGAATTGTTCATAATTATATACCAAATCATTAAAAAAAATATACATTCATTCATACATATATATATATATAATGAATATAGTACGTATACTAGTATGTGTCAATGATTCAGTTTATATTCAAAGCAAAATCTCTCTAAATGAAGGCCAGAGACAGATTTTAATCATACATGAGACATGATTATAAAGCAGAGAGTGATTTTCCAGTAAATCCTTCAAATTCAAATGAACATCATCTTTGATGTAATTATTTTAGGAAGCTGTATGTTCCATTGATATTGTCATTGCTCAAAATATTTTAGGTACTGCTCTTTTTAGAGCTGGCTCACATATGAAAAAGCATCAATATCTAGCATATAGGAGGTGTCACTATGTGTTTACTGAGCATATGAACAATGTATTTTTTGCAAAGGTAAAACAGTTTTCTGATGTAGGGATTTCTGTAGTAGAAAAATGTGGGAACAAGCATGAGCTATAATGTTATAGTTGTATAGTAATTCATTGCTATTTTTATGACCAGGTGAACATAATCTAAGTCACAATGAATAATATACCCTACCAAATGAAATCAAGACCCAACTCAAACGTCACGTCCTTGGTGAAGCCTCATTTATTTCCCAATGGCTCTCTTCTCTTTGCTTCCATACCATTTGGCAGATCATGCTTTCTATCATATCACATATTATATATTATTTATTTATGTCTATCTTACTCACTACACCATGAACTTCTAGAGGACAGGCACTGTCTTTTTCAACTCTGTATCACCAACGTCTAGAACAATGCTTGGCACATAATAGAGACTCAGTGGATGTTTGTTGGATTAGCTTAGTAAATTAGTGCAATAAAAACAAAAAAACTAGTTTAGCTGCTCTTAATTCCATTGTCCCTTTCTCTTTCCAACCCTAGATGAACCCAATTATTTATTGTATAAACCCAGTCAACTATTTTATGCACATGTAGCTGAACATTGCTAGAGAAAATCTCAAGTGAATAAATTTATACCACTCTAACTTGATGATCTCCAACCTCAAATCTTAATACTGCAAAGCAATCTTACTCTTTCATTTGTAGCTAATGATCTGGTCTCGTATTTTGAGGATAATGGAAGTCATCACAAAATCTAGAAAAGACCTGCATCCATAATCCTTTTCTTTTTTCCTGTTGCAAGAGTAGTGTCTTTCCTCCACACAAATGTTGTATTGTAGGTCTTGATCCTGGGATCTCTTTTACCTACATGCCCTCATACAGATGCAATCATTTTCCTGATCTTAAATACCATCTACCAACAGCCATATTTCTATTTCCAACCTAGGCCTCTGGTCTGTGTTCCATACTTGAATATCCATTTGCCTATGGCGTGTCTACTTGGATGTTTCATGGGCGTGACAGATCATAATCTTCTCTCCACCTAAATCTACTCCTCCTACTTTGTCCCTCTTCCCATCACTCCAACTTAATTAAATGGTTATCATTATGATGTACAAGCCAGAAACCAGAGAAACACTTGTGATTTCCTTCACTTTTCATTAATTTGAGTGCCTTCAACATGCCAGACACTGTTCTAGTTAATGAGGCAACTGCAGGGACTCAAAGCCCTTGTGCTCATGGAGGGTGTGTGAGTATGTCCTGGAAGTAGGAGGCGGCAGACAGACAAAGAAAAAACCCAGATACACATGCAGTACCTCAGGTGATCATGACTGACGTATTAAATGTGGGGAAGGTGGTAACCATCGTACATAGTGGGTATAGGATATAGTGGGTAAGGATCTGACCGAAAACAGAGACTTGAAGGAAGCAGGAGAGCAAGGATATAAATATTTGGAGGAAGAACATTCCAAGTATAGGAAATTGCAAGTTCAGAGACCCTGAGGCAGGAACATTCTTGGCATGTGCGAGGGGGCTGGTGAGGAGGGAGCAAAGTGGACATGAAAGAGTGGCAGGAAATAAGATAGCAAGGGGCCAGATCATATAGGGCCTTACATTCTCTTTTAAGGACTTTAGCTTCTGTTGAGTGAAATGAAAAGGTATTTAGTATTATAGACTAAGAGTAATAGGAAATGCTTAGATTTAAAAAGGATCACTCTGGCTTTTCTTTTGAGGACAGACCATAGAGGTTAAGGGTATAAAAGCAGAGAAATCAGCTAGGAGATAGCTGGCAATAAATCAGATGAGGAGATGCTGGTAGCCTGGAACCTTCAATGCCTTTGTAATACATTAAAATCCAAATTCCCCCTACATGATCTGGCTTTTGTCTACTTCTTCAAACTCATTTTATACCACTCCCCTTCAAATATTATTCTACAGGTTACTCACCTTTTGGTTCCTCAAAGTTGCCCATCTTAGGGGCTTTTTGCACACATTGTTGCTCCATCTAACTTCAACTCTCATCTGCCTAACTAATACCTATTCTTTGGTCATAGCTCAAATGTTACTTCTGGAGAGTATGACACCCAATATAAGTCAGGTACTCTCCAAGCTCTTGTTATTTACTCATAGCATTCCATTTTTTCTCTTCATGACGCTTATCATAACTGATGATTTACTTAATGTTTATCTCCCCTACTAGACTATGCTCCATGGAAACAGATAATGTTTTGTTCACCATGGTATAATTAGCGCCTATCAGAGTGAAAAGTGCTTAGTAGTCCCTCAATAAATATTTGCTGAGTAAACTAAAGGTTGACCTCATAAGTATATCTTAATTGAAAAAAAAAATTACCCAGCTTGATCACCTACAATATTCTGAAGATAATGTTCTGAATAACTTCAGTTTTTTGAATATATCCATCAGTGATATTCAGAAGAATGAAAGAAATTCCAAAAGGAGTTCTTCAACTTTCTGAACACACTTACCATCAAATGAGTAAGTGTGTGCATAACCTCCTAGGGAAACTGTTTTGAGCAGTAATACTACTTTATGGGATCATCTTGTATTATGGGGCCATATATTTGGCCTAGACAAAAAAACATTTTTAATTGTTGTACAGCAATGTGAATATACTTAATGCCACTGAACTATACACTTAAAAATGGTAAATTTTGTTACGTATATTTGACAACAATAAAACACTTTTAAAGCATTTTTTACAAGGTGATTAGTAAAATTTTGAAAGATACATTATCTCAGAATGTCCTGAATAACAACCCAGTTTTAACCAATTTATTAATGTGTCTTAGGGGATAACAAGTCACTTAAACTTCTCTTGCCTCAATTCCCTCATCAGTGAAATGAGGCTGCTTATATATATATATATATATGCCCAATATATAAGCCCTATCTCAGAGATCTCTGCCAAGAGGAAATGAAGTGACAAGGATATGAAAAACAACCTGCACTATGCAAAGACGGGTACTGTTATTACCGGAGGCTACAGGTTTGTTACTCGGCCACTAACATTTTTTTTTTTTTTTTTAAGATTTTATTTTTTCCTTTTTCTCCCCAAAGCCCCCCGGTACATAGTTGTGTATTCTTCGTTGTGGGTTCTTCTAGTTGTCGGCCACTAACATTTTAATATGAGTTTATGAGAATTAGTGATTTATTTTAAATATTATTATTAATTGAGCAATGGTTTTCAGTTACCCACTCACTGACCCTCTTCCTGCCCAATACAGCACAGTTTATAAATCACTATAAAGAGGTGATTGATAACACTTAGCAATTGGTTCCCACATATATATATTACTAACAGCATATTAAACTAAGCATCCATTATTGGCAAAGTGACAACACTAACGAAGTCGATCATAGGCAAAAAGCAGCATCACAAACTAAAATATAAAGAAGATGATCTCAAGATACGTGACATTAAAAGAAAAAGACATCCAATAGATGAGGGCCTTTACGTAATAAATACAGCATAGCCTCAAATGACCAGAATTTAAATGTATACATTAAAACAAACAGGCAAAAGACAACAAAACAGGCTGCTCAAAGGGATTTAGTACGGCTTTCCTCTCTTTAAGGTTTTATCAGTCCAATATCCTATACTTTCTAGTGATACTATTCAATAATTCCAAATTTATAATTTAGAATATAAGCCTGACACACTTGAGAATCTTCCAATCATAAAGTGTTGAATGATATTAGTATATATTTAATAAAGGAGGAAAGCATATCTTAGAAAAAATTTTGACATCAAGAAAATGAACTGTTTGATTTTTAGGTAAGAGAAGTAAATTTGGAACCACTTTTTCTTTCCCTTTGTTTTTTTTGGAGGAGGGTAAATTTGTAGTTACCATTATAAATTACAGACTGACATTTCTTATGTTTTCCTTTCAATTACAAATAAAAATCCTTTGAACAATTATGAATATCAACATGAGATACTTCAGTCTGATTATATTAATAATTGCTGTTATAAGATGTGATCACTGGGGGCCGGCCTGGTGGCACAGTGGTTAAGTGCGCACATTCCACTCTGGCGGCCTGGGGTTCGCCAGTTCGGATCCCAGGTGCAGACATGGCACTGCTTGGCAAGTCATGCTGTGGCAGGCGTCCCACATACAAAGTACAGGAAGATGGGCACGGATTTTAGCTCAGGGCCAGTCTTCCTCAGCAAAAAGAGGAGGATTGGCAGCAGATGCTGGCTCAAGCCTAATCTTCCTCAAAAAAAAAAAAAAAAAAGATGTGATCACTGTAAGTAATCCTACCTAGTGACTATATTCAGTTGGTGTTGATCTTATATAGGCATAGTAATGTAAAACAATTCTGTATTAGAATCAGATGTACTTATTTACAATTCTTTGAAATAATCCCTCTAGTTCTCCATAATCTATACACATGTTATTTGCTATTATAGAATATCAGGGTTAGACAAAACACTTAAAAGTCTAAATTAATTCAGAAATGGAAGTATTAATCCTAGAGAAATTTGTATATTAATTTGGAAGAATGTGAAGAGCAGACAAATACAATTGTTCCCCTCATATGTGAGTTAAGAAAGGTGTGTTTTCATGACAAGAAATCACTATTAGCTAAGTTACATAAGTGCAAAGCATTATTTTAGGGATACCATTTCTCCCCCAGCTATGAAAACCAAATTCTTACACAGCTATGCTAAATACATACTCTTTCCCAAAATGACCTGCCTGAGAATTCAGTTCTCCTCTCCCACCCCTTACTCTTTCTAAAACGAAGTGATACTTCTCCTTCAAGTTCAAACAAAGGAAAAGTAAAAACACTGGGGTGCGTTGTGAAAGTGAATGGCTCTAATATAAGTAAGGTGGTTTCCATTTCTTTACCTTTATCAAAACGGAAAGAAGACCTGATTGAGCTGTCAGTTGATAGATGATTAAACATATTTTTGATGATAGTTTACCATGTAATTTTTGGTACATAATGCAGAAGGAACTCAAATAATTGAGTTTAATTTCCCGGATTAGATAAATATCTGCCCTAGGAAGATTCTGAATTTTTGCATTTTTAGTCAGCCACATTCTCAGTTTATCAGAAGACGTTATTTCTTCAAGATGCTAAACCATTTTTTATAATTCTTACGTCTCAGGGGTTAGGTGTTTCTTTTTTAGTGTGTGAGGATTGGCCCTGAGCTAACATCTGTTGCCAATCTTCCTCTTTTTGCTTGAGGAAGACTTTCGTTGAGCTAACATCTGTGCCAATCTTCCTCCATTTCAGGTGGGACGCTGCCACAGTGAAGCCTGATGAGCAGTGCTAGGTTCACGCCTGGGATCCAAACCTGTGAACCCTGGGCTGCTAAAGTGGAGCGTGTGAACTTCACCACCACACCACCGGGCTGGCCCCAGCTATTTCTTTTTTTGAGGGAAACTATATTCATCTGTTTAACTCTAAGTTTGGTTAATTCAAATAACATTAGAAAGCTTCATGTTAAACTGGGCTTCCAACAACTTGTGTTTCAGTAAATGCAAAAAGAATATCTCAAGGTGAGAGTAGAAGATTATATTTAAACATATTCAAAGCTATGAAGTCTAGAACATAGAAACAATAGCTTCAGTAATGACTTAACTGTTTTACAATATGAGAATCTAGTTTTTCTTAAAAGAATGTTATTTCTGTGTAGTAGTACTCATTCTCTTTAATTAAGTCTAAAAAAACCCATTAAACTTTCTATTTCACATTCTTCTGAATTTACTGAATAAATGTTTTCCTAACCCAACAGATCATAGAAAAAAGTTGACTTTAAAAATGCCTGGAATCCCAACTGATTTTATATTGTATGACATGAATAATGAACAGGTCCTTGATTGCTATTATTTTTTTCAATGACTTCTTAGAGTCTATTTAAGGAGCCCTATTACTTTCAAGTAAAGAGTTTGAAAACAACCATCTTACGCCATGCTGCTTTCCAGTGGAAAAGACCATATCACTCCCCTGCTTCAAATCCATCTGAAGAGCTGCTTCTTCCAGGAAGCCAATCATGAGCCTCCTACGCCTTGACAATGAAAAAGACAAGGGTTGGAGTGCTCCTGAATCTACTCAACTAATGCTAATTAAAATTACCTCCAATAATGCAAATTTTAAAAACTAGACATTCTTTCAATGGAATAAAGCATTTAGGACACTAGAAAACTATTTTGTTAACTTATTTGTATCACTGGGACATGGTGGTATATGCCTGTAATCATAACTACTCAGGAAGCTGAGGCCAAGGATAACCTGAACTCAAGAATTTTGAGTTCCCTGCAGACTTAATATTCATAAACAGTTCTATGTTATTATATCCCTTGGCTATCAGTTTGCCTAGGAAGCACCGAACTAAAAACAGTTCGGAAATGAAGCAGATGATAAATACCATTATTGCCTATACTAAGTGAAAAAGAATGGAAAGTACATTCAATTCTTTCTTCATTTACTAGGTCCAGTCAAAGTGGAATAAGACTTGTAGGAAAGAAGAACACATATAGGGGCTATGGAAGGTAGAACTTTTCCAAAGTCACTTCACTCAAATTCCTTGAATTTAAAAACAAGACAAAATAATATCAACCTAATATAAACCTATTTATTTATGATGTCCTGGTCACTATCCTAAGAGCTTTATATTCACCTACTCACTTAATCCCCACGAAACTCCTAAAATATGGGTACTATTATCTTCCTCATCTGATAAGGAAATGAGCCGCACAGCTAATAAGTAGCATATTTTCAATCCAGGCAGTGTAATGCCATAGTCTGTGCTCCTAACCTATATTATTAATTATTAACATGTTCCTTCTTTTTTCTAGCCAAAATATGGTTTTTAAACTGTTCCTTAGAGTTCTGGGATCCCTTGAGAATGCTTCGGGGACCACTAAGGAAAGTAAAAGAAAGCAGACAGGACTCTGGGCACTTCACCCAACCAAAGCAACTTCACTGCATCTGTTTAAATATTGAAGATACAATTAAACTTATCATACTAATAATTTTTTTTAAATTTTCATGGTAAAAAGCAAAAAGTTTGAAAAGCATGACATCTAGACTATAATCATCATAAGGTCAGAATCCATGTCTAAAATGTATCTCACATGTTTGACACTCACTAAATGGGAACTTAATAAATGAAACTATATGGCAGTACTATACTCATCAGAAAAATTTAATACTCAATCATGCCATTACAGCAGAGAAAATCTTGAATAACATAGTTAAAATGAATAATAACAACAATAATATTAAACCACACTTGGATTAGTGCTGTTTAGTTTTTAATCATGAGCAATCAAAAGATTTCATCATCTCAAGGCTACTGATGGGTTAAGCACAACCCATTCTCACAGTTAAAAACAGGTATGCTTTTCACATTCCTTTTTTTTAGATATGTCAATAATTATACTGCCCGATGTACTAAAATGCCCACTCATATTTTTTAGGAAACTGAATATTCTATAAATTGATACATTGAATTAATATAAGAAATTACATTAAAATTATCAGTAGAAATGTTACTTTATAACATTTTCTGAAGTTCATCGTCTTTAATTTCACAGAAGTTACAAGGCAACTTGAAAAAAAGCATAAGTGAGGAAACAGTACCTAAAAAAATTATTAAAAACAATCCTTCTATTAGTTATCTTTTACCCTATTCGTCTGTGGACCTAAGAACTTACACATGTGTTCATCAAACAGAAGAATAAAGGCTACCGACACCATTTGTATTCCCTCTTATAATGAATTTTCATCTTGAGAGCTAACATCTAAATCAGTTAAAAATCATAGACACTTTAAGATAATAAAACTGAAGTACTAGCTTTTCTAATTCTAGATTTGGATTAAAAGTCAAAAGTAGCAAAAATAAAAACTCATTTTTTCTCTTCCTCATCTTGACTGGAGGGTTTTATTTTAGAGAAAGTATAGTTTCCAACCAAAATACAGACATGAAATAATATCCACTGCTTAAAAATACTTTGCTGAAATTTTCATTAAAAAATTTTCTTACTTTATAATTATTACCAGAAAATAAACAAAGTATCATCCTAACAAACTTTACCCTTATGTCTATATCTCTGTGGAAATGGAGCATGTGAAGGTGAAATATACTAGAAGAGAGGGTCAGCATTAGATCTACCAATTTATTGTAATAAAGTTGTTTTGAACGGGAGCAAAGACTAATAAAATGAAGTTTCTGATACCTTAAACATATACAAGAAAGTTCAACAAATGCCAAATCTAGCTCAACATAGCTGATTAGACTATTTAATTCTAATACTCATTTCTGAGAAACTGCAGTTAATCTCATGCAGACAAAATACTAAATAGCCTATATCAAAGGCACAGAAAACCAGAATGTAATATTGCCTCCAAAGGAATTTAGTCTGAATTCAAGCCAGAGCCTCCCATGAATGATCAGCATCAACACTAATGCTTGTTCTCTTCTGACAGACTCAAATTTTTAATGCTGATGCTGTTAAAATATTTTCTTTTCTTTTTTTTTCTTTGAGGAAGATTAGCCCTGAGCTAACTGCTGCCAATCCTCCTCTTTTTGCTGAGGAAGACTGGCCCTGAGCTAACATCTGTGCTCATCTTCCTCTACTTTATAAGTGGGACACCTACCACAGCATGACTTGCCAAGCGGTGCCATGTCCGCACCTGGGATCCGATCCAAACTGGCAAACCCTTGGCCACCAAAGCAGAACGTGTGAACTTAACCACTGTGCCACCAGGCTGGCACTCTAAAATATTTTCTTAATCCTTATAAAAAAGCACCAAGATTGATTTTCTATACTAGAATATTAAAAAAAAAAACCTCTCAAGTTCTAACAAGTCTCTAGAACCAAAGTAATTTTGGCAATGCAAGGATAAGGAGTTATATAAGGATTAATGACTTGGTGATTTGAGCACAGGGTTTTCTGGTAGTCATGTAACCACTGTTCCTATAAAACATTTTCCAGAGATGGTACTAAAGATGATTTTCAGTGATCAGGTAGGAGAGTTCAACAGATATTCAAACAAAATTACAATTTGTCTGCCTGTCCCTATCTCTGACAGCTCAGCACCCATGCATTTCACTGTTATCTAAATAACTGTCAGGATAATAATGTTTCAGCTTGCTCTTCTGAGATGAATTCCCTTTCTTCTCTTCCAGAAAAATAAAGATAAAAAATTTAAGAATTTATTATTGTTGATTTAACTAGTGCTAGGATCCTGGAAAAAAATTTTGAACAACACAATTCACATTAAAGTATAAACAATATAACTCATCAAAGAGGGTTTAAAGAAAGAGTTTATTAACCACACAGTATCTGCTTGAGCATCCAGGCTATTTCCTGACTGGCTCAACTCCAAACAAAGAATCAGAAATCAACCAATTATGCCCCCTGTGCATTTCTAAAAGATTGCCAATGCCTGGTCTAGAGAGTAATGACAGTTAAATTCTAATTTTCTAAGAATGCTATAAAAACAGTAGTTAATTTAGGAGATAACCAGATTACTGACAATGTACAAAAGGATTTACTTAGAATTTTGAATGAATAAGAGTCTTCTACTTTGCTCATATAGTCAAAAAGACCTGTAATAATGTCCTTATCAATCCACATTCTATATTTAATCTATATTTTTGGAGGTTGCCTCCCGAGTATAGGAAATTCAGTATTAAACTGCAAATAGAGAACAGAAAATTGCAGATTTAAAAATAAAAATTCAGGGGCCGGCCCTGTGGCTGAGTGGTTAAGTTCGCATGCTCCGCTGTGGCAGCCCAGGGTTTTGCCGGTTCAGATCCTGGGTGTGGACATGGCACCGCTCATCAGGCCATACTGAGGCGGTGTCCCAGGTGCCACAACTAGAAGGACCCACGACTAAAATATACAACTATGTACTGGGGGGATTTGGGGAAAAAAAGCAGAAAGGCAAAAAAAAAAGAAGAAGACTGGCAACAGTTGTTAGCTCAGGTGCCAATCTTTAAAAAATAAATAAATAAAAACAAAAACAAAAAATTCAGAATTTGCAAAAAAAAGGACAACAAAAATTAAAATTCAAATATCAAAAATAGTCTACCATTATTTTGGGCTTTTTGAAAAACAGAATTTTATTTGTAAAAGGAGAATAAAATAACCAGCTCTAATTTTATACATAGTGACAGTGATAGGTAAAATTTATACAGATCTTGTTACTTTAAAATCAACCAAAGACATAAACATTTAACAAGTTAAGTTAGAAGAGGGTTTAGACAGAGCAGGAAGAAAAGGGAAGTTCCATGGAGAAACAAAGGGAAAAAAGGGGCAATGATTTCTTATATCCCCAAATTAAAAGATCTGTAAGGGAAAGCGATTTGCTAAAATATGAATAAAAAGGAAGGTTCCTAAAATTTTTTAAAATCTTAATTTCACATTAAGGTAAAAAAAAAAAAGATTTAAAAACAATGTTATCTAGAGTTAGAGGTCTGGTGACCATAAAATACTTATTCTCTAGTATTCCCACCAATGTCCAAAAAAAAGCAAGACACTTCTACTGAATATGAAAAGCGGAGATCTCACTGGGTTTTTTTTCTTCTCAGAGAGCCCAGGTTTTCTGTTTGGAATTATATTTTTTCATGAAGTAATATTTAATCTTCTATATGGTAATCAATCACATGCCACCTAATTGAGGAATATGATAATGGTATTCCACTACCAGCACTAGAATGAATGAATCAAATGTGTATGCTTAAATCTTCCATGAAAATGGAAAATCTCAAAACACATCTAACACTCATGTTCTGACATATAAAACTCAACTCTACTTTTCTTGTATTACTTATTTCCATGAAACATACGAGTTTCACTTTGTTTAGAAAGACCTACCTGAATAGCTGAGTTCATGAAACACGTATTTCCCAAGTTACTTAGGCCACAGAGGCCTGGCTGTTCATTGTTTCTTCCAGGTTCTGAATAATCATAGTTCTTATAAGCAGTATATGATGGGAGACAATAATTTGAGTTTTTCACACTGGAAGAAAACAAAAAATATTTTTTCATAATGCAGCCAATTATTACAATATAGTATAATGAACAGAGTACTTTAAACCTACTTGAGATGGATGATCGGTCATTAAATTTTTTATAAAGCACTTAACTCAGGTACTTTTTAAGACATGAACCTAAATCAAAATGACCCCCTTAATTAAGATACTCCTCATCCAATCAACAAAATCACCGCATCATATACCACACCAACCAGCACAAACCACTATTATAGCTTTCTACCCTTGATTAACTGGAGCAGCTTCACAGCTTGCTCCATTCTTCATTGCTCCATCAAATTTAAAACATTCAGATTTTAAACACCACCCGCAGCAATAAATCATGTCATTTATGTCCCTTTTACATCGTGCTGCTGTAACAGCGTGAGAACAGTAGAAAAAGTGAGAGTTCCGCTCTAGTTACAGGTGAGAGCAGAGATTGCCAAGGCCTCTGTGACATCACTGTTCTGATGCACTGAAGATTCTATTTATAGTTTCTATGTTAGACCATCAAAATCTAGTATTCAAATGTGGAAAAAAGCCTGGGGTGATCAGGGATGCAAAAAGGAAATGATTCTAAGCAAGTACATTTCAGTATTATTTGGCTTTTCTTCTAGTTTCTTAGAATAATGCAGTTTATTTAACTAGATGAATATAACCTCAGGATAATTTATACTACAGGTATAATAAATACTAATCTTAAAAAAACTATGTAATCTTCAACCTTAGAGAATCAGGGTAATTTTGGAAAGAACCAAGAAAAGTCAACCAATAAGTTAATTAATCCCTTTTTTACATGTAATAAAAAATAATTTTGTGAAAAAGGATGGATTCTCCCTTAATTTTTAATAGGTTATCTTATAAAATATTTATGATAGATACTTTGGATATAATTTAAAAGTATACTTTCAATCACCTTTTTTTTAATTCATTAGAACAAACCTGAATGAGAATTCAGGTCATTTGCTAGAAGCAAATGATAATGTAAATTTAAGAACACAGTGTTACAAATAAACAAGATGAATCAGTAACTGACAATCTCAGCTGGCTACGATTTATTCCTGGTATTATTTTTTAAAAATAGTTTTTACTTATAATTTCAAATACTTTCTATTGCAGTTTCTATACTCTCACTTTATTACTCCAACAGTTTAAGTGAACTACTGCCTGCTCTAACAGCGCCTTTAGTAAACAGATACCCCGCAACAAGCTAAACAGGTAAAACACACAAAAGCACACCAACCAAAAATTACACACACAATGCTAGCCCACCAATAATTTTGCATTTTTAAGAAAACACCCCCCTCCAACACAAACAACAAGATCAAATTCCAGACTCAAACGACAATCCACTCTGAGATTAAACAAAAATAGCAGGGCCCACAGAAATGCAACCTTCATCAATTCAAATTCAGAATTGCTAGACTTGTAGCTATTTACTTGTTTTAAACTTAAAAAAATAAATGCATAGAACAAAAAATAGAGTTAAAGCATCTTTTGGTTTTTGCAGATCACTAGCCTTATGATTCATATTTTACTTTATATACCCAGTAACCAATAAAGTGCAAGGCACCTATTAGCAATTCAACATATAGTCACTTGATGATTGATGATTGGCTTCTTGAATCTAACTTCGAGGATATGTAACAAAAAGCTGACTCCCGTTTTTCTTTTATTCCTATGTATAGGAAGTGCTAAAAATCAAGGTCTGCTATATATTACAAAAACCTAAGGCCTACATTTTCTACACATTAAAGAAAAAACATAGTCTGGCTATAAAATTATAATAAAATTTAAACAGAGTACAGTGGGAAGTATCCTAAATGCGTGCTCATGCCTACACACACACGTACGTGAAAAGACTAAAGCACATTTACATGCTTTTTACTTAAGTATATATTCAGACATCTGCCTCTCTCCACACATAACACAAATGGATGCCGGAAACTCCATTCTTTGTGGCAACAGGATGAAATGCGCTGGGATAGGGATTCCTATTTACTGAGAAATGAACAAAACACTTACTTGCAAAAGCAGTTTTTTGGTTTTGTCTTTTAAAATCTGAATCTTTAGTTAAAGAATATCTACATTTATTTTAAGTGATGGGGTAAGATTGCCAAAGACTGAGATAGTCTAGATCCTCACTGATAATAATGAAAACTGATGAATTTAAAATATTTTAATATTATCTTGATTAATCACTTATAATCCACATTTTATGTGCTTTCTAAATTAAATACTAAAGTCTGTCATGGAAAATACCAAAACCAACAGTTCTTGAAACACTTTGACAAAGTACACGGAAACCTAGGCCCTCAGGAGAGCCTCTTACCTTTCATGACTATTTCTGCTATTTTTTTCCTAAAGATTGTAAATTAGTCTTCATTCTATAAGGCTATGCTACTTTGAAAAATAAAAAAATCTGCCAGTAATCTTGATGGGAATTTTAATGCCATACTAGATAATTCTGTTTTATAAATATATCATCTTAAATGAAGATACATTAGAAAATGTACCATTATTTTTTGTAAAATTGAGCACTTACCTTTCTATAATAATTTCAGACTGACTTTTCAATTCGCACTTATATTTGACATTATAAACACTATAAATCTATAACTTAATCCTCATAACCAAAATTATGCTCACTTTGCAGTTAATGAAATGATGCTTTCAGCAAGTAACTTGTCAAGAGCCAGACAGCTACCTAGCTCTGGCAGTCTCCAAAATCCAGTTCTTTTGCATGGCTTAATCTCTTACAGTGAGTCATTTCCATTTCAAAGAAAATAACTTTAAATGAATTAACAGAAAAATAGACATGTGCTCTGATGTTGAATGCCAAGAGTTGAGAAAATAAATACATTATAAAAAGATTTTTTTCAAGGCAGTATTATATCAAAGCAAATGCAGTAAGACGAAAAAATGCAGGGACTAGAAAGAGAATTTGGCACTTATTAAAAATGTACTTAAATTATAATTGAGGCAAAGACAAACACTGTATGGACTAACATGTGAAAAACACTATACAAGGTAAAAAAACAATATTCCAGCAAATGATTCTTCATAGTATTAGTGTTTAACAAAAACTATTAAACTTAAATGAAATAATTCCTTTATAACTACGTAATATCCTTATTTCTGGAAATGATAAGTTTATATCCTAGCAATGTATCAGTTTGATTCAAGTCTTAAATTCATAAAAAAATTTCATATAAACTTGTGTCATAACTATTGATTTTAATATATCTCCACATATATGAAGTTTTAAAAATTTATTTAATCTAAAAAGGTTATTATCAATTTTACATACTTTTAATCAAAGAAACTACGCAATTTCTATCTGAAGTCTTAAGGTGCTACTTATTTCCACAAGTTGAATGGAAAGTCAAGAAACAAATTTTTTTTTTAAAGATTGGCACCAGAGCTAACAAGTGTTGCCAACCTTCTTTTCTTTTTCCTGCTTTTTCTCTCCAAGTCCCCCCAGTACATAGTTGTATACTATTAGTTCGGGGGCCTTCCAGTTGTGACATGTGGGACGCCGCCTCAGCGTGGCCCAACAAGCGGTGCCATGTCCACACCCAGGATCTGAACCAGCAAAACCCTGGGCCACCAAAAGTGGAGTGCACGAACCCAAGCACTTGGCTAGGGGGCCGGCCCCAAGAAATAAATTTTATGTGAAATAATTGTTTAGATAATTATGATGATAATATTAATTCAAATTTTTTAAAGTAAAAAAAGCTTTCCATTTTATAAGTGTTTAAATTTTGTTCCTTACTAAGAAGGTAAGCTTTACTCTTAAGCATGGTGGTATCTCAGTAGCTATTTGCTATTAAAATTTCCTAATATGAAAGAACTATTTTAGTACCTAAAATAGACAAATATAAATAGCTAAAAATACAATCTAGTCAGAGAAGTAGAATCATCAGTTAATCAGGTGCTAAACTTAAGAAAACACTCTAATTCCTCTCAGCATTTTCTGTAGTGGGAAGTTTTGAGACCATTTTTACTATGAGAGGGAAATAAGACAAAAACAAAAACACAAGATCACATATACTAATATGGTGACTCCAGTCAAAATAAAGTCTATCTTCAGTACAGTTTATATACAATGTTAAAAATCTCTCCAAAGAATAACTATAAATACATGTTATACCTGGAACTGAATTCTGTTATACTAAATGTGGGAGCCGCCTGCAACTGGGAGAAGCACACAAGTAATAGTTTACTGCCTATGAAAAAATTACTTTTGATGAATTTAATTAAAAGATATATAAAATACAAACCAGATTATAGGGGGATATTTCCTTTCACCCTTTTGCCTGTGGATATACATTTTTAAACAGATGAGAACATACTACACTGCAATTTTGGCTATTCGTAGTGTCCTCAATACTTCACTGTTACAGTACAATGTAATGTTATTACACTATGCTACACATATCTTTTTATGAACTACTGAAATAAGGAAATGAATGTTTTAAATCTTCTTGATACATACGGCAGCCTCTTCTAGAAAAGCTGGACTAACACTCCAACCACTCAAATAGAATCTTTTCAAGAATAGATATCATCACTTATTTCTGCCCAATGAGATTGAGGTGGGGGAGGTGGATGGAGTTTTTTATGGTTTTAACTTAAGTACATGAATTTGAGCATTTAAAATGTTTATATATTTTAATTCTTTTATTTTCATTGCTTGGCTGCATCATTTGCCCGGTTTTCTAACTGTCTTGGAAAATTTCTCACTGATTTTTTATGAACCTGATACATTAAGAATATTTACTTTTTGTCATTTGTAGCATGTATTTTTTCCATTTATTTGTCTTTTAATTCTTATATGCTTGACAATTAAAAAGCTAATTTAATTTAAAGTTTTAAAGAGAAACTCTCAATAGTGATCCAATTTTCCCAACAATTTCCTGGACAATGTCCCTATTCTCCATTAGTCTAGAATGCTTTCTGATCACATTAAATTCTTTCACACACAAAGGTCTGTTTCTGGGGTGTCTTTTCTGCTCCACTGATCTGTGGGTGTATTCTTGGGTCAGTACTATGGTGCCTGAATTCTTATATCTTTACAACAAGGCTGTGATATTTATTAGGATTAATTCTTTCTCATTATTTTCTACTTCCAAAATTATTTTGGGTATTCTTATATATATTTATAATCCACATATATGTTAGCATCATTTTGTTAAGTCCCACCCCCTCAAAAATATGGATTTTACGGGAAAATTAATTAAATCTATAAATTCAATTAATGGTGTTATTTTAAAGATTACTTCACAAATACCTTTAGTCCTTTTGAATTTACTCTTTGGGATAATCAGATGCCATTTATGAACTGGACAAGTACTGCAAATATTTAACTACATAATTACTGTCAACCTAATATACAAACCACCATGTATGTATCTAAGAAATAAAAAGAGGATAAATCATCTGTGGATTAAAGCTCTTTCCATAGTTTGACTGGATTAATTATAAATAATAAAGGTTTTCTTTTTTATCCTTTTCTGTAAAACAAAAACCATGCCAATTTTCAAGGTAGTACATAATGTCAGATGTTATGGTGAAGTCCATGTGATTTTCAACCTTTTTTCTTACAGCAATATAGCAATCACTTTCACATAACTTTTATAAATTCCAAGATTTTGAATATTATTAACGATGGTGCAAGGAATGTTTCTCTAAACTTTTTAAAGAAAAAGTGATTGCCTTTCTGATAAACATAAAAGTTTGTGTATGCTTTCTGGTTGAGAATCACTGACGTATACTTTTACAAAAATACTATACACTGTAGGTGATTACATATCCAGTTCTAAAATGACATCTGAAATTTATACTCTTCCTAAAACACTGAGTTCACAGATTTCTATATATATTTCAATAATTAGTGTTTAGAACGTAAAATTCTGAAAGTGCTTTATTTCTGTTTTAGTAAATTATTGTAGTATGTATTAAATCAAGAAGTTTATAACTGTGCTTTTCTTCTTGTGAAGTTACTCCTAGAAGAAGTGACCAGTAATTTAAAAGAAAATCAATTTTAATGCATTAAGACTTTTATCCTAAATTTTAGATACAAGAGATTTTTTGCAACCACAATAGGGCGATCAATTAAACAAAGAGTTTTTAAGATTCAGTGCTTACTTTCTGTTGTTGATGTTGTTATAATTATTTGATAGAGATGAAGGAGAGATCTTTGGTAAAGTTGAAAAATTGGATGCACCTGGGGACCTTTAAAAATATGAAAATGTTAAATTAGATAAAAAATGCTGAATTTTGAAATTAATTATGAAATAAAGAAAAGAACTAACAGATGACAATGTATGTAGTAAATGAATGCTGGAAAACAGTTTTATGAGCAAAATCACTATATATCCTTCAGTTTTCAATTTCCAATGTATTCTTTCACACAAAAAAATGATACAAAAGGGAACTATTTTCAAAAGAAATTTATCAAATTAAATATACAACTTGATATTTATTATTCCTATAAATCTACTAACCCGATACACCTATTTCTGAGTTCAGGTAACCATTATTAATATTTAACAATAAGTTCCTTAAATCAATGGAATTAAAATACTAATTTTTTAAGGAAGCATGTAAAAGAAATCCACTTTGTGTCTAGTAGGTACCATGGCATTTGAACTATACACAGCACTGACACAGATCGGAGGATCTGCCAATTCTTTAAAATGTATAACAGGGACAGAACAGCATAAGAGAATTTCAAACTTAATCCCAAGAAGTAATTTTTTTGGCCAAAGTTCTCTCCGCAAAAACTGAAAAGACATAAACCTGACTACATGTTATACACCTCACTAATTCAGAATCTTTTTGGAGAAATATCAATTACTAATGGGCTTTTAATCAACTAATATGCTTTAAAAGCATGATTTATAATCAATAAGGCCATTAGACGGGAATGATTACTTTAATGTACTTACAGGTCTCTGAAAGATTTAATTTCCCTTGTAATATTGTAAACAATTTTTATTTACTAGGCAACATCTAGCCAATGGGCTGTAAAAAGCTAATTTTCAGTCCAGTATCTCAGTCATCACAAATTCTAAATTAGTGAGGCCCAAAGTGGTTAGTTTTTTTCCCCCCTGAGGAAGACTGACCCTGAGCTAACATCTGTTGCCAATCTTCCTCTTTTTGCTTGAGGAAGAGCGTCCCTGAGCTAACATCTGTGCCAGTCCTCCTCCATTTTGTGTGTGGGATGCTGCCACAGCATGGCTTGATGAGCTGTGTGTAGGTGTGCACCCAGGATCAAGACCTGCCAACACTGGGCCGCTGAAGCGGATTGTGTGACCTTAACCACTACACCACTGGGCCAGCCCTGCAAAGTCCTTAGTTTTTTTAAATTATTTTATTTCCTCTATTCAAGTGCTAACGAACAATGAAATGGTCAATGAGCAGGAAAGTATAATCTACAAAATCTGCTTTTAGGAAATTGGATTTTGCTAAATCCACATATTTGCAATGCATTATGCAGAATAAATGGTGAGTCATAAAATTTCTTACATCTAAAAAATTTTATTTAACTTTTGAAGTTTTATACCTTACAAACCCTTGGTAAATTCTTTTCTTCATCTTAAAGGAGGTTCTCTTTGTTGATGCAGGCTGTATACAGGCAGTTTACATTAAGTGAGACGTCTATTTAAGTGCTTTCTGACAGAAGATCCTTACAAGATTTTATTTTACTGTACTAATAATAAGCTCAAAATACAAAGTACAACCAATCAAGTTTTAATATAAAACACTGCAGAGAACACACTTAGATAATTTTAATACCCTAACATTTTAAGAGGTTATTTGAAAATATTAGTAGAAATGCAGAAGTATCTTGGCATTTTTGCCTTCATGTTAACAATGCTAAATTAGGAAAAAAATTTAAATTTATTAGAGATTGAGTTATAATGAATTAAGGAGGTTAACTTTTTAAAATGTGATCCATTTGACTACAATTTAATTCGGTTCACTATGATTTTTCAGGAACGTAGATAAAAAGTGAAACGTTCCCCTGAATTTTACTTATAGTAAAAACTATGGAAATAAAGATTCATTACTACATCCAATAAGGTGGCTAAGGCACATACATATACATACACATATATATTTTTGTTTGTTTTTTCCTCTTTCTGCCCATCTGTGGCCTTCTTACTATTCATTAGCAACTCTACCCAAGGACAGTATTAGAAGTTTCCATAAAATTCATAGAAACACTCAAATATTCATTAAATGATTACTATATGCCTCCCCCTTGGTAAGTACTAGAAAAACGAAGACAGACACTTCCTCACCTCAAATAGCCCACAGTCTAATGGGGGAAAATGACACATTAGCAAAATAACTATAAACAGTGTAAGTCCCATAACAAATTCAAAAACTATAACAAATATAAAATTTTGTGGGTAGTAACAAGAGATGATTATAAATGATGTGCACAGCTGTGGGAAGTGGAAGTGAGAGTGTTCCAGGTGGAAAGCATAGCACATGCAAATATATGGGACAATAGAAGCCATGATGTATTTAGGGAATTACCAATAAATTCAGCTCGGCTGCAAGAGTAGGAAGTACGTGTAGACAGGAACAGAAGTTAGTAAGGTAGGAAGGGTAATAACGGACTTTTTATGTTCTATGGAGGAATTTGGATTTTATCCAATTGTGCTGGGGAGTGTAGAAAGATTTTAATAGGGCATCAACATAATCAGGTTTGGATTCTAGGAAGGTACCTCCTGAGTAAAAGAGACTGACGACGGGGGTATAATTTAGGAGACTATACAAATAACAGAGGCGAGAACTAATAAAGACTGGGGCTAAGACAGTGGAGTGGGCAAGGGCAACATGTCTTGCATGTTTAGGAAGTGGTTCTCAAAGTACAGTCCATGGCCCCTTAGAGGGCTCCAAGGTCCTTTCAAAGCACCTATGAGGTCAAAACTATTTTCATGGTAACACCAATTGTTATTTAAATGTTATATGACCTCTTTCCCTGGGTGAATATTTGTGCTGATAGTGCAAAAAAAAATGGTGGGTAAAACTGCAGATCCCTTAGCATGAATTAAAGCAGCACCAAACTACATACTGAGACATAGTACCCTTCACCGCCTCCATGGAGGAAAACGCAGGTTCACTTAGGAATATTCACATTGAAAAAACTCAAAGTACTGATTTTACTAAATCTTGACCCTTAATTACACTTCTTTTTAATATTGTGTGACAAATTGGGAACTGTGCATAAAGCACATTTGCTACATACTGAAGTAACATGATTGTCATGAGGAAAAAGACTTGTGAAATTATTTGAGTTTCAAGTGGAACCAGCCACTCTTTTCATGACACCACTCTTTCCACTCTTTTACATAAAAGGCTATCTGGCAGACATTTTCTCAAAAAATGAAGGAAGGGAGCCTGTTACTTCAAGGAAAACAACTGAAAATATTTGTTGCCAATGATAAAATTCAAGTGTTCAAGCAAAAAATAGAGTTTTGGGAAATTTGACTTTGCCACTGTAAGCTCGATAGCTTCCTATTACATATACTTTTTCATAAGATTGGTGATATTTCAACAAATGTGATTAAAAAAATATACTGTATAATGAAATATGTCAACATCTGGAATATCTGCATAACTCAGTGAACCAATATTTTCCAACTGCATCAAGTTACACATGATAGATTTTAATTTAACTATAAAAAGTTCATTGATATGGTTTCAGATTCCACATTGCAATTGACCTTTCATCATTAAACCACCACTCGTTGAGTTCTGATGTGCTATACTAATATCTGAAAATACTCCTTCCTCCCTGTTCCAACTACATATTTGTGTGAGGCTGAGTATTCTTCAGGTACTTCAACCTAAACAAGGTATCACAATAAACTGAATGCACAAACACACAGGAGAATTTAGCTGTCTTTTATTTAGTCAGATATTAGAGAAATTTGCAAAAATGTAAAACAATTCTATTCTTATCAGTAAACTTTTTGCTTTTTGGAAAAATTATTTTTCATAAAAATATTATTTATGTCAAAATATAATGGTTTAGTATTGTTATTTATAAATAAATACTAAGAAAATTTTTAAAAAACCTCTAATATAAGTATCAATAGCTATAACCCACATAACAGAAGTTCTTCAGGTCTTTAGTCATTTTTAAGAATGTAAAGGGGTCCTGAGATCAAAAGTTTTGAAAACTTCAGCTTTAGGAGGTAGAATCAGCTAATTAGATAAAAGAAATGATGTTGAAAGAGGAACTCAAGATGGTATCTGAAATAGGGAATACAGGATACGGATATTGTTTAAGTTGAGGGGATGGGAGAGGTAGAGTAAAAAGATTTTGAGTTCAGTCTGACATAGTGAGTCCTCCTGACATTCAGGAAAAATCTGGAATTGAGAAGAATTCTAGGCTAGAAATACAGAATGGCATATTTGTGTAAGTTTGAGATGAGGGACAGGATTAGCATAGAGTACATCCAGTAATTTTGAGAACTTTTTACCGTATGAAAGGAGAGGTCCTCAGAAGGAAATTTGTGGAATATCAATGCATTCAAAGCGTGAGCAGAGCTGTTGCATATAGCCGGTGAAGTTGTTTACCGCACAGTGCCAAGGAGGCCCTTTCACACAGATTGCAATGTGAACAACATCCCCAAGAGCTGTGCAGTATACAACCTGCACAACCAAACATGGCAGCCCTGGAGACGAAGAGAGCCAGCCAGCTAGAGGATTGGTCAAAAAGGTGAAAATAATCCTTGAAAAACTGTGTAACCACGGGTTCAAATTAAGAGTAATTCTTTCGGAGACAGTTATCAAAAAAAAAAGTATTAAAGAGAGGTCAAACAAACTAGGTAAAAAAAAAGTTAAATAAGGACTTTGTTAACTCCTGTATGGTGGTAAGAAATAGTATTGACTTTAAAGAAATTGGCTGTCAAAAAAAGAAAAACTAAAGAAAGGTATTTGGAGGAAGATTATGTCTTTTTTTTGGTTTTGCTTTTAAAGATTGGAGAGATTTGCTTACATTTATAGGCAGGGGGGAAGACGATACTAGAACAGAAATAACAGAATGAAGTAGTATCTACTATGTGTGCAGTATGCCAGGCATTCTTCTATGCAGGAGAGAGGAGATAATGAAAGAAAAGGCAAGGTCTAGAAAGCACTGCAATAAATACCGTTGATAGAGAGATTGTCCTCAAATAGCATGGAGATCAGAGAGAGAAGGATGGATGCGGTCCACAGGTAAATTTGAAGCATGATAACACTTTTTAAATGCTGTTACAGACATTACTGATGAAGGTTAACAGATCATTTATGTATTCTGATTCCAACTTTTGACCTAGATTACACACAGTACAATCTAGCTAACATTTGTGGAATTATTTTAGGAGTTGACTAGTCACTATGTGGAGCCCTTTAGCTCTTTTTATTTGATGTAATTTGCAAAACACACTGTTCATTAGCAACTCTGTTCTAGTCGTTTTCTAAAGCGAAGAGAGAAAAAAAAGCTTAGAATATTATACAAAGATTAGGTACTAAGCCACTCACCTAGTGTTAATCTAATTTTGGCTAGTTTGGGCTAATATAAGGCAGTGATTCATCTCTTAAAAAAATACAGAAGGCGAAACATCAATTTAGCTGAAATGATTTCATGAAGAGAGAAAATTAAACTTTATCCCTGACAAGTGAATGCAGTATTTGGATTCTTCTATTCCCAATATTTCAACTGAAAGCATGCAATTCAAGGCCAGTTGAACTTCCCACTTCTACAGAAAAATACAGCTTACTCTTGGTAAAATAACCGAACATTTAACATACATGGAAATCCAATACTATATTGAGCAACCAAAATGTAGAGAAGTTAAATCTGAATGCTGACATAAGCAAAACAAAGATTTTTATACTGTCAACCAGCAAAAACAGAAACCAGTTTAAGAGGCAAAGCATTTATCTGGGATCAAAGAATTGCAATTTGGGGAGCAGATTCAGGTAGAAACCCCAGTAATGTCCCGATTACTGGAAAGGGGCTTGGGATTTTAACAGAAAAAAGAGAACAAAGCGAGTTGTATTAAAGAAGACTTCATTGGTGTTAGATGGGGTAAGGCTAGGTTTGTACTTCATTGATTGGTTGAGATTCAGTCATCAGCAAAGCCCAATTTCATCAATTCTTACAAACAGGATATTCTTGTCCTTACTCACTTCTTGGAATCTTGGCAATCTGGTCTAGTTTGGAAGATAAATAAAACACGACATGCAAGGCAATTCCTCTGAAATGGCTGCTCTGGCTCTATTTTAATACAGCTCCACTTGTGATCTTTCATAATAGTTATTTTGAAACCTGACATAAAACAACTCAACTTGGTAAAATCTAACATTATAAAACAAAAATTATCTTGATTTATAAAAACCTTAAACTCTTCCCATTTCTAGCAATCACCCAAGATAAATTCTTAGAGAAAAAGAAAAATTTACATCTCTTGAAAAATTAAATACCTTTACTGTTGTGAGATACAGATGAGTTCAGTTCAACAAGCATTTGCTGTGTGCCTCCTCTACGGCAGGCAGGGTGTTAGTTTAGGTACTTATAGATAAACAAAAGAGAATTTAAGGGAATTTATATATAAATTGCTTCTCATAACTTTACTTCTGTTCCTTATTTTGACTGTCATAGGTGGTATTTATAAAAGAAATCCCACTTAAAAAAATGAAATTATACTTTTTTCAGCCATTATGAATCTCAGCACCAAAAGTGCAACCTATTTTTATTTTCAACTTATTACAGACATTTCCAAACATACACAAGTCCTCATGTAGTTAACATCAGTCCTCAGTTTCAAAAATTATTAACATTCTGCCACTTTTGTTTTATTTATAATCCCCTCAGCCTCCTTTCCCCCTGTTTTTGCTGGACTATTTTAAAGCAAAACCCAGACATTTATAATTTCACCTGTAAATACTACAATATGCATCCCCAACAGGTAAGAGATCTTTTTCGATACCACTGTCAGTCTCAATCTAATACTTAGTTAACTGTTTATTTTTTTCTCAATTGTCACAAAAGTATCTGTTCTCCCTCGGTTGGTTAGTTTGAATCAGGACCCAAAAAAGTCTATACATTTGCAGACCAACTTTACCAACTTCAAAAGCCCTTATTGCTGCTACCAGTGAACTTCACCCTTGGCTTCAGCTTACTGTGACTATGCTTATTTTTCCATTTGTCCTGATTTCTGCATCTCTTCATATAGTTAACCTTGACTTATATGTGTTACTATAAATTGCTCAAATCCTTTTTGGAACAAATCAGGGGAGAAAGGAAGAAATAAAATAATCAGTAATTATTCGCAAGTACCTGTGAATATCAAGTGTCTATATGAGAACTATACACTTAAATTACATTCATCTATGCATGAAATATACTGTCTAAATTTTCTAACTTCAATTAAACTTGGATATGGCTTTTCAATATTGATTCTAACACCAGTTAATGCACTTGACCAGTGACCATGCTCTGTGTGGTAAAACTTGGAGACATGGTTCTACATCATACATTATCTTTCCAAAACAGAAAGTAGGCACGCTTGTTTAGATGAAGAAAAGATTTATTTAATTGATGTGCATTTTCACTATTTCAAAGGAAAATCTGCATACACAATCAAGATCTTAATGAATAATAAACTGAGAAACCTCAACATACAGACTTATGGGAAGTGTGTTTATGTGCAAGCACAGGCAATTCCACAAAGGATTTGGAGTATGGACAACTAAAGTAAAATAACCAGAAAAAAGTAGTTCATTGGTAAACAACAGTACACAGGAATTTCATTCTAACATTATTATGATGCCTTTGTCTTCAGACGAGAAATACCTAGGAAAGGATGTACGTATTTAAACAACAAAAAGCTTTCTATAAAGTAGTTTCTCTCCTTCTGCAGGAATCCTGCCTTTCCAATTCAATACCACCTTAGTTCTCTTTCTTCTTCAGTACGTGTCATGATGAGTGATCTACACCAACTGTTCCATTTTCTGACTAGAGTATTCACCTCTCTTTCCTATAATCTATTTCTCATTCCCATCATGCTGTCTCCACCTGTCAAATAGATTGAATCTCTTCTGTTTCCCCCTAATCTCTGAATCATTTAGCACTGCTGGCCCTTCCCTTTCTTCTAGAAGCTCCTTTAGACAAAATGGGATCCAAGTTTTCTTGAACCTTCAGGATTATTCTTTCTAGTTGATCTTTTTGCTTTATATCATTACTTAGGGATACCCTTTAAGGTTTAGTATATAGCGCTTTACACTTTTGATTAGATAAACCATATATGTGTACAGTTCTCACTTCTAGGAATATGACTCCATATCTGCAGTTCTCATACTCTCCAAGCTTTGGTTCCCTATCTTTCATTGCATCCTAAGCAATTTTCTTTGGCTGTTCCATTACCTTAAATGTCAGAGTCACATAAAGTCATTCTATATCTTTTTCTTAATCAGGACAATAAGAACAACAAGATAAAATGAGATAGTGTGAAAGAAAATTTATGAAGCTTCAAAATGTCTTTAAAAATGACAACAATCGCAGATTTTGAAGTATTACCCTAGATTTATGGCTCATATGTTGCATGTCAAATTGAAGACATGTTATTAATTTAAAATATGTGAATATGAATGAATCAGAAGGAATGAAAAGATGGTTCTTGAGCCATCCTCTCAATAACTACAAACCAAAATCACTCAATCTCCCACTTCCAATTAAAATTGGTAATGAATTTGTATACTTATGAAAGTATGAAAGTTTCATAGAAACTTTAAGAGCCAATTCTCTGTGAACTATGATAACCATAGCTCCTTTAGTAGCAGAACAAAACCATCATAACCAAATCTACTGTTTCAAATAAGCAGACTGTCAGGCTCACAAATACTTAAGTCTCCGAACAATTTATTGTTAAAATGAAAACAATACTTTATGTGATAAGAGATTCCTATAGGTATTTTAATAATTTTCAGTCAAATAGGTTTGTCTACTATTTCTGAATCCATTTATACACTTAAATTTGCAATTATACATGCAAACCGGGCTTAATTACGCTCTAAAATACTCTAAAGAAGTATACACTAAGTTTTTCTACCCTCATTTAAAAGGTACAATATTGAAACAGACGATGTAAAAAAAACAGAAAGAAAACCATATTCTGCAGAGTCACATAGATGTTTATTATTTATCCTGACCAAAAAGCAGTGCGCAATGGTTTTATTTATAAAGCGCTCCCCCTCTCCAAGCAGAGCACTCATGGACAGAGCGCTGTGAAATACTGACACGGCGCTAGATTAAGTTCATACTTAGGGGGTCAGTCGCCAATGTGGGATTCTGTGAATCAGAACAACACAGATGGCAGAGGGACAGCATATGACTAAGAACTACTACCTTGGTTTTCCATTTGATTTTTTTTAGCCTCTCATGCCTTATCTGGTTGATTTTGGATTGTTCCCATGAAAACTGCCTCTTTACAATCATCAATAACCCTTAATTTTTTTCACCTGATACTTAATCACAGGTCTTTTTGGCAATATGTTTGAGCATTTAAGGAAAACGTCTGAATTAAATCAATTCCCATGCTACACTCACAAAAGGAATTTTTACTTATTTCAGAAAAAGAGCAAAATTTGGATCTTTTCATTAGCGTAACATTAATAATCTCAAAGGCATACTTTGAAATAACTATACCTAAATGAGGCCACACAGAAAAAACTAATAGTACAAATTAGTCAAAGTAAAGTTGCACCTCAGTTAGAAGCTATGGCTAAGGAATAAGGTGTAAACATTTAACAAATATTCTGGAAAGTTAAGGGATAATCCATTGATTAGGTTTCTCCTCTCTTTAGGAAGCTCCAGGTTTCTACAATTTTTCTACTTTAAAGTAATTTTTTAGAAATGCAAGATTTAACTAGTCATACATCTCCAACTGAATAATTAGACCATCCACCCAATGCCAACATCTTTGGAGAATAAATGGTCAGATTTAACAGAATAAAAAAACTTGGGTTAAAACTTTTCTAAGGGATCATTAGAAAAGACCATGTTTTTGAGAGGTTCTAAGAAATCAGATACCTAAAAACTACATTAGGAATGCAAGTTCTGAAAAAACTAATAAGCACTTCAGTACTTTTAAAGTATAACATGAATATAAAGATGAAATTTCAAATTATACGTTGATATCTAGCAGAAAAATCCAGATAGAAAACTGAGCATTTCGCAGGCAGGTTCTTAGATCGCTAATACAGATTTGGGGTTGTTTTAGGGTATATACATTTTTTTTTTTTTTTTTAAAGATTGGCACCTGGGCTAACAACTGTTGCCAATCTTTTTTTTTTTTTCCTGCTTTATCTCCCCAAACCCCCCCTGTACACAGTTGTATATCTTAGTTGCAGGTCCTTCTAGTTGTGGGATGTAGGGTATATACATTTTTATAACTACAGACTACGTTTTAAACAAAATTCTATTTTACCCTCAACATTTTTTAATATTTAGTATTTCTTCTCAATCAAGTAGCCCCCAAATTTATGCTTCAGCTGAGGGTATATGGTCTCAATTCTGATGAAAATGGGCCTAGTGCAATTCTAGGACTTCCAGAGCACTCAAGTTCCTGTTTTCAGTGGTATAGAAAAGTCAGTTAGATACTAATATGCTTTCTCTTAGTGAACATATGCCTACTGTAGTGGTATTCTTACATTTTCTTGCTCATAAGCAGCACCTAAAATGCAGATTCCTGGGCCCACTGTAAAGATTTATATTCTGCTGGTCTGGGTTAAGGAACCTGGAAGCTGTTGCCTATGGTGGTTCACATAGTACATATTAAGAAACATTATCTACATAATTTCTACATAATCATCTAAGTGATCCTTAGAACAACAGCATTAGAATCACCTGTGAACGTATTAGAAATGCAAATTCACCAGTCCCACACAGATCTACCCGATCAGATTCTTGGTATGGGGCCTAGGAAACTGTGTTTTAAAAAATCTCAACAAGTAGAGTCTTCCTTGTATCACCATATTACAGGACAGAATTTTAATGATTTTTCCTTGGCCTTTGATGCTCTAGGTAGGAAGTAGTTATGTGCTAAGTGGTGTGAGCACTGGGACAGACCCCAGATTAGTGATGTTTATTAGAACTAGCATCTTCATACCATGTTGAGGACCATCGGTTCTCATGACAGGATGACAATTTTGAGTGTATAAAACAGGCTGTTCTATATCTTAATATCCTGAAGTTTCTTTCTTGAGGGCCGAAAATTACATGCCCTATGCTGGAGTTGAATCTGTCTAAATTACAGGTGCTTATAATGTGACTTCAATGAATATACAGAATTCCACTATTTTTAAAGCTGGCACACATCCAGAAAAAAGAACCTGCATCCTTACTTCAATTATACACTTATAAATAAAAGCAAGTGATAATTCCTAAAACTTTTTTGTCTTTTCTAATCTGTACTCCTATTTTCCTCCACAATAAGTGCTTTCTCCGTGTTCTTAAATATTGTATTTTTATATAATATGTTCTGTTCTGTTTTAAATTTACATAAATGGTACTGAATTAAAATCTCATTTTGTTCTGATTTCTTCTCTCAGTCGCAGGTTTTCAAGCTTCTCCAGCTGCTGCACTGCTATTCCACGGTACACCATCATTCATTCTTCTCATTCACTCTATCAGATAGATATTTAGCTAGGCTGCCTCCCAATCCCCACAGCCACAAACAATACAGCTACAAAGACTGTAACCTTAGGGACCCTCGTAAAGTAAAAAGTCCACTGAGTGCCAGGTCGGAGGGATTATACATTCCTGATTAAATTAAAGTGACTGATTTACAGAACTGCAGTACTAGCTATGCTCCCACCATCAGTACGTAAGACTTCTCCTACCACCCTCCAAACACTTTGTATTAGCAACCTTTAAAACTGTTGTCATTCTGATAGCTGTCAGGTTGTATCTCCTGCTGGAATTGTTTGGATTACCAGTGAGTTTGTGTATCTCCTCCCCTACCTGTCAGCACTTGGGCTTCTCCTCCTTTCAACTGTCCATTCATATCTTTTGTTTATTTTTAAAAAGCTTTTTTGCTTTGTTTCTGTTAACTTAAAGCAATCCTTTATACACTGTAGGTGTTATTCTCTTGTAGGTTTTAGATTTCCAAAACTGACATTTGACTTGTAACTTCATACACGGTTCCTTTATGAGAAATACTTAATTTTGATGTAATCAAATCCATTAATTTTCACATTATGTTCTGTGGTCCAAAACTACTTATTAGCTTTAAAGTTTTACATTTCTTATGTGGGTCTTCACTCCTTCTGGAGTCTTTGTGTATAAAGTGTAAGGCAGTGACCCTGCTTTCTTTTTCTCCAAATAGCTAGTTCTCCTAACAAAATCTAAGCAACTATCTGCTTTAAGCAACCCGTTTCTCATTATCTAGAGGTGCCACTTATCAAGTTCTCATCTACACATGAATTTTTCTGAGCTCACTAATTTATCACAGTCTGTCTTTCTTTTGCTAACATCATACCGTTTTTATTACAATAGTTTTGTCGTAACTCTCTCTAGTAGGTCTAGTGCTTCCTTCCTTTTCTTTGTCAAAACTGACTTAGCTAATCCTGGACCTTTATTGGTATGTCAATTTTAGAATGAGTTTATGAAGTTTCTCCAAAAAAAAAAGTCAGGATAGAACTCTGAATAGGAGGCACTGACATGATAGATTCAGAGAAGTAGGCATTACTAGGCTAAGCCATATAGTACCTGATAATCTTCTGTCTTTTAATAAAGTCGGGATTTTTTCCCACGAGGTTTTATGCATTCCTAATCAGTTTAATTTTTGTTATGCTATTTTCTGAGTGGGTTACTAATGGTATTTGGCAGTGGTCAGGAATCTATGGTTCACAAGCCAAATCCAGTTTGCCACATGTTTTCGTAAATAATATTCTATTGGAAAACGGCCACGCCCATTTCTTGACATCCTATCTACGGCTGCTTTCAAGCCATATCAGCAGAATTATAGTTGAGTCAGTGACCATATGGCCCACAAAGCTGAAAATATTTATTATCTGGTTCTTTATAAAAAAGACTGCTGACCTCTGGGTAGCAAAAACACCTATTAGTTTTTATAAATTAATCTTACATTAGAGCATCGTGCTGAATTTTCTCAGTTCTAGTAGTCTGCTGATTGTTTTTGGACTTTATGTAGATGATTGTACCATACGCAAACAGTGGATTTTCTTTTTTTCCCCAAGCTTATTTTGGTTTGTGTTTATAATTTCTCAATTAAATACAATGTTTGCTACAGATTTTGGGTACAATGATTTTATCAAGTTAGAAGAATGCCCTTCTAGTTTTCTCAGAGTCTTTTCATACACAGATGCTAATTTCCAGAAAAAAATTTTTTTTCCCTCCCCAAACCACCCCGGTACATAGCTGTATATTCTAGTTGTGAGTGCCTCTGGTTGTGCTATGTGGGATGCCACCTCAACGTGGCCTCACGAGTGGTGCCATGTCTGCACCCAGGATTCGAGTCGGCAAAACCCTGGGCCGCTGAAGCAGAGCGCGTGAACTTAACCACTCGGCCACGGAGCCGGCCCCCAGAAAAAAATTTTTAAATTCTAATAAACTATCATTTGGCAATTTATGGTATTCTGTTATATGGTATTTTGCACTTTTTATAGTGAATGAATACTTTTCATGTTTTAATATCTGAGTTTCCTATTAAACTGGCTGATTCAGTGAAAACTGAGACTCTCGGTCCTACTTCTATGCATCTCTAGTATAGAACCTTCATTCAGCAGTATTTTTTGTATTTGTATAGGGTGTTAGGTACTATTAGAAGAAATTGAGTTTTCTCTTACAGAGCAAGTACTACAGTTAAGTAAATAAAAATGGTATTGCGCTAGCAGGTAAGGAAGAAGATAGAAGAAAATATAAAATTAATTTTATCTTTTAGGTGAAAATTGGTAATTTTAAGTAGAAAAGACTTCTCAATCTTTGGAACTCGTACTTTTATATTAACACAAGAAATTTTGTAATTTCAAATATTACTTAAAGCAATAACAAGTATATAACAACGGTAGTTCTAATCTAAAGACTAAATGTGAATACTCACAAAGAAAACATTCCTAACTTCTAAAACTCCATCAAGAAACCTACATGATTTGACCACATGATTTTAGTATCTTCTTTTTTTTTCATGAGGAAGATAAGGCCTGAGCTAATATCTGTGCCAATCTTCCTCTACATTATATGTGGGAAGCTGCCACAGCAAGGCTTGATGAATGATGTGTAGGTCTGTCCCCAGGATCTGAAGCTGTGAACCCCAGGCCACTGAAGCAGAGCATGTTAACTTAACCACTATGCCACAAGGCCAGCCCCTTTAATATCTTCTTCTATTAAGTTCTACTCTTGTATTACATCTAATAAGTGGAGTAAGAATAAAACGTAATGAATATAACTTAGGTGTTTTCTCATGAAAAATTTAAATGAGAAAACTTCACACAAGATGAAAAGGATAGAGAGTCACTCATTAAAGATACATTTTAGGTGTGAAGAAAACTAAGTACTAGGTTGTTGTTCTCTTTTGTTATGTTAGCAATCACTAAATTATTAATTTATTTAAGAATCATTATTTTAAGAATTTCAAAATACAGGTTCACAATTCCTTATTAGAAAATGTGAAATTCAAGAAGCTCTGAAAACTTAAAAATTTTTTCACAACCCACTTGAGGGCAACCTAACCTAAACTGATATGAGGCTATTTATAGTCCTTATTAATCTACTTAGTATTTGCTGAATATTAATGTTTTTGATTATAAGAGTCCCCTAGACTTTACAGAAATATTAAAATAATAGGTGGCACATATGCAATATTACTTCTCAAAGTTTTGAAAAAATTCAAATACTGAAATACAACTAGCCCTAAGAGTTTTTGACAATGGAGTGTGGATCTGATAATTCTGAAACTGTTAAAAATATTTTCTCCCATTCCGTATGTTGCCTTTTCACTCAGTTGATTGTTTCCTTTCCTATGCAGAAACTTTTTAATTTGATGTAGTCCCATTTGTCTATTATTGCTTTTGTTGCTTGTGCTTTTGGTGTCATATTCAAGAAATCACTGCCTAGACCAATGTCTTGAAGTTTTTCCCCTAAGATTTCTTTTAGGAGTGTTATAGATTCAGGTCTTATTTTCAAATCTTTAAATGACATATCTGATAAGGGTTAATATCCAAACTATAATAATTCATTAGCAAAAAACTCAAACAACAAAATTAAAAAATGAGCCTAGACTTGAATAGATATTTCTCCAAAGGCGGCAAACAAATGGTCAACAAGTGTACAAAAAGATGCTCAACGGGAGCAATCACTGGGGAATGCAAATCAAAACCACAACGAGATATCACCACACACCTGTTAGGATGGCTATTATCAACCGAAAGAACAAAAGGTAACAAGCGCAAGCAAGGATGTGGAGAAACCAGAACTCTTGCACACTGTTGGTGGAAACGTAAAATGGTACAGATGCTGTGGAAAACAGTACGGTTCCCCCAAAAAACTAAAAACAGAACTACCATATGATCCCCAAATCTCACTTCTGGGTATACATCCAAAGGAAAGGAAATCAGTTCTCTCGAACAGATTATCTGCACTCCCATGTTCACCGAGATACAATTCACCATACCCAAGCTATGAAAACAACCTAAATGTCCACCAATGGATGAATGGATAAAGAAAATGTAGTGTATACCTACAATAGAATATTATTCAGCCTTAAAAAAGGAAGGCAATCCTGCCATATGCAATAACATGGATGAACTTGAGGGATGTTATGCTAGGTAAAATAAACCAGTCACAGGAGGACAAATACTACATGATTCCACTTATATGAGGTATCTAAACTAGTCAAACTCATAGAAATAGACTAGAATGGCAGTTGCCAGGGTCTGGGAGAAGGGAGAAATGGAGAGTTACTGATGAAGAAGAATAAAGTTTTAGGTAGAAAGGTGAATAAAGTCTAGAGATCTGTTGTACAATAACGTGCTGATAGTTAACAATACTGTATAGCACACTTAAAAATTTGTTAAGAGATGGATCTCCAGTTAAGTGTTCTTACGACATTAAAAAAAAGTTAAAAAGATTTCTAACTCTTTAATGCCTCATTTATCATCAAAAGCAATTCTTATACTCCTCTCTACTTAGGCTTTTATATTATAAAACATTTATTTAAATAAATAAAAATATTACTTTCATATCAGATTCATTTTCATAAAGAGCATTCAACAGATACTTTTTAAAAAATCACAAAAAAGCTTAAAAATATGCAACAAAATGTTTAATAGTTATTTGACCATATTAGACAATGTAATGTAACATTTATAACATATTTACACTGTACCTTATTCTAAAAGAGACTGAATGGGAAGCCTTTTTAATTATAGCACATTAAACTGCAAATTTAGATAACTTCTATACTGAGAATAAAATATTAAAACATAAAGAAGCTATGCATATTTACAACACAAAATTAAGTTATTTCATCATCTGAAATCTAAGGCTTCAAAATCAAGCAAAAGCCATAAAAAGTGGGAACACTTACTTAGGAGCAGAAGGACCTCTTGGCCACGTTCCGTCTTCATTTTTCTGTTCTATCACTAACACCTGCAAATACGACATAATAAGTGTTTTTCTTTAACTCAAGTTAAAATAGCTTTAGATTAGCTGAATACACTAAGAAACTAAAGTAACTCTGTGATTAAAGGACACAGTAGATAACGTGAAGGGATATTTGTATTTTGATTTCAAAGCTGGGCAAGGGAGACAGACAGACCTCAAACATAAGAAGTAAGCAATAATACAAGGAAAGAAGATAAATTATGAAGAAAATCATTGGTTCTATGACTTAAAGTATAAGAAAGTTTAAATCAAGTAGATAGAATATAAATTCCTTAAGTTTAGGGAGTACATTTTCTATTTCTTTTCTATTTGTAGCTTGTAATACAGACCTGTGAAAAGAACAGATGCTCAATAAATGGTTACAGTTGTTAAAACACACTGATGTATGATCATGGAACAGCAACACAGATAATTCCAAACTACAGATTATAATTATTTGGGCTTTGTTTTTATTTACATTATCTGTATGTAAATTATGGAATGTTTTAGTATATAAAATGATAACAGTCACATTTGGGAGACTCAGACTGAAGTTCCCTATAGCAGGATGGTTAAGGCAGACAGAAATCACCTCTAGGAAGTGAAAAGTACAGGCTAAGACAGAGCTATACTTCATTCTAAAACATCCCAGAACTCTTATTCATTTCTTTTACTAAAAGAAGCCTTTCTTTTAGTGTTTGCTATGGGTGAGTCTGTGTAGAGAAGAGAAACTAAGAAAAAATAATTAAATTAGCAAAAAGACAATATGTGATAATCTCAACAAGAAGTTAGTATCTAAATTTCAATGGAAAAACTATTATATAGAAAATATGCCTTAAAGTAAAATGAAGGCATTACAAATTTGAATACATTTTACATATTCAGTTTCATTAACTTTTTCTTCAAGTTGCAATTTTGTAACCTACGCTACATAATGTTGATAATATACTTCTGTGGACTGTATGTTTCAGGCCTTTTATAAGTTGGCATTTGGATCCTAACCATGCAAAAAGTAAGCCTATTTCAGAATACATATAACAAACAATAAAACATTGGTTAAAAGAATTCATGGAACCATGTTGTAAAAAGAGAATGCTAGTTAAAATATTAAAGTTGTCTTTAAAAATTAATATTTGTTACATTCAGAAGACACATATGAAGTATGTATAGCATACAAAGGATAAGTGCACTGTGCACCCACTACCCCGATCCCTCCCTGACCATATTTCTCTCCCTTCCATGGACAATTAACCATTAGCCTCAATTTTCCCATATCATTCTGATATAGTCATATATTTTTACAGATTTAAAATTGGATTTACCGAGTGATTTGTAACTCTTGAAACAAGTTTTCCTTTACTGCAACTTGTAACTAGACAGACATCTACATACAAACTACACACACACACACACATAAACTCGAGTTATTTGGAGGACTTAAATCAGTCATAAAACAAAAGACCTTAGCTGTAGAAAATTTCAAAGTTAGGCATTTAATATCAATATTTATGGTTTGTTTTTTATAAGAAGGTCCTAAAACTGACGTTAAGAACGAAGTAAATACTTAAAATTAACCATAATATTTTAATTCCTAATAGTGTTTGTACTTAAAACTCCATGTTTTGACAATCACAGATATTGATGTTGAAGGCCATCAGAAATATTAAAATTCTCTCCTTTATTCAAATGTGTCATTTTCTGAATAAAATTTTGTTCATGTCTAAAACTTTAACTCAAGATGAAAATATTTTTAGAAAGGTTTCAAACTTTAAATAAATTAAGCACTCACACACAAAAGGGAGATAGATAAAGACTACCCATTTTAGGAGGCAAACTCTTCAGTAATGTATGTTTCACTTTTTAATGAGGATACTTTCAATTTCAGTAAAAAATTTGAAAAAAGTCCAAGACAGTGTTTAGCTTATTTACCATCAGTTAGAAGATAACTATTACAAAATCTGGAAAATTTAATGCATGTTCTTTGAAACATTCCTATTTCAAAAGATCAATGTCCTTAAGGATATTTAATCTTCTTCCTATTAAAGTAATTTATACTGTCATCTGCAACCTGATAAATGCATTCCTATCAAGAACATTAAATTATTTAAATTCTCTAAGCCTTAGTTTTCTAATGTACATAATGGACAGAATAACAGCCATTACATAGGATCAATCACTGAAAAGATTTAAAGAAACACTTGTGTATATTTCAAATTCTACTCCTGGAGCTACTTGAAGGCCCGATGGATGGTAATCAAGGAGAGAGGCGTATGTCTACTGGAAGACAGAAAGAGGGAGTTGGCTGGCTAGGAAGGGGAGTGTTGACTAACAAGTAGAGTTCCAAGTTCCTCACTCCAGCTTCAATCAGGTAGCTCTCCTTTTAATTGTAATACCTATTAGATTCTGTAAGATTTCACTTAAGAATATAATGGCTAAAATAAGTCTGAAAATCACTGTCTTTATAGACTAGCATAATACTTAACATATAGTAGAGGTTTACTAAAAAATTAATTTCCCTCTGTTCCTCTGAATTTTTTAACAACTTGTATTATATTATGGATGTCAACAGTAATTTTAAATTACTATATAAACAAAAACTTTCATACACTGGAGCACCAGGCTCTGTTTTAGATACTAAAAACAAAAATAAATAGAACACAAAGTCCAACCAAAACGAGGACCTCACAGTCTAGCTGGGGAACTCAATATATAAATAACTAAAGTACATAATGAATGATACAAAAAACATATATGTAAATCATTATAGAAGTTAAGGGAGTAATTTTCTCCCCGAAGTAGAAAAATCTTATACCTCAAATAGATACTGAGAAAAATAAACTAGGAAAGGCTGAAGAGATGATGTGACATTTGAGTTGGAATTTGAAGGATGAATATCTGCTCTGGGTAGACTACATGACAGGATGGGATCGTTAATTTAAATATTTTGATGTTTAAAAGGACTTTCTGCAGGAGGAAAGCAGGGACTGGGAAGAAGCTACAACAGGCAGATGGAACACAACACAGTATGCCTAGGACACTATAAGCAGTGTGGGTTGGTATTGTTAAGAGTGTAAATCACAAGGCAAGGATAACCTAAAGAAGCTGGAAGACTAGGCAAAAGGTCAAACCAAGCCTTGCAGGCTGTGTTAAGGTGCCTGGACTCTATTCTACAATTGCTAAGGAACCAGGAAAGGGTTAGGAAAAGGAAATAATAAGGTTTACATTTTAGAAAGAGTATTGAGAGAAATACGGAGGATCGAGAGTGGACGTGCAAAAGACTGAAGGCAGAGGGATCTGTTAAGAGACTACTGAAAGATAAGGGCTGGGAATGGAATAGAGAGATTAAGTCAAGAAATACTTAAAAGGTAGAATCAGTAGGACTTCCTGATTGTGTGTAAACGTCTTCATTTCTCAACATATTCATATTTTTGGATTATATCATAAAGAAAGACTAGACTGGGGGTGGACACCTTCTAGCAGGGGTGGGTAAACTACAGTTCACTTAGCTCACTGACTGCTTTTGTAAATAAAGTTTGTTGGAACAGAGCCATATACACTTATTTAGGTATTGTCTATAACTACTTTTGTGCTACTATAATGGCAGAGTTGTAGTTGTGACAGACACCATATGGACCGCTGAGCCAAAAATATTTAATATTTGATTCTTTACAGAAAGTTCACTGACCCACCTTATTTTATTAGCTGTTTTTTGATGGAAAATAATTTCTTTTTAAAAAGTAGGTTATTCTCAAGATCAAGGAGGGAAGCAGAAGTTATAGCTAGTGACCAGCAGGGCTAGGGAAGAGATGAGTTAGAAAGAGGAAGCCAGCCAGAGACAGCAGAAGCCATTATAAATTATCAGGATATCCATAAAGTTTGTGACTTCAAAAAGTTTCATGTACAGTATGCTTAAAATAAACAGTACTGCTAAACAATACCTGTCCTTGGTATAAGCCAGCATCCTGAATGGTGCTGTCTGGTTTATTCAGTGGTTCAAACGTGTTACTCATGTATTTGTTCCACAATCTGGTCTCCTTTTCATCTGGAATATTGAAGATTTTTCTTATTTCCTTTTCAATTGTATCTAGATTTAAGAAGGAAAGATACGTGAATATAATAAATATTTTAAAATATACCACATAGAGCTTAGTGCTCACCAGCATAAAAATCCTAAATTTAAAATACTGATATAATGGCAAGAATAGATGAACACATATGTAGGACATACATAAAAAACAATTAAGAAGGTTTTTAAGACCAGGGGTGCTTTTCAGGAAGAAAATGGTAATTATAAGTCTGACAGATGATTACTTGGGGAAATTAAGACCTCGAAACGTAAAAGAGTTCAATCATATTGTGTTATACAGGATGAACTTTAACCTTTTACACATTATAAAATCAATGTATTTTCTGATGGTATGTGAGAGTAAAAAATTAAAATATAATTCAGAGATGCTACAGATGAACATGTTTTTAATTATAACATAACCAACTTAAGAATTTTATATTAAATTGAATATAATTTACAGTTTGAATAGCTAACTAAAATTAAATAGAATATATAGACACAAAGAAAAGTTTTTTCTTTGAATGGATGCCTGTATTGGTCAAAATTTCGTTTTCAGGGTAAAATCATATATTTTCCTTATTTCTAAATCAATTATCTGAGTGGAAGAAGCCTTTAATTGGAGCAGCTTAATCTGCTATAAAATAAGACACAGAAGTATCTACATATTTGAGAGTAAGTTTCAGTACCATATAGTTAAATGAATCTATTTATTTCTTTAAGGCATTAAATAAGTAGTAAATGTTATAGTGTATTTCAAAACTTAAGCAAATTAGTCAGAATATTTAAATAATTTCATTAAATATAGTGACAGCACTGCTTTCTATTTTGGCAGGGTTAAACTTTTTTCCTTTTTGGTCTTTATATTGAAGTGTAAATGTATACCAAAAAATGCACAAGTCATCAACATATCATGATGAATTTCCAAAGTGGACACATCCACGTAACCAGCACCTAGATCAAGAAAGAGAACATAACCTAGGAAGGAGGATAGAAGCAGCAGCTGAGGAAGGGAGATCATTTTTCTATAAAATGAACACTGTTTTCCTGATTACAGAAATAATTCTTCCTCACTGAAAAATTCAGAAAATACAAATATAAATAAAATGTCTAACTAGAGATAACTACTGTTAACATTTTGATATTTCTTCTTCCAGACATTTTTTTTCTATTAATACATATTTATATACATAATATAATATATACAAACACATATGAGAATTTCCTCTTCATTGAGTGTTACAATATACTCATATATAGGGGAAGAACATTACAGGCAGAAGAAAGAATGCAAACGCCCTGAGGTGGCAATGTATTTGATGTGTTCTAGAACAGCATGGTGCACCAATGTGGCTGAAGTGGAATGAGCAAGGTGGAAATGAGACCATAAAGGTACTCATGCAGGATCATACAGAATCTTGTAAGTTATGAGAGTATTCTATTTTATCTGAGTAAGAAGGGAAGCCACTGAAGAGTTCTGAGCAGAGAAATGGAATGATCTCAGACATTTTAAATGTACACTTTTGCTGCTAGTGAACAACAAATTGCAGGATCTCAAGGGTGGGAGACTAGGCTACTGCAGAAATCCAAACCAAGGTAGTAGCAGTGGAAGCAATGTTAAGTGGTCAGACTGAGAACAGATTCTAAAGGAACTGCCTAGAAGATATGCTGCTAGATTTATATGCAGGGTGAGAAATAAAAGAGAATTGGAATGATACCAAGGTTTTTGGCCTGAGTAATTCGAAGAATGCACGTGGTGATTACTCAGATGGGGAAGAATGACAAGGTAGCAGGTTTTGGGAAGAAGGGAGAGAGTTTAGTTTCACTTATGTCATATCTTGAGATTCTTATCAGACACAAATGAAGAAATGGAATGGCTGAAAATGGAATTGAGTTTTGGGTAAGAGATATAAATTTAAAAGCTACCGACATGCCCAAAGTATTTAAAGCCAGGGGACTAGAGGAAATCACCGAGGAAAAGAGAGGAGATCCGAGGACTAAGCACAGAGACACTGTGACATTTTGAGATCGTGACTATGAAAAGGATCTGAAGACTCTGAGAAGATGTGGCCAGTGAGAACTTGTGTCCTGGAAGCCATATGAAGAGAAAGTATTTCCAGATGGAAAAGTGACTAAGTACGTTAATTTTTGCTGGCAGATTAAGAAAATGGAAGACTTTGCAATTACCATTGGGTTTATCAACATAGAGGCTATCAGAAACAATCATATAAACAGTGCCAAGGGAGTGGTAGACTTGAGTGTCCGATGTAGTGGGCTCAACAGAGAACGGGAACAGAGAAAGTGGTAGCCAGAAAGCAGGATATTTAAATTCAGGGTTGTCGAGCGCAATTATAGATAATGACAGTCTACGGTATAACTACGGTAATTGGTGGCTGAGGCTGGGTGCAATCAAGATCACCGGACCTGAGAATATCAAGATATTGAGAGCGTGGGTACATTTATCCACATATTAATCTGTCTCTATTAGGCAGTTAATGAAAAGCATACGGAAGTAGAAAAATATTAATACAGATATCAGAAATGAAATTGTGGTGATGAACATTTCCAGTAGGAACATTTAATAAGAAAGTTAAGTACTTCCATTAATACATTTTATAAAGCATTTTTCAAAAAGTTTTATAACGAAAATTATTTTTTCAGTGGTATCCTTAAAGAAAAATAAAACCAAATTTGATCTTTCTTATTGCAACACGTTCCATACCCAAATGTATCAATTTATGGAGAAAAACATTCAAAGGCAACATATTCTGGCTCTGAATGTGGTAAATTATTTATTTCTTGCCTATGGCTACTATCATTTTTATTATAAATCAATACAGGTAGTACTAGCTAAAAGTGGAACATTTTATTAATTTGGTAAAAATAGAAAACAGGTACTTATATTTCTTAATTCTATTTATATAATTTATATAGATATATTTCATGTACAATTATTTTGATCATTCTTAATCAAGATTTTTAAAAAGACCACAAGTAAAAAATATACATCCCATATTTCATTTATTACCCAAATTCTTTATTATTTCAAAATTCATTTCCTTTAGAAAAACAAAATCAGCCCAATTAACCCTTGCACAGATGTGTAAGGGAGTAATTAAGAGATGAGACTCTGGTATAAGGGCCTTGGTTACACAGTTAAAATACTGGCTCTATCACTTGGTACTAGCGTGAATCTAAGTAGGTTACTTAACGTTTCTAAGCCTCAGTTTCATCACCTGAGATGAGGAAATAAAAAACTACCATTTATAATTTTTATTACAAACTGTGTCTTATCAAAAAGTACTATAATTTTGTTATTAAATTTGTAATCATTTATTTAAAAAATATTTTATTTAATATATTCTTGATCTTAAATAAAAATATGGCTTTTAAATAGAATGAAAAAAATTTACATATATTTTAATATACATTTATATGTGTACATATGTAAGTATATAAAGATATGCAGATATATATAGAGGACGTTAGGTAAACTTACTGAGACTATAATTCCCTAACTCATTATTAAAAAAAAAAATCAGTGTGTCATGATAATGCTAAGCCTGTTGCCTTATGTAAGTAGCTACCTACCTGTATTTAGATTCCTAAGAATAAACTGAGAGAATAAAAGGAAATAACCTATTATCATTTTCCATGCTAAAAAGGGGAAACATTATTATTATTATTACGGACATATACATTACATTACCTGACAAAGTTTTATTTAAGCAAGTTTTTATTTCAAGTTCTATTTCAATTTATATTTGTTTTACAAACATTGTATACATTTTTAAAACGCTAAATTAAAACAAAACTATTTGTTTTTTTTTTTAATTTTTTTTAATTTTTTTTTTTTTAAAGATTTTATTTTTTTCCTTTTTCTCCCCAAAGCCCCCCAGTACATAGTTGTACATTCTTTGTTGTGGGTCTTTCTAGTTGTGGCATGTGGAACGCTGCCTCAGCGTGGTTTAATGAGCAGTGCCATGTCCGCACCCAGGATTCGAACCAACGAAACACTGGGCCGCCTGCAGCGGAGCGCGCGAACTTAACCACTTGGCCACGGGGCCAGCCCCAACTATTTGATTTTTTTAAAAAGTAAAATGGCACAAATATTAAACTCATCTAATAATGAAAGTAGATCTAGAAATGATAAATAATTCAACTCTAAGCCAAGTTATGTTGCATCATGCTCGGAAATATTGCACCAAGCTTGGAAATATGTAATGTTTAAGCATAAACCCTTAAAATGGTTAGCACCCCAGTAGTATATAACAAATAGAATTATAACTAAATTCCTAACAGCAATGGTTTAACAAAGAGACAGGATCTTGCATTACCTATTGTGTCAGCTTTGCTAAATCTTCGTGTTACAACATTGTTCATGTTTCCATTTTCACAGAGCTTCAATTCTGTGAGATATACTTCTACTTTGCAGTGCTTTACAAACATACCCTGTTCAACCACCTAAAAAACAAAACAAGTGTCAGTTGTAGCTCAATAATTTCACTGTCTCTAATAGCAATACATTTCCCTAAAGAGGCTTTAGAAAAAAACTGTAGATCTCCAATGACAAACAGTAACTATTAAATCCTGTCAATATAAAATAAAAGATATGGGATAGTGGGAAAAGCAAGAAACATTTCTGGAAATTTTAATATTTAACAGAATATGAATAATCATATTAAACACTAACAGACAATTTGGAAAGGCATTCTACAGATCTATGAAGACACTGTGGCATACTATAAATAACGAATACACTCAGTATTTCTAAGAAAGTTTACCCAAAATGTAAATACAGCTCTGATTAAAGATACAAACATACTTCTAGCTTTTAGTACTTGATCTCAAGCAGAAAACCTTTAAAAGTTCTAAGTTTTATACAATTTCAGTTAGCAATAGCTATAACATCACTCTGTATGTTAAAATAAATCTTTTAAAATGATAACTCCAAATTACTGCTGCCAAAATATTCAGCTATGCCCTGTAACTAATATGCTAGTTTTCCATCCTAAGATGACTTTGTTTGACCTTTACATGTGCACTTAATAGTTCTATGCAACAAATGAAAATAAAAAAGCTGCTAAACATGCAAGCAATAAAGCAGAAGAGGAGAAAGTATGTATATATTAAGGTCACCTTTTAATAAGTGTATTTCCTTTTGATCTTCTAAAGGTTAACTGTAGGATTTCAGTCATGAATACTGTTTCCGAAAATAGTAATTGGCCTGAAATATGATACATTAGACAAATATGGCAAAAGGGAGGATCCAAAGGACTGCTGTACTCGCAAGCTTAGCATCAATTCAGTAAGGGCCTTACAAATTTGTCTTTCATTCACAGGGAAACTGTTTTAGCTCAAAAAATTCAAATATAGTTTATCTAGTATTTAATGTCCAATTTAACACTAATTTTTATGATACTTTGTCATATATATTCCTCTAATTATACTTGCTACATTCACATTTCTAAAACAGCTAACAGCCTGTACCTCTCCTTTTGTTCATTAATTTATTTCACAAACTACTATATAAACTAACTCAACTAATGAAATGTGTTTTAAAAGTCTTATGCTTATTTATTGTGAGGTTAAGAATGTAGCAAAAATACTGTATCATTTAATTTTATAAGATTACATGTAGCTATATTTAAGTAGAAAAACTAGGAATCAAATATTTCTTCAATCAGAAATTTCTGCTCTAGGATTCAATATCTGAGTAAGAATCCTAAAATAATATTATATTAAGGTAGCTACTAATCACTTGTAGGTTGCTAAAACTGAGGTACCTACAGACCTCATGTCTACGGAAAAAAAATGGAATGAAGAACAGTAGGTAACAGGATAAAGAAATAGGATAAAGTAACAAAAAATAAGAAAATCCCTCATTATGATTTATAATGAGGTATATAGTTTCTAAACATAATTTTGTAAAAGGTGAGAATTAATTTTTGTAACAGTAATAGATATTTCCTGGAAAGAACCAGGTGATTTAACTGTCAGAAAGTCACTGTAAACAATGAAAACAAAACTTCAAGATTATTTCAAAATCCACACTTTTACTGGGATTCAGAATTCTTCTCTTCCTTTTGTTGTTCTCTCCAACAATACCTTATCTTGCTAAAACCCTCCTCACACTACTCAGGAAACTACTATTATATTTATAGGATAATCTGCTACTTCGAAAATTAGTGTAATAAAAAGCTGTTCTCTTAAAGAAAACAAGAGTTTGTTCTCCAACTAATTTTATTTGAAAAGACCATACTATATGACTAAAGCTCGACTACAAAAGCACCATAGCAGAGAAAAATAATTAGGATATTCATGTATTAGTATTATGGTCATTTGTAGATTATTTATATAACACCTCCTTTCTATGTGTGGCCATGGGAAAGGGAGCAGCAGTGGAGGCAGAGCCCCGTGATCCCAGGCCCCCAGCCATGGCTTAAAGCCTGGTAGTGGCAGCAGTAGCACACACAGAACTCTGACAACCCAAGTGCAGTGGGAGACAGAAACACCAGGGGGGAAAAAAGGAAGTATAGAGTAACCAGAAAACAAAAGATAAAATGGCAGTATTAAGTTATCATATATCAGTAATCACCCTAAATGTAAATGGATTGAAATCATCAAGCAAAAGACACAGAGTGGCTGGATGGATTGAAAAACAAGACTCAACAATATGCTGCCTCCAGGAGCCCATCTCAGCTCTAAAGACAAACATGGGCTCAAAGTGAAGGGACAGAAGATGATACTCCAAGCAAATGGCAACCAAAAGGAAGTGGGTGTAGCCATACTTATATCAGACAAAACAGACTTCAAGCCAAAAATGGTAACAAAAGACAAAGATTGACATATAATGATAAAGGGGACAATCCATCAAGCAGATACATTTGTTAATATATACACACCTAATGTAAAAGCATCAAAATATATAAAGCAACTATTAACAGACCTAAAGGGATAAATTGACAGCAACACAATAATGGTAGGGCACTTGAATATCTCTTACATCAATGGATAGATCATCCAGACAGAAAGATGAGAAGGAAACATCAGCCTTAAATGAAACATCAGATCTGACAGACTTAATAGATATATACAGAAGAATTCCATCCAAGAGAAGAATACACATTCTTCTCAAGTGCAAATGGAACATTCTCAAGGATAGAACATATGTTGGGAAGCAAAACAAGTGTCAGTAAATTTAAGGAGACTGAAATCATATCAAGCATCTTTTTCCTGACCACAATGGTATGCAACTAGAAATCAACTACAAGAAAGCTGGAAAAGTCACCAAGTCTCCACATATGTTACTCCACATATGTTAATATGCTACTGAACAACTAATGGATCAAAGGAGCAATCAAAAAATACCAGGAGACAAATGAAAATGAAAACACAATACACTAAAATCTATAGGATGCAGCAAAAGCAGTACTAAGAGCAAAGTTTATAGAAATACAGGCCTACCTCAAGAAACAAGAAAAAAACGCAAACAATTTAACATTACACCTAAAAAAAGAACAAACGAAGACCAAACTCAGTAGAAGGAAGGAAATAATAAAAATCAGAGCGGAAATAAATGAAATAGAGACTAAAAAGACAATAGAAAAAAATCAACAAAATTAACAACTGGTTTTTGAAAAGATAAACAAATCAACAAGCCTTTGGCTAGACTAAGAAAAAAGAAGGCTCAAATAAATAAAATCAGAAATGGAAGAGGAGAAATTACAATGGATACCACAGAAACACAAAGGACTATAAGAGAATACTATGAAAAGCTATATGCCAATAAATTGGATAATTTAGAAGAAATGGATAAATCTTAGCCTCATCCAACCTCTCGAAACTGAATCAAGAAGAAACAGAGAATCTGAATAGACTGATCACTAGTAAGGAGATTGAAACTGTAGTCAAAACCCTCCACAAAACAAAAGTCCAGGACCAGATGGCTTTTCTGGTGAATTCTACCAAACATTGAAAGACTTAATACTTATCCTTCTCACACTCTTCCAAAAAATTGAAGAGGATGGGATGCTTCCTAACTCAATTTAGGAGGTCAACATTACCTTGATACCAAAACCAAAGAGAACACAAAAAAAGAAACTTACAGGACAATACCATCGACAACCATAGATGCAAAAAATCCTGAACAAAACATTAGCAAATCAAATACGACAATGCATTAAAAGGATAATACACCACAATCAAGTGGGATGTACTCCAGGGATGCAAGGAAGGGTCAACATCTGCAAATCAATTAACATGATACACCACATTAATACAATGAATAAAAATCATACAATCATCTCAATAGATGCAGAGAAAGTATTTGACAACAGTCAGCATCCATTTATGATAAAAATGCTCAATAAAACGGGTATGGAAGGAAAGTACCTCAACATAATAAAGGCCATATATGGCAAACCTACAGCTAACATCATACTCAGTGGTGAAAAACTGAAAGCTATCCCTCTAAGAATGAGAACAAGGCAAGGATGCCCACTCACCACACTTATTCAACACAGCATTTGAAGCCCTAGCCAGAGCAATTAGGTAAGAAAAAGAAATAAAAGGGATCCAAATTGGAAAGGAAAAAGTAAAACTGTCAGTATTTGTGAATGACATGATTTTATGGATGGAAAATCTCAATCCACCAAAAAGCTATTAGAAATAAATAAATACAGTAAAGTTGAAGGGTACAAAATCACTATACAAAAATCAGTTGTGTTTCTATATACTAACAATGAACTAGCAGAAAGAGAAATCAAGAAAGCAATCCCATTTAGAATCGCAACAAAAAGAATAAAATACCTAGGAATACATTTAACCAAGGAGGTGAAAGACTGAAAACTATCAGGTATCGTTGAAAGAAACTGAAGATGACATAAAGAAATGGAAAGATATTCTGCACTCACGGACTGCATTGGAAGAATAAACATAGTTAAAATGTCCATATTACCAAAAACAATGTACAGATTCCACACAATCCCAATCAGAATCTTAAAGGTATTTTTCATGGAAACAGAACACAGAATCCTAAAATTTATATGGGACAACAAGAAACCTCGAATAGCCAAAGCAACCCTGAGAAAAAAGAACACAGCTGGAAGTACCACACTCTATTTTGATAGTAATCAAAACAGCAGGGTACTGGAACAAAAACAGACACACAGATCTGAAGTCAACATCAGAAACAGAAGTGTGAGCCCAGAAATAGGCTCACACATTTATGGACAACTAATTTTTGACAAAGGAGCCAAGAACATACAATGGAGAAAGGAAAGTCTCTTTAATAAATGCTTTTGGAAAAACTAGATAGCCATATGCAAAAGAATGAAAGTAGACCACTATCTTACACCATATACAAAAATTAACTCAAAATGGATTAAAAGACTTGAAACCATAAAACTCTTAGAAGAAACCATAGACAGTATGCTCTTTGACACTGGTCTTAGCAACATCCTTTTGGATATATCTCCTGAGGAAAGGGAAACAAAAGAAAAAATAAACAAATGGACTACATCCAAATTAAAAGGCTTCTGCACAGCAAAGGAAATCATCAACAAAACGAAAAGACAACCTACTGACTGGGAGAAGATATTTGCAAATCATATATCTGAAAAGGGGTTAATATCCAAAGTTTATAAAGAACTTATACAACTCAGCAATGAAAACACAAACAACCCAACTAAAAGATGAGTAGAGAATCTGCACAGGCATTTCTCCAAAGCAGATAAACAGATGGCCATCGGGCACATGAAAAGATGTTCAACATCACTAATTTTCAGGGAAATGCAAAGCAAACCCACAATGAGGTAACACTTCATGCCCATCAGAATGGCTATTATTAAAAAAAAAAAAAAAGAAAAGTGTTGGAAGAGGAAGTGGAGAATACAGAACCATTGTACACTGCTGGTGGGAGTGTAAACTGGTGCAGCCACTATGATAAACAGTATGGAGATTCCTCAAAACACTAAAAATAGAACTACGATATGACTGAGTTACTCTGCTTCTGGATATTTATCCAAAGAATACAAAATACTAATTCACTAAGATATATGCACTCTTATGTTGACTGCAGCATTATTTACAATAGCCAAGACATGGAAACAATCTAAGTGCCCATCAAGAGATGAATGGATAAAGATGATGTGGTATATATACACAACAAAATACTACGCGGGCATTAAAAAAAGATGAAATCTTGCCATTTGTGACAACACAGAGGGACCCTGAAAGGTATTATGCTAAGCAAAGTAAGTCAGACAAAGAAAGACAAATACCATATTATTTCACTCATATGTGGAAGATAAAAACAATAAACACATAGATAGAGAGAACAGATTGGCAGCTACCAGAGGGGGGAGACAGGTGGAGGGGAGGACAAAAGGGGTAAAGGGGGACATCTGTACAGTGACAGATGAAAACTAGACTTTTGATAATGAACACAACGTAGCGTATACAGAAGTTAAAATATGATGTACACCTGAAACATATAATGTTATAAACCAATGTTATCTCAATAAAAACATAAATAATAGTTATGCTTCAGAATTAGAAGTGACAAAGTGTTTTTTCTAAGTGAATTATAATGTTATATTATTATAAATAAGGAGTAAGCACAAGATGAAATCTGGCTCCTTGTCCAAAATTTAGGACTTATGGCTATATCAAAATATTTCCATTAATTCAGGGTCACAACAAAGGTAAAGTCTCCTTACTAAGTTAGTGAGAGAAGTGTAAGTTTATGTCGAATTAAGTATAATTTTTATTTGCTCATTTTGCTGTGAATATTAGCACTTTATATAAAGTCATGAAATATAATCAATAAACCTAATGTAGCCTAATCTTCATAACGACGTATGAGTTTCACAATAACGACGTATGAAAGTTTCACAGAAACTTTACTTCATTCTAAGTGCCTACTTTTCTCCTTTGGAAACAGAAAGCAATTTCTATAGAAATCTAGTACTCGAAAACAATTTGGTAACACTGGGCCGAAGCGATACATTTACTGTTTCTGAGGAGTTAGCTACATTCCGTTTTGCAGCACTTACTGAGAACCTTTGCTTAGTGCTATGAATACACAGGTGAATTAGACCTTGTCCCTGGACTCAGGGGAGAAGACGTAGTGGTAAAGAAACAAGTAGAGAAGTATAGCACAACTATGAAGTTATAGGTGTTAATGAATAACAACAAATCCTACATGCAATATTCCACTCACAAATATTTCAGGACAGATTTCTTGGAAAAGAAGGACACAAACATAACCATAATACCATTATCACACCCCCCAAAATTAAAACATCCCTTAATATCAAATATCTAGTTAATATTCAAATTGTCTGTGCTGCCTCACTTTTAATATACTGTTTGAATCAGGATCAAAATAAAATTCATCCATTACAATTGACCGGTAAGTCTCTTAGCGTCTTTTTTTTTTTTTATTAATGTTATGATAGATTACAACCTTGTGAGATTTCAGTTGTACATTTTTGTTAGTCATGTTGTGGGTACACCACTTCCCCCTTTGTGCCCTCCCCCAACCCCTCCTTTTCCCTGGTAACCACCGATCAGATCTCCTTGTCAATATATTAACTTCTACCTATGAGTGGAGTCATATAGAGTTCGTCTTTCTCTGACTGGCTTATTTCGCTTAACATAATACCCTCGAGGTCTATCCACGTTGCTGCGAATGGGCCAATTTTGTCTTTTTTTATGGCTGAGTAGTATTCCATTGTGTATATATACCGTATCTTCTTTATCCAATCATCAGTTTCTGGGCATTTGGGTTGGTGCCAAGTCTTGGCTATTGTAAATAATGCTGCGATGAACATAGGGGTGCAAGGGACTCTTGGGATTTCTGATTTCAGGTTCTTAGGATAGATACCCAGTAATGGGATGGCTGGGTCATAGAGTATTTCTATTTTTAACTTTTTGAGAAATCTCCATACTGTTTTCCATAGTGGCTGTACCAGTTTGCATTCCCACCAACAGTGTATGAGGGTTCCTTTTTCTCCACAACCTCTCCAACATTTGTCGCTCTTGGTTTTGGATGTTTTTGCCAATCTAACGGGTGTAAGGTGATATCTTAGTGTAGTTTTGATTTGCATTTTCCTGATGATTAGCGATGATGAACATCTTTTCATGTGTCTATTGGCCATATTCATATCTTCTCTTAGCGTCTTTTAACTGACCAGTTCACCATTCATCTTTTTATTCTTGCAATTTTTAGTAAGACTACTTCATAGATGGCAAGATACATTCTAAACAAAATGCAAATAATATCTAGCTGCTCCTCATTCTGTGATGTTGGTAGGCATTAATTAACCAGTGCTTATATCAGGAGTGGGCAAACTATGACCCACAGACTAAATCTGACTCACCATCTATTTTTGTAAATAACATTTTACTGGAACAGTTATGCCCACTCATTTATGTATTGTCTATGGCTGGTTTTGCACCCAAAACAGCAGAGATGAGTAGTTTTCCACAGAGAACATTTTAGCCTACAAAGCTAAAAATATTTACTATCTGGCCCTTTAAAGAAAAACTTTGGTGACCCCCTGGCCACTAATTCATTAGGTCTTCTTTAATTTTGCTGAGTAATGTTTTGTAATTTTCAGTGCAGAAAAGCACAGTTTTTAAGTTTATTCCTAAGTACTCCGACCTATTGTAAATGTCATTTTAAAACTCAACTTTATTTGTTGCTGATATATAACTGGTTTTTCTATATTAACCTTATATCCAGCTATCTTGCTAAACACAATTATTAATTTTGTTTATTAATACAATTTTTGGAATTTTCAACATATACAGTCATGTCTTTCAGAGCATGACAATTTTCTTTTTCAATCTTTGTTCTTTTAGTTCTTTTCCCTACATTACTGTACTGGTTAAGACTTCTAATACAGCTATCTTTGTCTTATCCCTGATCTGAGAGGGAGAGCTTTGAATATTTTTTCAGTATGTTTGCAGTAAGTTTCTATTCCTAGTTTTCTATTTCTAAGAGGTTTTTTAAATTTGTTTTTTTAATCATACATGGATATTGAGTTATAATAAGTGATTTTCAAAGTTAAATCAAAATTGCATTTGAAGAAAATCTAGCTTGGCCATATTTATTGTCCTTTTTACATATTGCTGGATTTGGTTTGCTAATACTCTGTTTAGCAATTAAGCATCTCTATTCATGAGTGAGACTAGCCTGTAACTCCTTTTTCTTGTAATGTCCTTCAGGTTTTGTGTCATGTCCATGCTACTCTCATAAAATAAGTTGGAAAGTATTCCTCCTCCTAGTCTCTGGAAGAGTTTGTAGTATAGGATTGGTATACTTCTTCCTTAAATAGTTGGTAGAATATAGTGGTGAAGCCTTCTGGACCAGTAGTTTTTTTGTGGGAAGGTTTTCAATTAATGATTCAATGTCTTTAATCATACAGGGCAATTGAGATTTTCTATTTCTTATTATTTCGACATCAAGTTGTATTTTTCTATAAATTTATCCATTTCATCCATTTTTTGAACATAAAGTTGTTCAAAAAATAATCTTTTAAAAAAGTCTTTAGGTTCTGCTATGATCCCCTTTCTCGTTCCTAATAGAGGTTATTTGTGCCTCTTGTCTTCTTATTCTTCATCGGTCTAATTTCACTGTTCTTTACAATGAGTCAATTTTGTTTATTTAGTACAGATTTCTTTTATTTTATTAATGTCTACATTATTCTTTCTTGATTAGGCTTAATTTCCTTTTCTCCTCTTAGGTTCTTGAGACAACAGATTTTCGGACTTTCTTCTTTTTCAATATATGCATGTAAGCTGTAAAGCTCCTATGAATGGCCTTAATCATTCCTCTATGCTGTACTGTTATTATCATTCAGTTTAAACAGGTCTAATTTTACTTTTATATCATCTTTGACCCAAGGATTATTTAGAAGTATATTGTTCCAGTTCCAGGTAGCTGGCAGATAATCTACCTATCTTTTCATTACTAACTTCTAAGTTCCACTGAGGACAGACAATACACTGAATAATTTCCATTTTACATTGGAATTTGCTTGATGACCCAGATAGTCAATTCTTCCACCTAAAAGGAATCTGTATTCTGCACAGACTAAGTGCAATGCCTGTCAATTAGGCCATGGTGGTTAATCACGTTGTTCAAATTGGCTTCCAAGCTCGCTCATGTGGTTGTTAGTGGGCCTCAGCTCCTCTCCAGCTGTTGGCAGAGACTTTAGTTACTCATCATATGAATCTCTCCATAGGCTGCCTGCATGGCATATCGCTTAACTCAGGGCGACTGATGAGAGAGACAGAGAGAGAGAGAAAGAGAGACAGAGAGCGCGGGCGCACCAGAGAGCACTCCCAAGTTAAAGGTACTAGTATTTTTTATAAACTAATCTCAGAAGTGACATACTATCACTTCTGCAGTATTTTACTGGTCCCACAGACCAACTCCAGTACAATGTGGGCTATTACACAAGGATGTGAGTACTAGGAGGTGGTGATCACTGGGAAGCATCTTTGAGGCTGGCTACCACAGTCCACCTTTAGGTCCAATATGTGAAGTCACAGTCCTTCCCCCGCAACATGCAAAACACACTCATTCTCTGCAAAGGCCCCACTATCTCATCCCAATATAGCATCAACTCAAAGTTGAGAAACTTGTCGTGTATCTCTGATCCAGGTCCAGGAGACGATCCCCGAGTCTAGTTCCTTAGGCATCTCAAGTGTAGTTCCTCTTGATCCACAGGTGTATGAACTAAGAGATGTTTTCTGCTCCACATATACCCAAAATAAAATGGTGGGGCATGCACGAAGTAATCTTTTAGATATTCCCATTAAAAGAGGGGAAAAAAGGAGGTACAAAAGAGTCAGTGGTCTATAGAAATTCTGAAATCCACCTGGGAAAACAGTGGAAGTTCCTTGATTAGGGCAGGCTTCTGCCCTTACTTGAAAATGACTCTTCATAACACTTGGTTCTGCTTTCTGACTCATCCCTTTTTCATGAAAGTTAGCACATGTCTGCAATTCAGTAAATTCTTAGTCTGATTCCTGCTTGTAGAAGTCTGGGAGGTCAAAGGCCTCTTTCATTTTATACCGTCTCTGCAGTCCAAAATGGCAGTGGTTCTTGAAAATACTGTAGGTTTCCAGCGGATCTCACTGGAATTCATTCCGTTAGACAAAAGTCACACCCACAGATGTCCTCTAGATAAGTCCATTCTAACTTGGGTTTATGCTGAGAAGGCTGAGGGACAACACCCTTAGGCTTCTTAGCAGCTCTATTGTTCTTAAAGCCACACATGGAAAGAAGGTGTGTAGTATACCTTTAAGTTCTTTCTCAGGGCCTTTTGCCTGAACAGTATTGTGAGGCACCACCTTTGTCTTTTCTCAAATCTTAACAAAGAATTTTACAGTCACACCCTTGGCTTCAACTTTAGAGGAAGCTTTCCTGAGAGTGCCTTGAGTCTGTTCTTGTTCAGAAATATTCCTTAGTTTTAGCATTGTTTGTCATGTGGAGAGGCTAGGAATCTTCACCAACTAGCAAATCTTGGCTCCTTTTTATTTAACAATCCTTTCTTTAGCTTTTCTCGCTGTTCTCACATCTGACTATAAGCAGCACGAGAAAAAAACAGGCAGTACTTTGAACATTTTGGCAGATCGTTCAGTTTGTCAGACATATTTTTTACCTTTCAGTTTACTGCAGTTGACAAGTTGCTAAACTTTCTGCCACCTTATCACAAAGATCACTTCCTTCTGGGTTTCAATAAGATCTTCCTCACTTTCCTTTAAGTCCTTACTGGCAGCCTCTTCAAAGTCTAAAATTCTACTACTGATTTATTCAAGGTGCGTTAGGCATTCATTAATACTCCTAAAAGTTCTTATAGCTTCTAACCACTGCCCAGATCCAAAGCCATCATCACATTTCAAGTTTTTGTTATGTCAGCATACTACTTCCAGATACCAAAATCAGTATTAGCTATCTACTGCAGCATAATAAATTACCCCTAAACTCAGCAGCTTAGCAAAGCAAACATTATCTCACACAGTTTCTTAGGGTCAAGAATCTGGAGCAGTTTAGATGGGCTGTTCTGGCTTGGGGGTCTCTTGAGAGGTTGCTGCCAGGCTGTGGGCTGAGACTTCAACTATCTGGAAACTCAAATGAGGCTAGAGGATTCACTTCCAAGTTCACCCACATGGTTGTTAGCAGGCCTCTGTTCCTCTTTAGTGGCCAGCCAGCTCAGTTCCTTAACCATGTGAGCCCCTCCACAGGCTGCCTGAGTGTGAAGTTGAATTCCTCAGACTGAGAAATGAGAGCAAGAGGGCATGAGCACCCAAGATGTAAGCCAAAGTGTCTTTCATAATCTAATCTTTTTTTTTTAAATGAGGAATAACTGACATATTATATCAGTTTCAGGTACACAACATAATGGTTTAGTATTTGTATATATTGTGAAAACATCACCCCAATAAGCCTGGTTAACATCCGTCACCCTATATAGTTACAAAACTATTTTTGTTCTTGTGATGAGAACTTTTAAGATCAATTCTCCTAGCAACTTTCAAATACAGTATTATCAACTATAGTCACTATGCTGTAACTACATGACTTATTCTGTAAGTGTAAGGTTTTATCTTTTGACCACACAGACCTTGATACAATCCCGAGACCTTGATTCACTGTGGAAGGGGACTACTCAAGAATGCGGATATGAGGAGCTGGAGATCTTTGGGGGTCATCTTGGAAGCTACCATCTTAACTGATATGCTAATATTGTTATATACTTTATATATATTTTCACCCCTATACGAAATTATTACTATTTTAAACAGCCACCTTAAAATTTATTCACAACACTTAATTTTGTCAGTCTACATTTTTTCCTACCTCTAAGCTTCCACATGGAGTAGTTTTCCTTCCATTCTGAAGACTATTTTGTATTTCCTTTAGTGCAGGTCTGCTGGGAACAAATTCTATCAACTTGTTTATCTGAAAATGGCTTTTTTCACCATTATCTGTGAAGGATCTTTTCCTTGGTCATAGAATTCTAGTTGGCAGTTATCTTCTTTCAGCATGTTCAAGAGAGTCCATTATTTTTTGGCTTTCATTTCTCTTGAGAAATCATTTCTCTGTCTTATCCTTACTTTAAAGGTAATATACCTTTTTTCTGGCTACTATTAGGGTATCCTTTTGCCTTTGCTTTTCAACAGTTTTATTAGGTATGGTTTTGTTTATATTTCTTCAGCTTGGGATTCACAGCATTTCTTGAATCTGTAGCATGTTATCTTTCATTAGTTTTGGAAAATTCTCAGCTATTACCTCCAGCATGACTTCTATCCCAATCTGTCCTTCCTTTCCTTCTAAGAGTCCACTTATATGTATGCTAAACTTATTCACTGTACTCCGTGTGTCCTTTTGCTTTTTTCTGTATTTTCCATTCATTAGTTTAAGTTTTAGTTTGTGCATTTTCTACTGATGTTATCATTCAGTTCACAAATTCTCTCTTTGGTTCTGTTTAGTCTAGTATTTTATGCAAAAATTAAGTCTAATTTTTTCATTTTATTGTTCAGTTTTACTATTTGGTTCTTAATAGTCTTTTCCTTCTTTTCAACTCTGTCTTGCCTTTTTTGAACACAGTATTTTAAAGTTTCTGTTTGATAACTCCATTATCTGGAGTTCTCATGGGTTTGTTTCTATTGCCTACAGTTTCTCTTGGATTTTTGTTCCATTGTATTTCCTGCTCATTTGTCTGTTTTTCTGTTTTTTATTGAATGCCTGACACTGTCAGTGAAACATTTTAGAGATATTTGAGGCCCAGAAGGATGGTTAACTTTGTTTCTGCCCCACAACTAGAGGTATTTACCAATCCTAGATTCCTTGATGCAATCAGAGATTAGTAAAATTTAAAGTTGGGACCCAGACTCTAAAAGACCAGTTTATTCTTTAAGTGAGTTCCACTGGCATCTAAGTCCTGTGGGGCATAGTAAAAATGGAAATTCCAGGCTTACTGATTTAATTTTGGAGGAAGACACATTTTAATAAAGACTCTAGGTAATTTTATGCACACTAAAGTTTGAAAATTATTTTACAGGTTGAGTAAATATCAACTACTTTATTAAAAAATGTAGCAGACTTCTTAAACTTTTCTTTCTACCTGTGTGAAGTTTTCATGATTTTTTCCTTTTTTTACTTTAATTTCCTTAACAGACACAGATTTCAAGAAATGTCAACCAGATCTCTTTCAAAAAGTAATGCCAATAAAATTGCTGGTTGATCTGTTTACCATATTAAAGACTTGTACTATATAACGTGCTACATTTTTTTTAAAAAGTATATCTATCATGAAGGTTAAAGTAATACAGTTTAACACATTTGAAGATATTCCAGACACAGATTTTCCTTTATCCCACGAGTGAAGTTCTTCTAGACAGATTTACAGCTAAATAGTCTATCCTTTAAATGATCAAAACATTCAATTCTCCAGCAACTACAGATAAAACAATAGGCCATTTTATATACATAAGGCTAGCATTCTTTTTTTTTTAAAGACTGGCACCTGAGCTCATATCTGTTGCCAATCTTTGTCTTCTTTTTTTTCTTCTTCTTCTCCCTAAAGGCCCCCAACACATAGTTGTATATTCTAGTTGTGAATGCCTCTGGTTGTGCTATGTGGGACACCGCCTCATCATGGCCTGACCAACAGTGCCATGTCTGCACCCAGGATCCGAACCAGCGAAACCCTGGGCTGCCTAACACGAACATAACCATTGGGCCATGGGGTTGGCCCCAAGGCTAGCATTCTTAAAAGAGGAATCCTAAATTTGAAATGACTACAAGAAAAGAATGAGTGAACTTAAGGAACTAAGATAAATAAAAGGCACATTCACATTCTACTTAGAAAACAAGATTCAATTCTATACCTAAACCATAGATATAAAAACACAAATTGTCAATATAGCAACTTTGTAGCATCAGTTCCAAATAAATCCAAATACGGTTTGGTCTAAGAGAGGTTTATACCCTTGTGTTGCATAATTCGATTTTCTAATTGTTTCTCTGTGGGAAAAAACCCCAGATAAATCATTATGCTCAGAGATTCTGGTTCCCCCTCTCATTCCTTCTCCCTATGCCCCTCCTCAACAGCATACACTATCAAATACTTGTGTAAGGTTGGCAGATTTATTTTAAGCATTTGGTATTCTTCTATTATGGCAACACCCTCACTTTCATAAATGACTTTATAGTTCAAAAAAGTAAAGAAAATGAGTCATTTTTAATGTTTCTAGATTGTAATTGTAAAAATTTAACAAAAGGGATAAGAAAAATACCTGCATTTTCAGGTTTAAGAAAGAATTTTATGCTGCAAAATATTTCTCCTGCTTTTAGTTTCTTCATTATTTTCTAATTGTTTTATCAAAAAAAGCAATGTAGCAGAGTGGTTAAGAAAACAGAGTCAGGCTGTCTAAGTTTATAAACTGTTGTGACTGTCTAAAAGAGCCTGAACCTCTCTACTTTTGTCCTCACTTCCTCATCAATAATATGGACATAATAATACTTACCTCGGAGAGCTTTCTGTGAGGATTAAATTAGTTAATAATGTATAATGTGCTTATAACAGTATTATCTGTGTGTTAGCTGTTATTATTATTATACAGTATGGAGTAATATTTCGATGGTCATTTTCTCCAAGATAATTGACAAGTCTTCACAAATCACTGAATTAATAATAAAATGTGAACTCTTCAAAAAAATATTTTTATTCAGTTATTCTTAATATGTACCTTTCGTGCTATTGGTTCCTGACCTTCCATCAATGTGTACCAGCTGACGAGTTTATTCCAGCCTTCAGTTGGCAATAGTATGTAATCCAATTCATCAATAAGATGCTCCTTAAGTGACTGGGCATCACCATCTGCAAAAGGAAAAATAAACTCAACACATAAAAAGAAACAACAGTACAAATCTCTAAATGCTATGGTTGTATGCATTACAAATTACTTAAACTCATCAAGACTAATTTAAGTATTTAAGCAATGAGTTTTGAAAAAAGCTCTGAAGAGGTTCACATCTAAATCTATGTATTCCAAAACAAACTGCTGCTTTAGAAAGTTTCAATGTGTACCATCAGTGTTTAAAACCAACAGTGTTTTTATCAAGTTAATTTTTCTTTTATTAGGCTCTTAAAAAAATACTAAGGTGTAATGTTAACCAAGGGACCTGAAAGAAGAGTGGTTCCCAAATATTCTGAATATCAGAGATCTCTTACATGGTAATAGTGGTCATTCCAGAATTAGCTGATGAAGGAAATTCAGAAGCAAATCAATAACCTTTTATAATGACTCCAAAGCATGTGGGCTGGGAACCATGAAAGAAAGCACAAAAAGGCATCTTGTGAACTCCAGAAGGCCTATGATCTAGACTCCATACAAGATCTAGGGTGGAGGTAGTTGTTTAGATGTGGTTCTAATTCCATGATCCATTTTCAAAATTCTGGTTAAACTAAAACTTTAGTGCAGGGCAGGCCAGAGATCCAGAAGCAATACCTTGAGTTATACCTACATCACAGTCCCAATCTGAGACTCATTTATTATTATCTGGTCTTTTCCTTGAATTTCCAAAGTGCAGAAACATAAACAGAAATAGTTTATTGAGTTATATACAACTTAAAGGAGATTTTCTCAATCTGAGATAGTCTAAACTAACAAATATGGAAAGCAAAATTGTTCTTGGTAGCATTTCAGTGAGAACATAATATTCTTAATTAGACACAACAATATAAATCAAAAGCAGGAAAAGTACTAAAGGGATTAAGAGAAAGTTATTTATTCTATTTAGGATCAATCTATGATCACAAAATCACTCTAAAGTTTGAGGAAACTATGCTTCATATAGAGTAGAAATATGAAAACTGAATTTTATAATACAAACTTCAACAGCAGATGCAAACTAAGTATCAATTTTTAAGCTCAGTTTTTAAAAAAATCTTAGTTGTTACTTTTAAATTCTTGATGAATACTGATAATTTCCAGAACTAACTGAAGCTGAAAGAAACTTACATATCCTAAGCCACTATATGCATCATGTACTATGAGACATATTACAGCAAATAATTGTGTTACCTCAGTCAATTCTCAAAACAATCCTCTAAGACAGGTATCTCCACATTAGATTAGAAAATATATTCAGGAAAATTGAGTAACTTGCCCAAGGTCATACATACAGAAAATTGCAGGTACTGTGAAAGGTGTTATTATAGAAAACCCTGTTATCTCAGTAGATTTTCAAAACAATATTACGAAGTAGATATCTCCATTTTAATTAGTAAATAGATTCAGGTATTGATTAACTTGCCCAAGGTCACACATACGGAAAATTGCAGAGACTAGATTTAAACACAAATCTGTTTATTCTAACATCCATTTTCTTTCTACTCTAACACACTGCCTTGCAGAGAACTTAGGAAAAAAACAGAAGTTAAAAAACTAACACTTCTATGTTGTTTTCTGAAATAATTCAAGAGTTTGGGTAAATGATTTTATTATGTACCAGACTCCAAATAGTAATTTTTATCTAGTGGACAAGATAAAACGATCAATTCATTTTTTTTTTTTAAAGATTTTATTTTTTTTCCTTTTTCTCCCCAAAGCCCCCAGGTACATAGTTGTATTTTCTTCGTTGTCGGTCCACCTAGTTGTGGCATATGGGACGCTGCCTCAGCGTGGCTTGATGAGCAGTGCCATGTCCACGCCCAGGATTCGAACCAACGAAACACTGGGCCGCCTGCAGCGGAGCGCGCGAACTTAACCACTCGGCCACGGGGCCAGCCCCCGATCAATTCATTTTTTAAGGGAGGAGAACATCCCTAAATGCACAACAGTTGCTATTTCTTACTTCTGTTTATTGATAAATAATTGATGTACAACAAACTGCATACATTTAAACTGTACAACTTGATAAGTTCTGACATACGAATACAAGTCTGAAACCATCACCACTACCAAAATGATGAACATTCCATCATCCCCAAAAGTTTCTTTGTAGTCCTTTGTAATCTCTCCTTCCTGTCCATCCAGGTCCACCATCCTGTCCCCATTTATCTGTATTTTGCAATTATAGACTAATATGCAGTTTTTTAGAATTTTATATGAAAATTGTCTTTCTCTTACTATAAACAAATTTGCATCTTCTAGAATCTTATATAAAAATAGTATGTACTGTTTTTGCTCCACTTCACTTATGCCACAAAATTATCTTGAGAGCCACCCATTTTTTTACATATCAATAGTTCATTCCTTTTAGGTGCTGAGCAGGATTTCATTATATGGGTATACTATAATTTGTTTATCCATTCAGCTGTTGATGGGCACTTTGGGTTGTTTCCAATTTTCTCTATTACAAATAACACTGCTACGAACAGAACATTCATGTACAAGTTTTCATATGGATATATACTTTCCTTTCTCTTGTGTAAATACCTAGGAGTGACATGGCTAGTTCCTACGGTAAATGTATGCTTAGCTTTTTAAGAAATTGCCAGACCCTTTCATTCCCAGAAACAGTATACGGAACTTTCACTTGCTGCAACTCCTAGTCAACATGTGGTATGGGTCAGTGTTGCAAATCGGAATCATTTTAATACATAGTGCTGCCTCACTGTGGTTTTAATTTTCATTTCTCTAATGACTAATCATGTTGAGTATATTTCAAGCGCTTTTTGAAAACTCCACCTTCTTTGGTGAACTATATTTTCAAATGTTTTGCCCACTTTTTCCACCTGTGTATGTTTGTTTAGTATAGAGTTTCAAGAATTCTTTATTCTGCATACAAGTGTTTTATCAGCCAGGTGATTTGTTTTTCTCCCAAACTGGTTTGTCTTTTCATTCTCTTAACAAGGTCATTTGAAGAGGCTTTTATTACTGATGAAATACAATTCATCAATTTTTTTCTTTTATCAATTGTGCTTTTTGTATCATATTTAAGAAATCTTTGCCTAAAACAATGTCACAAAAATTTTCTCCTTTCTTTTCCTATAAGTTTTATAGTTTTGGTTTTTACATTTAGGTCTATGATCTGCTTTGAGTTAATTTTGTTTATGGTGCCAGATATGGATCAAAGTTCAGGGGTTTTTTTGCAAATAGATATCTAACGCTCAAGTAGAATATGTTTAAAAGACACTGAATTCCTCTTACACCTTTGCCTAAATCAATTGACCATATATGTGTGAATCTACTTTCGGATTCTCTAATCTGTTCCATTGATTCTTACCTCACACATCATACACAAATATTCACTTAAAATTGATCAAAGACACAAATGTGACAGCTAAAACTATAAAATGCTAATAAGAAAACACAGGTGCAAATGTTTTACGTCCTTGGTTTAGTAGGCAGTGCTTTCTGACACCAAGATCAGAAGCAACCAAGGGAAACAAAGAGATAAAAATTGAAAACTTTCGTGCTTCAAAAGCACCATCAAGAAAGTAAAAGACAATCCACAAAACAGAAGACAATTATTGGAACTCATGTATCTGAGAAGGGGTTAGTATCCAGAATTAACAACTCTTAAAACATAACAATAAAAAGACAGAGAATTCAATTAAAAAATGGGCACAGGATCTGAATAGATATTTCTTCAAAAAAGATATATAAACAGCATACATAAGATACTTAACATCATTAACCACTAGGGAAATACAAATCAAAATCATAACGAGATACCACTTCAAACCCATTAGGGTGGCTATAATAAAAAGACAGAAAGTAAGTGTTGGCAAGGATGTAGAGAAATTGGAACCCTTATATATTGGTATAACAAGTTTGGAAAACAGTCTAACAGTTGCTCAAATAGTTAAACATAGAGTTATTATATGACCTAGTAATTCTATGTCTAGGTATACACCCGTGAGAAATGAAAATATACATCTACACAAAAATTTGTAGATGAAGTTCATAGCAGCATTATTCATAATAGCCAGAAAGTGAAAATAGCCCAAATGTCCATCAACGGATGACTGGATGAATTAAATGTGGAAAATTATTCATCCATAAAAACGAATGAAGTATTGATTCATGCTACATGGATGACACTTGAAAACTCTGTGCCAAGTGAAAGAAATCAATCATTAAAGGGCACATATTGTATGAGTTCATTTAGATGAAATGTCCACAACAGGCAAATCCATAGAGACAGAAAGTGGGTTCTGGTTGCCTAGCACTGGGGGTCTTGGGGGGAATGGGGAGTGACTGCTAATTGGTACAAAGTTTCTTGCTGGAGTGAGGAAAAGGTTGTGGAATTGGATGGTGGTGATGGTTATGAAACTTTGGGAATATACTAAAATCCAATGAATTGTACAATTTAAAAGAATCAATTTTATGGTATGTAAATTCCATCTCAATTTTTTTTTTAAAGATTTTACTTTTTCTTTTTCTCCCAAAGCCCCCCAGTACATAGCTGTGTATTTTCAGTTGTGGGTCCTTCTAGTTGTGGCATGTGGGATGCCGTCCCAGCATGGCCCAACGAGCGGTGCCATGACTGCACCCAGGATTCGAACCAGCAAAACCCCGGGCTGCCGAAGCAGAGCGTGCGAACCCAAACAATTGGCCACGGGGCCGGCCCCTCATCTCAATTCTTTAAAAGCCTACTAGAACTGTGATTTGGAATTGTGTTGAATCTATAAATTGAAAGGGGGAATTCAACAATATTGCGTCTTCTGATCCAGTAACAACATTTCTCTCTTTAGGTTTTTTTTTTCTTTAAAAATAAAATGAGCTTTAATGAACATATGTATACTTTGCTATATTTATTTAGAATGAAAATTAGGAGGTTAGCTTATCACAGGATAATTTTTTGTGAGTTCATAATAGTTTACATCAATGTGAGATTTCATTTGTACATCATTTCTTGATTGTTATCACAAAAGTGCTCCCCTTAACCCTCTGTGCCCACCCCCTACTCCCTTTCCCCTCGTAACCAATGAACTGTTTTCTTTGTCCATGTGTTTGTTTATATTCCACATATGACTGAAATCATCTGATGTTTATCTTTCTCAGTCTGGCTTATTTCACTTAGCATAATTTCTTCCAAGTCCTTCCATGTTGCTGCAAATGGGATGAATTTGCCTTTTTTATGGCTGACTATAATTCCAATGTGTGTGTTCCACATCTTCTTTATCCAATCATCAGCCAATGAGCACTTGGATAGTTTCCACGTCTTGCCTATTGTGAATAATGCTGCAACAAACATAGGAGTGCATATGTTACTTTGGCTTGTTGATTTCAAATTGTTTGGGCAGATACCCGGCAGTGGGCTGGTTGGGTCGTATGGTAGTTCTATTTTTCGTTTTTTTAGGAATCTCCATACTGTTTTCCATAGTGGCTGCACCAGTTTGCATTCCCACCAGCAGTGTATGAGGGTTCCCTTTTCTCCACACCCTCTCCAACATTTGTTATTTTAAGTCCTAGTGATTATAGCCGTTTTAAAAGGTGTAAGGTGGTATCTTAGTGTAGTTTTGATTTGCATTTCCCTGATGATTAGTGATGTCGAACATCTTTTCATGTGTTTATTGGCCATCTGTATATCTTCTTTGGAAAAATGTTTGTTCATATCCTCTGTCCATTTTTTGATTTTTTTTTTTTTATTGTTCAGTTGTGTGAGTTCCTTATATATTGTGGAGTTTAACCCCTTGTCAGACACACAATTTGCAAATATTTTCTCCCAATTGGTGGGTCTCTTTGTTTTGATTCTAGTTTCCTTTGCCTTGCAGAAGCTCTTTAGTCCAATGAACTCACACTTGTTTACTTTTTCTTTTGTTTCCCTTGTCTGAGAAGACACGGTATTTGAAAAGATCCTTTTTAGTTCGATGTCAAAGAGTGTACTACCTATATTATCCTTCAGGAGTTTTATAGTTTCACGACTTTCTTCAATTCTTTGATCCATTTTGAGTTTATTTTTGTGTATGGCATGAGATAATGGTCTACCTTCATTCTTTCACATGTGGCTGTCCAGTTTTCCCAACACCATTTATTGAAGAGACTATCTTAACTCCATTGTACGTTCTTGGCACCTTTGTCAAAGATTAGCTGTCTGTAGATGTGTGGTTTTATTTCTGGGTTTTCAGTTCTGTTCCATCAAACTGTGTGCCTGCTTTTGTACCAGTACCATGCTGTTTTGAACACTATGGCTTTGTAGTACATTTTGAAGTCAGGGATTGTGATACCTCCAGCTTTGTTCTTTTTCCATCAGGACTGCCTTAGGAATTTGGGGTCTTTGGTTGCCCCATATGAATTTTAGGATTCTTTGCTCTATTTCCGTGAAGAATGTCATTGGGATTCTGATTGGGATTGCATTGAATCTGTAGATTGCTTTGGGTAGTAGGGACATTTTAACTATGTTTATTCTTCCAAGCCATGAGCAAGGAATCTCTTTCCATCTCTTTATGTCATTATCAATTTCTCTCAGTAATGTGTTATAAGTCTCAGTAATGTCACTAGGTCTTATTGTATAAGTCCTTCACCTCCTCAGTTAAATTTTTTCCTAAGTATTTTATTCTTTTAGTTGCAATTGCAAATGGAATTGTATTCTTGAGTTCTCCTTCTGTAAGTTCGTTATTGGAGTATAGAAAAGCAACTTATTTTTCTAAGTTGATTCTGTAACCTGCAACTTTACTGTAGTTGTTAATTATTTCTATTAGTTTTCCGATGGAATCTTTGGGGTTTTCTATATATAAGATCAAGTCGTCTGCAAACAACCAGAGTTTCACTTCTTTGCTCCCTATTTGCATTCCTTTTATTCCTTTCTCTTGTCTAATTCCTCTGGCCAAAACCTCCAGTACTATGTTGAATAAGAGTGGTGATAGTGGGCATCCTTGTCTTGTTCCTGTTCTCAGGGGGATGGCATTCAGTTTTTGCTCATTGAGTATGATGATGGCTTTGGGTTTGTCATATATGGCCTTTATTACATTGAGGTAATTTCCTTCTATCCCCAATTTGTTAAGAGTTTTCATCATAAATGACTGTTGGATCTTGTCAAATGCTTTCTCTGCATCAATTTAGATGATCATGTGGTTTTTATTGCTTACTTTGTTGATGTGGGGTATCACGGTGATTGATTTGTGATGTTGAACCATCCCTGTGTCCTTGGTAAAATCCCACTTGATCGTGAGGTATGATCCTTTTGATGTATTGCTGAATTTGGGTTGCCAAAATTTTGTTGAGGATTTTCGCATCTATGTTCATCAGTGATACTGGCCTGTAGTTTTCCTTTTTTGTCTTGTCCTTCTCAGGCTTTGGTATCAGAGTGATGTTGGCCTTGTAGAATGTGTTAGGAAGTGTTTCATCTTCCCTAATTTTTCGGAATAGCTTGAGAAGGATGGGTATGAAATCCTCTCTGAAAGTCTGGTAGAATTCCCCAGGGAAGCCATCTGGTCCTGAGCTTTTATTCTTTGGGAGGCTTTTGATTACTGTTTCAGTCTCTTTCCTTATGATTGGTCTATTAAGACTGTCTCTTTTGGGGCCGGCCCCGTGGCCGAATGGTTAAGTTTGCACGCTCCGCTGCAGGCAGCCCAGTGTTTCATCAGTTCGAATCCTAGGCGCGGACATGGCACCACTCATTGAGCTACGCTGAAGCGGCGACCCACATGCCACAACTAGAAGGACCCACACCTAAGAATATACAACTATGTACTGGAGAGCTTTGGGGAGAAAAGGAAAAAATAAAATCCTAAAAAAAAAAAGAAAAAAAGATTGTCTCTTTCTTCTTGATTCAGCTTTGGTAGGTTGTAAGAGTCCAAGAATTTATCCATTTACTCTAGATTATCCATTTTGTTGGCATATAGTTTTTTGTAGTATTCTCTTATAATCCATTGTATTTCTGTGGTGTCTGTTGTTATTTCCCCTCCTTCATTTCTAATTTTGTTTATCTGAGCTTTCCCTTTTTTTCTTTGTAATTCTGACTAGGAGTTTGTCAATTTTATTTACTTTCTCAAAGAACCAGCTCTTTGTTTCACTGATCCTTCCTACTGCCTTTTTCGTTTCAATAGCATTTACTCCTGCTCTGATTTTATTATTTCTCTCCTTCTGCTGACTTTTGGTTTTGTTTGTTCTTCTTTTTCTAATTCAGTTAGGAGTAATTTGAGATTGCTTATTTGGGATTTTTTTGTTTGTTAAGGTGCACCTATATTGCAATGAGTTTCCCTCTTAATACGGCTTTTGTTGCATCCCATATGAGTTCATATGGTATGTTATGCTTTCATTTGTCTCCAGATACTTTTTGATTTCTCCTTTAATTTCTTCAATGATCCACTGCTTGTTCAATACCATGATGCTCAGTCTCCACATCTTTGTCCCCTTCTCAGCTTTTTTCCTATAATTAACTTCTAGCTTTATAGCATTATGATTGGAAAAGATGCTTATTATTTCAATTTTCTTAAATTTACTGGGGCTTGCCTTATTTCCCAACATATCGTCTATTCTTGAGACTGTTCCGTGAGCACCTGAGAAGAATGTGTATTCTGCTGTTCTTGGATGGAGTGTTGTATATATGTCTATTAAGTCAAACAGGTTTAGCTTTTCATTTAGTTACACTGTTTCCTTGTTGATATTCTGTCTAGATGATCTATCCATTGATGTGAGTAGAGTACTGAGGTCCCCTACTATTATTGTTTTATTACTAATATCTTCTTTCAGGTTTGCTAATAGTTGCTTTATGAACTTTGGTGCTCCTGTGTTGGGTGCATAGATATTTATAAGTGTTATTTCTTCTTGATAGAGTGTCCCTTTGCTCACTATATATTGCCGCTCTTTGTCACTCTTTACCTGTCTTATCTTGAAGTCTACTTTGCCTGATATAAGTATTACAATACCTGCTTTCTTTTGTTTGCCATTAGCTTGGAGTATCGTCTTCCACCCCTTCACTCTGAGCTTGTGTTTGTCACTGGAGCTGAGATGTGTTTCCTGGAGGCAGCATATTGTTGGGTCTTGTTCTTTAATCCATCTTGCCACTCTGTGTCTTTTTATTGGAGAATTCAATCTATTTATGTTTAGGGTGATTATTGATGTATGAAGGCTTAATGCTGTTATTTAATCACTCGTTTTCTGGTTTTCCTGCATTTCCTTTGTTTCTCATCCTGTGTGTTTTGGTCTACTCATTGAATTATCTAGTTTTTTACAATGTGTTTCTTTGTTTTCTCCTTTATTCTTTGTGTCTCTGTTCTGCTTTTCTGTTTAGTGGTTACCCGGAGGATTGTATTCAGAATGCTGTGTATAAGATAGTCCATTTTCTGATGGCCTCTTATTTCCTTATTCTAAATTGATTCCGTCCTTTTCCTCCTCCCAAGTTGTTTTTCTCATATCTTACTCCATCTTGTGTTGTGAGTCTGTGGTTAAAATAACAGGATTATCTTTCTTTTTGGTGTTTTTCTTCCCTTTAACTTAATGCTATACTAGAGTATTTGCTATCCTATTCTGATTCTGTCTACCTATTTATCTCCTTATTCTGTGTTTAGTGACTCCTTTCTCCCTTTTCTTTTTTTTCAAGTATGAGGGCCTTATTGAGGATTTCTTGTGTGTGTGCGTGTGAGTGTGGGGGTGTCTCGTGGCTACGAAGTCCCTTAGCTTTTGTTTGTCTCGGAAAGTGTTTATTTCTCCCTCATATCTGAAGGATATTTTTGCTGGATAGAGTATTCTTGGCTGAAGATTTCCGTCTTTTAAAGATCTGAATATGTTGTTTCATTCTCTCCTAGCTTGTAAGGTTTCTGCAGAGAAATCCACTGAAAGCCTGATAGGGGTTCCTTTGTAGGTTATTTTCTTCTGCCTTGCTGCCCTTAGTATTCTTTCTTTGTCATTCATTTTTCCCAGTTTTACTACTATATGCTTTGCAGTATGTCTTTTTACACTGACAAGTCTAGGAGATCTAGAAGCCTCTTCCACACAGATTTCCTTCTCTTTCCCTAGGTTTGGGAAGTTCTCTGCTATTATTTCTTTGAACACACTTTCTGCTCCATTCTCCTTCTTGAATACCTATAATTCTTATGTTGCATTTCCTAATTGAGTTGGATAATTCTCAGAGACTTTCTTCATTTCTTTTTAGCCTTAGTTCTCTCTCCTCCTCTGTCTGGAGCATTTCAACATGTCTATCCCTGATTATGCTGATATGTTCCTCTATGATGTCCACTCGAGCATTTAGAAAATCCATATTTTCTCTCTTCCATTGTGTCTTTCATCTCTAATATTTCTGATTGATTCTTCTTTACAGTTTCAATCTCTTTTGTGAAGTAGCTCCTGAAGTTGGTGAACTGTTTCTCTACATTCTCTTTTACCTCGTTGTTTTTCGATGCTAGCTATTTTGAATTCATTGTCATTTAGATCACATATTTCTGTGTCCGTAGGACTGAATTCTGAGTGCTTGTCATTTTCTCTCTGATCTGGAGATTTGATATAGTGTCTGATATTGTTAGAGGAGGTGGGTCAGGTCTTTCGCATTCTGATATTTGGTTGCAGTTACAGCTTATCGCAACTGGGTGGGGGTCGAGAGCTGCATATTCTGGGCCCTCCTCCTTCAGTTGAGATTCCAGGCAGTGGAGCACCGGAGCAGGTGGGGGAGGGGCACTTTCTCCTGTGTGCTCTGCAGGCTTTCTCGCTCTCACTGTCTGGTTGCCTAGGGTCTTGGTTTGATGAGGTCACCCCCACAAAAGCTTTTGCCCCATTAGAGGGCTTCCCTCTAGCCTGCAAGGACCCTGGGGAGTCCTTGTTCCCACAAACGAGCATCCCTCTCTCACTCCTTCCCTCACGTATCCTTCCACAGTTGCAGATCGCAGACTTTAGGGGAAGGAGCGAACTTCTCTCTTACCCTGTTCCAGCTCCTCTGAGGGGGGATCCAGCCTCTCCACCATCTGTGGTGTGGCTGTGTGTCTCTCTGATGCTTTTGTGTTGTGTTAGGATGTCCTCTGTTGGAATATGGATGCCCCTTTTCATCGTACGTTGGAGGGGAGAGAGTCCCAGGTAAGTTCACCCCACCATGATGCTGACATCAGTCTCTCTTTAGATTTTAATTTTTCTCAGCAACTTGTAGTTTTCAGTGCACGTCTTGAACATCTTTTGTCAGGTTTACCCGTAAGTATATTTTTTGATGCTATTATAGAATGTATTTTTAAAGTTTCAATTCGTGTTAGTCCATTGTTAGCATATAAAAATACAGTTGGTTTTTGAATAATGATCTTGTATCCTAACCTCATTTGTTAATTCTAGGTTTTTTCATAGATTCCATCCAATCTTCTAACACAGTTATCTATGAATAAAGGCAGATTTATTACTTCCTTCTGTACAACCTCCATGTCTTTTGTCTCTTCTTCTTGCCTTAGACAGTATTACCTCCAGTACAATGTTGGCTTACAGAGCTGGGAGTAGATATCATTGCCTTTCTCCTGATTTTTGAGGGAAGGCATTCAGTCTTTCACCACTGAGTATGTCACCTCTAGGTTTTTCATAGATGTTGACTGTGAGGTTGAGGAAGTTTTCTTCTATTTTACTCTTTTATCTTACATGATATGCAATTTTAAAAAATATTTATTTCTGTATGATACGTATACCCTTTTTATTGTTGGACTCAATTTATTAAAATTTTGTTCAGAATTTATACATCTATGTTCATGAGGTATAATAGTCTAGAGTTTTCTTTTCTTGATTCAGATTTTGGTACCAAGGTAATGATGGTTTCATAGTATAAGCTGAAGTATTCTCTTCCACTTTTCTCAAAGATTTTTTCTGGAATTGGTATTATTTCTCCGTTAAAATGTTTAGTAGAATTCACTAGTGGCACCATGTGGGTCTGATGTTTTCCTTGTGGGAAAGTTTTAAACTACAAATTCTATTTCTTTCATTGCTATAGGGCTATTCAGGTCATCTATTCTTTTGAAATGAGCTTTGGTAGTTTTCATCCTTCAAGGAATTTGTCTTTTTATCTGTTTTGTTGAGTTTAATGGCATAAAATTCATAATATTCCTTTATTGTTCTCTTATTAAAGATTCTGTAACAATGTTATCTCTCTTGTTCCTGATATTGGTAATCCTGTCTTTTCTCTTTTTCTGTGATCTAACTTGATATTCATCAATTTTATTTTCACAAAGAACCACTTTTTGGTTTCATTGATTTTCTCTGTTTTTTCTTCCTTTAATTTCTGTTCTGAACTTATTATTTCCTCTCTTCTGCTTCATTTACATTTAATTTGTTCTTATTTTTAGTTTCCTACACTGGAAACCAAGGTCACTGATTCCAGACCTTTTTTTCTTTTTGAGGAAGATTCGCCCTGAGCTAACTTCTGCTGCCAATCTTCCTCTTTTTGCTGAGGAAGACTGGCCCTGAGCTAACATCTGTGCCCTTCTTCCTCTACTTTATATGTAGGATGCCTGCCACAGCATGGCTTGCCAAGCAGTGCCAAGTCTGCATCCGGGATCCAAACGGGCAAACCCCAGGCAGCTGAAGCAGAATGTGCACACTTAACCGCTGCGTCACTGGGCCAACCCCGAGACCTTTCTTTTCTTTAAAGGTGTTCAGGGCTATAAATTCACCCCCATATACTATTTAGCTGCCTTCCACAAATTTTGATGTGTTGTATTTTCACTTTTATTTAGTTAAAAATGCTTTCTAATTTCCCTTTTGAGTTCTTTGATCCATGGGTTATGCAGAAGTGTGTTACTGAGTTTCCAAATATTTGAAGATGTTCCAGGTATCTGTTAACTTCTAATTTATTCCACTATAGTAAGAGAACATATTTTGTATGATTTAAATTCTTTTTACCTTTATTGAGATAGGTTTCACAGCCCATAATATGCTATCTAAATGCTTCATGTGCACACTGGAAAACGATTTTCATTCTTCTGTTGTTCAGTGGAATGTTCCATAAATGTCAATTAGGTAAGGTTAATTGATAGTGTTCAATTCTTCCATATCATTACTTATTTTCTGTCTACATGTTTTTTATCATTTATAGAGAGAAGAGTATTGAAATATTCATTATACAATTGTGGATATTCTTCTATTTCTCCTTGTAGTTCTATCAGTTTGTGCTTTGCATATTTTGAAGTTTTGAAGTCATTGGGTGGGTATATATTTAGGATCATTATGTCCTTTTAATGAATTGTTCCAGCACATTTATGATTATGAAGTGAACTTTTATCCCCAGTAGTGTTCTTTGTTCTGTCTTAACGTCTGATATTAACACAGCCACTCCAGGTGTCTTTTGATTTAGTGTTAGCATGTGTATTAGTTTTCTATTACTGCATAACAAATTACCATAGCAGCTTAAAACAACATCCATTTATTATCTCACAATTCTGTGGGCCAGAAGTTCAAGTGGGCTCCTCAACAGAGTTCTCTACTTAGGGTCTCACAAGCCAGAAATAAGATGTCAGACAGGCTGGTCTCCTATTTGAAGGCTCTGGGGAAGAATCCCTTCTAAGCCCATTCAGGTTGTTGGCAGAATTCAGAATTCATGGTTGCTGGTATGAAGTCCCTGTTCCTTGCTGGCTGTGGGGCCAAGGCCTCTCCCTGTTCCTAGAGGATGCTTGTCTTCTTTCTCATGTGGTCCCTTCCATTTTCAAACCAGCAATGATGTGTCGAGTCATTCTCATGCTTTGAATATGACTTCTTCAACCATGAGCCAGAGAAAACTCTCTGCTTTTAAAGGGCACATGTGATTAGATTAAGCTCACTGGGATAACCTCCCTTTTGTGATATATAATCATGGGAATGATATCTCATCCTATTCACAGGTTCCAGCCACACTCAAAGCTGAGACGATTACACAAGAGTGAGGGTCACTGGAGGACAGTCTTAGAATTCTGCTTACCACAACATGGCATTATATGTTTTTCAATCTCTTACTTTTAATCTATTTCTATCTTTATATTTAAAATACTTAAAATCTATATTAATATTTAAAGTAGACAGTATAGAGTTGGGTTGCATCTTATTTTTTTATCCACTCTTACAGTCTTTATCTCTAATTGGGGTATTTATATTTAATGTGATTATTCACAGAACTGGAGTTAAATCTACCAGCTTGCTATTTGTTTTCTATTTGTTTCACTTGTTCTTTTTTCCTTTTTTCCACTTAAAAAAATTTTTTTAAACACTGATATTTCTCATTATGCATCATATTTTTCTGCTTCTTTGCATGTCAGGTAATATTTGGTTGGATCCAAAATATTACAAATTTTATCTTGTTGGATGCTGGGTATTTTGTATTCTTATAAATACTCCTGCATTTTGTTCTGAGATGCAGCTAAGTTATTTGGAAATAGTTTGATGCTTTCAAGTTAGAACTGACAAGAGGATTAATTTTGCCTTATTACAGAGGCAAAACCATTCTCAGTAGTCCACCTTGTGAATTATAAGGGTTTCCACTCTGGCTGCTGTAAACACATTATTCTTGGTCTTATATGAGCCTCAATGATGGTTCCCTCTAATTCTTTTGGGTGATTCTTTCCCTGGATGCATGTGTTGATTAAAAGCCAGTTGAAGACTTGAGAGACACCCTCTACAGATCTCCACGTCTCAGTCTCTGCCTCTCTGTGCTGCTCATTCCTGTCTGGTACTCTGCCCTGAAAACTCTGGCAGCCTTGGTCTCCATGGACACCAAACTCTTTCTTCAACTAAGGAAGATGGCTAGGCTTTCCATGGGTTTCCCCTTCTGTGCTGTGTCTTGGAAACTCTCAATGCAGTAAGCTGAAACAATCACAAGTCTCCTACCTCTCAGGGATCACTGTTCTTTGTTGCCTGACGTCCAATGTTTTGAGAACCGCTCTTTCATATATTTTGTCAGGGTTTTAGTTCATTCAGGTGGAAGGATAAATCCAGTCCCTGTTATTCCACGTGGCCAGAAATGGAAGTTCTGGTACTTATGTTTTATTCTCTCTAAATGTGATGAGAGGTACAGAAGAGCTGGCAAGTAGTGAGGGTTGTAGAAGATTAATGAAAAAGTCTAAGAATGAAAACATCTACCAGGGCTCCCCATCTTAAAGAAAAAGTCATGTTTCCACTAGGAAAAGCAATATACAATACAGCATTTCCCCCAAATAATAAGCTAGTGCTATCTAATTTACATTCTTCATTTAAACGTTTAAACAATACTAAACCCTTATTATATCATAAATTAAAAACAAAATTTGTCATGACACAGAACAGTAAGTATGACACAATAATCTGAGTTCATTAGGTCAAATCTATAACAAAGAAATTTTTAATTTATCAATTTACCTATATTAACATTTTCCATATTACACGTATTGATTATAACATATTGAAATGAACACATTTACAACTTGACTGAAAGAAGGAACTAATACCTTTGAGAAGTCCAGAGTTATCAATGGGTCCAGGATATACATTTTGATCTCCCATCTGGTATTTGTCCCAACTATCAAAGCCAACATATTTCTTCCACTGTTTGAACCAGCGACTATCAACTAAATACCTAAAAAAGATAAGAAGATTAGTAAAGGGAAATACCTGGAACTACAGGAACAGCAGAAAAGCTCTCCATTTTTGATATTTCCTTTCATATTAAAAGTACATGCCTAACTTCAAAGGATTATTGAGAATAACTGTAATGTCACAGTATTTTGAAGAAAAACATTTCATTTTTGTAAAGTATTTCTATTGTTCTATAAATATCTGCCATTGGAGGACAAGTACTGACATACACATTAAAAAAAATTCTGGGGCTGGCCTGGTGGCGCAGCGGTTAAGTGTGCATGTTCCACTTCAGCAGCCTGGGGTTCACTGGTTCAGATTCTGGGTGTGGACATGGCACCACTTGGCACGCCATGCTGTGGAAGGCGTCCCACATATAAAGTAGAGGAAGATGCACATGGATGTTAGCTCAGGCCCAGTCTTCCTCAGTGAAAAGAGGAGGACTGGCAGCAGTTAGCGCAGCGCTAATCTTTCTCCGAAAAAAAAAAAAATCCTTAGCATTTTTTAAAAAATGGAAGTAACAGCTATTCAATAAAATATTTGTCAGTTGAACAAAAATTCAAATGGTAATCACAAGAATCAATCAAGACAAATTTTAAAATGCAAGATGGTAAAACATAAAGAAATAAGAAAAATTATTTTTTTGCAAAAATCTTACAAACATAGTATGTTAATTTTATATAATTTACTGTATCTTTTCAGGGGTAAGAAAAGTAACTATTAAAGGTTTGTAAGATTGATTATAAGTTAAATAATCATAATCAAAGTCTCCAAAAAACTTTAAAAATAATTAGCTTCTTTACCAACAAAAGTTAATAACACTAACACTGTCTTCAACTCCTTCCCATACAGTAGTAAAATCCGCTAGGGCATGCAGGATTGATTTGAAAAAGGTGATACACCAAGCACTATAAGCATTTCTGAAACTATATTCATCTTATTTTCAAATACCTAGAATTAGTTTCTCATCAGACCTGTAACAAGTTCCCCAGCTTGTTGCTGTTGCAAATTGTGTTAGCTATCTTTGGCCATTTGCTCTTCCATATAAATTTTAGAGTCAGTTTATCAAGTTTCACAAAAAAATCCAATTAAGACTTTGATTGGAAATATGTTGAACTCATAGATTAACAAAACTACTGTAACTGAAAGTGTCATTTATAAAACTTACTTTAAAAACTATTTGTGGAATACCAGCAAAATTCTATTTATATTTATCTAAAAAGTATTTCTGAAAAATGGGATTTTATCTCCCAAGGTATTTAATAAATCCTTTACAGTTATAGTGGAGGTTTGTACTGGGCAGTATTCATCTGCTGCCATAACATTTCTAGTTCAATTCTCTTTCCTAGATCTTGAGTGACTACTTTCTGTACAACGATACTAGTATGAGAGGAGAAGCTCCCATCTGATGAATACTTAACTGCTTTCAACACTACCTTCAATAGAAAAAGCACATCTTATTTCTAATTCAGGCCACCTATACCTTACTTGAAGAATTCTGTGGTAATGAAACATGAGTGAGGAGGTAGAAAAAATAGGAACATCTATTAAGAAATAATATGTAGCCGTCTTAGGTATACCCACGAAAGACAACAATATTAGATGAAGTGGAGAAATAAATGAAAACATTCTATTTCAAGACATTTACATAAATTTGTTGCACTGTAAAAATTCTACTCTTAATCTATGAATCTGCCAAAAACCCAAGATTCCTCAATCTGAACTGATAAAAGTCTAGAAAAGAATCAAGAGCTCACAAAGATTACAAATAAGTGAACAAAGCCCTGAATTTATACATTCTCAACAGCACTCTTAATTCATGGTATGCTATTAAAAGTCCACATGAGCACAATTTGGGCTTCTGAGATTCTTTTTTGAATAGTTATAACTATGATTTTAGCATGAAGTCTAAAATCCTTAACACTGCCTAACAGGTCTAGCATGATCTGCTCCTACCTACCTCTCTAGTCTCAGCTAGTACCATTTTTCTTTGTGCTGAGATCTAGCTACAAGAGCCTTCTTTCAGTTCCTAGACACACCATTTTCTCATGGATCCTTCTGTTTAGAATATTTTCCTATTGCTCTCAACACCTAGTTAACTCCTACGATCTTTCAGATAGCCTCAATGTCACTTTCTCAAGGAATCCTTCCATAAGCCTCTCCTTGTTTCCTCTCAGACACTTTGGAAAAGGAAAAACAAGATGGCAATCTCAGTCTCCTAGATATCAAGACTCTTTATTAAGTTGTAAACATTACTTTTAGTAATAACAAAATAACAACATTTGAACTTTACCCTTGGGCCAGGCCTGTACTTCTAAGTACTTTAATATTGGCTCATTTTCTCCTTTTAACTACCCAACAAGGTAGGCACTATTATAATTTCACAGACACACAGAAATTAACTTGCCCAAAGTTACAAAATTAGTGCCAGACCTGAGATTAAGAAAATGACACGGGCATCGAGAGAAAGAAAAAGACCAATGAAAATGGCACACAGAAACAAGAACCAGACTCATGTATACGCGGAACTACAATATATGCTAAAAGCATCATTACAAACTAGTGAGGAAAGATCTGAGAATGTATATGGAAAATATTAATTAGAGTTCTACCTTACATATGCAGTCAGGTCTACTCTAATGTTTGCTTCGAAAACTTGAATGTGTTAAACATGATTTATCTATTAGGAAAGAGTAACACAAATTTCAGTGTACGCTCAAGCACTACTTCATTCACAAGCCAGGCCAGGACTAGGATGAGGTAAGTGAGATGCCTAGGGACTCTAACAGGGAGTACCTCTTAAATTTTAAGCCCTAGGAGCCTTGCTTGCTTCACCCTAGTCCAAACTCTGAAACCAACACTGGTTGAATATAGAAAACTACGCAGCTATACTGAGCTGCATAAATATGCACAAAACACACACACTTCAAACATCTACCTAAATTCACCACCTGTGTTATGAGCCACTTTCTCCACATCTGATGCTATACCTTCTTGGCAGATTTCAAATAACCTTCTTCCACCTCTTCACAATAACTCACAAGCCACAACCCTTCTGAATCTCACCTCCACAAGCAAACTTCAGCTTTTTCAAAATAAAAATGCCGTGTTTATTGTGGCATTTATGTATTTTTTAACAACTTAATATATGTAAAACTGTGCTATTTTTATTAAATACCTTTTTAAAAAAATGTGTCACTGACAATTTTTTTGAGTGTTGTGCCCCAATTCCATTTTCCCCATATGCCCTATGGTTTTTATCACATGATTTTGCATATAGCACAGTGATTTTGGGGAACACATGCTGTGTTACAGCAGAACTAACTGTACAAAAATAAATTATAGTTGGATTAAAAACATAAATGTGAAAGCAAACGCATTACTTTTTAAAAAAATACGGAAAAAATCCTTGTTACCTTAGAATATAGGAAGACTTGAGACAAAAAGCAAAGAGATTTTAAAGATAAAGGCTGATAAACTTGAAAGTTAAAATGACAAGCTTCTGTTCAACAGACACCACCAAGTAAAGAGATAAGATACAGACTGGGGAAGATACCCCTGCTGCATATAGCCAACAAAGGACGAGAATACATGAACTCCCTTAAGTTGATTAAAAAAAAAAAAAAAGACAGGCTAGCCCCCTGGCAGAGTGGTTAAATTTGTGCACTCTGCTTTGGTGGCCCAGGGTTTCGCTGGTTCGGATCCTGGGCATGGACCGAGCACCACTCATCAAGCCATGCTGAGACAGCATCCCACGTGCCACAACTAGAAGGACTCACAACTAAAATATACAACTATGGGGGCAGCCCAGTGGCACAGCTGTTAAGTTCGCACGTTCCGCTTCTCAGCAGCCTGGGGTTCGCGGGTTCGGATCCTGGGTGTGGAGATGGCACCGCTTGGCACTCCACGCTGTGGGTAGGTGTCCCACATATAAAGTAGAGGAAGATGGGCAAGATGTTAGCTCAGGGCCATACTTCCTCAGCAAAAAGAAGAGGACTGGCAGTAGTTAGCTCAGGGCCAATCTTCCTCAAAATAAACAAACAAATAAAATAAAGTAAAATAAAATATACAACTATGTACTGGGGGACTTTGGGGAGAAGGAAAAATAAAATAAAATCTTTAAAAAGACAACGAAAGAAAGAAAAATGCAAAAAAGGGCAATTCACAGAACAGGAAATCAGAATGGCCTCTATACATATTAGAAGATGCTCAATCTTATTAGTAATAGGAAAAATACAAATTAACACCACACCATATTATTCTCATGAAACTGGTAAACACACAAGCACATGCACACGTCAATACTACTAAGTGTGGAGAAGATGTGTAGTAACAGGAACTCATATCCTGCCAATGGGGGTGTAAACTAGAACCCTCACTTTGGAGAGTTATTTGGCAACATCTATTAAAGACGAAGATGTGCACAACATTACAATCATGTATTGCCATGGCTAAGTTTAACCTTACAGAAACTTTCACACATATTTACAAGAATACAACTATAAAAAATATACCGTAGCATCATTTGTAAGAATGAAAAATTGGAAAAAATCGAAAATCCATTATTCATACCAAGAAATATTACACAAAAATTGAAATGAAAAATACAACTAACATGTATTAACATGGATAAATCTCAAAACTACAACAGTGAACAACAACAAAAAAGATGTAAAGGATACATGGAATATAACACAAATATATTAAGATAACATAAATATGCACGCAATGCAACTATAGAAAATTTTAAAACATGATACAAATAATGCAGATTATTTAAAGACCCATACATATATATTAAAAATATAAATGAAGAGAATAAAAAAGAATTTCAGGATGATGGCACCCTCTGGCAAGGGAGGGAAGGGAATGGGATTAGGGAAATCTATACAGGGAGATTCAACTGTACCTGTAATGTTTTATTTTTTTAAACTAAGAGAGGGGTACACAGGTGTTTTGTTATAGTTTTCTTTGTACTCTTCTGTCTCCCTGAGATATTACATCAAATATAGTTAATATGTTTTCTATTTAATACAGAATAATAGTTTTTATGTTGATACATCTTCTATACCTGCACAAAAATGAAGCAGTCAGATATATAGACTGAATAATGGTTGAGGCCAACAAAACAGATAGAGTTAAGTGACAATCAACAAATAAAATTTCAAGCATAAAAATAGGATGAAAAATATGTATGGCAAATGTATAAAATGCACAGTTCTAATATTTTTGAAACAGATTCATAATTTTATATTATCTCATATTTTATATTATCTCTTCCAAACAGATGAATTTGCATTGTTTTAATAAAAAATTAACATAAGCTTTGAAGAATTTCCTTTGGAAAAGCACGATTTGTTTCTAAGTTTATCAAATTATGATTCTGATATATAATAATACATTCATTTTCAAGAAATTATTTCCTTTTGGTCACTAGAGCAACCAGTAAGCAAGCCAGAAAAGTAAAAATGATTGGGTGACATCTTATAAGAAAAGCAAAGCACATGGAGTACAGAAAGTACAGATTTTTACCCTTGATATCTGGGAAGATAATATAAACAAATTAATCAAAAAATCCTAAAATTGACATATATACTGACTTCAACCTCATCAAGCTCTAATATCAAATACTACATTAAGCTTGGGACTTGCAACCATTTAAAATTCATCTAAATACTAATGTCCAATATCTACATAGCCCAAAGTACAGAGTAGTAATTAACTGCTTTGCGACAGACTAATTTAAGTTTCTTGCACGAAGAAGTCTATACTTTACAGATGACACTAAAGGCGAAAGATTTCTGACTAATACTGAGCCATCTGGCTGTGTTCCCATATAAAAAGCTATGAAGTTAACGTATTAAAAATATGATCAAGATCACGTTATTTATGATTGAAGCCTTTGGCTGTGGCTTAATCACTATCATTTCCCTCTCTATCAGTGGATTACAAGGGATTTTATTAGAGTGTCTTACACACGGGCATTACCTACTATTCTCACTCACTAGTACAGAATACGAAAACTTTTATCATCATGTTAATATTATCTGGGTTCAAAAATTACTAAAGGAAATCTCACGGACATTAAAGATCTCCAGTCTTCAATCTCTCAAGTACTTCACATATGACCGTCAATCCTCCAGAATGTCTCCAGTACAGCCTTCTCTATTTCCAGTAATTTATTTCAAACTTCTGCCAGTCTCACTGTCTCTAACCCATTAGGTTGAATAGACAACCTTGCAGCCTACTTTTCAAGGAAGTCAGAAGCCTCAATTTTCTTTCCAACTCTCTTGCCCCACGCCTTAATCTTACCTGATTCCCTTATACACCAGTGGAAGGTATAACGCTCCTTAAATCCAAGGCTAATAATTTTTCTTCCTATGGCTTTGGATCTAATTTCCAAATTCTTCTAATTTTGTCTCCTTAAAGACTTACGTCATTAACAGCCCTTATCCCCTTGTTTCTCCTTCTATCTTTTCTTCTGTTTTTTTTTTTTCCTCAGCACATAAGGGCCAGTTCTTTTCCTTTCTCCCCTCTAAGTCACCGCCCAATTCACAGACTCATTTCCTCCTCTACCTATTCCCATTTTTCTGACTTGTCCTTGGAGCCAAGCTTCTCCTTCCTCAATCCTCACTTACTCTTCAACCTAGCACAATAGATCTTCCTACCTCAAAGGACCCTCAAAAAGGTTCTCACAAAGTCACCAATGATGACCCTAACAAATCCAAACGTTCCATAATTTTATGTACCTTATCAATCCTTTTTAAAGTTAAACTCTGTGATTCTGCTTTTCTGGAGGGGAAGGATATTCTTCTTTTTTTTTTTTTTTTACAACCTTCTCCTTCTCTACTTAAACGTTAGTATTTCACAGAGCTGTTCCCTAATTTCTTCTTCTTTCACTGTTCACACTCTCCCATGATACTATAATTCATACCAATGGTTACAAAATCTGCATCCCAGGGCCAGTGCTCAAGTTCTTGAATCATATTTCTAATTCCTATTCGTCCATGCCAACTTATATTTTTCATAGACATTTCAACCTCAAGTTGTCAATCATCTTCACACTTTTGTATGTACTCCTTCTCTAGTATTCCTTTAATAAATGATATCATAATTTAATTTTCCAAGCCAGAAACCAGATTATCCTATATTCTCCTCTAACACCATAACATCTAGTAACTAAGTCTGCCTGTCTCCTCTTCATTCTTAACAAAGTACTCTATAGTTCTCTAAGTCCCATTTTCAGTAGCAAAGATTAATGTAATAGTCGCCCAACTTGCTTCTTTGCTTTAAGTTTGCTCACTTCCAATTTGTCCTCCGTTGTGCTGCCACAGAAATTTTTAAAACACAAATACGTTCATGTCAATCCTGTTTAAATTAAAATTCTAATATGACATAGAGTATAAATGCTTTATATTTATGTAAAGTTTTTTGTATCAAGTGTTTTCACATTAATTAGCTTATCATTAGAGTAACATTTTTTCTCTTTCTTTTTTTACTTAGTTGACAGGGAAACTAAAACTCAGAGAGGTTATGTGACTTAGCAAGGAGTCATGTAACACTACTGAGTATGCAGGGCCTGTTCTCAGTATGCATTCTACTTTTCAGACTCTAAAGTTCAATGTTCTTTCTACTATATTAAACTTTACCTTAAATCCCATTTATTTAACAAAGACCTAAAGATATAACAGATGCTCAGTAAAACCATACACCATATTCCCCTCTTTATGAAACAGTTCTCTTTATAAAGTGAGGCAGCAAAAGGGTATCACAATGTTATTACAAAGCTATAAAAAAGAAGTGAAATACTTATGTTTTCACATTAATTAAGACTATACAAAAACGTAAACACTATCTTTCTTTTAAGAGGTTTTCTAGAGTTGTGGTAAACACTAAATTGTAGATGAACTTTTTTCACACCCACCCTCAATTTATTTTCATGATTATTTTTGCTTATAAATTTTATCTCCTGAAATTAGACTTGAGCAGACATGAATTCTAAATTTACTACAAAAAAAGTACTGATGAAAATTCTCTTTCTGACATTACTTGCTGTGAGGTCTTTGAGAAGTTACTCAGCACTAAAACCCTTAGATTGCTCATCTTAGAAATGGAGGGAGATCTCGTCAAGATGGCAGCGTAGACAGACTGAACTCATCTCCTCCCATGAACACAACCAGGTTACAACTATTTTTGGAAAAATTTTCCTGGATAGAAAACTGGATAAAAAGAACCCCCACAACAAGGGACAGTCCTGACTAAGGCTGAACAGGCAGAAATTCCTTCTGGAGAGAAAAAAAGCCACCTTCAGGAGCAGCGGAGTTTCTCAGCCACCAGGCGGGAGTCACCCTAAGGTACACAGCCCTGCCTGGAGATGTGAGGTCCGGAACAGGGGCCTGATACTGCTGTAAGCATCCTTCAGGCTCAGCACAAATGAGATGGGGGTCTTACTATCTGGCTTTGCTGGCTATTAACTGCAGCAGGGAACACCCCCAGAAAAGCTATCAGATGAAAGCCAAAAGGACCCCGGTCTTAGAAGGCCCATGCACAAACTCACCTGTCTCAGCAACCCAAAATCACCAGAAAAAAGGTTGACAGTCCCTTGGTGAAAACAGATTCACCTGGTAGGCTCTGGGTGCACCTCAGAGAGAGGAGAGACCTCTCTGGAGACTGAGACATTGGTGGTAGCCATTGTTGTCACCTAGTCCAGGCATGCTAACACAGACTCCCACAGACGCCACTGAAGTTCTTCCCCTGGCCTGTTAGCCCAGGAGTCTGCCACACCCACTAGAGTGCAAATTTAATCTAGCTCAGCCAGGGAAGGCAGCCCACCATAGAGACGGGCCCCGAGCAACAGCAAGCCCTCAGGCTACTTGTTGGCCTGCATTGACTGGGTGCCTTGACCTTCTACAGGCAGGTGAGTGTGTCCGCCTCTGTGGGGCAGGGCCTATGTGAGGACCAGGTGAACTGTGGGGGGCATTGGCGGAGAGGTGGGGGCATCTGCAGGGTATGCTCCAAGGGGTTGGGAAGTGTGTGTGGACCAGGACTCTGTTGATGCTGTGGGTGGTCCTGTGGAAAGTGAGGCTTATCAGCAGAAGAACTGTGCTTCACAAATAGTCATAGAAGAGATCAGCACCTCCCTTCCAAGGCCTGAAACAATTGAGTGCTCCTGTGCCTAGGGCCAGCCCCACTCAGCCACACTCCTAAGAGAACTGACAACAGCTTTATAGACCTGAGGCCTAAAGTAACTGTAAGCCCCCGAGCCTAGCAATGAGCTACACTGGGTACCTACCCAATTAACAGGAAAATTGCAACAGGAGTGTGCTGTTAGACCTTGTAGCCAATGGTGCTGAGGCTCCCCAAACCAGATTTACAAACAGCTGGCAAGGGAAGGAAAGACTAGACTCCCTGGGTACTTGCATTAAGAGCAACCCTGCCACAACAAAAGGACACAAGTAGCCCACAAAGGGATCACTCCTGGATCATTTGGACTGGTGACGAGAGTGAAGCACACTGCTGGGCCTCAAAAGGCATCTCTTACATAAGGTCACTTCTCCAAGATCAGGAGACATAGCTGTCTTGCGTAATACACAGATATAAGCAAAGAGAAAGAGGCATAATGAGGAGGCAAAGGAATACATTCCAAACAAGGAAACAGGACAAAACCCCAGAAAAAGGACTAAATGAAACAGAAATAAGCAACCTACCCAACAAAGAGTTCAAACGGAAACTCAATGATGCTCACAGATATTGGGAGAAGACTGGATGAACACAGTGAGCTCATAAACAAAGAACTGAAAATATAAAAAAGAACCAATCAGAAAAGAAGAATACAATACTGGAAATGAAAAATTCACTAGAGGGACTCAACAGCAGAACAGATGATGCAGAAGAACAGATCTGCGAGCTAGATGAAAGACTACAGGAAATCACCCAAGCTGAACAGAAAAAAAGGAAAAAGAATCAGACAGAATGAGAACAGTCTAAGGGAACTCTAGGACAATATCAAGCATGCTTTCATATTATAGGTGTCCCAGAAGGAGAAGAGAGACAAAGGGGCAGAAAATCTATTTGAAGAAAGGATACCTGAAAATTTTCTTAACCTAAGGAAGGAAACAGACATCCAAGTACAGGAAGCACAGACAGCTCCAAACAAGATAAGACCACAAAGGCCCACATGAAGACATATTATAATTAAAATGTCCAAAATTAAAGATACAGAGGGAATCCTAAAAGCAGCAAGAAAAAGGCAACAAGTGACATAACAAAGGAAAGCCCATAAGGCTATCAGTGGACTTCTCAGCCAAAACCCTACAGGCGAGAAGAGAACGGCATGACATGAAAAAACCTACAGCCAAGAATATTATATCCATCAAAGTTGTCATTCAGAATGGAAGGAGAGACCAAGAGCTTCCCAGATAAGCAAAAATTAAAGCAGTTTATCACCAAGAAACCGGTTCTACAAGAAATGCTAAAGTGACTTATTTAAGTGGGAAAGCGATGACCACAAATAAGGATAAAAAAATTATCCAACCACCGGGCAATAAAACCACCAGTAAAAGTACAAACATAGTAAAGGTAGCAGATCAACCACTTGTGAAGATAATATGATGGACTTAGTGAATATATATAGAACATTCCATCGAAAACCCAGAAAATACACAATCTTTTCAAACGCACATGGAACATTCTCCAGGACTGATCACATATTAGGCCACAAAACAAGTCTCAATAAACTTAAGAAGATCAAATTTTCTGACCACAAAGGTATGAAACTAGAAATCAACTACAGAAAGAAAACCAGAAAAGGCACAAAAATGTGATTAAACAAAATGCTACTGAACAATGATTGTCAATGAAGCAATCAATGGAGAAATAAAAAAATTCCTGGAGATAAATGAAAATGAAAATATGACATGTCAAAATCTATGGGATACAGCAAAAGCGGTTCTAAGAGGGAAGTTTATGGCAATTCAGGCCTACCTCCACAAAGAAGAAAAATCCCAAATAAACAATCTAACAGCACATCTAAGGGCACTGGAAAAAGAACAAACAAAGCCAAAAATCAGCAGAAGGAAGGAAATGATAAAATGAGAACAGAAATAAATGAAATGGAGACTAAAAAAAAGTAGAAAAAATTAATGAAACAAAGAGCTGGATCTTTGAAAAGATAAACAAAATTGACAAACTCTTAGTGAGACTCACCAAGCAAAAAAGAGAAGTCTCAAATAAATAAAATCAGAAATGAAAGAGGAGAAATTGCAATGGACACCCGAGAAATAGAAAATAAGAGAATACTATGAAAAGCTATACGCCAACAAATCGGATAATCTAGCAGAAACGGATAAATTCTTAGAAACATACAACGTTCCAAAACTGAACCAGGAAGAGGTAGAGAATTTGAATAGACCAATCACCAGCAAGGAGATTGAAACAGCAATCAAAAACCTCCCAAAAAATAAAAGTCCAGGACCAGATGGCTTCTCTAGTGAATTCTACCAAACATTCAAAGAAGACTTAATACCTATCCTTCTCAAACTCTTCCAAAAATTGAAGAGGAGGGGAGGCTTCCTAACTCATTCTAAGAACCCAACATTATCCTGAGACCAAAACCAGATAAGGACAACACAAAAAAACAAAATTACAGGCCAATATCACTGATGAACATCGATGCAAAAATCCTCAACAAAATACTAGTAAATCAAATACAACAATACATTAAAAAGATCATACATCATGATCAAGTGGGTTTCATTCCAGGGATGCAGGGATAGTTCAACATCCTCAAAACTATCAATGTGATACACTACATTAACAAAATGAAGAATAAAAATCACATGATCATCTCAATAGATGCAGAGAAAGAATTTGACAAGAGACAGCGTCCACTTATGATAAAAACTCTAAATAAAATGGGTACAGAGAGAAAACATCTCAACATAATAAAGCCCATGTATAACAAACCCACAGCAAATATCATTCTCAATGGAGAAAGATTGAAATCTATCCTTCTAAGAACAGGAATCAGACAAAGATGCCCACTTTTACTTTTATTTAACATAGTATTGGAAGTCCTAGCCAGAGCAATCAGGCAAGAAAAAGAAATAAAAGGGATCCATATTGGAAAAGAAGAAGTGAAATGGTTACTCTTTGCAGATGACATGATTTTACATATAGAAAACCCTAAAGAATCCACTAAAAACCTCTTAGAAATAACAAATGAATACAATCAAGTAACAGAATACAAAATCCACGTACAAAAATTGGTTGTGTTCCTATACACTAACAACAAAGCAGCAGACACAGACATTAAGAATACAATCCCATTTACAATTACAAGAAAAAGAATAAAATACCTAGGAATAAACTTAATCAAAGAGGTGAAAGATCTGTACACCAAATAGTATAAAACATTGAAAGAAATCGAAGAAGACACAAAGAAATGGAAAGATATTCCATGCTCTTAGATGGGAAGAATTAACATAGTTAAAATGCCCATACTTCCTAAAGCGATCTATAGATTCAATGCAATCCCTATCAAAGTTCCAACAGCATTTTCCACAGAAATGGAACAAAGAATCCTAAAATTTATATGGAAAAACAAAATACCCCAAATAGCCAAAGGATTCCTGAGAAAAAAGAACAAAGCTAGAGATAGCACACTCCCTGATTTCAAAATATACTACAAAGGCATAGTAACCAAAACAGCATGGTACTGGCACAAAAACAGACACACAGATCAATGGAACAGAATCGAGAGCCCAGAAAGAAACCTACACATTTATGGACAGCTAATATTCAACAAGGGAGCCAAGAGCATACAACAGAGACAGGAGAGTCTCTTCAATAAATGGTATTAGGAAAACTGGACAGCCACGTGCAAAATAATGAAAGTAGACCACTACCTTACACCATGCACAAAAATCAACTCAAAATGGACTAAAGACTTGAATGTAAGACCCGAAACCATGAAACTTCAAGAAGAAAACATAGGCAGTATGCTCTTTGACATCAGTCTGAGCAGCATATTTTCAAGTACCATGTCTGATCAGGCAAGGGAAACAAAAGAAAAAACAAACAAATGGGACTACATCAAACTAAAAAGCTTCTGCACAGCAAAGGAAACCATCAACAAAACGAAAAGACAACCTAACAATTGGGAGAAGGTATTTGCAAAACATATATCAGATAAGGGATTAATATCCAAAATATACAAAGAACTCATACAGCTCAACAAAAAAACCAACAACCCAATTTAAAAATGGGCAAAAGATCTGAACAGAGATTTCTCCAAAGAAGATATACAGATGGCCAACAGGCATATGAAAAGATGCTCAACATCATTAGCTACCAGGGAATTGCAAATCAAAACTACAATGAGGTATCACCTCACTCCGGTCAGAATGGTGATAATTAACGAGACAGGAAACAAGTGTTGGAGAGAAGAGAACCCTCGTACACTGCTGGTGGGAGTGCAAAGTGGTGCAGCCACTATGCAAAGCAGTATTGAGTATCCTCAGAAAATTAAGCATAGATCTACCATATGATCCAGCTATTCCACTGCTGGGTATTTATCCAAAGAACTTGAGAACACAAAGGCATAAACAGACATGCACCCCTATGTTCACTGCAGCATTATTCACAACAGCCAAGACGTGGAAGCAACCTAGGTGCCCATCAAGGGACAAATGGATAAAGAAGACATGGCATATATACATAATGGAATACTGCTCAGCCAGAAGAATGATGAAATCTGGTCATTTGTGACAACATGGATGGACCTTGAGGGTATTATGCTAAGTGAAATAAGTCAGAGGGAGAAAGTCAAATACCATATGGTCTCACTCATAAGCAGAAAATAAAAACGACAAACACATAGCAACAGTGATTGGATGGGTGGCTACCAGAGGGGGAGGGCAAAAGGGGGTGATTAGGCTCTCATATGTGGTGATGGACTATAATTAGTTTTTGGGTGGTGAACATGATGTAATCTAGATAGAATTTGAAATATATTACGATGAACATCTGAAAGCTATATAATGTTATAATCCAATGTTACTGCAATTAAAAAAAAAAGAAACGGAAATTCATTTATCAAAAAATACTTATTGGAGGTGCTGGCCCCGTGGCCAAGTGGCTAAGTTCACGTGCTCTGCTTCGGCAGCCCAGGGTTTCACTGGTTTGGATCATGGGCACGGACTTAGCACCCCTTATCAAGCCATGCTGAGGCAGTGTCCCACATGCCACAACTAGAAGGACCCACAACTAAAATATACATCTATGTACTGGGGGCTTTGGGGAGATGGAAAACTAAAACATAGAAAAAAAAATCTTAAAAAAAAAATTATTGGAGGGTCCAGCCCTGTGGCCTAGTGGTTAAGTTCAGTGCACTCCACTTCAGCAGCACGTGTTCGTGGGTTTTGATCCTGGGCACAGACCTACACCACTCGTCGGCTACACTGTGGCAGCAACCCACATATAAAGTAGAAGAAGACTGGTACAGATGTTAGCTCAGGACTAATCTTCCTCAGCAAAAATAAAATATACATATATATATTTATTGGAGACCTACTACGTACATGATATTCCATATGACAAGGTGGTTAGCAGAACAGCCAAGGTCTCTACATTCATATAATTCAGAGTCCAGTAGAGGAGAGAGACAGTAGGTAATTAAGATACATAGTAAAATATCGTGGCAAGTGTTGTGAAGGAAAAGTACAGGAAGCTATGAAAGCATAAAAAGGGGTCCCTATTTAGACAAAAGGAAAACCTCTTTGAAAAAGTAACATTTTAGCATATATGAATAGGAGTAATTTCAGGAAGAGTAAGGAAAAAAAGCTAAGACTGAGGGAACAGCATGTGCCAGGGCCAGAATAACTCTCTGGGAGTTTGGTATATTGGAGGAACTGATGAAATGAGGTTGGAGTTTATGACAAGGGGAGGAGAAATGCTAGAAAAGACTGGAGAGGTAGACCAGGGCCAGACTATATAATGCCTTTACAGTAACAAGGATTTTAAGCTAAAGGTAACGGAAAGCCACTCCAAGATTTTTAGCAGGAAAGAGATATGATCTGATTTACATTTATGAAGACCACTGGGAATATCTCACAGGATTGTTGGGAGGATCAAATACAAATGAAATGTTTAATAAATCAAAAACTTACAGAAAGTTATGGTATGAATACTTTGAAAAGGTCTAAATTGTTTGGTGCTAAATATTCTGAAGGTGTCAAGAAAGACAATTTGTATTGTGGTCTGCACAGAATAATTTTCAATGGCTCCAAAGAAGCTGGGTCAATTTTAGGACCCAAAATAAATCTGAGTGAATTTTAAGACAGTCTTCAAATGCAGAAAAGCTACTAGGGGAATTGAAAAGGGCAGATTTTTAAAAAAAAAATTTTGTGGTGGTAGTGTGGGAAAGATAGGAGAATTTCAGAAGTTGTTTAGAGAAGGAAATTTAAGAAGGATATACAGGGATCAATAAATGATTCAGAGATAGCCCTAGATATACAGAAGTTTAAAAGCAGTACAGGGAAATGGGGAAATCCCAATAGCTGTATTTAGGAAACCACAGAGCTGGTGAATGCACAGTGTTTGTTTTTGTTTTTTTGATTAGTACATGTTTATGCTGACTGACAACTTTCACATAAGCAACTTCTGCTTAACTGCCTAATACTGACATAAGTATAATGTAGTTCGTATTTTTAAAATCCTACCTTTTTCTCTGCAAAGTAGGCATAAGATAGTCATTCTTTTACAACTAAGAAAATACATAAAAATTTCAGCCTAATCCAACGTAGCACACAATCTCAGAACAATTCGTATAACACAATCTCAGAACAATACATATAACTACCTTGTGCAGAATTAATGGCATAAATAATTCTGAATGTTAATTTACTCTGACTAATCCTCTCATTTAATGAAATACTGTTTAAATTATATTTGAGTAGTGATGACACAAAACCATTTTTAATACTGAAGGAGACAGTGATAGTATCTAGTTATCTTTAATCATTATAAGCCAGATATTTCACTGATTTTTTTTAAGTACCACAAACTAAAACTCAGAATTTCATTGATTCAGTAAAACTTCACCAGAGAAAGCTATGAAGTTCTTTCAAATAAATCAATGGCTTGGTTAATCATCCTGTTATATCTTAATTTTTAGATTTCAAGCATTTCCAACCTATTTTCTGTTCTGTACATTAAATTCATCAGTTAGCAAGAACTAATTTTTATGACTTCTTTTTACACCTAAACTAAGAGACAAATAAAGATTCAGGAAAGAGGCCAAGTGAGATTGTGAAAATGAAAAGAAAACTCACAGGATGGGAGAAAATTTTGCAAATCATCTATCTGATACAAATTTGTATCTAGAATATATAAAGAACTCTTAAAACTCAATAATATAAAGACAATCAAATTAAAAACATTCAACGGGTTCACCAAATCCAGATATTTCACCAAAGAAGATTTACAAATGGCCAATAAGCATATATGAAAAGACATCTACCATTATTAGTTATTAAGGAAATGCAAATCAAAACCACGAGATACCACTTCATATTCACTAAGATGGCTATAATCAAAAAGAGAGACAATAACAAGTGCTGACGATAATGCAGAGAAATTGGAACCTTCACACACTGCTGGTGGCGATGTAAAATGGCACAGGTGCTTTGGAAAAGAGTGTATCAGTTCCTCAAAAAATTAAACATAGAGGCCCAACAATTGCATTCCTAGGTATATACCCAAGAGAAAGAAAACCTTATGTCCACACAAAGACTTGGAAACAAATCTTCACAGCAGGATTATTCATAACAGCCAAAAAGTGCAAACAACTCAAATGTTCATTAACTGAGGAAGGGATAAATTCAATGTGGCATATCTATACAATGGAGTATTATTCAGCAATAAAAAGAAATAAGTATTGATACATACCACAACATGGATGAACCTAAAAGACATTATGTCAAGTGAATGAAGCCAGACATAAAAATCACACACATTATATGATTCAATTTATATGAGCTATCCAGAACAGGCAAATCTACAGAACAGAAAGTAGATTTGTAGCTTCCTGGAGAAGAGGGGGATTAGGGGCCAAATAGGGCAGGGGGAGACTGCTATGGAGTTTCTTTTAGGGATGATGAAAATATTCCAAAATTGATTGTGGTGATGCTTGCACAACTCTGAATACATCCAAATCCACTGAATTGTAGACATTAAGTAGGCAAACTCCACAGAATGTGAATCATATAACAGTAAAACTGTTCTTTCTTTTTTTTTTTTTAAGCGGAAGGGCCATAGATTTGGATGGGATTATTAGGGATGACACTACAGAGATTGGTTTCAAGCTACGTTTTGAAATAAGTGAAAGTCAGGAATGAGTAAAATGTATTTGAAATAATATGGACAATATGTGTAAAATTCTATAAGGCAGGAATAAGTAAATAATTTTCAGGAAATGGGAACCACCATCTATCAAAGCAGAGCTATATTAGTTAGAGATGAGGTTGCTAAGACTAGAATGCTAAACCAGAGACCCAGAAAATTCTACAGCTTCCTCATACAGATAAGAGATGAACATGGTGTTTTACTAAGATGGAAAAGTGTGACTTCTTGATTTTAATACTTCCAAATATTCATCCCTCAAAATGCTGCTTCCATAATATGGATATGGCTCTATCATTCATAGGCAGGCAGTACAGTTTAAAATGCAGGCTTTAGAGTTGACTGGCTACATTAGACTCTGATCTACCACTGACTGAGTACATGACCAGGTACCCTTAACTCTGTTCCTTAGTTTCTGTACCTGTAAAAAGCTCTTAACATAGTAGGTGAGTGGTACTTTTGCAATCATAACCACAGTCTACTTAGCCTCACCTCTCCTGAGAATCAAACATTTCTTCAGCCTGAAATCCATTCACAATTATGAATATAAATTTTCACCTATATCAAAGACAAATCTCTTGATTAAACTATTAAACTTCGTCAACCTGTTAAAACATATTGCTAAATAATATAAAGCAACCCAAATTATCAGGTCTCTTTTACCATGATCATTTCACCATTATCATTCTTAATCTTTTTGTTTTTTACTAAAGAAACTCGATGCTCTTTTCACTCAAGAAATTAATTTTGTCTCTAATGCTCCAGGTTTTGATTTAACTGGCTCTCTAAAACTTAGGATAGCCTGGCCTCAGAGATAGTCCCCAACAGTAAGGAATTATCACACTAATATCCAGATGTTCTCAAAGGTGAGAGGAGAGAAGGGACAGTCAGCATTCTTAGCTCTCCTCTTCATGGAGAAGCAAAAGTAGTCATTACCCTCCTTTGTGTTCTCAAAGTGTTCAAGGCATAACACTAAACGTGTTCTAAGCATAACCAAATACAGATTAATCCTACAGAGATTTTCTGCCTTATATTACAATCTGAGCTTCTTCCCTTCTTTTTGAGGAGCCATTCTTGATCGTTCCCTCAGATATGTCATTTTAATCTTTATCCAAAATTGATGTTACTTACTATCAGTCTTATTCTAGGCTTCTTTAGCAGTGACTTCTGTGTAAACTGCATGATAAACTAAAAGGAACCACATTCCCTTGTTCAAAGAATAGATGGAGAAAGAATCTGGAGAAATGACTTCAGGGAATAAATATAAGATACAGCGTGTGAATTACAGTGGTTACTGAGGAAATGAAAATAAAAGGCACAAACTGAAATGACATTACTCAGGGAAGAAGAAAAAAAAAATTGTTGAAAAATTCTATACAGGGACTAAGAAGGAATAGTTTAATGGTTTAGTGAAATACTGCCTGAATTACATTTCGGTAGTGACAGCATAAAAACATTTTTAATACTAAGGAGATATTCATAGCATCTAGTATTTTAAATCACTATAAACCAGATATTTAGACCACCTCTGAAATTAGCAAACATTTGAAACATGAGGTAAATAAGAGCACTTACTTTAAAAGCTGCACAAGCATAAAGCATTTAGAATAACGGCTGGCACAGAGTAAGCATTCAGTACGTGTTTACTAGTGGTAGTATTATGCCTGCAAACCACATGCAAACCAATTGATTTCTCTAAGTTCAGATTCCTTATCTATAAGAAAGGAACATAAATACAAACTTTGATCCTTATTTTGAGCATCTATTAATCAGATAATGCATATAAATATCTTCATTTGTCGTTCTCAACCTTCCCCTTATCTCCCTGTCAATATACTTGATGGGATTCAATTCACTTTTATCAATAATTGCGGCTTATTAATGAAGTGATTCTCAAAGTGAGGAAAAGAAACATCACTCTAAACACATAATAAAATGGATATATCTGATGACTCAGATGGCAACACTGATTGTTCTTTTAGCACTGATGCTATTTGGACTGCTGGTGTTCAGGAAGATGTTAAAGAGGTATCATTATGGTTATGGCCCTTCCACTGTCTTAATTCAAATAGCCTTTGATTTTGAAAATGTAAAATAGTTATTTCTTAAAAAAATCAGTTGGTAAACTTGGAACATAAAATACCAAACATTCATATTTGCATTTTCTGGGCTGAGGTGTTCCTATGGATTCACAGCCCCCCCAAAAAGCCTTATGCCTTTGTGGCTTACTGTAAACCAATGCTTTTAAAATGAGGGTAAGGTACTAAACCAAAATATCCTACAAGCTCTTAATACCTGCTTGATGTGTTATTTCTGTAAAACCATATGAGAAGGAGCCATATGCCCTCTAATAAAAGCTTATGATTACTGAAAAACAATTAAAATCCAAAATCAACAATAAATGATCCCAGTTTCCTTTGTTTAAATGTACTTTTGCATCAAAATAACATTTATTCTACATATTCAGTTAATCACCTCTTAATCTTTAAACACATTTTCATTTCCAGAAGCAAGATGTTAAGATTTTCTACATATTCTATCACATCTAAATTGAACAGTCATAAGAGACAAGTGTGGGATAAAATGGTAGAATTCTGCCACTAAATAAAATAGACTCCATTTAAAGAGGAAAATAGGTCCACTTTCTTCTTTTTAAAGTGGAACTATATTTTAAAATGCATCTTTAAAATAAGAGACAGTGCAGTGCAGTGATTTTAGGGCCTGAATTAAAGCCCAGACTACTTGAGTTCAAATCCAGATACATCACTGTGGGAACATTTCTCCGAGCCTAGGATTCCTATTCTGTCAAATGTGAATTATAATACATTCACATTCTAGTGCCCCAGAATAGCGGTGTTGAGTAAATAAGTTAACATATGTAAGTACTTAAAATAGTACCCAGCACATAGTGTTTTTAAACGTAATATGACAGGTCATGGTCTGACAAAGTAACTTTTTCTTATTATACTTATGTGCAAGCAAGATCAATAACTGTCACAAAACTATTTTGTAAAAAGACCATTTATTTAATACCTTGTATGCGTTAATGGGAAAATGGGATGATGTAGGAAAAAATTAAGCCTGAATGTCACTAAATAGACAAATGAAATCACTGACTAAAGCTCTGGATCTTCTTGGCCAAATACGGTACATTAATCTTGGATTTACTAACAACTTAGAAGTTATTTAAAAACTTATACAGAGGCTTAAATAAAGAAAAACTGCTTTTCTAGATTTTAAGCAACTAAAATATGAAAAATATGCTTTAATGTCACTATTTCTGTCCTTATTTTCACCAATTTACCAACATTAAAAAACAGTTTTGCTTTCTGGTTTCATTTCCTGCAAATGATGTAACATATATCCTATTTTAGTGGTTAACACTTTGGCACAAGTAAAATTAATCTTAACAGTCATAGTAATGTAAAAATTTCTTTAGCAAACATATACTAAACAATTTGGAGTTCACATTGATTAACAGTGTCCCTTTACATTATTAACTGATTTGTGATTATAAGGTTATCTTCTGTTAGCATGAATCAAAGTTGCACAAACATAAGAGGCCATGTAAAATAAAGCCTCAAAGATTTCTAAATAAAACAGTAGGAATGGAAGGAAGCTTTAAAACTGAAATCAATGTCTAAAAACCTCATTGATCTTACGGACTATTCCTTATCACACAGATTTTAAATGACTCTAAATACAAATAAAAGTTACTCTCCAAAGCTGCCTTAACCCTACTAAAGTTATTAGGGTTTATATAAAAATGACACACAAAATTTAGGTTGTAAAGTTAGCTATGTGTTACCACTGAATGTACTCGCACATAAAAATTAGTGAAAATGACTGCTAGATGAATAACGTTTAATAAAAATATGGAAATAAAGCAGTAATTTAAAGGATTTGTAGTTATCTGTTTATTCACTCACAAGAGGTCTATTTTAAAAGAAATCTCCAAAGAGAGTATTCCACAACCCACAACTTGTCTTTGTAATTCATTTAACTATCATCCCCTTAAATAGGTTCCTCTATCCCTAATATACTCACATATAATGCACTTTAAATGAATTTTCCTTTTGTTTCATCAAGAGAAACCACCATGTTACCTGAAGATTAAGTTATCGTTCATTCATCCTAAACTAAACAATTCCATTTCCTTTATTCTTTTCTACAGTTCCTAAATACTAACCATGTTGTTCATGGTTTTCTGAATCTCTCCCTGGAGTTGAAATACAGATCAAGAAACAGCATCCTGAGAGTACTGCTCTACTCCTTCTAACGGAGACCAGCGTTACTTTCACACCTCACCTTTAAGAGGTATAACTCTCTTGCATCAATTTTGATTTTTCTGTCACTATAAAGTCTAGTACCAAGCATATCATAAAGTTTGTTCCTCCTCATCTTAGACTTTTGTAACTTGAATCTCTAGAAAGTCAGTTTGCAGATAAAAATCATTCACTATTTACAAATAAACAGAAACTCTAGTATTCACACTGAATCAAATTTTTACCTTGCCTAGATGTTAGAATTAGTTACCAGAGCACTATGATATAGTCCTTATTTGCAAAGTACTCACAACCTAATTAATGAAATTTATTCATTTTAAGGCATTTGACTATAATGTTAAACATCAGTATTAAAGTTCTAAGAATAAACTTAAGGTTAACCTAACCAGTTTTTTAAATAGTCCAATCAGTCTTCCAAGATGGTTATACATATATATACATACACACACACACCAAGACAACGTTCCATTTGCATATGGCCCATTTCAGCTATAAAATAACAGACAGGATTTGCCCAAATACCCAGAAATGACTAATCCAAAGATTTCTTTAAAAGATATTAAAAAGATAAATAACTTTTTAATGAGTTTTAATGAGCTCCAAAAAACATAAACCCAACAACTAAATTATTAAATACCTTTACCAGTTCTGTACTGATGAAGACATTATCAAATTTGTACTTACCAAATTATTTTCCTTAAAACTCTGAATCAAACTTCTACTCTAGACTATTTCCATTTTTGACTGGTTTCACCTAATTGCAAGTAAAGTGGCTCACCTATAAACCAAACTGGTATCTGCAACTCCCCAGTACCATCTTGTTCCTGCTTTTTCCCCACTTTAAACAGCAGGGGAAACAAATGCAAGGGTAAGAATACACACATTCTGCTGTTTCTAAATATCTGAGTCTCAGTTTCCTTTTCTTTAAAATGAAAGCACTGAAATGACTCAAATTTATGCACTTCCTGTATATACTCTTTAAAATAGATCTTTAAAATGATCTGCAGTAACTCTGTCAAAAAGCAAAAATTCTTTCATTTGAAAAATAATAAACTTTAAAAAGTTTAATGCTCACAATACACAAACAGTTCCTATCATCCTGCAATGTCAACAACAATTATTACTCAGTACACCAAAAACATAACAATAAAGAGAAGGAATATCCAGATTTTAAGTTATAGATTTCTATTTTACAGAAATTCACAATTTATCTTTTCATGGGGTTGTAATAGGCTAGACGAATTAGGAATTTGTAAGTGTTCTTTAACAAACAATAGGAAGCAAAGGTTGATTTCCTCTTTAACAACCCACAGGCCAACATAAACAAAAGTGTCGTAAACCTAAGTGTCGTAGGAAATGTCCAATTTCCCCACAGTAGTAAACAACTTAGGAACACTCCAATATGAACAGTAACGATTATTAAATCATATTTTTTGCTGTAATGCAACAAGTAAATGTTTACACCCTTAGAGGATTTTTACCATACAAACATAGTACACAGCCTAACAAAGAAGGAATAAAGTACCAAGACTTCGATCAAAGTGCTTAAATTCAAGGCCCAAGTCTGCCAGCTACTAGCTTACTTGAAAATTATCTTAATACCACAGCATTTTTCTGGAAGTAAATGGCGGTGATAAGAAGTAACCAAAATCTAACGTTATCTCATAAATAGAAAATCTTTTAGAATATTTCATTGAATCAAGATAAAAGCCCTATAATGAAATTATTACTGTCCATTTCATAGATGAAGACACTAAGGTGCAATGATTTAACTTTCCTCAGTCATACTGCAAGTTAAGCGCTGGAACGGTGACCTAACTCAGGGCTCAATCTTATGCTCCTTCCCCAAGCCATACTGGAATACAGGAAAACACACTCTTTAAATTATATACCCCTGCTATGGTGACGATGGGAAATGAAAACGATCTTTATTATACAGTAAAGAGGCACATTATCTTTCCTAATAGGCAGAGCACCTACTCTTTAGGTTACATATTCACACAGTGAAGTTAGTCTGGATACCACTTGATATGGCCGACAGGTATTAAAATCTCCACATACCTCCTTATTTTAAGTATATCCTTTGGTATTTTATAAGTTTGAATATTAGCAAGTGACTTAAGCCTCAAGTGGACTTATCTACTCTCTGCAGGCCTACGTTATCCTTCCAAAAGGAGGCAAGGACTGCACTTCTAGGAAAAACGCTGCCGGTTTCCCTCAAGCCTCCACTAGAGCACAAGACCACGTGGTATCGCTCAGAAGCCCAAGGTTCCCTACTCCTCTCCCTCCTTCTGACAAGAAACTGGAAACTAAGGTTTCCTTCTCTTAAGTGGCGCCCTGACACATGCCACCTGTGTAGTACGAACAGCAAACACCCTGCAGCCTGCCTCCCGGAAGAACACAAGAATCAGCATAATAGGGAAGTTGGATACCGACGATGCCGGGAAAGGAAATGACTGGAGGAGTCGAGGCGGTGAGACCGTGCCCAGCCGCGGCCCCGGGACCTGTCAAACAGTGAGGGGCTCGCGCCGAGCGGCTGGGACCCATCGTTCGGGAAGGCCTGGGGTGGGAGCGGCACTCCGGGAGGAAGGAGGACGGGGAGACCTGCACGAGCCGCCGCCGCCGCTCCCGCCACTCTCTCAGCATGACCCGACAAGCCACCAACCCTGGTCTTCACCTCGGGTCCAATCTTTGCCCCCACATTTCGGGAGTGGCCCAAATCCTGCTGCCCAGGGCGGCCGCCGCCGGACCTGCCCGCACCTGTCACCAGCGAAAGACACCAGCCCGCACTTCCCGCCCAGCTCCCCACCAGCCTCGGGCAACCGCGACCACCTCAGCCCCTTTCCCTCACCAGGTGTCCCCTTTCCGGAGCGAGGTTTTGAGCAGAGTCGCGATGTCAGACCTCTGGATGTCCAGATCCGCCGCTCCGCCTTCCGCCATCTTCTTCCACTAGCGGCAGCGGAGGCGGCGGCGACGGCGGCGGCACGCCCCAGAGCATTGTGGGAATGGCGTCCCGCGGCCCCGCCCAGCCGGCAGGTCGAAACCAAAAGAGCCGGAAGGTGGGGGGTGCGCCTCGGCACAAGAGTTGGCCCCGGGGCGAGCCGAGCGCACGGCTGTGGTCTGCTGCCCCCCATCGGCCCCCGCCCGTCCAGCAGCTCGCCCCGGCCTCCTCGGCCCGGCGCGCCGGCGTTAAGGCTGCGCGCTGGGGCCTCGGTCAGCTGCCGCCTGAGCGGGGCCACCGCCCCGTCCCTCCTCCACTGCTGCCTTCCCCTCCCTCTTTCCCACAGCCGCCCGAACGCCCTTATTTGCGCATTCACTCACGCTCCCGGTGGGTGGGGCGGGGGGCGTGGGGACGCTAGGATATGGCAGGACATTTCTACAGCTCCGTGACTCTGGGCTTTTCGTTGCGAGCTCGCTCAGTATTGGCCCAAACAAAGAACATCCGAATGCGAGCGCCCGGCCGCAGGGCCCTTCCCGGACTCCCTCCAGCGCTCCTAGTCCTGCTGTAGGTGGGGACCTTGCCTCGGTCTTTGTGCCGCCTCCCCAGGCACACCCAGACAGCCGAGCCGCAGTGAAAACCTGTTCCACTTCCTCGGCGAACAGGGTGTAAAATAGGGATCGACGAACGCCAGGTACCAAAGGAGAAGAAGACGCGCGAGAAACCCTTTCTCCTCGATGTCGTAAAGGAACATTTTCTTAGTCCCATCTTCCCATGGTGTGTACATCTGAAGCTAGATGATAATACCAGCTGTTTGAAGCCGCTTATGTTACAAATGGGGAAATCGAGTCTCTCAAAAATCAAATGCCAAGGTCATAACAGTAAGTGGAGAGGCAAGTTTATAACCCAGTTCCGAAGCCCACGTGCCATCTGTTCACGACAACACGCTCACTACGTGTCCTAGTGAGAACCTGAACTAAAATGTAGACTGGCCTGCAGTGGATCCATTTTTTTTTTAACCTCTGTACACCTGGTGGCTAGCCCAGTGCTGCCTAACACGTAAGAACCACGTAAATATTTAATAAATGAGTTTTGGCAACGTGAAGATGTCCAGAGATTTGACTAAGATAACATAAATGCTGTGAAAAGTCTAAAAGATGGCTAAGAATTCCTGCACGATGTCTCTTTTTTCCCCATTTTTAATGTCTGCCTAGCTCATTTGGTGAGAATGCAGTAAAGAGGGGTGTAATTATGCTCCTAAGAGGTGTTGAACCCCTCCAAGTTAAAGGAGTGTGTATTGGCTTTGTGATTTGTATACATCAGCATTATGGTTGCTTGTTTTCTTCAAAATAATACTATTCTGTATTATCATGTCATCCTTGATTTGAGAGTCTGAAAACAGTTTCCAGTTACTGCTATTTCTTAGAGTATTTGACTTTTCTTCCGACAGGTGAGAAAATTAGAGTTTCTTTAACCATGAGTACCATCAAAAGGTCACATTTCCCCCCTTTCCTACCCAACCTCTGAAAGAAAATGATTTTCTAAAGAGAGGCAGCATGATATGGGAAGAATATTGGAGTCATATGAACGTGAGTTCAAACTTCACTTCAACCTGTAGCTGCAAAGTGCTTAATTTTTAGTTTAATCATAAAGTTGGGGACAGTAATACCTACCTGAAAGGATTTTGATGAAAATTAAACAAAAAAACATGTGTTTATTGCCTGGGACATAATAGCCAATCAATAAACACTAACATTGTTTGCTGTTGACAGAATGATTTGTATCGTTATGTAAATTATATCTCAACAAAGCTGTGGAAAAACACTGTGGGCTTTGAAGGCAAAACTGTGCTTTCTATCATTTTATATGCATAACTTTATCAAGAAGCGATGCCTCATGCACATTCTGCTGTCCAGTTTCCTTTCAAAGAAATGCATGTTTGAAATGTTGAAGCCTGTGTCCACGCAAGAAATTTCAAAAGCCTCTTCTTCATTTGCACCATGTTCAAGGCAATGAGTTAACTGCATATACGTGTATAAGTTCAATGCTGTTTTGAATTATACATCAGATTTATGAGGTCATTTTGTTGACCTAACTCGTTGCATTCAGAGTCAGGAAAGAAATAGTAGTTACAGTATTTTATTTAACAAGCACTAAAAGAGTGCCAAGCCTAGTTCTAAACGTTTTAAAGCACTATCTTCGATCCTCATAGCAACTCTGTGAAATAGATGTCGTAATTTCCGTTCTGTAGATGAGGAATTGAGGCAAAACCCAAATTTGAAACAAAGACATCTAGCTCCAGAATCTAGCAGATTTGGGTAAGTTTCTGTTTTTCTACCAACCTTTATGATCTTGATTCTAGCAATCAACTTTCTAGTGACCTCAGTTTACTAATTTTTGGAAATTCTGCTTGTTTTACTTATGCTTCTTCTACTCTCAGTAATGAAGAGAAATAAGATATTGTTCATAAATATTAAGGTCCACATCCCTACTGAATAACTAAGTAGGTAATTGATGAAAAATGTTACTTTTCTTTGAATCACACAGATAATTGAATCGAAACCAGGGGTTACATCTGCTTGTTTGGAATGAGTGTCTTTGTAACCATGAGCCTATTTAGAGCCAGTGGAAGTGGACCCCATCTCTTATCAACAGTGATTAAGGACTGTCTTTCAGAAAATCTGCAAAGTCATGGAGCCAGAGTATGCACAGAAGAGGAAATGTTGACCTGAAATGACTGCAGAACCAAAGATCCTCCTCTTCACAGAACCAAAGGATGGGGACACGACTTGAACTTAAAAGTCAGACTCTTATCAGAAGCGAGGGGTCCCTCATTCAGGAAGATCTGGTGTTAAAATTCTTTCCCCAGCCTATCATTAACGTGTAGAACCTCATCATAAAAGTTTAGAACCTCATCATAAAAGTTTAGAACCCTGTCATAAATGTTTAGAACTTTACCATAAATGTTTGAAGCTCACCAATCAAAACCTGTGCCACCAGCATTTCTGAGTGCCAACCTGTTCTTCCTAACCTCTTAATTGTGCCCCAAATCCTGACTCAGGGAGACAGATCCGAGGGCACGTGCCCCCTGTCTCCTTGCAGATCAATCTCACAGAATAAAGCTGATTTCTCCCCTAAAAGCTGATGCCATAATGCACATTTGTTAATGCACATTGGGCAAGAGAACCTCAGCTTTGTGCGGTAACATCTTCATTGATGCTTCATTGATTGCTTAGTTAAAATTATAAGGAGGTACTATTTGCTTGGTGATTGTCATTACCTGCTCAGACTTTCTGTACCTTTCTTGTTTGTTAAAAACTTAACCTAGGGCTTTAAGAAAGGAGAAGGAGTATGCTGGATACTTTACAAATTAGGCTGGATATGAAGCAAGTGCACCTTATATAAAGGCAGAGTAGGTTCTGAAACTGGAGATACTCTGGGAAGGACTCCTTGATCTTCCAAATAATTCCCTTCTCTGCTCACTGATGTTTAAATGATCTTTTTCAGAGAGGTTCTTGTACTCCACAACTGAAACATAGGACTTCAAATATAAACACCCCAGGAGAGAGTAAGGCTTAAGACTAAGGTGTCAAATGAGAGAGTTTTCAACCTGGGATGGAACACAGAAAGAAGGAAAAACACTGTTTTTTTTTTTTAATAGAGTTGAATGGAAGAAAATACAAAGGAGAATTCCAAGACAAGCTTTGCCTTCTTCACAGTTTTGTGTGGTGCTGGCTGCATGAGCCCAAGGAAAAATCTGCCAGAATCAGCAAATTCCCTGAAAGAACAATGATTGATGACTTAGCTGTCTTTATTTCTCAACTCTTCCTATCTTTGGGCTTCAGGAACCACTATTTCACTTTTTCCTTCTTCCTTGTCCTTTCTCTAGTTATTCCCTCTGATAACTCCCTCACCCCACTCCCCCATTCTTAGTCACCTCTCTAAGCCTTTCATTTTTTTCTCTTTCATAATTTTATAACTCCCTCCTCCCTTTACTAGCTCTCTGAACAGCTAAAGGCAGGGGAAAGGCGGGGGAGTAGTGCAAACACCAAAACAGCTTGTAGTAAAGTGCTTAATTCCTTAATGAGACTTTGAAACGTGAGATATGAATAAAAATTGTAAGTGTCACAATGCTGTTTTTAAAACTAAAAAAAAAAAAAATACAGAGGCTCCTTATTTCAGACAAATGTTAGGTCCTGATAAAGAGGAAGACAAAGTAGTGAAATGAATACAGTGTCTTGTACAAAGGGCCAGTATCCTTGGATTTTGACTCTGGCTTAGTGCCACTAACTAGCTGGGTAACCTTGGCCAAGTTATTTAATCTCTGTGGGCATTAGTTTTCTCATTATAAAATCCGGTGATTAGACTCTTCCTGGGCTGAAACTCAAAGGCTTGCAAGAGACAGATAGAGCTACTTAAATGGGTGAAGCAAATCTGTTGTAAGATAGCAAGGAATTGTGGGGACTCTGAGGTACTGTCTGCCCCACCTAAAGTAATTTAGATTAAAAAATGTAGGGCCCGGCCCGGTGGCATAGTGGTTAAGTTCACATGCTCTGGTATGGCAGCCTGGAGTTCACAGGTTCAGATCCCTGGCACAGACCTAGCACCACTCCTCAAATCTTGCTATGGTGGCATCCCACATAAAATAGAGGAAGACTGGCACAGATGTTAGCTCTGCAACAATCTTCCTCAAGCAAAAAGAGGAAGATTAGCAACAGATGTTAGCTGAAGGCCACTCTTCCTCACATAAAAAAAAAAAATTGAACAAGCTAAATTACATCTCCACCCTAAAGGATCTGGAAAGTTTCTTTTTTTTTTTTTTTGAGGAATAGTAACCCTGAGGTAACTACTGCCAATCCTCTTTTTTTCTGAGGAAGGCTGGCCCTGAGCTAACATCCATGCCCATTTTCCTCTTGGAAAGTTTCATTTTAACATGGGCATGAAGTGTGCAAGTTGATTAATCTGAGTTACTACTTTATATTTTCTTTTTTTGGAAGCACACACAAAATGCTGTGAAAGCTGACACTACCCTGAAGGTTGATGGTAGTCTACTCTATAGTAGATACTTACCAAATGATAATAGAATTAAGCTGAATTGAATCAATAAACAAATCCAATAGTCTTATAGGTCTAGAATTATAGCAAAAAAAACCCCCCAAAAACAAAGCAAAACCCTCAATAGACACAGTATATTCTGTGAATCCTAGATATTTAGAAATGAAGTGTACTTGCATGGTGGGAAACTCTCCCAAGAAAGAGTTATATTATCCCATTCAACCAAAGGTGATATAGATTAAATCAAGGTTGATAGTAGGGGAAAATCTGCCTGTTTTATACTTTATTTGTTATTTATATTTATAGGCAGGTTTCAAGGTTGAATATGTTATTTATATCTATTGACAGATTTCAAGGTTGATAAAGAATAATTTCGTAACAAAAATAGAGGTGTTAAGCAGCCTCTGGGTCCTTTTCCAAGCTTCATAATAATGGATGGACTTTAGAAACCTAAATCATTTCAAACATGCTGACCTTTTGTTTTAAAGGACGAGTTAAATTACACAAAATTTTGATCTTAATGTTGTTTACTTGGTCATTTTTACTCTATATCAGTTTCATGTAAGAGTTTAAAAATGTTGTCTTTTATGCCCGTGGACCTCAGAAATGTACACATCCAAAGTGAAGGCGAGACTTGTGTGATGACCCAGGGATCCAGAGATTAACTTTGTTTTCTCCCAAGAGAGGACTGAATTATCCAGATTTTCTACCTGGACAATCCTCCTTTTCATTTTGGCTTAGATAGCAGAAAGATTTAAATTGCTTACAAAGAGTTTTAGAACAATAAAATAGCAGGTCTTAAAGAATACATCTGTGTTCCAAGAGTAATGTAAACATTGGATGAAGCATTTTTCACGACGTTGTCTTCCAGGTGTCTCTAAGCAATAGGGCACTACCGACCACACGGAAGGTTTAGGTCAAGTTAGAAGACACCAACAATGAAGGTAAAACACTACTACTGATTTTATAAAAATATTTACCATTGCTTTTTGTTGCTAGTCAGTATGCTTTTGTATAGGCTCTTTTGAACAATGTAACATGCATTTCTAAATTTACTAGTGACCTGAGGCCACTATGTAAATACATTGGGCATGATTTCTATCACATGTAGGATCCATCAGAGGTGCAGGAAATAATAATACACCTATACATATAACTTAATTTACTTAATGTTTATGGAAATTTAATAAGATATAGTGTAAAGATTATACATTTTAAAATAAGAAAGACCTATATTTGAATGCTACACTCTGTTACTTGCTAGTTCTGTGATAGCAGAAACTTTAGTTTCCTCATCTGTAAAATGGAAGTAATAGACTTATTTCATAGGATTCAGTCAAAAGAGAATTAAATAATGAGTGTGAACCTCATAATAGAGCTCAATATATAGTAGCAATTATCATTTACAAAATGCTTGTGCCTCTTAGACTGTGGCAGCTACTAAATTTGAATGTTTAAACAAATTCATTAACATCACAAAGCTGCTACATGTTAAAATTAGTAATAGCCCAGGTCAAAGAAGCCCAATCACTAAAGGGGCTAAGAACGATAATGTTAGAAGTCCAGCTTTACTCACAGTATTTTCTGTGAAGGTATTCTTTTTTTTGTTTGTTTTTTTCAAGATTTTATTTTTTTTCCTTTTTCTCCCCAAAGCCCCCCCCCCCCCCCCAACTTATATACATAGTTGTATATTCTTCGTTGTGGGTCCTTCTAGTTGTGGCATGTGGGATGCCGCCTCAGCGTGGTCTGATGAGCAGTGCCATGTCCGCGCCCAGGATCCGAACCAACGAAACACTGGGCTGCCTGCAGCAGAGCGCGCGAACTTAACCACTGGGCCATGGGGCCAGCCCCTCTGTGAAGGTATTCTTAAGGCTAAAAGAATGTACTTGGAAGCTGATAGTACAATATGATTAAAAAGTATTTTCATATACTTATGAATGTTCTCTAATTACAAACATGGATAAATAACAGATTAAAGACTTGTGTTACAATAATCTTACCTGTGAACTGACAACTTAGAAGCCAAAATAGTGGCTCCTCAAAGATGTCCATGTCCATATCCATGCCCTAATCCCAGAACCTTACATGGCAAAAGGCACTTTGCAGATTTGATTGAAGTTAAGGACCTTGAGATGGAGAGATTGTCTTGCATTACCCACTTGGGCCCAAATGAATCACATGAATCCTTAAAAATAGAGAAACTTTCCCGGCTTTGTCAGAGGTAGATAGGAGAGAGGAGGAATGGCTTTGAAAATATCATAAAGGGGCCACGAGCCAAGGAATGTAGATGGCTTCTAGAAGCTGGCAGTCAAGGAAATGAATTTTCCTCTAAAGCCTCCAGAAAGGTACACAGCCTTGCGAATGCCTTGATTTAGGCCCTGTGAGATCTGTATTGGAATTCTAAGCTATAGAAATACAAGCTAATAAATTCGTGTCATCTCAGTTCACTAAATTTATGGTAATTTGTTGTAGTAGCAATAGAAAACTAATACAGACAGGTCATAGAACAGTCTACCCTAAGGAAATTAAGACAAAGCAAAATATTCTTAGAGCTCCGATTGACTGATGTATCCATCTACTGTAACACTACACAGATATGTTACGTCATGGATAACGATGAGAAGAAATTGAGTTCAATATGATATATTCTCTGGACTCCTAGTTGACAAAAGGATGGAAACTATTTTTAGCACTGAGCTCTAAAACTGACACAATACAGAAAGTAATAACCATACCAAAGTCTTCAGTGATTATGAGATTATTTTAACTTTTTAGGCAATGTCACCAAATTCTTAACATCAAATTATGACGACTATCCATCAAGAACGAGGACCTGGAGCTTAAAAATTGTGCTGACTACATTTCAACTGGGCCAGATAGAAGCCAAGGATAGATGGCAGTAGATACTGCAACAGCTTCCAGACAAGTTGTAGTAGAATAATCATTGGCGTGCTTTGCACAAGAAATGCTATCAAGACTCTCTAACAGACACTCTGAATCAGTGCAGGGAAGCAAGAGCAGCAGCTAAGCCAACCTCATGTATTATGGTCAGAGGAAAGTGAGTCAAAGTGACTTATGAGGAGTGGAGCCGAAAGTACATATAGAGCTGGATGATACATATAACTGCCTGCCAAAATAGATCTCACATCAATGCCCATGGCCAAAGCTTGTTTCCTTCCTTCTTCCCTCCTTCTCTCCTTCCTTCCTTCTCTCTCTCCCTTTCTTCCCTCTTATCTCCCAAGGCATTTGGTACAACTTTATGTGGACGGTGGTTTCTTGATAAGTACTTATTGAATGAAATGCCTTGCAGGCAGGTAAAAACTAACACCCAACTCTACTGGCTACTTCAAGTGGTTAATGGAAAATGGAAGTAGGTCAAGGTAAGGAGGAAAAAACCCTGCTTTTACTGGAGCAAGGGCTGAGCGGATTTAATTAATGCCCTTTAGACTCTATGACGCTCTAACTGCTTTTGACTGGTTCATGTAAATGGTGCTGTACAGCAAGTTTCTTTCAGCCCCTTCAGAGAAAAATGAATTTTGAACTTTTTTTCTCTTGAAGTGGAAGTAAAAGAAACTAGAAAATAAAGAGTTCAGAAGTGTCAGACTTCCAAAATAAATAAAGTTTCCTCCAAATTCTTCTAATGTTAACAAGGTTTGCATTTGCAAGCTTTCTATTTTCTTATTGCATAAATTAATTCAGGAAACAAAAAATTTATAAAGATGTGAATATTCTTTTCAAGTCTGAAAGAAGTTTAAAACTATGTTATGGAGAGTAAACAAGCTTTTCAAAATATAGAAAATTTCACTAGGAAGGAAATATTCACTGATGTTGCTTTTATTACATATTTCCTATCATGATCTGGGAGAAAATTTATGATAAAATCAAACGAGGATTATTTCCTTAACAAAAAAGAAATAGTATTCTCTGATTAAAAATAGACTTGGGCACCTCAAATTAAATTCTAGGACTCCTCTCTCTCAAAAAAAGAACTCTCGATTTAGGGAGCAATGCATTTAAGAAGAAAATGCGGTTCTTCATCTGAACTTCAGAAAGGGATGATGAAACTTGTTTGGAATTTACTCTTTCTTTTCACCACCTGGAGGTCTATTCCTTATCCAATGAACTATTAAGGGCTGGAGGGTTAAAAAAGACAATCATCGCAGCCTAAGGTAATGTTTCTAAAAGTGGGGTCTGTAGACCAGCTGTCTCAGAAACACTGGAGTGTATTTTACTATATGGATTGTTCAGCCCAACTCCAGGTGTGCTGAATCAGAGTCTCTAGGGGAATGAGGTTTAGCATTCTGCATTTTAACAGGCTCACAGGTGACTCTTGTGCCCAAAGTTTGGGACCATTAGTCTAAGGAGATAGATTGACTTCTTCAATTAATTTTGCCCAGATTCGACTATGATCTTGTGATAAGAGCAAAATTACACTGTAGCTGTAAGACTGGATTGTCAGCTTCTTTTTTTTTTCACGAGGAATATTGACCCTGAGCTAACATCTGTGCCCATCTTCCTCTATTTTGTGTGTGGGATGCTGCCACAGCATAGCTTGATGAGCAGTGTATAGGTCTGCACCCTGGATCTGAAGCTGAAAACCCCGGACAACCATAGCAGAGCATGTAAACTTAACCACTGTGCCATCAGGCTGGCCCCAGGATTGTCAGTTCTTGAGAGAACAATTTCTATCCCCTTCCCTCTGGGATTATTTAATCTCAGTAAATTAAATGGACAAACTCTAGTATAACTCTCACATGCTGTAACTGTCATCACTCCTTCTAGGATTTTTTTTCTTTTTAAAAATTATCATAATTTCTTCAATAAAGATGCTGGCTTGTATCAGTGGGTTGATTTCACATTCAATAATTTATTCTATTTGATGTCTCTATATTAATTATTTATAATTCATGAGCTTCATTTTTTAAGTAGATAAATCATATTTCAGTTAAAACAATAAATTGCTAAGAGTTGTGTATCCAACTGGTGATAAATATTTTTACAAACAATGTAAATGTAATTTATATTTCTACTAAAAGAGGTGTACTGCCTATATAAAAAGACCTAATTTAATATTTAAGCCATATATGGTTAAATATAGATATAATACAAAAGTATACTGTAGCATATAGATATTTATAACTACAGATAATGTTTAAGCAGAGGGAATGAAATCTTATAAAATAGCATACCACACATATTTCTCTATGGCAATTTAAATGTGTAATAATTTGTGAACTCTGTATCAAAACATTGTTAGCTTTATACTTTTAAAGATGAGTTACTTTTAAAGTCTTTGTTACTGCATTTAAGGAGCTCTACATTAGAAAATCATATTGTTAAAAGTTGATTTCATCTTGTAAGCACTGAAAAGAGGAAAAGGTTTTTTTGTGGACTGCTGTCACCCTCAAACTTTAGAGTACATAAGAATCGTGTAGGGGACATGTAAAAATGGCACATTCTTGGCTACCTACAAGATCGGAAAATCAGGAGGTCAGAACTAGGAATCCGCAGTGTTAGAAGCCACCTAGATGATTTTATGCAGTTAAGTAGCCCTTTAAGAAATTTTAATAGAGAGAGAGCAAGATAAGTTAAAATGGAAAGGTCAGTAATTATTCATTTTATTTCTAAACATTCCTCAATTTGTGCTGTGGTAGTAGATACCCACCCCTATCCTACCTCACTCTACCTCAAAAAGAGTTTAAATCATCTTTTCTTTCTGGATCCATGTGTCTTCTGTGAGTACAACATGCCTAGGAGCAGCTTAGGGATCCATGGGACTGGGAAAAAGTACTGTAGCTTCCTATGTCTTGACTTGTAAAACTAACTCCTTTGGATGCTCATATTTTGAAAGTTAAGAAAGAATATAACCTGAGAATCAAAGGATCCTTGAATAAATAAACTGTCTATTATGTAACACACAGAGACCATGGCAATATGAAGATAGCCTTTACAATAACTAAGGATGATTAAATAAAATTAAATTTAAAAGCAAAACATCTAGAAAAATGCTATTTAGTGATGCATTTCCCTTAATTGGGGACAGATAGAATTGAAGGGTTTTGGTTAGCTGTAACTAAGATCTCCTACTTGGAAATTACTGCTGAATTATTCGGGGGATCTTTTTTACTAGTGATATTTAAAATTGTAGTTGAATGTTTTCCTATTTAAAGTCAGGGATTTGGATTTTTTTTTGCCCTGTCTAGCTCAGCCTTAAGAGTCTATAATAAATATTGAGAAGAAAAGGTTTCATTCACTTTCAGTACCTCAAATCATAAAATACAAACTTTTGAAAAGACAAAGAAAATTAAACATCAACTATTAGAGAATGAGAAGTAAATATTACTTAAACAGTATGTAAAGTGGTTGATATACATGAAGGGAACACCCTAAATAAGGGCTGGACTCTTGAAATGACAAATGGGGAAGAAACAGAATGTATGAAAAGATAAGTTTGTAGAGTTGAAATCAAACAATCTTAGAACTCAGTGGACCTATAGAAATCATCTCATTTAATCTTTACCTTTTTGATGAGTGATTTAACACTGAGAGAGGTTGTGACTCAGGTCATAAAGCTAGTAAAGGACGGAGTCAAGACTAGCATCCAAACTACCTCTTATGTCATCGCTCTTGTTGCAATATCACACTAATTCAATAAGTCACTCTATTAATGATGTTGGGCATTCTTGATGTAGCATGATTTGGTACTAGATTAGAAACTATACTAACAATGCCAAAAGTCATAGTACTCCCTATGGCAGAGACTGGGTTCTGTCCCCAAATGTATATTCTCCTTTTCTTCCATAGCAATAGAAGTTTCAGTTGAACACGTGGTGACACAACCAAACACTATGGGGTGTTTTGTCTTTTCTTAAATCACTTTGAGATATCATTCACACACCACACATTTGATCTATTTAAAGTGTATAATCCAATGGCCTTTCGTATATTCACAGAGTTGTGCATCCATCATCACAATCAATTTTAGAATATTGTCATTACTCTCCCCCCAAACCCCACATCTCTTAGTTGTCACCCTAACCCACCTCATTCCCCAGCCCCAAGCAGCCATGAATCCATTTTCTGTTTCCACAGATTTGCCTTTTTTGAACTCTTTGTATAAACAGAATCATACAATATGTGGTCCTTTGTGAATGGCCTCTTTGATTTAGCATAACGTTTTCAAGGTTTATCCATGTTGTAGCATGTATCAGTACTTCATTTCTTTTTATTGCTAAATAATTAATAATAATAATTCCATTATATGGATATAACCACATTTAATTTGTCCATTCATGATAGATGGACATTTAAGTTCTCTACATTTTTGAACTACTATAGATAATGTTGCTATGAACATTCGTGTACAAGTGTCTGTGTGGATCTATGTTTTCATTTCTCTTGGATATGTACCTAGGAGTGGGATTGCTGGGTCAAATGGTCACTCTATGTTTAATCAAATGATTAAATCATTTGAAGAACTGTCAGACTGTTTTCCAAAGTGACTGCACCATTTTACATTACCAGTAGCAGTCTATGAGGGTTCTAGAATCTCCACGTCCTCAGCAACCCTTGTTATTATCTGTCTTTTTAATTATAGGCATCCTAGTGTATGAAGTGGTATCTCACTGTGGTTTTGATTTGCATTTCCCTGATGGCTAATGATGTTGAGCAACTTTTCTCTTGCTTATTGGTCATTTGTATATCTTCTTTGGAGAAATGTCTATCCAGATCCTTTGCCCATTTTATAATTGGGTTATTTGTCTTTTTATTATTGAGTTGTAAGTGTTCTTTATATATTTTAGATACTAGACTCTTATTAGATAGAAGATGCCCCCAAATTTTCTCCCATTCTGTGAGTTATCTTTTTACTTTTTTGTTGGTGTCTTTTGAAGTAAAAAGTTTTAATTTTGGTGTCCAGTTTTATCTATTTTTTCTTTTGATTTTTTTTTTTTTGGTGTTCTATCTAAGACACCATTGCTTAATCTGAGGTCCTAAAGACTTAGTACCTATGTTTTCTTTTCTGAGTTTTATAGCTTCGGCTCTTACATTTAGATTTGATCCATTTTGAGTTAATTTTTGTATGTGGTGTGAAGAAAGGGTCCAATTTAATTCTTTTGTATGTGGAAATCCAGTTGTACCCCCACCATTTGTTAAAAATATTATTCTTTTCCCTATTTAATTGTCTTGGCCCCTTTTTTGAAAATGAGTTAACCATATCAGTGAAGACTCTCAATTCTATTCCATTTATCTCTTTGTCTATCCTTATGGCAGTGTCACAGTCCCTTGGTTACTCTAGCTTTGTAATACATTGTGAAATGGAAAGGTGTGAGTCCTTCAACTTTGTTCTCTCTCATGATTGTTTTGGCTATTCTGGGCCCCTTGGAATTCCATGTGAATATTAGAATTAGCGTCTCAATTTTTGTAAAGAAGTCAACTGGGATCTTGATAAAGATTCCTTAGAACTTGTAGATCAATTGTAATCTTAACAATGTTGTCTTTCAATACATGAACATGGGATCACTCTATGGTTTCTTAATTGCCCTTGCAAACACATGTGGTCATGTTCTAGGTTGTGTTCAATAGAATGAGGGCAAAAGTGATGCATGAAACTTCTTATTCATCCTCTTAAAAAAAGAGTCATATTTATCACATCCCCCTTCCCTTTCCTCCTTTCTGCTGGCTGAAAATTGGAGATGATAGTGGGAGCTAGAGTTACCACCTTTTTCCATAAATTTGAAGCCACCTTTTGAGGATGGCAGAGCAACAAGATGCAAGAAGTCTTGAACTCCATCATTAAACCACTATATCAGCCCTGGACTGCCTACATAGACTTTCAGGTGAGAGAGAAATTTCTGTCTTGCTTGAGGTACTGTACTTTTGGGTCACTTTGTTACTATAGCCTAACCTATATCCTATCTAATATATTCCCTTAAAGGAAAACTCCTTGCTACTAGAGGGTCTCATTTCCATGTATATTTATTTTAGCACAAATAATATTTTTTAACAGCACAGTGGTTTATGATTTTAAAAATATTTTCATATATATCATCTTACTTTATTTTAACTTTAACTTTGTAAAGTGGCAAGCAAAGATATTTTTAGACTTTATAGTTGAGTAGAATGGGGTTCGAAGAGGTTAAGCTCTAAGTCACATGCTGTTAAATACAGAGAACTAGAGCCTATGTTTCCTACTACTCCAGTGCACTTTCACTCCACCATACTTATTTGCTTTTCTATAGCAACTATATTATATATAAAAAAGAAAGAACCATTTATTCATTAACTAATTCAATCAACAAATATTTTTGAATACCTATTACTCACTTTGAGTCCGAAGTCAACCACATAGGATACGCTAGTATACACTTCAATTAAAGTACTCAAATACAGCATTTCAAAGTAATATTAAAGTAGACTGCAATTACCCATTTGTTCTTATTCTTTGCTACCTCTGTAGTACTAACTTTACTTATCAATTAGACCACTTTAATAGATCTTTATATTTGTCATTATTCTTATATTATCAGTTATCTCTTGCAGGCAACTAAGCCAACTTTCTCATTCAGTCGTTCTAGAGCAGCTTTGTTTTCTTCAAAACATTCACTTGTTACATACACTGAAGGAATCTGAATCATAGTGCTGGTGCACTATAATGATGCTAATAAAAAATCTGATGAAATAAACATAATTCTTTTACAGGAATTTGGGAATCTGGCAACTTTTGTCAACATGCTTTATCTAATCCCTCCTGAAACTATAGAAGTGGTAGATAAGATATTACAGCAAAAAATTATCTGAGTGAAAAAAAAGAAATTCTCAGTCATCATAAATAAAAACAAAAATAAAATTTAAAGAATAATAAGTGTAAACTGTCACCATACATGACCACGATACATTTATGGGGAAAGGGTACAGATCAGAGTGCAGAACCTGCTGAATGGAGGCTGCTGATCTATTGATATCGAGACCCGTAGGGAGCAGAAAGACACAAATGAAAAATTCCAGTAGAAACATTATCATACTCTAGCTCTCATGGACTACCATAGAAAAAGTATCCTCTACTTTATAACATAAAAATTTACAAGATTCACTAGGAAACGAACTACCATTTAGAAGTCAGTGTATGCAACAAAAAGAGAAAATTAGTGTCCTAAAAACTAAAAGTAATGGAAACATCTAAAAGAGTCTATAAAAATAGGTAAATTTAAAATGATTATAAACATAAAAGAAGGAATAGAAACTATAATGAAAGAACAGTAGAATGTGGAAAAAAGAAAAGGCAAATTGAAAAATGAACCACTTAGACCTTCTATGAATATAAAATATCATTATCAAAATTAAATCTCAATGGATAGGGATCTTCATCAGCTTGGGCTGCTATAACAAAAATACCGTAGAATAAGGGGCTTAAACAGCAGAAATTTATTTCTCACGGTTCTAGAGGCTGGAAGTCTAAGATCAGGGTGCCAGCACGGTCAGGTTCTGGGGAGAGCCCTTTTCTGTTTTGCAGATGATCGCCTTCTGACTGTGTGCTCACACAGTGAAGAGAGATCTCCTGTTTCCTCCTCTTTTTATAAGGGCGTTAATCCCATCATTAGTGCCCCACCTCCATGACCTAATCTAACCCTAATTACTTCCTGAAGATCCTACCTCTAAATACCACCACGTTGGGGATTAGGCCTTCAACATTTGAATTTAGGGGAAGGACACAAACATTTAGTCCATAGCATTCTGCCACTGGTCCCCCCAAATTTATATCCTTCTCACATGCAAAATACATCTACTTCACGTGAACAGCCCTAAAAGTCTTAACTCTTTTCAGCATCAACTCTGAAGTCCAAAGTCTTATCTAAATTGGATATGAGTGAGACTCAGGGTACAATTTGTGCTGAGACAAAATTCCTCTCCAGCTGTGAACCTGTGAAACCAAGCAAGTTCTGTACTTTTGAAATACAATTGTGAGACAGGCATATGATAGACATTTCTATTTCAAAAGGGAGAAATAGGAGAGAAGGAATAGGTGACGGGTCCCAAGTAAGTGGAAAAATCTAGCAAGGCAAATCCCATTAGATTTTAAGGTGTGAGAATAGTCTTCTTTGGTTTGATACTCTGCCCTCCAGATCTGCTGGGGTGGCAGCATCATCCTCATGGCTCAGCGGGAAGAACGCAGTCTATACCACAGCTCTGCCAGTGGGCACCGTGCCCCAAGAGCTCCAGGCAGCCCCACCTCCATGACTTCAATTGAAGGCTGTTTGGCCTGTTGAAAGTGAGGTAATGGTCCTAATGATCTCTGACTCACCTTCAGGGCCCTTCTTGCCCTGTCTTACAGAATAGCATATGTTTGAAGTCTAATAGCTCTGTGGCCCAGTTGGTCCTATAGGATCTAAAAGAAGTCCGACAGCCTTCTTTCATTTTGTCCCATCTCTGTTCCTTTCCATTCAAACTGACAGTGCTCCTGACAGTGTCTGATTGGGTCCCTGATTCACAGCCATATTAATCTCCTAATCAAATGGTCAGTCAGCCACACCCTTAGCGTTCTCTTCTAACACACTTTCTCATTTTTCGTATGGGCAGCTGAGAATTTTCCAAATATTTAAGTTTTGGTTCCTTTTTGCTTAACAATTCTGTCTTCTATTTATTTCTCTCTTCTCACATTTTACTCTCCACAGTCAGGAAGAACCAAGCTACTCTTGCAACACTTTGCTTAGAAATCTCCTCAGCTAAATATCCAACTTCATCACTTTTGAGTTCTGCCTTCCACAAAACACTAGAACATAAATGCAATTCAGCCAAATTCTTTGACACTTTGTAATAAAGATTGTCTTTCCTCCAGTTTCCCATGACCTGTTGGTCATTTCCGTTTGAGACCTCAGCAATGGCCTTTACCATCCAATTTCTATCAACATTCTGTTCCTGATTATTTATGTATTCTGTAAGAAGATAGAGGCTTTTTCTCCATCTCCCCTCTTTTCTTTCTGAGCTCTTACTAGCATCACCTTTAGTGGTTCCTTCATGGCAGTATCAGCTTTTTCCAGCATGCACCTCAAAATTCTTCTGGCCTCTACTCAGTTCCAAAGCTACTTCCACATTTTTAGTTATTCATTACAGCAGCACCCAACTTCTGAGTACCAATTGTTGTATTAGTCGAGATTCTTTAGAGAAGCAGAACCAATAGAATATATTTATATTTGCTTATGCAATTATAGAAACTAAGAAGTCCCATGGTCTGCCTCCTGGAAGCTGGAGATCCGGGAAAGTCAGTGGTGTAAATTCCAGGTCAAGTTTGATGACTTGAGAACCTGCAGGAGGCACAGATGGTGTGAGTCTCAGTCCAAAGACAGGTGAAAACTGACATTTTAGTTTAAGCAGTCAGTCAGAGAGAAAGGCATCTCATATCTCCTCCTCTTTTTATAAGGGCACTTGTTCTATCATGAGGGCCCCTCCTCATGAGCTAATCTAACCCTAATTACCTCCCAAGGCCCTGCCTCCAAATACTACTGTGGCATTGGGGATTAGGGCTTCAGCATATGAATTTTGGGGGGGGGGCACATTCAGTGCATCACAACGAGTTAAATTACAAATAAGATGCAAATGAGGAAGCAATTCATAAATTGAATTCTTGATCTGAGAAAAATCTCCCTGTATTAGTTGGCTTTTGCTGTGTAACCAACCACCCATACACTTGGTGGTATACAGCAAATAAGTTTTCATTTATTTCTTACATGTCTATTGCTACTAGGATTTGGCAAATCTAGTTTAGACTCAACTGGCCTTGGCTCTAAGCTACAAGTTGGGTCCAAGTATGCTCTACATTTCTGTCATCATAAGGACCAGTGGCTACCTGAGGCATGTTATTCTGATGGGGAGAGCTGGAGTGCAGGACAGAAAGCCCAGCCATGCAAGCACACTGCAAACCTCTGGTTCTGTAATGTCCATTAACATCCCATTGGCCAAACCTTGTTATAAGGCCAAGCCCAAAATCAAATAATGGAAAAGTATACTCCTTTCTGGAGGAGGAAGGGGATGAAAGACTACTTGTTGAGCAGTGTTTTAAATCTGATTTACTACAGTCTGCCCTTTTAGTCAAAAATATTCACTCATCAATCATGTGTAAAATACACTCACTTCTATTTCAAGACACCCTAAAAGTCTCAATCAATTGTGACATAAGATTTAAAGTTTAGGATCACATGATTTACATAAGGTTTAGAGTATCTTCTTGTGATTCAAAGACCTGAAAACTTAAAAGATAAGATATCTACTCTCACACATTTAACATATGATAGTGGAACAAGGATAGGATAAATATAGTAAACACTCCCATTTGAAAAAGAGAAGAATGAGATACATATATGAGTCACTGCGACCACAGCAATTCTGAAATCTTTCTAGGCAAATATTTCCAAGTCCCTCCACCTTGAGGGTATGGAGTATTCCTTGATGAAGTCTTGGTTGTGTTTCGTGGAAAGCACTTTCCATCTGTGCTTCTTCATGGCTCTTTGCTCTTTCCTCTGGTGGGGAGGGAGCATCTCTCCTTTTTCGCCATCCTCCTTAGCCACTTTTGAAGAGAACTTTTCTTGGTGGCTAAGATGCTTTCATGGTCTGGCCCCTGACTGTTGAAAGTTGAGGCCCAAGTTCTTTTTGTATCTGAAGAGTCTCAGTTTCTTTTAGTCTAGGCCTAGTATAGATTTAAAAAAAAGTCATGGATTTTTCTGTGTGTTTCATTCCAGTCAATGCTACTATACCAAAAGCCTCACCCATGATTCTCTTTGAGATATGGTCATTTCAATTTATAGACTTAATTACAGATACTTTGGGTACATCAAGATTCTCTTGGACTATATCCTTAATCTTTCTTAGATCCCTTTTATCCAGGTGAAAAGATCTAGTAGATAACACCTGTAGTAGACACTCTCTACATAAGCTCATACCCATGGCCGATTGATGGAAAGTTTATCACTAGGTTACAAGAAATGGGAAAAGTTGAGGTTTATTTATGAATGGTTCGGCTCAGTATGTGGGTGTAAGCCAAGTAAAGGATGGTGTCTGTACTATAGACCCATTCATGTGTGGACTTGAAAGAGAGCAGTATGGGGAAATTCTCCCAGTGAGCAGAGCTTTGGATGGTATACCTTGTCATCCACTTTGCATGGAAAGACAAATTTGGTCAGGGGCCTGAGGGAAGAAATATTGTTAAATTGAGGACCAGGAACTCTGAGGAAAAGTTATGTGGATGGACCTAGCGAAGTGGGCAAAAGTGTCAATATTTTTGTATTACAAGTGAACACCAGTCAGAAAGCATATACCACAAAAGAGGTATTGAACAAACAGACTGAATGACTCCAATAGCTGACATCAAATGGCCTCTATCCCCAGAGCTGGAACAATGGGCGCAAGAATGGCATAGCCACAGTGGCAGAGACGGTGGCTCTATAAGGGCCCTTCAGCATGGGCTCCCATTTGCCAAGGCTGATCTAGCTGTTACTGCTGCCAAATGTCCAACCTGCCAGGGACAGAGACCAGCTCTGAGCCTGTGATATGGAAGTGTCCCTAGAGGAGAAACAAATGGTGGCAAGTTAAATACATTGGACCTTATACTGGAAGAGGCAATGATTCATCTTGATTGGCATTGACATTACAGGCATGGATTTTCCTTCCCTGCCAAGTGTTCCAGCCATCTCCACCTTCAATGGGCTTACAGAGAGTTTGATCTCATGACATAGGATCTTTCATAATATATCAAACAGAGGGCCACCATGCCTAGGTCATGCTCCCTCCCAGGGGACAGCCAGTATGTCATGACTGGTTGATGTGGGTTATAAACGCCTGGCCCTGTTGCCTAAATTTGGAACAACTCTCAGGAGCCATGTAGTTTCAGTGGTTGGTTGAAGTCTTGTTGTGAATGCATTACAGCGCACCTTCTTTCTCTGCCCAATCCTGCTTGCTTCCTTTCTTCCACAGGTGTTGATCCTGAGAGCACTTTGCAGGTGAATCTCCATGTCAGAGGCTGCTTTCCAGGCACTCTGACCTGCAATAGGACCTTTATCTTTCCTGAGGTTTTAACCAGGGAGGTTGCATTACACCCTTGATTTGATCTTTACCCTGAGGTCATGTGTTACTGACAGTAGCCTAGATTTGTTTTTGCTCTGAAGTTGGAATTTGGTGATAAACAGTTTGATTTTTTAGCCCTGCAAATTTCAGAATTTCTGGACTCTATCTTCCTCTTCAACTTTGTCTCAGGCAGTTCTTTCTGAGTTCGCCTCCTTCTTATGCATTTTCAAAGGCATCTAGCGGTAGCCAGGTTGTTAATATTCTGCTTTGAAATCACCTTGCCCAATTTGACAAGTTTATTAAGTACTCGTCTGCCTTATATGTCATTGTAGGTGACAGTTTTCCCAAATGTTTTGCCACTACATAGCATTGCCGCCATTTTCCCACTCTCTTATGACAATTACATCACTTCCTCCTGCCCGTTCCCAAGGCAAATGCCCTTATTTTAGGTTTTTGTTATGGCAGCACTCTACCTTAAATACCAAATTCTGTATCAGTCAAATTTTTCTGCCTTTCAAAACATCCCAAATCCTACTGGCACACAATAATACATATATATTTCTTTACTCATGCATTTAAGGGTTTCCTGGAGTTTGGTTAATCTTAGCAGGACTAAGCTGGTCTCCAAGCTGCAGGTTGGGTCCAAGTCAGCTTCACATATATCTCATTCTCCTCAAGCCAGAAGCTAGTGGAGTCACATTCTCATACAAAAAGCAGAAGCTCAAGAGACAAGCCCAACAATGTTGGGCCCAAAATCAGTAACAGAGAAATATATTCTGCTTATGGGGAGAGGGGAAGGACGTGATCATTTGCTGAAAAATCTGCTAATCTACTATATTATCAGAATGCAGAATAGAGAGATAAAGTAGGGAAAATTGCCATTGTTAGTGCCTTCCAGTTGATTCTGACTCTTGGTGACCCTGTGTATGCCAGAGCAGGACCCTGCCTGGTCTTTTTGTGCCATTCTCTCACCTTCTGGTTTCTGTATTAGACAATGCTCCACTACTATTCATAGGGTTTTCATGGCCAATTTTTTCGGAAGTGTGTGGCCAGATCCTTCTTCTTAGTCTGTCTTAGTCTGGAAGCTCTTCTGAAACTTGTCCACTGTGGGTGACCCTGCTGGTATTTGAAATCCCGCTGGCATAGCTTCCAGCATCACAGCAACATAGAGCCACCACAGTGACTGACAGCCAACAGACAGGTGGTGTGGTTTCCTGACTGGGACATGAACCTGGGCTGCAGTGGTGAGAGTGTGGAATCCTAACCACTAGACCACCAGGGATGGCCATGGAAAATGTGAAAGAACAATTAAGACACATGGAGAACGGACAAAACCCAACATATGTCTAATAGGATTTCCAGAATGAAAAATAAGCAATATTTAAAGAGATAATGCCTATGGGTTTTTTCAGAATAAAAAAAAAGTCTTCAGATTTAGAAATTAAAATGAATTTAATGAAAACAAAACAAAACAAAAACAACTCTCTCTCTGTATATGTATACACACATACATACCTATGTGTACAAAATTACGGGTTTGATCAGAACAATAAAAATGAAAACAGGGCACAGTGGTTAAGTGCACACATTCTGCTTCGACAGCCCAGGGTTTGCCCAGTTGGATCCTGGGTGCGGACAAGGCACCGTTTGGCAAGCCATGCTGTGGGAGGCGTCCCACATAGAAAGTAGAGGAAGATGGGCACGGATGTGAGCTCAGGGCCAGTCTTCTTCAGCAAAAAGAGGAGGATTGGTAGCAGATGTTAGCTCAGGGCTGATCTTCCTAAAATAAATAAATAAATAAATAAAATAAATAAATAAAAACAAATCCATACATATACATGCATACCTATAAATACTTACACTCATTTTCATGAACATAAAAATATGACTCTCAGGGAAAATATTAAATACAAAGAGAAAAGCTCCATTAAAGAAATGCCATTTAGATAAAAAATTTCTCATCGTTTACAGTATATGCAAGAAGACATTGGAATAACATCTTTCAAGTGCTGAGGGGAAAATTACTGTCAACTTAAAATTCTGTACTCAGTTAAATTATTCAAGATGAAGGAGAATAAAGAGATATTTAGGAAAAAATTGAGTTTACAATACACTGACCTTCTGACAGGTTCTCACACAATGTCCTTCAGGAAGATGAAAACTGAACTTAGGGGTGAGTGGAATGTAAGAAGCAATTGTGAGCAAGGAAATAAATACACACAGCCATCGATTAGACTGATTTTGAGGGAGTGGTACTTTAAAAAGAAGTTGTATGAATGAACTTTGAGGACATTATGCCAAGTGAAATAGCCCGTCACAAAAAGACAAATACTGTAGGATTCCACTTACACAAGGTACGTGGAGTAGTTAAATTCATAGAGACAGAAAATATACTGGCGGTTGCAAAGAGTCGGGGAAAGGAGGGGGTGGGGAGCTGTTTAAAGGGTGTAGAGTTTCAGTTTTGCCAGATGAGTTCTGAATATTGGGTGCACAACAAGATGAATGTACTTAACACTGCTGAACTGTGCACTTAAAGATGGTTAAGACATACATTTTGTTTTGTATGGTTTTCTACGGTTAAAAATGAAAAAAAGATTTAAAAGAAATAATTTTAACAAATACACTAAATGTTGGAAATATAGATGTATCAGTTAACTTTAGACATTCTTAAGACAAGTATGCTAAAAATTTAATGGTAATTAATAAAAAAAGAAAAAGAAAAAGAACAACTTCCAAAAGAATAGAAAGGAGAAAAATAATATAGTAAATTAAGCCAATCCAATAGAAGGTAGACAAGGGGAACAGCAATGACAATAACAGCAATGGAAAATGGCAAAAAAAAAAGAAAAAGCAATGGAAAGCATAGCAGGCAGAAAGCATAATATACCTACGATGGTAGAAATAAGGCCAAATATGATCACAATAGATATTTGCAGACTAATTTGATTTGTTAAAAACCAGAGGTTCTTATACTTAATTAAACCCCCCCCAAGCCTTAAGCTATTTATAAGGTACCTAAAACATAAGGACAAAGAAATGTTGAGTGTAAAAAGATGGAAAATAACATGCCAGGAAAATTCCAAAGAAAGTTAGTTTCACTAGTATATAAAAATCTATTTTGTGTTGTCCTACCATCTATTATCAATCAAAAACAATCAATATAGACTTTGAGGCAAAAAAAAAAAACCTTATTAGAAAAAGAGTCACTATTTAATGATGAAAAGGATAGTTTATAAGGAAAATGTAACATCTTGAATCTTTTTGTATCTAAATGCATGACCTTAAAATATAGAAAGCAGAAAGACTAAAGAATTATAAGTAGAATTTGGGAAACTCTTTTGAAAGCTGAGAGATCAAGCAAAAATCAGTAAAGATATAGAAGATTAAGACAACATAATCAACAAGTTTGAGCTAATGATTATACATAGAGTCGTCTGCCCAAGGATTAGAGTACAGATTATTACAATCAAGGATAAAATATTTAAAAAATTGAACAGTACAACACCATAAAGAAAATTTCAAAAAATATCAAGCAATTCATGTCATAAAGATCTCCTATTTTAGACAAAATTAGAAATCTATTAAAAAAGACAGCCCCAAACCACTAAGTGTTTGAAAACTAAACTAAATAGTTCATGGCTAAAATAAATCATAATTGTAAATTGTATATATAGTACTTATAAAAGAATAACAATGAAAATAGTTTGGTCCTAAAACAGAACCAAGAGTGACATTTAACATCTGAACTAAAGTTTCCTGTAAGGATGTTCAAAAAGCATCTTTCAGAATAAGCCACAGAAATTAATAAAATAGAAAACAGAAATAAAAAGAAGGATTTAAAAAAGCCCCAAAATCTATCTGGTCCTTGAAAAGACAGGGATATTTTATTTTACTATTTTACTTTTTAATTTTTTGAGGAAGATCAGCCCTGAGCAAACATCTGTCACCAATCCTCCTCTTTTTGCTGAGGAAGACTGGCCCTGAGCTCACATCCGTGCCCATCTTCCTCTACTTTCTATGTGGGACGCCTCCCACAGCATGGCCTGCCAAACGGTGCCTTGTCCGCACCTGGGATCCGAACTGGCGAACCCCAGGCCGCGGAAGCAGAACTTGTGCACTTAACCGCTGCGACACCAGGCCAGCCCTTGCCAAGGCAGGGATTTTTTTTTTTTGCTTCAGTTTTTTATTTAAAGAAATGAAACATTACAGACACAAGTCCCATGATAAAGAATTTGTAAAAATGGAATCACATTTATATGTATCTTTTTTCCAAGGCAGGGGTATTTTATAAAATGAATAGAATGCCGTCAATGTGCAATGGATGTTAAATAATAGCTGTAATGATTAAGAGAAGATTGATAGTGAGCCATCATCCCAGTTTTCTGGATTTACACAGAGTAGTTAGCCTTTGCTGGTGCAAGTCTCTGGCATTTAACCACACAATAAAACAGAAAATCTCTCCATAAGTGGTAGCCTTGACAAATAATCATAAGTATCTATTGTTGCTTGGTTTAATCAACTGCATAATGTTTTCTAAAAATTACCCCATTTACTGGATAAACTGAAATAGCTATAAGGCTTCATTCCAGCCTAAAGGTACATGATATGCATTTATAAATATGTAGGTAGGTGGCTCCTAAAGCCGAATGTGCTAGCGCTCCAGTGCAGGTCCAGCATCCTAAAGCATTTGCTGCCGTGCTGCCTTTATCAGGGACATTGCTAAGCGGAGCAGCTTGACATTCAGTCGTAGTCTCTACGTGAAAATACGTCATGGAAAACTGATATCCTGATAGTCTTTCTTGTTATGTGACTCTTTCATTACTAAGATGTTTTCATTTTCCTAATACCTTAATATTTAAAAATCTTAATAACTTAGCTTAAAATCTTAATAATGTAGCCTATAGTTTTCAACACAATTTTATGTAAAACACATATTTGTTATCTACTTTTCAGGTCACCGACTCATTTAAAAGGACTTTTAAATGAATCTGGCTCTTAGGAAAAAATGTGCTTAATTTTAAACAAAAGATTTTTACAAGTTAGTTAGTTCTTACAGGTTATGTTTATATAGGGTATGTAAATTTCAACCTGTGAACTTTAGTCCAGTCAAAGCACCGTATCTTCTCAGGTGAAGACTGCTTTGTGGATGGAGTCACAAACTAAGTGTGTGTGAAATGAATTTTATAATTTGTGCAATTAAATTTTAAATTGAAATATTTTAAAATTGTAGGAAATTACATACAGCAATAAAACATACACCTGTGAAATGACCACAAAGAATCCTCAATGAGTAACATTTTGTCATATTTGCCTGATCCTTTTATAATATAATGACTAAAACACGAAGGAAAAGTTGGAGTTTTTATCCCTTAGTCGAGTACTATTTCCTTCTTTTCTCGTAAATTTTCTGTGTTCTTACATTCAAATATTATGCTTTTACACACATAAAAACATATTCAGACAAAATATATAGTGTTGTTTCATATTTTAAACTTTGCTTAAATGAATTCATCCTGAAGAATATATTCTCAACTGCTTTTTTCTGACCAGCATTTTCTTTGTGACATATCCATGTGCATATGTAAGTATAAGTATATATTTATAGTTAGTGGCTTGCTTTTGCTTCCTATATGATATTCTGTCATTTAAACATACACATTTATTTTTTTAGTCTCTCTGTGATGGACATTTCAGTTTTGGCCAATATTTTGCTTTCATAAATAATACTGGAATATGCTTATACATATCCCCTTGTAAACATGTGAGAGAGTCTCTCTAGTGTGTGCAACTAGAAGTAGAAATACTGAGTTATCCAGTTTGTTCCTGTTAACCTGCGTGTCCTTTATTTACTTTTTGCCAAAGTATTATATCCAAATAGTTAAAAATTGAGTAGGCACTAGAGTCTATCATAAAAAACGTAGTCTCTTTTTCTGCCTTCTCTCAGGCTTCCCCCCTGGAAGCCACCACACTCAACTGTTTTAAAAGTTTATTCTGATATTTACCTCCATTAAATATCATATGCACATACTGCCATTGCTTGATTATTAACTGTAGATATCTATTGTTTTCCTGTTTTGGGTCATAAAGGGATTTCGCTCCTTCATAGGGCCTCATTTTTTTCCTTCTCTTCTATGCAATTTTGTATTTCAATTTTTGCTCATTAAATCTCTATCTGTGTCTGCATCTTTTGACTTTGTACATATGGATCCTTGCTGAGCCAAGTGTTAAACGATGACTTTATTTCCTATCTTGTTCTTTTTTTTCTTTTTCTGAAGTTGATAACTGCTTGACTTTTCATCTTTGCTCATTATTTTTCTTTGAAAATTTGGCTAAAGTTCCAAAACCTCCATAAAATATATCTCAATATAATTTTCATCAGGCCTAAACTTTAAGACAACTCACCTGTTCCATTTTCCCCTTGGAAACATCCACACTGGACACATTTGACGTCCTGCCAACCTGAATCGATTGCATTCTCTGCTTCCATGTTCGCTGTTTTCTTGGAACATCCCTTTGTCACTATTTGTGGAATTCTCTTTGCTTTCCTTCTCTCTTCTTTCTGGGCTAGACAGAAGAAAGAGGAGGAGAAGGGTCCCACTGCCCAGTGTGAACTTTTCACCACCTTCACCTCTGCCTGGTAACCTTCAAACTGTGCTTCTCTGTATTTCTGGAGAACAAGCACTTGTTTCCTGCAGGGAAGGGGTAGGGCAGTTGCCAGGCTTCTTTGAGGATGAGGACTTGGAGGTCCAGTTACAAGTTGTACAGTCTTACCAACAAGCCCTGTGTTTTTGGCCCCATCTCTGCATCACTGCCTCCGCTTCCTGAGCCATAGGAGGGTTCTAAGGGCTGAGGCAGCTAGCTTCTCTTTCCTCCTCCCAGTAAAGGCAAAGATGTACTTTATGTTTCTGTTTCACATTCTTGTTGTTTGAGGTGATTTTCAAATGGGGAAGCAGTCAGAAATATCTTCCCCTCTTTCTGCCATGATATGTTGCTTCTCCAGGGGACCCAGAAGTTAGACTTCCACATTCTCAATAAGTACTGTGGCAGCAGTTGCTGGAACCAAATTAGGAACTCGACTGAGCCATCACTAAATTGGACTAAAAATACCTGGAAAAAAAAAACTAGTAAAGTTTCCACATCAGGCAGGATAAGGACTTATTGTTGGGAAATTAAATTGAGTATAAAATATAAAGTACCTTTTCCAGACGGCAAAGTTATGTCTGAGTCCTCCTTTTGAAAATCACCTCAAAACAGAGAAGAAAAAGCGAAGAAAAAAATGAAACTCAAACTTTATCATCCATGAGACGGGGAGACACTTGTACCTCCGAACCACAGTAAGTGAAGACAGAAAGGAAGTCTGTCAGATTCAAGTGCTTATGGTGGAAGCGCCCACGTGAGGCAAGTTTGCTGCACAATATGACCCCATTCTAACGTTACGAGATTATCTTTCGTTGTTTTCTTACATGTACCTCATCTTTAAATGAAAATGGATCTTTCAGTTTTCCAGAATCTATCTATATTTCGTATCTTCTTGTTATGGAAAACACATGCTATTCTCTCCATTTAAAATAATAGTTCTCAACCTCAGCTTGTGTGTGTCAGGTGGGAGTGTTGAGAATTAAATATTCTCCTAGTGATCTAGCGTGGACTCATCTGGAATGTTCTCACTACCCCTTTTCTCTCCTGTCTTCAGGCTTCTCTGTAAGAAAATTCTACTCCTTGTTTCTGGTCATCTCAAGGACAACCTCAAACTCTTCCTGCCCCTTCCCATACTCCATTGCCCTGTCCAGATATTATTTCTTGCTCCACCGATCCTCCATATCTCTTTTTTAATTTAAAATTAAAAAAATATTTAGATTCATAATAGTTTACATCATTGTGAAATTTCAATTGTACATTATTTGTTGTCTGTCACCACGTAAGTGCTCCCCTTCACCCCCTGTACCCACCCCTCATCCACTTCTCCTGCTAACCACTGAACTATTTTCTTTGTCCATGTGTTTGTTTATATTCTGCATAATTTGAAATCGTATGGTGGTTGTCTTTCTCAGTCTGGCTTATTTCACTTAGCATAATACCCTCCAGGTCCATCCATGTTGTTGCAAATGGGATGATTTTGTCTTTTTTTATGGTTGAGTAGTATTCCATTGTAAATATATGCCACATCTTCTTTATCCAATCATCAGTCAATGGGCACTTGGATAGTTTCCATGTCTTGGCTATTGTGAATAGCGCTGCAATGAACATACGGGTGCATATGTTACTTTCCATTGTTGATTTCAAGTTGTTTGGGTAGGTAACCGGTAGTAGGATAGCTGGGTCATACGGTATTTCTATTTTTAGTTTTTTGAGGAATCTCCCTATTGTTTTCCATAGTGGTTGCACAAGTTTGCATTCCCACCAGCAGTGTATGAGCATTTCCTTTTCTCCACATCCTCTCCAACATTTGTTGTTTTGGGTCTTGGTAATTACAGCCATTCTGACTGGTGTAAGGTGATATCTCATTGTAGTTTTGATTTGCATTTCCCTAATGATTAGTGATGTTGAGCATCTTTTCATATGCCTGTTGGCCATCTGTATATCTTCCTTTGAAAAATGTCTGTTCATGTCCTCTGCCCATTTTTTGATCAGATTGTTTGGTTTTTTGTTGTTGTTCAGTTGTGTGAGTTCTTTACATACTTTGGATATCAATGCCTTGTCTGATAAATGATTTGCAAATATTTTCTCCCTGTTGGGGTTCCATAGCTCTTTATTCGTATACTTCTTATGGCACGTATTATATTCTTCCACATGGAGGAGTTACACTTATTATTTGTTTTTTGTCATCCTTAGACCGTAAATCCCTGGAAGGATTGAGCCTCTATTTATTCATTTTTACATCTCTCAAAGCATCTAGCACTGGGACTTGCATAGAAGTGGGTACTCAATAAACATTTGTTACATTGAATAATTCAAAACCCTCTGATGAGGTGCTTGTTTTTAACGGAGAAAACTAAGATTAGAAGTCTATGGGATGTGATAATAAGGGCATATTCAGTGGTAGGTCAGGATTAGTGATTTTTTTCTTCCATGTTTAAGCATACAGTTGAAAATATAAAAAGTCTGCTTAGCTGTAACATTTCTGACACAAAGATAAGTAGTAAACAAATCTTCAAGGGTTTATGCAAGTCTACAATTTCTAATTCCCTGTGTTATAAGCAACTCTGAAATGAGAGCCACCTTTAATTATTATAGATCTCCATGCCCAATAATTAGAGAGCCAATTAAGTAGTATTTACTGACTAAAAAATTAAACAACATAGGAAGCAGGAAATTACAGTGCAATATATCAAAGCAGCAGTATTTATAAATTCAAATTGCTTGAGTCAGTCAGCCTTTGCCTGGTGAGTCCACTCAGGCTGAGGGCAAGCTAAAAACTTCCTGAATCTGACAATTACATTTGGCCTCCATGGGGAAATGCCTGGCTGCTATCATAGTCATGCTTTTCTTTGATCAGCAATCAGGAAAAATCAGTTTTACAGCATCCAAAGAAAAACAGGGACAGTTCCAGTCCAAATAACAGTGACCAGTATCCGCCATCTCTAGTGCTTCTTTAACTTCTTTTCTTTCTGAGCCCTCAGCTCTCCATCATCATGTGCTACAGACAGAGCACTTGAGTCCAGGGATGAATCCATTCTGCTTTACTGTTTGGTGCTGATGGAGTCCAAAACCGAAATCAGACATACTTCCTCCAGGAGTTTATATAACATGCGGCATAGGTAGACAGAATAAATCTTTATAGGACACATTCTGTTATGGATGTTGCTTCTCTGGTCCACCCACTCCAGATGCCAAAATTTGAATAAAATGGTCAAATGGGATCTATCTAATTCACTTATCTATTTATCATAACTCCTAAGGGCTTTATTGAATCTCAGGATTCAATGGTTATAAAAATACTACTACTGCTGCTTCTAATAAATTCTAATAATTTAAAAGCTTATGTGAGCATTATCATTCTAACCTGTGGAATAAGCTACATTAAGTTTACTACACAGTAAACTTATACATATATGACTGGAACCTTCTTAATAATCCTTCTCTGTCTTCCATGGAGAGTAGATCTTTAGTGTTGTTGAGACAAGCATTAGATGACTGATTCAGTTATCTTTCCATGTGTAACAAATCACCCCAAATTTAATGGCTTAAAACAACAGCAACCATTTATTTTACTCCTGAATCTGCAATTTGGGTAGGGCACAGTGGGGACAGCTCATTCTGCTTCATGCGGTATCATCTTGGGTGACTTGGGTAATGCAGTGGCAGGGGACGGGAATTATCTGAAGGTGCACTCAGTCCCATAGGTGACAGTTGATACTGGCTGTCGTCTGGGACCTCAGTTGGGGCTGATGGTCACGTGGATCATTTGCACTTGGCTTCTCCATGTGGCTGTTCGGCTTCTTCACAGTGTGGTGGCTGGGTTTACAGATAGAGTATTCCAAGAGGGCAAGGTGGGAGGGCATACCGAAAGTCACCTAACATCACTCCCTCCATACTCTCTTGGTTGAAGCAGTCACAGTTGTCCACTCAGATTCAAGAGGCTATTATTTGATGAGAGGAGTGTCAGTGTCATTCTGTAGTAAGATTTTTATTACCATGGTTTGTGTAAAAGTCTGAAGATGAAGGTCAGTGCTGGAGATTTGGGGGCCATTAGCATACTGAAGACAGTTAAGTCCCGGAGAGTAGATGGGGTTGCTTGAGAAGAGTATATCAAGAAAAAGATGTGGGCCAAGAATGGAATGCTAAACACAACAGTATTTAAAGGGTGGGCTTGTGGGATGGGCTATATTGTGGTGGCTGTCTTTGGAAAATATAGTCTACCACAGTGAGGATGGAAATTGACGATGTCTAACAAGCTAAATGGCTCTTCACTATAGATTTGATAGACAGGGAGAAGACTCCAGAGGGAGATACGACTGAAATTGGCACAAAGGGAGAAAAAGGAAAGACAGGGCAGCTGCTTTGGAAAGAGAAACTCTGAGAAAAGTTCTGAGGTTTTCAAAGGGAACTTGGAAGAAGTTTTGCTTTTCTCTTTCATAAAAATGTACTTATGTACCAATGCCCCTGGAATTGTACTTTTGTTTGGGAAAGCAAAGAAGTATTCTAATTCACTTAAAGGAAATTAGGGATGGGGCAAGAGAGGCCCAAGGTTCTATGTCAATTATATGTCAAAAAAAGAAAAAAAAAAAAAGAGTGGTCTAATGGTACCCAGTCGTATTTAGAATACACATATATACACCAAAAATACATCTACATGTACAAATACTATGTACTATGGTTCTCCTGATAACTTCCAAATACAGCTCATTATAGATTATATTCAGTTCAAAAAACATTTAACAGTTACTAAGAATGTTCAGAGAATGCTAGTTGCCAAGACTGTAAAGATGAATGAAACATAATTCCTGCTCCAAATCTAGTGGGATGGCTAGATTTATAAATTGGAAGTTTAAATTAAAATCTGTGGGGATTAGGGGTTTAATTGGATTCTAGAGTCAAATGCCTAACTCCGGCTAAGTTACTTCTCTCTCTAAGCCTTGGATTCATCATCTATAAAATGGGAAAGTAATAGTTCCTACCTCAGGGAGCTGTTGGGAGGGTTAAATGAAATAACGCATGTAAAATACTTAGCACAGTATCCAGCACATGGAAAGCGCTCCCAAAAATGAATGATTATTATATAACATAATAAAAATGATAAGCGTTGAGATGTGTACAAGACTCCATGAGGACACAGAGGATGAGGCACTTAAAATGCTGAGCGTGTCCATAAGCAGGACCAGTTCAAGATGAAAATTTTGGGCCATGTTAAAAACTTGTTATGAATTAAAGAAGGTGACATCAGAGCATTGAAGCAAGCATGGGACCCTTCTAAACCCGGGGCCTGTGTGACTGCATAAGCCACATGCCCACAAAGCTGGTTCTGCCCCCATGGTAACTTTGTGGAAATTTGAAAAAGGCACCCCTCTGCCAGGTGGTCGTCTGCCCCAACTTGTCCCCTCAGCCAGGCACGTTAGTGAAGTACGTAAACTTCACAACTGTACACAGTAGGGCTAGACACATCCCAACCAGGGCCTTCGGAACAGGTTTCTTGGAAGATATGATGAATGACTCCTGTCTTGAAAGATGAATAGGGCTTAGCCAAAAAGAAGAAAAATGGGGAGGATAAGCAGAGAGGACAGAGGTAAGAAACAGTGTGATATGGGGGAGAAACTACCAGAAGTTCTGCACTACCGGAGCACAAATTGCAAGGTAGGGAATAATGCAAAGTGAGGTGAGGGGATGGGTTGTGAGAGCCTTGTGTCATGCCAAGTAGTCCCGGCTTTACCCTGAAGACAGTGGGGATCCATGGGTGGATTTTAAGCAGGGAGTTGACACGTTCAGATTTGGATTTTGGATAGATCACCAAGGCTTTAAAGATCTTAATGGGAGCAAGGCTGGACACAGGAGAACTTCTTTAGCTGGTGCAACATTCCAGGCCACAAAAGATGAGGTCCTGGGCTAAAGCAGCAGTAGTAACAAGGACACGGTGGAAGAGTCAGATTTGGGAAATGTTTAGGAGATAAAACTGGTACCACTTGGGGACTGATTGTGAGTGAAAAATGAAGAGGGAATTACTGAAGATGATTCCTGTATTTTTTGCCTTAGGTAGCTTAGTGAATAGTGGAGTCACTAATTGATTTTGGAAATATCAGAGGAGGAATGTGTTTGGGGGTAGAGAGTGGGATAAACTTAGTCTTAGATATTCATTGTTTGAAGGGCTTAGTTAACACACAGGTGAATTGATGTAAAGGTCTGAAGATGGGGATCACTATGAAAGATCTGGGGATTTATTAACATACTGATTATTATTATATATATTATGTTATTAATATATTATTCTTATATGCTACTTATCTGTCCCCCTCATCTGTTGATGGACACTTGGATTGCTTTTATCTTTTGGCTATTGTGAATAATGCTGCTGTGAACATAGGTGTACAGATAACTGTTTGAGTCCCTGCTTTCATCTCTTTTAGGTATATACCCAGGAGCAGACTTGCTGGATCATATGGTAACCATGCTTCACGTTTTGAGGAACCACCCTACTGTTGCCACAGTGGCTGCATCCTTGTACATTTCCTTTCTCTCTATTGATAGTGTCCTTTGATACACAAATTTTTAATTTTGATGAAGTCCAATTTATCTATTTTTTCTTTTGTTGTCTGTGCTTTTGGTTGTCATATCCAAGTAATCATTGCCAAATCCAATGTCATGAAGCTTTTCCCCTATGTTTTCTGCCTGTTAACCCCTCCCCCTTCAACCCTTGGCGACCACTGATCATTTTACTGTCTCCATAATTTTGCCTTTTCCAGAATGTCATATAGTTGGAATCATACAGTATTTGGCCATTTCAGATTGGCTTCTTTCACTTGGTAATATGCATTTAAGTTTCCTCCATGTCTTTCCATGGCTTGGTAACTCATTTCTTTTCAGCGCTGACTAATGTTCCATTGTCTAAATGTCCCACAGTTTATTTATCCCTTCGCCTACTGAAGGATCTCTTCGTTTCTTCCAAGTTTTGGCAATTCTGAATAAAGCAGCTATAAACATCTGTGTGCAGATGTTTGTGTGGACCTAAGTTTTCAACTCATTTGGGTAAATACTGAGGAGCATGATTGCTGGCCTGTATGTTAAAAGTATATTTAGGTTTATAAGAAACCACCAAACTGTCTTCCAAAGTGGCTGGACCATTTTGCGTTCTCATCAGCAATGGACAAGAGTTGCTCCTGCTTCACATTCTCACCAGCGTCTGGTGTTGTCAGCATTCTGTATTGGCCATTCTAATAGATGTGGAGTGGTACCTCATTTGTTGTTTTAATCAGATATTTTTCAAAAACCTTTTATCTTGGTTCTTATGCTTCATTTCTCACCTTCTTAATTTGTATTTTCTTCCTTTTCACTAAGTGGGCTTAATGTCGTAATTTCTTTTCAAAATAACTGTCAGTGTTTTTCTTTATTGTATTTACTTTTCCTCCCGGTTTATTTCCACTTCTTACTCTCATATGACTTATACTTTGTTCTAGTTCTAACTTCTGTTTTTTTGTTTTCGATGGTTTGTTTCTGCCTCTCATTAGATTTTGCCTTTAGTAAAGGCATTCTGAACAGTTTCCTTTTTGGTGACATTTTAATAATTTATCTGTTAAAAAATACTTCATAATTATATTCTAGAATTTTTACACTTTCCAAAACTTAACAAGTATTTTTAGTTTTCATCTCACACTCTCTCTCATCGCTAGGTTTAAAAAAGTTCCAAATTTGTAGGTTAGCTTGTTGAATAATTCCTGTAAAAGAATGAGATTTTGTGTTGTGTTTTAAAGTTAATATATTAGAATCATTTGTTTATTTTAATAACTTATTCAAGGAGAAAGAATCGCACATACAGTTCTAATTTAATGGAAGGAGGCACAGTTTTATGTACTGGGTGGGTCATTTATAATAAGAGCGGAGAGGTTGTAGTTACTGATTTAATTATTACAAGTTCAGTGAGCAACTCCAACCCCTTATGACAAATATTACTTACCACTTTAAGTGAACAAAGTTTTTGTTAGCAAATAAATGTCTCTTATAAAAAACATAATCTCAAAGTTTCAAGTCAAAAGTCCTTGGAATTTTACTATCAGAATTAACTTCTGAATATTTTAGAACAAATCTTTTCCTTGGTATATAGAAATTCAGGTTTATATTTGTTTAGACTAGCTTTAATTTATTTTGTGGTTACTGTTTGTAAATATCCTCTTTCTCTTGTATCTACCTCCATTCTCCAAAGCACTTGTGTTAGCAACTACTTCATTTCAAGTTTTTTATTAAATACAAATAAAATTGTGACCTATGGTTTCCCTTCTAGTTTTAACTAAAGCTAATTTTTCATTTTCACACTTCAAATAACCAAATTAATTTCTTTTAGTCCAGTATTTGAATTCTTATAAACCAATCTAGGTTTTTATTTTCAGAGCTGGAGCACATTTTTATTCGTCAATTTACAGAGATATATTATTAATATGAGAGACTTTTAAATTGTGTTTTTTCAAAAATATTTTTCCATTAAATTCTTTTCTTTTGCTATACTCACCTTGACATATTCATTGTCATTAATTAAGTATTATTTTGTCCTCATCTTTTCTCATTTAGTCCACATCATAGTTTTCATATACTGCCATTTTAATCTATCATCTCAAATCCAAAATGCCAAAATGTTTAGCTACTTTGCAAGTATGATATTATTGAATGTCCTATGTAAATGTGTAACTGCTTGAAAATATGTCCTTCAAAATATCTTTGGTAAATAGAAAACAATTCCAATTTAAATGTCCTTTTGATATCTACTCTGATTATCATTACTTTATTGACTTTGTGACTTGCAATGAGGAATCAACAAATGTGAAAGAGAAGGAAAACAAGTGGCTAGGAATAACATTCTATCCAAGAATATTTGAAACATGTATTTGACTCATAGATTTAAGAGTGTTCATAAAAATAGTGTACTATATTATACAATATAGAGCAGTTCTTCACATATTACAGTGCTCAATAAATAATTATTAAGTGAATGAATGAAATTCAGAATTTTCACAGGAAGTAAAAACAAGTGTAGTTTGGGTTGAAATGTTTAGTTTCTTTGTTGAATAGCAAATGGTAGTATTTCTCTGGGTTAATATTATCCTCCATGTGAGTAATTTGGGAAGTGAAAGGCTATGTAACTGAAGACACAGCATTTCGAGCAATGGGGGAGCCATGTCAATCAAGCATGGGGAGGGGAGTCTCTTTTACCTTTTCTTTACTTCCCTCTCTTTCACTCTTTTTCTTTATAAATTTGAAATCAATGCAATTCAAATTTATTATAAAAATCCAGAAGTAAAGCTTCTTTTTTCCCCTCCCTCCATTTTGTCTAGCTCAATAGAATTTTGGTATATATCTCTTAGGTAAGTTTGCTTGAGAAAAAGATTCTCAGATGCAGATTTGTTTGCAAGAGGTTTACTGAAGGATGTCTTTGGGATTACTATCCATGGAGAAGCAAAGGAAGTAAGATTGGCAACAGCGAGGAACTGAACTGTGATGCAGTTGTGACAATGGCCTCAGCTATCTCAAAGGGAGTTCTGGAACTGGTGTGGCCCTTCAGAGCTGCTCCACTTCGAAGGAAGTTCTGGGTCTTTATACCCTTTGCATCTGGATTAGACACTGGAGGTGGGCTGTCTCCAGGAGAGACACTTGACCTTGGCCAGATGGCTCTCTTGAGCCAACTTGGGGGAGGTCTGGCAGAACCCACCGGTCACTTGATCTATGGTAAGGCTCTCTGTCTCTACCAGGGTCCAATAGCACTCCAGAGAACTTCCCTCCCCCATCCCCCACCCCTCCCCCCACAAATGGTATACAACTTGTTGCTACAGATCGCATAGTTTGATCCAGAACCCTAAGGATATACATTGTGATTTCACTTTGAGAGTTTGCCATAAACTCCACATGGCATCTTTTCCTATCAATGATACCTTTAATACTGAAGGGGCTGCCAGATAATATGGTCCAAGCACTGCAAGCTGGACCTGCTACAAGTCTCTTTCCTGCTTGAGTCCCACTCAGACTTTCATGCCACCTGGTAAGTGCGTCAGAGCAATATTTGCTAGTGTGTAATACATTTCTTCTAGAACCAAAAGAGGAATACAACGTGTTGTGCTTCCTTCTTTGTGTAGGGAGGTGCAAGATGCAATAATTTGTTCTTTAGTTGATAAAGAATGTCATGGCTGTCCCAGACCATTGAACTCCTACTTATTACTTATGTGACATTTCCCTGCATCTTCTTCTGATTTGACCCCCACTCTCTAGAATGCATGTGTTAAACAAAGGCCTGTTAAATATACTCTGCTTCCTGGTCATTCAGTCCAATCAGCATGGTACCGTCAATAAAGTGAGCCAACACAATGTTTTGCCAAATGATCAACTCAAGTCTCTTTGGACAATATTACGTCAGAGAGCAAAAGAATTAACCTAGCCAGGGTTAAGACTGTACATATATACACATATCTGCTTCAAGTGAATTCAAACACCTTCTGATCTTTCCAGTAGGGATGGAAAAGGACATGTTCATCAGATCAGCGATGGTGTACCCTGTGCTCGAGGCCATGATAATCTGATTTAGCAAAGAGGCCACATCTGGCACCATGGCTGCAATTAGGATCATTTTCTAATTGAGGTTACCTTACTCTGCTGTCATTCTCCAGGATATACCGGTTTTTGTAGGGTCCAGACTGGTTAATTAAATGGGCATATGATGAGAACCAGCAACCATGCATCCTTAAGGTCTTTAAGAGTGGTGCTAATCTCTGCCACTCCCCACACTCCCTGTCAAGGGATGAAATACTTTCTTTAAAATTTATAATCTTGGGGGAGGGGAAGTTTCAAAGGCTTTTAATTGGCTTTCTTTACTACCTAGGTCTTATTCCACTGTCCAAGGAACCAATATGTGGATTCTGTTAATTACCAAGTACGTCCACTATAATTATGCATTTAGGGACAGGAGAGGTGAGCACTGGATGGCTCTGTGGACCCACAGTTGGCAGGAACTTGGCCAGGACTCTATTTATTACTTCACCTCCACTTGCTGGTGCTCTAGGAGGGGAAATATGCTGATGCTTCAGTGTCAACTCAAACCCTGTGTCCAAAAGCCCTTGCAATGTTTGGATATTTTCTTAGCTGAGTAAGTGGCTTTAGCTCAGGTCTCTTTGGGAAAGGACTGAGGAAATTGTTAACATTTACTTGCCGTCGTCATACAGGTCCCTGGACTCCCTCTTTCAATAGGTAAGTCTCATTGGTCTTTACAAAGACAGCTCATATCATTTTATTTGATGCTCACCACAATCCTTGTAATTAGAATAGCTGCTAGAGTATAAGTGCCCTCTCTCTACAGATAAGAAACCAAGATGCGGGGAGTTATGTGGCACAAATAGTAAGTTGCAAAACTTACATTTGTACCTGCATCTTTTTTGTTTGTGGAACAACATTCTTTCTTTTAAGCCAAATACTATGCTGGAAAGGCTGTAGCTGCAGTAAAATTGCCCAGGGTAAGGTTGTATTCAGATAATTCTTTGTGTCTGAAAAGCAAAGCTGAAAGGCAAAAGAACAGGTGAAAATGTTAGTGCTTCCCTAGGCTATGGGATGCGCTGGACAATTTTTTATTCTTCTATCCTATGGCCTTTTTCCATTTCAGGGTACTCCCACTGTTAGGGCAACTATTGACAAAGGAACCTCGAACGATCGAGGTACAGACACACTGGGATTCTTTCGGTGACTGGACATCTGCATGTAACTAATAAAGACTATATGAAAAACTGACTTATCAATAACTCAAAATGTGAACATGTGGATACTGCTTTTTGTTCTCAATTTCAGAAACCCCAGGGTCTGAGTATCTTGGAAACTTTCAGTCTCCTATGTATCCACAAAGATATCTTATGCAAAAATAATGATTCAGCTTGATAGTAATCTCTCTTAGGTGAGAGTTCCATGACTTCCTTCCTTTTCTAGATAAGTCCCTTTTTTGCTTTGAATCAGGAGAGTGGGTCTCAGTGCAGGTGAAAGGGCATGAGTGGGCATCCTTGTCTTGTTCCCAATCTTAGAGTAAAGGCTTTTAAGTTTTCGCCTTTGAGTATGCTGTTAGTTGTTTGCTTGTCATATATGACCTGTGTTACGCTGAGGTGCATTCCTTCTACACCTAATTTGCTGAGAGTTTTTGTCATGAAAGGATGTTAAATTTTGTCGAATGCATTTTTTTTGCTTCTATTGAGATGAGCATATGATTTTTTTTTTTTTTGAGGAAGGTCAGCCCTGAGCTAACATCTGCTGCCAATCCTCCTCTTTTTGCTGAGGAAGACTGGTCCTGAGCTAACATCTGTGCCCATCTACCTCTACTTTATATATGAGATGCCTGACACAGCATGGCCTGCCAAGTAGTGCCATGTCCGCACGTGGGATCCGAACTGGCAAACCCCGGGCCCCCAAAGTGGACGTGCGAACTTAACCGCTGTGCTACCGGGCCAGCCCCTGAGATGATCACATGACTTTAATCCTCCATTCCGTTATCGTGGTGTATCACATTTATTGATATACTTATATTGTACCATCTTTGCATCCTAAGGATAAATCCACCTTGATTATGGTGTATGATACTTTTAAGGTGCTGTTGAATTCAGTTTGCTTGTACTTGTTGAGGATTGTTTCATCTAAATTCATCAGGGATTTTGGCCTGTACTTTTCTTTTCTTGTAGTGTTCTTGTCTGGCTTTGGTATCAAGGTATCACTGGCCTTGTAAAATGAGTTTAAAGTGTTCTTTTTCTTCAATTTTTAGGAAGAGTTTGGTAAGGATTGGTATTAATTCTTCCTCAGTGTTTGGTAGAATTCACTAGTGAAGCATGTTTTCTTTGCTCTTAACTGCCCCCAGGTGTTTTAACCATGCTGGTTGCCTCAGTGCTCTGAATGAGCTGAGATAGAAGCAGGTCTCTTGGGCAGCACCCTGAAAGGCTGGGGACGCCAGATATGCAGACTTCACCCATTCTTTCCCCTGCGGGAGAAATTGTAGGCTGAGTGGATCTGTCAGCCCTGAGCTAGGTGGCTGGATGGAAAGGCTGACATGGCTAAAGTGAAACTGTATTCTTATTCATTTCAAAGCAAATCTTCTCTGTTTTGTGCTCCTCTGGGGTGTTGCAAATTCTTAACTGGATTCTGGAGGTCTCAAGATGGTATTTTGCCTAAGTATTATTGTTTTATCAATGTCTCTGTTGGGGGACAAGAGCTGGCACCTCTTATTCCACCCTCTTGCTGATGTCACTCAAATGTCTACACCAGCCCTTCTTTACCTGGGACACCTGGATGGCTCAGAGGATTGCTGGACTCCTTGAAGTAGCTCATGAAATTTTAGAAGTATGTGCTTTCATCAGGTTCTCAATTGTTCCCCCAAAGGTTAAGAGTCCAAATGGTGTTTACATACTGGTAGCGTTGTCAACCGGGAACTTGACTCAGCATCTCTGTGTTTAATAGTTTTTTTCTGAATTGTTTAGCTTGGAACACAGGTCTGGGAACCTAATCACTATTTTAATCATTGTTTTCATGGGTTGGAGACATTCTGAGTTCCAAATAAGATATAAAATCTTGAAAGACAACTCATTTGTAAGTTGAAGCTACCTACAGTTGAGACAAACAATAATTGAGTTTAAAGGATTTCAGTGACTGATAAACATTTTTATTCTTTAGCTTGGATCATAAATTCTAAAAGTCCAGACTATATATATTTACAAAGTACAGTACCACATACAGGAGTACCTAATGGCAACTTGTACTTTTCATAATTATTAAACAACTTGAGCTTACTTAAATTGTTCCAGTAATCATCCTGAAAACTAGATTGATTGTCTATAAACAGAGTCTGACCAGGGATTTCTCGTCTGAATTCTAAAGCTTGGCTTTCAAACTATTCTATTCCTCCATCCTACCATTTCTCAGGTGTGCCCCCTACCCAAGTGAGGAGGGATTGAAGGATATATGGTGTACTAGCAGCTGCCTGGTCTTTATCGGGAGAAGACAGATATTTATAGTGGCTCCTGGATATGAATTAATTCAGAGACAGGGGCCAAAATTTGTGGCCTCAAAACTTTGAGGATTGCTGGTATAAGTTCTACTAACATAGCTATTTCACAACCTTTAATATAATCACCTCCACCAAAGAGAACAGAATACATTACTTGTAGCCTCTGTTTTATGTAATTTCATAGTTGCATGTTTTTAGAACTAGAATACGAGGCAAAGACTTCCAGCAGCAATCATTTGTTTTGGCTCATTTTCAGGCATCTTCGGGCTCTCTAATATTAGGAGTTTTAATCTCCTGTAAATAATTTTACCTTGGAATTTACATCTCTTGGACTCAAGTGGTCAGGTGTACTTTTTATTCTCCTGAAAATAATGCAATAGTTAAGAAACCTATTGCATCAGCACAGTTGCAATTTATTATTTTCCCTCTGGAGTTGAATTACATCTTTGATAGTTTAGAATGCCAAATGAATAAAAAGGAAAGAATTTTCAAATATTTTGTTTTTATAAGTACTTTTTTTGAGGGTAGTGCAGCTTACAATCTCAACTATCCTAACGGGCTTTTAAAGGAAAGCAATTCTGTCTGCCAAGGAGAGAAAAACAGATGTTTAGAGAATAGTTATTAAGCAGAGAGGAGAGAGTGACTTGTACTCCGTGGACGTCAGAGGACTGTGGTAGGCTCAGCTTTAATGCCTTGTCAACCTGCAAAAGCATCTCGTGGTGACAGAGAGGAGTTTTCCTAGAGAACATCCTTGGAGAATACAAAACCTGATCACAAAGAGATGGAGGTGATCTTATTCAAAACCCACAAAAGAGAAAATCAGAAGAAATAGGCTTACTGTGAAATAGAGCGCTCATCGAAGCACCTCCTTACAAGTGGCTTCTTGGAGAGATGGCTGAATTTCCCTCCCTGAATATTATTAAAATGAGAGAGAGGTTTTGGGTCTGGATAGTTTGAAAGCAAACTTTTAGAATTAAAGGAAAACTTAGTACTTTTGGAAACTTCCTTTCTCGTTCTATGAATTAATGGTAAGTATATACCAAATCTCCTACCTACTTCTTCTTGATTGGCTATATGCCTCTGCACCACAAGGGATGATTAAATCATGATCATGAACAATATTATTGCTTGACTACTGGCTTCACACAATTTGGTAATTTATTGTAAAGTTAGTCATTAATAATAAAGCACTGAACTTGGGAAGTATTTACTTGGTAATGTAAACTGGAAAAGTTATCCCTATAATTATGCTTTTCTACTCACTTCTCTTAGCTATGCTGTCATCAGCGGGGGAGAAAGAATTTATAGGAAGGAAGCCAAGAATTTTGAGTAACCCTAGTACGTTTATGAGAATGCTTTCTACCCCATACATGCAAGCTAATCAAATGTTGAGAGCCACTGGTCTAATGTACAGCCTTGTATGCTTGTGCACTGTGTTGGGGCCGACACCCTAATAGAGATAGGATTTCAGGATAGAAGTTGACCAGAGAGCCCAAACACAAACTCTGTGTAATTATAAAAGATGATATATTACCTTTAAAAATCCTTTCCTTATCATACTCAGAGTTCTGTGGCTATTTTTATACTTTTTAAATTTAAAATAAACATAGACTCTATACCGCATCTCTAAAATTTACTTCTCTTTGCCATTCATGTAACTGGATTAATGAGCTAATAGCTTCATTTTGTGGTGATGTCACCATTTTTGCTTTATTAGATTGTGCTTTCCAAAGGGCAGGTGCTATCTACACACGATTAAGTGTGTAGTAAATCCACTTAGATGAGGATGTTCTAACGTTAGTACTAATAGATCTCTTGCTGCATGTTGTTCTCTTGTGTTTGTCATTACAACTTGGTGGGACATGATTTCTCTAGGTTTCCCATCAGTTGTCTAGCTGGAGATCTCACTGGATATGTCCAATATTGGCAATTCCACTAATTCTTTCTGTGGCTCATTACACTGTCTAATTAAGCTCTACATTAAAAAATGTGTGAAAAAACTGAATATAATTCCTCTTATTTTGACTGCTCCCTTACATATGATTAAATTTTATTATCTCATTTCTTTTTGCTCCTTTATTTTTTCCTAGCATTTTGGAACAGCTTCTTCACTTAAGCTATTTAAATTTTTCATTTTTAAAAATCTGACTCCTCATTTTCATGTGCTTCTTTCTGTCTTGGGAGTATCTTCTATACGTCAATCTTCGCCATTCAAAGACTCCAGAACCTCTGTCATGATTTAGATCACTTGCTGTAGGGGAGACAGGGTATACTATGATGCTTGTCTGTAGAAATGTTAGCGTCTGCCTGCAGTTGCTCTGTGTTGACACTGGAGGGCCAAAATGCATACAGAAGTTGAAACTGTCAAACTTCTGCAGGCAATATTTCGATCATGTTGGATGACAGAAATCATCCTCTATCTTACTAAAAATGGGAGGAAATCTTGTGCAGCACTCCAAAGAGAGTTTGAATGGATGAATTTCGGGGTTTGAGCTTGAGCTTTCTGGAAATAATTAAATCAGAACAACATGTGGAGTGAAAAGAGCAATGGACTGGGAACCAGGAGATGTGAGTTCTTGTTTACGCTCTTGAGTGAAAAAAATTTAATTATAATTATGACTGCTTTCACGTTTTAGCTGAATTACGTGCGCCAGGTGCTTAATCTCTGCGCCCTCAGTTTATAAGTCATAAATGAGATCATACCTATCTTATAGAACTATTATAAGAAGAAAGAGATGTTAGTTTTCTTTCTTATTTTTCTTTCTCGTTTCTTATTAAAAGCTTGTAAACATTGTCCTCTACCTAGTGTCAGTTAAAAATAATCTTTGATTTGTGGTCAATTAGTTCAGTGGGTCTCGCTCTTCTCCCCATTCCAGCTCCATTCAGCAGATGAACAAAACTATGGACTATTAATGTCTATTTAGTTAGCAAATAATACAGGGAAATGGGACTTTGAGCTAATGGCTAGGAGGATCTGGCCTCTTAAGAATAGTACCGAAAATTCACTTTCATTTCGGTCTGTACCTTCAGAAGTTACCTTGCCGTGTAAAATCTTTGGTTCCCTGCTAAAGTGAGAGTCTGCCTGCTTCCAGGGCCTTGCACTGGGGAAGCGGGGAGAGGAAAAAGGGCAAAAAGGGAGTGAGAGGCCAAAAGTAATCTAATTAATCCAATCAACCAAGCAAGAAGAATGGGGACTAGAAGAAACATTAATTGTCCATGACTACTAGAAGCACGAGAAAGTCAAGGGACAGCTAATCCAGAGCTGGGAGTATTGGTAGGTGGCTGTGTATCCCACTTCCAGTGGAGACTGAAGAGGGACCAACTCTGGGGAACTGTTCTGAAAATCTTACGAACAAAGACAGCCTATGAATTAAATGAGGCAAAGTTGTTAAAGGCCCTGGACTTCCTACCACAAGCCAATGGAAATTTTAATTTCTGATGGAGGAAGGGAGTGGTTAGTAAGACAACATCCTCAATCCTGATGACTCTGCCCTCTAATCTATACTGCTGAGACTGGTATATTCATTATATGGACATTAATTTCTCGTAGATCTGGAGTTTGTCAGTCTCTGCCCAGTCCTAGCCCCATGCTAGCTGTTTATAATGATTCTATAGCTACTTACTTGCTGCCTACCTAGCTCTAGAAATCATGAGATCTCAGCCTACCATGATGTTAGTAGCTGCTTTCTACTAGAAAGTGGTGTTCTGTGAATAGTTTTTTGCTGCCTTATACCGCAGAAATGAAATGTCCAAAAGGCCAATATTCATAGAACTTCATGTTCAGCCCATTAATAAATGGGTACAAACTGTTAAATGCAATCAAGACATAGTTCTATTTTTCTCCCATTACCTCGATGTCTGTGGCCACTATCTTGTGTGATGCCTGCTTGGTTCATGGAACTAACATGTCTTTGGCCCGTGGAATGATAGATTTGCCTCTGGACTATCAGATGATCCATCTTTTTTGGACTCATGTTCTTGGCCCTTTCAGCCAGCCTCCCATCTTTAGAATTTTTCAGACAAAAAGCACGTACTTCTCTCTAATTTGCCATTTGCCCCAAAACTACCGGGAAACAAATGTTAGATTCTCTCAAGGACTCTTTTTCTTTTTCTCTCTGGTCTCTGCAAGCATCCAGCCAAGGAGTGAGACCAAGATTGCCTGTCTCCCCCGATCCCTGCCTGTGGCCAACCTCCATGTTCACAAGGATGAAGATGTCTAGATACTAGAGACTTGGGCTCAACACCAGAATCTAAGTTGTCTCAAAAAGGGGCTCACACTGGTTTCAGCATGAAGCTGATGCTGGGTCTTTTCCTTACCTGGCTTCTCTGGCCATGTGGGCACACCTTGGGGAAAAAGGCTATGTGCTCATAACTTAAATCATGAGTCAATCATGAAAAGCTGCAGTTTCTGGAGTCCTGGGCTATTTTTCGTTGGATCTTTGACTGAGTATAACATTGTGGAGAAGTGGAACTTCCCCGGTACCCTAGGAACCACTGTGGTTCAGCTGTTGGATCAAACTGGATTTCAGTTACTATTCTAAAATGGGGCTTAGTGCTGAAATGTGCCTGGAAGCAGCTGAAGGTAGGAAATAGAAACAAGCAGGTGGGACTCTGGAGGTCAGCAGGACAAGATAGACCTTAAGGAGTGCATTTGAGCTCCTTTTTTCATGTGTGTGTGTGTGTGTGTGTGTGCACAGCAATGAAGAAGGCTAATTTTATAGCCCATGTCAGCATTCTTCAAAATTGCCAGAAGCCACTTGGGAATCTAATATCTAGATGAATGTAATTCCTGTGATTAGCAGGATAGAAGCTTCAAGTCATTATTATTAGATATTAAAATAAACATGACCATACATTGTTCCACAATCTTGTGAACAGAGATACATTGGTTACTCATCCACCCATCCATGTCCACAGCTTTACTAGGCAAAAGAGAGATGTACACTTTCGAAAGGTATACAGTCTAATGTGGTATAATCTATAAAAATGGGTCAATTACAACACACTGTGATAAGTATTAAGATGGAGGGAAGTATCAGGTGTTTGGCAGCACACAGGAGGAAGAGTTAATACAGTAGATTAAGGGAATTGTGGATGATGTCATAGAGGTCATGACCCTTGTCCTGAGCCTTAATGAACGAGTTGGTGTTAACTAGGTAGAGATTGTTTACAGATGCGGTGTGGTGCGGCCAAGGGTTTCAACCCAGTCCATTTGTGATGTCGTTAAAACAGGTATTATTCATCTGGACAATTTGGAATACGGTAAAAAAAATCAGGAAGTAAACAACTAACGTCTCTGAGTAACCAAAATAGATGATGTCAGGTCCATGCACCAAAGGCGACATAATCACTGCCATGTAAAAGTTGCTAGTGATTTCTACCTTAACAAGTCAGATTTTTTAAATGCTGTTGATAGATCTGAATTGTAAATTAAAGACTTGGGATTAATTCAATGGCTAAAGTGGAAAATATAATAAATCTTGGAAAATTTGCGCTTTCTAGTGAGACAAAGAATTATAGAGACATGTTCCATTACATTAGTGAAAGCTACTGGACAGACTATATCTTTTAAACTGATAACAGGAGCAAATCCAGAGACTTCATAATCTGGAAAAACTTCTTGTTCTTACCCAAGATAGGTGTCCTTTACTCTATAATGGAAATACTCTGCTTTCCACAGGTCAGGCCACAAGACACCTGGTGGATTAAGCTACTACATAAAATGTTAGCCTTCTGGGAGAGCTATTGTACTAGATTGCAAAAATGAAAACAAATTCTTCCTTTCTATCAAGTTCTGTTTTTTTTTTTTTTTTTGAAGATTGTCCTTGAGCTAACATCTATGCCAGTCTCCCTCTATTTTGTATGTAGGATGCTGCCACAGCATGGCTTAATGAGGTCTGCTCCCAGGATCTGAACTGCAAACCGTGGGCTGCTGAAATGAGGAGAACAAACTTGACGAGTACACCACCGGGCCAACCCTGTACCAAGTTCTTGAATGTGTTTTCGTAGCTGTAAGCATTAAGAGATGGAGTCATTCTTCATCCTTTGAGTGTGCGCTGGCCTGATGAACTGCTTAGCCAAGGATGCTGTGGCAATCATGATGCAAGCAGGGACTGGAAAGAGCTTGGGTATTGAGGCTTCTGCTACTGCTACTCTTGGAAGATGTGATTGCCACTATGTTAAACAGTTGGGCTAGTCTGTTAGATAACAAGAGACATGTGGCCTAGTGACTCCCAACACTCCAGCCTACAGACAGCCAATTGTCAGGTTTTGAGTGAGGCCCTGCATTGCCAGCTGACCACAGATGCATGAGTAGGCTCAGCTGAGTCCAGAGGAACTGGCCAGCGAGCCTACGTGGGTTCAACCCAAACCGCCAATCCACAGAAATGTGAACTAAATGAATGTCTTTTAAGCCACTAAGTTCTGGCGTGGTTTGTTCCATTTGCCTACCTACTACCTATCGGATAGTTTTCCTGCCTCAGTTCTTTCTCACACCACTCTGTGGAGTAGTTCTCTTGATTTATTCCCATGGCATCTGTCTGCTCACTTAAACTGTTTGGTTTCCTGATTACTGACCACAAAGTATTTATAGAGTATTTGTTGTGCGTTAGGTACTATGCTAGGCGAAGAAGATTCTAGAAGTTAATAACATACACGTGCCAGTTGGGTTATCTGGAATGGATTCCGTGCTTCCTTCTGTTCACCTAATTAAATGAAAACACTGAAAAGGTGAGTGGGAGAGGCATTCTTGAAAAAGATAGAAATAAGGTGGTTAGCCTTAAAGAAACAAAACAAGAGGAGACAAGCGGAATGAGTGGCTTCTGTGCGGCGCTCCTCTTCATATGCCCCAGGAATCAGAATTTTTTGTTCATTTGCATTAATACCCTAGACCCTGGCAGAGTGCTGAGGGGAGCTCGTGCTAACTTTTCTTCTCCATCTTTCCCACTCAGAACTTCTTTCTATTCTTATTAATGGACCCAAGTTCCCTGGCTAAGGCTTTTCTACATCCAGGTCCAAATGATTTTTATTTCCCTGGAATATAGGAGATGGCATGTTTTAGTGGTGGTGCTGGAGAGGATAGAAAAAAAAAAAAAGCCAAAACCAAACCAAACAAAAAACAATTTAGGATTCAGATAGATCTGGTTTGAATCTCAGCTCTGCCCCTTAATGACAGTGACATTCAATCTCAATGTTTTTCATATGTAAAATGAGCTTATATTATCTACTTCATGGGATGTTGTGAGGACCTGAGACAAGGATTTGAGAGAACATATAAAGCCTCTAGCAGAAAGCTTCAAGTGTCACTAAGTTACATTTTAGTAAGCCCTCAGAACACTGAGAGCTACACATGGAGTTACAATCAGTGGAGTTCAGCATGCCAAGCAATTATTTTTTACTATCTACGACAGAGGAGGCGGGCAGTTTAAACAAACAGACAACAAGAAGTATCACATCAAGAGTTCTATTAAACTATGGAGACATTTATGGTTTTGTTTTGGAGGGAAAACAAAAGATTTGGTTTTAAAGTCTAGGAGGTGCTGGAAATAGAAATATCTTGGTCTGAAAATCATTAGAATTATTTGGATATTTACAAAAAATACAAAGGTTATTACAGAATTTCAGTATCCTATGACGTTAGGTAAGAAATTCTATTGTACTTTGTAATTAATTTTTACACTTGTTCTCTTCACCTTTTTTCACATTGTTGTAGAAGCATAGTGGTTTTAACTAGGAAAATAAGGATGAAAATGTCACACACATTTTAACAATAAAAATAAAGTTTTAACAATATGATAAAATTATAGAGTTTCCTACAACCGCAGAGAGCTAATGAGTCAGAAACTAGAAAGATTATAATGCACGCCTTGTATTTCTTGTGGGAAAGGAAGGCCAACGCTCTAAAGTGATTTTGTAAATGGCTCTTCCTCCCATCAGAGAGCCCAGGTGTCCAGTGTCATTCCTGCTTGGATTCCATCCCACTCCTTAATGTAGCAGACAGACAATTACTGTAAGGTTTGCAAGGAAACAGTGCCAGGTATTTTAAAATGTAAACTTTGCTCCCTGGGGGAATAGGTTGCTAGGTAGGTGAAGGGAAATAAAAATCTTTGATCACACGACATGAATCTTTTGAAAGCGAATCTTGGAGTGTACCTCAAATGATTGCCAAGTGCTAGACTGATTCAAATCTGCTGCAATACAATTCGCTAAAATAGGAAAATCTACATACTCTAGTTTGGGCTCCTTTTTAAAATGGCTTCAATTAGTCTAAATTATTTTCTTGTAAATTCTTTTCTTTAAGCCTATTCTAAGTTAGATTATCAAATTAAAATAGAACTGCTCCAAAAATTCAGAGTAAATGGCGAATGGAAAGGAGTTTAATCTTAACTTTAAGACATATTTTATAATTTTTAAACATACAGAAACATTTTGAAAACAAACCTTCAAATAGTAAGTTCACAAAATCTAAATATTAAAGTTACAGATGGGACCCAGCTTGAACTTGATTGGAGTAACAAAACATTATAAAATCTGTGGCATTATCTTTTGTTAAAACAACCACCCCAACCTAGTTCAATTACTTGATGCCTTTTAGATACAAAATATGGTTGAGTTACAAAGCACGTTAAGATAAAATCACTAACAAGCAAAACATGCATTCAGTATTTCTTTGTGATTACGGTAACTAGTACTACTTTTATTTTATAGCTGGTGGAGAGAACATCGATACCTAGTTTGTCAATGGTTTCTGTGAAACAGAGCTATAAAAGCACAAAACTTTAGGGCTGGAAGGAATTTAGTCACCTTGACAATTATTAGTCTAGTTGAATAAAAGATGTGAATATTGGCTCCAAAATAAGATCTTAGCGATATCCCTGGTTGTAAGGGACTTGTAAGATTTCCTGGATCAGGATCCTATTTCTTTGTTTCAGATTTTCTTTGCTTTTTCTAAATCCATTATTACTACTTATTCATTTTATCATAATCATCTAATTACTAGATTAAAGTTTTGCTTATCCCCAAACTTGATCAAAGTGAGCCTCAGAAGACCTTTCATTTGAGCTCATATACATACAGCTGAAACCAACACCCAATTTGACCAAACCTGTAAGGACACGACCTTCTAGGGTCTTGCTATTAAATTTCTGTAAATATCATGAGGTGCTTTTAGCAAGGACTCTGCTTACACAGGGCTGCGGTGCCAACCCTCTCTCTAAATCCATTAGAGGTTGGAATTTGTAAAAATGTAAAATTCTCTGAAACCAGATATTGTTTTCCTTTTCTTTGTGGAGAAATTGAAGACCTACTTACATCCAGGAAAGCTTCCTAACCCAGTTCTCCCTCTAGAGGGAGACACAGTCCAGCTTTTAGACCAATTGCCGCTCTCTCATCTTCCGTCGTCTCTTTCTTTTTCCGCAGGACCGCAGTTTGCTCTCAGCGGCAGCCGCGGCTGCTAACAGAACTGGCTGTTGCGAGAGAGACGGAGGGAGGCAACGCCGCCTGGCCGTGCTATCCCATTTTACTGCTTAACTCAACCTGGAGTGTCGGGACGTATTCCCTCTCTGCGTTCTCCTTGCACTCTACTGGGGGCCAGTCACTCCGTACTCCCTGGACAGGCAGGCCGAGTGGAATGGAATAAGGGGTCTGGGTGGAACAGGGGGCTCTGCCCTTTACGGTGTAAGGTGACTTTTTGAAAGACACCACCAGTGTCTCTTTGACAGGACAGCGCCTGGAGCGGGAGGCGGAGAGGAGGCTTTGATTACTAAACCGCTTACTTCTTTTTCTTCTGGTGATCTGGGTTTGTTTCCTTGGTCCCCTCCTCCGCCCCTTCCCTCTCCCTCCCGCCTTCAGCGAAGTGACACAGGCAACACCTGCTCGCTCGTGTTTGATGTTGGAACTCGCACCTTCTCGGTGGTGACGGTGCCAGAGTACTAGGGATAGGGGGACGGAGGCCGATTTCCCTTCTTTCCAGCCCACGATGCCTAGAGGGGCAGCGGTGGGGCTGCGTGGGGCTGCGCCCGCAGCACTTGGAGGCGGGATTTCGGGGCTGCAGCTGGGCAGGAGTTGCTGCTAAGTGGACTCGGCGCGAAGTCTCTGAGAGGCCATCGGCTGGGACCTGTCTGCGTACAGCGGGAGCAGGGGCACCTGGACCCAGGAACCCGGGCGTCTCGCGGGTGGAGGACGCCGAGCTCAGCGCCTCGTCCTTCCCGCCCCGAACCTCTCCAGCAGCTCCCCGACGTTGGAGACCGGGACCTGCCAGAACCGGGGACTGGAGAAGTACGCGGCGGAGGCTGCTCTCCTGAAGGTGAACCGTTCGGTGCGATTGCCTTTCCCCGGAGAGCAAAAGGGAGCGCGGAGAAGGGGACGGAGGATGTGTGTGTGTGCGTGAGAGGGAGAGCCAACGCGAGGCCAGAGGAAAAGTCTTCACTCGGCGTTAAAAGCCAACAAATCAGAGCCGGAATCCGAGCGGTGATTGCTGCAGGACCGCTTTGAGCCTCGCAGTCGGGGGAGCCGAGCGCCCCGCGCGGATCCGGCGAGGACCGCGGGCGCTGGCGGGGCTGCGGGACCTGGGCTTTTCCTCAGTAAACAAGTCTTTTGATTACTTTGACACCGTGGAATCAAGAGGGGGAACCAGACGAGGCTCGCTCACTCCACCTGCCGCCCGCTTTAACGGGATTCCAGGTCGGATGTCAAGAGATTCCTGAACGCTCTTTGCCATCGGAGGAGGAAACACACGCGCGCGCGCACACACACACACGCACGCTCAGGGCCACACTCACACGCCCTCCACGAGCGCACACCAGACTTGGGTTCCCTATGCCCCTGAACGGTGACGGCGGATTGGCATCTGGGAAGCGATGCAAGAGCGATAAGCCTGGCGTAGGCCCGCGGAAGCTGCAGGAGCATCGCTAGGTGTTGCCGCCACCAGGAAGCCGGGCTGCAGGTAGGTAGGCGCCAGCCGCGCCCCCGGCCGCCCGCCGGCGCCCGGCACTCGGGCGGCAGCTGGACGACCGGGGCCCGGAAGCCCTCCCCTCCCCGAGGGTCGGGGGCTGTAGGAGCTCGCCCTGGGGAGGCAAGAGGTGAGAGCAGATGCTAGTTGGGCGGCCAGGGTAGGGGTGGAGGTAGAGGATGCCGAGAGGGGACCCAAGGGGTGCCTCCGAGAGCGGCGCCTTCCCTCTCCTCTCTGCCCCGTTTCTCCTGACACAGCGAGCGATCCCGCCGAGGATCGCAGTGGGTTTTAATTCGATCCCTTAACCAAACCAATCCCGGTTGGCAACCATGTTGGACTCCTAATAAGGAGTTGGGGGTCGAGTTCAAGGCAGGATCAATGGGATGTGTCAAGTCGCCTTTCTGAAATCCCTACTTTCTGTCCACTTCTGATTAGTTAGTTCTCGGGCCTGTCTGCAGAGGGTGGGCGTTTCAGTGAGGCTGCTGATTTCTCCACCTCTGTTTTCCTAAAGAATCGTCTTGATAAGTTTGGAGCCTCATCTGTTACAAGGTTTATTTAGATTTGGGAATGGACGCTTTGTTACTGAACGAAATAAAGCTTTAGCACAGGATACTACAGGAGAGCTTTAGGAAAAGGATCATTTTATGAACAGCGTTCAGAAAAAAGAACAGCTTCGAGAAACTAATGATTTGATTTCCTTCCAGATAGATGTCTCCCAAATGTTGCTAATAGTACACGGTTTATCTGCCCCACTCCTTTGCTCTCCCTTCCCCCTTCTGTTCCAAAAGGCCAGGTTCCCACCAAGAGATGTTTTCTTAAGGCTGCTGATCTTCACTTGTCAGTGGTGAACATGTTATTTCCAGAAACTGCCTTTGCAAAGGAAAGTTTGAGATCCGTCGCCCTATTTCTCCTAGAACTATGTAGTTTCCACTTGAAAAGGACGAACTGCAGGCGCTTGCAGTGTCCGCGGTAGACGCGACGCGTTCCTATTCTGTATTCCACTTCCTGACCGAGTGTTAACAATTGCCTGAAGCTTTCGAATCAAATGTGTAGTTACTACAATGGCTAGCTGGCCTCTCTTCACTCTGTGCTGGGTGAGTTTGGCTCGTGGCAGTAAGACAGAAAAGAAAATATCTTCCTTTTCCGAGTGTTAAATCCTCTGTTGAATTTTTCAAAAATCGTTCTTGAAACACCAAAAGCGAACAAACGTTTATGCCACCTTTACTCTGAAAAGTAGCCCCAAAGCAGTCAATGTATAAGGGGCCTTCACCCAGGACAGGAGGAATTTCAGTGACTCTTGACTGGATAATTATCTGGTTCCCGTCTTCCCAACTAAATTGTTTTAGACGCCAACATTCAGGCTGTTATCAATTACCACTTTAAAACTGCTCTCTTAGGCAATATAAGTTAAGACAAATGAGTAATTAATTTAAGATTTCTGTGTAAAGTGCTAAATGGCAATAACCAGCAAAGCAGGTTAAAAGCACTTCTAAGCCTTTAAAAACGAGAGCATTGAGAATATTTGTATTTCCTCCAGCCTTCCCAGGTTTGTACATGTATCTCAGGCTGGTGAATCTTTTATGGTTTCAAAATTGGCACCTAATATCCTTAAAAATGTTCAGGCACATTTAACTTTTCTCTTTTCCTACTTTATTCTGTTCTGGAGCTCCTCTTGAGCCAATTGTTTGCACAATGACCTCTTTTTAGAGTCCTAATTTTTAAAGCCATAAGTAGCCATTGAAAGGCCATCAGTAACCATACTGGGGCTTCTTTTATTTTCATTTCCTTAATTTTCAACGAAAAAAATTCGGTTGTATTATGTATAGATATACTATGAGAGCAGTGTCACCACTAACTGAGTGCTTAGGCTTGGTGACTCAGGCAGAACACAGTTTTAGTGTGTTGCTTTATTCAATGAGGCATTTTTTGAGACTAAAATCTTGATTCTTTTCTTGCTTTTAACAAAGTTTAGTAGTTTATGATGCTTGAGCTTACATATTTATATATAGTGCTATGATGTATGTCTCTTAAAGAACACAAAACTGTTGACATTAAAGCACACACCTATAATGCTACAAGTTGTTCTAGAGGGGAATCTAAGCTTTCTGACCATGTGTGATTTTGAATCCGAAAAATATTAGCTATTTTAACAGAGAAGAGTTGGAGAATGAAGATTCATTGAGATGCCCATGGATCTATGTCAAAAAAGATACATATTGCTTAGAGACTGTGTTATTTACTAACCACCAAGTTATAAAGCGTGATGACACAGCTGTAAAAAGATCTGCTTTTAGACATGGCCACTTTTCCTTTTTAAAAATTTATCAAGTGATGAAACTTAGGGGGTGAGAGGAGATTTTATAAAAATTGTTTTGTGTATTATCAGAAAATTTTAGTGGTCCTGGATCCAGTATCTTCAATATAGTATTTTAATGATGATCCTTTTACAATGTGGTTTTGAATATTGAAATGTTGAAAGTGCATTTTAGGGTTGATTTATCACTAACTGCAGGTTATGGATTACCCTGTGCAGGTGGGGTAAGATGTGCCGCTCCAGCGTTTTTCCAGGTGTTTCTCATCATGGCCCCTAATAAGAGACACTGTCAGATTCTGCCCAAGTTCAGCTGTGGCTGCAGGCTGATGAACATTTGTCTCTCTAATGCATGTCCCAAACTAGGAATGTTCCAAAGTGTCATCAGTTATTTCTAATATCTTTGAAAAGATGAAACAAGCAGAGTGCAAACAGTCCAGTGCCCCTGCTTTCACTTCTGCAGCATTTTATTAGGGATGCCTCATTAGGTCTCATTATTCTGCAGCTGTTTTGTTCATTGAAGATTCAAGTAAAAATAAGGAACTTTACTGTGCAGTACAGTTTTGTTTTCTTGGTGAAAAACCATAAGTTGAAGTAAAATAAGCATCCAGCCTAGTCCCCTTTGATCTATGCCTGACATTTACAAATGCAGTTCATCAACCTGTTATTAGTAGGGCTCCATCAACACAGAAAGGAACCGCATTAACACAGGCTGCTGCTAGAGATGACGGCAAACCAGCTGAATCAACCTCATATCTGGTGCACACACTTGCACAGGATTTCACATGATATGTCTTGTTTATGAACCATTGATTTTTTAATACCATGTCGTATGGTGCATTTGCCATTTTGTTTGAAAATTCCTTGGTTAACTTTATTTTGAATTACGGGGAGCATATTGACCTATACCATTGGAAGAGGAGGAATAATTTCACAGTGAGTTACCATGAGTCTTTTTAGAGAACGGTTTTAGTTTAGGTCTGGAGCATAGTCTGAAAGAGGGGAGATGGAAAGGTGGGCCTAGGAAACAGAGACCTAGAAGTTAGTTTTTGTTTTTTGATTGTCATTGACCACTGATTTATTGGGTCATTTTTAGAACATCTGACTCCATTCAGCACAGTGCTTCAGTGTCCTTGTCAATGAAATAAAACTAACAGTTCTTGTCTTCTGTTTATTCTTAGCAGAAATTTTAAGAGGAATGGTTAAACTTATTGGAACATGAAGAAAAGTAGTATTTAAGTACATTTCTCTGCAATATCTATTTAATCTCAATATCTATGCATATATATGCACATACATACATATGTATATATGCTTTTAATGACTCCCATGTAAAATACTGGTTTGGTGTTAAATGGGGGTAAGAACAACTTTAAAAAATGTCTATATTTTCAAGTACACAGTTTTTCACTATTTTACTTGATTTGACCTACACTGTAGCTGTATCCATGGTTTAGCAAGGTCGTTTATAATTGAGTTTTACTGTTTGAGCCTCTGTTACATGCAGTATATTTTTCTCTTTGGTTTTTCTTTTGGAGATGTTTTTATTTGTTAGGCTACAAATGCAAAAAAAATAAATTTTGTCCTCTATGTAGGGGCGCTTTGGCATGTGTTTATTGACACTATGATGGGGAATTTCAACACGTTTTTCACATTGACTATTCTGTATGCTGTCTTTATTAAATATGCACATCCGCAGTCAAAACACAAAACATGCGTTACATGAGACCGTACTATTCTGGTTTACAAATGGTCTCTACAGATTGTTCAGAAACATATTGATGTTATACTCCAAATTTATATTGGATTTCCCAAACCCGCCCACTTCCAATGTGTACAGCACGTGTACATGTTGGATTTGATCCTGTGTTGCAATGATAGGCAACTAGTCACTGGAATTAGTGAAAATCTGGCCTATTTAGACAGCTGATCATTATTACCGTTGGAAAATAAAAGACTTTCAAGTTACTTAGGACTCAGATGAAAAGTGAATGTATAAGCTGTAAGGAGACTATTCCATTCTGTTCACAGTGATCCATGTGGGGTAATGAGATATAACTAAGGAATCAGAGCTTATATGCTTATATTAGATAAAGTCCTTTTAATCACTTCCTTCAATCTCCTAAATTACTCCATAGTAGCTGTAATTGTTTTATGATTTCCCCTGAATGGCCAGTTAGGGAAGGTACAGCTCCCTTTCCCCTAGCAATAGCACAAATGTAGTTATTCAATTAAATTTATATTTATATTGCTTCTTTTTATACAGTAGATTTTGGAAATCCTTTACAGAGAGGTTGGATAATGTGATAATGTTGCGTTCTTAGCAATTATGGTGATAGGTTGAATTTAGTGCTTTTTGACAAAATGGGGACAAGTAGCCAGAGAAGTAAGTCTCCTTTGCTCTTTTATCTCCTGTGCTATGTAAAGCTAACTGGAAACAGAAAGCCTAGGGAGTGCAAAGTAGCTTTTGAGGATGCAAGGTTTGTTTTACTAAATATTTTTGTGGGTTTTTTTTCCTGCTATGAACTAGTCACTGTATAATTGCATGCATGCAAATGGGCAACTGTGTTGACCTTTAAAGGTCATGCAAAGATTCTAGACCTTACAATTTGTGGTGTTAATTGCCTATGGCCTCCTGTCGCCACATGTGGGGTTTTCTGTTGAGCTTGATAACACAGAACAACACTTTGGCTTTGTTTGGCAGATTATGCAGCTCTGTAGAAGCAAATTTATGAAGGTATGCATAGTAGGCACTATGAGTGAAGAGTTTTGGAAAAGCGTATTTTTGCTTTGGAATTAAAGTTTTCAGGCCAGAATGGCCTGGGCTATGAGGAGATAGACAAATTCTTTCTGGTACTAAAAACCTGATCATTCAAAATTATTATCTATATGTAAAAACTGTGCCATGATTTTATTTGATTCTGGCTGAGTTTTTCCTCTTTCTTTTTTAATATCCTTGGAGATTCCAATGAGAATTGAACTTAAATATTGGAGGAAGTAAATGTGCTTGCTGTCTCCTGCTCTATTATGAAAAAGACCACCTGTATGAGAAAAGCAAGATGTGTTATTCATCACAGTCTGCTTTTCCTGGCTTCCTATTCTTTGTCTTTATGGGTTGGAGTAAGCAAAGGCAGACAACTCAATAAGGGTTAGGAGGTCATAGAACCTTAATCACAAAACTCAACCTAGTAATAGAACATTGAGACTTTGTTAGAATGTATTGTTCTAGAAGGCAGACCCTCTACAGCCCTGAAACTTAGTCTCTTCAAACAATAGAGCTTTATGTACTGACACAGTGAATCTGTGACTGCTCAGATTAGTCAAGAATTCAGAAACGGACAATTCAGATCACTTGAAGAAAACAACATACACGCTTATATTTTTTTATTTGTATTAGTTTGTGGACAGTTCCAAATTCATGTAAGGTGGGAAAACTTGATCATGGTGACATTTGCTTTCTTCGTTTAGTTTCACCTTGTTACAGGTGTGAGGTGAAGGGCATACTCAAATTTGTTGGTGCTGGAGAGTTCAGGCACTTCCTCCTTAGAATGGCCATCAGACATATCAGTAGGAGTGACCTGGTCCTGCTTTTGTTTGTACTTTCTTCAGAAAGTTGAGTTGAATTGAGTGAAACAGCTCTGACTTTGGTTTGTCTCTTTCATGGTATGTGAGGTGAAGGGAGGTGGATGGCTCGCCTTTCAGTCATGCAACCCAGAGGCCAAGTGGAGAGCGAAAGGACATTGAAATCTCATACTCCATAGATCAGAGGCCCCGTTTGGGACAGCTTTAATTTAAGGAAAATTTCTAACCTAATTTTTTTCAGCTTTAACATTTTTTCAGATATAACATTTTGAAATGTTATATCACAGTAGTTTCCTGCTAAGATACATATTTCCCATTATTGCAAACTCCTTTTAGATTGATTGTTGGTGTGTTTATAAATATACCAGAATTGGGTCAAAATTTAGACTTTGCTATTTGAAGATATATTTGCTCATGACATCATTTGTTGAGTGCTTGAAATTCATTGGCTTGCATTTTGGTCAGCAGATATATTTTGAACATGACTGTTATGAAACCAATGTGGTGCAGTGGAGAGAGCTCTAGAGATGCCTTTGTAGCTCTACTGATAAATAACCATGTAACCACGAGAAAATCACTTTATTTCTCTGTACCTCAGTTTCTCAGCAATGTATTTTTTCAGTCAAGTTTTCAAGACAATTAAAAATGTAATTTTTCCTGTGTCCAGGCCTACTAAGCATCGTAGCATGGGAAGCATAATAATCCTGCAGGACACATCTTTTAGTTAGGAGGGCAAGGGGCATCTAGCACGTACTTCCTGGCACAGCAGTAAGTGTTCCAAAAGTTGTCCAGCTTTATAGGATGATAATGAGGATGATGATATTAATGATGGTTATGATGATAACTAAAGACTATAGATGTAGGGACATAAAATTGAATCAGACTAAATCTTCTCATTCATTTTAGCCATTTTGCATAGTTTGCATGATACTGTTTGTTGTAAAACAAGTTGTGATAGGCCATGGATCTTAGGCTTGTTAGGGTTACATGTCTTTACTGCTGTTTTTCATAGTCGCTGAAATAAAAGAGTTTGGCTGATCAACCCAAATAGTACTAGGCTGTGAAGTGAATAACCTTCATATACCTGTTGATAATTAAATACATTCACTCAAAATCTGTGTATGAATTTTTGAGAATATGTAATCCTTGGGAAAGCTCAATCATTTATTCAACAGGTATTTATTGAGCTCTCTCTAGGTGCTTGGGGTATCTCAGTAAACAAAAAAGACCAAGACACCTTCTGTCATAGAATTTACCATTTTAGTATATGACTTGAAGTTTTGAAATGAATCTGGAGAAATTGTTCAACGATGTTTGTTCTGTGCCTGCTCCTGCTATTAATTCTTGTTTATAACTGTGACGTACAGTTGTGAAAAGAAATAGTTAAAATGTCTGAATTGAAATGAGTTGTGAAGAAAAATATTATAGTATATATTTAAGGTGAGGTAGTATGTATTTCAGTGGATTGATTCCAGCTCACAAGATCTGTGATCACACTGAGAGTGACACGAGCAGTAGCTCCTTTTCCTGAATTACATATATGAAAGAATAAAGTCAAATAGGCTGAGTGACTTGATCAGTGACACGATACTTCCTAGAGCCTCTTAAAGGGGTTGCAAATACATACCTATAGGGATCAGGGTGGGAATGTGAATGAAGGAAACAGACCAAATGGAAGATGACAAATGGCAGCTGACAGACAGCCTTAGCTTCCATGTTGGGGAAACCATAGGGAGTGGTGGAGATTCTGGCCAACATCTAAGTGGACAGCTGAGCCTTGGCTCCACTTGTTGCCATTCCAGAATGTGGGTCTGGTGTTGCCAGATTTTCTGATTTGTAGAAGCGAACTTAGATATGCAGATTTTTTAATGTGAGAGTTCCAGATTTATAAATGATAGTAATGAATTCAAATTTGAAATACTACGTGGGCCAACAGACATATCTGCAGGCCATATGCAGGCTAAGGGCCATGAGTGTGTCCCTGTTGACAGAGGGATAAGTGAGGACAGCTAGTTAGGGAGATATGTGTTTGCCTGCCCTTCTGCCATCTCTGGCCACAATCCTCCAACCCTGCCTGCATCTGGAGCCAGGGCGGTTGCCAGTAAAGGGCTCATCTAGAGGAGCTGACTGATACTGATGAGTGGTTCAGTCTCACCCATGTATTTAGTTTTCTTTCTTCTTAATGACTCGTACAGTTGATGCTGAACTTACCTTGAAGTTGGTGATATTTTGGAGGGTTTAGGAGGTGTGCTTGGAATGTAGAAATTTAAATTTATGCCAAATATTTGGAATGGCTTTATAGTTCCATAATGCCTTATTCCTTTACATCAGTGTTTCTTAAACTTCTACATGCACACAAATCATCTGGGGGAAACTTGCTGAAAGGCGGGTTCTAGAGTGGGGCCTGAGATTCGGCATTTCTAACAAGCTACCAGGTGAAGCTAACGCTGTTGGCCCATGGTGTACAGTTTGAGTTGCAAGGCTTTAGATAACTTTTTCTAAAAATGCACTGAATTTCATTCCATGCATGCAGAAATGTCCCAACCTTCCCTCTCTGGCAGGTTTCTCCCTGTAGTAAGCTGACTAAACCTAGCCACGGACTCTAAACTCTTTTCTCAAAGGCTCTTTAATCTGAGCACAGAATTCATAAGTGTTTTGGTTAGTTTTCTGGTCTGCTATTTAGAGAACATATGTTTCCCTAAAAGCATAAATCAGAGATTGTCTTTTCTTCACATATTAATGCAAGTTTGGCTTACTTCCTACAGTTTGAAGAAATGTTTATTTCATACCTAAGGCATTATATTATACATGAATGTTTTCTAGCATACGAGGTCAATTTCAGCTCTGCAAATCATTTTGTAATTTCAACAGTAATTGCTTCCTTTTAGGGCTTAAGTGTCAAAATTTTGGCCACGATGTCTAAATTTTTGTTCTACTTAAGTGGTTATTATGAATAGGTGGGAGGATGGACTTGGAAAAAGATGCTTTTCCTCATTTATTTATTGGGCTTGCAACCTTAAAGTGAATATCTCTTATTTTATTTTTTTGCTCTAATCCTAAATACCTTCCCAAAGTGGTCTCTTTAGGTTTGAAGACATAATAACTTACTATTTAGGGAGTTTGACTTCTTAATATTATTAATATATATATATATATATATTTTCTAAACCAGTTTTACTAATGCCAGAAGGTGTCATAGCTCAGGTATGTGACTCTATTCTACTGAGGTGTGACCTGAGTCTTATGTCACAAGCTCAGTTTATTGGGTAAAATATTTTGTTTTCAGTTTTATTAATGCATTAGAAATTCTTATGTTTTCTTATTCTAGTATATTAATTATAAATTGAGATTAGATTTAAACATATCAGTCTGAGAGTGAAGCAATTTGTTTCCTTGCAAGTTGTATGATTAATATAGTTTGCAATAGTAATGCTATTAAATCCTACTCAATTTCTTTTAAGTGCTTTGAAGTTTCTATTATATAGAATAGCTTTGCTTATAACTGGGTAATGATGTGAATTCATTTTACTAGTCTGTTAGACTGTAAGCTTGGTGAGGGAGAACCATGAGTATCTGATTTCTGTTGATTCCCAGTGCTTAGCTGGCACATAATAGGTGCTTCATAAATTTAACGGAAAGGCAATCAATGGTCCATTCATGTTGGTGGAATGTCTTTTTGTATGTTTCTTCAATGTGTGAGGAAGTATTCTGTGAAGAATTGTCATTTCTTTGGTCTAATTGAGTGTGTGTTTGTGCAAGTGTGTAGGAGAGAAAAAGGCTATTTATCTTGACCTGCACTTTCCATCTCTAACCTGAAAGGTATTTTAGCATTAAAACATACACATGTTCTAGGCAAAACATCAAGGACAAAAATCAAATCAGCATACTGACTGATATTCCCATTCTTTCCACAATTTATTGTAACCTGCAGGTTTAGAGACTACATATGCTTGTGATTCTCCTGTTTTATAAATTAAATAATATTTGTCAATGTCAAATTTAAGTGTTGTTAATCACATATGGAATATATTTTGATTGCTCTTGTCAGTGACTTGACTCATCATTCATTAGGGAATTTAAAGCCATTTATTCTTATCTACATAATTACCATTCTCATAATTTATCATGAACCACATTGGCTTTTTTCACCTTCAGGAATGCTATTGACTGTGATACCATTGTTCTTGGTTTCAATGATATTGAAAATTATTGGTATTCTAATTTTAAATGCTGTTTAGTATGGATGTATGCATTCACATATTTATCGATTTTATTTTGGTCCTTCTGGGTTAAGTAAAGCTTTTAAATGCTTGGTGTCATAGAAGATTTCACAAAATTAAAACTCTTTGTGTATATTTGATTGTTAAGGAAACCCATGTGTATTATAAAACCAAAAAAGTCAACTCACTAGGTCATTAAAAACTTAAAGTTGAATTTTTTGTGTTGCCTTTAAGAGATTGCATTAGACTGTGTATGTTAGCATCCCTATGTACTTAAAAAGTTTCTCAAAACCCTTAAATATGATATCTTCACTCTTTGAAGTATAAAACATATGTTTGGAAATCTTTAATGAGTCCAAAGACAGGCTTTAAATTGAATGGACCTGTTTTTTCCTATATTGTCCCAAAACACTCAGACTTGTATCATTAAGATCTAAGGCTCTTGAGCCAGGGCTACTGTGGAACTTACTGAAAAAGATCTATTCTTTCCGAACTCAACCTCAAATATGAGATTAATGAAAAATTTAGGTACTGTGTGGTACTGAAAGATTTTCAAAATCAGTAAGTAGAATTAAAATCAAACTTATTGTACATTGGTCAATTTTACCTTGGAGCAAAGTCTATGTTATACTTCTAAGAAGACTGGGCGAGCTATGGTTTTCCTTACCTGGTATCTTTTCCTAGTGGCTGATTACATCCAGTCTTAAATGTGGACTTCTAATAAGAAGTTAGACAAAGAACAAATTTGTCAAAATCCTTGGAAAACAAAGTAAGTCTTACTTCCTCTCAAGTAAGACTACAGAGGAGAGAAAAATGCATGGTGCCAAACCACATTTTCCGCCTCAGTCTTGTAAAAGCTCTATCTAGAATAAGAAATTTCTGTCGGGGTTTTTTTTTTTTTACCAAACTAAAAGTCAGAAAGAATGGGTCCTAATTCTGACTCTGCTCAGTGGTAAGTGAAATGATTGTATCTAATGATCGCTTAGATCCCTCCAAAGCTCTGTAAGTCAGTCATGACCACAAGCCATGCTTCTGTGCTTCTATTCTGTCATTTGAACGTATCTTAGGCACCATTCTGTGTGTCAGTTTCCTCCCTAGACTGTGAGATTCTTGAGATCATGGAATGTGTCTCCTTCTTCCTCTTCACCTTGTGCCACCTAAGCCTAACCGAGAACATACTCAGGTATTTCATAATTGTTTTATTAATTGATCTTTAATTTTTTAATTCTAAAATTCTAAATTATTTTCCTCTTTCATTTCCATAATGAACAACAAACTGTGTTCCAGAGGCATAAATAGTAACCACGTTTATATCTGCTGTATTGTTTACAAAACACTTTCATGCTTGTGATTCTATCTGATGTTGTAAAATGGCTGTGAGTTAGACATGAGTTCCTCAAGTTCAGGTGAGGAAATCCTGAGAGAGGGGTAAAAAGTCACACAAATAGCAAGTGCCAAGAGGCTGGTTTGAATTCAAAGCCTATCTGTTGGGAAACAATTCTCCATGGGTTTCTCAAGATGCTAACTACTCTTTTGTTCCAAATGTCTTTTTAAGGGTGTTTAAAAAGTGGACAGTCTTGGAAGATGATGTTTTCCTCTGAATCACAGGACAGATTTGCTTACTGTCCAGCATAATAAAAATAGTGTCTCCCTTCAGGGCTAAGGGCAGATCTTCTTGTAGCCTGTTACAGAAATATTTGGGTTCCCTGAGCTGAAGGTCCAAAAACTAATAAATGCGAAACATCCACGTGGGCTGTTTTGTATTGCACCTGTGGGACTTGGGGACAAAGGGAATTGACTCAAACGTGATGCTCATGCTGTGTGCTGAGTCCTCTGTCTCTGACCAGGAGTCTTGTGTCATTTGCCAGCATCCATAAAACATGGTAGGCTAACTGTAAGCTTGTGAGTAGGGTAAAAATCTCAGACTCTTCACAGTTCCTGACAGTATATCTTTTTGTCACATCAAAGGACATCTCTTTTTCTTTGTCTCATTTATGTCCACTTTTGTAGCCACTCTAAGTAAAGATGTAATAAAAATGAAAAGCCTATTATAGTGCTTCCGGGATTTTTATACTGTAATCCCTCTTGAGGCTCATCCTCCTCTGATATTTAGAAAGATCCTTTGGTGGCAGTACAGAGAATGGGCTCCACGGGGGGCAGGATAGGAAGCCAGGGACACCAGCTAGAGAGTTATTTCAGTGATTCTGGTGAGAACTGGCAAGAGTTGGAAGAAAGGAGGAAAAGAAGGCACACTTTAGAAGTAGGAGATGGAAGCGTCTGGTCTTGGAGACGGCGTGGGAGAGGGAGAGAGAAGATTGAGAACAGGTCCTGGCTTAGGCGACTGGTGCTGTTTATACAGTGTGATCCCAAAAGCTGCTAGAGTCTATCTACATGAAGATAATTGGTTTAATTTTAAGCCTTTTGAGTTTGGGGTGCCCATGGGATCCCCAAGAAGAAATCTAAATAAGTCGTGGCAAATTGGAGTTGTGGACAGAGTCATGGTTTAGAGACAGAGGTTTGGGAGTCAGCAGTGTACATGTAGCAGTTGAAACCTAACTGATGAGAGCTCCAGGAAGAGTGTTTAAAAAACACCTAGGAGAGAGCCCTGGGGAACAATAATGTATATAAAAGAATCACAGCTCTTTTTACCGTCGGCAGGCAGAGTCACCTTTCTCTCCGTTGTTCTTTCTCTGGGTTTTTGCGTAGCTTGCAGCAACTTGGCCTCATAAACCGTGGAGTCCACCTTTTCTGGAATGATCTTCTGCCTGGAGAAGCTGATAAGAGCAGGAAAGGGAGCAATGGCGGGAGGTGGGGAGTGTGCCCAGAGCTCTCTGTTTCCATTTTTCCCTCTACGACCCCCTGAATATCCTCGTGTGTGAAGGCTGTGCCTCCGCATAGCTGTCATGGACAAGAACGCTGTGAGGGGACGAAGACTGCCCCTGTGGTCTTTACTCTCTATGGAGGTCTATAGACATTAAAAAAACTTTAAATATCAAGCATTTACAGTGTGCCAGCCACTATGCTAAACACTTTATATGAATTATTTCATTTAATCCACACAGTAATCCCAGAGGAAGGTACTACCGTTATCCCTATTTTATAAATAAGCAGCTTGATCAAGGCCACACAGCTTGTAAGAAACAGAGTTGAGTCCACCTTCATAGCCGAGTTTTTAACCATACAGTACTGCATCTCAGTCATACTTTCGGAAAATCAGACTCATTCTGCTTAACAGAAGGCTGCTTAGAGAATTGTCTTGGTTCAAATTATTTATATCTAGACATCCTAAGTAGGTCCTATTTTCTCAAGTTTGGAATTGTACCATTAAAATTACACTATAACATCCATAGCATTTTTTTAATATCTCTCAGATTTCCCATTAGTGACTTTCTATGATTCTCCAATTTCATTTGATGAGAAACTTTAAGTAATGAGATAAAGAACTAACACTTAAGAAAATTTGAAAAGTTCATTTATACACTCAAATGTTTATCCCTTCGAATTGCAAAAAAGTCTAACTCCTACACAAATGTGAACTAAAGTACGTCTTTTTCTGGAATTTAAATTCAGGCTGCAATATTCTATTACATTTATCTCACAAAACTCTCTCCTGAGTCTTTTGCTGTGTGAAAAATGGGTCTCTTGGAGGTTGGGTGGGAACAGCCTATGTAACAGCCCGGCTTGCAGAACTTGGTTGCATCTGTAGAACATCAATATAAGACTAATTAGATGCTAAATGCTCGGCGAGTATTGAACAATGTGATCTGCTAATTTTCTGATTAATGACAAAGCCTCATGGAAACATTAATTATATTGGAAGAATTCAGACAATCCCTTTTTGAGGGAGACAGAACCTATATCTGTAAATGGACTTTTCCGCTAACAATATGATAAGATAGGCAGCAGACATTTTGTGGTAATGTGAGTAATAGCTTCCTATTCTTGAAGGTCATGAATGTTTTTAATATAATGACAACATCAAAGGAGGAGTACTGTGTTACAAGTTCGTTGAATTTTCTGTTGACTCTGTCTTTAGAGCTTAATGTCGAAAAAGAGTAGGAACATATTGAATTTCTTTTTTTTTAAATCTCTCTTTTTTTTAAAGATGCTAGTATCATGCAATACTAGCACATATATATGTATTTTCAGGATATGTATGTTATATACTCTGTGTACTTGATTCACTTTCTTGGTCTGAGAGGTGCTTACAGAATGGAATAGTAATTGGTGATAATTTCTCTTAATTATCAATAAGTTAAGTATCACTGTAGATTGTGCTCTAAAATTATAAATAGCAATAAAAGTTTCTAGCTGGGGCGAAGAGAAAGTCTCTTGGTGAAAGATAAGATTTAAAATAATAACAAACAGCAATGTAATTCCATTGAAGAACCACTTTGTTGAAGATGACAGGGCAGTTTCATTTCAAATGACTGGGGATATGGCAAAGTGAAAATGTGGTATAAAAGGAGCTTATTGTAGGTACACAATAACTTTAAAAAAGAAGAAAAATGTGAAGTTTGAAGAAATGATATAATCAGAGCAATGAACAGGCATTTCAAGTTTTTTTTTTTTACTGATTTTATTATAACATTTACACATGATTTTTCTTCCCCTAATCGTATAATTTCAAACCAGGAAAAAACCTTGGAGCATATAGAATCCAAAAGCCTCACTTTATAAATGAAGTCCCGAGGCCCGGACAAGTAGCCAGATTTGCTGAAGGGCACGGAAAGGTGGCAGACTCGGGTCTGGAACCCGGTTTTCCCAATTTCCCAATGGGATGTTTCCACTTGTTTGTGGGATGTTTGTCAGCTCCTCATAGAATCAAAGTTCTGGAAGGGAGTTTCAGAGGTCACCTAATCTATCTTGCTTTCTTACACTGACTTAGAAAGTTATGTGAACATTGATCCAATTAAGGAAAAAAATCCACAGAGAAAAGAGTGCTAACGTTTTATTTAATAATTTATTCTAGAGTTTAAAACCTGCTTGTCAATACATTGTCTTTTAATCGTTGTTTATAGAGCCCTACTATGTGTCAGGCACTGTGCTACATGCTGCAGACACTTGGTGAGTAGAGCAGAGAGTGTCCTTACTTCTTGGAGTTTATAATCTAGGTGGGGAGATGGCTGATAAACAGGTATTTATACACACACACAAATATATGTGCAAATTAGGGTAAGTGTTATATTGGAAAATTTATCTTTAAATATTTAGAAAACAGTGTTGTCTCAGTGGACATACAGGAGGAGAGATTTTGATTCAAAAGTAGAAAAAATTGTCATATGTAGAGCTGTGCAAAGATTAAGAGTTTTAGAAAGTGGTAAATTTCTAACTCTGGGAATGTTCATGAAAGTGCCACTGGGCAGCTCCCAGGAGAACATATTTTGGGGGCATTCAAACCTTAGGTGGACCCTTTATTCAGTATCTTTCTTTGAACTTATTTATGGGTAAGTTAAATTCTCTATCCAGAGGATTTTATTTAGGCTTCATTTTGATTTCTCTGATGTTTGATTCAAATGACCAATCCCTTCTTTTTGTCCTCAACTCCCCTCCCCCCCATAAGCTTGTTAAACCATATTTGTGATTCTCTTCCTACTTCTGTGATCATTCTTTAGAACCTCTCTTGCTGACTCCTCTTCCTCAGCCTTTCCTTGAAATATTGATGTTCCCAGTGCTCTGTCCTTGGCATGTTTCTCTTATCAACATATTCATATTTCCTTATTGATCCTGTTTACTCTTGTCCCTTAACTAGTGGCAGTGTGTTGATGATTTCCAAATCTGAGGTTCCTGGCAAGAACTTTTCAGTCTGAATATCCAGCTGTGTACTAGGCTTCTCCATCTGGATGTCTCAGAGGAATCTCAAACTCAACATATCTTAGACTGAATTCATTCCCTACTCTCTCAAAACTCTTCTCCTTCTATTTTCCTTTGTCAGCAAATAATATTTAAATCTGTCTGAAGACTAAAAGTTGTTTCAGAAAGCATGAATTTCGGACCCTGGAGGTTGTTGTGGCTACTTATCAATCAGGTTGTCTAGATCAGAAACTTGGACACAAGCTTAAAAGACACTGGGTGTGGAACACGATCCATGGCACATGGCAGATACTGAGTAACTGTCAAATAAATGAATGGATGAAGTTGATGCTTGATATAACATTACATAAATTTCGAGTGTACATCATTATATTTCGACTTCTGTGTAGATTACATCATGTTCACCACGCGAAGGCTAATTACAACCCATCACCATACACGTGTGCCTAGTCACCCGTTTCACCCTCCTTCCTCCCCCCTTCCCCTCTGGTAACCACCAATCCAATCTCTGTCTCTATGTGTTTATTTGTTGTTGTTTTTATCTTTTATTTATGAATGAGATCATACAGTATTTGACTTTCTCCCTCTGACTTATTTCATTTAACGTAATACCCTGAGGGTCCATGCATGTTGTCACAGATGGCCAAATTTCATCGTTTTTTTATGGCTGAGTAGTTTTCCATTGTGTATATACACCAGATCTTCTTCATCCATTCGTCCCTTGATGAGCACTTAGGCTATTGTAAATAATGCTGCAGTGAACATAGGGATGCATATATATCCACACATTCATGTTTTCATGTTCTTTGGATAAATACCCAACAGTGGAAAGGCTGGATCGTATGGTAGTTCTATTCTTAATTTTTTGAGGAATCTCCATACTGTTTTCCATAGTGGCTGCTCCAGTTTGCACTCCACCAGCAGAGTATGAGAGTCTCCTTTCTCCACATCCTCTCCAACACTTGTTATTTCCTGTTTTGTTAATTACAGCCATTCTGATGGGAGTGAGGTGGTATCTCGTAGTTTCGATTTGTATTTCTCTGATAGTTAATAACGTTGAACATCTTTTCATGTGCCTCTTGGCAATCTGGATATCTTCTTTGGTGAAATGTCTATTCAGATCTTTTCCCCATTTTTTAATTGGGTTATTAGGTTACTTTTTTGTTGAGATGTATGAGTTCTTTATATATTTTGGTATTAACACCTTATCAGATATATGGTTCACAAATATCTCTTCCCCATTGGTAGGTTGTCTTGTCGTTTTCTTGATGGTTTCCTTTGTTGTGCAGAAGCTTTTTAGCTTGATGTAGTCCCATTTGTTTATTTTTTCTATTGTTTCCTTTGCCTGGTCAGACATAGTACTTGATAATATGCTGCTAAGACCAATGTAGAAGAGTGTACTGGCTATGTTTTCTTCTAGAAGTTTCATGGTCTTACATTCAAGTCTTTAATCTATTTTGAGTTAATTTTTGTGTACGGTGTAAGATAATGGTGTGCTTTCATTCTTTTGCATGTGGCTGTCCAGTTTTCCCAACACCATTTATTGAAGAGACTTTCCTTTTTCCATCGTATGTTCTTGGCTGCCTTGTCACAAAAGATGTATGGATTTATTTCTGGGCACTTGATTCTGTTCCATTGATCTGTGTGTTTGTTTTTGTGCCAGTACCATGCTGTTTTGATTACTATAGCTTTGTAACATATTTTGAAGTCAGGGAGTGTGATACCTCCAGCTTTGTTCCTTTTTCTCAGGATTCCTTTGGCTATTCAGGGTCTTTCGTTATTCCCTATAAATTTTAGGATTCTTTGTTCCATTTCTGTGAAAAATATTGTTAGAACTTTGATAGGGATTGCATTGAATCTGTAGATTGCTTTAGGAAGTATGGACATTTTAACTATGTTAGTTCTTCCAATCCAAGAGCATGGAATATCTTTCCATTTCTCTGTGTCTTCAATTTCTTTCAACAATGTTTTACAGTTTTCAGTGTACCTATTTTTCACCTCTTTGGTTAAGTTTATTCCTAGGTATTTTATTCTTTTTGTTGCAATTGTAAATGGGATTGATTTTTGTATGTTGATTTTGTATCCTGCAACTTGACTGTATTTATTTATTATTTCTAAAAGTTGTTTTTTGGATTCTTTAGGGTTTTCTATATATAAAAGTCATGTCATCTACAAATAGTGACAGTTTCACTTCTTCCTTTCCAATTTGGATCCCTTTTACTCTTTTTCTTGCCTGATTGCTCTGGCTAAGACTTCCAATACTATGTTAAATAAGAGTGGTGAAAGTGGGCATCCTTGTCTGCTTCCTGTTCTTAGAGGGATAGCTTTCAGTTTTTCTCCATTGAGAATGATATTAGCTGTGGGTTTGTCATATATGGCCTTGATTATATTGAGGTACTTTCCTTCTATACCCATTTTATTCAGAGTTTTGATCATAAATGGATGCTGTATCTTGTCAAATGCTTCCTCTGCATCTATTGAGATGATTATGTGATTTTTATTCTCCATTTTGTTAATGTAGTGTATCATATTGATTGATTTGTGGTGGTTGAACCATCTTTGCATCCCTGGAATAAATTGCACTTGATCATGGTGTATGATCTCTTTAATGTATTGTTGTATTCGATTTGCTAGTATTTTGTTGAGGATTTTTGCATTGATGTTCATCAGTGATATTGGTCTGTAATTTTCTTTTTTTGTGTTGTCCTTGTCTGATTTTGGTATCAGGGTAATGTTGGCCTCATAGAATGAGTTAGGAAGCTTCCTCTCCTCTTCAATTTGTTGAAAGAGTTTGAGAAGGATAGGTATTCAGTCTTCTTTCAGTGTTTGGTAGAATTCACCAGGGGAGCCATCTGGTCCTGGACTTTTATTTTTGGGAAGTTTTTGATTACTGTTTCAATCTCCTTACTGGGAGTGGTCTATTCAAATTCTCTATTTCTTCTTGATTCAGTTTTGGAAGGTTGTGTGATTCTAAGAATTTATCCATTTCTTCTAGATTAGCCAATTTGTTGACATATAGCTTTTTGTAGTATGTTCGTATAGTCTTTTGTATTTCTGAGGTGTCTGTTGATTTTTCTCCTCTTTCATTTATGATTTTATTTATTTGAGCCTTCTCTCTTTTATTCTTGGTGAGTCTACCTAAAGGTTTGTCGATTTTGCTTATCTTTTCAAAGAACCAGCTCTTAGTTTCATTGATATTTTTTCTATTTTTTTTAGTCTCTATTTCATTTATTTCTGCTTGATTTTTATTATTTCCTTCCTTCTACTGAATTTGGGATTTGCTTGTTCTTTTTTTAATTCTTTTAGGTGCACTATTAGATTGTTTATTTGATGTTTTCTTTGTTTGTTGAGGTAGGTCTGTATTGCTATAAACTTCCCTCTTAGAACCGCTTTTCCTGTATCCCATAGATTTTGGCGTGTTGCATTTTCATTTTCATTTGTCTCCAGGTATTTTTTGGTTTCTCATTTGATTTCTTCATTGACCCAATTATTGTTCAGTAGCACTTTGTTTAATCTCCATGTATTTGTGGCTTTTCAGATTTTCTTCCTGTAGTTGATTTCTAGTTTCACACTGTTGTGGTCAGAAAAGCTGCTTGGTATTGTTTCAATTTTCTTAAATTTATTGAGACTTGTTTTGTGGCCTAACATGTGATCAATCCTGGAAAATGTTCCATGTGCCCTTGAAAAGAATGTGTATTCTGCTGTTTTTTGATGGAATGTTCTGTATATATCTACTGTGTCCATCTGGTCAAATGTGTCATTTAAGACCAATGTTTCCTCATTGATCTTCTGTTTGGATATCTATCCATTGGTGTAAGTGGAGTGTTAAAGTCCCCTACTATTATTGTGTTGCTGTCTATTTATCCTTTGTGTCTGTTAATAATTGCTTTACGTATTCAGATGCTATATATTGGTGCACAGATGTTTATAAGTGTTACATCCTCTTGTTGGATTCTTCCTTTTATCGTTATGTAGTGCCTTTCTTTGTCTCTTATTACAATTTTTGTTTTAAAGTCTATTTTTTCTGGTGTAAATATTGCTACCCCAGCTTTCTTTTCATTGCCATTTGCATGGAGTATGTTTTTTTCATCCCTTTGCTTTTGGTTTGTGAGTTTTTTAAGTCTGAAGTGTGTCTCTTGTTTGCGGCATATATATGGGTCTTGTTTTTTTATCCAGTCAGTCACCCTATGCCTTTTGATTGGAGCATGTAGTCCATTGACATTTAAAGTAGCTATTGCTAAGAATGTACTTATTGCGATTATGTTACTTTTTTTCTGGGTGTTTTAGTGGTTCTTCTCTGTTCCTTTCTTCTTCCCTTGCTCTCTTCCCTTGTGGTTTGATGGCTTCTTTGGTATTATGTTTGAGTTCCTTTCTCTTAAGTATTTGTGTATTTATTATAGGTTTCTGGTTTGTGATTACCATGAAGTTCATATATAATAACTTACATATACAGCAATCTTTATTAAGTTGATGATCTCTTTAGTTTGACCTCTTGCTGAAAGCTCTACTCTTTTACTCCCCTCCTCTCACATTTTGTTTTTTATATCATATCTAACCTCTTTTTTTGTGTGTATGTGTATCTGCTACCCTCTTATCATGGAAATATATAATTTTAGTACTTTTGCCTTTTAACCTTCATATTAGCTTCATAGGTGGTTGATTTGCTACCTTTACTGTATATTTGCCTTTACCAGTGATTTTATTGCTTTTTAAAAATAATTTTCTTATTCCTATTTGTGGTCTTCTATTTTCCACTTAAATAAGTCCCTTTTGCATTTCTTGTAAGGTTGGTTTCTTGGTGATAAACTCCTTTAGTTTTTGCTTGTCTGGGAAACTCTTTATCTCTTCTCTGTTCTTAATGATAACCTTGCTGAGTAGAGTATTCTTGGCTGTAGGCTTTTCCTTTCAGCACTTTAAATATATCATGCCACTCCCTTCTAGCTTGTAAGGTTTCTGCTGAGAAGTCAGCTGATAGCCTTATGGGGTTTGCTTTGTATGTAACTTGCTGCCTTTCTGTTGTGGCTTTTAGGATTCTCTCTTGTTTAGTTCTTGACATTTTAATTATAATGTGTCCTGGTGTGGGCCTCTTTGGGTTCATCTTATTTGGTGCTCTCTGTGCTTCCTGTATGTGGATGTCTGTTTTCTTCCTTAGGTTGGGAAAATTTTCAGCTATTATTTCTCCAAATAGATTCGTTGCCTCTTTGTCTCTCTCTCACCCTTCTGGGATGTCTATGATGTGGATGTTAGAGCACTGATGTTGTTCCAGAGGTCCCTTGGACTGTCTTCCTTCTCTTTCATTCTTTTTTCTTCTATCCGTTCAGTTTGGGTGATTTCCTCTAGTCTTTCATCCAGCTCACTGATCCTTTCTTCTGTATCATCTATTCTGCTATCAAGTCCCTTTAGTGAAATTTTCATTTCCAGTATTGTATTCTTCACTTCTGATTGCTTCTCCTTTATATTTTCCAATTCTTTGATGAAGTTCTTGCTGAGTTCATCCATTCTTCTCCCAAGGTCAGTGAGCATTCTTATGACTATTAGTTTGTACTCTTTGTCAGGTAGATTGTTTATCTCTGTTTCATTTAGTTTTTCTTCTGGGGTTTTGCCCTGCTCCCTTACTTGGAACGTATTCCTTTGTCTCCTCATTTTGCCTCTTTCTCTGTGCTTATATCTATGTATGCAGGTCATCTATATCTCCTGATCTTGGAGAGGTGGCCTTATGTAAGAGATGCCTTATGAGGCCCATCAATGTGCTTCCCTCTCATCAAGAGTGTCCACTGTGTGTCCTTCTGTTGTGGCAGGGCTGCTTTTATGCAGGTGCCTGGGGAGACTAGGTTGTCCCCCTGGCTTGCTAGTTGTAATGCTCAGCTGTGTGGAGCTGCTATGGTCCCTTCAGTCACTTTATCTGGCATGGGGTGCCCCAGCACAGTTGACTGCAAGGTCTAATAGCACATTCCTATTGCAGTTTTTCTTTTAAGTGAGTAGGCCCCCAGCATGGCTGGGTAGTAAGATCCGGGCTTACAATTGCTGTAGGCTTCCAGCCTTCAAGGCTGTTGTTAGCTGTCTAAGGATTGCAGCTGAGCGGGGCCAGCCCCAGGCATGGGAGCACCCAACTGTTTCAGGCTTTGGAAGATGGGGTTGATCTTCTATGTGACTGTTTGAGAAGCATAAGTCTGCTGCAGCTGACAAGCCTTACCACTCACAGGTCCACACACCCCATCAACACAGTCCTGCCCCTTGTACACACCCTGTCCCACAGAGGCAGACCCACTTGCCTGGCTACAGAGGTTCAAGGTACTCTGCCTACTTGGGCCTACCAGTTGTCTGAGGACTTGCTGTTGGGTGGGGCCAGTCCCTAGGGTGGGCTGCCTGCCCTGTCTGAGCTGGATTAAATTGGTGCTCTAGTGGGTGGGACAGACCCCTGTACTAATAAGCCTGGGGAAGAACTCCAATGGTGTCTTCCAGCGTCTGTGTCAGCATGCCTATACTAGGTCACAAGAATGGCTGCTGCCAACGTCTCAGTTCCTGGGGAGGTCTCACCTCTCACCCAGATGCACCCAGAGTCTATCAAGTGAGTCTCTTTTCACCAAAGGACTGTGCACCTTTCTTTCTGGTGATTTTATGTTGCTTTTCAAAAGAGATGAATTTGTGCATGGGCCCTTTAAGAACAGGCTTTTCCCCCCTGACATTTGATAGCTTTTCTGGGAGTATTCCTTGTTGTCATCAATAGCTGTCAAAGCCAGATATTATGACACTTGTCTTGGTTGTGCTGAGTCAAAAAGCTGCTTATTCTGGTAATGCTCCCCCACTCAGTCCCCCAACTCCTCCAGGGAAGGCTTCGTACCTTAAGATTCTTCCTGGCTGGCCCTGAAGCACTGCGGGTCAAGGGTGGCTTTTTTTCTCTCTTCTGAAAGGAATTTCTGCCTCTCCCACCTCAGTCAGCCCTGGTCTTTTTTGTGAGGGTTCTTTTTATCCAGTTTTTAGTTCTCTCTCAGGGGTAATCATTCCAAGAGTAGTTATAAATTTGTTGTGTCCGTTTGAGGAGGTGAGTTCAGAGTCTGCCTATACTGCCATCTTGACACCATCCTGCATGTTCTTTTAGCTTTGAGTGTGCAGTTATTATGTGGAAAACCTACTTTGTGTTTATACTGAGCTTTATAGGCAGTAAAAAGAGTGAGGAGTCAGCCTTTGCCTTGAAAGAGCGTTTGACATAGTTGCCCACAGTGTCACTGTGTGTGCTGTCTGGTCCATCGTGATGCTTATAGAAAAACATTTTAAACCACCCTAGATCCAAGATTAATGCCTGTAACACTTTGTTTTTCCTGCTGAATTTCTGTAGTTTCATGATCTTGGAAACTCTTTTTGGTGTTTTGATGAATATATCATTCAAGTAATGTCAAGAGTCTTCTATTTAGTTGGAGCCACTGGGGCCCTATTTTTGGGTACTTGTACATCTTTGATTTACATCTGTTAATGCATCCACGTATTGTAATGAAATTACTTATTTGTTTGCCTTAGTCACTAGATTCTATGATTCTTGAGGGCAGGGAGTGTTCTTTGCCTATTTCCTGGCACATTGTTGTCCCTTAGTAAATGTTCATTGGGGGATGAAGGAAGAAAGAAAGGGAGGAAGACAGGAAGAAAAGCTTCCTTGTCTTCCATCTCCTGAACTTACAATTTTTTCAAATAAGAGACTAATTAGTCTGAAATATCTTTTAAAAGAATGGTTTTACTATATTATCCATAGTGTGTTTCTTTTTGACAGGGAGATTTTGTGGTGATTTGCTTCAGTAGATCCCCAGTTACATTTAAAAAATAGATATGTATAGCGAGATGACATAGTTACACTGTGACCATCTTCTTAATCCTCCATGAATTTTTAAAAATGATAGATGTGGGCCTGTGGCCAATTTCTTTGTATTATAATAGATTTATATCTTTATTCTTACTTAATCTCGGTATTGTCAGTATGCACTGCATGAAAAGGAAAGAAAAGATGTCCTTTAAAGTATCTTGTGAGGGGCCAGCCCTGTGGCCAAGTGGTTAAGTTCATGTGCTCCTCTTAGGCGGCCCAGGGTTTTGCCAGTTCAGATCATCGGCATGGACCCAGCATCATTCATCAAGCCATGCTGAGATGGCGTCCCATATAGCAGAACTAGAAGGACCTACAACTAGAATATATAACTATGTACTGGGGGGCTTTGGAGGGAAGAAGAAGAAAACAAAAATGTTGGCAACAGATGTTAGCTCAGGGCCAAGCTTAACAACAAAAAAAAGAAAAAAAAGTATCTTGTGAAATTTTTGTCTTTTTCGAGGGTGCCTTTCTCAACTTTTCATTGCAAAGGGAATGTCACGCAGCAGAAGTTTTGTGTTATTGCTCCAACTTTGTTCTAGTCACAGCTGTAGTTTTCCTTCAATACCATCAAAGTACAGGGGCTATGTTTCAGAATTTGGAATTGTTCTGTCCTATAAAATCTTAGCAGAGTGGAGCTCAAAAATTGTGCATGGAAGGTTTGCTTACTTATATTGTCTTAATTCTCTTGTCAAATACTATAGATCATCTGCATGAGTCAGCTATCAGTAGAGAGATAATGATTAATAAAACAATAATAGCAGTGATTAATAGTAAAAAAAATAACTAAAATAATACAATATATAATTAGAGAGACCATGTGACACCTTAAATGTTGTGAGTCATAGCAAAGTGAATAATATCATGTTCTTAGGTTGTAAACCACTTATCAGTTCTAAAATATGGATCAATCCAAAAAAATGCTACATCAGCCTAAGTATAAAACTAAGAATAAACATAGTTTTAAAAATCGTTGGTACAAAATGTTCTCGGGTAAAGCCATAATAAAGGGCCAACAGCCAAGGTAGTCTGCTGCCTGATAAAGCCCATATTGCAGTTGGGGTTTATAGCTCTCGGTGGTCCCTATTTAGTAAATGCTACAGAGAAGTAATAAACAAATACATAACTCTGGTGGAGTAAAGGGGGAAATGGAAGAACATAAAAGCAGAGTGATCTATCTCAGGAACCTGGCTGACTTGATGGATAAGTTGGACAAGTTTCAAAACTAGTATTTCTTTCATGTTTTGGCAACGTTTCAGAAGAAGGCGCATCTTTACACTAGCTGCATCACTGGGAGATTTCTTTCCTCAAAGAGATTGTCTGAAGTACTCACCCAGTGTGATGCTAATGACTTAATATCTGATTCTCTTGACTTTAAAAATACTTTTGCTTATAATTATGGTGATGATAACACTGGTCTCTGACATATGGTTTCCTTTGTTCAGCATTTAAAAAAGGGCTAGCAATTATTTCAAGCCTCAAGGGTGCTATTAAGTCTTACCCTAGGGTCATTGGAATGGCAATTTTCTCTGGCTTCCAGAAATCACCATCACAACAAGACAAACAGGAAGACAGTGATGGTGCTTGTAAAGAACTTGGAAAGCTGAACAATATAGGCATTGTCTTAGAGTTTTAATTTACTTTGTAGATGTGTGCTTATATTGCAAACTTATTTTTATTATACACCTCAGGCTCATATCTATTATACAGGTGCTATCAGTTATGAATAGAATATATTAACAAAAACACTTATTAGAAAAGACCTGTTATTTATTTAAAAACATCTATTTCTTGTGCTGTTTTACAAGTCTAATTTACCACTCTTCTATTTGGCCCGATTTTTTATTATAATCCCTATAGTCTTACAAAACTCTTACTAAATGCATATTTAAGGCACAGAAACCCTGCAGAGCAAGGTGAAACAGGTGGTCATTATTTTACCAATGGTGTGTGCAGGTGTCTGTGTGGTGCACTTGAGAGGCATCTCAGTGATCACTTAGATCATAGACTTCGGAATCAGACAGCTAAGATCAGAGTTCTAACTCTATTGCTCACTACCTGTGTGATATTGGCCAAATCACCCAGCTTCCACAAAAACCAAGTTATGGCCAGTTTTGTTTAATCTATGCCGCCACACACTCGTCTATGCCTAGATTAGAAGGTCCAAGATATCTATCATTTCTCCTGAAAATATTTCAGCATTTCTCTAAAAGAAGAATGAATCTTTTAAAAATTTTTATATGTTTTGGATATTAAACCCTTATCAGATAAATTTTTATATGTTTTGGATATTAAACCCTTATCAGATATATGATTTGGAAATATTTTCTCCCGTGGGATAAGTTGCCTTTTCATTTTGTCGATGGTTTCCTTTGCTTTGTATAAGCTTTTTAGTTTGATGTAGTCCCACTTGTTTGTTTTTGCTTTTATTGTCTTCACTTTTGGTGTCAAATCCGAAAATCATTGCCAAGACTGATGTCAAGGAGCTTACTCACTATGTTTTCTTCTAGGAACTTTGTGGTTTCAGGTCTTATGTTCAAGTCTTTAATTCATTTTGAGTTTATTTTTGTGTATGGTGTAAGATAAGGGTCCAGTTTCGTTCTTTTGCATGTGGCTGTCCAATTTTCCCAATACCATTTATTGAAGAGACTGTCTCTTCCTCATTGTGTGTTCTTGGCTCCTTTGTTGTAAATTAATTGACCATATATGCATAGGTTTATTTCTGGGTGCTCTATTCTGTTACATTGGTCTATTTTTATGCCAGCACCATGCAGTTTTGATTGCTATAGCTTTGTTATGTAGTTTGAAATCAGGAAGCATGATGCCTCTACCTTTGTTATTCCTTCTCAAGGTTGCTTTGGCTATTTGGGGGTCTTCTGTGGTTCCATACAAATTTTAGGGTTGTTTATTCTATTTCTGTGAAAAATGCCATTGGAATTTTGATAAGGACTGCATTGAATCTATATATTGCTTTGGGTAGTATGGACATTTAAAAAATATTAATTCTTCCAATCCATGAGCATAGACTATCTTTCCATTTATTTATGTCTACCTCAATGTCTTATAATAAGACATTATATACTGTGTATAAGACATTATATGCTATATGTAAATGTATATATATGTGCATATAAATGTATATATGCATAAATATGTTTATATACATATATAGGTGTGTATGTATATAAAATAAATGTGTATATATGCGTGTGTATATACGCATACATACGCATATGTATATAAAGAACTCCTACAACTCAATAGCAAAAAACCACACCATCCAATTGAAAATGGGCAAAGGAATTGAGTAGACATTTTTCCAAAGAAGACATACAAATGGCCAACAAAGACACGAAAGGTACTGGATGTCACTAATTATCAGGGAAATGTAAATGAAAACCACAATGAGATACCACTTCATATTTTAGAATGGTTATCATCAAAAAAGACAAGAAATAACAAGTGTTATCAAGGATGTGGAGAAAAGGGAACTCTTGTGCACTGCTGGTGGGAATGTAAATTTGTGCAGCCCCTGTGGAAAACAGTATGAAGGTTCCTCAAAAAAATAAAAATAGAAATAGCATATGATTCAGCAATCCTACTTCTGGGTGTATATCTGAAGGAATCGAAATCACTATCTCACAGAGGTATCTGCACCCCCATGTTCATCGCAGCATTATTTACAATGGCCAAGACATGGAAACACTCTAAGTGTCCATCGAGGGATGAATGAATAAAGAAAAGGTGCTATGTATGTATACAATGAAATATTCTTCAGCCATAAAAACAAGGAAATCCTGCCATTTGTGACAACATGGATGGACCTTGAGGATATTATGTTAAGTAAAATAAGTCAGACACAGAAAGCAAGTACTACATGATTTCACTTATATTTGGAATTGAAAAAAAACGAACTCATAGAGACAGAGAACAGGTTAGTGCTTGCCCGAGGCAGAGGTTTGGGGTGAGGGAAATGGGTGAAGGTGGTCAAAGGTACGAACTTCTAGTTATAAGATAAATAAATTCTGGGGATCTAATGTACAGTGTTAACAACACTGTATTGTGAGTTTGAAAGTTGGTAAGAGAACAGATCTTAAAAGTTCTCATCACAAGAAAAAAGAATTTGCAACTCTGTGAGGCGATGGATATTAACTAAACTTATTGTGGTAATCATTTCACAATATATACATATATCAAATCATTCTGTTGTATACCTTAAACTAATACAGTGTTATATGTCAAAAAATTTATTACAATAATATTGTCACATCTAAAAAATTAATGTTTAATTCCTAAATGTTATCCTAGAGTATTTAGGAAATGATTCCTAAATATTATCAAATATCCAGCAGTCAGTGTTCAAATTTCTTGTGATGAGAACTTTTAAGATCAGGATCTTAAAACAATATATATAGATATTTTGGATCAGGATATATAGAGAGAGTTTATTTGAATCAGGATCCAAAAGAAGTCCATGCATTCATTGGTTGATCTCTCTCTCAAATATTTTTTAACCTGTGTTTCTTCTCCGTCTTGTTTTTCCTTCTTCCTTCTTAGTTTATCAGTGGAAGAAATCAAATCATTTGTCCAGTAGATTTTCTATAGTCTGGATTTTGCTGATTGAATCCTTCCTATGTTTTTAACCCATTTATCTGTTCCCTGTATTTTTGGTAAATTGGTAGTTCAAGCTAGAAGCATGGTCATATTCAATTTAGATTTTTTTTGGCAAGACTACTACATAGATGGTGTCCTATGCTTGCATAACATCTAATTGTCACTCTTTCTTGTTGTTAATAACCATTGATGCTCAGTGCCTAGATCTATTAATTCATGAGGGGTTACTAAATAGTGATATAACATGTTCCTTTTTTTATTTATTGGCTATACTACTCCCATAAAAACAAATTTCTCCTTGTCAACTATTTGCTTGCACAGAGGTACAGTGTAGGAAAGGCAGGATAAAAGTATAATTTTGTAAAAACTTTACAAATTTTCAAATAATATTAGTTGCATTTTTAGCACCTTTCAAAGGTGACTAATGAGTTTTTTAAAAAGTATGATTATGAACTCTTGGTTCATGTATTTCATATATTTCAATCCATTGCGGATATTATTCTTATTGATGCTCAAGTTGTCCTGTCTCTGGTCAGTAAGAACCTTTTCAGGTTGTCTCATGAGTGTTTTTGAACAACGCTATTTTGAGTGTGACAAGATGTCTCAACTTTATCTTATGCTTTTCCTGCCCCAAACCTGGAAGAAACTATTTTCTCAAGAAGCCTTGGTTCCTTTTAGTAGGAGATGGCATTTGGAACTACAATCCGGGAACCAGCGATGGCCATTGCTATCAGGTTGGATGTTGTTTCAAAGCTTTCCAGTGTCCAGTACTAGGAAATATGAACTTTTCAGATAAGTTTTTTATTATAAATTCACAATAATACCTCCAATTAAAGTTTAGGACTATAGAGTTTTTACTTAATGCCTTTGATTTTTATGTCTGTATCTTCTCCCATGCTGGAAGGCCTGGTTACCAATGACACAATATAATTATTCATTTGTTTCATTAGACAATGCACACACAAGTTTCAGGATGACAATACCAAGACTACCACCAACAAATGAGTACTGAAAACATCTAATATTAGTTAATAGTTACTGTGGTCATGCTACATAGAATCATTGGTTTCATATTGCTTTTAGCTTTTAGAGTTTTTTTAAATTAAATTTTTCATTACATAAAATATTTGTATCTAAAAACACAAGGCATATGCAGAGAAGTCTAGTTTCTATCCCTGTCCCCTTCACCCTCTACCCTGCCTGCCCCTATAGGGAACTGTTAAAAATTTTGGCTTATTTAATTTTTTTTTGGCGAGGAAGATTGGCCCTGAGCTAACATCTGTGCCAGTCTTCCTCTGTTTTGTATGTGGGACGCCACGACTGCATGGCTTGATGAGCAGTGTGTAGGTGTGTGCCCTGGACCTGAACCCACAAACCCTGGGCCACTGAAGTGGGGCATGCAGACTTAACCACTGAGCCACTGGGCCGTCCCTTGGTTTATTTCTTTTATTAAAAAAAATAAGTAAATACATGTGTATATTTATATCCCCACCTCTTAGATAAATGGTAGCAGGTAGGATATTCTGCATATTTTCTCTCCATTGGTTTTTTTTCACTTACTATTTCTGGAGATCACTCCATTGTAGCAAATAGAGATTCCTAAGCCCTTTTCACAGCTGCGTAGTACTTCATTTGGTGGATGTAACATAGTCTATTTAGTCAGTTCCTATTGATTGCCATTTGGGTTTCTCAAAGAAAAATAATAGTTAACATGATTAAGTGGAGATTAAAGGCTTTATTCAGCTGATGTGCATTGGGAAGCACTGAAGACCAAATAATCCCCTGTGCTGTGTCAGGTCTGGAATTTTACTGTGTGAGGAGAAGCGAGGAGCACACATCCTTGAGGAGTGGCCATGATGCTTCACCTCTTACTGTAGTGGAACTTGTGGTTGGAATAGGTGGAAGTGGTTCCGGTTCTTCCTGCCTCTCTTTTTGGACCACAGCTGTGATCTCCTCTGGCCATTGCCAGAGCAGTTCTGGAAAGAGCTATGTTTCCATCCTTGCAGTTTGTTAAGGTCCAGGGGAGCGGGGCAGGAGAAGATAGTAAACGAGGGGGAAAGAGAAAGAGAAGAGAAAAAAGGGGAAGGAAACAAAAGGTGAGTGAGGGAAACCGAGCTCATTTTAGTCCATTGATAAGTATTTCCATTCCAATGCTACAAAAATGGCCTTTTGTCTTTTTTGCCAGTATTACTTTGGGATAGATTCCTAGATATGAAATTGCTGAATTATAGGCTAAAAGCACATGTAATTTTGCCAAATTTCCCTACCAAATTTTACCAAATTTCCCATTTTCTGTTAACACCAGCAATATACGAAGTGCACGTTGTTTTACCAAATACCAAAAGAATATGTTGTCAAATTTTTGCATTTATGCCAGGCTGATAGGTTGGAACTGGTGTTTCAGTGTAGCTTTAATTTGCATTAGAGAGACAAATTTTTTTTTTAAATGAAAGATGCATAAAAGAAGATGAAACAAAAGATGAGAAAATCAGAGGATTGCTATTGTAGACATATTTCTTTGCAGAGGGATTTAGCCAGTATCCTTCCTAGAGGGCATGCGTGATACCCGTCCCTAAACATCCTGCGAAGTCAGAATCCAGATAATTTTTGTTAATAATATGGAAGAAAGAGAAAGAGTGACTTTAGTAAGCTTAAGCAACCACCAATTTAAAAAACCTTAGCCCACTAGGCAAAATGTTAAATTCTGGGTCCCAAAGCGATAATTTTGGGACAGACTTCCTTAATTTTCTGTTAGAGAAAGACAAAACTGACTTCCCGCTTTTCTTTAGTACTATTATCAAGACTGTATTTTAGCCTGAATTATCTGTGGAAGAAAATGACCTTTCCAGAAAGTGAGTATCTTAGTTTGGGAAGTGTTAATAGTGAGCACCATTAACTCTAAAAAAGTATTAGGCTGCTTAGATTTAATTTTTGTTCTCATAGGAAAGAAAAACAATTCCATTATTTCTGAGCACTGTATGTCTTTTCCCTTTGCCTCAGTAATCTCAAAGAGAAAAATTAAGGAAACATACAAACTTGATCTGTAATGTCCATATTTTGCTGAGAGATTGCATGAGCATAGTGGATAACAGGTCAAGATGGTGGAGAGTTTTGATTACAAAGCCAAAGCATTTAGATGCTTCCTCGTAGGCACAGTGAAGTGGTTGGACAGGTTTGATCTGAGGAAGAATGTGATAGGATGTCACTCAGGAAGATAAATGACCTCAGAGAGTCTGTAAGATGGTGAGCACAAAAGGCAGAGCCATTGGTTAAGACACTCTTGGAGTAGTTCTGGCCTTGCTGGTGAGGAACTAAATTAATGTGATGTCAGTGGGAAAGGGAAGGAAGGAGAAAAGAAAAGAAATAATAGAATTTGCAATAGATTGCTTATGGGGGGTGAGGAGACTTAAAGATGTCTTCATGGTTTCAAGGCTGGAAGAACGATGGAACCATGAGTACGCTTCGAAAGTGAAGAGTGTGAGCTACTCTGGAGGGGGGAAGATGATGATTATGATTTCAGACATAGTAATTTTGAGATAATATTGGGACCTCCAGGTGGTAACATCCAATAGGAAACTGGAAATTGGCAGCTAGCTTTCAAGAGAGACATCAGGGCTGAAGATAACTGTTTGGAGTTTTCTACACAGAGCAAGTACGTGGGAATATGAGCGATATCTGAAGGAGAGTGCAGAGAGTCAAGGCTCAGCTTTGGGAAGGCTCATGCTTTGGGTACATGAGGAAGGAGGAAGAAAGTAAACACAGAAGGAGCAAATCGTCAGATAGGAGTTGGCTTAGTGTGGTGTCGCTCAGGCTAAAGGACGTGTAGGTGAAGCTCTCAAATATAGCAGAGAGGTTAAAAGCAGGTGAAGACTGAGAAAAAAGCCATCATATTCTGAAATTACAAATTAATCAGGATAGAGACTGAGAAGGCTTGTCACCTGAAGATAGAAATGAAGCTTAGCCCTTCTCCATAAGGACACTTTATATGACAAAATACCTCGTTATAATTGAAAAAATTATTTCCCCCAAGATATCGGGGAAACGGTATTAGACTCTTGGGGCCCTGCATTCCAATTTCAGCCTTGCCGTTAGCCAGCTTTGTAACCTTGGGCAAATTATTTAATTTCTCTGGACCTCATCTGGAAAATGAGCTGTTGGAGGAGCACGGGCTTTATGACTAGTACTCTTCCTACCAGCAGTACACTGTGAAATCACCAGCACTTGTTTAGAGAGCCCTTTGTACCAGGCCTTGTACTAATTACTTTATACCTATTCTTTCATTATGTGATACTTAATATAAAATTTCATGATTTCGGGGCTGGCCCCGTGGCCGAGTGGTTAAGTTCGTGCACTCCGCAGCAGGCGGCCCAGTGTTTCGTTAGTTCGAATCCTGGGCGCGGACATGGCACTGCTTATCAGACCACGCTGAGGCAGCGTCCCACATGCCACAACTAGAAGAACCCACAACGAAGAATACACAACTATGTACCGGGGGGCTTTGGGGAGAAAAAGGAAAAAATAAAATCTTTAAAAGAAAAAAAAATTCATGATTTCATCTGAAATGCATCAGAAGCACTAACACTTGGAAACTACTTTGAATTAACCAAGATTATGTCTGAAAATTTTCCCAGTTGATTAACTTTTCCAATTGATTAATTGCTGGGTGGATTTAAAAATGAATAATAATTATCTTAAATCTTGAGTGAATCATGTGTGTATTAATATCTAAGACGTGAACCCCGGCTAGATTTAAAACAGAAATTCCCATGGGAAGGAGACTTGCATTTTTAGGTATATTTCTTCCACTAAAGACAGACGTGCTCATTAAGAAACTAAATGAAAGATTTTTTATAAAAAAACTCAATGCCTCAATCAGGCTGCCTGGCTTTTGTTTGCAAGTTCCAGCGCAATAATGTCCTGAGTTATAAAAATGTATCTTCAGTTCTCTGGGAACAAAATAGATGTTCTCAGGTTTGAGAGCTGGTGAGAAATTAAGTGAAACTTTGGCTGCCCTTCAAAAACCTCGTTTACCAAATCGCTGATCAATGGACTCAGCTCTTACTAAAACTTCCAAGGGAGAGCCCTAGACAGAAGGATCCGTGGCATAAGCACAGATGTTTTTTGAACCGTACTTGTGAAAAACAAATCAAATACTAGATTTCTTATTCCTCTCTCTTTGATTGCCCGAAATAAGACTATTCATAACATTTTCATTTGCTCTGTTTTCCAAAATTAAATTAGATCTCAGCTCTGATTATAGAAGCATCTGTTGAAGCGAAACTTCTTTTAATGAAGTCATGGGAAAGAGTTAAAACGCAACTTTTCCCTGCTTCTCCTTGCCCCCAATCCTTGTGTTTTTAATATACCCCTTGAAAGAAATACGACATGTTAATACAAGTGGTGATTCCTGATGTCCATTTCTCACTTTGCCCAGCTTTTTGAAGATCCATTGCAATGATGATAGGCCAGCAAGAGATTTCCGCTCCTTGGAAAACAAACAGGTCTATTTGCCATACTTAAATAACAGCTTCTCTCTAAAAGCATCTGTCTTTGAATGCAGATTTTACAAATGAAAGAGGACATTCTGTGGGTTCTCACATTTCCGTGACTGCTCATTTGGTTTCAACAAATCGTCTTTAAATAGGTAAGACACCTCCCTGAAAATGAGAAGGAAGGTCAAAGAAAAACTCGAACCACTGTGAGTGATACCATGAGAAAAGTGAGAGCGATGCTTGTGTCTGGCCCTGAAGATAAGGAGTCGAGAACAAAGAAATGGTTCTTTTAAACAGCCATGGCATCTTAATAACAGCTCCCCAAACTGCCGTTAGCTGTTCTGGAGATAAACAGATTCTTGCGGCCAGATAAAAGACCAGCTCCCAAGAGCAATGGAAAGTTGTGATTCGTGTTTTCTTCTAGTGTTGGGAGGTTTTGTCTGGAATTGTGGCTCTTTTTGACAGAATTTCAATGTAGCCCTGAACATACATCTTCATATTTCTTGTGAAAGATCCTTGCTTCCTCATATGTTGCTCCGTTTGGAGACAAGCTGGGTTACGTTTTGATAGTCAAGTAGAAACTCTTTTCCTGTCATTGAGATCTTTGCATTGTTGTCCTAACTTTCACTGGTTCTGTGTTCCAAGCTCCTATGCGCACTCAGCCTGTTAATGTGCTTAGACTTCTCCGCGTTCTCCAAACACTCTATTTGTCTCCTGGATTCTTCGTTCACACTGCATCTTTTACTGCAATGCCTCCTTCCTTCATTTCTGCCTTTGGAGAAATCTTCCCCTTCCTTAGACCTTAAATAAAAGCTGAACTTTTTTTCTTTTCTTTTGATAGAATGCCATATAGAGACATGCATATAGTAGAAGCAAAATTCTCTTAGTTGACATCTAAATCTTTTCACATCATAAGATGTCGTTAAGACTTCAAAAGCCAAGGAGGAATCCCAGTGAAGTGGACAAGGCATGTTTGTGGGGACTGGAGAAAGGCTGCGATGGATTGGGCATTTCAGTGCCCGGAGTTCATATAGGATATTGTTGGGGAAATATAACTCAAAACAGCATCTCCTCCCAACTTAGAAACCCTCTCCACAATAACAGAGAGAAAGAAAACGGTTTTGTTATTGAATAAGGATTAAACCAGAATGTGATGTGCATCCCAGGCAATCTAAGAGATTGTAAAGACAGAATGAAATCTCACTCTTTTGTATGGCGAAGCAGATAAAAATATCATATATGTCTTCTCCAGATAAACAATAACCAGTCCTCAAGGATGGGGAGTTGGCAGTACCGCTTGTCAAGCACAGTTCATCCTGTATTCACTTGGTAAGTGGGTGACCTTCTGTGTTAGCTCATTGACTTTGTCCCACCAGAGTTTGGCTCCTCCCCTCCCACAGACACGGGGAAAGAGGGACGCTGTCTCCCTTGAGGTTTACATTTCAGAGGTGGCTCCCAGGTCCTTGAGAAAGACATTCCTGGGTCTGAAAGCCAGCAAGAGGCTTATTTAGCTTTTAAAAAGATTTACGTATATTTCAAAGAGACAGAGAAAGACCTTACAATGACAAGTTTTCTAAGATAAATTCTCTAAGAAAAGGGATGGGCAGGGGAGGGAAGCTGTCTCTTCCCTTATTTTCTTCTTCTTTTTTTTTTTTTTTACTAGTTCCAATATTTTTAACTTTTCTTAATATGCAGAAGAGTGAGCCTCTCATTCATTGTGCTGTTGTTGTAGTTACACGTTTAGACCTTCTCACTCTAAAGCTCTTTTCTTTTCTGGCAGCATTTTATACAACAGATTGTTAATTTTTTATTCTGTTAAAATACACGTGACATAAAACTTACTATCTTAACCATTTTTAAGTGTACATTTCAGTGGTATTAGGTACATTCTTATTGCTGTGCAGCCATCACCACGATCCATCTCCAGAATGCTTTTTATTCTGCCAAACGGAAACTCTGTCCCCATTAAACAATAACTCCCCTGGCCCTCTCCCCCGGGCCCCTGGCAACCACTAGTCTACGTTCCTTTCCTTTTTTTAAAAAAAAAAAATCTCTCCTTTTCCCCCTTGCCCCAGGCTCTGGTAACTACTATTCTGCTCTCTGTTACTATAAGTTTGACTTAAAAAAAAAATTATATCTACACACACACACACACATATTCCACATATAAGTGAGATCATGCAGTATTTGTCTTTCTGTATCTGGCTCATTTCATTTAGCATAATGTCCTCGAGTTTCTTCCATGTTGTCACAAATGGCAGGATCTTCTTCCTTTCTAAGCCTGAATAACATTTATATATATACACACACACACACCCCCACCCACCCACCACATTTTCTTTGTTCATCTATTGATGGACATTTAGGTTGTTTCCATATCTTGGCTACTATGAATGATGCTGCAATGACCATGGGAGTCTAGATGTCTCTTTGAGATAGTGATTAACCCTTTCCTTTTGATTTGTATTTGCCTTTACAATACCATCCTGAGAGCAACAAGACTCATTTCAGACCTCTCTCACAGATAAGTAAGAGACACAGAAGTGGTCAGGGCCACACCTGCAGGAGATGGAGCTCCTCGCCGCTCATGAGCACATGCAGCTGATTGTATTGAAGGAGTCAGAAACTGCAGTAAGAGTTTGTACCTTTCTCCTCTGGCACATTCTTTTCTGTCGTATATTAGAGTTACTTATGTGCATGCTTCATCTCCTTTGCATGACTTGGAGCCCCTGGATGGCAGGCAAAAAACAATTTCTTATTTTCTAGCTCGTTCATGTTTAGCAACATGTGTTTGGTATTTACTGTGATGGGTACCGTGCTAAGGCTGGGGAAACAACAATGAGAATGGAGGGATCACAGTTTATTTGGAGATACCAAGTACTTGCAATGCAACTGGATGGGGCCTTTAAGAGAAATATGAACCAAATGCTCTGAGAGCTCAAAGAAGTGAGTAACTACCTGAAAGATTCTGGAAAGAGTCTCTTAGAAGGTGTGATGGTTAATTATATATGTCAATTTGAGTGGGCCAGGGGGTGCCCAGATTAAGCATTGTTTCTGGGTGTGTCTGTGAGGGTGTTTCCGGGTGACATTAGCATGTGGGTCGGAGGATTCAGCACACTGCCCTCCCCATTGTGAGTGGACATCGTTGGGGAGCCTCAGTAGAACCAAAGGCTGAGGAAGGAGGAATTCGCCCCTTCTTCTCTGCCTCATCGTCTGAGCTGGAACATCTCTATCATCTTCCGCTGCCCTGGGACTGGGATTTCTGCATCAGCTCCCTGGTTCTCAGGCCTTTGGACTTGGCCTGAGTTACATCACTGGCTTTCCTGATCTCCACCTTGCAGACAACAGATTGTGGGACTTCTCAGCTTCCGTAATCATAAGAGCCAGTTCCTCACAATATATCTCCTTTTATATCCTATTGGCTCTGTTTGTCTGGAGAACCCAGGCTAATACAGGAGGTGACATTGAGCCCTGGTGGAAATCTCTTCTGTCAACTGCCTACCTGCATACTCATAGACATATCGACTTTTTTTGGGTACCTAATCATCTTCTGGGATCATAGAGCTGTTGGGAAGAGAAGAAAGACCAAGAGAGACATCCTTGGTGGGGGAAAGAGCAGCTGCAAGGCTAGGTTCCCAGGAGGTTTTCGAAAAGGACTTCAGATATAGCCTTAACACCAACCACTTTGCCTCTCCGAGCTCTAAAAACACGGGACTTGTTCCAGACCTGGAACACAGAGGATGCTCAGTACTTATTTCTTGAGCGGAATGACTAGGGTAAGGCTAGAGAGGTGAGAAGAGACGCTTGAGGACCTGGGGCTCTAGGGGCAGGGCGTCCAAGGACTGCAGGAGCAGGCATATATGGGGAAGCCAAGAGCATCAACAGTGTCTCCCTCTCCTGCTTTACTTTGCTTGCACGGAGCTTAGTTCAAAAGCTGGGACTTGATAGAAAATGCAAGCGTATTACTCAGATTCTGCCATAAAAAATATTTATTGTGGCTTTCTGTTAAGACAACTTGGAGTTCTGACGCTCAAAGGAGCAGACTGTTCCTTTTAGAATATTTCTTTCTGAGTTATAATTCCTAAATGGGGGAGATGCACCCTACAAGACACTGAAGAATTTTATAATGCTCAGTAATTCACCATCGTCTTCTCAGTCCATGGGGCAGTGCTGCTGGCAATGATAGCATGAATATTTTTATTAATGGCCATTACGTTGAATGTTAGTTTCTTCAGGATTATTAAAATCCTTTGTTTATTTATTTGTTTCTGTTTTATTCTCCCCTGAACCTACCTTTTGGCAAGTGATTGACTATAGAACCACATGAGCCAATTCTTTAAGGAAACAACTTGAGCATTTATAAAATGTCTTTTAGCCACATCTAATGCATTTGCAGAAACAGAAGAGTTCGTCAGGGCTATGTGAAGTTACACTGGGACAGGAAGAAATTATGTTTCTTCTATAATGAGTCTTTTGACAGCCTGAACTCTCATATAATTTTTTTAGAACTCCTTATGGAATTAAGATTTTGGTTGTCATACCTGTATAAGACGTAAAGTTATTACCTTTTACTTCTAAACCGACATATTTCAATTAAAGATGAACATTTCCTTTTTCTTGCTGTAAATGAGTTGAAGAAGGAATCGAACGCTTTCTGTCTTCCAGAGTCTTTTCCTTTCCATCTGCACTGGGTCTTTAGATTGGGATTGGATGTACACGAAACTTAAGTGGTGGAAATAATTAAGAGATTAACATTCTGTTCTGCTTTTAACTAGATATCTTATCTTTACCATCCTGCCTTGGAAACAAAAGTTGAGAAAATAGCCATTTGCTATTAAAAAAAATCCCAAATAAGCCCAGTTACATTTTCACAACTATGTCTTAATAACTGAGCTGAATAGGAAGGAACTGAATCTGAAGAACAGAGACCCGGGTCTAAGATGCACTATGCAGATTTAAGGGGACATAGCAATTTAAGAGTCCTTTGTCTAAGGAGTTTAGCTTATAGATTTGAGACTTACTTCACTCTGTAAATAGGTTCTTGTATGCTAATAAATTGTGAGGAGCTCACCAGGAGAATGACTGGCTCAGCTCTCTAGTTGTTTTCTTTAGGTACTGGGCATCCTTCCCTCAGTAGACTAATTCTAATAGAATATGTTCTTATGAAATATTATATGAAGAATTACATTTATGGTTTGAGATACTACCTACTATGTACACCTGTATACAGCAGCTTGGTCTTTACCAGATATTTTTTGTTACTTTGTCATATTTACAGATGAAATATAAACAAAATTTGAATTAATGCAATTCAACCAATAATTATTGAGACCTACTATGTGTCAGGCTCTGTCTGTTTGGATTATACTAAGTATAGAATGTTGCTAATGGTTTAAAGAACTTATTTGGGGTAAACCATAAACGTATTGATTTTTTTTCAGAAAAGTTTATTGGGAACATGATTTAACCTCCTGGACCATCAGAGCCACTGTACATATATATATATCTTTTTTTCACTCAAGTATTTATGGAGCACTTACTCTGCGACAAATCCTGTTCTAGATGCTGGAGATAGAGCTGTGAACAAGAGAGACAATGCCCATGCTTTTGTGGTGCTTATATTTAGTCTAGTGTGGAGACACAGGATAAATAAACCAAATAAAATATGTCAGATGATTGCAAATGCTTGGAAGAGACAAAAGCAGGGTGCTGGTGAGTGACCCTTTCAGGGCAGGAATGGCTGGAGGGGGTCAGCTATTGGGTCAGCATGTTCAGAGAAGGCATCTCTATGGAGGTGACGTTTGAATCAGCAGCAGAATGACGAGAAGGGGACAACCATGTGGAAACCTGGGGCGGTGACAGCAGGTGCAAAAGCCCTGAGGTGGGAGTGAACTGGTGTGATTGAGGGAGGCAGAGGTGGAATGAGGGAGGGCGGGCTTGGCTGCGAAGGTCGTCTTGGCCGTGGGAAGGTGTAGGTTTGAGAGCAGGTGTAGGTAGAGAGTTTTCTGAGGCGTTCCCCACAATCTGCTCCCTGATATCACTAACTGCGTTAACATCATGTGTGTTCAAATTGCATTTTAATGTCTATCTAGGCTCTGATATTCAATAACAATCAAGGTCCTGTGCCAACTGCTTCTTCACGAGCACTGTAATTATGTTGTCACTGAGACAGAATATTTTCCTAGTTTCTTCTTTCCTGTGTTGACGTTTTTTGTTAAAAAAAAAATCACCTTTTTCCCAAACCATTTTCTAGGATATGAAAAAATTCATAGACTTCTTGAAAGAAAAAAATGCAATGTCTATTATATGTTCTTGGATACTGAAGATCACTATTTTAAATTTTGTCTTAAAATTTTTTATAATTGTCCTTCCTTTTATTTATTTATTCTTTTGAAGGAGAGCATAGTGCTTCAAGGCATTTTAATTCACAAACTGCGTAATTGCAGTTTAATTTTATCACATGCTAGTGAGGTAAAGGCATATATACCCCATTTTTAGACAAAAAGTGGACTCATCAAAGGTAAATAATGTACTTAAGTAAAGAAATATTTTCATATTTCATATTTTACCTTAATATTATAGACCATAACTGAGTCACGTATGTTTTTATATTGTCTCAAATACAGAAGGAGAAGAAATTCATCCTTCCTATTTGCTTTGGCAGGGGTGTGTGTGTGAGACCTAATATACATTAGGTAATATGCCTACATATTAGTTAAAATATAATATATGTTTATATGTATATATGTTAAAACATAATATATATTTATATATAAAATATATTTATTTATAATCTATATTTTGTCTAAAAGCCTTTTTTCATGATACTGTATATACGTGAAAATAGTATAAAACATTTATTGTGCTTAAGAAACCAACTTTATTTAGCTGTATGGTTAACAAAACATGTTCAAATATGTTATCTCGTATAATCCTTAACACCGCCCTGTAAAGAATACTGTGGCAGGCTTTGCCAGTTACCTATTCCTTCCATTCTCTCCTTCTTTACTATGCAACCCACTCATGACTAGACTGGAAGTGTGTCCAGCTTAAGGAACCTACACTGCCTAACCTCCCTTGCCGCCAGTGGCATGTGACACAATTCTAGCCAATGAACTATAGATGGAAGTCTTACTTGGATCTGGAGAGCCTTGTCTCTTCCGATAAAGCGTCTGCCCCATTCCCTGCTTCCCACGGGTCTCCCCTCCTCCTTTTGTCACAGATGCAATTGTTAGAGCTGTCACAGACTTCTTGGGACCAGAGGGAAAGGCCAAGAAACTCTAATGACCTGGCATCCTTGAATCACCAAACTGACTTCAGCAACTCCATACTCCTGGACTGCTTGTTGTGGGAAACCAATAACCCCCACAGTTGTTTATCCACATGCAATCCATCACTAATAAAAATATAGTCTTTGTGTTCTCATGATAGGGTCTCAGAGATTTGACTGAGAGCACACAGCACATGAGTGGCGGTCTTTGGGACTTGAACATAAGTCTTTTACTCTGTCTCCTCTATTCTTTTTCACAATGCTATGTTGCTTTATTTGCATCACACAGTTGATTTAGTATTTTGTTTGTATATTCCTGTTATTGTTCTCAGAAATCTTTTCTAATTAGATTGGAATATTTTCCAGAGCAGGGACTAACATTCTTCTTTACCAGATACAATAATGAGATGTGATCCGTCAGGGGTCAGGATGCTAAATATATGCCAGAAGTAGTAGATAAAACACTTTTGGTTGTAGCCATCGCTCTGCCTTGGACAGCCACCACAGCCACCTCTCAGAAGAACCATAGCTGCTCCTTCTACCCTCAAACCTCCAATTTCTAAATTCAACTGTAGAAATTAGAAGTTGTATTCGTTCATTAAAAACAAAATTATTGAAGGCCAAGCACTGGGCAAGATTGTGGGACTAGAATTGGTAATAGATTGGTGCTATCGTTATGCAGTTAGTGTCCTTCCTCTGTTTGTCATGCTAGACATCAACAGTTCACAACACTTCGGTATTCTTTGCCCTGTAGCAAGGGTTCAACGCATTCTTGGAGCTTGATTAAAATGAAAACATGAATATTTTCTGGAGAACTGGCTCTATTGTTGTAATATAATTTGACACTTCAATGGCTTTTAAATCAATGTCTTTAGAGCCACAATTATGCTGGTGATTTGGGCAAAAGCAATTACCCATGCAAGTAGCTGCAGCTGTGTACAAATAGCCTGAAATTATTCACTGCCCCCTTCAGAGCTCTGTGCCTCCCTTCTAGGGGAGAGTGACCCTGAATTTCAGAATAGCATAACACAAATCTTTAAACAGGAGATGCATTATCATGCAAAGGAGAACCTTGTCAGGATGTCCATATCTATCCTTCAGATCTGGATGAGACAATTTTGAGTTCCAAGTTTCCAGAGAACTTGGGACCTCTTTATGCCACAGGAAATCAACAAATAAATCAGTAAAATCTCTAAGCAGTGAATGAGTAGCCACATTTTAGTGCTATCATTTGGGTCAAGAGTGAATTCCTGTTTGAGGAGTGTCAGGTACCTCGTCTTATGGGTTTTCTTACTCCTAAGCTGCTTTATCTGTATAAGGAACTGACACAAGTTCACATTTTTCCTAGTAGTTTGCAGCAAATCACATTCAGTTTAAGTTTTTTCTCTACATTGTTCACTGTGCATACAAATCAGTAATCTGAGAATGTAAATATAATTAAAAAATGCTCTCTAATGAGTGTGGCAGGAAGAACCTTCCAGACATCATCTTTTTTCCCCTCTAGATACAGTTGACTGCAGTGTAAGGTGTTTGTACATTTTCCAAAGCAATATCATTCTGCTGTGTATTTTACGGATAAGCCTGCTGGTCCAAAAGAATATACTAAATCAGCAATGTCTGCTTTGTTGAAAATATTTTTCATGGCACCCTTGCAGTGTGCTTCCTATTCCTCCTTAGAACCATAAACATCTAAAGGCTAATAGCACTTTGTTTCACTAGTTCACTGGGTAACTCTATCTGATAACTAAATGAAACATAACCAAATTTATTTCTTGAGTCTTGTTAGTATTCCTATCCCCATAAATATACTTCTCTAAATAATAGAGTCTATTCTAATGTATGGCATAGAAGCCCCGTTGGGCTCAAGGGCATGTAAAAATAGAGATTTCTGTTCTATGTACAAGATACACAAATCTGGAGGAGAAAGAAATTAGCTTACTAATGCTTTTCTGGCTAGAAAAGTAGAAAAATTACAGTTGAAATCACAGTAAGCTGGCTTAAAGGATCTTCCTCTCTATGACAATATATAATTGTGTTACAAAATTGCTGCTAAGGTCTTATCATAAGATATCAGATCTTTTCTATATGGCACTAAATAACTATACGCACATCAGATATTGCAAATGGGCCCTATATGTTGTCATTCTGGGTAATCTGCATTTAAAGTAGGGAAGACCTTCCTTTTTACAGAGAACACGTCTTAGGTTTCTCTAACAAAATCTAGGAACACTGTCTTTCTCTATGGTGACTTTTAACTAAGGACCAAACTGCGAGAGGTTGGTGAGAGGAGTGTGCTGATGGACAGTGGGCAGTCACTGTGGGCTGCTTTCAGCACTGGCTCAGGGGTCTGTGTTCTGCTTCACAGAGGCACCATGGGAAGAGGCTGATACCAGCAGGATAGGTGCAGATTGGCTGGGTGACCTTGGACCTTGGTTTGCTAAAGTTGTTGAACTTGTAAAGGATAAAAAGAAAGCCTTTATTGTTAGAAAAATGCAAATCAAAACTGCAATGAGATATCACCTTACACATTAGAATGGCTATAATTACCAAAGCAAAAAGTAACAAATGTTGGAGAGGATGTGGAGAAATGGGAACCCTCATACACTGCTGGTAGGAAGGCAAACTGGTACAGCCACTATGGAAAACAGTATGGAGATTTCTCAAAAAGTTAAAAATAGAAATACCATATGATCCAGCTATCCCACTACTGGGTGTTTATCCAAAGAACTTGAAACCACCAATTCAAAGAGACTTATGTACCCCTATGTTCATTGCAGCATTATTCACAATAGCCAAGACGTGGAAGCAACCTAAGGGCCCATCAACTGATGACTGGATAAAGAAGATGTGGTGTATATATATACAATGGAATACTACTCAGCCATAAAAAAGACAAAATGGTTCCATTGGCAACATGCCCTTTGTGTCTACCACAGTGCTTGGCACCTAGGTACTGAATTAATGTTGGCTGAATTAATGGAGAGCTGGGTGATAATTGATAATTGGGTCAGAAAACACAGCATCTTGAGTATGGGTCCTCCCCCAGACCTTGTGCCTTTAAACACTATGTTTAACTTTCAGCTTACTAGCAGCTAAAGGCAAACCTAAATTAAAAGTTCCTCAATATCTTAAAAAAAAGGAAACATAGAAGATTTTCCCACCCTGAGCTCTAAGGGGAGTTCATTTCATGTGTCTTGATATAAGGGACACAGCCAATATCTTCAACAGTAATTTCACAAACAAGGCAGAAATGTTTGTCATATTGCAGGTCCTAATATCGACCCCTAATAAAGGCCAGGGCATAATATTAAATTATAGTTCTGTGAAGGCATTTTCTGGGGCCATGTGTGAGTTGAAGGGGGTTATTTTGGGTAGCTGGATACTGAACAGAGAATCTCAAAAATGATGATTGCATGTTGACACGGTTCTTAACACACCATTTTTTATGATAGTGATTGGTAAACAAATTCGGTTGCTCCTTCAGGCAACTTTTCTTCTTATTTGATAAGGCAAGAGGATATGTATGTAGTTCATCTAAAGAAATGCATATGGAAAATGTTAGTTTTTTGGCAGCAAAACCATTTTTTGCCATACAAAATCTTAAGCCTAATGTACAAAGCAGATGAAATCTGATCTACTTTGGCAGACAGTGAGCGAGCGAGGGAGAGTGGGAGAGCCTGAATCCTGAATTTTCCGCCACCGTGAAGGCTGCTGCGATGCCTGTGTGGAATCCCAGGGCATGGTAAACCGGGTTTTAAACCCTCTTTCTAAAAGCTTTTGAAAGTTGCCTAGATCTTTGTCTTATCCCTTGTTCTTCACCATTTATAGCGCTTGAATTTTCTCTCTCGAGAGGCAATTCCTATTCATGCTGATTCTTAAGAAATTACAATAAAGAACCTGAAGGAACATTGGTATCAAGAACACATAACAGGTTCATGAATGTTTTTGTCTTGGAGTCAAACGCAGATGATACATTAACAGATGCTGTGAGTCTATGCTCAGGCTTAGCTCAGAATCGGGCTGAGGGTGTGTCCACTCCAGCTGAAGTCCATCAAGTAGACACAGTCCAAAAAGAATTCTAAGCGATCCTAAGATTATAATGTCAGATAATGGGATCACAGAAAACAAGTTTTGGAAGACTATCAGGTTGAGATATCTGAAATATCCATGAACGCCTTAACGAGGAGAGCCCAGCGTGTACACTAAGACATATTTGATCTTCTGTCATAGGGGAGGGGGTCGTATCGGCGTTGGAAGGAATGATTTCTAAGTGGTTATATCAGGTCGCTGAGAAAAGTCCTTCTTGCTGTTAATCAAGATCAGTGAGGCAAAGCCCCCTTGTCTCTACATTGCCTAGTGGTCACACCCTCATAAAGGACCCAAACTCCAGCAAGAGGGAGTCACTCTCTAGATCTCAGGATCTGTATGAACAAATAGTTTTAAAACCCCCAAAGGAAGATTATCAGGTCAGAGTCTGTATTTGATTTTTTTATCTTGTCACATCTTAAAAATCTTTAGTCCTTATCAGATACATTCCAGAGAACTCTCAGGATCATGGAAAAGGCAGCCTTTTACCTCCTAAAGCCTTGGACCACATTCCTACATGTAACTGGATGTTGAGTGGCACTTTTCCTGTTGCCTGGTATATAGGGACTAGATCTCAAAGCTAGAGACAGAGAGTCGAACCTCTCATTCTTTTTCTTCTTTTTTTTAGTGACGAAGATTGGCCCTGAGCTAACATCTGTTGCCAATCTTCCTCTTTTTGCTTGAGGAAGATTGTCGCTGAGCTAACATCTGTGGTAATCTTCCTCTATTTTGTATGTGGGATGCTGCCTCAGCATGGCTTGATGAGTGGTGTGTAGGTCCCCACCTGGGATCTGAACCCACGAACCCTGGGCCATCGAAGTGAAGCACATGAACATAACCACTATGCCACCGGGCTGGTCCCCTGAACCTCCCGTTCTTAAGAGAACCACCATAATCGGGATCCACACACTTCACTCAGGGCTAAGAGGCAGAAGCCTCTTATCGTTACTCCAATTGTTACTCCAACCTACTGGCCCCTAGTTCAAGTGGATGAGAGAAGATGGGATGATGGGAGGGGGAGCTTTGATGCACACGGCGCAGCAGCCTTTGGAGGGCAGTACTGTCGTGGTGGGTGGGAAAATGATGCCAGCAGTAGGAAGATGCTTCAGCTTCTCAAGATGGAACAAGAGGGGCTTTAAGGAAACTCCTCTTAGAGACTGAGGGTGCCTGCAAGAAGGGGAAACTGTCCCTCCAGGATGAATGTTAGATTTGGCAAAGGACAAAGGAGGCAGAGGGGGCATAGCCTATATTCCCACTGTTTGGCACGGCGAGGAAGGAAGCATGAATTTCTCATTGGTCACATAGATACCAAAAAGTAGCTGGGTGTAAGCTGTTTCCTCCACCCCGCCAGAGTATGAAGGGCATCCCCACAGCAGAGGGCTTTGGGGTCTACCACTCGTGGTAGGACTTGAGAGTGGGCCAGCAATGAGGTCAGGCTGCAATGAGGTTTCACACACTGAGGACACCTTGCAGAGTCAGCTAAAGAATCGCACATGTGCCTCACGAGAGAGTGAGCAGTTGAACATTTTCTCGAGGCAACCAGTGGTATCTAGTAATGCCATCTAAGAAAGAGACCCTTGTCCCTCTTATCTGAAGGGGAAGAGTCTCCGTCGGGGAGGGGGGCTCCCAGAGGGACACCACTGATGTTCACCCTCACGTAAAGGAAGACAGTGAGTTAAAGCATTTATTTTCCTCCACTCCCTTTAGGTCCCTTCTGCAACTGCAAACTGAACAGTGATGGGGGCGGGAAAAGCTCTGAATTTGATATGAGATTGGAAACCAGACTAGACAAACCATTAAAAACAGAAGGAGATTAGGAAGTTATGGAGCCTGCCCAGGATACTGTTAGATGATCTGCTACATTGGGGGAGGGAGGGGCCATTTAGGAGGCTTTGGAGAGAGAGGAAAAATCCTTTTATGCTTATACCCACGGAGAAGAGGCTTTTAAATAGATTGGTATGAGTAGTTGATTTACTGACGCTTCCAGGTTGGACATCAAGACCAAGTCCACCTGGCTGAGGCATAGCTACCTGACCAATTTCTTCTGAAACGAGAATGCAGCTTCCTTGACCAGTCCCCCGTGAGAGGGCAGTGACTAATGAAAAAACTGCCCGCCACGGGATGATGATGTCCTATGGCCTTGGATGTAGGTGGGGTTCCACTTAGGGGTCTAGAATATTGCTTTAAGTTATGCCAAATATTAGAGGCATCTCCTTTTGGGCTACTTTAAGCAAAAGAAACAAATCCAGAACACCGAGAGAGAGAAATAAGTAAAGGGCCGTTTTCAGCTTCTTTGTTCTATATCTAAAACAATATCACACAGCATTTATATATGACCACATTGTCATCAGTTCTCTCTGTGGGTTCTTTTTCTTAATTTTCTCTACAAATGTCCAACCAGATCTGTACCTTTTCTTGTTTTGGTGGGGAACGGATAGGGCCATCCTTCCTCTGGCCTCGGCGATCTTACTGCCTCTTTGATGAGCTCTCCTGAACAGAAGTGATTGGCAGGAATGACTGCACGCCTCCAGACAGGAGGTTCCAGAGAAGGCCTCTTCCTGCCTTTTAGTAGCAAAAATTAAACACGAAGCTGGTGTGATCTTGGACAGAGATGTTTCTTACAGGAATTTGGTGAACATCTCATTCTCTCTGTGTTGAGATGTGTCTTCTAGAGAAGGACACACACATTACATAAGAACAATAGACAGCAGTCACAATTTGCCAGTTCCATTTGTTTCCCGCAGGGAAGAAAAAACTATCAATTCTGTGATAAACATAAGGGAGCGTTAGAACTTTAAAGGATGATTTGACTAAGGGTCTCCAAGAAGCAGATACCATCAAGAGGAGAGTAGGTGAATAAGACTGTGGGGGAAGGCGGAGAAAACTTATTAGACTACCATTAGATGTGTCAGGGTTTCTGTTCACAGCTGCTCAGGTTGTGCACTGCACGATCCAGCCAGTTCCCTTCCTGTGGATTACATGAGTGGCATGTGCCAGAGTTGTGCAGTTGTGGTGGCTCTGGGGATGCTACCCTGCACAGATGAAAAGAGTTCCTCATCAGGTAGTCTTTGGGCGGGTCAGATTCTTTGTGAAGTTCAGCAGATGAAAAAATTCCCTTATGTGGTTAGTTCGGAGCTCTAAACTCTGTTTACTGCTCACTTGGCTTTTAGAGGTCCAGTGTACCTGTTACAAAACCTGGTCCTTTCCTAAGTAAGTTTGCAAATGCAATTAGGTGACTTTCTTCAGATGACTAGTCACGTATGGGAGATTCTTCTGCAAAAGGGGCTCAGTGTTTTCAGGGAGGCAAAGAAGGGGATTATGGGATTATGCCAGGGGAGGGTGTAACCTAATGTTGTAGCCATCTCTCTGTTGAAAAGCCTTGTTAGGCACAATTTTAAACTTAGCCACTACTTAGGTTTCTTTAAGAGCAAAGGCATCTGGAAAGGCAGGTGTAGAAGGATTGTATAGCATAGTGGTCTCTGGTGCTGGATTGCCTGGGGTTAAATCTCGGCGAAGCCCTCATTCAAGGTATAACTTTGAGCATGTCCCTCGACGTCTGTGAGCTTCACTTTTCTCCACTGGAAAATGGGGCTCCTAGTAGTTCTTACGTAATAGGGTTGTCGTAAGGATTAAAGATGCTAATCCACACGACATGGCTGAAACACTGCCTGGAAAATAGTTGCAATTCAATAAATATTAACCATTTAAAAAGTGATTTCAGACACTCTGCCTTGACAAAAGGTGGATCTGTCTAATTGGATTTCTTGGAGAATCCACCTAAATTTAAAGGGGATTCTGATAATTTAATTATAGATTGTTATGCCTTCTTCCAGCAAATGTCCTGGGGAACTGTGCTTGAGGTAGAGCTGAGGAATCTTATTGAAAGGTCTGATTTGGGTCGAACTTTTCTCCTGCTTTCTTCTCGTCTGCTGCTCTGGAATATTGATCAACGTTGTGTAGTCACGCATGGGAGACACTACGAATTTTTGTTGTGGTGTGTCTTTGGTTAAGATTCAAATTGTTCTGGAAACATAAAAGTGGCGTGATCTGAGATGACACTGTGTAGTGAAAGGAACTTAGGCATTTGCAGACTGAGAGACGAAGTTGGAATTCCTGGCCTGCTACTCGCCAACATGTAACTCTGGATAACAATGAAAGAGCCACCAGTCACCACAGAAGGTCCTAGTCAGTCTTCCTATAGAATTTCTAATTCTCATCCCATTTAGCCCTTGTGACTTTTGTTTATTCAACAAACGCTCATGGAGGGGGCCCTGGCAGAGCAATGGAGGAGTAGCCATGGTAGCAGGCGCTGGTGGTTATTATTTTTCCCCTTTTATATGTGCCAGGACTGGCTTGGAGGGGGTAAATAGCTTTTCTAAAGTTACAAGCTCATAAAGTGGCAAGTTACTTAACCCTGATGAGCCCTAGTTTCTTCTTTTATAAAACAGAGGAAGGAGTACCTACCAATGGCTAGCACATGCGGAGATGAAAACACCTCCCTTGCTGGGTGGTGAGGATAATGTGCACAGCCTGGCATTCCCGGGCAGTCAGTAAGTGGTCGATCATAACACAGGAAACAACGATAATCTAATGTGCAGGCCAGTTTTGATGCATTTCTATAGGAAAATTTAGTTTGCGCGTCTCCCAAATTACCCGGATCAGTGATGAGCGTGGCTCTGTCAGTCTTTCTTAGTCGACTGAGTTTACTGTTCACTGAGGCTTGGTAAGGAGTCCCCCTAGGGATACAGGAAAGGCCTGTGCAGAACTAACGACAGAAAATAAGCATTCAGCTTCCCGGATCTGGGGCCTGGCTCTCCTCATAATTTTTTGTTTGCATTGTCTCTTAATATTTACAGTTTAAAAATTTTTTTTAAAAAAGCAGATAACAATATAAAACCAAATCAAAAAATTACTCACTGCAAAAGACAAAGCCATTCACCTGCAACAGACATTAAAATGTAAGTGTTGAAACAGCAGTGAAAGGCCAGGCAAGCTCTTTGTTTGCATGCTGCGAGCAGCAAGTCTGTGGTTTCTCCTCGAAACAGGGAGCAGAGCTGTGGAAGACTTCAGGAAAGCTTCTGAAGGTTGAGGCTACAGGGGAGCCCATCCCACAGTGCCGGGACCTGGACCCTGTTTGGAGAAGAGCATACCTCCTAGCCGAGGGGAGCGCCGTGCCTGCGATCTTCCTGGTCGGGCAACACGGATGCGCAGGCCCCAGACCCAGTCATCATTCTCTCCGAACGTTCCATCTCCAGAGATGCTTAGGGGCTTTACACCCGCCCTCTGGGCATGGAATGAAGACCTTTGTTCATTGTTAAAGGAATGTCAGACATCTTGATCAGGTTGGTGACCTTGAACCATTTATTTAGCCTCTCTGAGACTATTTCCAAAACTGTAAACTGGGGATAATAAAATTTACCCCAGAGCAGAGGATGATTGTGAGAATTTAAAGGAACAGCGTATGTAAGGCACCAAGCACAGTGCCTGGCCCGGAGAAGCTGATGATGATAAAACATTGAGCAGAGGGGCCTTCCCTGGTACCCAGCCCACCAGGGGCCCTCTGTTCTCTCTACAGTCACGGCTGATTTCGCTCAGCCCCATGGGCTGACTTTTTGATCTGATGTGAGCAGTGCCTGGAGTCTTTGATCAGCTAGTCTCTCACATTTCCCTGGTCCCACAGGAAATAACCTATTTCTGATAGCACCAATATGTAATCAGCACTGGGGAAGTCGGTTACAGGATGAACTAGGCACCACCCTAGGCTGGCTGAAAGCCTGTGGTTAGGGCATCTGTCTGAGAAACAGCGTTAACATATGTTGTAGGTTGGATTGAGTGGAAGCAGACATGGGGACAGATCTGGGGATGCAAGATATTTACTTGGGATCAACACCAGTGAAGGGAAAGGGGAGGAAGCAGGGTTGGGTGGACAGAGAAGCAGAACTGTGATATAGGGTTCACAAAGACTTATTTCCCCTGCCTGTGAGCTCCGGAGTAAGTATTGTCCCTCAGAGTTGTCCTGCATTGGCCAGACTGTCTAGGGTTATTCTCTCACCTGGGACACCAGACTTGGGCGGTCCCTGAGGGCTTCAGCTCCGCGGAGGCAGTTTTCTGCAGCTGATGGGAAGTGGAAGGAGCTGATAGCTGGGGCTGCTCTGTCTTGCTGGGCGGGAGGAAGTTCTTCCTTGAATGTCTACCACAACATTCTTTAATGAAGCAAACCATCATTCCTGTGACAGGCACTCCCTTAAAAAACTGCTTATAATCTGCAGACATCGGTCTGGGGAGGCTTGGATAAAAATTTAATCCCGCAACTAAATAATAGGAAACTGCTAAAATATTTACAGTAAAATCTGCCAAGTTCCCAGGACAAATCTCTTCATAAAACACATTTACCCAAGAGCACATCATGCTCTGGGGAAATAAAATACACATTGCTGCCCTGACATTGCCTTTCTAAAGTCTGTATGTTTAAAAATACAAATAAACAATAATAAATGACAATGTCCTTTCTTTCTCTGTCTTCCCTCCCGCTGCTTAAAAGAAAGGAAAACCAATATTTATCGAGTGCCCACAATGTAGTAAAAACATGATTGGATTGGGGGGTAGGAGACTTTATTTTAGTCCTGGCTTAGTCACTGTGTGACCTTGGGCAAGTCACTTCTCAAATCCAAACCTCAATGATCTTGTCTGTATAATGAGGAAATTGGGCGAGATCCCTTCTAGCTCTGATGTGTTATGTCTTTGAAATAATAAGGAAGTCTCTCCCCAGAGCGTAGGCTCCTTCGTCTCTTTATCACATGCTATGGTTTCAAGCAAAGCGTGTTACTGAGATATATGTCACTGGTCACACAGCCTACTAACTGGAGAAAATGTTTCTCTTGAATAGACATTGGGTAACAAACATATCCTTCCTCCCATTCCCAACCAGGAGAAGACATATTAACAAATTCTTTGAATTGCTATGTTTAATTTTGTCTTAAATCAATGTGCATACTATAAAATAGTAGGTGTAATTTTCATATTCTATCATAAAATTTTGTATTTTGCTTTTCAGTAGGAACACTTGTAATGCTGATACTCCATGGTAGAATGTTTCAGTTTACCATACTTCGTTGTAAATTACAGTCCCTAAATAGGGGGAATGAATCCAACAAAATACTTAAGAACGTAGGACACTCAGTCATTTGGTAGAGAGCCCTCCTTTTCCAGTGTTGGGTGCACTGGTTGTGCCAGCATCACGTAATTATAATAATGACTATCTTGCTGGCTATTAGTTTCTTCAGGAGTATTAAAATGCATTGTCTTACTTACTTGTATTTATTTTATTTCCCCTAAACCCAACTTTTAGCAAGTGATGGACAGGACCTCTGCCTAGGTTGATATTCAAAATAACCAGCTTTGGGAGAGTTTCCCCTTCCATACTCCCCACCATTTAACCACGTCTAATCATTTCATAAAATCGCATGATTTCTTCATTTATATATCTAGTTACTCCACAAGAAAGGGCGAAATTTTTTTTTTTTTTTTTTTACCCTATTGGCTGGTCTTTGGGTGGCATGAAGTCTATTAATTCTTGTGACACTCATTATTGAATTAAGGATTCAGTTGTCAAGCCTGTTTAAAATGGAGAGCTCATACTTCTTTTGAAAAAGGTTATTTTAAATTAAAATGAACGTTTCTGTTTCCATTGTTTTAGATGTCTTAAATGGTGCACTGAACTGGAAAGAGGACACGAAGCAGACATTTGGTTGTACCAGGGGAAGCCAAACTTTGCTGAGCGCTTCGTACGTGCTCGTAGGCTGCATTTAATTGGCCTGCAGTGGCGCATAGCAAGGCAGCCCTCCTATTAGAACAACCATCATCCAAGTAGGTGCTAGAAGACTGCACAGTTCAATGCCTTCTGTTGATCTGTCAGCTGAGACTTGACGTGCCAGCGACCATTTATTTACTTATTCATCCATCCGATGTTGATCGTGTACCTGCTGTGTGCCTGGCATTGTTCTAGAAACTGGAGCTACAGCAGTAGCTCCAGGCAAAAAATTGCTGATCAGGCAAAAATTGCTGCTCCTGGGAAACTTATATTCTCCAGGGGGCAGAAAACAGAACATAGTGGACAAGTAGTATAAATGATACGTCAAATGATAATAAGTGCTGTGGGGGAAAACGAAGGGTAGGGGGATAAGGCAGTCGAGGTAGGAGCTGGTATGCAATTTTAAGTAGTGTGGGCAAGAAAGACCTCACAGTGGAGGCGGCATTTGAGACAAAGTCTTAAAAGATGTGTGGGAGTTTGTAATGGGGAATCTGGGGGAGGAACATTCCAGGCACAGGGAACAAGCGGTACAAACGTCAAGAGGTACATCAAGGAGGCCCGTGTGGCTGGATTGCAGAGATCTGTAGGGAGAGATTTCAAAGATCCGAGGTGAGGTCAGAGAGGTAGGGATGGGGCCTGATGGAGTTGGACTCTGTAGGCTTGTGTAAGGCCTGCGCCTTTTATTCTGGTTATGTTGGGGCGCCACTGTAGGATCTGAGCAGAGGAGTGATGCTACAATATAACTTATTCTGTAAAAGGATCACTTTGGCTGCTGTGCTGAGAATTGAATGTATGGAGTCGAGAATGGGAGCCGGGAGACTGGTGAGGAGGCTATTACAGTAATCCGTATGGAGGTGATGATGGCTTATACCAGGATGGTTGCAGGAGAGGTGGTGAGAAAGAGGTGGGATTCTTTTGACTGGATTAGGTATGTGCTCCAAGAAAGAGGACCTGGCCTCTGACTGTATTCCAAGCACTGTGAGTAACCATGCCATAAGTTTAGCTGGGGGGGAAGTAGAATATAATACAGAGAATGTAGGCCTTAGAATTAGAGAAATCTGGGTTAGAATCCAATTTCCATCATCTACGAGCAGTGTGACCTTGGGCAGAGCCACTGCTTTTGAATGGGAATGCTGTGGTCTCAATGTTTGTATTCTCCTAAAATTCATCTGTTGAAGTTTAACCTCCAAGGTGATGGGATTAAGAGGTGGGGCCTTTGGGAGTTGATTAGGTCATGAAGGTGGGGCCCTCATGGGTGGTGGGATTAGTGCCCTTGTAAAAGAGGCTCTAGAGAGATCCCTCACCTCTTCCAGCACAGTGAGAAGGTTCTGGCTGTGAACCAGGAAGAGAGTCCTCACCACAGCACTCCATCCTTGCTGTCTTGACTTGACATCTGAAGACTTGACATGTCTTGACTTGAATGTCTCATAGTTCTGATGCCTTGATCTTGGACTTGCAACCTCCAGAACTGTGAGAAATAAACTTTGGTTGTTTATAAACTATCCAGTCAGTGGTATTTTGTTAGAGCAGCTCGAGCAGACTAAGACAAGGCATAATAACTAACTCCCAGCGTTCTTATGAAGGTTTAATGTGATAATATGCTGACAACAACTTGTAGAGGGTTCAGCACACCTATGTGCTTCATGAGTTTTGGTTTTCTTCGATTCTCCATCAGCTTAGATGTGGTTATTTACAACGTAAACTCAATAGATCATGGCTTATTTGCCCATAAGCTGTAAATATGTTTCTTTGGCTCTTTGAGCAGAATCTGTGCAGGGTGTCTCCCTGTACATCTGTCCTTGAGGTGGTAGGGGTGAGAAATGGGAGCTTTTCTGGCTGAATAGCTGCAAGTTATTCCTAATACATACAATCCTTTTTTCTTTAGGTTTCAGTCCCGTGTTTAAGGTGAGGTTCCTTTCCAAAGCAGAGGCTTCTCCTGGGGGATGGAGGAAAGTTTTCAAGGATAGACCTAAGGGACTGAAATTTTTTTCTAGGAATAAGAAATTGAAAATTATAAGATTCTCAAAGAGGCCCGTGAACCCCCGGACATTACCAACCACTGTTCTAGAAAGCTTTACTTAGCCAATAGCTGTGTTCTAAATGTGACCCTCCTCCTACCCAAGAGAAATTGTTGCCTACTCTTGCTAATTCTCTTAACAAATATTTCACCACAAAACACTTTGTGGTGAGAAGATGTTATCCTGGCTTCTTATATTTCTCAGTCTGTCAATATCTTCTGTCTTACACTCCCCAACCACTGCTAATTATAAACTTCTCTGCCTGTATACTGTTTATAGAAAAAGCTTAGGAAGACTTTATACCTTATACTTATTGTTGTGAATTATGAAGATAGCTTATTTTTTCTGTGCAGTGTTCGCTCAAAACCTGAGCTAGGGGAATCATATTCTGAAAAGATTTGTTGAATATTGGAATGATATAGTTTCATAGAGAGGAAAAGCAGATATCTTCTTTGAAAATTATCAGAGTTGACAGAAGAATCACAAAGGAGAAGAAAGCTGCCACATTCTGTCTGATTCTGGATTTATATCTATCTAACCCATCCGTATCCATATTTACATGAAATGATTCATTACAATTGTGGATCACTGTATTAAATAAAATAACTGTTAAGATTCTTGGATCTTCTAAATTGATGAATGGAAATATACTTTTTCTCCCAATAAAAATCTCTATAATTTAAAAACAAAAACCTGTCCATTTGTTTACTAGGAATCATACCCCAAACATTGCTGTGTGTGCAAGCCCATGAATTTACGATGTTGAAAAATTACATGCAAAAGGAGTGTCTAGGCGGTGATGAGTCAAATACTGTCTCATCAGCATTCATCATGACGCCTCTGGCGTGAAAAAGAGCTTTCTTCTCCTGAGACACATGGAGAGCAGAGAAAAGTCAATCAGGGTGAAGAAGCTATGCATGTCTTCTATAGGTATATGATGTCTCCTGAGAGTTACATTGTTTATCAGTTCACAACACAGAATAAGTAAATCCTCATTCTTTAACTAGCTACTGACCAGTCAAAAGATAAGCTTTTCTAATAGCACTTTATATGATTTTCCACTTTATTGCATAGTGCAAGCTTTGTTACTAACTTAATTGAGCTGATGGTATCCACTCGTGGAATAACTTGGAGGCGGTAAATCAACCTCTAAATTTGCTCTCTAAAAGGAAAGCTGATTTTCTTGATTAATTTGGTTGTTTTAACATGATATATAAAATCTATTTTTCATTACATGTTTTTTTTTCTTTCTAATGTTTATTTTCACTTCAAATAACCCTTTGCTTTGTATCTGTAATGAATTTCCTAAATCTTCTCCCCTCGTAGTAGGAGCAGTCTGCTGGCTCTATAACCTTGTGATGAAGGGATTTTTACTTTTGTTGAGTAGTTGAGTTTCCAAATCATAAATCTGATGGCAATCTTGTGATGCCTGTCACTGGAATGCTGAGCAATTTATGGAACTATTCAGTCCTTCAGAACTGGCGTTTTGCTTGATATCAAGTTGGAGGAGTCAGATTTTGCTAAGAATGTGGCTTTGCTTGGGTCATTTGGAAAAAACCTGAAAAAATTGGCTCTTTTTTTGCAATATGCTCTTGCTCACAACCTCAGATCTGGGTACTAGTCTTACTGGAAGAGGGAAGGGAGCAGGTTCTGTTGAGGACCTACTATGTGGCTGCAGCTGTGACCAAGATACAGTCCTTACCTCCACAGAGCTTACAGTTTACTAGGGAAAAGAGATAAAGAAATAGTTATTATAGTAATGGGATTAGTATTATGATATGGTATTATTGCAGTGGACAATAAGGGGTCTTAACTTAATATTTGGGGCCAGAGAAGGCCTTCTGGAAAGGAGTGATGTTAATATAAGACCTAAAGAACAGTAGAAATAGACAGGGGAAGGGTGATGGGATCAGGAGGGGGGTAGGTAGTATTGCAATGCGGGGATGGAAGAAGAAGACTCATAGCAGGAGAAATAGCGTGTGCAAAAGTGTGTGGAAGGGATTAAAAAAAGCCCAGCTAGCTACACAATATAGACTTTGAGTGGTGTGAGGTGAGCTGGAGAAGTAGGGGCCATTCATTTGACAATCTTATATTGACAATATGTGCTAGGTGCTAGTGATAGAGTAACTAGACAGACATACTTCCTGCCCTCATCAAGTTTACTTTCTAGTGAAAGAGACGCTAGATAAATAAGCAAACAAATCAAAACCAAAATTAGTGTAGATTGTAATAGGTGAAAGGAAAGCGATTAACGGTATGTGATAGCACTGTGGGCGCAGCTGCAGGGTTGTCAAGGATGACCTGGTGGAGGAAGTGACACCTTGAATCATGAAGGACCAGGAAAAGCCAGCTCTAAGAAGGGGAAGAGAAAGAGCGTTCCAAGAGAGGAAATAACCTTTGTATAGGCTGTGACTCAGGAAAGAGAGTGGGATGTTTCAGGGTTTGCAAGTAGGCTAGTGTGGCTAAAGCATGATAATCTAAGAGTAAAGTGTGGTGAAATGAAGATGGAGAGGGGAGCACGTAGAGCTCTGTCCCAATTTTACAGGGAAGGAATCTGAGAGGCTGCTTGTTTACCCAGGTTTATCCCAGGTAGTACATGACAAAGCTATGAAGATGTTACAAGCCTACAGACTCCATGTTTGTTTGTTTATTCATTCAATTAATATTTATTGGCAGTCAGGCACCATGCTATGCTCCAGGGACACAATATTATATCAGATATTCAAGATCCTTGTCTTCCTGGAGCTATGTCTTTCTCTTTTCCCTGAGTCATGTTGCATCCTTGGAGGTCAAGGGGAAGACGAGAACTTCCATCTGTAAATAATGGAAAAACAAAGATTACTATGGCTTATGTATAGAAGGGGAATTGTTTACTTATGTAATTGAAATAAGGCTTCCAGGATGACTGAGTCCATCTCTCTCTCTCTTTTTTTTTCTCCCCTTGCCTTAGTTCTTTCCTCTTCTATGATTCGGTTTTGCCCAATTCCAGATGTCATATCCACATACCTCACTGTTCAAAAGGAGAGAGGGTTCCAGAATTTCCATTATAAGTCCTGAGCTTTGTACAGATTGAATTGACCTTGATAGAACCAGAAGAATATTCCTACTGACTGGCTTAGTCGTGAGTTCCACACTCATTCCTGAACTAATTGTTGTAGTAAGGATGTTCCCAGTGATTCTAGTGAGGAGTGATATTGATTCTCGTGTGTGTGTGTGCATGGAAACTTATGAAAAGGTATGCCTAGAAACTTAGGAGGAATGTTGCATTGTCACAATGAAGGGACGGGGGTCAAAGCTGACATTTAGCGGGCGAGGGGCAGGCATGTTTAATGCATAGGACAGGCCTGCACCCCAAAGAATTGTTCCACATTCTGCATATCTTGTGGATGTACTTCTGGATGATATATGGCTGAAAAATTCTACGTAGTCATCTGAACTTAGAACTTAGTTGTTTCACATTTAAACACAAAGTGGGGTGTGTGAGGAGGAACTACTTTAATATATACTGAATTGTCCAGAAATGTAGTTATTGGGTGTATTGTAAGAATATTGTACTTTGTTTTGTTCAGAATGTTTCCAAGATTTGTTCACCCATCTGAAAAAATCACATCACATTGGGATGACGCTCTGGCATCTGAGTAGTCTGTGCAATATACCTTATCACTTGTGTTTGTAGGTGTCTCATTTCACAGTGATTCCGCGGAAAGGTGTAGGCATTTGACTACATTATCATGCCTGAATATTTACATATTGAGACAGATTTTTTTAATAAACTACTTTTATTTCTACTTTATGTTTCATTTTCAGCATTATATTGATTTTTGAAATGATGTATGGAGATAATTATATTTGTTCATGAATTTCAGTGTAGTATAGAAAGGAGGCATCACACAATATTTGTTATATAATGGAGCTGTTGGGTCTGATGGGGTTGAAATCACTGGTTTAGACCCATCCGAGCCCAGCCCTGGAGTTGGGGGTGGGGTCAACACCTGCGCAGCCTGGTTACTGTACACTGGGGCAAACATGGAACGGATGTGGGGAGACTCCGAAAATGTCCCCTGGATGCACATTTTGTTGTTAAACGTGGGCCTTAATCAAGAAAAAGTGGTCAGAATGTAGTATTTTTAATGTCAAATGTACTCTGAGGGAAAGTCCAGATTAAGGTAACCTCTTGTGAATATGGGCTCAAATCGTTTATTTTAAAAACCAAGTAAATCCGGGATGAAATGTGATACAAATTTTATTTCATGTTGAAAATTTTATCAATGTAGATTTCAGTTTCTCTTTTTTTGTACAATTCAGTTTTGTGTAGGGATCTCTCCTTCAGTCATTGCTTTAAACACCATTTCCTGTTTTAGTCTTGTGAACTAAACACATACTTCCAGCATCTACAAGAGTTCTTCAATGAAAAACCTCACCTGGGCATGAAGCTGGGAAGGGCACTGACTAAAACACTAATTCCCAGCAGAGAACCATCATCATCGAAACCATGAAAGGATGGAAACGGAACATAGCAAGTACAAAAACTGGAGCTTAGTGGCTTGGTTTGTTTAATAGGCTAAACCGTTGAGATAATAACTCAGACTGGAGTTATGCAAACATATCTGGTTCCTTTAAAGCAGGATTTAAAAAAGATAGGACATTGGAAAATGGCCATTTTAGATAGTGGAAATAGATTTTTTTTCCTACTGCTACAAAATTCACACCCAAGTGAACGCCTTATCTGTTGCCTTGAATTAAATTTAAAACCAAAAGGTGTTCCTATTGCTCTGGTCATAATGTATCTGGTGCAGCACACGTTTGGCCTCTGGGTGCTCCAGGAGCTCAATTGAGAGTCATCTGAGTTTTGCAGAGTTTTGTGGAGTGCCACTAAGTAACACTCCCAAAGCTCTTCACTTCTAGGACTTACTAAGCTTCTATAAAATAATTGATTTACAGACCAAACTTCCTCTAAATATGTAGGAGCTAAATACTTACTGTTGGAAAAGCTTAAGCGCTTAGAGAAAATCCATACGGTACTTCTTTTTTCTTTCTCCTTGTGTAGATGTCACCCAAAGAGTCTTTACAATGTAAGGGGTGATAGGTGATCTATTTATTATTAGCAGGAACTGACTCTGACATTTTGCTTTGGTGCTCTCAATTCCTCACTCCTCTGGTGAACTGCAGTACATATTTTTGCATGGCTTCTTATGTGACATTCTTTCCACAAAAGCCAATGAGTTGCACAGTGTTGTCCCTTTTCATTAGGTTTTCGGTTTTAACATGGTGTTTTATGTCAGCTGGCTTTTCTTGGGTTTGCATCAACATTGTAATCAGTAGCTAACGTTTTGTTAGGCAATTTGTTGATGCTCATCACTTGTCAGGTTTTCAGTTTGCTAACCGCTGACATTTTCCCTTTCTTGTTCAGGAAAGGATTTTTATAGTTTAATAATATAATGTTCCCAAAGATACCATTTTCTCTGCCCTCTCTTTTCCCTTACTTGACCCTTGCTTATAAATAGGTACATCCCTCTCAAAGGAAACATAAGTGTTGGAAATTCTGAACAATGAAAACATAGCAAATATAGGTCAGTGTATTTCAAGTGCCACCTAGAGAAGATCATGGTGTGGAGCATGTCATGCTTCTATGTGGGGAAATGCTCTCGCCTCTGTCAATGTCTTTAGCTCAGGGCCTGTCACTTGGTGGGTGCTTGGGAAATTTCAGATGAGACAAAATGAGGAACACAGGCAAATAATCACTTCCTAAGTTTATACAATAAGGAACCCTAATTTTCATTCATTTTCCTATCACCATGTATCCTGGGGAGTGAATTAGCCAGGAAAAACATCACGGACTGGTCTAACTTCATTTGCAGTATTAGTTTGTATATTCACTTATTCCTTCCCCTGTTGAATTGTGTATTTCATTTTCATCACTTTAATTTTGAACGGAAATGTAAGGTTTTTCCTCCTTCATGTGAGTTTGAGCAACAGCAAGAGAAACTCTGAAGGCTTCCTGATAGCAGTTGAAAAGACATGAATTACCTTGTTTACGGAGAGTAAAAGAAAAAGCGAAGGGGGACATTATGTATCAGGTACAACTATGGCTGTAACGTCCCTCAGGCCCCCGAGTCACTTGGGACAATGAAGACAATTTACCAGAAGAACTCCCCCTAGTCTTGTAATTTACTGTTAAAAATACCTGCTAAAATGTAAGAGAGTTGAATTCATGAATAGAATGAATACCTTGGATTTATGTTATCGTCTGTTACAACAAGGAAATGGGATTTATGGGTTAATCTAACATGCTGGTTAATGGAGTGTTACCAGAGCACAAGATAGAGACTTCTTGTTTATCAGGAATGGTGGGGAAAGGGAATATTATAGTATTTTGGATCTTCAAGAATTGCCACACACTATACCTTCTATAGCAGTGGTTCTCAGCAGGAGCAGTTTTGCCACCTAGGGGACATTTTGCAATGCCTGAAGACCTTTTTGAGTGTTGGGGTGGTGGGAGGAAAGGGTGCTACTAGCATTCCGTGAGTACAGTCTAAGGATGTTGCTAAGAATCCTACAAGGCACAGGACAGTTCTCACAACAAAGAATTATCTGGTCCAAAAATGTCTATCGTTCTGAGTTTGAGAAACTCTGCTCTGCAGGTTAGCACTTTTTATCAAATTAGAATTCAGCAAAATTCAGTTAACAACAAGATGACAAGCAAACATTTTTGGTGATTTGGATGATAATTTAGCAACTTACAGAGGTGCTTCAGTGTCTTTACCAACATCAATTACCGCTGTATTGGTGAAGTGTAGAAAGATAAAGATGTTATGCTGTGACACAGTTATCCAAAGAGGCTCAATTAATTCTTATGTCATAACAGTTATTTGAGTTAGAATTGCTACTTACTTTTTCTTATAGAGAAGATTATTTACTTTTCACGTTACAACAGAATTGAAATATAACTTGATCTTTGAATTTTAAATGTACTTTAAACATACTAAGTGACATGGTCTTGGAAGAATACTTCGGTTAATGCAGCTCTTGTTACAAATACCCTATGCTTTTATTTTAAACCTACTGAAGGAACGAAAGAAAGAAGAAAATTTTTCCTCTACCATTTGGACAAAGTTTATTTGTGTGCACAATCCAAGAAAATGGAAAGGAAAAATATGTGCTTCTGTGTAGAAAAAACAAAGGAATCTGTTAGTCAATGAATTAAATATTTATTGAGGACTGTCTCATTCACATTCTTGGGCTAGTGCAGTAAAAAAGTAGAGCTTTTTATGATGTCATTTATTGAATTATTTGGAAAATAATAAAAGTATAAAGCACGAGACTGAAATTAATTTTATGTGTCTGTAGTAACTTCCTGCACACATGGATTCAGATACAACGTATGGTATTTACAACTATGGAAACTTAAATAATAGACCACCCATTGCGTGACCCTAATCTTATCCCCTGAACTGCTCTTTGAGTTACGGGTGAGTCAGTGGCTTAGCATTAGGAAGTGGGTTTATGCATCAACGATTCTTTTTTTACTAAGCACATATTAGACGCCTAATATATGCTATGCTATTCTGGGAAGAAGGGACATAAACATCAGTTGGGAATAGTCCCTGCCCTTCTGTGCAGCTGCAGGCGGAGGTGGTGGGCAGGGAAGAGAGAGCTGGAGAGGGGAGTGTTGAGAATGGTGAGTGGGACAGGAACAGTGGGGAGATAGTTCTGTGAATGGTGATGTGTTATAAGTGGTAAAAGAGGATAAAGAAAGCATGAAAGGAAGAAAGTGTGTCACTTAGACCTGTGTTGACCTCCTGTTCTTTACCGGGATATGTTTGTCTTTAACCCTTTCTGTTAGACACTTGTAACTCTCGTCTGTGTTGAATAATTGGCCTTGCGGAGGGCAGGGTAAACACCAGCTAATTTGTTTGCTTCAGAAACTCCCAGTTTCCCAGGAAATGAATTATCTGAGCTCAAAGCAGTGCATTGATTTTGTCACACTTAACAATAACCAGCGTGTGACTTTTAGGGCCATTTCTCTGAATAGATTAACACTGAATAAACAATAAAAATTCCTGAGCCTATAAATTCTGCAGTTTCTATTTCAAAGTGTAATCCTATTTTAACTTTTAAATATTTTTTGTTTTGTCCTAGAAGAGAGTGAGAAAATTGATCTGAACAAACTGCTGAGATAGAAGAAAAAAGAATGTAACTCCAGCATCTTCATCTCAACAGGTCCAAGATGGAATGCGTTATTGTCCATCACACACTTGCTTCTTACTCTCTGCTTAGTTTTTCTTGCCTAGATTGAGCCTCCAATGGGTTTCTCTCTTGCCCATCTTGATACCAAAATCTGTTCTCCATGTTGCTGTCAGAGTGATCTGCAGAAGCCACAAATGTGAAGGGAATAATAATAATAGCAGATAACATTGAATTGAATACTTACTAGGTAGTAGGTGTTCTTCTAAGTGCGCAATATAGAGTATCTTTCAATCTTCACAACAGTATGATATCAGAACTATTATTCCCTTCATTGTACAGAGAAGAAAGCTAAAGCGCAAGAAACTACGTGCTCTAGGTGACAATCTGGTAAGTGGCAGAGCCAGGGTTTAACCCCAGTCTCCCGACTTGAGAGCACTGGGTCATAACTGCTGTCCTATGCTCTTTTGCTGAAGATGTTCCTTGTCTCCTCAGAGCATACCACAAAATTCAAAGGACACTTATCTCTTGTTTAAGTGACTTGTTCATTTTTGAAAAACCTGTTGCTGAAAGAAAAACTGAAAGTTAAAGAAATCCTTTAATTTTCATGAGAAAATTATGAGTTCCATCTCAACTTAAGACACCTAAACAGCTGTCACACGTAGAAAAAGCAATGCAACAATGAAAACAGATTTATATAAATAATAAACAGCAATTTGAAAGTAAGTAATCCCAATTACTACATAAAATGAAGGTTTATTATACTTAGCAAAGGAGGGAGAAAAGACTTGGGAGTGGGTCGTGAATGTTGGAGGAAGAATGCATTGGAATCATTCTTTGGAAGGTGCGATCTTCTTTCTGCCCCATTTTCTTCACCAATTCTTCAACTTTTTTGGATTCATCGTTATCTTGTACTCAAGCTTCACTTTAGAGGTGACTGTGTAGGAAAACACCTTTAGGGCAAAACAAACCCAAAAACACGTATGTGTGACACCATGATGATGTAGCCCGTGTGTGAACACAACAGACTGATGCTTTCTCTTTCCCCAGCTCAAAGAAAATTTTTGAGTTCATTCAAATGTGGTACTTAATTCAAATGTATTCTGTAAGATACTCTCTGACTGAAAACTGGTAAGTCAAGTAAATTGGGGATTGTGTCTCCATAAGACAGTAATATCAGTATATCATCTCTTATACTTATGTAGTAGATTTTGGGGGAAAAAAGTTGCTCTAGTGAAAAAGGATTATCTCAAAAAATAGTGTACTTTTTCAGGAGCCATAATGGTGAAAAATCATTAGCAAAACAATCATTATGAGATAAGTTTATACTTGGCTCATAAATCCCCCCAAGTTTCTGCTCTTGTGTTGTTCTCCAGCCTCATCTGTCCCCACTTCCTATCTCGTACTTTCCTTGTTGGTATTACTGCGTTGTTCACACTTATGCATCCGTTTGATGCTGTTTCATGCCTCCGTTCCCTCTGCATGGAATATCCACCTTTTCCTTGTATATGCACACAGTAGGTTTGTGGCACAATTGAGGAATTCCAAACTTTAGAAACCTCAGTCTTTTAAAGGGAGCTGCTAGCAAACCTGCCTAAACTTTGCCCTGGAAGGACACGTTATCTTTATCATTCTGGCAGAAAACAAATCTGGCCACTGTATCTTTCAAGGATGTTTGGTATACAAATATTCCTGAAGAGCCAGACTGGAACAAAATATCTGTTAATGCCTTTGCTCAGAAAGTGCAGAAACAGGAGAGATCCTTGGAGAATTGTCTCCCAATAGTCGTCGCACTTGACACGCTGTATTAAAATTATCCATTTAAGTGTCTGGTTGGTGAGCTCATTTAGAGTAGAAATTTAATCTTGTTAGTCTTTACATCCCTAATATCCAGCCTAGTGCTTATTACAGAGTAAAGAATTGATATATGTTTATAAAATAAATGAGTAAATGAAGACCTTTAAGAATCTGGAGAACATGGGAGCTATACCAGAAGTTATTTTATATAAGACAATCCATTAAACCACACTAAGCACAACTGGATTTTAAATACCAGGCAGCTCATAGACGGTCAGCTGGTTTTCCGTGATCCAGATTCTAATACATTTGAAAAATTTTTTTATTATGTAATGATGATACCAAATCCATCGTTTATTATGTGCTAAGCCCTGAGTTAAACTCTTTATAAATAATGCCTCATATATCCTGGTAAGCAACCCTATGAAGCAGTACTATTATGATTTGCTTTTGGAAACAGAGATTCAGAGAAGTTATACAACTTGTTCAAAGACACACAGATGGTCAGTGGTGGAGATGGGGTTTGAATGGTGGAGGTGGGATTCCAGGCGGTTTGACTCTGGAGGATGTGTTTTTAACCACTTAAATTATACAGCCCCTCACTGGAAGGGAAAGAAGAAACTCTGCATGACTTATCTTAGGTTCTCTCAACAGAGGCTCTGTCTCCAAAACCAAACTTAGGTAGACAGAAAAAAAATGCACTATTAACAGGTGCCGGTGTGCATTTGGGGACCTAAACCGAACCACGTTTGGTTTAGTAAAGATGCCTCTCTTGCAGAGGACATTCTTTGAGGATGGTAAGACGAGGTTACCGTCTTTGTCTGTGAGAGTTTGGGGTGATGGGCCCATGAAGACATTATTATTGTTGCTAACCTCCAACTAACCTAGGGCTAGAGCAGGGCCAGCTTCGTGGGTGCGCACCTACGGAGTCACGTAGGGCCCTCCTGCACGTAGAAGGGCTTCGTGGGTGCGCACCTACGGAGTCACGTAGGGCCCTCCTGCACCTAGAAGGGCTGTGCTTAGAAAGGTTTCTGTGGTTGGTTCTCTGCTCTGCTGTCATCGTCTTGAAATTCTTCATTCTTTTTGAATAAGGGGCTCTGCTTTTTCGTTTTGCTCTGGGCACCGCAAATTTTGTAGCTAGTCATGGCTGGAGTCTTGGTTAACACTTTATGGCAGCTAAGTATTTGACAGTGGAGAAGGGAGATGGACTGGCAAGACCAGAGAGCTGCCAGCAGTCTTTAGCAACCTGAGCTTCTGCCTTATCCCTACTGGACTCTGGAGAGAAAAGCTCAGGGCCTGGATTTCGAGGCCCTGAAATATCCAATTCCTTGAGTATTTGATGATTCTACAAAATCACTCTGGGACTGATTTAAGATATTTATTGCAGAATACTAGTCTATTTTAAGGAAAAAGAATTATATTATGGCCAGTGTTTCCCAGATTTTTAGAGGTCTTAGATCTATTTTCATTCTTTTTGCTGGTCTGATGGTTTGTTTTAGCTCAATTTAACCGTTCTCATTTATAATAAGCACGAAATCAATTAGATGAGAAATAATATTTCCTTTTAACAGGAATCAATATCTACCATTTCCATTTTGATGTATGTTATATTTCCATTATCTTTAGTAAACGAGAATGCACCTTGTGATTTTCTTGGTTTGCGTTTGACTGTGTAGGCTCAATACACTCGATATCATCAGGTTTGCTAGGATATTTCAGTGATGTTATCAACAGCTTTGATTTGTAATACCTCAGTAATACTACCTAAGCTGCTGCCTTTTCTTCTCTTCCTCACAAACCTTACTTAGAGTCTTTGCATGGCCTTCGGTCATATTCATCTGCATTTGCTTCTAACAAACACATATGTAATCCAGATCTGATTTCACGTGATATTTTCTTCTCTACAGTTTTATGTCATTATCTCTGCAGTCTCTGAGATCCCTTGCTGAGTTCCACCATTCTTCTACAAATGAAAATAAGCAGGGGCAAAAAACACTGAGGTGTAGCAGTTTCTTAAAAACCCCTTGTCTTGATTTATTGTTACTAATTTACCCAAGTCCTAAATCTTTTCTGCTTTCGTATGGTTACATGTTGCTGGATAGTAAGTTTCATTTTGGCTAAAACAGGAGAAATTCTGTCGGGAATGAGTTCTATAACCTCCAATTCTACAGAGTTGTATGTTTTACTGCTGCAGACCCAGCAGAGGGAGCCCAAGTTAATGAACGAATCTTTCTCTGGCTCTGTTTCGATGACTCAGAGCTAGTATTTCATAGTCAAAAGGTGATTTTCTTTTGGAGGGGGTGAGAAGTCAGGAAATATGGTGTGTGTGGGGGTGTGTGTGAGAGAGGGAGAGCAGAAGGAAGAAGTAAACTGGAAGGAGCAAGCCGTGCGAATTTGAAGATGCACTTGAAATGTGGGAGGTGTATTACATCTTCTGAAGGAAAATGACAGAATTGATGGAGAGAAGCTTTTGATTTTTCAGATCCTGAGAAGGTGCTTTAATGCTAAATACATAAAACTACTTCTTTTCCTTACTTTTCCAGTTAGCCAGTTCTCCCTTTAAACTTTTCAGATTGAATCCTTATCCATTTCCATTTCGTGTGATTTTTATATTTAGAGTAATCTCCCAGTGAAAGCTTTTTTTTTATCCCCTTCTTCAGTCCATTATCTCACTGGGTCACACATGGTTTGTGCATCTACGTCTGAGTGTGGAAAATCTTAGAGGCTATTTAAGTTTAGGCGAATATTTATTCAATAGATTAATCAATCAGTCCACCAACTGTCCAAACAGTATTTATTGAGCTTTTAGTACTACCTGAGGTGCGGACTGTGTGTGTGTCTGTGTGTATTGGGGGCGAGTGGTGCAGCCAGGAGGGAGAATCGAAACTATTGTCTCTTCTCAATGAACTTCCATGGAGCTGAGGAAATAAATGTGTTTGGTAAAACACAAAATGTTATGTAAGCAAATGCTAAGCAGTAGTTCAAAGTGCCCACAATGTAAACTGAACATAAAGTAGGTGTTCAAAGAAGAGACAGAAGATGCTTGAGGTAGTTGGAAGAACCCAGAAAGGCTTCAAAGAGGATATGGCTGGGCCTGAATGATGAGTGGTTTTGTGCATGGTGAAAGGAGAAGAGGGGAGGGACAGGGCCTTCCTTGGTGGAGAAGCAACGCCAGAAAGGCTGTAAGAAACAGTGTGGTTAATGAGGGCGATACGGGTCACTGTGAGGGATTATGCTGTTTGTGTACAGCGTACTCCTGGGGTGGGGTAGGGGAGCCTTTCTCATCAAGCCTATGTGGATGGTGCTCCTCGAAGTACCCAGTGCTTCCCATGAGTTCAAGGGTGGCTGTGATTATGTTGAACAGTGGTTTCTCATCCTTTGTGTGTTATAACCATCAATCAATCTATTGAGAGGAATCTATAAAGAGGCAGTGGAGCACAGTGGATACAGATTGGACTGTACAATCAGACAGCCTAGATCGCATCAAAAAATACATGTGATAAGGATAAGTTTCTTAACCTCTCTTTGCCTTATTTCCCTCATCTATAAAATGGCAGGATAATAGTACCTACTACATGGAGTTGTAATGGTTAAATGAGACAGGATATCATCTGCTTAAAACAGCATCTAGAGCCTAGTGAGCCCAAGTGTCAGCTGTTATTATCAAGGAGCTGATGTGTCGCTCGAGCAGAAAGCAGATACTCTACTTTTTCAAGTGTAGAAATATTCCAGAGGCTTTCTGTTATGAAAATCTCAAGTCTCATCTAGACTCCTTTGTCTTTTGCTGGTTGAGAATGATGAAGCAGATCATATGGTTTAAGATTATGCTGGTTTCACAGACTGATTTATGAAGTAAATCAGATAGCATGGCCTCCCTTGTTTAAGCAAAAAACAAAGATGACACCCATCTCACTAAGTGTGATCTCACCTGGGAATTTGGTGGTCCTGCTTGTGCTTGCACTGTCTCCACATTTTCTAGCTATTTCGACCATGGAAAGAATATAATCCCATGAGGGCAGGAACCATCTCTACCTTGGTCATCATTGTATCTCCTGTGCCTCATATTCACTCTTTTTTTCTGAATGAATGAGTCAATGATTGAACAAAGGCATGAGTTTGAAAATTATCCCTGCCCTCTCCCACAAATTTGTCAGCAGTCCTCTTCCTAGCATGGGTAAAGTAGGTGTTACTACAGAATGTCTTGATGGATGTCTAATGAAATACCTTCCCTGGTGGTTTCTCATTGCCATGAAATGAAAATCACTTATATTTTAGATCACTTTATCATTTACAAATACTATCTTATACTTCACATAATTTTCTACGGCATTCATGTGAATTCATTATTATTTCTTCTATTTAGTAGATTAAATAACTCAGTCTCAATAGACTTGAATGACTGGCTCAATCTCATACAGAAATTATTGTGGACTTTAGACTTGATCTGAGGTCCCTTGATTATAAGTGCAGAAGATTTTCTTTAGATTTTTGTGACACCATACTTTTTTTCCTACCCGAATTGAAAGCCTCATGATTATATTCACTACCCCCGCTCCCCTGGGGAGGATGGGGCCTCTCTAAATTTCTCATATTGGTGTACATTGTTTGTGAGATTAAGTTGGGATTACCTTGGAAGACATCCTGAAGCTCACAGGGGATGTGATACTGAGTAGAACCCTGAGGTGGGAGGAGTGGTGGGCAGAGTTAGAATTTACCTTGGGTAGTTCATAGAAATCATGATGCCTCCATTGGAACTGGAAGAGCTGGATGGGCTGCTCCCCTAGACGTTCTGAATAACGGCCATGGGAATGTGGGAAACAGATAAGGCAGGAAAATAGAAGACCTAGGGCAGGCATTACAAATATCATAGTTTTATGTAGAGCTGGTCCTGCTGTTGCTTCAGGTGGAAACCTAAAGCCTAGCAACTGAGGAGTTACCACGAAGACCTGGATAGAACTGCCTGACTATATATACTTCAGGAGGGGAGAGTTTGGAAAGACCCTGTTCTTGAGTTCTTCCTCTTCTCTCTCAGGTTTGGAGAAAAGCCTTCATCCAGTATGTTGGCGACATTCATCATCTTTTATGCTAGCATATACGTTATGGTCTGAGGCACACATGGAAATGGATTTTGCCTAACAAGTTTTACTGCTGTTGACTGTTCTGTTCTAAGTCAATGTTCTAATTTCAACATCATGAAATTACTAAATGGACTCTTTAAAAAGAAAGACAAAAATGCCTGCTTAATGAGACCATTGGAATGTACAAGACCATATCCTCTTAGGTGCTTAGTAATTATGAATATAATTGAACTCAATCAACATTTGTGGGTACTTCTATTATATAACTTATCATAGTTGGTCCCATTTTAAATTTATTTATGGCCCCCTGATTATATTATGGAGCAAATTTGTGTTCTTTGTATTATCTTTGCCTATAGTAGATGCTTAATAGATGTTTGTTAAATGGATTGGAAGTTAAACACTTTTACAGAGTAAGATGGTAGAGAAACAAGAGCTCTTCTGAGATAGTGGATATTTGGCAATTAATTTACTTTTTGGTTTGCCATTTCTTTATTTGTGACCTAGTTATATATAAGGTAGAGGTTAACTCAATTTCATTTAGAGCAGAATTCAAAATAACTAATATTTATGACTATAAAACAAATTAAGTCATAGTAGGCATGCAAAAATGGACATGGAAGTTGATAAGTGGAACAATGATTGTACTCTGCCTTTTCTGCATTGCCGTTCTTTTCTGTGTCTGGTGTGAGTATGCGTGAGTTTGTGTGTTTCAGTCAAAATAGTCAAAATAGATTTTTAAATATGCCTTGGTGAGGGGCTTGGGCATGCTTAGTTGTCAGAAAAATTACCTTCATGTTTCTCTCCTTTTTATGATCACTCTTATTGTGTATGATGGAATTAGCAACTTCAGTTCCTACTGTGCAAGATTTTCTTTCATTTAGGAAAGCATTATGTAAGTAATCAATATCAGAACTTAGGGATAATTTATTTTAGAATCATGTAATAATTTCTTATAACTAGAGATTGATGCCTAAAGAGTAAATGGTTCATTGTGTCAAAAAAAAAAATGAAATTAGATCCTTACCTCACACTATATAAAAAAACCAACTCCAGATGGATTAAGAATTTAAATGTTAAAAGCAAATCTTTAAACAGTTAGTAGAAAATCTAGATGAATATATTTTAGACCTAGAAGTAGGAAAATATTCCTTAAATAAGGCATAAAACATGTTGACTACGAAAGAAAAGACGTAAGTTTGACTACATTAAAATTAAGAATTTTAGTTCATCCATAGGCCACCTAAAGAAAATGAAAGGTCTTATCACAAGCTAGGGGAAGATATTCACAACAGACACAGCTGACAGACGATTGGTGTCAAGAGCCCAAAAACATCTATGAATCAGTAAGAAAAATGAGCAAAAGTCCTTAATAGACATTTCACAGAAGAGAAACTCATATGACCAACAAACATGTGAAGAGATGTTTATTCCATCACATCACATCCATTAGTGACCATGGAAATGCAAATAAAGACCATAGTACAGTATCATTTTATACTCTTCTTTTGGCAAAAGAGTTAAAAGTCTGATAATATCCATTGTTGGAGAGGATGCACATCCACTAGATGTTCATTGCTGGTCAGCATGCAAATTGGTGCGATCATTTTAAAACATTGAAAATTTTGGAAAAAAATTGCACATTCATATATCCTATGACCTAGAAATTCCACTGCTAGGTATCCAATAAACTCGGTTACATGTACAAAAGAAAACACATACGAGATGTTCATATTAGTGCTATTTCAGGAATAATCTGGAAACCATCCAAATGCATATCAGGAGGAGAGTGGATGAGCAAACTGTGATATATTCACAATAAAATATGGCACACTGGTTGAGTGAAGTACGGCATTTACAAATATCGTTGAATCTTACCAATATAATACTAAGTATAAAAAAGCAAGTTCTAAAAAATTATATACAATATACCATTTTTATAAAGTTAAAAACTCAAGTATCTCTTTAAATACAGATAAATGTAATATTTCTATATAACAGGAAATGAAGGGGATCATGGGTATGGGATGCAGTGTGGCGGTTGCCTCGGGTCCAGGAATCAAAGGGGTGTCGTGTGAAGTGACCACATGGACTGATTGCAATCAGAGTCCTCTTATTCCTTTCGGATGGGGAAGTTCATCATTCTTTATTACCTTATTAAAAATTGCTGATAAATGAATGAATAAAAGTGAGTGAAAGAGTTACCAATGATAAGAGTATGCTCTGAGCCAGGGATTATGATTAATCCAACTTTGTGCACCTGAGGTACAAAGAGAAAAAATAAAGATGAAATAGTTCCCCAAATATATGAATATTAAGGAAATTCAGTATTTAACTGTATTTTAAGAGTTGACATGGCAGGCTATACCGTGTTACTGTTTTTATATTATCAATACACTTTTAGATTATATGTTACCTGAAAAACATTTTTTAAGCTCATTCCCAGATTATCTGTGCCTATCACATAAAAAAGGAAATGTAAGAATCATTCTACTCCATTTTCATGCCATCATTTTAATTATATTTCATCTATTTTTGTTTTCATGAGGAAGATTGGTCTTGAGCTAACATCCGTTGCCAATCCTCCTCTTTTTGCCTGAGGAAGATTGTTGCTTAGCTAACGTTCATGCCAATCTTTCTCTATTTTGTATGTGGGATGCCACCACAGTGTGGCTTGACGAGTGGTGCTAGGTCCGCGCCTGAGATCCGAACCTATGAACTCTGAGGCCCCAAAGTGGAGTGCATGAACTTAACCACTATGCCACCAGGCTGGCCCCCATCTATTTTTCAAAGAAAAAAAAAGACAACAGCTGAAACCAATTTTTTCTGTAAAAGTATTTAAACCTTATAAAGATTAGATATTTGAAACATTTGAATTGCTAAGCATTTTGATAATCAGCCTAAATATATCTGTTAGAAAGATGTGGGTTTTTGGGGTCAGTATGTGGAATTTCAGATCTAAATATCTTATTTCCTTAAACACATTTCCTAAAATACAGTTTGTTATATTTAGAAAACAAAATTGGAAGCATGTTAGGATAGCAAAATTAAAGCTATTGTGAATTGTTGTAAACGTAGTACAATACCAATATACTGTGGCATGTATAAGATGCAAACAAACCCAAGAACTAACCAATAAAAGGGATCGGATTTTCAGCTTACAAAAATAACTGGCAGTTTTTAGAATTTGGAAATACTATTTTGTAATGAAACACAGATATTTATTTGCATCTGTCTTAGTTTGCTAGGGCTACTGTAACAAAATATCACGGACTGGGGTCTTAAACAACAGAAACTTTTTCTTTCACTGTTCTGGGGGCTAGAAGTCCAAGATCAAGGTGTCAGCAGGTTTGGTTTCTTTTGAGACCTTTCTTCTTGGCTTGCAGAGGTCACCTTCTTGCTGTGTCCTTGTGTGGTCTTTCCTCTGTGCATACACATTCCTGGTGTCTCTTTTTCTTCTTCTTCTTTTTTTGTGTGTGAGGAAGATTGGCCCTGAGCTAACATCTGTGGCAGTCTTCCTCTATTTTGTATGTGGGATGCTGCCACAGCATGGATTGATGAGCCATGTGTAGCTCCCCGCCCGGGATCTGAACCTGCAAACCCTGGGCCTGAAGCAAAGCTTGTGAACTTAACTATGCCACCGGGTCGGCCCCTCTTCTTATGAGGTCACCAATCACACTGGATTAGAACCCCACCCCATCGACCACTTTTTAACTTAATCAACACTTCAAAAAACTTATCTCCATATGGTTATTTTCTGAGGGACTGGAGGTTGGGATTTCAACAGATGAATTTTGGGGGAAAACAATTCAGTCCATAACAGCGTCCTTTTCTGTGACTGATTCTCCTAGAGAGTGCCTGCTGTTTTCCAGACTCCGCTCTAGGTGTTGGGGTGCAGCAGCAAAGCTTACAGTCTGTGTCTCACCATGGACCGAAGAAAGGGGCAAGGACTCAAAATTAGAGGAAAAGTTTTATGACGTTAAATTTGCAAATGCCGTTATTCCCAAATCCCTGTCATTTTCACAGATAAATGTTTGGAAGAATTAACCACTGTTAAATAAAGAAAGAAATCCCTGGTCCTACTCACCCCAGAGTCTAAAGCATATTGTCTGGAGTCGAGCACACGAGAGCAGCTTAATTCCAAAAGAACACCCATCATTAGAAGTGTCTGTCGTTGTGATGGTTGGTTGTGGACTTGTATTTAGAACCATTGTGTTTCCTCTGACCACAAGGTCTTGTTTCATGCCTGAGATGTGTCGCCTCTAATTGTGCTCAGGTGGGCCTCCTGCCCCTTGCTGTTTGCTGCTCTAGAAGATGGCTGCCTGTCTCTTTTGAGGTATTCCTCCATCCTTCAAAGGGAAATTTGGGTAAACTACACAGCACACATTTGAAATCAAAGACTTCCAAACATATCCTCCAAATTTTTTTTTTTTTTTTTCCAGATTGGCACCTGAGCTAACTTCTGTTGCCAATCTTTTTTCTTTCCTCCTTCTTTTCCCCAAAGCCCTCCGGTACATGGTTGTATATTCCAGTTATAGGTCCTTCTGACTCTGCCGTGTGGGACACCACCTCAACACGGCCTGATGAGCGGTGCTAGGTCCGTCGCCAGGATCCGAACTGGTGAGACCCTGGGCCGCTGAAGCAGAGCATGTAAGCTCAACCTCTTGGCCACGGGGCTGGCTCCCCCATCTTTTTTCTAGACTAACTTTAGTATTATTGTGTCACGTTCGAAGGACTAACACCTTACTGTTCTTGTTTCACAACACAGGCCACTTACAGGCAGGAAGGAGATGATGTCAGGGAAATGGAGACAAGCAGCTTAGACAGGGTAGAAGTTGTTCTCACATGTAATAGTCCAGTGCATGCAGTCTAGGGCTGGCAAGGTGTCTCTAGTGAAGGGGCACTGAGGCTGTCTTCGCCCTTCACCCCCAACTCCCTCACCTCCAAACCAAGAGAACGGTTTTAAGCATCATAGAAGCCTGGCTATAAATGCCGTCTCTGGCCAATGTGGTCAGTAGGGCTCACTTGTGGCTGCAAGTCCTTGATTAAAATGGCCCAAGCAGGTCAGCAAAACACTTCCTTCATTTCACTAAGAGTGGGCAGAGTTGGGGTGGCACATCTCTGAGGTCATGAAGAATCCCAGCTCTTTCCTCCTCTCTGCTCTGCCTTCTTCATCACATCAACGTTTGGTCCTTGAGCTTGTCACTTTATGTTTGAGAACTGGCCCCTTAGATCATATCCTCATGCCAGTGCCCCAAACAGGGAGGGAAGGAGCTTTTCCTTATGTGTCTTCTTTCTCTTTTTGATGAGGAAGATTGGCCCTGGGTTAATGTCTGTTGCCAATCTTCTTTTTGCTTGAGGAAGATAGGCGCTGAGCTAACATCTCTGCCAATCTTCCTCTATTTTGTTTGTGGGACACTGCCACAGCATGGCTTGATGCGCAGTGTGTAAGCCTGCACTCGGGATCTGAACCTGCGAACCCCAGGCTGCCAAAGCATGAGAACTTAGCCACTATGCCACCAGGCTGGTCCCTCCTTTTTTTTTTTTTTTTTTTTTTTAAATCAGGGGAGCAAAAGTTTCCCAGAACCCCTTTAGAAAGTCCCTGCTTGCATCATTTAAAAAAAAAGTTAGTGTTTTTATTTTCTTTGGATAAATACCCAGAAGTGAAATTGCTGGATCATAAAGTGGTTCTATTTTTAAGTTTTTTGAGGAACTTCCATACTGTTTTCCTAGTATGGAGGAATTCCTGCACCAATTTCTATTCCTACCATCAGTGCACAAGGGTTCCATTTTCTCCATATCCTCATAACACTTGCTATTTCTATCTTTTTGATAATAGCCATTCTAACAGATGTGGGGTAAAATCTTATTGTGGTTTTGATTTGCATTTTTCTGACGATTAATGATGTAGAGCATCTTTTCATATACCTATTGGCCATTTGTATGTCTTCTTTGGAAAAATGTCTATTCAGATCTTCTACCCATTTTTTATTCCACTTATTTGTTTTTTTGCTCTTGAGTTGTGTGAGTTCTTTATATATTTTGGATATTAGCCCCTTATCAGTTATATAATTTGAAAATATTTTCTCCCATTCAGTGGGTTGCTTTTTCATTTTTTGATGGTTTTCTTTGCTGTGCAGAAGCTTTTTAGTTTGATGTAGTTCCACGTGTTTATTTTTGCTTGTTGCCTTTGCTTTTCATGTTAGATTAAAAAAAATCATTGCCAAGACTTATGTCAAGGAGTTTACTGCCTATATTTTCTTCTAAGAGTTTTATGGTTTCAAGTCTATATTGAAGTTTTTAATCCATTTTGAGTTAATTTTTGTGTATGATGTAAGATAGTGGTCCAGTTTCATTCTTTTGCATGTGGCTATCCAGTTTTCCCAGCACCGTTTTTTGAAGAGACTGTCTTTCCCCATTGTGTATTGTTGGCTCCTTTGTCATAAATTAGTTGACCATATATATATATATATATATATATGTATAAGTTGACACATATATATATATATGTTTATTTCTGTGTTTTCTATTCTGATCCATTGATCTATGTGTCTGTTTTTATGCCAATACCATGCTCTTTTGATTGCTATAGCTTTACAATATATTTGAAATCAGGAAGTGTGGTGCCTCTAGCTTTGTTCTTCTGTGTTGATTGCTTTGGCTACTTGAGGTCTTTTGTACTTCCTTACAAATTTTAGGATTGTTTGTTCTATGTCTATGAACAATGCCATTGGAATATCCTCTAAATTTTGTGAAAGTCTGATCAATTATTTTCATTTTTTTTTCAGACACAGACAAAAGAACTGACATCTAATTTTATTTAAAAATGTGATTGATGTTGTTTTCCTACATTGGCTATTGCATCCTTCCCCTCTCCATGCTGTTTTCTGTTATTCCCTTGACTTGAGTTTATTTGGGAGGCTAGGTGAGAGGAGGATGCAGAGAACAACAGAGTCAAATGATTATACTGAAGCTGAGGCATCTGAAAGTGATGGGGCTATTGTGGATGAGCATGGAGGAACACTCTGTCCTTGGGCCGCTGATCAAGGACAAGAAAGGAAGCTGGATGTCTGAGTAGATACCATTGCAGATAAATGGCTTTTGAGGGTCAGATTCACTCCCTACTCTCTGGGTTGTGGTACAATTAAGCTCCCTCCACAGGGCAGAAACCAGATATAACCTTGGGAAACAAGGACTATGGGGAGGGCAGGTGAAGGTAGATGAGAGGATGCATCCTTAAATTAACTGAGATGACGTTTCCATCATACAGTTATGGAAACATCAATACAGACACACCTGGTTTTCTTACGCTTCACTTTATTGCACTTTGCAGATATTATTATGTTTTTCTACAAATTGAGTGTTTGTGGCAATCCTGCATCGAGCAAGTCTATAGGTGCCATTTTTCTAACAGCACTTGCTCACTTTGTGTCTCTGTGTCACAGATTGGTAATTCTGTCAATATTTCACACTTTTTCATTATTATTATATTTGTTATGGTGATCTGTGATTAGTGACCTTTGATGTTACTGTTGTAGTGTTTTGGGGTGCCACACACCATGCCCATATAAGACGGTGAACTTCATAAATGCTGTGTGTGTTCTGACTGCTCCACTGACTGGCTGCTCCCCTGTCTCTCTCTGTCTCTTGGGGCCTCCCTATTCCCTGAGACCCAACAATATTGAAATTAGGCCAGTTCATAACCCTATAATGGCCTCTAAGTGTTCAAGTAAAAGGAAGAATTGCAAGTCTCATTTTAAATCAAAAGTTAGAAGTGATTAAGCTTAGTGAGGAAGGCATGTCAAAAGCTGAGACAGGCCCAAAGCTAGGCCTCTTACACCAAACAGCTAGCTGAGTTGTGAATGCAAAGGAAAAGTTGTTGAAGGAAGTTAACAGTGCTACTCCCGTGAACACACAAATGATAAGAAAGTGAAACAGGCTTACTGCTGATATGGAGAGAGTTTTAGGGTCTGGACAGAAGATCAAACCAGCAACAACATTCCCTTAAGCCAAAACCTAATCCAGAACCAGGCCCTAATTCTCTTCAATTCTATGAAGGCTGGGAGAGGTGAGGAAGCTGCAGAAGAAAAGTTTGAAGCCAGCAGAGGTAGGTTCATGAGATTTAAGGAAAGAAGCCATCTCCATAACATAAAAGTACAAGGTGAAGAAGCAAGCACTGATGAAGAAGCTTCAGCAAGTTCTCCAGAAGATCTAGCTAGGATAATCAATGAAGGTGGCCACACTGAAGAACGGATTTTCATTGTACACAAAACAGCCTTATGTAGGAAGAAGATGCCACCTAGGACTTTCATAGCAAGAAAGGAGAAGTCAATGCCTGGCTTCAAGGCTTCAAAGGACAGGCTGACTCTCTTATTAGGGGCTAATGCAGCTGGTGACTTTAAGTTGAAGCCAATGCTCATTTACCATTCCAAAAATCCTAGGGCCCTCTAGAATTATGCTAAATCTGCTCTGCCTGTGCTCTATAAATGGAAAAACAAAGCCTAGATGACAGCAGATCTCTTTACAACATGGTTTACTAAGTATTTTAAGCCTACCGTTGAGACCTACTGCTCAGAAAAAAAGATTCCTTTGAAAGTATGACTGTTCATTCACAGTGCACCTAGTCACCCAAGAGCTCTGGTGGAGATGTACAATGAGATTACTGTTGTTTTCATGCCTGTTAACACAACATCCATTCTGCAGTCCATGGATCAAGGAGTCATTTCGACTTTTAAGTCTTCTTATTTAAGAAATACATTTCATAAGGCTATAGCTGCCATAGATAGTGATTTCTCTGTTGGATCTGGGCAAAGTAAATTGAAAATCTTCTGGAAAGGATTCACTATTCTAGATGTCATTAAGAACATTCATAGGAAGTGGTTAGAATAGCAACATTAACAGGAGTTTGGAAGAAGTTGATTCCAATCCTCATGGATGACTTTGAGGGGTTCAAGACTTTAGTGAGGAAGGAACTGCAGATGTGGTGGAAATAGCAAGAGAACTGGAATTAGAAGTGCAGGCTGAAGATGTGACTGAGTTGCTGCAATCTCGCGATCAAACTGTAATAGAGGAGGAGCTGCTCCTTATGGATGAGCACAGACAGTGGTTTCCTGAGGGGAAATCTACTCCTGGTGAAGATGCTATTAAGATTGTTTAAAGGACAACAAAGGATTTAGAATATTACATAAACTGGGTTGATAAAGCAACTGCAGAGTTTGAGAGGATTGACTCCAATTTTGAAAGAAGTTCAACTGGGTAAAATGCTGTCAAACAGCATCACGTGCTACAGAGAAATCGTTCCTGAAGAGAAGAGTCAATCGATGTGACAAACGTCATTGTTGTCATATTTTAAGAAATTGCCACAGCCACCCCAGGCTTCAGCAACCACCACCCTGATCAGTCAGCAGCCATCAACATTGAGGCAGGACCCTCCACCAGCAGAAAGGTTACGACTCATTGAAGGCTCAGATGGTGGTGAGCATGTTTTAGTAATACAGTATTTTTTAATTAAAGTTTGTACATTTTTTTTTACACGTAATGCTATTGCACACTTAATAGACTACAGTATAGTATAAATGTAGCTTTTGTATGCACTGGGAAAACAAAAAGTTCATGTGACTCACTTTACTGTGAGACTCACTTTATTGTGGTGGTCTGGAACCCAACCTGCAGTATCTCTGAGGTATGCAAAAAGTGGTATTTCTTGCCCTCCTGAGTTTATGATCTGCAATCTGGATCTGGCACTGTACCTTTCATATATTCCGTTTAGTTACAACAGCCCCTGCTAACAAGAACTGAAAAAGATTCAGCAGCAGCCTGGCTTGATCCAAGTCTAGAGACTCATGAACTGTAGAAATCTTACCATAGCTCTTGTAATATGCTGTCATAAACTGAAAAAAAAACCCAGTACAGTGTGAAATACTGGCCTTCTGCAGCAGCGTGAGGATGATCTGATATATAAACTGGGAAACAGGGGCCTGAGGAGGGGGTCATACACAGTCTGGGTGCAAATGGGAAGATAACTGGGTAGCCCTCAATTTGATGATGTTCTGATCAGGATGAATTTATTAGTTTCTCTTCTAGATTTGAGAATAAAATAAAAATGGAAAATAGCCAAATTATAGGAGAGGAGTGACTCAAAGGAGGTCAGTATTTCAAGAAAATATTTAAAAAGAAAAGTGTTGTATTAGTTTCAGAAATCAGCCTTGGTCTTAATGACCAAAATCACACTGTATTTCGACTAATCCATAATTCAATCAGCTCCTGTTCAATTAAATGATGTCCTTGAATTAGAATTATGTCCCTTTTAAGAACTAGGACAAAAATCACAAATAAAAATGAAGTTTTTGGAGGACTCTTCAGAGAGTCTTAGAGTTATCAATCATACCAAGAAAAACAACCTGTGCAATTCCAATAGTGACAATTGATATAAATATGCCTGGTAATGTTAAGTAGCGGTTAAAATCCTGGGCTTTGGGTTTGGGTAGACATTGGTTCAAAGGCTGGCTCTACTATTTAGAAGCTGAGCAATCCATGTTGCCTTTCTGTAAAATAGGAAGACAAGCGCCACTGCATAGCATTGCTGTGGACATTAAATCTGATCACACATTTAATGTTCCTGGCCATGGTAATAATTTATGTTGTTATTAAAAGTTTTACTAATTGGAGGTTTTTAGCAGCCTGACTCATGATATAAAATTTTCTTTGTTGGTTTAACAAAATATCTTTAATTGTTGAGCGTTATGATTTTTGCATTTCCTAAACAATTTAATTTTTGTTACACATTAGAAAGCATTGAAACATGCTAAAAGCTTTTGTATAGCTTTTCAAAATATGGCAAAAAACAAGCCATGAAAAGACAGTGAATGAAAGAGTGAATTCTTTAGGCAATACTCTTTATGATTTCTTGAGCAAAATAGGAAAAAGAGAAGATAATTTTATTGGCCTCTGGCAGGTACTAATGATAATATTAATGTAATAAATACTGCAGTAATTTCCGTTTTATTTAGTAGCGTTTTTTGTTCAGTCCTCCATGAGATTTTAACAAATGAACTGGTGAGCTTTTCCATGCTAAGTGAGGAGAGAGGAGTTGGTTGTTATGAGTTTGTTCTCAGGAAAATCCAAATGCAGAAGAGTTACGAAGTCCGGTCATCCTAAGGAAAACACTCGCCTTCCAGGCCTCCTGTTCCAGTCTCCTCTCTGAATGCAAACCTTACGTAGGAAAATGACGTTAGTTCATTAAGCCAGAGTCCTGAAAACATTGAGGTCCCTAGACTAAAATTAAGAAAATATAGCTTTAAAAATTCTTCAGCATTCGCTACTTTATTTTCATTTTTGAATCCGAATTTGGTTTATTTGGAAAAGTAAAGTGCCAGCCAAACTTAGGACTCTGGGAACACTTATTTGATGCTCCCTTTGGTAATTCTTTCTTTTTTGCCTTTTGCCATTTTGAACAAATGATGTCCAGCTTTTTTCTAGTAGCTTTATTCACTCTGATTGGTCCCTATTCTTAATATTTTTCAGAAAATACTGGAGATATTTTACACTTTTGCCCAAAGTGGAGAGTGACCTAAATTTTTGTTTTGCTTTCAACTTTTTGTTAGTTACTTTTATCATCAGTGATGGATAGAGGATAAGTCTTAACAGTATAAGACTCTGAAAGAAAAATCAACGCATGGGGAGCATTAAGAAAGCAGAATCTTTGCTGTTAGGGATTTGGTCTTGACCTTGGCCAGTGAGGGAGCAGCAGAGAGAGTGAGTAAAGGAAGGGGAGCATTTCTTGAGAGATTCTTTGTTGGAGTCAAACGGCAGCTGGGATCCTTTGGAAGTTGAATGCTCTACTGCAGTAAAATGAAGCTCTTTTACAAGTCTCTCCATTGCTGCTGCTACTTCTGATGGTGAAGCTATTTTAACTTTTAATTTGCTGAAAGGCAAATGAGGCAGCTGTCTGCACAGTAGGAAGTTCAGGGTAAGTGTCGGAGAAATAGCTTCTCTTTTCATGTAAATTAAAGGCGAATATACTAAAGAAAAGTTCACTGTTTCTCTCCAGACACTCAGCAAGCAGGCCAGAGTGTCATCTTTGGTGATTCTCCTGTGCTTTCATTTAATTTCCCAAACACGTCAGATCTGAGGCAGATTTTAGATCTGACAGCATTGAAGCATCCCTTGCCTTTTGCCTCTTCCTCCACCTTCCCAAACACCAAACGCCAGAAAACTCTTTGGATGATGTCTGAATTTAGGACTCGACTTAGTGTTTTCATTAAACCTTTATTCTTTTCTTTATGATATTTCTTTGTATTGAAGCATTTTCCTAGAGGAACTGAAGCACATGCAGCAAGAAGTAAGATTGTGCCTATTTTTCATTAAATAGGAGCTGTGCTAGCAACTTCGTCAGTGTTGCACGGGATCTACTAATGGCAACAGCCTCTGGATGATTCCTTTTGATGTTGCCCTCTAAAGGTCTCATCAGAAAGCATTACTCTCTGCATTATCCCCTTCTGACTTCTGGTGGTTTTGTTTTATTTGGCTATTGATTGGTGTTACACATCCTTCTTAATGCTAACATTAGATGCTGCTTTATAAGAGCACTTAGTGGAAAATAACCATACACAGGTGGAAAGTTCATTAAAGAGTTTGAACTACGCATCTAGGATGCATCATCAGCCCAATATATGTTCTAACTATGGGACTGCTTGGGAATTTTGGTAAGTTGACTCATTTAACTTGGCTCTGCTATACTCTTTGTCTTTTGTAGGGTAACATGCATTATTTAGATGAATGCAAAACTGCCTTTTGTACTCAGTATAATACATTTTTAATGGCAAATGATTGTATAGATAATCTCATCCAGGGGAACAAAAATATTTCCCTTTGTTTATCATGATAAATTTACTTCTGAACAAATTGAGAATGAAGTCATCATCCCTGTCAGAAATGGGCAGGGAAACAAAGGGTTATTAAGAATTGGCTTTTCCCTTGGTGAAGTAATTATCAGTAATCATTGCAGTCCATAATGCATGTGGTTTGGCATGACATATTAATTTGTGTTGATTTAATGGTTTAGAAACCATTTTTGTTTTGCTCTTTTGGTTTTTGATTTTCTCTTCTGGGGAGTTGCAGTGGTTACATATCTTCTGTGAAGGAGTTTGCATTATGGTGATCACAGTGAACCTGTGTGGGGTAAGGACAAACACAAATTCAGAGGCTTAATTCTCCCTGTTGAAAATAAGGGAAGAGACTTTTCCTCCCTTCCTTTTCTTAGAACATTTACTTTAGCAAACTTGTAATTGTAGGTACTTTCTCCTCTCTTTGAAATGTATATAAATCCTTCTGAAAACTGGATCGGCCTTTCCTCAGCTTTATCACGTGGGAATATCTTCCTCAGGACCTGGGAGTTATCTCTTTGAAATGGAAACATCAAGGAAGATATCGCACCGCAGCCCCCCAACCCCATCCCCATCTCCCAGGGCTTGTGGGAGGGGAGGGGCCTAACCTTGGTGGGAGCCTTGCACTAAGTTGCAAAACTACCTCCTGTCATAGATATGAGAAGTTTGTTTCTCCTCTGGATAAAGCCAATTACCTAACACAAATGGTCAGCCCAAGTACCAGGTAAATTTAGGATGAACTATGTGACAAATGGTGCTGTCATGAGCTCTTACTTGAGCAGAGTTATTGTTTACCTTGAAAATATGTATGTAATGATTTGTGTCTGCTTGGCTCTATGAAAGGATGAGATTTCCTTCCATCTCTGCGATCTCTTAGTGGATGGCCTGTGATGCACATTACATTCGGCTTTAGTATTTCTTCAAAAACAAAAGTGATTTTTTTCTCTCCTACCTTTGGGGAGAGGATTTGAGTTGGGAGAAAATGTTCTTTTTAATTATTTCCCCATCAATGTCCACAGACTTATAAAAAGTAACACTTTGACCAACTTGTGCCTTTAGTTGGGCTGTGTCTTTCTTCTTTAATCAGATGTTCAATTCAGAGAGAACCCTCTTGGCTAAAATCACTGAGGATTAATCAGTATTATGCAAAAAGAAAACAACGCTGTTTCATTAGCATTTTTCACAGAAGAACAGCATTCTGAATTCAACTGTGAAAGCTATTGTGAAGATAGAATTAGCTAAGTGGCACGTTTGTCACTTTTTCTTTTAATTATTACTTAGTAAATTCTCTCAAACAATCTATTTTTAGGCTAATTTTATTCTATCAAAGTTATCACTATTCATTTCAAATATCACTTGCTTTCAATTATATTGTTTGTAAGAGCCTGCAAAATGTTAAACTTGGCATTGCTAACTCCAAGGTGCCTTGTAGCGCAGGAATGATTTATGCCCGTGGATTGCAGAGGTCTGAAAATAGGGCCTGAAGTTGCATTAATATGTACTGCGGTACACAGGCTCAATAGGGTTTGAGGGGGATGGAGTTCCATCCCTAACTCTCAGTTGTCTTGCTTTTGTCTCCGAGTCTGAGCAGCCATGGAATAATTAGACATTGCTCATTTGTCGTTTGTATCATTTCCCATCAGCGCATACCATCCTGTCCCACCAGCTCCCAGGAGTTTACGAGGAAACATGTAGTCTGTAAAGAGCCATCCCGCACACCTCTAGTTTCTGTCTTAATTTGAAGATATCCTCCATGTATTGGACTGGACAATAACGGACCATTGCTGCTAGGTTCTGATGGGGTAAGTGTGTGACTTTGACGTTAGGATGAGATCAGAAATGGAAGTGTCCAGCGAGACAGACAGCAGATCTTACAGATTCTGAGAAGGTGTTTCTTTTAGTAAGGTGAATGCCAGCTGTGCTGGACAAGCAGCATTTCTGAATGAATGGCAAACATTTTGGTCAATGCTTCCTCTGGGTTGATGCTTCTGATTCCAGCTGTAATGAGTGTGAGATGGTGGTGCTGAGAGATACCTTTCTTCAACCATTCCGAGTATGAGCTCTGATCAGATGAGTGGAAATCATATAATTGAATTTATGCATCTCTTGTCGACAGGGCTAGAGGTTGCAAACGCATAAACATGTGCTGTGGAAAGAGAAATCAAGGCTCTCGTACTGTCCAGAATACAAATGGGCGATGTAGGAATTGGGTAGTTTCTCTCCTCGTTGGATGGACTGGAGTAGACTGTTGATAAGACAGATGAAAAGATGATGGAGCCGCTATACTCAGGAAGGGACAGCCCCAGAGCCTTCTGTAATGAAATGTATGAAGATCAAACGTGATAGCTACAGGTTTACCTAAATATCGTGAGTTGCTAGCTTAGCTTATTTCTACCACAATATATTTGATAATCTTTATCTCGCTTTAAGCTGATGAGGCAGTTGGGTCCAGGGTACATTAGTGTTCTATAATAAAGGAATAGTTTAGGTTTTGCAGGTAGCTCTGGAGTTTCCCAAAGACATGCTAATTTAGAACTGTTCTGACGCTGTAGTTTAGTAGGTAGCTTGTCTCTTGGTGTTTACTGGACAAGATCTCAGGGACCAGCATCTCAGCAATAGTTGTACCTCTGTGTGATGGCTTCCATGTTGCTGTGGCGTAACAATATGGGACAGGTTGTATCAGTCACCAGCTGCCAATTTAAATACACACTGGGGAGAGTAATCTAATTTTCAGGGAGTATTAACTTAATTTTAATAAATGATGATGTTTAATTGTGACCTTTAAGTTATACTTTTTAGTGAAAAGCGTCTCATGTTTTTGCAACATGAATTGTTGAAAAGTCAAGATACTTTGGCTGATTTTTTTTTGATGAGAAAGATTGTCCCTGGGCTAACATCTGTTACCAATCTTCCTCTATTTGTGGAAGACTGTCCCTGAGCTAAACTCTATGCTAATCTTCGTCTGTTTTGTATGTGGGACTCCACCACAGCATGGCTTGATGAGCAGTCCATAGGTCAGCACTCAGGATCCAAACCTGTGAACCTCAGGCTGCTGAAGTGGAGTGAGCAAACCCAACCACTATGCCACCTGGCTGGCCCCCTAGGAAAATATTTTTAATGTAGTAGTAGTTTCTACCTGAATCCAGCCCATTCCATTTTAATCCAAACAGCAACCTAGTGAATCTCCCCTGATTACCTCCTTTATTTATTTATTTTAAAGATTTTATTTTTTTCCTTTTTCTCCCCAAAGCCTCCCGGTACATATTTGTATATTCATCATTCTGGGTCCTTCTAGTTGTGGCATGTGGGATGCTGCCTCAGCGTGGTTTGATGAGCAGTGCCATGTCCGTGCCCAGGATTTGAACCAACGAAACACTGGGCCGCCTGCAGCGGAGCATGTGAACTTAACCACTCGGCCACGGGGCCAGCCCCCTGATTACCTCCTTTAAACTCAATGAAAATGTAATCAAGGGAGGACAAAGCACAGTATGATGACAGTAGGAAGAAAATGTTCCTCTTACACATTTACAGTTAATTATACAGCAAGAAGAAGTTTGTGCCCACCAGCCCTACCTCAGCTTCTTAACCAGGCAAACTTCTACTTGTCCTTCACTACCCATTTGGAATGTTGCTTTTTTTCCTATGATCTTTTCCCAGCCTCCTGTATTACCTACAGGCAGAGCTGAGTGCTCTCTCAGTGCTTTGTCCATATTTTGTTAGCACCGCTATGTGTTTTAGAATTTATTTTTATATTTTCCTCCTTCCTGACTGTGAGTTCCTTGTGAACAGGGACTGTTCCTTATTCATTTCAGTATACCATTGTCTAATGATAAACTTAGTATTAGACCTAGAGTAGGTACTCAATAAATATTTAATGAAAAATGAGAATGATGAATGGGCACGCAAACAGACTCCAGAGATGGTCCATCCTCACTGTGTTGAAGTACCACTTTCTGCGCAGGGTGGTGATGGTCCATGTCCTCTGTGGATTGTCCTGTAGGTGCTCACCTGGGGTCCTGCAGTCCATTAGCTGCAGATCTCTTTGGGGACCTGCTTGTCCTCTACAGTGCTTTGTCTTTCAGGATAAGAGCCATGTCTGGGCTTATGGAAGAACTAACTCTCTATCTAAGGAAATTCGATAACCAAGTATTGTATGACAAGTGTACATCTCCAGGTAAATGCAAAATACCTTCAATGTAGGTGCAAATTCATGATAAGCATTATGGGTCAGAGATGTGTCAGTTCTTTGCACTTTTAGACTTATTTAGGAGATATTCTAAGAATTTGGTGTCAGCCGTGGCACTCTGAGGGTCAAGTCCACTAGTCAAGTATGTATTGGCTCTTGGGGACCTAGGTGATCAGGGGTTATTGGTAAAGGAACCTAGTCTGTGAAGTGCTGGCCCCTCCAGCTACTCTTATGTTTGAGAGTCTCTTAGAGTCCTTAGGACTTTCCTGGGTCTTGGTTTATTCTGGAGCACTCCTGAAAAACAGACTCTGATTCCCCATTGTTGTTGGATAATCTGCTACTAACCCAGGCCATTTCTGTGTTGTGAGTGTTTGTGCATATTTATCTGACTGTCTGAGTGTATGGGTGTTGGCTAGTCCGTCTGGGCTGCCGTAACAAAATGCCGTAGACCTCCTGGCTTCAACAACAGACGCTTACATCTCACAGTTCTGGAGCCTGGAAATCTAGGATCAGGTTGCCAGCGTGGTCCAATTCTTGGTAAAGATTTTTCTTCTGGTTCAGTCTTCTGGTGATATCCTCACATGGCAGACAGCAGAGAGAGGGCAAGTACTGTGTTTTTTCTTAAACGGGCACTAATCCCATTCATGAGGGCTCCACCTTCGTGTCCTAATTACTTCTTAAAGGCCCCACCTCCTAATACCATCATGTTGGGGGTTAGGATTTCAACATATGAATTTTGGGGAGACATAAATATTCAGCCCGTAAAAGGTAAGTCTTAAAGTTTCCCAATTAAACAGTATTCTGTAGGAAACTACAGGATGCAGCTCATCATAGTGATTAAGACCTCTTTTTCTGATGTAGCTGTACCATTTACATAACTTTCTAAGCCTCATTTTGCTCAGTTTCTGTGATACGGGGATCAAAATAGTACTTACCTTTAGGTCACTGCATGAGTTGGGCATTGCCCATCCCCAAGGAGCGTCATCCGTATTGTAGTCTCTGTGACTGGCACCCCGGAGTTTGAAGGGCATAATGTGTGCAGCCACTACCAGAAGACCTGCTTGGTTATGAGAATTAGTGAGTCCCTGCACACAGAATGCTTAGCATGGGGTTGGCATTCCGGATGTGCACGACAAATGGTGGCACTCATTGTTATAGGGAGGGGCACACTGTTTGTTTAAGAAGGCTGGATAGGATAAGAGTATGATATGGGCTAGAACAAATAGTATTTTAAAGTGCTGCTAATGGGTGAGTAAAGGATCGAAAATACGATCTATTCCACGAATTGTTGCTAGAGTCTGTGTTTAGAAGTCATCTTGTTTGTAGCAATCCCAGACCAGACTGTATAAATGTGTAATTGCAGCCACAGTTCATGTATTTGGAGGTGATTTCCGTCTCCAATCCTGCTTTCTGAAACGTCAATCTTTTAGGATATAACTTTTACTAGAAGTAAGGAAGTAAACCGTGGAGGCCTCTGAAATGGTGGTTTCAAAGACTTTATTGGGAAGACACGGAATTGACTTTCTGGGTTCTTCTAGAGTTTTAATGACTCTTAATAAACTTATAGTTCTTAAACAGCGTGGTCATCTTATTTCCTCATCCAAAACAGATTGGAGGAGCAAACTTGAAAGTGTGTGTGTGTGGAAAGCTACTATTATGAAGAGGCAGCGTGTGTGACACAGAGAAAACACAGCGACAGCAAGTGGAATGATCAAAAGCTTGATGTGGAGGGGTGAAAAAGGAAAATGAAAAAAAACCCTCCATACTGATGATTATTTCTGAGCCACTAAGAAATTATGTTCAATATTTTCTAGTTTAAAAGGAATTCTAAAATTCCCTCTCATTTTATGACCATTTATTGACTAAACATGATTTAAATAAAAAAAAATTGTAGCTAAGAGGAGGCAGCATGGTAAGATGAAAATGTGGGGCTTGGCACTAGAGTGGATTTACTTTCTGGAGTCACCTCTTACGCTGAAGTCTTGGGGGCAGGTGACTTTTGCTGTGAGCTTTGTTTTTCTTACCTTTCTTATCTATAAAGCAGGGGTGAAGCTTCCCACCCTGCAGGGCTGCTGTGAGGCTGGGATGACATCATCTGTGTAAAGTGCAGCCGGCAAGGGCCTGGCACCTTGCTGCCTCTCAATATATTACTTGGCTCCTTGGCTGTTTTGTGAAATTTGTTAATCTAAAACACCTCATTCTCAATGAGGTTTCAGTACCTTGTTATTTCTGTCATTGAAAATTAAACTGGTAATGCACATCTCAGACAATATCTTGTCATTGAACTCAGTAGTTATATACTTTGAATGCTCCAGATACTGCTAAAAGCCTGTAGGTGTGAGCCTGTAGTAAAGAGCTGGGGTGGTCTAAGAGTCTCAGAACTAATTGTTTTGTAGTTTTGTGAGGTTTCTGGAATGTTATGGCTCTCTAATATGAAGAAGGAAAGATAAATTTTATTTATTGCCGGTGCTACCGAAGTTAAGAAGACTGATCACATTCTTGTGTTAAATGCACTTTTAATATAGTTGAGATAATGGTTCTGGGCTGTGTTACAATTCACGTTTTTTTTCATTTACTCTTAGGTGCTTCTTGTCATTATTATATATCTTATTGATTTGGAGGATGTTCTAGAGACTTACACTATTGATTAGGCAGAGTGTTTCTATATTTTGTGATTTACCAGTTTTTGCTCCTTATATCATCATTACCACTAGGATCAAATTGAAAAGACCCACAGATCCTTTTCTATCATGGAATTTTTAGAGTCTTTTATGCCATGTACTGGATTAAAGAATTTTATGTGAGCTGCCTAATTCCTTTAAATTTATCTAAAATACGCCATCTGCTTTGTAACCTCAAGTGATCTTATGGTTTATTAGAGGTATTAAGCAAACATTTAATGTGTAAATATAATTTAATGAGCTTCCCACAGGTGTCTAATTAGGCTTTAATTTCTGCCACTAGAATTAAATCCAGTAAAATGTATATAGGTCTCTAAGTCATAGTAATCTCTCTCAATGTTAACTGGTCAAATGTGAATTTGTATTTTGGTTCAATATCAATTTTAATATCATTAAGTCTCTAATGGATTCTGATATCAGATCATTACATTGAAGAGATGATTCTTAAGCTTTTGGGGGTTATTTTATAAGCCAGAACTAAATCTGTTGTAAGTGCCAGAACTCCAGCTCAAACTACCTTAAAAAGAATTGATCAGCTCAAATAGCTTGGAAGAATATAGTGGGGTAGATCCCAGAATTGGAGCAAGAGATGCAAGAACTAGGGCCTTAATGAGTAGAACCAGGGACTCAATGATGGCAAAAATCTATCTCTGCTTATTTTTTTACCCTTGTTTCTATTTCTTTACATATTTGTTCTATTTTGGAAGGATTTTTCCATATGGCAGGGAAGAGCCATTGCAGCCCAAGCTTAGCAACTCCAGTGGAAAAACAGCTTCTTTCTCTTCACGTTCATTTGTCAGTGCCAGAGAAGACTCTCATTGGCCAGGCCTCAGTCGTGTGTCCATGGGGATGATGGGAAGTCTTGCTAGGCACAGGTAGGTTAACCTCAGTCACTCACTCTTGAATCCTACTGAAAAGTCGATGAGTGTTTTACACTTCTGCAGGAAAATCTCTGGGCACAAATGGATCTAAGTATTTGCATGTTATCTCAGGGAGTTAATTCAAGGTCTCTCCTTAGTGGTTTGTGGACTTCAAGTTAAGGGTCCCTGTGATAAAATGTTAAGGCAACACAATTCATAACTGAAATCAAATTTTGGCAAAAATGTTTTCACTTTCAAAATAGTAAACTGTTGTTATTTAGAAAAAGTGTGTGTGTGTGCGTGTGGATATATAGGTGTGTGGATGTGTGTACATTCATCCAATAGAATTCAAGGAAATAGCTCCTTGTAATACAAGAGAATGTAAAGACTTTAGTTATTTTGAGATCAACTTCACAAGCTTAAAATATCTTTAAGCTTTAATGACAAAGCAGCTTCCGAGAACGGTAAACACAGCTGATATCGGATGATTCCAAATATTACACTGATTATTCGATCTGCCACAAAGAAGACAAGAAGGCACTCTTGAGGGATCCTGATGTCTCTAATAAGTCAAGCTTTTCCATGAAAAATCAGAGCAGGATATAAGTGACTGGAGGAGATAGAAGAAAGTCGCTGAAAAGAAATGAGTCCCCCTGGACCACTGCAATGCCCCTGTAATTAGCTCATATCTTCCACTCTTGCTTTCTTTGTAGTTCTTTCCCATGGAACAGACAGAGCAATCATTTAAAATACAATCAAGCAGATCATGTCAGTAAAATTCATTGGCCAGGCCTTGTGCTAGAAATCTTTACCAGGACCTATGAGCCATGATCTGGCTCCTACTTCTTTCTCTACCTCATCATAGGCCGGTTTCCCCTTTGCCATTGGCTGGTCTTCTCTCCATTCCCCACCTGTGCTGAGCTCTCAGTGTTCTTAGGCCTCTGCCCACATTGCGCCTTATTCCTTGAATGTCTTCTCTCCCTTTTTTTCCCTAGCTCTCTCCTACTTATCCTTTAGGCCTTGGTTTGATGATCACTTCCTCAGAAAGGCCTTCTGGGCCTACGTCTCAATGAACTCCTCTTGTGTTCTTTCCCTGACAGCATTGTATGACCGCACATCGTGAGGATGGATCTATTCGTTTGCTTAACCTGTCTCTCCCTTGTGCATTGTAAGCGCTTTGCAGTCAGCGATCATGTCTGTTTTATTCACTTGGTGCCTAATACAGTGCTTCAGACATAATTCTTACTCAAGAAATGCTTTTGAGAAATCAGTGAAGAAAGGGAAAGAAGAGAGGAGATTGGAAACAGCAAGTGCTGACGACAAAGCTTGGAAATAGAGAGGGGGCAGTAAACGCCAGCAGACGTACTGATGGTGGAGTCAGAGAGAGAGACATGCAGAAGCCATGGAACAGCACTGCAACCTGGTGCCCGGGCTGTGTGACTTCAGGCCCGTGTACCTCCTGCTCAGCGTCCCCTGAGCGAGTCCGTGTGACATCCGGGAGGCCTGGCAATCGGCACAGCTTGGCAGCCTGGGGACCGGTTTGCACACTGCCTGTGAGTGACGAGCTAAGCCATTTGTGCCTGTGTTTCAACACTAGCTCCACCGGCAGATGTGGCTTCATTTGTAACACTGAGTTATCATTATTGAAATATTGGAAATTGCGTTGTACACTTTAGAAATATTTTCATTAAAAATAATTTAAAGGCAAAATCTGACCGTTTGCCTTCTTTTGGGAATATGTATAAAAAGGAGACTCGGTTGTAATTGGGATTTATAATCCTGGATACCCAATTTAGTAAACCTTTTTTTAATAAATTTCATTCCCCTGGCTTTTCAGTTAATATTTTGTGTTTCCTTATTTATGAATAGGATCACATTGTAATATGCTACATGTCTTTTTATCTTAGCTTTCTTTTTTTCTTTTTATAATCGGTGTGCTCTTGATTCAGGTATAGTTAGAGCAGAGCTCCTTCCCCCGTCCTGTTTTTTCTGTAGTACTTATGTGATTTTAGTATTTGTATTATCAGCCATGTGTGAATGCTTGACTTTTGAAACAGCATGTCTCCATCTAAGCAACATCTTTGGCGTCAAGATAGGAGTCCCCGGCTGCATCTGGGGCATTGGGCTGTGCTTAAAGATATTAAGAGCCCCCCAGCGGATAAGATCCCCCAATAAGAGAACCCAAAGTCACCACTCTCCTTCTCGGGTAATGGCTTCCACATCTTCTCACAGGATGCTGGTGTCACCGTAGTGGGAAATGGTCAAGTAAAAAGGTATGAAGAAAGATATGGCAATACAGAGAGGTGTTTTCCTAATATTAGTCTTTGTAGAAGTTTGCTCTGTGAACCAGATCTGTAGTGCTCTTTTTCTTGGAGCTTTGTGTAACCGGCTCCTTCTCATCTTTTAGATTTCAGTCTAAATATCAGCTCCTCAGAGAGGTTTTCTGGAGTAGGCCAGTTCACAAAGACTGGTTCAAACTTGAGACTGTCAAAAAAGGATTCTTCATCTTTGAGCAATGTTAGTTTTCTTTTGTACTGCTGTGAATCAGAAAATAAGCAATGCAAGGATGCACGTGAGTTTAACAATACAATGAATGTTGAGGACGGAGGCAGATCCCTGCCACCTCCTGTGTCCGCCCCAAGTTTAGTAGATTCTGCTGTGAAGGACCCTTCAGGTAAGAGGGACTTTTGCCTTTCAGTCCTTTTTAGGCTAGTGTGAGAGTGGGGCATATCAACTCGTGGGGTCTGCCTTATTAAAAGAATTTCATTTGAGCTGTGCCGCTCAGATATGGATACTGGTTCATGATGTCTTGCTGTGGCATTTTGACATTTTATTCTCTGCTGTGCCATCTGACCTTACAGGGTTTCAGTGTGTTGGGCCTGACTGTGATCTTCTAGACTTTTCCTAACCGTGCCTTTATTCTCTACCACAGTGCCATGTAATTTCCCTCATAACTCAAATAACACTCATTTATTTAATTTGTTTACTTGTTTCTTGACTGTCTTCCCTCCAGATGTTAACTCCAGCCGGGTGGCAATTATATCCCTTCTCTCAGGTGCGGCCTCAGTGCTGAGCAGAGTGACTGACACTTAAACACCTTGCGTTTCCTACTCCCATAATATCATGCTGACGATGCTCTCGTGGTTGGATGTATCATGATGTAGGATAGTTTTCTACATCACTCAGATGCCTTAGCAAGGCTTTATCCATGAGGTCTGGGGCCTGGGATCTGGGGTAAGGGAAGCTGGTATAAGGATACTATTACAAACATCCTTAGCATTTGGAAAACTGGGCACTTAAGAAGAACTTGTCAATGGCGGATGTCTTGTTATTTTTCCTCATTCCTGCAAATTTTATTACCTTTGAAATATACATTTTCCTAATTTGTGGTGATAATTTGGCTGATATTCTGAGCAATATAGCACTGTGTTCAGAGCACAGGCTCTGGAGTGAACTGCCTGTGATCCCTTCCTGGCTCAATCTCTTTTGAACTATGTGATTTTTGGTGATTTCTTAATATCTGATTACAGTTTCTTCATTTTTAAAGTGAAGCTAATAATAGAATGTATTTTAAACGGTTCTAGGAAAGATGAAATGAATTAATATAGTCAATGCATTTAGAACAGTATCTGGAAGAGAGTAAGCATTCAATGTTAGCCAAAGTAAATAAACAAATGAATATATTAGATAATTTGGGGGTAAAATTAAAGTTTACATTTGTTCTGTTTTTCCTTATGTATCCACTTGAAATTTTAAAAGATAAACTAATTTATTTGTAAAATTCTTTCTTAATAAAGCCAAGAGCTACCTCAGTCAATGATACAGATATTTTTAAAGTTGGGAGACATAACCCTGAGAAGGATGAAAAAGCTTGGCTCCTAGGTGTCTAAATTTACAAACGTCCACAGGAAGGAATTTTTAAAACACAGAAGTTCCTGAATGTACATCAAAGTGAGTGATATCTTTTAAAGTGTTCCCCCCTGGAGACTGCACACATTTTAATCCTGCTGCAATTGCCTAATACATGTTAGCATCTCCTGCTCTTTCAGACTCACCTTCAGAGCAAATTTACTATCTTTACAAGGACATCTGCCTTTTTATTTTGTAGTTAAATCTTGTTTTAGATTCAAGATAATATTACTCAATTTTATCATTCAGCTGATTTATTGGACTTGTCACCAAATAATTTTGGTTCTTTAAAAAAAAAATTCCACCCTCAAAGTATGAACATGTGGCCGTCTGAGAACAATCAAAAGAGTGTGATGTGTGCTTTGCTGATATTTTCAAAGGTGGAATTCCAAAAATGTTCTGAGTATATGGCACCATCATTGGAATAAGGTGCAGCTTTGCAGGGTTATCACTTTGAGGAGAACAACACCTATTTGAATGTATAAGTTCTACCAGTTATTATCTTTACAGCCAAAATTTAGACTCTCTAGAGGGTCTTGTTGATTCCTTGCTTTTAAGATACATAACAACTTTGAAGCCAAAATTCATTTGAATGTGTGAATTTTATTAGTTAAAAAAAACTCTAGCAATGCCAATGTACAATCTATTTTTGTCATCGCTGTGTCTTACCATTAAACGTTTATCATTCTAATCACACATATTTGAAATCTTCATTTCCATCATTAATGCTACCTTGATAAACCCACAACATGCACACAAGAGTGGCTTATGTTAAAAACATATAAATGCATTCAGTCATTGCTTTCCATCACAATGCATTCCTGAAAATGGTTCTATAAAGCAGATAATATTTTCCCCTAGGAACAATGTTTTTGAAGGTGGTGCTCCTAACCAATGACAGAAAATCGAATAAATCAGTGATGTAGCAATAACGCATTATAAATGCAAGCATATAACAGCCAAGCCCTTTGTAATAGTCTAAAATAATAAAAGTTGTATACTGAGTCTTATAAAATATCCATAAATATACTGGACATATTGATTATAGGGAGATATGAATGGACTGTAAAGTTTTCATATTGTGAAGAAAATCTCTATTGATGTGTAAATTTGACTGAAAACTAATGTCTGACCAAGAGTAAATGGTAGTTATTCATTTAATTATAATGGTCTTAAAAATTATATGGGATTTGGAGGGAGATGATTTGAGGGGCTCGTGTCTCTGAAACTGTCTAAGGGAATTTAAACATTATGCCTTTTCTCCCTTGATAGAAAAATGTATTGACCTTGCAGCCATCTCCTAACCTACTGTAGTAGGTTTTCAATACATTTGTTAATGAGCTTGACTGATTGATTGATTGATTCCTTCAAGAGATATATGTTGGATGTCTACTAGTTTCCAGGACCTGTTCTAGACATTGGGATATTAGAAGTCAGAAGTTGAGCAGGAATCAGTAAAGGAGGCTGAGAAGGAGTGGAAAGGAAAACCAGCTGAGTGTGGTGCTCTGGAAGTAAGTGAGGAAAATATTTCAAGGAAATCGGGCTGATTATTTGTGTCAGGTGATAGGAGGACTAAAAACTGACCATGAAATTTATCAAGGAGGAGGGGCATTTGTGACCTTGATAGGAGAAGTTTGGAGGGAATGAAAGCCTTATTGGAGAGAACGAGAGGCTACACATGGAGACAGGAGTTTAAACAACCTCTTTAAGGGGGTTTGCTCTAAGGGGTTGGAGAGAAACGAGATGACAGGAGATGAAGGTACTGGAGAATGGGTCAAGAAGGTTATTTTATTTTTTATAAAATGGGAGAAATCACAACATGTGTGTGAGTCTATGATAGTGATCTAGTAGAGGGGCAATATGCTGCTGTAAGAGTGAGGGGAGGAGGACTGGATTGATGTTCCTGAGTAGGTGTGAGGGGGTGGGATCTGGTGCACAGAGGGTTGATCTTAGCTGGGAGCACAGACGGTTCCATGTTATCAAGAAGGAAAGCAGAGTATGTATGTGGGCATAGATGCCAATAGGTAAGATGTAGCAGTGGGTATTATTATCCTTTTAAAAATAATTTTATGTGTTTGAAGGATTCAGTGTTGCTGCCCAGTATCGCAGCAGATAATGATCAGCTGAAAACAATATGTCACTCAACTTGGTGCTCTGTTGACAGTCATTAGAATGCTTCACTCTTCTTTGGAAACTTGTTAAAAGCACTTGAGAGCCACTCTTCAGGAGGTGCTTCAAGGTCTCTTTCCTGGAGCAGGTGTGGGACAGTTATGGGACAGCAGTGTGACTGAACTTGCCCTTCGCCTTCAATTTGACAAATCACTGAATGAATATATATGGACTGGGATCTGCTGGGTGTGGCTGTTAATTTGGGACCTTCAAATGCTCTCATGGGAGATGTGAGTATTGAGAAAAGGTGGCAAATAGCTGTATGAGATCCAAGTTCCTGGGTAGCCGACCAGTTCCTCTATCAGTTCTTCACGGCAGGTTGGTGATCCCCCTCTTTGCCACCCCCGAGTGATAGGAAGATTGCAGAGTACACGCATAAAAATGTAAGGCCTGTCTCTGGAGAGACATTACATATTGGGTTTCCATATGCTTATGTAAGTATATGCATTATGTTAAAGTATATACAAATGTTAAATATTTAGCATGCATCTACTGTATGCTAGGCAGGTGCCAAGCTCTGTGGTGATGTTACTTAATGTCAGATGGACATTCACTGCCTTGAATTAAAATGAGAAATATAGACATAAATGCTATGTTGCTTAGAAAAAGAAAAAAATCCCTGTGGACTGGAATAGATGCCGAGAACTCGGATGAGAAGTGTACACTTTGCACTGGGACTTCAAGCCAAGCCTTTGTGTTGGCACCTGAGATCAGAATGGGATGTATCTGCACCTTGCGAAATGTTTGGCACAAATTAAGCATTTAATAATGCCTGTTTAAGTTTGCTATATTATGTGTGTGAATATTCAAATCATTTCTTCACATTTCCTGAAAGTGGCAGAACAATGGAGAATCGGCATAAATATCTCTATATATGTAGTGAAGAATCCAGCTTTGCCAGCGTTATCCAGTCTTAATTGTTGGAAATCTAATTTTAGGCCTGAACTGGGTATCCTTTGAAGGATTTATGTTTTAGCAAAAGTGGCAGATTTCTGGAAAGGACTAAACAACCAAAGAAGAGATACTTTTGCTCATTCATCTTGATCTAAGTGGGAATATTTTCCCTGGAAAATCAAGGTTGCAATTGGGATTAACTATTCTTTAGAAAAAACAGTTGTCATGTTCAACAAGAAAGAAAAGGGAATACTTAAATGATTGTGGAAGAGAGGTAGAGAATAGACTAGTTTTTCAGTTGACCTTGAGGCCCTAGCACAAGGGTTGATAGTGGCTCCGTTTCAGCTTCCAATTATTCCTCAATTGCCAAAGGAGAATGTCTTACACGGGCTTGAGGCAAGCTCGCTCTTTCTTTTTCTAAATCAGCAGATTGCTCAGTGATGCCAACTGTTTTGTTTAGAAACTTCACTGTTCTTCAAATTGTAAAAGTATGCTTCTATTTTCCGAAGTAGAAACATATTTTATTTTCTATTTCATTTGATTTTGCAGTACAATTTTGATAACTTTGTGGCGGAGTTTGAAAATTTTGTGTTAGATTGTGATGTGTAAATGCCAGGAGATTTTGTTCAGAGTCCAATTTCCTATAGCTCATCACTTATTTCTAGAAAAAGCTTTCAATTCAGTCCATTAATTGAAATTCTTGAATAAAGTCCCCAAGAGTTTACTCTACTGGACAAGAGGTTAGAGACTATTTTGAAATGTGTTGAAATTTTATCCACTGAAAAAGCTAAGATTTGAATGTGAACTGAAACCAAGGGAGACTGTAATGTGAAGTGAAATGAGCAGTCACGGCAAGGCCTGCACGTCAGTATGTTTGGAGCACAATAGTCAGGCAGCCTTGTGAGAACTGATAATATTTAGGTAGCACATAACTCATAAAAGATAACATCTAAATGCCATCAGCTTAATTTAGAGTACAGGATGCAACGATGAGGGAGGTTTGTTGGATCTGTAGAAATATCTGTGGTTAAAGAACTCTGTTTAGGGAATAAAGCAAATGATGGTGGCAAGATGAATGATATTTGCATAAGCAAAAGCCTAATCAAATACATTATCTGCAGCTGTTGATCTCAAAAACCTGAAAATGTAGTGGACTTCACCTAACCTTCGATTTCAGTGACTCTTTAGCAATTACTTGTGTCTGCTCTGGGGTTTTAAAAGATCATTTAGATGCTTCTGTGAACCATATATGTTTAAAAGACTGGACCAGGTTAACAAGAATACAGAGTAGATTCAATTGACCTAAAGGAACTCATATCCGCCCCCGCTACCCCACTTCAACCCCCCCATGAGGTTACAGCTGAATTTAGACTTTAGTTAAGTCCTGCTGGTCTTCATATCCTGTTTGGCTCAACCTAAGGCTATCAATTGACAAAGTCAATTACCAAAATTAAAAAATCAGCATCGAGTCCTTGAGCACTGTGAGGGTTTTTCCATTTGGGGTAATGCTGGAAATCATAGTAGGTAGATGGTTCACAAAACTGAGGCTTAAAATAGCCTGGAAATTATGAGTAGCAGGTGAAGAGCAGCAATTCCCTTTGAAGCAACTAATCTTTCTATTTGCTTCTTTACTCAGATTACATTGGCTGTTGGTCCCCAGTCAATTATCAACCAGTTTTTTAAAAAGTGTATCTGTTCACTTTGTAGTAAGAGAATTTAATCATAGCCATCTGGCCTTCAGATATTAATAAAGGGGAATAGTTCTAGTGCTAAGCTTTGGTGTTAATTTGGTTTAACAGTTCTTAGGGTTGGTTTGAAATCCTATTTTGGCCTTGAGGAAATCTGTTGAACTTCAGATTTAAGAAGAAAACTTTAGAGGATTTTTTATTGCTACTGCTTCTCTTTTGGGTAAAGGGAAAGAAAAAGCAACAGTGATTTGTAAGAGTTTTTTTTTTTTTTTTTTTGACAAGAATAGATAGCAGGTGTTTCTTCAGGCCACATCAGTCTTTTTTTTTTTTTTCTCGGAATGCAAAATAATAATAAATCTGACATTCCTTGAGAGTATCTTAGGAAATAACTTCCAGATATCCAAAGGTATTTTTTGACTTCTAATTTTACACAAGGCTCTCTCCATCACTTCTAATTATTTACATGCAAGGTATTCCTGTGCCACTATCCTCCTCCGGAGGGAGAATTCTTACGGACCTTGAGTTCCTCACTCTTGACATGTTTTCTAACCCACTGCCGATGCCATTTTCTGTGGAGCAAGCAGTCTCTCTTTAGGGCTCTTTTCCCTGAGAGTCTTTCCTTCTACTCCTTTAGTGATATAGACCCATTGCAGGCTCCTGGCTCCAAGGTGTAGCTCATTCTGCCACAGCCTTGGCCGACCAGAGATCCAGGATCTTTGTCCTTGCTGGAGCAGAAGGACTGGGGGCACCATGAGAGGTGCTCCTGTACATGCTGCTCCCTCCTGGAAATTGCTCTTTTTAAATTTTCTGGCCAGTTACTTGAACTATTGTTTAGCTGGCTAATTCAATTTGCCTTATTTTTTTCCCTATTAAAGTTTTGAGATGTGTACATATTTACTGAATTGGGATGAAAAGAGGAACATGGAACTGTTGAATGATCATGAACAAAAAGGACTCATGAATAAAACAAATGGAATATGGAGTTCGAACTATGTTCTTTCCTTCCTTAATGATACTATTAATGGACTGTCTGAAACATCAATACTATCAACTTCTAGTTGCTCAAGTTGAAGAGTCATTCTTTTTTTTTTTTTTCGTATGAGGAAGATTAGCCCTGAGCTCACATGTGTTCCAGTCTTCCTCTACTTTGTATGCCGCAGCATGGCTGGTGAGTGGTGTAGGTCTGCGCCTGGGATCCGAACCCATGAACCCAGGCCGCCGAAGTGCAGCATGTTTCACTTAAGCACTGTGCTGCAGGGCCGGCCCTGAAGAGTCATTCTTGATTCTTCTTTTTCCTTTATTCCCCACAGCTAGGGCGACTATGTGATTTATTGTCCAAACTGGGATAATGTTGAGAGTAAAAGAGACACTAACTGTACAGGACATTGGGACAATAGAGAAATCAGTTCTGTCCCAGGCAAACAGGGAATGTATGATCACCCTATCCGTAGGTAAATCAGCAAGATTTGTTGGCTTTATCTTCAAAACATATGTTGAATATATTCATTTGTCTCCATCTCTACTGCCATCATCCATTCCAAGCGATCACCGTGTCTACTGTGTACTGTTGTAACAGCTCCTAATGGATCTGCTTTGATTCTTGCCCTCCTGTGATTCATTTTCTACACAGCGGCCAAAGTGATCTTTTATAAACAAATTGGATCACATAATTCCCTTGCTTCAAAATCTCCCAAGATTTCGCTGTGACCTTGGAAGAAAATTCTCCTAAACGCCTTACCTGTCTTGTGTAGGTCACCGCTTATCAGTATTCCTAGGACTCACTCTACTGGGCCTTCTTTCCAGCTCTTCAAATGCAGGGCTCAGGCCTGCTTCCGGGACTTTGCAACCGCTCTTCTCTCTGCCTGGAATGCTTGCCCCTCAGCTCTCACCTTTCTGACTCTTTCTTGTCATTGAGATCTCGGAAAATTGTTGCCTCCTCTGAGTACTCTAACTCATTCTAATGCTGTCTTCCCCCTTTCTCCAGTCACTCTGTCATATTATGTTTCTTGATAGTGCTTCTCAATATCTGAAATTATCATATGCTATTTTTTAAAGTTGTAAATTATGCATAACATAAAATTTACCATGTTAACCATTTTTAATTGTACAGTTCCATGACATTAAATACAGTCATATTGTACAATCATCACCACCATCCATCTCCAGAACTTCTTTCATCTTGCCAAACTGGAACTCTGTACCCATTAAACGATAACTCCCAATCCTCTCTTCCCCCAATCTCTGGCACCCACCATTCTACTTTCTGTCTCTGTGAGTTTGACTACTCGAAGTACCTATATAAGTGGAATCATACAGTACTTTGTGACTGGCTTATTTCACTTAGCATAATGTTTTCAAGGTTCACCTGTGTTGTAGCATAGTCAGAAATGCTTTCCTTTTTAAAGGCTGAATAATATCCCATTGCATGTGTTTATTCCACATTTTGTTTATCCTTTGTTTGTTGATGGACTCTTGGGCTACTTTCGCCTTTTACCTACTCTGAAGAACATTTCTATGGACTGTATGTATGTAGATATCTGTTCAAGTCTCTGCTTTCAAAGCTCTTGGGTATGTACTCAGAAATGGAATTGCTGGATCATATGGTAATTCCATGTTTAATTTTTCAGGAACCACCATACTGTTTCCCATAGTAGCTGCACCATTTTATATTCCCACCAGCAGTGAACAGGGTTTTAATTTCTGCACTTCCTCACCAACACTTATTTTCTGTGTGGGTTTTTTTTTTCTTTAACAATCATGCTAATGGATGTGAAGTGATATCTCATTGTAGTTTTGATTTGCATTTCCCTAATAATTAGTAATGTTGAGGATCTTTTTGTGTGCTTATTGTCAATTTGTATATCTATTTTGGAGAAGGGTCTATTTGGGTCCTTGGCCCATTTTTTAATCCATTGTTTGGGTTTTTTTGTTGTTGAGTTATTGGAGTTCTTTATATATTCTGGATATATTCCTTATCAGATATAAGGTTTGCAAATATTTTCTCCCATTCTATGAGTTGCCTTTTTACTCTGTTGATAGTGTCCTTTGATGCACAAAAGTTTTTAATTTTGAGGAAGTCTAAATGATCTATTTTTCCTTTTGTTGCCTGTGCTTTTGATATTATATCCAAGAAATAATTGCCAAACGCAATATCATGAAACTTCTCCCTATGTTTTCTTCGAAGAGTTTTATAGTTTTAGCTCTTAGGTTTTAGACCTTTGATCAGTTTTAAGTTAATTTTCGTATATGGTGTATGGTACCTGTTGTAATTTTAATTTCTGTCACTCTAATAAAACATAAGCTCAGTGAGATCATGGATCACACCTGTCTTGCTCTGCACTGTATCCCCCGTCTTTCCATCAGGGCTTGGCACGTAGTAATATGTGGAATGAAGGAACAGAAGGAGACATTCAAATGAAGTTTCTAAGGCAAATCAATGTTTAATTCTCAGACTCGTAAAATCTTGTGCCAGCATGAGAGTTTATTTGTTTAATTTGTGTTGGTCACCTTCTCGGTCGACTTTCTTTTGCTGCTCTTGCTTCTCTGGTGACCATACAACCTAGAAGTTATACTCCTGGAAGTATGGTTAATCAGACTTAATTTGTCCCAGTCCACTGAGACTAGGTTAAAACATAAAGTAAGTGACGTAACGTAACAAACATAACATTGAACAGTCTTCTTTTATCTGAAGAAGAAACAGGGGCACTGAGCTTCAGAATAGACCTAAGTTTTAGATTCTTTAATTTTCATTTAAGGTATCTTTTCACTTTAACTTTGGCTAGTTTCCTTATTTCACCTGGGGAAATCCAGTCCTATTTATGATTCTTAATATATCGTATGACCAATAATTGAGGAAATGGGCCTAGAAACTTCAGTGTTTTTCTTCTTAATAATTAGTTGAAAGGTAGAGAAGACTCTTTTTCCATTATCCCTCCTCTTACCTCCAGGAAGTGTGCATATACTATTTGTGAAAGAATCTGCTGATGGAGGTAGCGAGATCTGGTAAAAGGAAGAAAAATCATAGTTTCTTTGATGATAGACGTTGGAGGGACTGAGGCTGGATCTAGGGATGGGTCGCCTGGGATAGTAGAAGACAGCTTCTTCTCAGTCTGGTGTGGGGCGATCACACCCGTTGGCTGTGGAGTTGGGGGCACAGAGACCTGAACAGATGGCAAAGAGGGATTTGTCTTGGAGAAGGCTGATGAAAGAGGGGTCTGACAAGACCAATGACACTTGGACTTTTTAGTTCCAAGTGGGAGCAGCAACTGAGGAATTCCTTATGGATCCTAAAGCTTGAGGTCATGTGTGATGAATGCAGTTACTTCTGAGGCACTTCAAACAGGTTATATTTCTCTTTTTGAGGAAAGAAAGAGACTTGGATATTCATTTAATTCAAATCACCGGAAGAACTGAATTTGGAGTATACCCTCTGGTTCATGCGGCATGGGAACAACTACGGAATCAGGAAAGCCTTAGTAAATGTTTTAATTGATGTCAACATGTCTTGACTATAACTTTTCTCTCTCACTTTTTTTTTTTTAAACATGAGATTTGTTTTCTCAACTCTACAGATTATGGGTAAAAGAAAACGAAATAAATTCCCTGGGTGGGTTTTAGAGTGTTTCTCCAAGCTTGTGTCATTGAGACATATGTCTGCCATCTCGGCTGCCTCTTTGTCCAGTCTTCACCTCTAGGCATGAGTGTTTATGATGGGCTAAGCGTGAGGCCTGCTAATTAGGAAGGAAAAATTCAACAGAAGAAAGTGAACCACTGGTGGGAGAAACTTGCCTTTGACTATTCTCTTTTTTCCCTTTTTTTGGGAGCAGAATTTCTCCTCTCATAAAAATTATTGCAGATTCATGTCCAAACATTGCTCTCGGGTTTTGGCAAACATTTTCAACTGTGCATTGGTAAATATGCCAAGAGGCCTTTCCCACTTCTGGATCTGACTATGCACTGCTCTATTCTGGATCATTTGGGTTACGTCTCTACCTTTGTACTGTACTATGATAATTAGAGAAGAGCAAATGGAAAAATGCTAATGATTGTCATAATTGGATTCATTATTTAAACAAGTATTAGGTAAGCTGTTAGGTATTTAAGTATTAAGCATATAATTGGGAAGTGGTTTTGTGCCCTCGAAAAGCTTTCCGGTAAACTTGTATTTAAAAATTGTAGAAGGGAAAGAAATATAAAAAGGTGAGAGAAAATATTAGAAAAATGTAGTGCCGTTGCTAGATGATTTTGTCTCTTTGCGTACTTAGTACAGATTTTGATGAAAGGTTGGCCTTTTTGAAAATGTACTGTGTACTCATACTTAAGCCATAAATCTCTTGAATTTGGAGTTCAGCTTAAAAACACCCTGGGAATACTGATGCATCTCTTTTTGTACGTACCTTTTGAAACGCACACACTCAAGCACACACACAATGAGAATAAAACATTCTCCAAGTAACAGCAGTGTGGGAAGAATTCAAATTAGATGATAAAAATTTAAAAAGTCACATAAATGCTAAGGCTACTAATGTAATTTAAATGTTCTAGATATTTTCATGACAGAGAAAATCTGTTGAAACTCCAGTACACTAAAGACACTCCTACACTAGTTCCTCTGCGATCTCCTGGCCATTGCTACATAAAAAGTATATTTAAAACGTATAGGACATATTTCTCTGTATTATGCTAAAATTTTGAGAGACAAATCAAAGTTCTTAATGGCAGAATAAATTTTTATTTGCAGATGATGTACAAGTCTTTGTAGTCAACTGTGATTTGGATTTGCAGCTATAAAAATATTGTTCAGACTCAGATTAACAAAAATTCACCCTTATTTAATTGTATGTTGCTTTGATGGTAGGGAGGAGAGAGGCATTATTAAAAGATATACGTATTTCAAAAGATAAAACCTGCTGTTTTTGGCATGTACCCCAGAGAAATGTTTAATTGGACTTTGACTGGGGGGTGTCCAGTAGGCATTTTTCTACCTTCTGAAACTCCTTTACACCTGCAAGCTCTCTTCTGAGAACAGAAAGGTAGAAGGAAGAAGTGGTCACTGGCGTTGGGAAAGTTGTAGAAACCGTAACAGTTCATTGTCTACCCAAAGTGACAATTCAGATCAGATCATATCATAGTCATATCAGATCATAACAGATAGCTGTGCCTGTTTATAATCTACGTTAATTAAAAAAACCATAAAAAATAAATTCCTGGTGCCTGGAATTTAGAAGACAGTCAACAGATATTTACTGAGGCAACAGAGCCGACTAGTTAAGAGCCTCGATTCTGGAACCAGATTGTGAGAGTTTAAATTTCAGCTCTACCACTTACTGTGTATGATTTGAGGCAAGTTTCTTCTTTTGCTTTAGTTTTCTCATCTGTAAAATGAGGATAATAATAGCACCTACTCTCAGAGGGTTGTTGCACGGATTAAATGGAAAAAAGAATCACTGTAGAACATGGCGGACCCATAGTTGCTGTTATGTGTTAACTGTTCTTTTTCGTAAGTAAATGACACAGATTATTCTTAGAGGTTATATTTTAAAATTATATTGGATATTCTTAGGAATTCAATTGAAATGTTCTACTGTGGTGAGTTTGTGACTGGTTATTATTTTGATACATGATGTAATTGCTGTCTTTGCTTGATTTCATAGCCCACATCAGAAGACTCTGTGTGCTTAGGCATTTGGTTGCTCCCTGGAGACTGAGTCAGAAATCACTCTCCTTGGGAAATAATGTCTGAGCTTGATGAGCTTTGTGAAGGCAGGGCTGTGTCTTGTGTTGGGGCAGCCCTGGCAGCGCAGGCTGGAACCACGTTTGGCACACAGCTTCAACAAGCGCTGACCACGTGCTATGCCCTGTGCAACGAGAGAGAAACAAGATGTGATGTTTGTACAGTTTTGAAAAGAAGAGTTGTTTACTAATAAAGATGACAGGCAGCAGTGTGGAAGAGGAAGTGCCTCAGGCCAGAGGAGAAAATTGGAATCTCCTCTTGCTTCTCTTCCTAACTTGTTGAGGAAAAATCCTTTAACCTTTCTTAGACTCAGGTTTGTTTCCACCCATGAAATGAGAAAAGTAACGCGTGCTCTGCCTATATTACATGAATTTTTTAGATTATAAATTAACGTGACAATCATTGTGAAGGTAACTTGAAAAGTTAAAATGATTAAATAATTGCAAAGATATTATTATAATTCTGTAAATAGCGGTAATACTTAGAGGGAGGTTTAGAGCTCAGAGCACATAGGGCTTTTGTCAAAGCCTTGGAGGCTGCCTTCTCCTGAACGGGTGTATAGACTATTCTTCATGGACAGTAAGATAAAGTTAAGTTGAGACCATTTTTTTCTCTTCTGTCACCTTGTACGGTTTATAATAAAATATATGATGTGTGAATGTATGGTCATACAAAGTAGGAACCATTGTTTTATGAATTATGAAGCTGAAGGCCAGAGAAATTCAGAGATTTAATAGATCCACATTGAATAATGCATAGATTTTAGAATTTTGTAAAGTTCACATATGTGGCAAATCAAAGAAGCCATAACGGTAGCACACATTCTCCCCCCGTGTGTCTATTATTCCTTTTTCTACCTTTTCCTTCCCCTTCCTGCCTCGGGGCTAATTCAATCTAGTGCATGGTTATGTGATAGGAAAGAACTATTATAAGTAGGAAGGGTAGAATTTTGAGAAGGCCCAGAAGATTTCTACACTCTGGTGTACGTCCTTAAATAATTCCCTCCCTTCAAATGTGGGCCTCAACTGTGAATATAAGGGGCTATAGGAAAGGGAGATTATCTTTGGTAAGCCTGACCTCATCAGATGAATCTTTAAAAGGGACTACACTCTTCTTGGAGAATGAAATTCAGAGTGAGTGGGAATTTTTTTGACCCAAGGGAGAATCTCTGTTGCTTGCTTTGAAGAGGGAGAGCGCCACATGGCAAAGAATGTGACTGGCCTCTGGGAGCTGAGAGCAACCTCCAGCTGATAGCCAAGGAGGAATTACGGACCACGGTTGTTCAGCTGCTGGAGACTGAATTCTGAGACACCTACGTGGCCTGGGAGGAGGAGCTGAGCTCCAGATGAGAACTCAGCCTGGCTGCCACCTTGATTTTAGCCTGTGAGACCTGAGCAGTGAAACCAGAGTCCATGTGCTTGGATTTCTGACCTATCAAAGTAGGAGCTAATAAATTGGTATTGTTTTGAGCTGCCAAGTTTTTGGTAATTTGTAAGGCAGCAGTAGAAAATTAATGCAGGGAGATTAAGGGATTGGCTTTGCCATTAGCATGCTACTTGATACACTTTCTGTGAGCAGCTTCTTCTGAAAAAAGTGAGTAGATTGGACCATATTAACATGAATAGCCTAGATTTATTTTCAGACAGGAATACTGATTTTAGCTCCTAGATTTAGCAACAACATGCTGCTTAACCTTTGCCAAGCCACACTGCTGACACCAACCCCATAAACCTATCAGAAATAATACATAATTTAAAATTAATTGATAAGATATATTTTTATAAGCTTTGGCATTTTAAATTCATGCTCTTTTTTTCTTATGCCAGTTTACTACCAGCTCCTGTGACGAGGATGAAGGTGAGTGGTAGGTGATGAGAAATGCAGACTCTTGAGTTTGCAGATTTGGGGACATGTGTATGCGTGTGTGTGACAGTTGAGATTAAACAGATTCAAATGTGTCTGGGTGGGTGAGATCAGCAATTCACCTAGGCTTCTCTTTGCGTGGATAGACTTGTTTGGAGGAAAGGGGCTTGCCAAGGAGATGTTACTGTATGGTTCCTGGAGAGCTGAGGATGGAGAGAGGGGCAGTTGCACATGATGACATGGCATTGGGAATACAGTCTGACTCGATCGACTGTGTATGACCCTACAGAGAGAAAGGCTACAGTTAGAACTTAAGGAATTGTTCTCAAGAGTTTTTTTTGTTTTTTAAAGATTGGCACCTGAGCTAACAACTATTGCCAATCTTCTTCTTCTTTTTTTTTCCTGCTTTATCTTCCCAAACCCCCCGTACATAGTTGTATATCTTACTTGCAGGTCCTTCTAGTTGTGGGATGTGGGACACTGCCTCAACGTGGCCTGACGAGCAGTGCCATGTCCACGCCCAGGATCTGAACCCTGGGCCGCCACAGCGGAGCGCGCGAACTTAACCATTCGGCCACGGAGCCGGCCCCCATCAAGAGAAATTTTTGAAACAGGCATATAAGCTGAACTGCATGGGTCTCCAGGGGCCAAAGTGAATCAGAGTGGAGGATTTTAGTGTTCTCCCATCCTCCTTGTGAAGCATGGCATTGCTCTGGCAATGTGAAGGCCAGGTGTACCCAGAGGAACACTGAAAAAGCACTGAGGGAGAAGACTGAAACCATTCATCAAGAGAAGGGATGTAGGAGGGCTAACAGAATGTTGGAGGTAGAGAGTAGAGATAGCAAACTTGGAACATGTCTATTTTCAGGTTCCTGTGATATAGAAGTAGAGGTTTTAAAATATGGATCGGGGGCTTAGAATGAGGTGTGTTCAAGGCGTGGATTTTGACAGTCAGCATATTGGTGCCAATTGAGTTCATGGATGTGGATGAGATCATCTTAGGGGAGGATGTGGGATAATAAGACAAAGCCTTGGAGACAGACAGGCAATACTGGAAAATATGGGTAAGTTGTCAAAGTTTGGAAGAGAGTTGGAACAAAGTGATATGTTGGCTGCTAAGGGAGAAATGAGCTTTTATATCTTTGTAAAGCTTGTTCCGTGCTGTATAATACCTGTTGCATAGCTTTAGAAGGGTTTAATGATCTAGTCATTAAAATAATTTCTTCTCGGAAATCAGCCACTCTTGATGCTGATCCTCTTAACAATCCGGAAAGAAGTTACCAAGCATTTCCTCTTGTGTAATTAAACAATCATTACTTGCTAATTTAAGAAAGAACTTTAATTCTTAATTTACTCTTATGTAAAAGATAGCTTATGCAATGGCTTTGAGCCAAAATATCAGTGAATATTTCTTTGTCAATTAATGAAAATAGAACACAGAATAAAAGCATCTCATTAAACCATGTTCATATGTTTTGCAGCTTCTGAAATCACAAATGTCAAATTAATTGAAAGAAGTGTCTTTAAGCTGTTGGTTTTAAGCAGAGACCTAATCAAGTCAGCCAACAATAATTCTCTAGGCTGGCAATTAATGAATTTAATATTTTATGTAGTGTTGAATAATTCCTTTTATGCTTGATGGATCCATAAATAATTATCTAGGATTTGAAAAATATGCAATATTTTCAAATATCTCTAGAAGTTAATCACCTGAATCTAGACTAATATACTGGAGGAATCTAAAATTCATTAAGGAGAAATCATTTCTATCAGAACTCCACTTTTGAGCTCTTTTCTCCTCTTCAGAGGTCCATAGTATTTTTTCCCAGAGACTTTGGTGCTGCCCTGAGCAGCTATTTACATCTTCAGGGCCTTCAGAAGAACCATCTTATCTGAATAGTAGCCTGTGAGGACACTTACGGGGATAAGAAATAAATTATGTCTTTATTCCTTCTGCTTTGTAGAACTGCTCGTTAAATCTATTGATAAAAGAATTAGAAGTTGTTTTACTGTCTTCTTTTGGGAGGTAAGAGACATATTGTTTAAATATGACATGAGGTTGGGTGAGGAATGCTTCTGGAAGGTTCCTGGCAAATACACACAGATTTATGTGTGACATCTAATGTTAGCAAAAGAAGAATTTGGAAGAGTTGTGAGGAGAATATTAGATTTTATTGAGAAAGATACCTGGAACACTCTAAGCAGAGCTTAGGAAGCAGAAAAAATAGAACTATCCCAACTGTCACGTGAATAATACTTTGCTGAAATCCGGGACAGAAAAGTGATTTTCAAAAAAGTTATATGGATTTTGCACTGGAAATATTTATTTATTTTAAAAAAGTGAATTTCTGATTCTAATGACTTAAATCTTACTGAGTGACCCTGCTAACTAAACCTAAAGATCATTTGGAGGCTTTTTCCTAAGAGAATTTAAACTTTAAAATTCTTCAGTTTACTTTTCCTGTTTCTCCACAAAGGTCTATTGGATTTTTCAGAATAATACAGATTATACCAAACATGCTCAAACATATAGAAGTAGGAAAGTCTGATCTTAGATAATTTTTAAAATAAAAACAGCAGGCAAAATTCCCTTACCTTTTGAAATGTATAGTTCAAATTGGCTGAATTTACCAAGTCCAACATCAGAGGTATCCTCACAGAGAGGCAGCGTAATGTAGACTAAAGAGCACAGATTCCCGTTTCGTGCCTCCTCTGCCCATTGACAGCTGTGCACTCTTTGACAAGTCACTTAACTGCTCTGAATTTTAGTTTGGAATCTATGAAATAAAAGGAGTGTAATGAGGACCAAGTGAGAATGTTTTGTAAACTATAAAATTTAAGTTCAAAGCTATACAGTTGAAATGTTTGTTATCATTAGCGATATAGTCAGAAAACAATAGTTTCATTTATAGCTCATGTGGATATTCTTAGTGTTGTGGTCTGTGCTTACTCTCAAAGAACTTAATGGATTAATAAACTTGCAAAAGTGAAAACAAAACCCCTGTTGGTTATTGGCTATAAAACAGATGTGTATATGTGTGTGAATGTATATGCATGCAGACATACGTACATACATATATGTGTGTGTGTGCGTATATGTGTATGATCTATTAATTACAGTAGGCTAAGCTGCTGTAACAAATAAACATCAAAACAGTGGTTAAATAACAGTCCTAAGTAAAGTGTTTCATTTAGCTCCTTCCAGTCAATCAGGAACGGAGCTGACAAGGCCACTGTAGCTGTAAGGAAAAGAGCATCTAATCCGAGTCTACTGATTTCCACTCAACCAAGTGAGGTGGAATTTGCAGACGTTGCTTCCACCCATACTCCACAAGCAAGAGCTTGGACACGTGGCCACATAGAACTGCAAGGGAGCCTGGGGATACACAAAGTCTAGCTTGACCTCCGCATCCCCCTAGAACTTTATTACCATCAGAGGAACAACTGACTTTGGTGGACAGCTAGCATGTCCACCATGGTGGGCACTACTTTTTCCTTATTTCTCTTTCAATGGAATACCTAGTACATTGAATGACTTACATATTTAATAAGCTACCATGTAAATAGTACATTTGTGTCTGGTGCATAGTGAATACTCAAGTGCTAGCTGCTATTATTACACAAATATTTCATTTAATAATAACAACCAAGAATCTTGTATTCTTGGTACAAGGCTTAGTATGTGAAAATATAAGAACACATTCCTGTCTTTGATATGTGACAAGTTTCCTGTAGTCATTAAACATTTAAAAATCATGTAGATAAAAGGGTTCTGGATGTACTAGATGTGAATACTGCATATATAAGCTCGCTTAATGCTATGTGTTATGAAAAATTGATGATGTAAGGATGCGGCTTCAGAAATAAGAGGGAAATAGAACTTCTTGTTTTCAAAGCATTCTATCTCTATGGATTTGTTAGTCATGAAAAAACTTTGACATATATAATGTTTTATGGCAAATGCTCCCAAATTAACAAATTCATCATCATCTAATAAGTTTCGTGAATTATGAATTAGCTCATAAGACATTTCACTCCCCCCAAATTAAATTGCACTGGAGACTAGAATTTGAAGGGTTTAAAAAAATCCTTCCTTTTAAATGAGCCCTTCAATTTCAAGATTAAGCAAGATTAAGTACGAGGATTTTTGTAATGCAAAAAATGTACTTAATGACATATCCTGGGAAAACCCTGCCTGTGCTGTCCTGTGGCCTGGAATGTTGTGGAGCCTGGTGCTCTATATACTGCCTGGGCTCAGAAATCTAAAGCTAGTCTTGGCTTTGCCATACATTGTATTTCCCTTAGTGTATGTGTGTGTGTGTGTGTGTGTGTGTGTGTGTGTGTGTGTGTGTGTGTTCTAACTCTAGGAAGTAAAGGGAAAATAACACATCAACTTAAATCACTATTGCATCCATTAATAATTGTACATTTAGTGAAAAATAGATTTCACTACTATATGCTCTACTACTAGCCAAGTCAATCAAATGAAAGCAAATTTGCACCCACCAACCCAACCTCAAATTCAGCTCACGTACTTTAGAAATGTTTCTGTCATAAGCATATAGCACAGGGAAGATAGAAAGAGATCTAACGTGCTTTAGTAATGTGCAAACATGAGGGCTGGTTCATCTCATAAGAACAGCTTTCTCACCATGCTATAGAAGGATCCCTTCTTGTCTGTCATGGCATAGGGAGAGCTCAGTGCCACCTGAGTCTACCTGTCGCTTTATAATGGTGTGTAACTGAAAATGTGCTGTGTACCTACTGTGTCATCATAAATGTATCTAGTAAACTATAAAAAAAATAGAGTGACACTAACATGAGTTTTGAAGTTAAACAGACCCAAAGTCAAATCTGGCTCCATCACATACTAACTATACAATACTCCGTTACCTTCTCTGAACACAAGTTTTCTCATCTATATAATAATTCCTACCTCATAGGGCTGATGTGAAGATGAAAGGGAAGAAGACAAACTCTGAAAAACATCTAGTACACAGAAGAGAACAGTACTAGAGTAATAGTGAAATCTTCAGGCAGGAATTTAGGATAAGGTATTTATAGTATTTTTTTTAAGATTCCAGCCTCTATTTTTTGCTTACTTCTATTGATCTATGTTGCTTATTTTTGTTTTCCATAATACTATAAATGGAAAGTGGCAGCACTTCCTGGTATCAGAAGCAATGTCCTGGATTAGTCTGTTTTAGCCCTTGCCCTGTCCTCTGTGCTGTTCTGGTGGGAGGGATTTTAAAGGCTCTGGTTTCAGGTGAGAACAAGAACATGCAATAACTAAATTCTCACACCGATTTCTCTTTCTAACTAAACAGTCTCATTGCACAAGAATGGCCTGCCCTAGGATGAAAGTCAGCTTTGTCAGCTGATCAGGGAATCTGTCCTCCTTTTTCACTTTGCCCCATCATTTTGATCACTCAGTACTGTAACCCATTTGTCACATGGAGGGTGCAAGATATTGTTGCCCAAGGATGTTGGTCCTCACACCCGTGTTACATGTCAGCTTCCATGCATCAGAGATGCAACTCTGTCTAAGCCAGGACACTTGGAGGACGAGTGTGACAAAATACTGTCTAAAATGTAGTATTAGAAGTTCAGTTTCCCTGCCTATCATGCTACTATTAATTTTTATAAAATTATGGTAGAGAAATATATTGTTTGATAAAACACCAAGAACTGGTGTGCCTGGGCATCTCAAATAGAATGTGGGCAGAAGAAAACTGTATTTCCCCACCCACCACAAGTTTACTTCTTCTAGGCTTCCCCATTTCCATACTGGCGTTATCATCCACCCAATACAGTCTCACGCCACATAACGAGAGTTCCGTCAATGATGGACTGCATATGTGATGGCGGTCCCACAAAATTAGAACCATACAGCCTAGGTGTGTAGGAGGTGATACCATCTAGGTTTGACTAAGTATATGCTATGATGTTCGCATAATTACAAAATTGCCTAAGGACACATTTCTCAGAACGTATCCCCACCATTAAGCAATGCATGACTGTAGTTGTTCAAGCCAAATATCTAGGAGTTAGCCTTGCTCCCCACATTTGCTCCGTCAGCCAGTTACGATTCACGCTATGTTCGAAACATATACCAAATCTGTCTTTTCTCTTTCTCCTCACATCTTAGTCCAAGCCAGCAGCACCTCTCTTTGGAATCCTTCCTTGGGTGGTTTCTTCCCAACAACTCACCCTCTATGGAGCAGCTAGAGCAATGTCTTAAAAATGTAAACAGGTTCATGTTGTTCTCCTGCTTAAAAACTCCTCAAAGCTCCCCGTCTCACTTAGAAGAACCCACTCTCCTTCCGGGGGCCTACACAGTCCTGCATGACCCACCTGCTTCTCCGCGCTCATCATCCCCTGACCTGTTCCCACTCCAGTTCACTGCGCTCCAGCCTCAGGCCAAACCTGTTTGCATCGGAAGCCTGTGCACTGAGCATTCCCTCTGCCGCAGACCTCTTCCTCCTGACTTCATTATATCATTTCTTTCTTGACATCCCAGTTTCAGCCTAAACGTCACCTCAGAGAGGCCTTCCTGGGGCTTTCTTTCACAGACTTTCCAGAGCATTCATCACCCTCTATCCCATCAGTCTCTAAGCTCCTTGAAAGGGACTCCACAAGTCCTCTCCATCCTGTGTTCACAGTCTCAGGACGGTGCCTGTCTACAATAGCTTTCACAAATATTTATTAAAAGACTTTTTTTTTTTTTTGCCTTTTAATTGAGTGGCACTCTTTGCAGTCTGCATCTTAAACATGACAAATTCACATTAGTTATATGAGGGCACTAAGTCATGATGGGTTGTGTCAATTTATTTCATGCGTTCAGATTTGATTACTTTATTTGAAGTTTGGTATAGCTGAAACATTCATGTTTTATAACCAAGAAGTAGATGAGGAGCCTGTAATAAACTATACACTGGCCCCTGCAAGCATGGACATGAAAAACAAAAAGATCAAAAATAAACAAGAAAGAGGGTACTGACACCTCATGCTGCACTAAAATGATATTCACGGTTATTTGAACTTTAGGTGAGGTATTCAGAGTCCAAGATAATTAGGGATTTTTCTATGGGTAGCTGGGATGCTATTTCTTTTGAACTACAAAGAATTTCGGAATTGTTATCAGATCACCCTTATCCCATTGGTTACTACAGGTGTAGCCCTAACTACTGCAGGTAGGAATAGTCGTAACTACTAGCAGAGGCAAAAGAATTGAGCTATGCCACTTTCTCGATCAGTAAGGGAGCCCTCGACATAAACCTTCTAGCCAAAGAACTACCACTGGAAGTCGTTGGGTTGAAATTAAATCAAGAGAAAGATCAGATTGTCGACTGTATTTGCTTTTACGGTTATTGGTCCTATTTTTCGATATGTATTTGCTGAGTTTTGTAGCATATTCTCTCTGCCTCTCTCTTCTCTTCCCGCTTTTCCTCTCCCCCTCCCCCATCTCCTTGCTCTCTCTCTTTCCTCCTCCTTTTTCTTCTTCTTCTCTCCCCTCTCTCTCTGTGTCTCTGTCTCTCTCTCTCTCTCACACACACACACATTCTTGTCCTTACGGGAAGAATTATATCCTTTGAGGTTTGCTTAAAAAAAATTGTCAGTTGTATCCGTATTAGAAAGAGATTAACAAAGTCTCTGCAGTCCGTTGCTGTTATTATACCTCACTCAATACACCTTTTAAACTCAAATTCCCCAATAATGTTCTAAAAATAAAACAGCACAAGCAATACATATCTTAGAAAGGAAGCTGACTTCGGTACCTTTGGAATTTCCTCACTTCCTTGCTGGGAGCTGGTCTCAGACGGCTCATGAAAGAATGAGTAAACAGATGAATTAATATCACTCCTAGGACCAGCGAGCAAGTGTATAAATGTCTTCGGGGAGGCAGGCCATTGCAACATTAGAAATATTAGCAAAAACAACATATGTGCGTTGGCCGTAACAAGAGTCATAGTTAATCCAGATAAAATTATTTTATTTTAAAATGTGGTAGCAAATCTTTACGATGTTAACGAAGAATACAAGGGACATGCACACTGAAGCTGAAACAACATGCATGGTCACTATTGTGTTGTTTTTGTCATATGGAAGAACTAAAATTCAGACATTTAAAAATGTCTGGCAATTGAGTTCTGAGTAGTGATATATTACTTTCTTTTTTCAAGTAAAAGAAACAAGCACTTGGACCTAGCATACATATGTAAGGAGCTTATTTACACGTTTACCTGGCACTTAGGAACTACTCACACGCATTAGCTAGTGTCATTATATGGTTTAAGGCGTTTCTTGTCTATTGTTCACGTTTCCCTGGCACTTGTTCATGCTATTAAAATACAATTTGGGTGAGCTCCTGGGGCATGCAGCTTCTGAAGGTGGCTATCTATCCAGGAGATAGCTTAAGCTCTGACAAACTGTAGTTGAGCATGCTCTTAATTTCGGTAATGTACTAGGTGTGTATAGAATAAAGAATTAGATGCTGTCCCTGTGCCCTTGGACTCCCAATAAGAGCACCAGATCAGTGATTTCCAGAAAATAAACAGCACAAACCTTTAGAGAAATCTTTTTTGATTCTTTGCTGATTTGTGCCGTTAGGGATGTTCTGTTATGGTCAGAGATAAACTGAAAAGGGTACCAGTCTGTCCCGGAGCAATGAGAAAGGAGTCGGCCTGGAGAGCAGGCCAGTGTGGAGCCCAGAAGCCATTGATTGGTAGCTTCCACAGATTGCATGAGGTAATCCTTTCGGTGGAAGTGGTGATACAAACTCTGCTTCTTTTGTGACTGAGGTTTTCAAGCTGGCTTCATTCACTTCTAGAGAGGACATGCTTTGTGCTGTCCCTACATGAGAAAGTTTTAAGACATGGAGAAAATCAGTGACTTTCAGACTCGCAGTTTCTGAGTAGCATCCTTCTATTTGTGTGGGGATTGATGTTGCTAACACTGACGCATTCAATCGGTAGGAACTCATCGTTTCTATTTTTAAGTGATTACCCGTGATCATCAATATTTGTGATGGATGCAATCATGCAGACTGCAGGTTCATGATTCTCAGTGATTGTTAACATTGGCCGAGTAGTATAAAACATCTGAAATCCCCTATATGAAGCCAAAGATAACATCAGGCTTGGTGAGGGAGAAATCCTTTAAGTTGAATTTTTAAAATATTTGGAGTCTGTGAATTTTTCCGTTCCCATATTCGAACAGAAAGTGAGCCCATCTGATAATTCGACTGGCGTGATGTATGAGCCCCTTGCTTAACTATTGTAAGACCTATCCCAAGGAGGCAGGTGAAAGATGAGATAATTACTCTTAGGGTGCCAACAGGAAAAATAGCTTACCTTTGATATTTTTCAGCTTTTCAAAAGAGAGCAGAGGTGAGGTTATAAAAAGAGAATCCCATCTCATCTCTTTCTCCCTCAGCCTCCATCCTACAACTGTGTTAGTGCCAAGATGCCTCTGGAGGATTTGCACAGCTAACTGAGGATGTGCCATTGGACTGAAGAGAGGCCCCCAGGAGTTCAGGTCAGCTCATGTAGGGGTATTTGTAATTAAAATTTCTCAAAGGTTTACTTTGTAGTTCTAGTTTCCCCCTTTCAATTGTATTTATAAGGACGTTCATCACAATGTTTCCTGTATTGAAAAGAAATAAAAATATAGAGATTTGTTCTGAGTTGCATTGGTGTTTGTATTTTCAAAGTGAGGGAGGTAAATAAGCCTTATTATTTCTGTTTTGATAGAAGCCGAGGGAAAAGGAATTATAGTCCAGTGGCTATAGCATTGAGCCACTGTGGAATGAAGTTTGCAGAACTGAAAAGCTGTTGCTAATAATCTTCCTTTCTACTCAGAAGAACCTGAACAAATGAAAAAGCAAAACCGAAAATTATTAAAAAGGAAAAAAAAGAAAGTAATAGAGACACATAGTCAAGTTAAAATAAGTCATTTAAGTAATATAAAAATGCACATCTAATTGTGAAGTCTGTTTTATTTGCCTTTTCAATGACACCTGGATATTTAGAAGATATTTTGAATGTTTCTTGAAAGTTTCTTGTGATATTCTAAGGAGAGTAAAATTTTGTCTGCTATTTCACCATTAAAAAAAATTGGAGGGCCAGCCCGGTGGTGCAGTGGTTAAGTTCGCACGTTCCACTTCAGTGGCCGGGGGTTCACTGGTTCGGATCCTGGGTGTGGACTTATGCACTGCTGATCAAGCCATACTGTGGTAGGCGTCCCACATATAAAGTAGAGGAAGATGGGCTTGGATGTTAGCTCAGGGCCAGTCTTCCTCAGCAAAAAGGGGAGAGTTGGCGGCAGATGTTAGCTCAGGGCTAATCTTCTTCTTCTTCAAAAAATCTATAAAAAAAAAAATTGAGCTGTTTCAGGGAATGAAAGGGTTATCAGCCTTTTATTTGTGTGGGGAATTCTTCTTTTTTACTTTCCAGTTACTAATTTGCAGTATGTTTTGTGAAAAATTACTGTTCCTAGTCACTTAGAAATGACAGGGCTCGTCTCAAGACTTCCTCCATGCACTGCGCTCTTTATGTTACACTGACATTAATAATTGTGTCCATGTGTTTTATTAAGTGGTATGGTTCTGGAGGCTCTTGGTGTGTTTGTAACTGACATGCAAGAAAAAACTGGTTTTTCTTTATCATTTTGTGGATGATAAGGCTGAGCACAGGTGTAAATATTATTTTTGAGGCAAAATATCGTATGTGCAGAACTTGGAGTTCTAATTCCACCTCCATTAATCATTAGCGCACTCACATACACGCAAAGTCAGATTTTTATCAGCATGTGTAATGCTTCTTGGTTAGTCAAACTGTATGGTTTTAAAAATTGCCACACCTGATGATCTTTTACATGATACAGAGGCCAACTAAGACTAAATACAAAAGAGCTTATAATATATTGGACTCTGGGCCTGTACCCAGATGCTATGACACGTTCTTCAGTCTGATTAATGATTTTGCAAATATGGGTATGATTTGGAGTTTTCGACTGCACACTTTTTCAATGTTGTTGTGTAATTGTCACTGGTAAGACTGGGCGGGAAAATAAGAGCCTCTTACTTTATGATCAGTGATTGTTTCTTCACAGAACTTTAGCTTGCAATAGGTTGCTGAATATTTAATTTTTATAATTTGAAAATTCCGATTCCTGTTTACTCTCCATACAAATATTGTAGACATTTTGACTGCTTTGTGGTTTTTCCTGGAAGTATGGCTCAGATTTTTCCTGGAAGTGAGGTCTATCACCTCGATGAGCCCTTTCTTAATAAAGTACATATGTTGTATATTACCTTTTTATTTCATGCAAAGCTTGGACTGGTTATGAAAATCACTTGCAGAGAACGCTTGCCCCATGACTGGGTTTTGGAATTAAATTCCTCGGAGGAAAAAGCAAGGCCACGTGATTTACTAATCTTGAGGAATCCTTTTAGGCAGTGTTAAAATAGAGCAAAAACAGCCATCTAAAGTAAATTGTATGTAGCATTCAACTATGTATGTGCAAGACTTCATATTGTTAAAGTAGTAAAATTGATGATTTAGAGAAATATAGGCAACAGAAACTGGACTCGTAGTTCATAAGATGGTGCAAATTGAATAGGAGACTTGCAATGAGGATTGTCAGTGGTCTCCCACAGAGATAGTTGTTTGAAATTCTGTGAATTCTATGGAAACCATGCATACTTGAAAGGTGTAATTTTCCACCATTTTGTTTCAGGTTTGCAGATGGATTAATATTTAGTGAACTAATATGTATCTTAATATCACTTATTAAGGTATACAATTCAGGCATATGTCAGTTTTTTCCTAAAATTATACGGTATGTGAAACAAATGGAAAACTTAATGATTACATTGAACAGAAACAGAAAATTTATTCGGATAATTATTTTAGGGTTTTTCATTCTCTCTGCTGAATCCACCAGAGGCAAATTTGAAAACCAAAGTCCAACAGATTTGGGTGATGTATATTTTCCCTTTTATTCTCCTTTTATTGTTTTTGGCTCCTGAGCTAGCCCTGGGTTCCCTCTTAATGTTGTACTTGGAATTTGTCTCTAAGAAAGCATAGGCAAGTTTATTGTCTGACAGCTACAGTTCTTTAAGTTGACACACAATTTTTTTTTGTCTGTGTACAATGATACAGCATGGCAACATGATCTCTGTCTCTGTGTTCCAAAAGCCCACAGAATAAAAGTGTCTTAAAATTTAAGGTTTAATTGAAAAAATAATAGTGTTTTCAACTGTTAGGTAAAGTTTTTAGTAAATTTTAAAAAGATCATGAACTTTGAGCTCAGCCTCAGATTCAAAAACCCCAACTCTGACACTGTATTAGCTGTTTGACTTTTGGCAAGTTTAAAAAATTGTCTCTGACCTTCAGTTTCCTGATCTCTGCAATGGTCATGCCACATAAATCACACAGCTGTTGTAAGGAGTGTGTTAATGTGTGTGAAGCACCTCACACTCTTTCAGGAACAGAGGAAGGTGAGCAACAAATACTCGCTCTCATTATTGTTTGTCTGCTGAGTAGCTTCCCTTGCCCTTAAACGTGAGGATCATCTGATCTATTTCCTGCGTGTGTCCAGCCACCTTTCCTAGGTGTGACAACCAAACACTATTGGCTTTCTTTGTATTTGGATTCATTTCTGGGAATATCTATATCATTAACGATGATTAAATTTTGTTCTTAAGGTTTTTGATGACAGGAAATCTACGTTTTGTCTATCTCTATTAACTTTAATATTTAAGATATCAAAACACTTTATTTCTATTTGAATAATGAAGAATTTACTATATGAAAAACATTCATTGGTCAAATAGAGAGACAGAAATATATGACTTGGTTAACCATTAAGATGAGCACTTTGTTTCCTCTGTATCTGCCTTTCTATCAAAGGTGCCTTTCCTTCCTAGCTGCCTCCTGAATGGATTTCATTGTTGTAGAGAGATCCAAGAACATTGACTAAAGGCTAACCCAAACTATATTTGGAATACGTAGTTCTGTTTCCTCACATAAACTTTTGCAGATAAGCAAATCAGAATTTTATGGTAAAGTTTGGCTCCTGAATTTATTCATAACACAAAATAAACACATAGCCCAATTATTATATCTGTTGGCTTAGATTAGCACTAGAAATCGCACAACTATTTCATGTTACGATTTTTGGAAAGCTTTAACAGTAAAAGATTGTAACCAATTTTACCTTCTACAAAGCAGCTATCATTTACAAGAAGGCTAAAACGACTAAATAATACTAAAAAAGAAACTAATCTTCTAACAGGAACAGATAAATGTACTCTGAAATCACAAAGAACAGTTTTAAATTTTCCATGTCAGGTTGAATTATTGGAAAACACTTGCATCATGAAAAAAGACAATTATCCTAAAGTGATAAAGTACCACAAACATAAACTTGGAGAAAGGAAAAAACCGAACGCATTGTCATTATTAAAGTTTTTATGGAAACAAGTATTTCCCTATTGTGACATGGTTTGGTGTTATAGATTTGGATTATTATTTCATAAAGCATCTAAAGGGTATGCAATGGAACTTAGCACATAGCTTGCAAAGTTATTATTAGTTCTGTATCACAAAATAAGTGCACCCCAATAAAAAGTTCTATTCTTTATTAGAAAAAAGTTCTATTACTTTATTTAGGAAGTCTATTTCCTCTTTGAAATTTTCTAAAATCATTTTTATATAATAGTAATTTAATTATAGCAGTTATTTGAAGCCTCCCATTTCGTGCTGTGCATGACGAAAAGAGGCTGTTAATAAAATCCTTCCCTTCTTCCCAACCCAGCCTCTCCTTGTAGGCAGCACAATTTTTCTGCTTAAGGACCATCATGGATCCAAGTCTTTAGGTCTGTGTGCTAGGCAGAGTAATGGCCCGCCAAAGATGTCTGTGTCCTGATACTCAGAACCTGTGAATATGCTATCTTATGTGGCTGTCTTAGTCAGTATGGGCTGCTATTACAGAATATCACATACTAGGGGACTTCTAAGCAACAGAAATTTATTTCTCACAGTTCTTGAGGCTGGAAGTCTGAGACCAGGTCGGGTTCTGGTGAGCATCCTATTCTGGGTTGCAGATGGCCATTTTCTCGTTATATCTGTACATGGTGGGCAGGGTGAGAGTGAGGTTTCTGGGGCCTCTTTTATAAGACACTAATCCCATCCATGAGGGCTCTACTCTCACGATCTCATTCCCTCTCAAAGGCCTCACCTCCTAATGCCATCACATTGCGGGGTAGGATTTCAACATATAAATTTTAGGAGGGCACAAACAGTCAAAAACAATAGCAAAAAGTGGTTGTGAAGGTATGATCGGGGTAAGGACATTGAGAGGGGGGATTTTACTGGATTATCTTGGTGGGCCCAACCTAATGACATGAGTCCTTAAGAGTGGCCCACCTTTCTCTGCTGGGTGGGAGAGATGAAACGGAAGAAGGAGGAGGAACCACTTGAAGTGTGAGAGGGGCTCGACCTGCTGTTGCTGGCTTTGAAGATAGAGGAAGGCATGTAGTGCCTTTAAGGGGATGTAGAAGCCTTTGAAAGCCAGGAAAGACCTTTAGCTTTCCCAGAAGGAAGATGGAGACCTTGAGGAACTGAATTTTGTCAACCAGCAAGAAATGATTTTCCCCTAGACCTCCAGAAAAGAACACAGCCTGCTAACACCTTGATTTTATTCTGGTGAGCTCCAGAACTGTAAGATGATAAATTTCTGTTGTCGTAAGCCACTATGTTTGTGGTAATTTGTTGTGGCAACAACAGAAAACTAGTACAGGTGAGCTCACCTCTCCCCATCATTCCAAGCACATCAAGACAAGGGGGCAGTGGGATTGGACCTGATTGGATTTAACTTCAGGATGGAAAGGGGCGAGTCAGCCTGGGACCCACACTGCTGAATCCCTGACCAGCCCTCCACCACAATTGCAGGGGCATGAGAAAAACTTGCAGATGCGACACTTTGATGTAATAATTCTTTTTGTCATTGTAAGTTTTGGCTCCAAACCCCTGGCCCTTGTAAGTTAGATTGGACTATGCATGGACTTCCAGTGTACTTTGTCTTTCTGATGCAAGGCCTAGGTTAAAAACAGTCCCATCATACTTGGCCCTTTGCCCCAGGCCTACAGTTTGAACTTGACCCTTGAGCTCTTCCTCCTCAGATGGTAAGATGAGGAGGGAAAGATGAACCCAAGGAAAAAGGCATCACATTTTGTCCTGAGACTTAGAGCAGAGATGGCCTAGCTGCTCACTCACAGGTGTCCTCAGAGTGGGAGAGAGACTCCCTAGCGAGGCTGTCCAGGGACTGACTGTCTGTCCACACCAACCATGTGGTAGCAAACACTTCAAAATAAGGCTGAGAGTCAAGAGGGCAATATTCTAAAAGAAGAAATTTCAAGTGTTCAAAGGATACTCCATGCACAGAAGAGAAAACCTTTAACTTCTTGTCAGGTCATACTGAAAAATCCTCTCCTATGCCAATATTATTTTTAATCTTATCTTCTATCAATGCTCCCCATCCGGATGCAAGAAGCTTGAGTTCCTCCTACAGGGCAAAGCGTGTTATTAACAGACTTAGCAAGCATTTTAAGATGATAGATTTGATCTTGAAAATAAGGATCTGACTGATTCTAAATAAAGTGGCCAACTAGGACAGTTTTATGGTCTATATCTCTTTTTTTCTGAGCTTCCCTTGGACAACTCTGGGCCATGTGTTTTCTACCCTTAAAATAAATAGCTTAATGTCATCATATTTACTAGAACGTAAGTTCCCTGTGGGCAAGGAGTTTTGTCACTTGTATCCAGTGATGTCTCCAAAAGCCAGAAAACTGTCTCATCTGATAGCTTGTAGGTGCTCAGTAAATATTTGCCAAATGGATAAATGATGCCTTCTTACTTTCTTGGGGCACCTTGTAGCTTTCCCTAGTCCTATGGTGCCTCCAGTTTCCAAAGTTAATTCTTGTACCTCATGACGTGAGTAACCTCATAGTGACAATCTGATTTAATTATATTAAAAGGTTATGCTAAAAATGTAACATTTTTTTCTCCCTCACATCTTGTGACTGCCCTTCCCTCACCCCACTGTAGGATGTATTTAGTACTTATAACATCCCTAGAGGCATCTGCCTAAAGGAACTTTTATTGGAGGGCTGCTCAGGGCAGAGGGCTGAGGACCAAACCGAAGGCCCACCCAAAGTGGACAGTTTAGACGAAAGGGCTGCGCCTTCAGTGAAGGAGTAAACCAGTGAGAACGCATCGTGCAGAGAGACCAGGCAAGAAAATATGCTTCTCTTGACATTATTGTTGGGTTTAGGAAAGAAAAGCACTCTTGAGAATTTGTAAGAACAATATGGCTCTCACATGAGTTTGAAATTTGTGTTCTTGCTGTTTCTGTGGTCCCTAAAAAACCTTAAACCAGAAGTTGATTTCAACAAGTCCTTCATTTCCTTTTTCCTGATGCTACTGGTAGAAGCAAAGCTAAATCTTCTCTAGAGGAAGCTTTCTTCTGTCTGTGCCTCCAGGAATTTCCTCAAACAAGGTAACAAAGAAAACGACCTCAGTTGAAACAAGGCCCCATGTGAGAGAACCAGCTGAAACAACGGGCAAGAGAATCAGGCCCAGTGGCAGATGTGCACTGCGATGGCCCCGTGATCCCTGCTTCCTGACAGTCACGCCCTTGTGTGGCCTCCTCACCGTGAGCGTGAGTGGGACCTGTGACTCCTAACCAGTGACTATGGCAAAGGTGATGGAGTGTCATTCCTGCGATTACGGTACATAATGTCATACTGCATATCTTGTTAGGAGATTCTCTTCCTTGATGACTTTGAAGAACCAAGCGACTATGTTGTGAGATGTCCTGAGGAGAAGACCGTGAGGCAAGAAGCTGAGGGCAGCCTCCAGCCAACTGCCAGCCAGAAAGTGAGACCCTCAGTCTGGAGACTGAGGGAACTGGGTGCTGCCAACAACCTGTGAGCTTGGAAGTGGAACCTTCCCCAGGTGGAGTCTCAGATGAGATAGCGGCCCTGGCTTGATTGCAGCTCTGTGAGACTCTGAGCCAAGGACCCAGCTGAGCCATGCCCAGACTCCTAAGCCACAGAAACTGTGAGATGATAAACGGGCGTTGTTTTAAGTTTCTAAGTTTGTGGTAATATTATTATGCAACAATAAATTACTAATCCTCAAAGACTTTGGATATTAGAATTATCAGACACAAAAAATATATAATAAGTATATTTAACATAGTTTGGAGAAATAAAAAATGAGATTAAAATATGAGCAAGAAACAAGACACTATGAAACTGATCAAACAGCTTTGAAAAGTAAATAGAACTTCTAAATGAAAAAGACAAAAATTGATGCTGAGAACTCAAGGGACAGCCTAAGCAATACACATAGCTGAAAATGGAATTGGTGGCCTATAAGCCAGAGCTGAAGAAATTACTCAGAATGAACTTACCTTGGCTCTTGCTGTTTGTGCCTCCTGGAATACTGTACTTCAGATGGTCACGTGGCTTGCTCCTTCACTTCTTTCAGGTTTCTCTTCAAATGACACCTTATCTGGGAGGGCTTCCCTGACCATCCACAATAAAAGAGCGCCTCCTGCACTTCCCCTATCTCTCACCATGCTTTCTTTGTCTTTGTAGTATTCATTACCCAGTGACATACTATTTTTTTAACGTTATTGCTTGTCTCCCTCTACCCCCGCACTGGACTGTTCTTCGTGTTTAGTGCAGCCAAACCGGAGCCTAAAATAATGCTTATCCCATAGTAGAAGCTCAGAAATTAATTCTTTTTTTTCCTTAAAGATTGCCACCTGAGCTAACGACTATTGCCAATCTTTTTTTTTTTTTATTATCCTCCCCAAAGCCTCCCAGTACATAGTTTTAGATTCTAGTTGTGAGTGCCTCTGGTTGTGCTATGTGGGACGCCACCTCAGCGTGGCCTGATGAGTGATGCTGTGTCTGCTCCTGGGATCCAAACTGGCCAAACCCTGGGCTGCCAAAGCAGAGCAGGTGAACTTAACCACTTGGCCTCCGGCTGGCACCTCAGTAAGTAATTCTGGAATGAATGATGAAAGGGGCACAGAGAAAAAGAGACGAGCACACATGGAAGGGAGGCCAGGAGATGAACACTTACGTCTATCGGACACACTGTTACTGCAGTTTCTTCCTTCCTTCCATCTGCTTTGCCTCCCTAGTGCCTCCCTAGTGTGTAGGCCTCCAGGGAGAGGCTTTGCCAGCATTACTCACCACTGCACTCCCGGTGGGTGCCTGAGTCAGTGTCTGCACCTAGTGAGCACTTTCTGTATGTTGAGGAATAAAATCATAAATGAAAGGTTTAACATCTACCTAATCAGAGTTGTGGGAGGAGAGAGGAGAGAGAATGCGGGAGAGGTAAATTTTGACGAGCTAATGGCTTGGGATTTTTCAAAATTGATGAAAAAGATACTAATTCTTAGGTTTAGGAAAACCCAAGGAATCCCCAAGTAAGCAAAAGGAAATCTATGCCTGAGGCCCACCCCAGTGAGGGTGCTAAGATCTTACAATTGGCCCAATGAGGAGACAGATACTCTACAAAGGGAGGACACACAGGGTGGGATTTTCAGCAGCAAGAGTGGAATTCGGAGGACAGTGGAAGGATATCTTAATTTATTAAAAGCAAGCAATTGTCTAACATTAATTTTATATTCAGCAAATCAGTCTTTCAAGAATAAGGGCAGAACAAGATATTTTCAGACGAAGAGAGCTTGTCATCAACAGATCCTTCACTAAATGGAATTCTAAAGGATGTACTTAAGAGCGATTCCTTAAAGGAGATCTGAATGCAAGAAGGAATGGTGAACAAAGAAAATCAGAAACTTGTAGGTACAGCTAAACTGATACCCACTGCATGAATCAGTAACAATATTGTCTAATTAGTGTGGTTAAAATGAGAGAACTGAAATATTTGGCAACAGCACATAATTGAGGGTGGAGTATGACAAGAGTTAAAGTATCCTGAATTCCTTATATTTTTTGAAAGGAGGGTAATAATACTAATTAATTTCAGACGTTACCTTTTGAGCATACATAGTAAAATTTCAAGGGTAAGACTCAAAGAAAAGGGATGGAGTACATAATTTCTAAATTAGTAAAGTAAAAAATGGAATGAGAAAGAAACAATAATTTAAGATAAGGCAAGAAAGGAAGAAAAAAGCATAGAAAATGAGAAAAAACAATATAATATAGTAGAAATAAACCTGGATATAAATATACAATTTAGAAAGGGAACATGATTTTAAGAGAGAGGATCAACAAAGTTAAAATTTGTTTCTTTGAAAAGACTAACACAGTTAGCAAATATCTAGTAAGATGGATCAAAAAAAAGGCAAGAATAAAAAATTATTAAGAATAAAGTGGACACAATTGAGAAATTAACAAGATCAGAAAGATATTGTACATAAGTTAATGGCAGTAAATTTGAAAACAGGCAAAAGTGGAATAAAATCTTTATAAAATCACTTTTCACCAACACTCAAAAAGAAATAGAAAACCTGAAAAAAATTTAAAAGTACTGGAGAAATTAAAATCTTCCTTCAAATAAAACACCAGGCTGCGATGGTATTGTAGGTAAGTTGATCCCAACATTCAAGGAAGAAATAATTCCAGTATTCCACCACACGCTTTTCCAGAGATTAGCAATGGAACGTATAGCACACTCTTGACACCAAAATCAGAAAGGACAGCATGAGAAGGAAAACTAAAGGCCTTTCTCTCAGGAACAGAAATGGAAAAGCTCTAAACAAAATGCTAGCTCGTTTATCTTGACAAAGGGTTAGAGACCACCCCTTCCCCCGCCTCCTCTACCTCCCTTCCCTGTTCCCTCACCCCCCCTCCTGGGAAGTGGGCTTTGTTTTTCCTGTTTTGCTTTATTATTTTGGAGGCAGGCTGCACCTGTTTAGCTTGCTGGAGAGCACAGGAGTCACTGTCTCTGAGGGAGTTCTTGATTATCATTTTCCCTCGATGGCCAAACATTTGTGACCTCAGTGCTTCTGGGAGATCCCGGCTAAAGGGTTCGTTTGTCCCCAGGTATGAAGATCTATATCGGAGCAGACAAAAGTGCCCAGTGGTTGCCTAAAATCAGCCCAAGAGAGTTGCAGATTGCCGAGATGGAACTCCAGGAGAGTGGGTATGTTGTGAGGGAAGTCAGGTTGGTAGGGAAGCCTATGGACCACAAACTCCCAGGTCCCTGAAAGTTCTAGAACAATTTTTTTCTGCTAGTACACCAGTGACTGGTTAGACTAGATACTGCTGCTACTTCTCATAATAATAATTATTATTATTTCTTAATTGTTATATGCCACACTGGTAGTTATAGACATCAAGTTAACTTCTCTAAGTTATGTTCAGACATTCTGGTTAGTTACTTTTATAGCATGATACTCTATACACGTTTTTGAAAATTAGAGGGAGTATTGGTTACTGCAATAGCATATTGCTGAACCGAGGATGGGATTGGTTTAAACTTCTAGGAAACTAGTGAGCTAGCCAATGTGTGAGTTGCCTTGTGCTACTCAACTTCAAATATCCCCTTCTGCCAACAAGAAAAAGAAGTTAGAGGAGGTGGATAGAGCGATAGAAGGAGAAAATTTTTATTTCCAGTTTTCAAAAACGTAAGTCGTAACCTCAGAAATGAAAATTTGGACTTTAATGCAGAGAATCATTTTTCTTTGTTGGATAGAACTTTAGATTTTGTGGAAGTGTATTCAATTCTTGGATTTGTGTGGGAAGTGAACTACATACATAAATTGTAAGAGAGAGTTAAGTTTTACATTTACTTTTATGCTTATGTTTATGCATAATGGTTCTCTATTGACTTTCAAAGGTTTTTGGCAGTTACCTATAATAAGAGATAGATTTTAATTGCAGTCCAATAGGTACACAAATACATAACTGTAAAAGATGTTTTATGAAAAGATACCCTTATTATACATGTGATATACTTTAATATTTCTATTCTTTTCCATTTCATTCTATCATTTAACTGAAAAAACGTTATGTTGTAAACCACTAAATTGATTTTGGGACACACTGATAGATCACAACCTGCTGTTTGAAAAATACTAGCTAACATGTAATTATATTGCTAATATCTCTTTAGATAACTGTTGCTCTCTATTATTGAAAATTATTCGGTTACAGACACTTGAAATCATTTTTTTCAGTCTTTCTAGTTTGTCATTGAAATGGTGGCAGAATAGCAACGGTGATCTGCATAACACATAATCACCTTTGATAAATTTAATTCTGCTCAAGGTTGAAATTAATGCCACTGGTAACTGAATGTGGAAATATCTATACTTACTGTATAGTGATAAGTTGATTAAATGGTATGTGGAAAATCAGATGGAGAGGAGGCAGGCATTTTTTTAAATCATTCTGGAGTATATGGGTTAGATATTAATTGCTCTAGTGATCCATGAAAACCTATTATGAGAATAACTTTTATTCCTTAATTAGATTTAGGAAATAAAAATACTATTTAAAAAATCAGAATCTGTGTTGAAATCATAATGCTTCCACTCCTTAAATTGTGACACTGTGTTATAATTCTTTGGATCTGACACCACCAATGAATACAAGTTCAGAAAACAATGCATTTAAAAAATGCCATGAAATTTACCCAAGTGTTATATATTTAGAACAAAGCTTTGTAGAATAGAATGTTGTTTTATGTAAAGTAGCAGCTTTCACACTTCAAGTATCTGGAAGAGCTTTATAAAACAAAGCATTAAGTGGGAACCGCTCCATTTTTATTCAAAGTTTATGAGATTCCAGAAGTACCATTATATTGCCCTTGCTTTAAGATGCAATTCACAGTAAAATATACCTTCCATTTCTTTTTTAATAAGTTTCAGTGGGTAAAGCTTAAAGCGTCTTGTACCTTGTATCCATTTCCTTCAGCTGAAGACATTGAAGGAACTCAGATTTTGCACATCGCAGACTTAGATTTAAGCGTTTTAGAACTTTATTTTTGAAATGTTGCTTTGTTGGCAACACAATGGGCAAGTCTTCACATTAAATCTAAGGCACTAATGGCGAAAAGGGCTGAAAAGGCAAAGTAGAAACCTTTTCATATTATGCCATACTTGAGTTTGTGCACATGCAGACACGCTCTCCTATTTGAGTTCTAGTTGTTAACCATAGAGTCTGTCACTGTATATACTTTTTTTTTTTTTAAAGATTTTATTTTTTCCTTTTTCTCCCCAAAGCCCCCCGGCACATAGTTGTATATTCTTTGTTGTGGGTTCTTCTAGTTGTGGCATGTGGGACGCTGCCTCAGCGTGGTTCGACGAGCAGTGTCATGTCCGCGCCCAGGATTCGAACCAACGAAACACTGGGCCGCCTGCAGCGGAGCGCGCAAACTTAACTGCTCGGCCACGGGGCCAGCCCCTGTCACTGTATATACTTTTGTCTTTTGGTTTTCTGGTCTGCTTGATGTTGCTGGCCAAAAACATTGCTTTGGCATTCTGCCTGCAGGGCACTAGCCCCACCTGCAGCCTTTACCAGTCACCGGGAGTACACGGCTGTGTCATAGCTATTGAGCTGTGCTCTCATGTGTCTCCTGTCCAAACTGCTTGACCCCAATTCTCCTTTCTATGCAGCTCTAGTCTCGTTTCTCATTTGTGAGGTCAAATTGTAGTAAATGAAATGACACAGAACCAACAAAAACAAGCATGTTACTAATGGCTAACATTTATTCAACATTTTCTATATATTAAGCTCTGTTTATAGTGGATTCCAAATATCTCACATAAGTCTCACATTCAACCCTATGAGATTGGTTCTAATATTATTCCCATTTTGCAGTGGAGCAAACTGAGACCCAGAGAGGGGTTAAGTAACGTGGCCAAAGTCACTCAGGTACTAAGTGACAGAGCTAGCATTCACCATAGGGAATCTCATGCCACTGTGTGGTACAGCTTTTCAACTTGCAAAGGACAGTTCCCCTCAACATTTTTCTAATAAATTGAGTTATTGAAGCATCTTTTATTGACATTGTGGATGCTTTGCTTTATTTTAGGATAATTTTTTTAGTAAACAATAAATATTTCAGGTAGAATCAGATTAAGTAGCTTAAGTTACAAAATTTTTAGCTTATTGATTCATTTAAATTAGTAAATTATCCACTTATTATATTTATATGACATCCTCATATACTCTGCATGTTAATTTCTCTATACAGGGCCTTTCATTTTCCGTGTGTGTAAAGCTACTCTTTCAAACTCACAATGAAAGGATAAGTAAAAATATTTGAAAAATATACCAGAAGATTAAATCTGCATATGCAGAGCAGCATTGTATTCTGACCAAACAAATAAAAATCAACTACTGAGAAAGCATTAATCTGGGTTGTGGTAATGTACATGAAACTTGGAGAAAGAAAAACTAGTGCTTGTGGAAAATCTATGTTTGCTTTTTATATGCTTTCATGATTTTGATTTGGATGATAATGAATTAAATTAACTCTGATTTTAGAAGTCTTTATGGTACTATCAGTTATTGGTTTAGTGGTCCTAGGAGATTAAAGTTTGGATCTTTGCAATGTTTCACCTTATTGCTCAATTCAGATATTTCTGTGCAATAGACGGAAGCAGTAACATTTCAGACATTTCTCCCCATCGCCTTTACTTCTTCAAAGCTGATGCTAATTTACCTAATTTATGAAAAAAATCAGAATGAACTCAGTAACCTTTCTTGGTAAACTTCCAAATAATACTTACCCAAATAATTTACCCTAAAGAAATTACCTTATCAATTTTAAACCTGTACTCCCTATTTAGCAAACAATAATCAGTAGTGCTTGGATACAATCTTCATTTGTGACTAATAGCTCCACAAAATCTGCCAGTTCTCTTAAATCCTACTTTTGCATTTATGTCCTGGGTCAGACCCTGAAGTTCTAGAACAATCAGAATTTAGACAGAGCAGCTTTCATTATTTTAATGGAATTGATAGAACCAGTTTTTTATACTGAGGACCTGCTATGTGCTTCTTCATTGCCAGGTGCCAGGAGGACTGACAAAATGTGAGTAGGCAGAGGACTGTTTAAAATAAAACGTTAAGATACGAAAACTATTCGATCATGAGTTGCGTAGAGCACACATATTAAGACAGTCTTCCCGGAATGAAGAAAAGGTGAAATGAGAAGGAGATGTTGGTAAATGTCAGGGGCACCTGTGAAGATGTTTGGAATTTTTAAAAGTGAAATTGGCATTGGGCAACTATGGCCTGTGGGCCACTTTCAGCCCACTGCCTGCTTTTGTAGATAAAGTTTTATTGGAGTTTGGCATGCTCATTAGCTTGTGTTTGTCTCTGGCTGCTTTGTACTACAAAGGCAGAGTCAGTAGTTGTAACAGAGACCATATAGACTGTAAAGCCTAAAATGTTTACTATCTGGCCCTTTTTGGAAATATTTGCTGACTCCTGGTCTAAATTATGTATGAAAATTATTTGCAAGTTCCCTTCAAGATATTGTATGTAAACATATAAATTGACACAAGATCATGCAGCTTGAGTATTGTAATTTGGAATGAAATTTTTAAAAAATGCCACACTGAATATATGAAAAGATGTGTTCGAGAGTTGTCTTTGGAAAAATGTATTTTTTATTACTATAATTCAACTGTTTTAAGAACAGATTGCCATATATTCCTTCGGGTGAAATGAACTTTTGTATGGAGATTTAATTCTTATCCATTGGATATTTTGGTTATGTCTTAATGAAAATTGGGATACTAACAGTTTCTTTCTATTTTACTTACTGTACCTGATATTATTTTGTTAATGGGAGTTGGTATATATTAATTTTCTCATTTACAGAAGATCTTAGTCGATAAATTGCTAGAATATTGCTTCGACTTGGTAGCGATCTATGACATTCATGTGTGATGTATGTAAGCTTCATGTTATATGACAACCATTAACATTATAAAATGCATCTGGTGCTTGAAAGAGACATGTCCTATTAGCATAATTGGTTCATTTTTTTGGAGAGGAGCAGATCGTTATTTTTGAAAGAGTGCCAGCTTGTATATGTTTTGGTTTTCTTTAATCCATTTGAACATTTTTTTTCTGGCCATATATGGTATAGTTCTAAGGGCTGAAGTGTATCTTACAGTGATGGCATCTTGCATGTAGTCTAACTTCACTAATTGTACTTTACTTCTCTCACTAAGTTTCTATCTCCTCACGGGCAAGTGACAGGTATGCATAGTGCCTGGCTCACTGTGGTCACTCAGAAAATAAACTGCAGCGAAGTATTCATGTAATGAATTGTACGTTTTTGAAATTCTTTTGTAATTCCAAAATATTCTTGCTGTTTCTACTCTTACTTAAAATACAGTGAGGAAGCCATTGTTTAGATGTCTGTTGCCACACTTGATTTCTGTAAGGAGGAACTGTGCACGATTCATCTTTCTCTTCTCCGTGCCTGGCACAGAGTATGGAGTATATACTTGCAAAGTAATTAGTAATATGATTGGCATTCCTTATCACAAAAAAATGAGCGTTTGTTTCTGAATCTGGACGAAGTCCTTTCACACACAGCAGGTAAGAAGAGGAGTAGGGAGGAATCTGTGTGCCTCACTGGGTTGAAGGTCTGACTAGTCAAGGATTGCTGAACGGATGAATGGGAGTGCGGTAATTAGACTCCTAGCTGTCAAGAACTGAAATATGAGAGCCATACGAAAAGCTGATTTAGCAAAAAATTATTTTTTTCCTCTGGTGTAATTTAGCAACACTAAGGATGCTGTTAAGGTGTATTCTCTTGGAGAGAGTGTTGGAAATCCTGGAGAACTTTCCAGACTGAGAGATGGGAAGGGATCCAGTTCTGCTTTTTCGATGAAAAGGATGCTTCAGGAAACATCCTTTCTCTTCCGGGAAAGGTTTAACTATCGCCTCCGAAAGGGACAAAAACTCTGATTTGTAGTGTTTTCCAGTTTCCCTGGTGTAAATACTCGCACCATGACGATTTAAGCTACTGCCTTGACCTCACTGAACATGGAGTAGGGAAGAAATACACCAAATTCACTCTCGGGAGCCAGTGCTAGCTGGCTCCAGCACACGGCTCCTTTATAGTAACTTTCACTCTTGGTTGTAGGGGTTTACTACCAGGTTACTAGGAACTATATGGACGTGTTTCATGTTATTAACTAAAAAGTGTGGATGTGACCATTTGTTGTATATACACGGGTGAATGTGGAATTGTGAAAAGTTTGCAATAAAGTTTTTCTTTTTATCTTTTTGACATCTTGGCGAGACAAGCAATTGTAATTTTCAAATTTTGTGTCTGGAAGGCTAGAGGGCATGGTCTCAGGCATTGCCCTCTCCCTTCAGTCGTGGTAACAGTAAAGGCATTTCATAATTCTCTGTCTCAAAGAATGGGCTACCTCTGAGCTACAAGGAATAGATGGCTCTGGGAATCTTTGCTGGACGCCCAAAGGAGCCGGCACCATGCGATCGCTCTAGCCAGCGTTAGCCTGGTTTTACACTGTGAATGTACACATTTTCTGAGGGTGAGTCACACTTAACTAAATTATTCATTTTTCACATTCAGGCAGCAGCTTGAAGCTTTTCGAAGCCACTTTCTCTTACAGGCAGGTGGTAACGATGTTCCCCTGTAGCACCCTGTCAATCCTGTCTGTGTGCTAGGAACGGGGGGGGGGGGGGGGGGGGGCGGGGGTGCCTTCATTCTGCAATTTCTTGGTAAGATTCTAACTTACTCTTTCTATTGCTAATATGTCACTCAGTAAACTTAATAGCATGTATACATAATGAGGATAAATTGACTTCACGTTGGAAACCTGGTTTTCACACCCTTTCTGTTTTTCCTATATATGTTAACTTTCTTTTAAGGCTATTTATGGCATTTAAGATGATTTAAAACATCCCTTCATAGTCAGTCGTCATGAAAAAAGGGTTTCCATTAATCTCTTCTTCATATTCTCCCACTTCTTCCTGAACTCAGCGTTGTTTGGCTTCTCTCCCCATTTTTCAACTGAAAATGTTTTATGGGGACACTCTGCTCTCCTCATTGTCTGCTTGTTCCCTGTAAGACCTCATCCAAACTCCTATGAACGGAGCTGCTTCCTTTACATTCTCATTCCCGCTGATCGAGGTGGGTGCTAGGTGCTTCCTGCCTGGGTGATTGCAATTGTCTGCTGATCTTTCTCTGTGATGTTAAGTGTCTCCCCTCCAGTCCATAGTGCTGCTGGAGTGCACCATCTAAAATGAAAATCTGGTCATGTTGGGTGACACCTGGTGGCCATAGTAGGGCAATAATTTGATGACCCTTCTAGAAAATTGTGTTTATTTCTATATTCAACATGGATTCGGAGGACTGCCATGGAGGGTGTGCTGAGTGGAGGACGGCTGCTGGTACCTCACTCTGAATCCCCTCCTGCTGCCCTAGAAGGCTCATTGCTGAGCTTCTTGGACACCTGCACTGGAGGAGATGCTCCATCCCATGAGACCTATTGAAGTATTCTTTCACATGGCCTCCCTTGAGAGGACGTTGTATAAATACAATTTTCTCCATCCTGTTACATTTCTCGTGATAGTTTCTTAGTAACATGAGCAACTGCATGCCTAGTCAGCCTCTTAATGTGGCTCTGCTTACCGATCTTTTGTCTGTATTACAAAGTCGTTGGGTCATTTACTCCTCTCCTTTCACGTGTGTGTGTTCAGTGTGTATGTAGTAACCAGCCAAAATAGTCACACATCACCGGTGGCTGTTGTCCTGTATTATGAAATAACTCAATTATGAGAAGGTTTAGGCCTTGGGTTACGCAAATTCATTTAGTTCCCTGTTTTATTCTATTACTTGGACAATTTTTATATTGAGTTTGCTCATAATGTTTATTTGTAATAATAATAATGAGACTAGTGGAGGCAAAGGTAATAATGCATTTGATATAACAGCATTATGGTATGAAGGTGAGCAGTAAATAAAGGGGTAACCGATGACAAGTGAAGATTCAGAAATTTGGGAAATATAACCAGGAAAAAGTGAACTCCTAAGTCAGGATTTTAGTTTCCAGAATCCCATGGGTGTTCTTACTGTCTTATATCTGCTTTTACCCACACGATTCAATGCAGATATTTGAGAGAGAATTTCCCTGATTGGAAGCAATCTCTATCTTAAGGCGATCACCCAAGAAAGAATTATTTGAAAAAATTTGTTTCAGAGATCACTTTATTGTAACACACTGTTTTCTTTAAAGCAGGAATGTGTGTGGCTGTGGTTTTTTCCCTGTGGTAGTTTGAAGACCTACACATGAAGGACTTGCCAGGGTTTCCTTCAGGAACCTTCCGGCTGAGAAAGCAGTGGTGGGGTCTCCACTGTAACCTCTGCTTGGACACATCCTAGCGTTCCAGGGAGTCCAGAGCTGGGCTGTTCCTGAAGGCCAATAGACTAAAGTGGGACTAATAGGTCATTATTTATTGATTAAAAAAAATCTCACTTAGGTAGTAAAATGACATTTGTGGCTATGTGTACCTCAAGAAAAGAAAATTATTTATTAATTATCTGGTTAAATTAAGTTTTTCTGTTTAACAGGTATTTATAAAATATACCAACTAGCACTTTGGATAAGTAAGTTGGAAAATCTACATTGGAAACTGAATTAATGAAACATAACAGTATTCTGTGATCAAATAAACTCAGCACCTAATCAAATTTATTCTTCATTATTTCTTATTATTTCCTTTGTTGAGCTGAATGTAGTAGTAATGAATTTATATTATTTATATAGGGCTTTGTCATTTATAAAATAATGTCACCTACACCGTCTAATTTAATCATCATGATGATCCTGGGGCCTAAGTTGAGCTGATATAATAAGGGAAAATTGAGGTTTAGAGAGGTTATGCCAAATATCAGGCAGCCTGTCAATGGAGGATCTAAGATCCAGGCATTCTGACACCTGACCTTACTTCTTTCCTTCTTTCCTCCCTCCCTCTATCCCCGCCTTATTTCTGTCTTATAGATCTTGCTACCACTGAGATGCTAAATAGCCATCAGAATTGATCAAAATCTCCTGCTGAAAAAATATGCATCACTGATTAATAAATCAGCACATTTCTTGATGCTACAGTTCCTGACCCAGTTATTATTATTACTATTTTACTTTCCTAATTTTAAATGATGTTAATTTTATTACATGCATTTTCCCTGTGTTATTAGCCTAAGGAATAAAAAAAAGTATAATTTAAAATTCGTGGGATTTTTCAAATAATATGTTGGTGTATTAACATCCTCTAATGAACAGAACAGTAATCTATTAAATAACCGTTAGACCAAGACAAATCCCTCAATCCACATGGTGTTAGTTATTGATGTATTGATCCTGGCCGGTGTTTTTGCTGATTTAGTAAGGCAGAGGCAATGAGAACGAAGAGGGCCAAATAACAATTATAGTAACAATATTTACTCAAACCTGGATAGTGTTCTGTACTTTCATAAATATTTTTCCTTTGCAAAGTAACTTTTTATATTGGATATGTTTGCTTTGTGTAGACAGTCAAAATAAGGACTTTTTTAGCTTCCTTTAAACATATTTTTCTTGGTTAGATAACAATGCATCAAAATTCAGAAGGAACATTCTTAAATGTTAAAATCAGTCTTTTTTTTCTTTAACACTCGCGGTGATTTATAACCCGTACTAAATTAGATTCTGCATATCCTTTTGTGTAGTCGGTTGAGGTAGGAGATTGCAGAAGTTTTAGCCTTTTTAGTATCTTTTTTTCCTCTAATCTTTGTTTCTGATCAGTGAGCCGAGAGCTTCCTAATTGGAGAGCAATAAATCAGCACAGGAACTGACTTATCTGGACTCATTTTTCCAGCTCTGATATACAACAAACATGGGAGCAGGTTGAATTTTGGGGTCAAATATTATCAGAAAGACACTTTAATCTTTTGGATGCACTCTTCGTTTTTAAGGAGTAAATTACAGAAGGATTGTTTTCTGAGTCCATCACAATGGCCGTGGGCTACTTTGGCCTTCGCATCCCTGTCTGTTTGGGGCCCCTTATTTCTCCAGCTTGTTTTCCTCCTTTCCAGTTTCACCATTCATCTTGTTTTCCCTCAGATTTTCTTTGGATCACAGCTCTTATTCTTCAGTTCTCTGTTAGCTCTTCGATCCCTCGCTCTGGTCTTCTAACCACAGGCAGTTCCTATTCTTCTGTGTCTTTTGTTGACTCTCTGCATGCAGGACTGGTTTGGGAAGCTCCTTGCTGTTTACTATATTCGTGTAGTGAACGGTGAGGTTTCTCTCATCCTGTTCTGGTGGCCATTGTAATTTGATTGTTTTTGAAAAGGGGAGAGGAAAAAAGTAAAATGTCACGTTAGCTTCTCCCACATATGGTAGTTCTTAATTTTTGTAAACAGGATCATTTAAAGTAGTCCCAGGTTAATGTCTGGCACCTCAGCCTTAGGTTGATGCTTTCTGATAGAAGACATGGCAAAAGTTTGTAGAGCATGATTTTGAAAGCATAACATCTTTATCCATAAATATTTTGTGGTTTTTGAATGTTTTATTTTTGGCTGAAATTTTCAGAGTCCACATTACTTTGCCTTGAGAGACAGGAATAAGAAGCGTTTTAATGGTAGCATCTCTCTGGGGAGTACACCATGTGCGCTGTATGAGGAAACCTGGATTGTCTCCTATAAGTTATTCCTAGGAGAGCATGAAACTTTTTTTTTATTACTTGGTCAGATTCCAACCAAAAGCACATAGTATTTGATGAATAACTAACACAGATAATTAATAGATTAAGAGAATGTGCGAGCCCAAGCATGAACAGAGAAGCTGGGAAGGAGGTTATCAGCGTAAAAAACATTGAAAATGAACAGGGCAACTGGAGCATGAAAGAAATCAATTTAATTTGTGGGAACTTATATTTCCTTAGAATTATATTCTTCTTACTCTGTACGACTTAGGCTGTGTCCAAGTTAAGTAGGGAGTGTCTATGCCTCAGATGTCTGCCAGATGGGCTAGTTAAGTTTCTCCATAAAAAACCCATTTCTGTATTGGATGTATGGTTCAGTCTGTTCTTCCCTCTAAAAGGAGTGTTGTCTCTGGTACTCAGGGCCTTAAAATGTCAGACACAGTGATTTTTCAAAGGGCTCAAGGAACACAGATGGAGACCCTTTACTGCCAAATGTGAGAAGAAGCAGACATCAGCCTGACCATCCTAGGTCTTGTTCTGTTCTCACAGCGTTTGGAAATGTGAAGGAGGCTGATTGCTTTCTCTTTCCATTATACCTGGGAGAGATTTTAAGCCCAGCTGTTCAACCAGCGTTTGGATAGTGGTACCTCAAAGGGATGAAAGATGAAGATAAAAGGCTCCCATTCTCATGGACCTTTCCAAAACCAATTGGTCCCCAAGATGTTTGGCACATAGACTAATGTCTGCTAGACACTATTGACTCACCAACAGTTAGGAAACAGTAGAGCCAGATAAAAGGCGGATGAGTCTTATCTGAAAGTCACTCACCACCTCCATGTTTATTGATGGTCTGTTGGCCTGTGCCATGAGCTTTAACGTGTTTAAAATTCCCAGATTATTGCCAGTTATATTAGTATTAAGAACTTAAACTAAAAGGCTTTGATGAATTCAAACAGCAGGAAATACGTGAGGATAGAGGAGATTTTTGGAATCTGAGTTTTCCTGGTACCTCAAAAAAAGAAAAGAGAACACCACAGCTCCCTAAAACCTACTGCCCGCTCTCCTTCACAGAAGGAAGATATGTTACTCTAGGATCATACTGTTCGTGGGTTCTCAAGTACCTCTGTATCTGAAAGCATGCGTTTCAAAGATGAAAAAGGTTTGGAAATTGTGTAGAACAGTTACAAGTCTCTTGAGGAATTAATAGAAGATTTTGGAATTGAAGAGGATTATATTTGCTTTAGAATGTTAGAACAAGTGCCACTTGTTACTTTCCTTTGTTTATTCTATTTTTACAAAGTGATTATCATAATTGTTAATACAGCATTCAATCCGATGGCAGCAAAGCTTTTACAAATCTTAGTAAAATGTCCCTGCATGTGGTTTTAACCAATGTGTAGGGATTTATGGATTTAATGCTGGATGGAACTACCACATATTCTGTGCAAGACGCCATAGCCCTTTCCTTTGAAGAACTTAGACTCCTTGCAAGGTACCTAATACGTGACATAGTTCCAAAATTATTTGAAGCAAAACATAACGCTAACAAGTAAAATTTAAAGACGTATGAAATTAGTTCTTGAGATTCAATACCATAATGATCTCAAGTTCAAAATTTATCCTGAAATAAGGCAGGATGTAAAACATACATTGAGATATTATTATTTAAAATGACATATTTTAATTCTCTGTCTTAGGAATGAGAAACATGCTACTTATAGATATTTATTCTGCCTTCATCATTGATGACTGACATCACTAGCTCATTTTTTTGAAGGTTAAATTTTTATTTTGTAAAACCATTGAGATGAGTAGAAATTATGAAGTTCTGATGATGAAGACCCTAAAGGAGGGGAGGGAAGACAAGGTGCTGACAGTTCTGCATTTGGCAGATCCAGGAAGTGGTCACCACTGTAGCTTGTGCGCAGGACTGGGCTGGTTATAGCATAGTTAACCTTGGCAGGATAGAGTATATTTAAAGCCTACTCCACTGGAATGGGACAAGTATTGAGATGATTTGTGTGGTTCAACACAGTTGATGAGATGCAGAGCCCATTATTGAAAGGGATAGCGACAAACAAATATAGGCTCATCATGGAGATATGTGTTTTGCTAGGTAAGATGAAGTAATATAATGCAAGTACTTAAGAGTCCAGGCAGACATGTAGGCTGGTAGGACCAGAGAAACCATTCAGCTAATTGTAAATTTTCAGCCACTACGCCAGAATTCAGGGCAAGGCTATTCCAGCAGAGAGACTGGCCGGATGAAGACAAAGTCTCAGTTCTGTAGGAATATATGCACTATGCATGTTACTGAAAGAAAGACGCGAGTGCAGAAACTAGAACTAAATCCAGCTGATCAGAATTGGGGTGCAAGCACCTGAAATGGACCAGCAGCCAAGGAGACTTATGTGGATTCCTTTTGGCCCTAGGTTTTGGGCTAGTGCTGTTCATTGTGTTCCTCCCCAAGATCAGGATTGGCCTAAACACTGGGGCGCTGTTGAGCCTTCAGTGCTTTTGTGGGAAGAAGAGAACTTGGGGACAGATGGAGCACTCCATGAAGGAGTCCTGGGAATTCCCTTCAAATATGGCACAGATGCCAGAATGGAGGCAGCCCTCTTAGAGGCTTTCCTTCATGATCATTATTGAAATTACAGTTATATAATCGTATTAAGACTACGTAGATAAATTAAATGCCTCTTGGACATCCTTTATAGTATTGTGCTTCCAAAAATAAACATTTAATAATAGAAAGAATGCTATATCATTTATTCTTCTGGATTCTTGGATTTTAAGCAATATTGGAGTCTTCTTTCACAACTTAAAGGTGAAGGAAAATTGCCTTAAAATGAAGTAGGATAGTCTTTGAAAAAAAACCTTATAGATCCTGTGAGAAATCTTTATTAAACCACAAAGCTTTATTTAGTCTTCAGTGTGGTAAGAAAACATGATGTTACTAAAAATGCTTACATTTTATGTTGTAATATACCATATGATTTGTGTCTTGCGCTGATTTTCCACTCGTTATCAAGGAGAAGAATAAGTAGGTATACACGTGATTCTGATACTAACCTCCAAATTCTACCTTGAGACTTCCTAACCGCATAGCCAGTTATTGTTGGTCACCTGACCAGAAAGACCATTTTCCTAATACACACTGGTGGGAAATATATTTTATTTTGGCAGCAATAAACTAATTATTTATATATGAATGGTTTCTTCAGCTGCTTCATGCATAAGTTCTCTGAGATAAGAGAAATGTCTTTTAACTATTTCTATGAAGTTAGGAATCTATAGTTTCATAAATCTACTTTCAGTACGTATCTTATTTGAATAATTATGTCATGGAGTTCAGCAGTCCACATGGAGGCCAGTCACGGTGTAGTGGAAAGAACATGAGTTTTGGAACAGCAGACATGAGTTTGAATACCTTTTTTTTTTTTTTTTTTTTTTAACCTCTTACCAGCAATCTGATCTTGGATGATTTGCTTAACATTTTCTATGTTCCTGACCTGTGAAAGGTGGACAGGACAGCTCCCTCAGAGAGTTGCTGTCAGTGTTAGATAAGGAAACAGTTAACATAATGCCTGCACATTTTATAATTTTACTTAAAGTTTAGCTATTTCTCAGCTTCAGTTTCCTGTTCAAACTGTGGAGAGAATGCCTGCCTCATCAGATAATTTTGAGAATCACTGATAAAAACACTTTGAATAGTGAGGTCCTATAGTTTGTAAGGATTCATTATTATTCTTTCCTGCTAACAGCTGATGTCTCAAAAATGTTTTGAGACTTCCTAATCATGTGGCCAGTTAAGGTTGTTCCCCTAACGAGAAAGGTCATTTTAGAGGGAAAATGATTGTTTAGGTAATTTTTGTGAAATTCTTACATGTCTCTTTCAAATCTAAACTCAATTTGACCTCTTTCCCCTCTAAGCATGACCTCTTAGCCTCCTTTGCTGGCCTTTCCTTTTGTTCCTGTCAATATTGGCATGTTAGTTTTCTAGGGCTGCTGTAAAAAAGTACCAAAAACTGGGTGGTTTCAAACAACAGAAATTTATTGTCTCACAATTCTGTTTGCTAGAATCTAGACTCAAGACGTCTGCACAGCATGCTGCCTCTGAAGGCTTTGGAGAATCCTTCCTCGGCTTTTCTAGCTTCCAGCAATCTTTGGTGTTTCTGGCTTGCAGATGCATCATTCCAGTCACATGGCCATCTTTTCCCTGTGTGTCTTTACATCATTTTCCCTTTGTACGTGTCTGTCTCTGTGTCCAAATTTCCCTTTTTAGTAAGGATACCATCCATAGTGGATTATGGCCCATCCTAATGATCTCATTTTACCTTGATCAGCTTTGTACAGCATCTATTTCCAAATAAATTCACATTCTGAGTTACTGGGGGTTAGGACTTCAAAATACCTTTTTTTGGGGAGGGGTACAACTCAACCCATAACATGTAGTAGTCCCAAAGTTTCTGACCTCAGCCTCTTTTAGGTCCTCTCTTTCTCTGTAAGTTATCTCATGTCTTTAGTGACAACTCTGGTGAAATGGGATGAGCAGGGTCTTTGGAATCAGAGTGTCTTACATTGGATCCTGGCTATTTCACTTTCTAGTGAGTTTAGCAATCTAAACGTCATAGTTACAGGGGTATGTTGAGTGGTGTTCTCCTGTTCTGGGTCCTTCTTGGGGAAATGTGGGGCCTCGACTGGGATAATACAGGCCAAATCCGCCAGTTTTTGCCTTCAGCCTGCTCCATTTACCAGGTTATTATAGGAACCCCAGAAACAACCCTGAAGTGTAAAAGGAACCACAAAAAATCATTTAGAAGAATGTCACTCAAAATGTGGCTCACAGGCCGGCAGCATCTGCATCACCGGGGGAGATTTTTGGAAATGCCAATGCCTGGACCCCACCTCATCCTACTGACTCAGAATCTCCAGGGGTGGGGCTCATTTATTTGTTTTAAGAAGTTCTCCAGGTGATTCTTATATACTTTGTAGGTTAAGAAGTACTGAATTCAGTTGGGTATGCAGAGGACACTGTGGGTATCAGCTTTGGTGACAATGGTGGGATTTACGGGTTGATTGCACAAGTGTATATGCCTCTCAGGACGGTTTAAGGACCAGGTGGTTGGGCCAGCCCTCCCCTTTAACTTCGCCTTCCTTGTGTTCTTAGCAGCACTCCTAGACATACTAATGGCAAAGATGGCATTGCTATTGAAGCAAAGTAACATTCATTTCATCTGAGTTACTTTTAAAAGTCCTATTCTAAGCTCCATTTGGCAACTGATCTCTCTCAACGTTGCTTAATGCCCTGCTCTCAACTATCAAGTTTCTGCTTTACAACTGCTTGTCCAGAGTAAAATCCAGGGGAAGGTGTTTCTTTTTTTTAAGGACATCTGTTATGCACATCAGCCTCTTATTATCCTTTCCAAGGGGATGTTGCAACATAAATTACAGTAATTTATTAGGAATGAAGAACCTATTCCAGGGCCCTTACTCAGCGGTTTTCATGGAGGGCTCTGTAAGTGGGAAATCATTTGTCATTTTTGGACAGACTCAGAATAAATAAGATAGAGACCTAGTGAAAGGTGCATAAAGTTTAGCATATCAAATGAATTTGTATGTGATTACATTCCAATGCACCTGTTGCGTTTTGTACCTGCATATTGGTAATTCTGGTTCTGCATTTCTTGTTCTGCATTTGAGCCTCTGATGTCTCAAATCAGATGTGGGATCTAGAATTTTCTTTGCGGATCACTTGTGGCAAGGACAGAAAGTATTACACTGTTTTTGAAAAGAATGCAGACGTTCTGAAGCAGGTGTTGCAGAAGAGTAATGCACTGATGAGCAGTCAGGCCAGCAAACGGGGTGTATGGGAGATGGCTGGGTGAGGGTGTGGGGGTCATCTAATTTCTTTCTGGGAGTTTTGTGAGTATTGTGTAACCTGGCTTATTTTCATTTCTTTTGATAATTGAGACTTAAAATGAGCTCATGGTGGAAAAGATGCGTGAGAGGAACAAGCATTTCCTTCCTGGGACCCCGATATGTTTACTTTCTTGCACAGCATTTCCAAGTAATAAAGTGAAGTGAAGGTTTTGCCATTTCACTTTTTTCTCTTCCTTTAGGTATGTTTGGAGTTTTTATTGTATGCAAAGTAAATGAGAAAACTAATTAAAGTAGATATTCGTGTATGTAGATATGTTTGTATTTATTTGTTTATCTAAAATCTTTTGAGCATCTGCTGTATAACGGATCCGGGGTACAAAGTTGGTGAAGACATTTTGTTTCCTACAAAGAGATTTCAGTCTAGTAGAGGAGACTGTCAAGTCATCTGGGGTAAAAGAATTTATATTGTCAATTATATTTACTTATCCCTGACCAATTAACAATGAATTGCATGCCTATTATTAATTATTACTCTCGTCTATAAAGTAGTTATTCTTGACTTTTGGTGTTCATTAGAATTGGCGTTCAGGTTCTCTTGGGGATTTGTTCAAAGTACGGATGGTCTGCCCCTATCTCTGACTAGTCTGTAGTGGGGCCCAGGCACATGTATTTGTAAAGGTCAGTGCAGTTAATTCTGATGTCTACCGAAGCTCATGAACCTCTGCTGCAAGTAATCACAAGCAGGCAGGATACACATTATTTGCTTGTGGTGTGAATGAATTAAGAATCATGTGGTTTTATAAAAATCAGGAATTTGCTTGGACCATTGAGAGAGAACTCAGGTGAGAGCTATTTAATGGCGGCTTTGGCTGTTGGAGTCTTGACCTGGCTCCTGGGTCAGAGGGATTCCGTCGGCAGTGTTTTCCCATTCCAGCGTGCTGAGGGACATTGGCTCCTGCTTCTTGGCTACTGGTTTGCATGAAACTCATCCTGCACAGATGGGCCAGGGTTTGTGAGGACAGATGGAGAAGGAACAGCAAGTTCACTGGCAGAGCGCACACATGGGAAAGAGCAAGAGAGAGAAAGGCTGGAGGTAGAAGCAGCTGAACAAAATTTGCATTCACCTGTACATTATAGAAAATGCTCCCTTCGCTTTTGTTTCCTAATAAGGGTGTGCATAAAAAGTCTTTGAGAAGCTCATCCAGATTTACCTTATTTGGTGCCTTTAAATTACATAATAAATACCTTCCACGCATTTGTTAAAATAAAAATAACTAAGAAACTTCTGTGATAAATTATATGCTTTTCCTAAACAGAGGGAACTGAGTTAACAAGGATGGAAACAGTTGACTGACTTTCTGTTCTAACCAATAAAAGTCTTGCGTTAGTACAGCCATGAGACTTCTAAAGAAAAAGAGTTACTGCTCTGGTGGCACAGCTTCTTCATTTTTAGTATATGATATTTGCTTTGGTTTTGGTATTTGATCTTTTTAGTTTTGTGCTAAAAATATGTATAAAGATATACTCAAAGGAGCATAAAATATAATCATTGCTACATAGTCTATGTTTTTATAATCTCCACCTATGATTTATTCTCCCTACTGTTTTTAAGTCCCACTCCCTCCCAGTATGTGTGTTGGAATTCCAACAATTCATCAACAAATACCACATAGAGCATTACTGCCGGGCTGCGTGGTGAACACGGGCTCCTGAAGTCTCAATGATCAAGACACCTGAGTGGACAATGGGGAGGGACGCAACTAGTGGCCTTGTTCCCACTTCCAGTGAGGCAGCCCACCTAATTCAGAGCATTTGGGGAGTGGTTGACCTAGTGACTCCACTCTTCTGTAGGCTTGGGGAGCTGTCATTTATTTCTCTGGCAGCTAGAGAATTTCACTCTTTTAGTTAATTTCCTCTTACCCTATCAGATTGTTTGATAAATCACTCATTTGCTTAACGTATTCAGTGTTTTCTCATTGTTTTTAGGATGAAGGTCAAACTTATTAACATCACCTATAAGGGCCCTGTGACAATGGTTCCTAACTGGGGGCAATTTTGTCTCCAAGGGGACATTCAGCAAAGTCTGGAGACAGTTTTGGTTTTCATGGGGGTTGGGGAAGGAAGTGCTACTGGTATCTAGTGTGTAGAGGCCAGAGATGTTGCTAAATATCCTACAATATGTGGGACAGGTCCCCATGACATACAGTTATTCATGCCAATAGCACTGAGTTTCAGAAACCTTGCCCTGTGGCATCTGGCCTCTGCCTGCTTCACCAGCCTCATCTTGGCGCCTCCTCTTGCTCTCTCCACTCTAGACACATTGGCTTTCTTTCAGTTCTTTGAATAGCCTCTGTTGCTTTTTTTTTTGTGAAGAAGATTGGCCCCGAACTAACATCTGTTGCCAGTCTTCCTCTTTTTGCATGAGGAATATTGTCTCTGAGCTAACATCTTGCCAGTCTTCCTCTATTTTATGTGGGATGCTGCCACAGCATGGCTTGATGAGTGGTGCCAGGTCTGTGCTGGGATCTGAACCCAGGAACGCCATGCCACTGAAGTGGAGCACGCAAACTCAACCACTATGCCACTGGGCAGGCCCCTCTGTTGCTTTTTTAGTTTTAGGGATTTTGTGTTTGTGGCTCTCTGAACATGGATGCTCTTCCCACTTCTTTCATTTGTCTAGTAGGAAATAACTCTGAATCCTTCAGAGATCAGCTACTAGCACTCCTCAAAGAGCCTTCCATACCTCTCCCACTAGGTTAGATCCCTTCTGCTCTCAGAGCACCATGTATTCTTGTGCCTCGGACCTTATTAACACTCTAATTAAATAATTTATTTTGTCATTGGTTGTTCATGTTTTCCCTCCCCTGTTAGAATATAATCTTCAGGAAGGCAAGACCTATTCACTTCCATATCCCCAGTGCCTAGCAGAACGGTTTATACTTGGTAGTCACTCAACAAATCTCTAGTGAACAAATGAGTCCTCAATGAGATAATGTACCTGACATGACTTGTAAAGAATTAGACCGATTACTATTTTTGACACATTAGCTCAACGTGACCTCTCTTCTCTAAATCTATAAGGCATTTTAATTTAAACCAATATCAGGTATTAATCATATATGGTTTTATATTGTAGTTATAGGCAAAGTAGAGTGTGTTATGTTGTGGCTTTTTGGATGTGGCTGTTACGATACAAGAAGTGCAAAGTCACTCTCTTTTTTATCACCATCCCTTGCTCTCTTTATTCTGTCTCTCTCACTCCAATTATAGCTGACTTTCAATTTCTACTTTATTTTTGCTTTGTTTGATTTTTAAAAAATTAATGAATATTAATTTTATATTCAGAAAGATGATTAAAATTTTAAAATTCTGTTGGAACTGGACTGGATTCTAAGATTATGTCATCTGGTTCCCCAAACTATAATTGTGTAGGGGTTTAATAATATTAACGTAACACATGCATACTATTGACTGTGGGGAAATTGGTGAGAAATTTAATTGAAGATTAACTATGCAATTTGGAATTGAACATAAGGGATCATATTGTGATCCAAACATCCTGCTTGGCTCACTGTCTAATATATACTCAGTCAAATATAGTTAGCCTAATTAGGCAGCCTACACAAAGCAGAGGTGTTTAACCTCTAGGTTTTTCAAATGGAAAACAGACTGAATATCCTTACTAAATTGATCTATTTATTACATGAAACAAATTTGAACATTATAACTAAAGAGAGTAATAAGAAAATTTGAATTATAGACCACTATATATGAATAAATTCATGGAGAATGAGCTGACTCTGGCCGTTGCTGATGTAGGCAAGTTAGTAAACGTCTGACTCCCATTTATGTGGTTTGTCTGCTGAGTGATGCCATCCTGTCTCTACTCAGGATGTAGGGTTGGCAAAGGGGGTTTGGCTCAGAGTTGAAGAGTCTGCTGCTTACACTGCTTGGTAATAAAAAAATGTGGTCTGTGTTTAGCTATCCTTTACTCAAAATGCATCAAATTGCTGCTCATGATGTCATGCACCCATGATACAAATTTGCGTGTTAACTGGATGTGATGACCTGTCAATACAAGGACTTTGACTTACAAATCTTTGTTCCTAACCTCCTCCTATCTCATGCTATTCAGTTAATTTTTCTTGAATGAATGTATCAGGTTGAACCATAGAAAGTTGTCAATATTCAACTGTTTTTGACCTACAAAAATGACATTTTCATATGGTTCAGCCTAACATAAGTAAATGAGTGGACGAACTTTGAATTCATTTTTTCATAGAACCAATGTTCCAATTAATAGTGAAACAAATTAGAAATAGTACTATTTGTACTTTGTTTAGGTACATAATAGATTTAAATAGATTTTTATAGGCTACCCAGGGAACCTAGCCATAATTTAAACCATTGATTCTGTAGGAAAATGCACGTCAACTACAAAATTCAACTTACACGTAAATGTTTGGTACACAACCTATTCATAGGTTGGTGATATAATTGATGAGGCCAGCAAGAATTTTCTTCATATTCTGACAAGATCATTGGTAGAATCTTCTTTGCTAGTTGTTTAGTTTAGGACTAGTAATCAGGGATGAGTAGAGAATTAGGTGATAATGTCAGTGTTGTTGGAGTCTGTGTGCTCTTCTCAAGACGTAAACTCATCATGGAAACCTTTGTCCCTAGGGACTAGGCTCTTGGGGATGTGATGAAATGTAGGGAAAACGTGCAGAGTTATAAACGGCAAACCTCTTACCTAGGGGCTAGTATGTTCTGTGTCAGTGATCTGCAAAGAATGAAGGTCATTTTTGGTCATTATCTATTTCCTGATCTTAGGTTTTTGCGAATTCCTTAGCTCATGGACTTTTAGCTCTCCAGACACACAGAAATAGATGTGTTTTCATGAAAAACCTCATGATGTGCGTGGGCATCTGGTGGTGTTTCATTAAGGGTCACAGGAAGGGTGATCTTTCTGCCAAAGGGTGATACCCACAATAATTTCAGCCTTTGGAAAGCAAGGGTAACAGCTTGAGCTCAGTCCTGTTCCATGGACAGGTTGGAATAACTTTCCAGGTGCCAGTCTGACATGGCTGTAGGCCTGGGCTGGCAGTCCACGTGCGTGTTGCCTTGCAGGGTAGATCCTTAGCTGGGGGAGAGGAAGAAAGGGAGGTTTGGATCATAAATTTTTATTTACTCTTTAAATCCCTTGAGACTGTAATAATAATAACGATAATGGTAATAAATAAAATCCATGAAGAAATGGAAATCCTGGCTGAGGGGGAGGATATTCTAGGTGAGAATGCTGCTTTCTTTTCTGATCTTATTTCTTAGATAAATAGGGGGATGTAGGAAGCTCCACATGCTCGTTTCTGTTTGTCCGATTAACACAGAGCAAGTGAAACTAAAGACGCTCTTGGTGCTTGTAAATATAGGAAGCTCCAAGCAGGTTTGTTGTTTTGCTTTGTTAAAAAAGAGACCTCAAGACTTTTTATAATGCATCAAGAAGTCTTATATGAGAGTTTTTGAAAAAAATTATTACTATGAAACAAACAATTTAAAAAAAGTCAGACTGATGATATAATTTCCATTGCTTATCATGTCAGGGGGTCCTGAGGCTGTAAACACTTCATATCGGTCAGACTAGAAATAATACTAAAATTATTATTATGGATACAATTATTAAATCAAACATAATTATTTCTACTCCTTTTAACCCTTTCACATACATTTGATCTGCAAAACAGTTCTCAGAACTGTTGTCAGATGTTGGCAAAGTCTGGTTAAATCTTAGTGTGCATGTTTATCACTGCCCATGTATATTACTGGATTCCAGCAGAGAAATTTGGGTTGAAAGAAATAGAGAAGGATCAAATTACTGAATGAAGTTCTGTCCTGTACCCTCTCTCAGGTGCGGTTTTCCCTCATCATATCTATATCCTCCTGCTTCGTATGTTCAATGTTATTTCATTTGTTAGAATTACCAACAGATATGTTTTAATTCTTCATTCACCACTCATCTCTTGGATGAACACTGGCTTTGCATTTCCAGGTTGGTATTATGCCATCAATAACTGCTTTTTAAGTACACTTTCCAGCCAACTTTTCAATGTTATTTACATTATCGACCATATTTTCCCAATCTGGCAATGAATGCAAGCAGGGCCTAATTAAAATCTTTGCTAATGTTAAGAATTCTTTTTGTTTCCTCATAATATTTTATATACTATATCAGCTATATTTTTCTTATCAGATAAGAAATTAAACTGGCCTGGAAAATTTATGCTGAAAATATTAGAATGCACTAAAAAATATAAGACTAACAATAAAGTAGGTCACCATAAATATTTGAATTATGCTTCAAATGCTACGTAATATGTATCACCAGAAGTGACGCCATTCTGAAACATGGAGATCTTTGTGCTTTTGTTGAAAGAGAGAAATTTATGGTGTAGATGACTACTAAATGTGTATTCCCCAAGTTCTCAAAGTGTATATGCCCAGGCGAATTGTGCATTTATTATAATTTTCTGTGGATTTGTCTGACCTCAAGGACCTTCTTGGGAGTCAAGAAGGTCTTGGTTCCTTCACACAGGGCCTACCTCTTGGTCTTAATCCTCTGCAACTTCTCTTTCTCCTCAGGTACAGAGCCCTTCTCCATAAAGCAGAGATGCCCCAGCTCTTAGAGTCCATGACTCCTTTGCCCTGGAACTTTAAGTACAGAGTAGAGTTAGTTGTATTCCTCATAAGTAGAATGCGAATAATAACAGTACCTATTGCACAGAGTCATGCTGAGGACTGGATGTGCACTGAGACTAAGCCGCCTCCCTGTAACTTTAATCTGCATCATTGAGGGCGAACAGGCAGCCCCAGAAACCCGTCCCTCCTACCTCCAACCCTCATGGCCTCCCCTTCATCACCTGCCTGGACTCTATTGGGACAAATCTCGTGTAAGTCAGTCCCCATGAGCACTTTCAGTCTCCCAGGTCACACCCCTCCATGTCCCATACTCTAACTGTTTCAGCCTCTGTCCATCCTCTGTCCTGTCCTCTTATAACACCTCTCCCTGACTCCTAATCCCTTCCTTGTGCTTTCTAGAGCCCTTGGATTGTTAGGAGCAAATATATATGATAGTTTCAGACTTTTCTCTAAACATTCCTTTTACTTTCTTTTGACCACCGGCTCTCCCTGAGGTTGCTGCTTTCACTGCAACAAGAGGTGACTGTTTCTCTCCTATATCTCTGCTTCATACCACCAGGCTGGGGCTGGGGTAGATGTCATCCTTGCTCCTCATTGCCTTTTTCAGACCACGCTTCTGCTCTCCTCTTAAGCTCTTTTAAATTACTCTTACTTGTTTCTCTTGCTTACCATCCCTTGGGTCCTCTCTCCTCATTTCTCAGCAATTTCCTCTCATGGCTCACTCACTTTCTCCCATACTACTAATCTTGATTCTTGGCCATTGAAATGTACATGTAGATGGTCCTTCCAGTATCCTTGCTTCTCATTTCCTAGGAGTCTACTTATCCATGATCTTATCTTCCAACCTCAGTCAACCACTTCCTCACTAATTTCTCAGACCTTGTTGTTGCCGATAATTTCAACCCTTCCTTAGTCTCAGTTTCAGGGATCCTTTTCTGACCGCCATCTTTAGGGTTCCCAAGAATTCCAGTGTATATTTTTTTTATTGAGGTATAATTGACATACAACATTATATTAGTTTCAGGTGTACAACATAATGATTCAGTATTTGTATATATTACAAAATGATCACCACAATAAGTCTAGTAGCATCTGTCATCGTACATAGTTACACATTTTTTTGTGTGTGATGAAAACTTTTAAGATTTACCCTCTTAGCAACTGTCAAATATGCAGTAGGGTATCATTAACTCTAGTTGCCAAGCTGTACATTGGATCCCCTCTGGTGTATCTTTGATTCAATCTGAGCTGCTTCTCCTTTGCAGTGGAATGATGAAAATGAAGGGATGGTGGGAATGGGCATCGTGAATTCTCCCTATGGGTTAAGTTGTGTGCGTTTATTTTCCTAAAATACCCCTAGGTGACATCATGGAAGAATGGCTGTGATTGTTCCTTCTTTACGTGAGGGAACAGATGAGACCTCAATGGGAGGTAAACATAGCTCTAAAAGCAGTGCCCTGTGTTAATTCTGAGGTCATTTTTTTCAGATGCTGCTATGAGGCTGCTGCTATGTTTATCCTAATGCTCTAGAAACTTCTCTAGAGTCCTGTGCAGGGGCGGGGAGGGTCTGGAGAGAGAGACTCACTCCTATGTAGGGTCATCTATGTGGCCATGATCGTGAGGACACTAGCCAACTTTCCTCACCTGGCTTCATTGTTATTCTACGGAAACCTTGACTTATACTTAGTTGATGAGGTGATAGAGAAGTACAGGGTCACTGCACTTTCTCTTGCCTGTATAGTCCACATTTTTGCGTTTTGGCTTTTTCTTTGGCAGGGCAGGGTCGGGTAAAGGGGAAGAACAGTTTGTCCTGTCAATTCAGGATGTTCTGCCATGTTGTTTGATGCTTAGCCACCTTCTCCTGTGATTTTAAGTTCTCCAGGCATAGGACATAGAAACTGTACATTGCATAGTTTACTGGAATCAGCAGCTTTGCAAGCAGAAGACCTGCTAATTATTAGCTGTATGACCTTAGATAAGTTCTCTAACCCCCAGAGATAAAATTTTCTTATCTGTAAAATGGCTATGATAACACCTCCCTCACAAGCATAATATTACTGTTAAAAAGATACCATACAGGTGAACCTGTCCAGCGCATCAGACACATGCTAGGTCTTCAATAATTGATGGTTTTCCTCCTTCCTGTCATCTCAACTGACTACAACACTGCTGCCACTGGGTGTTTTCCTTACGGATTATAAATCCTAACTGAATGGTTTGAGGTAGCTGGTCTGCTTTCATTTGGAATCAAGATATAAAAGGATTTTTAAAAACTGATTAATGGAGGTTAAAATGTTACCAAATTTTTAATTAAAGAATTGAATACATTGACATTTTCCATTTTCAATATTAAACGTATTATTCATTGTTTTAAAACATCCATCTTTGTATATTTTTGAATGCATATCTATTAATTACACATTAAATGCACATATTTTAAAGGATGCTTTGGTAGCATCTTATTATTATCACAGTACAGATAATAGATGGCAGAGGCTCCTGTATGAGATGTGAAGGAGGTGCAAAAAGGAACTGGGAAGTAGTTCGGTCTATAGTTTGTCCTTTGGGGTGGTTGTCCTGCCTGTTGTGGCAGATGTCCCTTTTCCTGCCTATAAATAAAGTTGATTTTACTCATATTTGTTCTTGGCTCCTACTTCACAACAGGTGGCCAGTCAGCTTGTAGTTGACTCTGCAACTGCTGGCTGTCAGGAACTTTGAGAACCTTCTGTTATGATTAAAACAATCATTTAGAGGGAACTTAGGAAAATTAACTGAGTTTACACAATTTGTGTAAACTTGTGAGCTGAGATGGATTCTAGCTACTCACATGATGCTTTTCCTTTATGCTATGTTGACATGTTTGGCAAGAGAGGACTCTAGCATTAGCCATGTAGTAAGCATCTAATAGCTGGCAGCTGAGAATTATTTCATAAATCTCTCTGCTTTGAGCCTTAGGTAGTAGAATTCCTTTTCCAAGACCTCTGACTGTCTTTTCTTGCAGAGAGATAAGGTTGAGAGATTAAAGATGGAGAGAAAAAGAGGACACTCAGTGTGAAGGAGCCAATGAACCATCTGTCTTCCTGCCCCTTCCTGGTCCAGCTCTCAGTAGATAGACTAGGTCCTTGAGCCCAGCCCAGCTTGCTATTGTAGAAGGCCAGACTAAATCCATAGAAAACAAGTATGAACGTTTGCTTGAGAACTTGATATGGTACGAGATTAGTAGAGAAATACTTTGTGGATTTTCTCTCTTATGAAAACGAAAACACCAGGATGTTGTTTTCTATGACATGGCCTCATGGGATTGAACCCAACCAGTCTGACAATAGAGCCTGCCTCTATAGCAGAAGAGTTAGGAAGTGAACACCTAGACTGGAGGTTCCAAGTTCTTCATATAGTAGTCTAATAGTAGGCTATTCTTAGCCTACTGCCCTCCGAACTCTTGAGCTAGTCTTGTGGTTCTCCAGAGGAGCTTGGTGATGGAAAAGCATTAAAGCATGGCGATTCAGCCCATGAATTCTACAGCCAGAGACCTGGATTAGAGTCTCTGCTTTACCATTTTCTGCCTCTGACAAATGGGCAAATTAATTCGCCCTTGTGTACTTCAGCTTCTTAATCTCTAAAATAGGAATAGTATCTGCTGCATAGAGACTTAGAATACAAAAATACGCTTTGAACTGAGGCTGGCATATGGCAAAGTTCCACATATGAGGTTCTGTTTTGGGGGGGCGGGGGGCAAAATTTACTCTCTATAAAGTAAGATATTGATTTTCTATGCAAGAAAAATTATTAGACTGTTTTTGGATTCTTATATGAAAAGTGCTACACAAATATAAATATTATCAATCATAACACTAGCAAAAAGAAACTATAAATATTTTCTTGCTTTGCATGTTGTAATAAATTTTACTTTCTTAGAGATTTTAACTTTCTATCACTTCTCTTGAGGATAATTAAATTCTCTCTAGTAGCTTTTTTCATCCCTCTGTTGCCCCATGAACAACACTCTCGTTTATTAATTTGTTTGAGTGTAAATATTATTCTCTTAGTTCCTATCCTGTGTCTAAGGCCATGCCAAAAGGCTATAGGCTGTGTGCTAATTCTTTATCTTGGAATTACACAAAATGCAATTCACAATAGTAACCTATATGCAAGTCCTTGGTCTAGCCTAGAAAATGTTCATTTACTTATTTTAAATTAGTTTGCTCACAGTTCAATGATTTTGTCTAATTTTACAGTTATAAATATGTAGCAGATGTTGTTTAAATTTAAAAATTAGGGATAATTGTTGTAGAAATAATGCTTTTTTATATATGTCATTCTCTGCACCATGGGAGAGCTATTATTCAAAAAGAGAACAGAATTCCCTGGAAAAAATGTAAGTCTTTGAGCTATTGGATTTTGAAGGAAAGACCCTAAAATTATTATGAAATCAGATAAGTTAGGACTATAATTTCAAGCTGAGTTCTGATTTATCTCATGCTGTTTGATATTGCCACATAAGTGATGCCAGCATGGTCAAACGTTTAAATGCAAATTTATAATTCTAAATGCTTTCCTTTGTCGAAGGCATTTTGTTTAAGCCTGAAATCCCCAAAAGATTTCTGACGATTTTGAGTACTTTCTGAAATGGAAACCTTTCGTAAAAATAGAAGATGCAGAGAATAAACCGAATAATGACATTATTCAGCAAATTCAAAACATAGACCGTCTCCCAGACTCTGCGAACCAAAGCAAGGTTAGACGAAGTGACCACTGTCTGCCAGCTGATAGAGGAATCGGAGCTGTTGTGAGACAAATGAGGAAGCGTGCAACATGAAAGGTCAAGTCAAGCTGGAGCTGGAAGAGAGAGAAAATCAGATCAATAAGCACGTCAACCTGTGCTGGTGACGAGGGATGTTTCCAGGCTTTGCCAAGAGACTGGAAATTCACATTAGCAAGAAGGAAGGAAGTCTGTCACAGGTTCACCTCGGTGCACACTGTGGGGAGGCCTGGCAGGGGGCTTTCGGGGCAGACCTCAAACGAGCTCATGTGTTCCTTTCTCTCTTCTTTGTGTGCCTTCCCTGCCTGGCTGTGCCCGTCTACTCAGGTACACCTTCTCGAAACAAGTGAGCAATGAAAACCACATAAGTGGGATGCCTTAGCAACCTTTCCACTTCACCAGTGATTTATCAGAGGGTCAGAGAAAGGCAGTAGGCTGATTTTAGTGAATCTTTTTCATGGTTAGTGTTTATGTTTATCTAAAAAGGATGATGTGAAAGTCTCTTCCAATTATTACGTTGTTAGTAGGTGTTTTTTACCCCTTGGAGTATAAATTATAAGTGATCCTCATTGATTGGCTTCCTGCATGTACTGAAATATATATGGTATAAAAAATGAAGCAGGATTGACTGTTTGCCATGTTGCATGTATTACCAGTTAATTTGGAGTCTTGACTAGATGACTTATGTATCTGAGTTCTTCTGCAGGACACATAGTGGGTGTTCAATAATTTTTGTTAGAGTTTTTCTTTAGATAAAAACTCCAGTTTGCATTGTAATTAAGATGGAACAACCAATTCATAAAACTCAGAGCTAGAATATAAAATTTGAATTAGGTTACAATTTTTCTCATAAAAACATATTTTTCGTTATTAGATACCTTTAAAAAACAATGTTTACGAGGCTTTACTAAGTGTGACACAAAGAAAGTTAAAACAGATATTTTTTTACCATAGCAATAGCAAAATAAGAGCAATAAACTGTTCTGGCTGTGTTTTACCTGCTCTGTTTGAGTATGGGTGATAAATTTTACGTAGAAGCTATTTGCTATAAGCCAAAACAGTCCACAATAACATCTTTTGGATCTATGTCATACTGAGAGAAGGCTGGTGAATATTAGTTTGTCATTATGTAGAAATTCAAATGGTTTCTCAAATGGGACATTAACTTCATCTAGCTGTAAAGTGAAAACAGTCTTCAAAGGTTGCGCTCTCATCAAGCAGTAGGCGCCTCGAATGTTATCACAGAGTCATTTTAGAAGAAGTTATGCGTGGTGAGATCTGTCTCTCTATCCAGACCACTATTCATCTAACTCTCTGTGGCTACTCATTTTCTATCAATGTAATACAGTCAGCTTACTTAGGCTGTGGGTTTTGGAGGGTTGGATTTCCAGTTGTATATGCCAAGGCTGTGGGGAAAGGTAAGGAGAAGGAATACTAAGATCATAAAGCTGTTGATTGACTTTCCTAGTGTAGCCAAGGATGATATACCAAATTATGGTGTGGTGGGAGGGGAGGGGGGATCTCCACGATGCAGAAAATGTCTCCAAATCGGAGGCGGGCAAGAGCAATAGGAACAAAGAGTCTCCAAGCAATAGAGGGAAGACAGCTGACCTTGATATTGAAAACTTTTAATCAAATCCGACTCAAAAAGACACTTTAGAACTATCACTACTCTGACTTTTCACAATCTCAACAAACGTCTACTTCACTCCACTATAAACCTAATTAGGTAACTGAAGTCAGCTACTCTCTGGCAATGAAGATGATAATGTACAGTGAAGAAGAAAAATTGAGTGAGAGGTACATGTAGGCGGGAAGCTTTGGGGAGAGACCTGTAGTTTTCCCTACCCCCATTTTTTCTTTTTGCCTTTTTTTCTCCTATTTGGCAACAGGTCAAGTTTAGACTGTAAGGAGTGGGTGTGGTAGTAAAGCCATCCATCTCAGGTGATCTGAAAAAGTACAGAGTACAAAATGCTGCCATTGCCTCTCAATGTTGCTTTCTAGTGAATCTCAAAGGTATGTTGCTGCCAGAGGAAATTGAGAGGAAATTCCAGACACACTCTTCCCGCACCTTTTTAGTTACAAAATCATGGTTTCTAACTTGTGCTCTGTAAGTCTTCGTTTGAAAATCTTGTACTGTGTGGGCAGTGCTCCAATAAAATGGTAATGCCCTTGTTTGTCATCTGATTTTATCTAAGTTTCCAATAAACTCGTTAAGCCTATAAAATATACTATATCCTTTATCCTAGATATATGTATAACTACCAAATTTAGATTAGAACTCAAAAGCAAATTGATTTAATACAGGCAAAATATTTAGAGGTATGAAACATTTTCTGCACCCTGTATAGTATAAATGAAGGCAAATGCTACATATCCAGAGGGAGCTCCACCTCTTGTTCCCCCCATAGCGGGTCCCCCCCTCCTCCTCTGTGCCTTTTTCCCTCTATTGCTAAGCTAGTCACCCCAGGTAACAACCCCTTGTTATTTCATCAGTTTTGCTGTTGGGAAACAGGCCAAAAATACCATGTATGAAGCATTGGTTGCTGTCTTCCTGGCTTCATTCTCATCACCAGTGCTCGTTAATGCTCTCTCTCACTCATCTCTTTCTCCCTTAGCAGAATGTTTACCCACAAAACTACTTAGAAGGTGGATGCTTTAGTAAGAAGAACTTCCAGCATTAGGTGTATCCAGCAGTATAATCCTGGGTTGGTGGAATGAGTAATGACTGTTTCAGGCCTGAGATTGGTGGTGTGTGCTTTCCTCACTCAGCCTGGGAATGAGAGCTGCTTGCTGGTGTGTGCCGCTGCCTCCCCAGCACAGTTTCAGATCCACGAGAGACCCTTAGTACATAGTTGTAGTGGATGGATGAGTGATTACTCAACTACCTGTTTTGCTTGACAAAAGGAGTTAAAGTTATGCTACGCTTGTTCAACATATTCACCTAGGAATAGAAAAAAATATGTGGTTTGAACCCTAGAAATGTTTTCACCGAGAAAAGGGTTAAATCTGATTACATTATTTTATGTATCCGGTTCACCAAGAATTACCTGCGCAGGTCATATGAGTCAGGATTGAATGAGTTAATATATTTAAAGCACTTAGCAAGTGCCTGGTACATAGTAATATTCAATAAGTACCAGCCATTAGTGTTATTATTATTATTAAGAGAGAGAAAATGAGTGAGAATGATGGTTGCCTGATAAGAATGCTTATCAGTTCCTCCTGGAGCAAATTTTCCTTACATTCCAATGTTGGGTTTGCTGTGCCAGAAAAAGGCATTAAGTATAATTAGATAAATTGCCATCAGGACGGCTGTTGCAAAATACGAGAGTGATCATGTCACAGGCCTTAAAACCCTGCAAAGGCTTGCCATTGCCTTCAAGATGAAATTTGAAGTCTTTAGGATGACATGTACGGCTCCTCATGTCTGATCTCTTAGTTTGATCTAACCCAAGTTCAGAAGCCTGTCCTTATTCACAGGCCCTTGACACAATTTAGGCTATGTATCCCAACGATGTGCTCCTTTAATATTCCGAGATTTTTTGTACCCCAGTACTTGCCATACTGAGTGTGTAGGTCAGCTTCCTTGTTCATTTCCACAGGTAGAACTTGTTTAGTTTCTGCATTGTCTAGCACAGGGATCAGCAAATGTTTTCCAGTTTAGTAAATGCTTTAGGGTTCGTGGGCCGTTCTGTCTCTGTCGTGACTACTCAGTTCTTCCACTGTAGCACAAAAGTAGCCACAGACAATATGCAAAGGCAGGAACATGACTGTGTTCCAGTAAGACTTTAGCCATGGACACTAAAACTTGAATTTCATATAATTTTCATGTATCATGAAATAGTCTTCTTCTTTTGATTTTCTCATCCATTTAAAAATGTAAAAATTATTCTTTTTTTGTGGGCCATGCAAAAACAGGCAGTGGGAAAAGTTTGGCCTGTGCAATATTTGCTGATCCCTGGTCTAGCAAGAGGCCTGACATAGCAATGATGCTCACTCAGTACATTTGAGCAAATGAGTAAGTGAGAAATGGGGTATGTTTTCATTGAAATCATTTTCAGAGGGAACATAAGGGGAAAATTTCCATGACCAATGGTACGTGTATTCCAGAGTATTCTAGAGTCTAGAATCCTGTGTAATCTAGAGCCTAAACTCTTTAGCATGGCATGGAAGAATCTTTACAATCTGGTTTGTAGGTAGCTAACTCCACTTTTATCTTCTTTATCTGCCTGTCCCTCATACCGTCTTTCCAATGTCATCGCTACTGCAACTCATTGACACCGCTGATTGACATTCTCTGAAAACACTATGTCCATTCCTACCTCTGTGCCTTGTGTCTTGCTTTTTTCTTTACTGGGAATGTCCTTTGCTAGTCTTTTTGTTTTTTGTTTTTTAAATTTTCTGCTTAGTGAGCTATTATTTGTCCTTCAAGATTCAGTTCTTCTCCAGGTAGAAATGAAGGGATGGGGACACTGGTCAAGGACATCTCCTCTGTTTCTATGGGGCTTTGTATACATCGCAAGTGTAGCACTTTTCACATTATATTTTAATTCTTATCTTTGTGTGTGTTGCTCTTTCCAACTATGTTCTGAAGTCATATTGTATGCCTAGTGCCAGGGTAGTAATTTAGTAGCAACTTAATGAAGTGAAATATTTTCATATAAAGGTAAACTCACAATATCTTTTTGAGAATGTTTGGCATCAGTTTAATCTACAATGATGAGACTATCTTTCAATACTTATAATGAGGTAGCCTCAGTGTTGGACATTGAAATGAATACAATTAAAATTGAATAAAAATGTGTTATCAAGAAATTGAAAATAATTAAATTGGAACTCAAGAACTAAAAGCGTTACGTGTGGTATAAAACATTAGTTTTATAACTTAATTTCAAGCTTAGTTGAATTGAAATCTGTAGATATATTAAAAAACTACTGTCTTTTAAGCCTTTGCCTGGTTTTCTGTGGATAAATGCTGATATCATTTAACCATATACATGTGTTGTTCTTATTTCCTGGAAAGATGGAGGACAGTGATGTACTGGAGATTTCATGGTGATATGTGGTGGATTTTGATTAGCAATTATGTATTTAAGCAAGTTAACTGATTTTAAAACTTGACTTTGATGGAGTTTACCTGGAAGAGATAGGAGGCATTTTGTAACGTACGTTAATTGCAGTGTCAGATATTCTATTATAAATTCTCTCAGACATTTTATACATGCTCAATACTTATTTTCTGTGGGAATACCGAGTACCTTCTATCATCTCTCTCCCTATTTCCCTGGGGAAATTTCCTGCATTCCCCCAAACTATAAGATTTCCAATTGAGATCAGTGTTCTGGGTAAATTTCACCATAAATATCTTGGGAAATCTCACTAAGAATTGAAAGCACATTGCCATGTGAGATGAATAAGAAGTTTTCCTTTTTTTTTTTTTTTTGATGGGGAAGATTGGCCCTGAGCTAACATCTGTTGCCAATCTTCCTCTTTTTTTTTTTTTTTCTCCCCAAAGCCCCAGTACCTAGTTGTATATCCTAGGTGTAGGTCATTCTAGTTCTTCTGTGTGGCATGCCACCACAGCGTGGCTTAATGAGTGATGTGTAGGTCCACACCTAGGATCCAAACCAGTGAGCCCCGGGCTACCGAAGCAGAGTGTGTGAGCTTAACCCCTCAGCCACAGGGCCGGCTGGCCATGGTTTTCCATTATGGATAATTTATTTTCATTCATTCTGAGAACAGCTAGTCGTGAGTTTGATGGTAGTTCGTAGTGTCATTGTACAGAATGTCTAAATGCTGGCTGCTTGTTTTCTTTTCTTGAGAGAATTGCATGCCAATGATTGGAAATCAGCATATGTTCAGTTGGTACAGGTATCTATAAAATATGTGCCTTATTAATGTGAAAAACAAGAGCAACCATGCTTGGGAAAACTTACCTGCTATTTAACTTGTAGAAAGTCACATGTTGTAGGGGGGAGATGTCATCTTGCAGTTATGAGATAAAACAGTGGTGGAGAATGTAACAGAATACACTCCAGAGTAGGGACATTTCCCACCAAGCCCCAACTCTTAGGCTATTGGTTAGCTGCCTAATTAATTGAAGGTACAATATCTTAAATATTAATTTTAAAATAGAATATATTTTCTTATAGATTCCCTGGATTAAAACACCTTAATGATAGAAATTGCGTTATATATCTTTGTGCACGTTGCAGTGCCTGGCACAGTGTCTCGTATGTAACAAGAACAGAAACATTTGCTGAATTAAATTGTATTTATAAGCAGTTCATTCAATATGTATAGAAAAAGTAGTGCTCTCTAAAATGTTCCTTAGAATAACTTTTCCAAATGTGTGCTATTTCTATAAACATATAATAATCAAATGATGGTCTCAGCGTTCGTTCATTGAGAGCCTACAATATCTTAGTTATTTTTTTAGACATTAACTCATTTAACTTTGAAAAGACTGATACGAGGTTGGTCTTAATCCCTCCTCCCCTCAAGGAAACTGAGGCTCAGGGAAGTTAAATAACTTGAGTTTATGTGTAAAATAATAATAGTATTTGCTTTATAGGGTTCGTGAGGATTAACTGGGATGGATTATAGACCAAACTTCCTGGTGCGTGGTAAGACCTCAGTAATTTAGCTGCTATTATTAAGGTCATGCTGCTAAAAAGTTGTAGAACCAGGACTATATTAGTGATCAGTTTCGCTCCAGAGCCCATGCTCATTTCATCATTATATTCCAACTCCCTTGGCCAAAATATATGGTACAAATCATTATCCTTCCTATTATGAGCTCCTGAAGGGCAAAAATTGAGACTTTTTTCTTTTGAGTCATTTACTGGTACCCTGTACACACAATAATGAATGCTGCTGACAGTTTGACTGGGTTGCGGTGATGCTGTTCCTGGTTTTGCTTTCCCTATGAATGATCGGTAGGATGGTTGCTTCTGAGAAGGACTTGGAGGAACGTTGTTACAGTATACCTTACATTTTATATTTAAAAAGTTTTCTTTTTCCCAGTGATATGCCACCTGCATCTTGATTCTGAGTTTGTTTCTCTGGTGCTTCTGTGAAGGGACCGCGCACGTTCTGAGTACTCAGGCGGAGTTAACGTTTTCCAATTAGCTTTGCTGGTGTTTCGCAATTTCATCCTGAAGTCGTTTCTGGTAGTCGTGTCTTGGGGTTTTTCAAAGTAAGGTTTTTTCACTTGAGGAGTAAAAACTTCTTTATGTTTTGGAAGTGAGAGAATGAAAAAAAACTCATTGAGTCTTGTAGCCCTGGAGAGCTTTTCTGAAAGGGAATTTGAGTAAAAGATGAGCTGTCATTGTCCTTGAGGTTCCTTGCTCGTCACATAATGATGCGTCACTTGTCAAATGTAGATGCCTTTCTTTACCAGGAGCCCCCGCTCTTGGTGCTGTCTCTCCATACTTGTGTCTGGGGAACTCAGTAACAAACTCAGGGCCAGCAGTTCTGTCCGTGGGGGTGCTGAAAGACGACTACTCCGTTAGAAGGCATAACTGCCTTACATAACTCTGGGGGTTTTTTGGTAGTTTTCTTTTTATTGTGGTAAAATATGCATCACATAAAATTTACCGCGTTAGCCATTTTTAAGTGTACAGTTCAGTAGCATGAAGTATGTTCACGTTGTTGTGCAACCATCACCGCCATTCATCTTCAGAACTTTTTCATCCTCCCAAACTGAAATTCTGTCCCCATCAAACACTAACCCTCCACTCCCTCTCCCCTCAGCCCTGGCAGCCGCCCTTCTGCTTTCTGTCTCTATGAGTTTGACTGCTTATGTTTCAGTTTTGTATCTCCATGATTTATTGGTTTAAGTTGAGGCCTCCCATCTTCTGATTTTCCTCGTTGTGGTTGTTATCCGGTTACTGGGACAGATGTCTCACTGGGAGATCTATGTGAGGATGTGCACTTAACCCAATTCCCTTGCAGTATTCTGCTTTGCTTCTCTATATAGTAACCCCTTAAATTTCATTATTACGTCGTGAGGGCAAGTATTGTATCTATTCTGCTCACCGCTATGTCACCAGTGTCTGGTACATTGTACACTAGAAAAACGATAAATATTTATAGAATAAACAAATGCTGCTGATCTTCATTGTCATCACTGAAAAAAATCTGTTTACTTAAAAAACCATTTAAAAATCTTTTACTGAGATTTTCTACAATATAGGAGACCAGCTAAATCAGGAACTGTTACTCTTCTTATGAGACTGACTGTCTTTCTTTTCACTTATTTATTTATTTTGAGGAAGACTGGCCCTGAGCTAACATCTGTGCCCATCCTCCTCCACTTCATATGTGGGACGCCTGGCACAGCATGGCTTGACAAACGGTGCCGTGTTCGCACCTGGGATCTGAACCAGCGAACCCCGGGCCGCTGAAGCAGAACATGCGCACCTAACCACTGTGCCACGGGGCTGGCCCTGTGACTGACTGTCTTTTTAAAAATAAGTGTGGTTATCCTAATCAAATGACCTTGGGCTGTGCCCCCTAAATCATTTGTTTATTCTTTAATTTATTCATCCATCAAATATTTATTGAGTACCTGTTATATCTGCTATGTTTTAGGTGCCAGCTGTGCAGTGGTGCACAAAATGACCATGATCCTTGAACCCATCGAGAGAGTCCCAGTGGAGAGCTCAGGCTTAAAAAGATTAGTAAATTTTTTTTAAGTTGTAAATTACCAGGAAGATCAATGATGGGCGGAAAACTGTAAATTGAGGGAAGTAGAGAAATTATAACTGTTGCCACATTTGTGAAGAGCTGTGCTCTCATGTAAGAGAAGAAAAGGGCTTGTGTGAAAGACTCAAAGAGGTGGAAGGATAGACATTCTTAGAACACAGATTTTGGATAATTATGGAAGAATTTGCTCACGGAGCTCTTCAAAGATGAGATGTGTGGCCTTTTTCATGTTGTTTTTTCTATCACCAGAGCTAGTCAGGCATAGCTTTGTGAAGACATTGTACTCACGCACTGGCAGGTTGGTCTCCTGCTTGGTTGGCCATCAGAATCACCAATTTATGTGGAAAGGCCCAGCCCAGTGCTTGGGATTTAATAGTTCTACTTAATGAATGCTGGTTGAATCTGACTTTGCATTGCTTTTTGGTACATTTAATTATAGCAGCCAAGATAAAAAGTATCTGAAAACTGAAAATGGCGTTAAATTATTTCCAGCTCACAAACACAAAATTAATTACTCAACAGCATTGGTGAATATACTGTCCGATTGGTTTTGAAAGTTGCTATCTTGCTGCCAAATTTGGCCCACTAAAGTGCACAGTAACCTTGAGGGTGTAGCTTTCTAACTACATAGTGCCTAACGTAGAATCCAGATTTGTGATACCGGTAGGGACTTTCAACTTAATATGTGTTTATAGAACTCAGTGAAGTAATAGTTATTTTAAAGCCTTGGTTAGTTTCACAGTAGCTCACTAAGGTATCAGTCAACAATCAGCTATCAAGTATTTAAGGAACTTCGACTGTGTCCAGGCACTGTTCATGAAAAGTGGATCTGCGATTGCTAATTTACACCCTGCACATATTGATGAGAACAATTGAGTAGGCTTTGTAAGATAGAACCTGTTGCCATTATATCAATTATTGTGAAAGTGCAATGGTATTTTGACTTTTTTTAATTTTTTAATTTAATTTTTTATTTTTAATTTTTTTTATTGAGTTAATGATAGGTTACAATCTTGTGAAATTTCAGTTGTACATTAATGTTTGTCATTCGTGTTGTAGGTGCACCACTTCGCCCTTTGTGCCCACCCCCCACCCCACCTTTCCCCTGGTAGCCACTAATCTGTTCTCTTAGTCCACATTTTTAAATTCCTCATATGAGTGGAGTCATACAGAGGTTATCCTTCTCTAACTGGCTTATTTCACTTAACATAATTCCCTCAAGGTCCATCCACGTTATTGCAAATGGAATGATTTTGTTCTGTTTTGCAGCTGAATAGTATTCCATTGTATATATATACCACATCTTCTTTATCCATTCATCTGTTGATGGGCACTTAGGTTGCTTCCATGTCTTGGCTATTGTAAATAATGCTGCGATGAACATTGGGGTGCATAGGACTTTTGGAATTGCTGACTTCAAGCTCTTTGGATAGATACCCAGTAGTGGAATGGCTGGATCGTATGGTAGTTCTATTTTTAATTTTTTGAGGAATCTCCATACTGTTTTCCATAGTGGCTGCACCAATTTGCATTCCCACCAGCAGTGTATGAGGGTTCCTTTTTCTCCACAACCTCTCCAACATTTGTTACTATTAGTTTTAGATATTTTTGTCATTCTAATGGGTGTAAGGTGATATCTTAGTGTAGTTTTGATTTGCATTTCCCTGATGATCAGCGATGATGAGCATCTTTTCATGTGCCTATTGGCCATCCGTATATCTTCTTTGGAGAAATGTCTGTTCATGTCTCCAGCCCATTTTTTGATTGGGTTGTTTGATGTTTTGTTGTTGAGTTGTGAGAGTTCTTTATATATTATGGATATTAAGCCTTTGTCAGATATATGACTTGCAAATACTTTTTCCCGGTTAGTGGGTTGTTTTTTTGTTTCAATCCTGCTTTCATTTGCCTTGAAGAAGCTTTTTAGTCTGATGAAGTCCCATTTGTTTATTCTTTCTATTGTTTCCCTTCTCTGAGAAGACATGGTGTCTGAAAAGATCCTTTTAATACTGATGTCAAAGAGTGTACTGCCTACGTTTTCTTCTAGAAGCCTTATGGTTTCAGGTCTCACCTTTAGGTCTTTGATCCATTTTGAGTTTATTTTGGTGAATGGTGAAAAAGAATGGTCAATTTTCATTCTTTTACATGTGGCTTTCCAGTTTTCCCAGCACCATTTGTTGAAAAGACTTTCTTTTCTCCATTGTATGCCCTCAGCTCCTTTGTCGAAGATAAGCTGTCCATAGATGTGTGGTTTTATTTCTGGGCTTTCAATTCTGTTCCATTGATCTGTGCACCTGTTTTGTACCAGTACCATGCTGTTTTGATTACTGTAGCTTTGTAGTATGCTTTGAAGTTAGGGATTGTGATGCCTCCCGTTTTGTTCTTTTTTCTCAGGATTGCTTTAGCAATTCGGGGCCTTTTGTTGCCCCATATGAATTTTAGGATTCTTTGTTCTAATTCTGTAAAGAATGTCATTGGGATTCTGATTGGGATGGCGTTGAATCTGTAGATTGCTTTAAGTAGAACAGACATTTTAACTATGTTTATTCTTCCAATCCATGTACATGGAATGTCTTTCCATCTCCTCATGTTGTCATCCAATTCTCTCAGAAAGGCCTTGTAATTTTCATTATATAGGTCCTTCACTTCCTTAGTTAAATTTACCCTGTGGTATTTTGTTCTTTTTGTTGCGATTGTGAATGGTATTGTGTTCTTGAGTTCTTTTTCTGTTAGTTCGTTATTAGAATATAGAAATGCTACTGATTTATGCAAATTGATTTTATACCCTGCAACTTTGCTGTAGTTGTTGATTACTTCTAAGAGTTTTCCAATGGATTCTTTGGGGTTTTCTATATATAAGATCATGTCGTCTGCAAACAGTGAGAGTTTCACTTCTTCCCTCCCTATTTGGATTCCTTTTATTCCTTTTTCTTGCCTGATTGCTCTGGACAGGACCTCCAGTACTATGTTAAATAAGAGTGGTGATAGATGGCATTCTTGTCTCATTCCTGTTTTCAGGTGGATGGGGTTCAGTTTTTGCCCATTGAGTATGATGTTGGCTGTGGGTTTGTCATATATGGCCTTTATTATGTTGAGGTAGTTCCCTTCTATGCCCATTTTGTTCAGAGTTTTTATCATAAATGGCTGTTGGATCTTGTCAAATGCTTTCTCTGCATCTATTGAGATGATCATGTGGTTTTTATTCCTCAGTTTGTTGATGTGGTGTATCATGTTGATTGATTTGTGGATGTTGAACCAACCCTGTGTCCCTGGTATGAATCCCACCTGATCATGATGTATGATCCTTTTGATGAATTGCTGAATTCTGGTGGCCAAAATTTTGTTTAGAATTTTTGCATCTATGTTCATCAGTGATATTGGCCTGTAGTTCTCTTTGTTTTCGTGGTGTCCTTGTCAGGCTTTGGTATCAGTGTGATGTTGGCCTCATAGAATGTGTTAGGAAGTGTTCCATCCTCCCTAATTTTTTGGAATAGCTTGAAAAGGATAGGTATTAAATCCTCTCTGAAAGTTTGGTAGAATTCCCCAGGAAAGCCATCTGGTCCTGGGGTTTTCTTCTTTGGGATGGTTTTGATTGCTGTTTCAATCCCTTTCCTTGTGATTGGTCTGTTCAAATTGTCTGCCTCTTCTTGAGTGAGCTTTGGGAGATTGTAGGAGTCCAAGAATTTATCCATTTCCTCTAGGTTATCCATTCTGTTGGCATATGGTTTTTCGTAGTATTCTCTTATAATCCGTTGTATTTCTGCAGAGTCTGTTGTTATTTCTCCTCTTTCATTTCTGATTTTGTTTATTTGAGCTTTCTCCCTTTTTTTCTTTGTAAGTCTGGCTAGGGGTTTGTCAATTTTATCTATCTTCTCAAAGAACCAGCTCTTTGTTTCATTGATCCTTCCTACTGCCTTTTCGTTTCAATAGTATTTATTTCTGCTCTGATTCTTGTTATTTCTCTCCTTCTGCTGACTTTGGGCTTTATTTGTTCTTTTTTCTCTAGTTCAGTTAGGTGTAGTTTAAGATTGTTTATTTGGGATTTTTCTTGTTTGTTAAGATGTGCCTGTATTGCGATGAATTTTCCTCTTAACACAGCTTTTGCTGTATCCCATATGAGTTGGTATGGCATGTTATAATTTTCATTTGTTTCCAGGTATTTTTTGATTTCTTCTTTAATTTCTTCAATGATCCATTGCTTGTTCAGTAGTGTATTGTTTAGTCTCCACATCTTTGTGCCTTTCTCAGCTTTTTTCTTATAATTAATTTCTAGCCTTATAGCATTATGATTGGAGAAGATGCTTGTTATTTCACTTTTTTAAAATTTGTAGAGGCTTGCCTTGTTTCCCAACATATGATCTATCCTTGAGAATGTTCCATGTGCAGTTGAGAAGAATGTGTATTCTGCTTTTTTAGGATGAAGTGATCTATATATGTCTATTAAGTCCAATTGTTTTAGTTTTTCATTTAGCTCCACTATTTCCTTGTTGATTTTCTGTCTGGATGATCTGTCCATTGATGTGAGTGGGGTGTTGAGGTCCCCTACTATTATTGTGTTGTTTTTAACATCTTCCTTTAGGTCTGTTAATAGTTGCTTTATGAACCTTGGTGCTCCTATGTTGGGTGCATAGATATTTATAAGTGTTATTTCTTCTTGATTAAGTGTCCCTTTGGTCATTATATATTGTCCCTCTGTGTCTCTCTTTACCTGTCTTATTTTGAAATCTGCTTTGTCTGATATAAAAATTGCAACACCTGCTTTTTTTTGCTTGCTATTAGCTTGAAGTATTGTCCTCCACCCCTTCACTCTGACCCTGTGTTTGTCCTTGGGGCTGAGGTGTGTTTCCTGGAGGCAACAAATTGTTGGATCTTGTTCTTTAATCCATTTTGCCACTCTGTGTCTTTTTATTGGAGAGTTCAATCCGTTTATATTGAGAGTGATTATTGATGCATGTGGACTTAATGCTGTCAATCTGTTGCTCATTATCTGGCTTTCCTGCTTCTCTCTTCCTGTGTGCTTTATCTTACCCATTTAATACTGCAATTTCTTATGCTGGGTTTCTTAGATTTTTCCTTATTTATGTTTTGTGGCTCTGTTCTGTTTTTTAGTTTAGTGGCTACCCTGAAGTTTGTATTTAGAATCTCGTGTATAATATAGTCTATTTTCTGGTGGTCTCTTACTTACTTGGCCTAGACTGATTTAGTCCCTTTGCTCTTCCCCTCCTAAATTATTATTTTCATTTCTTATTCCAACTCGTGTTATGAGTTTGTAGTTAGAGTGATAAGATCGTCTTTGCTTTGTTAGTTTCCTTACCTTTATCCTAATGCTATATTGAATATTTGCTATCCTATTCTGGTTCTATCCATCTGTCTCCCTACTCTGTGGTTTGTGACCCCTTTCTCCCTTTTTTCTTTTTTCAGGTATGAGAGCCTTCTTGAGGATTTCTTATAGTGGAGGACTTTTGGTTACAAATTCCCTTAACTTTTGTTTGTCTGGAAAAGATTTAATTTCTCCCTCATATCTGAAGGATATTCTTGCTGGATAGAGTATTCTTGGCTGAAGATTTTTATCTTTTAAAGTTTTGAATATGTCACTCCATTCTTTCCTAGCTTATAAGGTTTCTGTAGAGAAATCCACTGAAAGTCTGATAGGAGTTCCTTTGTAGATTATTCTCTTCTGTCTTTCTGCCCTGAATATTCTTTCTCTGTCTTTCATTTTTGCCATTTGTGCTACTATATGCCTTGCAGTAGGTCTTTTTACATTGACAAATCTAGGACATCTGAAAGGTTCCACTACACACATTTCTCCCTCAATCTGTAGATTTGGGAAGTTCTCTTCTATAATTTCATTAAGCACACTTTCTGCTCCATTTTCCTTTTCCACGTTCTCGGGAATTCCTATGATCCTTAAATTGTTTCTCCTCATTGAATCCGCTATCTCTCAGAGATCTTCCTCATTTTTTTAAATTCTTAGTTCTCTTTCTTCCTCTATCTGGAGCCATTCAGCCTGTCTATCTTTGATTATGCTAATTTGCTCTTCTATGGTGTCTACACGGGCATTCAGGGAATCCGTATTCTGTTTTATCTGGTCCATTGTGTTTTTCATCTCTAGTAATTCTGTTTGATTCTTCTTTATGATTTCAATCTCTTTTGTGAAGTAACTCCAGAACTCTTTGGCTTGTTTATCTTTCTCTCTACCTCATTGAGTTTTTTGATTATAGCTACTCTAAACTCATTTTCACTTAGTTTACCTATTTCCAAGTCCTCAGGACTTAATTCTTTGTCTTTATTATTTTCCTTCTGGTCTGGAGCTTTTATAAATTGCTGGATTGTAGAGGAGGGGTTTTTTCGCATGGTGGTAGAATTCGGTTGCAGTTACAGCCTGTCGCCACTAGATGGGGGTCGAGAGCCGTGTGTTCTGAGCTCTCCGCCTTCGGGCAAGATGGCGGCGCCCAGCACGGTTTGCCAGGGGGAGGGGTGGTTTCTCTTGCGTGCCAATCTGGATTCGGATCCGTTCTGTTCTCTGGTCTCTTGGGGCCCTGGGTTTATGGGGTCCCCGCGCACGGAAGCTTTCCCCCATCAGCGGTTTCCACTGTACCGGCAGCAGGAGTCCTGGATGACCCCCTGGTCACGCAGCCCCTCCCCTGCTCCTTCCCGCACCCGCGACAGTGATCCCGGTCTCTAGGGGAGGGAGCGAAGTTCTCTCCTACCCCGTTCCAGCTCCCCCGAGGCCTGCTGCAAGGTCTCTGTCCTCCGTCTTTTTCGTACTGTAGGTCTCTGACGTCCTGGCATTAGGTTTATTAGCTGAAATTCAGTTTTTCCAATCCTTTGTTGTAGTTTGGAGGGGAGAGAGTCCAGGGTCAGCTCACCCCGCCATTTTGCTCCACCCACCTCTAATGGTATTTTGACTTTTGATTATGCTATATTTGAAGGTGACTTTACATTATTGCTTAACTTACAAGTAACTTATCATAGTTCCATATGAATCTCCCACAGTGCCTAACTGTAGATGGTCAAGATTTGAAGACTGAATAGTTGAGTGAATAAGATAGGTTATTAAATGGAACAACCTGCTTCTACACATTCCACTGAAAAGCAATTTCCTATTATTGCAGTTCATTAAGTGATCCTATACAAGTTACAATGCAGTTCATTACTCACACTGTGATATAGGGCTAGTAATAAGGGTGATTTTTTATAATAGAGCTAATCCAACAGAGCTGGCATGCTGTGTGATGATGACGTGTGTGGTGTTAAATAGCTGGGTGTAGTGTTTGCCTGAAGAATTAGATGTTGGAATTTCGGACTTACTATGAATTTAAGTCTCAAATGGTACCCATTAGCAACAGGAAGTCCTTTCCTTTTTCTTGTCGTGTGTTTATTAACACACTTACTTTTAAAATATATTAACCAGGAAAATTGTGTTCGACTTGATCCTACTTTAGTTCAAACCTGTTAATATGCTAGGATTAGAGATTTGTGGGTGGGGAGGGGCAGACATTGATTTCTGCTGTGCCACACTTACTGTAAATACCACACATTTATATGCTACAAAGCTTGAACTTATCTCACCGATTTCCATGTAGTAAAATTCTTCCTCGTTTACAGTCTGATAACCTAATCCTTCTCAAACAGCCTATCCTGAATTTACTCATCTTTTGTCCATAAACTGCAAATGCTCAATAATAGGCTAAATTCACATGACAGCATCTGCAGATAATCTAAAAGTTCCCCTTATGAACCTGCATGATTTTAAATGTAGGACCGTGAATGCCTCTTGGGCAAGGAATGAATTTCCCGCATCTTAATCAGGAGGGTGTGTAAGTGTGTGTTGAGGCTCTGAACTCTTTTGTTAACTGGGCAAATTTCAGGGTAATGTTTGTCTGCAGTGTGAGTGCACTTACATGGTTTTCTGCAAACTACTTTTCCCTTTAGTATTTAGATTTAAGTGACTTTTTTTTTCTAATCTTGCAATAATTGGGAAAAGAGGGTTTTATTTTTTCTCTTCTGAGTGCATTTTATTGTGGAATATTTAGCAGTATTATAGTATCAAAAACATACTCATTCTCTTTATTATTGGTAAGATTAAATTTCAAGTACTGTGTTTTAGATTGGATTGTTATTTCCCATTAAATTTTAAATTTTGTTTCTGTAGAATAATCTTAGGAATAAGACAAAGAAAGTCTGAGATGAAATAATTCCAGAACTGTTTCACTCCTGTGGAGATTTTCTTTTGTGCTTTGAGAACCTTCATTAAGGAAGTAAGCGATGGAAGTTTGAAGGTGCTTATAAAAATGAGAAATATCTTCTTTCTGACCATAGGCACATTTGCACCTTCACAAAGCATCTACAGAAGCTAAAACAACATTTTATTATAAACCAATAGTCTGTTTTGTTGGAAATGCTGAGCTATGAGAAAGATGATTTGTATGCCTCCCATGATTTCAATATGGTACATTCACCTAAAGGAAAAAAAAAGTAATAAAAATAAGAGTTTTATTATAGATGAAATGTTTTGTTTTTTGTATTTGCCTTAGGAGAAGTACAGACTTACCAACTTTTAATAATGTGAAGTCAGATAATTAACATTTATTGGTGGTTCCCCATGCACTGATGTATATCAGGTGATCTGCATTCTTATCATCACTGCTAAGGCACTTTTGTTTAATGTCTATTGGATATGACCAAAAAAAAGTAGGCCTTAGAAATTCTAGATTTCTACAGATTCTAGCTGTAATGTTGAGCGTGCCCTGTGAAATGACTTGAGGACTGTTGAAAATTGTACCCAAATGTATGCTTTATTTAGTATTCATGTGCTGAGAGCTTGACCAAGCTTGGTGTGAGTGTGGTAGTTGGTACTAACTCTATTTCACAGATGAGGCAAACCGAGGTTTAGAGGAGAGCTTAGTGGAGTTGCTGGGGTTTTAACCCTGGTCTGCCTAATACAAGCCCAGGAGCTCATTGGCTATCTTACACTACAGTTTCACATTAATGTTATTGCATAGACATTTTGAATGCTGGAGAAATATAGTAAGAAAATATGCAAATTAATGGAGAATGGTGTTTCTTAGCCACGTGTAAATGTGTTATGATGAGGCTACCTCAATTGGCCAGTTTCCTTCATGTTTTTATGGCCCCAGAAGAGCTTTTTGGGGGCAGTTTTCAAAGTACGTTGAATAATGTTAACATACGCTGCTTTATCACTGAGGCATGCCCATCAGTGTCTGAAGGAAATGGGACGAAGATGAGTTTATTCTATATGATCAGAGAAATTATTCTAATAGGAAATCCATGGACTAGGAGCTAGCAGACAAGAGTTCAGATCTAAGATCTCATTTTTTAACCCTGTACATGTCACAAAGTTTTCAGAATATTGGTTTCCTAATCTGCCAAACAAGGACTATAATTCTCTTATTACTTCCTAGGGGTGATAAGTGGGTGGAATCACATAATGTATCACTTCTGATGGCTTAGTCATTTGAAATAATGTCAGACTTTCACATGAATGTATTTTTTTATATCTGGAATGACCAAATGAGTGTGTCTGAATTCCTCCATATCTAGTGCTTAGTCTCTTTCTGACTTTGCTTTGAGAGCTTTTCGTGATGGTAATGTTATCCCCCAAATCCAAAGTCCTCTCTGCCACGTTATTGCTTCTGTCAGCCCTAAAGGGGTTGGGACTAGATATAATTTTTGTATTCCCAGCCTCTATTAGTTCCTGAAATATAGTAGCTCTCAAGAAACGCTTATTAAATGAATAAGTGACGAACCATATCTAAGGAGCGTGAGGGTTCTCCTTTGCTTTTTGATACCTCTCTAAGAAGGGTTGGGTACCAGGGAACGTGATGTTTCGTGATTAAGGGGACCTGCATCACCTTTTGGTCTTGTGACAGTCCTAAAATTCACTTAATTGATTTTTAAATAATTTATTACTTTGCAAAATATTATGAAGGTCTGAAATTATGCATTCAATATAATTACCCTACATATGACTAGACACTGAAGTTCCCATAGCTTTGCCTTTGTTTTTTTGGTGAGGAAGAGCGTCCCTGAGCTAACATCTGTGCCAGTCTTCCTCCGCTTTGTATGTGGGATGCTGCCACAGCATGGCTTGATGAGCAGCATGTAGGTCCGCACCTGGGATTCAGGCCCGTGAACCTGTGAACCCCACACCACCAAAGTGGAGCGTGTAAACTTAACCACCACGCCACTGGACCAGCCCCACGGCTTTGCCTTTTTTGAAAAGCTAATTATATGTGCTACAGGATTTCCTTCCACGTAATACATACTTGGATGGGAGATTTTCATTGATAAGCATGATTAAATAACAAAAATTTACTGGTCTGATAAGTTGGTCATTTAAGAAGAAGATCCAAATATGATTGTGACAACAATCCTTTCTATGAATTTCTGTCATTTTATTCTTCTGTATTCAACCCCATAATTTTCCTTCAAAGGTCGGTTCTCTCCTCACGTGCAATATGGGGCCTAAAATGCCGGCAGTAAAGTGGAGAGTGTCAGGCATTTTTCAAAACACCAAATGACTGTGATCATTTTCTTACGTGTGATCCTGATGCATCTAGACAGACAGCATTGCCAGAAAGTCTGTGAGGAACACTTGGACATGTTAATGATTTCATCATTTTGCTAATTCCTTAGTGATTATAAGGAACTTAAAATGTGTTCCTCCTGAAGTTGGACTTTTATAGTAGCGTATTTTTACTAGAGTATAATATTTCTTTCAGATAAATTGTAGGCGTATCATCTTTGGATCAGACTTAGAAGATGTTATAATGTGTCATAGTGTGTTAAAATACGTCTATTTTAATGAGGTTTGGCAGTGTCATCATAAAAAAACCCAGTAGGTACTAGCATATGCTCACACATTTAAAATTTGTATTTTTTCTCTGTTATTGCTTTTCCTTTTTTGTGCTTGAGAAGCATTATTCTATTATAAGCTTAATTTAAAAAAGAGTAGAAACTATGTGGAATATTGATTATTTAACGACTTAACCATTTCTCAGAATGTGGTATTTTGTAGCTATTTTTGGTTGCTGTACTTTGTCTTAAAATGCTTGGTCCAAAAGAAAAGACAGGAATCCAGAAGAAAAATATTTTGCATGGCTGTGCACTGAATTACTTAAACGTCTGATCAAGCTTTTTTCGTAGGGTCCTCAAAATTCGTTTAATTGATTTATTTATAATTTGTTCTTTTGCAAACAGTTATGAGGCCTTCTAAAACTGCTCTTTTAGTAACCAATAGGAAGAGGATGGGGTCTGTTTATTCAAGCTGACCTTTCTTTATAAAATTACAGGATGTATTGGGCCAGCCTGGTGGTGTAGCGGTTAAGTTTGTGCACTCTGTTTTGGTGGCTGTGGTTCACAAGTTTGGATCCAGGGTGTGGACCTAGCACCGCTCGTCAAACCATGTTGTGGTGGCATCCCACATAAAATAGAGGAAGATTGGCACAGATGTTAGCTCAGCGATTATCTTCCTCAAACAAAAAGAGGAAGATTGGTCATAGATGTTAGCTCAGGGCCAATCTTCCTCACATAAAAAAAAAATTAGGATAGGGTCTAGAAGTCATTAGACTGCTCTCTCATTCAATGCAGAAAAGATCTCTGTAATATCCCTGATAAGTTCACTTATTTATTCATTCAACAAATGTTAATAGATTGCCTGCCATGAACCGGTTACTCTTCCAGTCTCTGTGAACAGAGCAGTGAACCAGGTAAGTAACATCCCTGCCTCACAGAGCTTGCCTCATAGAGGGAAGACATGGACCATAAACGAAACAAAGTCACTGTAATAACAGGAAGTGACAGATGCTAGGAAGGAAAGCCAGGTAAAGGGATGTCTGACTTTGTATAGGGTGATCCGGGAAGATCTCTTTGATCTGGTGACAGTTGTGCAGAGAGCTGAATGAGCTGTAGGAACAGGCTGTGGGGCTATCTGTATAAAGAACAGAACAATCGTAGGGGTCAGCAATGCAAAGCCCCAGGGCCATGGTGTGCTTACCAAGGGGTCAGTGTGGCCAGAGCAGAGGGGCCAGGTGACAGGTCACGTAGGACAGAGCTTTGTCAGCCTTCCCTGAGTTTCCTTCAATGTCTATCATGCTTCGCGGGCAAGACCTGTTTCTCAGCTCCCCATAATAAAGAATATGGATTGTCCATTTAGTCCACAGAACCACCTTATGGGGTAAGAAATATTATCATAAGTCTATAGTTGACAGCTTGAGTAACTTGCCCAAGTCCAAAGCACACACTTGTAGTGAACGTTGGTGGTGAGCTGGGGATCTCTCTCTCTCTTTTCACCTTGCAAGCAGAAATTAAAAAGGTTGATGGGAAGTTATGAAGAATGGTGGTAGGAAATGGGTGGGGAGAAGATATGCTGGTCACCGAATTTGGTGACTTTCATTCAAACGGCAGTGTCAGAGCTTGCAATTGCTGTTTTGCAACTGATATAAATATGGTGAGAAATAGAAGTGGCTCCATCTATGTGAGGATGGTTTCCCTTTCTCTTCCCAGCTGTGGTCTCTGTTAGACTTCAGTTAGCAGAAAAGCAAACATAAAAGGCTGAAATAAATACAAATTCTGTTGTTCAACTTCAGTTTCTACGCCTTGTAAATCTATTTTCTTTCCAATTTTAAAAGCCTATATTATAACATGATGGGTATTTTAAAATCAACCATTTCTAGCCTAGTATATTTCAGATCTTTACATAATACTGTGTAGTCACAAAATTCATAGGCTCTCCTTGGTTTGAAGTATGAAAAATTTCCCTTTTTTACCAGCAGAGGGCATCCTTCACAGCTCTGTTGGCTTTTGTCAACAAAAAGCACAGATAAATTAGAAAGGAAGGTTTAAAAGAAAACTTTCAAAAGACACTAATTTTCACATTCTCTGTACGTAGTTTATAAAACAGAAACATCATCAGATGGGAGGGAATTTAGAATTTAGTCACTATACCTATCATAAGAGTAGATTTTATACTGTTCTGTCATCCAAGAGAGCTTAAAAATTGTTTTTATAAATTGAGAGAAGAAAAAATACAATAATAGATCCTTGCTATGAGTCTTAATAGTATTAAAAAAGAGAAAATGGTTTTATTTTCCTGAATAGAGCTTGATAAAAAAAATAGTGAAATGCCCATTTTAATAGATAGATGATTTGGGGATGGATTACCCAACTTGGTTTGTGCTTGTTTCTTTTCCAGACACAGTTTTCTGCTGGCAGGTTTGCATGTTAGAAAGAGCATCAGACTTCATCTGGGCTGCTTACCCTTTGTGCAGCTTAGGGCAGATGACCTGTCTACACCTCCCTTTCCTTATTTGTAAAATGCATGTGGCAGTGCCTGCCTGACTTATTTGTGTGGATTACTGGAAAGAAAGCAGGATGGACAGAGAGGGAACCTGCATTCTAGGCCAGCTGTGTGACCTTAGACAAGTCATTGGCCGTCTCTGGACCTATTTTCCTGCTCTCAAAATGAACACTTTGGACTAGATTATCTATAGTCTATGGTATGTGATCCCTAAAAACACTTTTATGTGAAAATTTCATGTTAAAATGGCTAGTAAACTGGAAAGTGCTGTACAACTGAATAATAAGGCATGCATTCCCTCATATTTTAAAATTCAATTATTTTGTATGTGAATTTCTAGGAAGATACCTGTATTCTGAAGCCACAGTGATCTGTATTTAAGATCTGATTGGAAAGAGAGAAAGAAGCAAGGCTAACGTAGAGACAGTATGAATCAAAGTAGAACCCTTAGAAGGCAGCCAGTATGACTGACCATCAGGGAAATGTAACTCTTCTTCCAAGCACCTTCCTTCCCAGAGTGAAGGCAGCCCTTGAGGTATAAACTCATGACATGAATTCATTCACTTACTCATTGAGTCACTAAGTGAACAGGTATCTTGCTCATCCTGCTTATCTGAAAGCCAATTTATATGCTATCACATTTCCCACCAGACTAGATTACATTGTTTTTTCTTCCTCTCTACTTATGTCTGAGCAGACACGAGATGCTCCTTTCTCGTTTACGATACAGCTATTTTCAGCTCAAGTAATTTTTCTCCTTTTGAACATCTTTTTGCTTCTCCCTTCCAGCTGTTGCCTGGTAATATCAGAAACACCTGGTCTCCTTCACCCTCTCGAGCTCTCTTCTTATTTCATTTAAATGAGTTGAATCTGTGGACTAGAGGTGTCAGAGCATGCTGGTGGTGATCCACTTGTAACAGGGATACGGGAGACCATGCTTTGAAATGAAAATAGATGCAACAAAGACTCCATTTCTAATAACATTGAAAGGGCCTTGAAGTCCCCCCTAGAATCAGCATATAAGTTTCCATCTTTCTTCTCACTTTCTTTAATTAAATATGGCTGCTCTTAAATGTTGATATTCAAGATAAAATAATATTTTTATTACTTATTTGTTTTGCCTTTTAAAAAACAGCTTTATTGAGGTATAATTGATACACAAAAACCTGCACACATTTAATGTATACACTTTGATGAGTTTGGACCTGTGCATACACCTGTGATACCATCGCCACAATGGAGGTAACAGACATAGTCATCACCTCCAAAAGTTTCCTTGTGTTTTGCATTCCTGCTTAATTAATTGATATTGAGATGGTTTAATTCATTGTTATCCATTTATAATAGATAGTATTTTGGCTAACTATATGTTAAATATGCTTTTATAGACTGACTTGTTGGTCTACAATTGGGACACTTGTTACCTATGGGGGGAAAATGTAGAAATCAACTTTTAGACTATAACATATGGGTCAATTAAGAACTTTCTGTTCTTTTTGAGCCCACATCCTATAGAAAGATTGCAAATAAGGAATCTGAAAGTTTTTACTTCGATCTGGTCTGGGTCTATTGAAATCCAGCAAGTTACACATATAGACGTATGTATGTGTAATTTATTTAAATGTATTTATCGTGTATCTACTATGTACTAGGCCTTGCTGTAGGGACTTGGGATATATAAGTGAATAAAAAAGATCAAAATCTTTGTCCCTCATGCAGTCTAAATTTTAGTGGTGGGAGGGCAAGGGGAAGGGAACAGATATAATAAATAAACAAATTATTTAGTATAGTGGACAGTTAAAGGTGCAATGGTAAAAAGAAAAATAGAGCAGGGTGTGAAGGGTCAGGAGTATTGGGCTGGGGTGGCTGAATTGCAATTTTAAGTAGAGTTTCAGGATGAGGTTTGTTCAAAAGCTGAAATTTGAGCAAAACTTGAAGAAGGCAAAGGAGGAAGTCCTGGGGTATATCTAGGATAAGAGCATTCTAGGCAGAGGAGATAGTCAGTGCAAAGGTCCTAAGGCAGGGGCGTGTCTGGTGGGTTTGAGGAACAGTGAGGCGAGCAATGCTTCTGGCCTGGAGTGAATGAACAGAAGAGTAGGAAGGAAAGTCAGAGGTAAGGGGCACAGGTCATGGCCAGGCTTGTAAGCCATTGCTTGGACTTTAGATTTTCCTCTGAGTGAGATGGAAGCCACTGAGAGTATTGAATGGAAGAATGACATCGTCCAATTCACATTTTTAAAGGATCCATCTGACTGCTCTGTTGAGAACAGACTGTCTATGGATAAACATAGAAGCCGGGGGAGCTGTCAGGAGACAAATGCAATAATCCAGGTGAGGGATGGTGGTGATGAGAGAGAAAAGGAGTCAAGGATATGAGCAAGGAAGTGATTTTAATGATTTGCCATGTAATTTTAATTGAGTAAGGAGAGTGGGGAGACATCAGAAGGGTGAAGGACAGTGAAAAACTAGCGGGATCAATGCCCTGCAAGTTTCTATGCGGTTTAAGCATTGCTAGAGAGAAATGAGAAACTAGAAGGGATGAGCCTGAAGAGAGAAAGTAGTCAGGAAGTGGGATGCATGAAATTTAGACTTTGGAGGTTTGTAGGTAATTACAAGGTGAAGGATGTAACTTGGGAGGGTGGCTAGGATAGGGCGTAGGACATGATTATTGGAGGATAGAAAGTCAGGAAGAGGCCAGGGTGTTGGAAGGCCTGTCTACGTATGAATTCAAATGGCCAAGAATTAAGATAGCAGTTGTGTTTTAGAAAGTCACAGTGAACTAGGAGCTAAAAGTTTCAAGCAGTGAGTGGGAATGACTCAGGTATCAGTAGATGACGTCAACAATGAGGGCTCGGGGATGGTAGAATCTGATGAGATTCTAAGCTGGGAAATTTCATGGAGGAGTGAGGGAGAGTATAATGAGGAGGAGATAATATAATATAATGAGAATGTAAGGAGAGAGGGAAGCTGCAATGAGAAGCAAAGAGGATACCTACCCCACTTGTAGGCCCAGTTGTGTAAAGGTTGTGAGAGAAAGCCAACCCTTGAGAGAGATGGAAGAGAAGCAGGTGTTCAGGGAGGAGCCAGGATTTCTGTTAGAGGAAGAGGTGAAGATTATAAGAGGGCTACTTTTCCGCTGAAAGGAGAAACCAGGAAATATCTTTTATGATTGAAGTGTATGCCTTACAGAAAACTTCCCCTTCTTTTATCCCAAGGAATCGAATCTATATGTACTTACTGAATACCTGCCGTATATAAAGTACTATATCTTATGCTCTGTGCAAACACATTGAAGCATAATCCACTACAAGACTTAATGGCAGTCACCTGCCTGATCATATTATTCCCAGTCCCTGAGGATTTTTTTCCATCGGCTGGACAGAGGGGACAAGTGATGTGATTTCTACAGAAGAGGGAGAGGGTGGAGGTTTGAGGGTCTTCAGGCTGATGATAAAAACATCTGGCGCTTATTTTTCTGGTAACGCTCTTCTGTTGATACCACGATGGGATCCTTTGATTCCAAGTTCTGTTTGTATTAATACCTCTTTACAACATCATCACTTAAAAGCAGCTCATTATAGCTCCCCATAGTTTCTTTTGATGTTTACATAGTTTTTAATCAGTTATAACCATAATGTGGTTTTGTTTTACTTTTTTTTTTTTTAAAGATTGGCACCTGAGCTAACATCTGCTGCCAATCTTTTTTTTTTTTATTTCTCTCCAAAGTCCCCCAGTACATAGTTGTATATTCCAGTTCTAGGTCTTTCTGGTTGTTCCATGCGGGACGACACCTCAGCACGGCTGGTGCTATGTCTGCGCCCAGGATCTGAACTGACTAAACAGCGGGCCACTGGAGGGGAGTGCGCGAACTTAACCACTGGGCCATGGGGCCGGCCCCCCCTTACTTTTTACATATAATGTGAATCATTATATGTTCTGTTGCCCAGGGGATAAAAGAGGTCAGTCCAATCCATTTATTTTCCAGATGAGGGAGCACAAGAAGTTTAGCAACTTGACTAACCTGTGGAGCCAGTTCAAGGAAGCAAGAGAACCTCAAAGGTCTTATAGGCCAGTGTTTTTGCTGTGATGTTCTTTCCCCTGCCTTTTATAATTCCTATGGCATATTCATAAGTTACGTGATATCAATAAGTGGAGGAGAGAGAGCAGCAGAGTACACTGATGTTGATCCTGAGGCTTTTATTTACATAAGTACTTTTAGTTCCCAGTACTCCAGAAGTCCCTTCTGTGTCCCTCTCCCAAAGGCTATCACTCTTCGGACTTCTGTCTTCATGGATTCATTCTACCTGTTTTTGACCTTTATATAAATTGGATCATAGAAAATAAACCTCTTTGGGCCTGGTTTCTTTTGCTTAACATTATGATTGTGAGAGTCACCACTGCTGATATGAGGGAATAGTTAATTTTCATTGCTGCACAGTTTCCATAATATGAATATACCATAATTCACTTATTTATTCTATCTTGGAAGAACATTTATATTGTTTCAGTTTGGGGCTATTCCATAGAATACTGCTTTGAACATCTTTGTACATTTTTTTGGGTGCACTTATTTATGTATATCTGCTGAATATATACCAGTAGTGGAATTCCTGGATCATAGGGTATGTGGATGTTCCGCTTTTGTAAATACTGCCAAAACTTTTTTCAAAGTGGTTGTACCCATTTTGACTTCCTCCTGTAATGCATGAGAGTTCCGTGTGCTCCACATCCTCACCAACGCTTGACGTGGAATCCAGTTCACAACTACTGTGGCCTTGTCAAGGGACTGACCTGTGTACTGGAAACTATGGTAAGCGTTGCAAAGAATCAGACAGAATGTATTTGATGTGGTCTCTGTCTTTGAGCTTCTCATCTAGTTGGATGGCTAAAACCTATGAAGAGGCTAAAGGATGACACAGGCAGGATATAATAGAATGCTAAATTATAGGATTAAGCTAATGACAGTTACATCTACTAACTTTTTGTAATTTAGTTTTGGTTCCTATATTTGATTTTCTTTTTAAAAAGTATAAGCAACAGGAAATGACAGTAATCTTAATGGAAAGATAAATGAGTTGGTTAATACAAATATTTGATCAAATTTATCTTGGTGTGCCTCTGAAAGTCATGTTAATTTTTCGTTTGTAAGATTTTTTTGGTCAATCTATGAAAATTTCTGAGGAAGTTCTGTATATCAGCAAATAGAGGTAAGAAGAATTTCTATTAGTCAAGATGCTGTCTCTTTGCATAATTTCATGGTTTGGGAAAGGCTTCATCCATCATTTCTGATATACGCCATCCAGGCCACCTCTCCACCCTTTGGGGAGAGGAGCTCAATCATTATTAGGTAGCTCTAATTGCAAAGTTTTTCTTTGTATTTATGAAGATCCTTTGTGCTAGGCACTGTGCTCAATGCTGGCGTATGCGACCTCATTTAATCTTCCCAGTAATTCTAGGATTTTGGTACTATATTAGCTTCATTATATAGATCAGGAAGTGGGTGCAGGGAGGTTAAGTAATTTGCTTGGGAGTTCCAAATGATTGTCTATGGAACTCTATTGATGAGCACGGGACTGGGCACACAACAGGCTTCCAGTAAGCCAGCTGAGTGAGTGATTCACCTTCAATGGATGATTAAATGGTCCAGTCTTCACTTTTAAGGAGCCATAGCCACATATGTTCTCCATACTTCACTTACCTGTGTGATCCCATGCAAGACATTTAGGCTCTCTGTCCTTTAGCTTCTTTATCTAGCAAATGCAGATACTAAATCTGATAAATCTTCTTAGTTGGACTTTTATGAGGTCAAGTTTGGGTACTACAAAATGAAAGCCATTGTTTATAACAAAGTCAGCTAATTGTATTTCTGTGTTAAGACTCTGGCGTGAATTGTATGGGAGTATCTGGGAAGATTTCTTAAGATGAGAATCTTGAGGCCATCTTTAAAGAAGGGGACATGCTTTGGTTGAATGGTGTTTTGAATTTGTCGTTCAGTTAGGTTGGAGGACAAATAACCTTGGAATTACATAGAATTGTTTCCTTTCGTATTAAAACCTTCTATGGCAAGGATATTTTTCAGTCTTAAATGAAATCTCTAGAATAAGATGAATGGAAGCCTAGTATTTGAAACTAGACCTTGTTCATGCAGCAGAGTAAACACCCAGCTTCTTTGGCCCGATGCCCCGGATGATTACAGGGCAGGTTGGCACCTCACTGCTACCGCTGGAAGAGAATCCTCAGGATGTGAGAAGCTGCTACGATCTGGAAGGTGAGTCGCTCACACTTCCAGGTGAGATGTTTGGCAGGATTAGAAAATGTCACTTGCATCTTCCCTGGTGTTGTAGCATTAGCTATGGAGGAGAGATGTGTATTCCCAGTGCCTCCCTCATTTTTCTACGATTACATCCTCCTGGTGCTGCTTTGTTTTTTTCTTCTAAACCAAGCTACCATCTGCACAGGACAGTAAGAAGAGGTGGTACGTGTGGTGGTTGAGAGCACAGAGCCAGACTGCCTGGGTGTGAATTCTGGCTTCCAGCTGTGAGGTCTTGGTCAAGATATTTAACTTCTTGGGGCCTCAGTTTCTTAATCTGTAAAATGGGACAAATAATAGTACATGCCTGATATAGTTATGAGAATTAAATGCTTTTATGTATGCAAGCACTTAGAACATCCCCAGGGCTCATTTGTCTTATACCTGGAAATTTGTACCTTTTGGAGCACTGTCTTTTTAAAGATGTGAGTAAGGGGAGGAGATGAGATAAATGAACAAGCAAAGGATGTTTTTTTAAATAAAATTTTCTGGAAATAATTTTAAAATATCATACTATATTACATTTATTCAAAACTCTGTGCATCTGAAGTCTAATCATTTCCGTTGAAACCTAAGATTTCTTCTCATACTGACATCCTAAATGACAGGAATTGGCAATTGTAGTTTGAAGGAAAATTTCTACTCTCCTTTATACTGGCTTATTCCTTAAATTCCCTCATTAAATTTATTCCTTAAATTCCTTTTAATATTTTAACCTTTTGAACAGTGAGCCTAGGGTTTTCTTTTCCCTCCTGACTTGTATAATTTACATCTGACTTGCGATTTCTTCTAAACTATGACTGAGGGGACTGACCTCCGCTCTCTCCTTAAAAGAGATGCTTAAAAATAAAACTTTGCTTTTCTTTGTAAACACTGTGAACACTGTGTAATATTCCAGAACAGTTTTATATTTTCTTATTTAAAAATTCTTTAAAAATTTTTTTGGTTAGATGTGAATAGCTTTTTGTCAAAATGTTCATTTGCAAGAAAAACAGTGCTTGAGCAGAACTAACGTGTTCACATTTCTTTTAGATGCTGAAGTTATTTGACTGATTCCTCCCTCCTTTCTCCCTCCCTGCCCCTCTACTCTCCTCTCTCTCGGACCACCGTCAAAGCTTCTCACTGGTCCCTCTGCTTCCACCTCTGCCCTCCTACAGGGAATTCACCACACAACAGCCAGAACGGTCTTATAGAAAGGTAAACTCAATCACCTCATTCCTCTGTGCAAAAGTCTCTGATGGCTTCCTCTAAATTTGGTCCCTTGTCCTTCGGAAGCCACCCTGGCTCTTTCCTGCCATCTCCTCCGTGCTCGTCCACTCCAGCTGCCCTGCCTTCTTGTCTTCCCTGAACATATCGGGTTCATTCCTAACTGCAGTCTGTTGTCCTCACCATTCCATTTGCCTGGAACAGCGTCCTCTAGCTGTGTTCAGGACTCACGCCTTCACTTCATTCAAAGCTCAGCTCAAATATCACTTTTTCAGAGATTCCTTCTCTGGTCACTGCCTCTCCCTGTCACTTGTTATCACATTACTGTTTTATTTTTTATTATACCACTCATCGCCACCTGGCATATTATGTATTTACTTCTTTATTGTTTTTTTTTCCAGTAGACTATAACCTCTGGAGAGTGGATTTTGTTATGTCCACTGCTTATTTCCAGAACTTAGAGGAGAGCCTGGTTTATAGTGGATAATCAATATTTGATGAATGAATGAATGAATTGTTGAATGAATTAGCTTGGCAAGTCTATAGAACTAAGCAGAATTTATGGCTATCTTTTCAGATTGACATTATGCCATGCTTCGGATTCAGAATATTTGGTTCCTCTGCTAAAGTGGTGAGAATAGGGAAGTGGACTTTGGAGAATGTCTGAAACTCCTCCCCACCCAGAGCAGAGCCTGGGACAAGGGCTGTCACGCAGGTGGTTTATTTTGGGAAGTGATCCCAGGATACAGAAGTGGAGCATTTGGAAAAGAGAAAGAGAGCAGGAGTAATAGCCTATCCATGGTGCATTTTTGAGCTGTTTACTGCTGTGACAACTATGATTCAATCCCACTGGGCAAACTTTGAGAAGTGGTATACAGTACACTTGAGAATTGTGTACTTGAAACCCAGAAGAGTGGAGTATTTACTCATCAGCTCCCATATGGTCACAGTTTGTAGCAGTTGTTAACTCCTCCTTACTCCAGGTTTGCACATATGTTGGAATGGCTGACCAGTTCTGCAAGGTCCCACGTGGCTGCAGTGGAAGCCCCACGTAGAAAGCTGGGGGGAAGGGTTTTTAGGTTACACCTGCACACTGTTAGTTGCTGAGGCACCAGCTGGAGTAGAGTAGACGGGGGTGGGAGATGGCTCAGGAGAGGTTTCTGACCCAGTGATCCTCACTGTTATCCTCTTAATCATCTTCATCTGGGTTAAATTGGTTCTTCAAACTCTTTAGGGGCAGGGTTGAGGCATTTTTCTTTTTGTTCACATCCAATACCTTGCGAGGTAAGTAGTAGGTGTTGAATAAATACTTCTTTACTATTTGACTGCCTTGGTAGTAGCACTATCTCATATTCGTTTACTTTTGCTGGTACCCTTGAGTAAAACAAATAAAGAATAAAAAAATAAATAAAAAAAGGCTAGCATAAATCTTTTATTAATAAAATGTAAAAAAAACCCTCAATCCACCCATGGATTAATAAATGTTCTCCTATTTGGGGTGAGGGAAACAGTATTATTGGGATATGATTTACATACTATACGAGTCACCCATATCAAAGTGTACAATTTAATGATTTTCATATATTTGAAGAGTTCTGCAACCATCATCACAATCCATTTTAGAACATTTTTATCACCCCAGAAAGAAGTCCCCTACCCTTTAGCAGTGGTCACCTCCTTTCCTCTCGTCTACGCCAAGCCCTAGCAACTACTCTTCTACTTTCTGTTTCTGTTGATTTACCCATTCTGGATATTTCGTATAAATGGATCACATAATATATAATCAAATGTACTCTTAAATCTTGCACATATTCATTGACTCATTCAACATGCATTTCCTGAGTACCCACTTGAACCAGGCACTATGCTGGGCATGGGGGGACACAATGTTGAAACAGGCACACCTGGTCCCAGGCTGTATTCTAATAGAGAACACAGACCGAAACAAATAAAGCCTAAACAAACACATAAAATAATTGCTGAGACAAGTGCTATGATGAAAACAGTATAAAAATATAGAAAACTGATGGTGGGGAAAACACTCTGATTGAATTGTGAGGTCATGAGAAAAACCTCTCTGAGCATTGGTGACATTTATGCTGAACTTGAAGGAACTGGCCATATGAAGATGGGAGAAAGGTGTCCTATGGAGCGGGAACAGCGTGTGTAAAGGCTCTGATATGGGAAATAACTTAGCTTATTTGAAGAACTAAAGGTAGACCATGTGGCTGAAGCAGAGTGAGTTGACTGTGGTAGGCACACAAGATTACTCGAGTCCATTTGGGGCAGGAGGGCAGATGATGCAAGGCCTTACAGATCATTATGAGAGGCTGGATTTTATTCGCCGTGTGTGGGAAGCCTCTGAGGGTGTTAAATGGGAGAGTGAAGTGGTTTATGTTTAACAGGAGCGCCCTTGTTGAGTGGCTAATGGAACAGTCACAAGACAGAGGAACCAGTTTGGAGGCAGTTTCAGTGGAGTAGGCTAGCAAGGATGATGGCCTGGAAAGGGATGAGTTCAATGGAGATGCAGAGAAGTGACTATGTTCAAGATATATTGTAGAGCACAGAGAGAGAAGATGGCCCAGGCCCAAGTCTTCAAGCATTTAGAGTTGAGATAACGGAGAGGGAGCCAGACAGGGAGACTGAGAAAAGGCAAGTAGGGAAAAAGCTGGGAGAATAAAGATATGGAAACAAGGAGAATGGAGTGGGCAACTGTGTCAAAAGCTATGAGGATGTCAGAAAAGATAAGGACAAAGAAGAGTCCATTAAATTTGGCAAATAGGGATCATGGGCAACTTTGACCACATCAATATAGTTGGAAATATCAATCAAGCTGGGTAGACATTTGGTTAGAATGGCCTGAAATGGGAATGGGTGTGAAAAGATGAAGGCAGACTGTGTGGACTGTCGGGGGGGTAGAGAAGCAGGTGGGAGGGTAAGTGGGGGTGAAGCGTTTGCTCCCCGCTCCAGGTGGGATGTGTTGAAACATAAATGGATATCAGTGAGAATTACTCAGGAGACAGTGAGAGGCAGAGACTGAAGTTTCTGGAGGGAGGTCTTGAGAAGGCAGTAGGGTAGGGGATCCTGAGCATGGCCAGAGACGCTGGTCTTTAGTCAAAGTAGTCATGTTTTCTCCATTGTAGTCAGAGGCAGGAAGAAAAAGCAGGCACAAACAGATAGGTTTGTCTGTTTGAGGTTGTGATGATGACAGAGCTCCACTTTGCTGGCTTCCTTTTTCTCAGTGGAGATGTCTGGACTCGGAGGGATGGTGAGAATGTTCATCTTAAAGAGGGAGGTGGCAAGGTACACTGTGCCGGTGAACTTACCTGGGCAAGGGGACAAAGTACAGAGTAAATGTATTATGTGAATATAATATCTAATTGAATTACTTAAAAATAAGCAAGCTCATTGGCCTGGAGTGTTAGTTACAAAGTTGTGGGCCAGTTTGTCGAGAGTGAGATCGGATTGTGAGAAATTTTCAGCGTCAGAGAAGTCCAACCTTGATTCTATAGGTAGTAGAGCGCTGTGCTGAGTTTCACAGGAGAGCCAGCGATGTGAGGGAAGTGGTGTTTAAGGAACACGAATCTTTCATCTGCCTTCAGTGTAGATTAGAGGGGAACAAAATGGAAGCACTGAAGAGGCAAATAGAGATCCTCTTAATACACGCTAGTTAGTCTCCGTGTTAGAAAATTATTTAACATCTCTTTCAGTATCTGTACCTAACTGTGACCATTTGTGGGGTGTTCTCAACTTACAAATGGGGAGACCGAGGGTTAGCAAGACTAGAAAGGAAAATTCTGATCTATGAGACTTTCATTAGTCTGAGAAAATGGGCATCTACTCTCTGTGCTCTTATGTCCAATGACAGGAATTTTTGAATGGCAACAATGAGGTGTGTGGCTTCTGACATGCAGGTACTTCATATTCTCTTATATATGTGTGTGTCTTCAGGGTAACCCATCACTTAACACTCGTTAGGCTTGTTAGGAACATTCTCAGTGACCAATATATGAGGCAGAAAAACATTTTAATGAAACAGAATCTAGCATAAAGCCCTGAATTGTATTTGTTTGGGCAAATAAGACTAATACAAACATACAAATTAGAAAACTATGGAAAAGCATGCATACTTGAGAACATTTTAGTACTTCACAAACTTTAAGTGATTTAATCTTTAGAATGGAAACGCTGATACAAATCAGAATGATTCATGTGGATGGGTGGAATGTCAGAAAAGGAAATTACTAAGAGAAGCATTGATTTGTAGTAGAAATCTGAGATTTAGGGTTGAGATTTCAGTGTCAGGGTTGGAAGAGGGCATTCCAGATATGATAAGACCAGTTTAAGGAATAAAAATGAGTGTGGAATATTTAGTGAGCCGAAAGTCCTAGTGAAAAAAGCACTGACTCTAGTTAAAATCTCAGTGCTGGCACTTTCCAGCTGTGTGACCTGGAACATGACATATAACCCTGTGGGATTCAGCTTCCTCATCTGCATAATAGGGATAATAATGCTTGTCTTCAGAGTTTTCATGAAGGTTTGACATGGTGTAGATGTTGGGCTTGGCACTCAATGTGTAGGAACTATTATTTATGGAAGAGGAGAGAGATTCATCATTCATTCAGTCGATTCTTTCAGTGAATGCATGAATGTGCTAGGCACTGTTCTTGCTTCAGAAGGTATAGCAGTTTATAAAATACCCAGGTTTCCACTTTCATGGAGCTTGTATTCCTGTGGAGGGATGTGTGTTGGAAGAAAAGGAAGAGCAGTGTAGCTGAAGCAGAAACAGAAGGTTGGAGGAGGTGGTGAGGAGTGACGGATGAGGTCAGAGAGGGAGCAACGGCCACATCATACAGGGCTTTAGTGAAGGCACCATGTGGGCTATGGTGAAGATACTGGATTTGACTGAGTGAACTGGGAAACCATTTGGATATTTTGCAGGGAGTAGTGACATAGTTTGATTTATGTTAAAGGCTTATCTGGCTGCTGTGTAGGAACAGACTATAGGGAGACAAGGGCAAAAGCACAGAGAAAGGCTTTTGCAATAAGTCCAGTTGAGAGGCAAAGGGACCTTTGGGTTAGGTAGTGGTAGAAGCTGTGAGGTCTGGTGGGCTGTTGGATATATTTCCAACAAGGAGTTGACAGGACGTGCTGATGAATTGAATGTAGAGTGTGAGAGAAAGAGGGTAATCAAGAAGATTTCTTCTGAAAAGAGCCTCCATTTACTGGAATTAGGGAGATGGGGTGGTAGCAGCTATGGGAGGAATAATCAAGAGTTCTGCAGGACATATTAACTTTGAGATTTTTTAGGCTTCCAGATGGAACCAACTAGGAGAAGTTAGATGTGTGTCTGGATTTCAGGAGATAGGAAGAACCTGAAAATATAAATTTGAGAGAAATCTACACTTGGGTAATTTTTTAAAGCTATGTGACTGGATGAGACGAATGAGGGAGTTAGTGGAGAGAGATGAGAGATCTGAGGATTGAGTCCTGAGTTATATCAGTGTTGAGGTTGGGAAGATGAGACGGAACCAGCAAAGAAGACTGAGTGGTGATGCAGGAGAAGAACTGAAGGAGTAGTGTCTAGGGGCCAAAATGAAGGAAGTGTTTCAACGAGCAGGAGGTGATTGGTGAAGTCAACTTTTGCTGAATAGCTGAGTAAGAGGAGCCCTGAGAAATGACACTTGGGTTTGACAACGTTCAGATTATTGGTGACCTTAATAGGAGCTGTTTTAGGGGGACCAGCAGGGAATAAAACCCAATTAGAATAGGTTCAAAAGAGACTTCAATAGGAAATTCAGACTGCAAGTATAGACAATTTCTTTAAGAACTTTTGCTGTAAAAGGGAGCAAAGAAATGAAACAAGGAAGATCAACAGATTTTTTTTCAGAGGAGAGATATATGTTTATTTATGCTAATAGAAAAGAGCCAATAGAGGGGAAAATTGATGTACTTGAACTGTAGAATTCATGGTCGAAGTTGTGAGAAATGTTTGGATACTGGATGATAATACAGGGCTTTAAAAGTCAATGAGTGACTTTAGACGTATATGGTAGGCAACATGAAGCCTTTGTAGATATTTGACTAGAGAAATGACATAAAAACCTACATACAGGCCTTTCGTAAAATTCACTGAATTAATTTATAAGCATCTTTATCTCTGATAACCCCCCTTAGATATAAAAGATGGAAAAGTCTCTGCATTGTAGACAGCTCATCCTTAGGTAGACTTACAATGTGCTGTATAACGCGCACTTTATGATGTCGGCCAGTTTAATCCTCCCAGCAATTCCAGAAGGCGGAGACTATCATGGACCACATTTTATAGATGAGGGAACTGAGCACAGAGATTAGGCAGCTTTTCCTGGGCAACAGCGGTAAGTGATGGAGTCAATAATTGAACCCAGACAACCTGTTTCCAGAGGACAGCGTAAAGCACCAGGTTCTGTTGCCTCTCTTCTTCTTCTGAATTTGTCTTCGAAACTGTAAATTTCTCTTGGCCCAATTTACAGTTATTTTATGAGTATCTAAAAAAGTTCACTATTTTCCCCACCTAAATATTCTGCCTCTCCATTTCTAATTCTACAAATTCTATTTTGTTTGTTAGAGCTCACATATAATATATATGTCATTGTGCATAATCTAAACATCATGTACAAGTTGCAATATACATATATATGTGTATATATATATCCCCTTGATGTGGTGGTCAGAAGCAGATTCAAACAGATTAGAAGTTTTTAATAATAGTCGCTTCTTAATTGCATAGTGCTTTATTGTTTACTAAGCACTCCCACATAAACAATTTTAATTCTCAGAACAACCCTGTGTGTTAATCAGAATAGATATAAATATTGCCCTTTAAACAAATGAAAAATCAGAGTCTGATGGAAACTGGCACAGTGCTAGGTCAGAGTAGATACTTAATAAATAGTTGAGTAAAAGAATAAATGAGCAAATGGTTCATAGTCATAGGTTGGAAGAACAGAGCAATAATAGAAAGCTGGGACTCCTGATGGCTAATTCAGGGCTTTTTTCGTTATACTGCAGCTGTGTTGATTTTATTAAGCCTTATTTTTAAATAAAATCCTTTGGCTTCCAAGCACTGGCAGAATATAATCAAAGTGGTGAGATGGAATTCTTTACTTGTAGCTCGAATTTAGAGCTGGCTTTTGAGTGGAGAGTTGTGACGCCACAGGTAGCAGACATTTCTCTGGGTCAATATGTAATTAATGTCTCAGTAGATTGCTAATAGAGACTGAATTGTGGGGAGTGCTGTTTTGAAGGTGAAATGGCTGAAGAAATAGACGATTCTCAATTACTGAAATCGTTAAAATATGGAGGGTGGTTGTTTACACATTTAGGGTGGTCTTAGTTGTTCGGACGTGGGCATACTCCAGCCTGGATAATTGGTATATTTTCCTGAGCGTAGCCCTCCCTCCATTTATTTTCTATGAGGGCAATGTGCTTTCTGGCATCCTATTTTGGAGCACTTCTGCAACTTCGCTTCAAAAGATTAGATCTGCCAGATGCCACTCTTGAACTTTGTCTATTCTGGGGGCGGGTAAAGAAGTGCAGCTTCTCACATCCATCTTCTGACACAGGCTGGGAGCCGGCTCTGGCTTCCGCTCTCTGAGGAGGTGGGCAGTTTGAACACTCTTTCTGGACCAGGAAGGCAGTCACAGTGGTGGTGCTGAGGGGTTTGGTAAGGAGTCAGAGAGTGGCGAGCACATATTTTTATGCTCTTGGTTACCAAGGAGTGATTTCACATTGCCCAGTGACTGTCGGAACGTGACAGGCATTTGTCAAAGTCAATATCGTGCAATTGTAAAGGTTTTGCTCTGTGGGAAAAAGTTAAAGGGAGGATCCAGATTTTCAATATGTCTTAGGCGTGAGCCTTTTTTAGGGGGATGAGGGGTAACAGTTCATTTTTGTATGGGGGACATGTTATTATTGTCTTTCTCCTCTGCGGATGGCCAGGCATTCTTCCACATCCTGAGGAGAGGATACATGCCACTCTATCTTAGAGTTCCGTGCGGCTGCACCAAACCAGCGAGTGTACACCTGAGGACCCACTTCCAGCTAACTCATCTCAGTGGGGAGCATAAGATGCAATGCAACTTTAAATTTGGCATCTTAAAGTGGTACGATCAATACAGCATGCTGCTAACAAATATCCGCCGTAAAGTTTTTTTTCTGGTCAAAGGCGTCTATATCATGTAAGAAGCATTTGAGCAGCTGACAATACCCTTGTTTTTGAGAAACATATTGTTCTTGTTCACAGACACCTCTGTACCTGCCTGTATACCAAGGTGGGATTGTTTCCATCGAAAGAAAGATGAAAGTTGTATTCTTAAGTGTCAAAATAGAATGTCAGCTCTGCTTGTCTGGCATCAATTGAAAACTTCGACTCCCACAGGCTGCAGCACTCAGCACAGAGCCAGGCTGGCAGAGACAGCCTCCTGCTGAAGTAGGTTTGAAATAGTATTTGGAGATACAGTTCAGTTCAAGAGAAACACTAACTATTCAAGAAGGACTGCATAGTGTAAACTCTGCTGCTGGGGCCGAGTGACATCACTAGAATACGACATGTCTTAGCTAAAACCTTAGTTTTCTGGTAGAATGTATTTGTTGAGTGATTTTTTGTTATTTGAGTTTTTTAATTTGTTTGAGTTTATTTGATTTGTTGAGTATAATTAAACGTTATGTCCTTGGCTTTGATCAGAGGTAAAGTTAAACAGCTATTTAAAGAATATTTCTTAAGCGAAATTGCAGTGCACATGGCAGGTGCTTTCAATAAACAGTTGTTGAATGAATGAATGACTTGAAGGCATTGTGTGCTCTGCTTCTTAAGGTCTCCCACAGGAAGCATCATGTGGAAAACTCCTCCAAGAGTTTATTACCGGCAGAGTTTGTCTTTCCATATGGATTTGCTTACTTCTTTCGACTTCATTACTTCCTAAAAGCTTTCTGATCCATTGTAACTTTTAACTCAGCTGTTTTATGTATTTTAATATTATAAAAAATTCTCAAGACTGAATCTTGGAGCGCTTTAGAATACATTTAGTCTATTTCACTATCTGCTGCTTGAAATGCTTCAAGTCCTGTTGGGGAATGAAGCAGGCATATATGATATATGAAAAAAAAAAATGACAAAATAATTTCCCCCAAAGAGCTCTCAGTGGAAAGGCACCCCATTGAGACGTGTGAGGGAGGGTGCTTAGTTTGGTCTGAAGCTCAGGACTCAGCCATGGTGACACTCCCATATCCAACCCCCCAAATTTGGGCACTGCCAGAGCAACCCTGCAACCTGGCCATAACCCACTGTGCCCATCAGAAGCACCAATTCAACCACCACGGAGGAACACTCATGGGAAGAAGAGTTTCGTTGTGGTGATGATTTACAATCTTTGGCTTATTGTATGTGACTCAAACCTTAGGAAAATTTATTGATTTTAATTTGGTTCAGCAAACATTTGTTGAGTGCCTCAATTTAAGTTGGGCAATTCATAAGAACAGTGGATTTCTCTCCTGAGCTTTCCAAGTACACCCTGTTGTAGGGTGACATTTCAGGGTCTATTCATTTCCTTCTACCAAGGAAGCCATTTGTAAGACTTTACATTGTTATATTATTTACAGATTTTGATAATTTACCTTAGTTGGAGGAACAGCCTGGATAATTTACATGCTTTTCGATTAGCCTATTTGGGGTTTAGATATTATCATCTTCTCAGAAGTAACAGCTTTACAGCTTTCCACAGGTCAACTGTCCTTCAAGAAGGTGCAGACTTTCTTGGACTCTCTGCAGTTCAGCAACTTGCAGGGGATAATATTTCCTGTCAGTTTCTAACAAGGGCAATCTGCATTTCGAACAAGGCAAACACAAATTGTGCATGATACTGAGGCTGTGCAATAATGGCGCCTGACCCAGAGAGAAGTACATTTGTGCATTTGCTTAATGACGAGTTGACCAGAACTATTTATTCCTTTGTCCTGGGTCTTGATGGATTACTAGCTTGCAATGCAGGCAGAGATCTGTAGATATAGCCCTCATTCTAACAGGCACCAGCAGTACTATTGCTCACCCCTTACTGCTTTTTTAATTCAGCTACATGTAAAGAGGATGCTGCAAAGAAGCACATTATGATTTATGAGTTGTGGAGCCTACTGAACTGAGAGTCTTAAAACCATGCACAAGCTTGTTTTCTTTGAATTTTGAAAAGAAAAAAAGATATTTTCTCTCCTTATTTACGAAGTTAGATGCTTAAAAATTACAGCAAAATTATGATTTTAATGACTTTGTTTATATTTGGAGGAGGGAATTCAGCTACATAAGATGAGTTTCTGAAAGGAAATAATTGGCCTGTTCTGTTTTAAATAATTCCCTAAGATGTGGGCCTGCTGGGGTTCATTTTCTTGACCAAGAGAATGACTTTGCAGCAGATGATGGCTTCACTGCCGAGGAATGGGAGCCTCTGACCTGGAAGGTCTGCTTGTCTTTGTGCTGGTTCTGCTCCGTCAAGGCCTGTTTATATAATGTCATATTTTTCTGTAATTACTCAAAATTTGAATAATTTTAGTTTTCAAACATATAAAAAATGTTGGTATGCTTTGGACTTTTATACATTTGTATATGTACTTCCTTGGATTAAAAGACATTTTTAAAATTTCTCTTGTACATATCCTGATCTTGGAAGTCTGAGAGAAGGAGCTGTGGAGAGGAGGGAGGGGAAAATTAGCAATATGTGTGTATTGAGTTGTTTCACCGAGGAGCTCTCTTTTTGTAAGGACTGTATTTTATTTCTGCTTGAATGAATACCTCATACTGAAGATCTAAGTATATTTGTGATTTCATTATTATTGACCAACTATCCACCCCCCACACTTTTTTTCATACTATATAATAATACCTTTTATTATTTTTTTTGATGCAATTAACCCTTTTAGGAAGGCAGGGTGAGTTTTACCATTGAAGATGTTAATTGATTTTTCCCAGATCTCATGGCAAGTAAGTGATAGACCTTATTGTAGAACTTAGATCATTTGACTTGGGTCCTGCCACTCACTTAGGAAATATGTTGAACACGATATAAAAGATGGTGTGGCACAGAGCCACTTTGTATGCGCTATTTATTTAGTAGCTGCCAGGGGAGGCCATTAGATACCATGAGACAAATGGTACCCAAGGGTGATGGATGTGGGCTGCATCAGGTGAGAAGGTTGGGGAATACGCAGAGTGGTCCACTGCTGTGATTTCTAATGAATGCCCCATTAAAAAACCAAGCATAACCAAGAACCAGGCAGACTGGAATTTCACATCTCAATATAGTAATCAGAAAATCATGTTATATGTAATAACTTTTTAATCTGAGAAAGAAAAAAATCTCATTTGGTAGTTCTGAATATCACAATTCAGTGGAAATAAGTGCAGTTTAAATAACCCATAATAACCATACAGCATACTCATAACAATCAATGTATTTCACAATAATAGACAGTACAGAATAAACCAGCATTGTTTTCCTCCCCTCAAGAGCTTAGGATCGGAAGATTGCTGCTTAACACTGTGCCCTTTGTGGCCCCCAGGAGTGAAAGTACATTCAGGACAAAATAAACTTCTAGTGAAGATTTGCAAACTGTTTCTATGTTCCTTTATTCACCCATATTTAGGCATATTATACAAGACAAAATAAACCCAATATTGCCCCCTCCCCCAGCCCAGTCTTTGGGTATGGGTCCCTAAGCTCTCAGTGCAGGAACTAGTCTGTGTGATTGGACTTCTCTCGTGTCAGACAGCGTTGTCTGTCAACGGGAATGAAATGTGGCTTCTAGGGAGCAAATTGCATGATCAACCCAACTTCACATTCAAAGCACCTTTCACCCTCTCGATCTCCATTAAATTCTAGGACAGCATTTAAAACTTCAGTTCCTTTCACTTTCCTCAAGTTTAGCCAAGGAGAGTCTGGCTTAAAATATAAAATAGGATGTTTATTCCTAACCCAGTGCACGTGGACAGAAGCCTTATGTTCTGACTTGCTCGCTGGTAGAACACTACCACAATTCTAATAAAGCTTGGTAGATATTGCTTGCGTTCTTTCAGAAAATAAGCATCCTGACTTAGTGAGGACAAGTTACATAAGCATGGACACGTTTCCGAATTGTCAGTTCCTCTACCCATTGTTAAACTACGCATGCGGTTATGTGTATGTGTACATTTATGCACATTGATTAAGTTACTGCTGTGATAATTTATTTAAAACCTAAATACTATTTCACATATATAAAATATAACTGACAACGCTCTTTAGAATAATAAAAGTCTGTAAAGAGCATGGCTACTTCCTCTTTGGTGGCCTCAAATCTGAATGGGTCTCTAAAAAGTCACAAAGGCTTTAAAGATACATGAGGGAATAGGGCCACTAACTCAGCCTCTGCAGCCTTCTTTTCTCACACTTTCTAAGGTCTCCCTTAGCTGCTGTTAAATAATCCAACACCATCTTTGGTACCTTGTTCAGCGTGGCAAAGTGAAAGGAGCCACATGAGTCAGAAGACCTGAGTTCTGCCACAAATCCTACAGCCCGCCAGTCTGTATCTCCCACAAGAGTGGAAGCTCCTATGCTGGGCAAGGACTGGTCTCTCTTGTTCCTTATGGGATCATCAGCGTCCATCATTATCTAAATTGATGTGTTCCACAAGTATCTGAGTACCTTCTCTAGGCCAGGCTGGTTGTAGATGCTGGTGATAGCACAATGAAAGAAACAGACAAAATCCTTGCTTTTATGGTGTTTACACTCCAGTGGGAAGATGTATTTGCTAAGTGCTTTGAAGGATAATGGAGCAGAGTGAGTGAGGTGGGAGGCACAGTGCTCCAAAGGGTGGAAGGGAAAGCTTCTTTGCTGAATTGCCACTTGGGCAAAGCCAGGCATGAGCCATGTGGATATGTGAGGATGGAGAGTTCAGGGCAGAGTAAATAGCAAGAGACCCTGGGGTGCATGCTGTGTTCAGAGAATTGCAATAATAATAAACACAAACAAAAATGAGTAAGCCTGAGATCATAGAGGTGTTAGGATAAGGACTCAAGGTTATTAGCTTTGTCTGTGGAATAGCAGCTTTTAAGCTTGACCTCAGCCTCTGAGCAGGATATCGCACTGGCTTCCTGATTGTTAAAGAGCAGGGGCTTCAGATTGGCTTCTGGTGTGCTGATTAATGATCCTAGGGACCTGGGACCTGGAAGTCCACCCCTTCCCAGTGTTTATGACTTGCTTATTGTAGCAGAAATTTTCCCAGGCTGAGTCAGTGGTCATCCAAATGGGAGCTTTGGTTTGTTTTCTGCCCCAAGGGCATCATTTTGATCATAGAGGGTAGAAATGAGAGAGTGGATTTATGGGAGATGTAGTTTATTGTAAAGGAAAATAGGATGTCCTATAGAAAATGCAGCATATCTCAGCATTGTAGAGCTTTTTAGCTTCCCGATTGTCTCGTCCATGGCTGAGCCTCTTTAAACGACAGCGTGTTTTATATCCTGCTCTACCCAAGTCACATTCCAGCTGCTAGCTGTGCTTTCTGAAATAAGCCTTCTTTCTTCTCCTTCTTTTTTTTTAAAAACTAAATTTGAATGGACTGTGGATCCAGAGGGAGGGAAAGAGATTTAAAGAACTTTTAAATATATGAAAAGCACCTGGGACAGAATTTTCTAAAAAAATACGCTTTTTTTCCCTCACCCAGTTGCTGGTGGGAATATAGTCATTCTGGAAAGCAATCTGGTAGCACTTGGTGAATTGTCAGCATATACTCCATGACAACCCACCCAGGCCTAGGTATACTCTCTAGAAAATTCTAACAAAGGCGAAGGAATATGTTTGAGGATTATCTTTCTCTCCATCTATTTTGGTGATGTTGGGAGTGGTACTTGAGAGTTAGAGGCAACAGTGATACCCATAGCTAAGGAACTGAGGAAGTGAGTTGCGGAAGATGCATGCTTGACAAGGGCGCTTCGAGGCAGCGAACTAGGTATAAAGAGAGCAACATGGATAGATATTAAGAATCCGGTATGAGTTAAGAAAAAAGAAACAATAAAAAAAAATGTGGTGCATAGTCTAATACTACTTCTGTAAATTAAACCCATTCATATGAACTTGCTATTTCTGTAAAGATATGGGCATGTTTAAGGACGTAGAGCAGTTTAGGAAAGGGGGGCTATGAGGCAAGGGAGGATTCGGAATAAATTGGAAATTGAACTAAAACAAGAATGATAGCGTGCTGTGAACTGAGGCAGATGATTAACTCACCTCTTTGTGCCTGAGGTTCAAAAGACAAAGGAAAGTCATGCTCTACTATTTAGAAATTAATCTTTTCTGATTCTCTCACATTGTGATTCCAGGGATATAGTCCTATGGGAGAAAGAGTATCTGGAAGTAATTCTAAACAATTCATGAGCGTGCAATGCACTTTAAGGATAACTTATGTAAAAGGAATCGTTTTCTAAATAAGCATTAGCAATCAGGCTTCTAGTCAGTGTGGCATTTCAAGTATTCTTTGATGGAGCGCAAGGTTGGTAAGGCTGCCTAGGGGAGATGGATGGGCAATGAAATTAGAGGGCTGTTGATGTTTCCTTTTTATTTCTATATCTCCACAATGCCTCCTTTGTGAGACTTCTCTTCCAGTGCAGTTCCATGTCTGCACCTTTCTCTAACTGGTCTCCTTCTAGGCACCTTTCCTGAAGCAATGGGGCTGCCCAGGGCGGGGAGGGGAGGGGAGCGATGCTATGCGCTTACTTTGTGGCAATAATGCTTTTCTCTCTGAGATTGGTTTTTCTTTCTTTTTTCATATCATTTTCCCTGTTCTTAACTTCCTCCTTATGAACTCTGCTTCCTTTTCTGACTCTGATAACTCTTTATCCAACTCAGGACTTTTTATGGGCAGTACTTCAGTGAATTGCTACACCATCTATTACCTCGCTCCGTCGCACTCTCCCTGCACCCTGGCTATATAGATGCACTTGGATTTTAGCATTTTGAAAGTGGAAAGGGTGAACTTATGCTGCCAGCTTTAAGTTGTGAAAGATGCTACGGTAGAAGGATCACCATTTCACTAACTTTTCTCTGTCTGACTCTGTACCTTTTTTATTTAGGTGACATAATCTAAAAACCATGACTTTTGAGATGTGCTTTGGCGGCTTAATTTTAAGGCCTTCATTGAAGATCTCCTTTCCTTGCTTATGCAGTAAGGCAGTGATTCCTGTTGCTGTACACCAACTCCACTTAGTTATTGGTTCCTCAAAGGATAATTACTATTTATCTAATTATGCGGTAAGTGCTATGTGGTGGCAGGTAATTAACAATGTACTCCACAATTACAAGGGAACTGTGGTATTTGGGGGAGTTTGTTTGGCCAGAATACATTTTAATGGTAATTCATTTTATACCGAAAGAGAATAGCATCAAGTTATTTGTAGGAAAATGGCAAATGTCATTTAGTTTCACATTATAACCTATTATAGTTTAGCACTGAAGAAGCAAAGTGTATTCTCCCGTGAAAATGAATTTCACACACTTTCCTGATTCCTGGAGAACCAGGCTCTTGGTTTCTCTGATTGGGAGGCAGTTGCAAGTGTTCATTTAGGAAATATTGATTATTTCCATGTGTCCCTGGTTTGGAAAGCAATGCAAATGTAGGCAAGAACAGGCCAGAATCAGCAAGCATAGCTGCCCTTCCCTTGGGACTTGAGTTCTGTGGGTTTTGTAAAGTATGGTACATGGACTAATGGCCTCACAGTCGCTGGGGGGAACTGAGCCTCAGAGGGGGTTCTTGGGTCCCACGTCCCACCCCCCACCCCTGAGGTTCTAATTCAGTAGATTTAGGTTGAGGCCCTGAAATCTGCATTTTATCAAGATAGACTCAAATGCCCCCCAGGTGAATCCAAGGCATCTTCAACTTTGAGAGCCACTAAGCACTGCGAGGACACCTGGGTCTACTGCGTGTGAGTGCCGGTGACCTATGGGCTGTTTCTTCTTCGTTCCTCTGGTACTTCTGTCTGACATACGTGTATCCCAATCCTCCTTTCTTTCTCCTGTAGGCACCTTTCTCCTTTCTTTTCAATTTCAAAATACGTTTTCAATTTGGAAATTATTAAGTCCCCGTTAGAGAATTTGTCACAACATACTGTGACATTAATAGGTATCTATCTTGGAATGTAGGGTGTGATTTATATGTTAAATGCAGATAAGCGTATTGAATTCACCAAATTCGTTTTAGAAGATGTTTATAGAGGATGCCAACCTTTTGGAGATCTTCAATAAATTCTATTTTCAAAATAAGTGTTAATGTTTTCCAAATAAGCGTTAATTTAATTGGGAAATTACTCAGGTGGGTGAAGTATTTTATATACTGAAGGGGCAGAAAAATGATCCCTTCCTCCCCTCTAGGTTCTTTGGCTGGTCTAATAATTAAATTGATATAAGACAGATTTACAGGAGAAGAACAAATTTCACACGTACAGGAGCCCCATAAAAATATAAGAGCCAAAGGGCAGCCAGGTGATTGAGGCTCATAGACCATCCTGAGCTAAGGAAAGGGTAGGGGCCTTGGGGACAATGAGGAGAAAGGCCATTCACAGGACGTGAGGAGATGTTTGGAAAGCAAAAGTTGCCTGGTTATGCAGATAAATTTCTTAGGCTAAAAGATATCTCTGGTGATTGCTCTCTTTCTGGTACAGGCACCCTTTCTGACGTAAATATAGGCAGTTGAGGGGGGAGGTAAAGAACTTTTCTTGAATCTGCTGACTTTTGATTGCCTTTAGCTCAAAATATCCTCAAGCCAAAGTGGCATATCTTGGGGTAACAAATTCTGCTCCCCTTCAATATGTTATCCCTCTTAATCCAACAATCTCCTGTTGAAAGAAGATTATTGTACTCATTTTCACATGGGAAAACGTGGCACAGAGAAGCTAAGTAACTTGCCCAAAGTCACATGGCTCAATAAATTTTCATTGCTAAACAAAATCTGGGTCATGCTGCTATGAAGGAGGAAGAAGAATTTTCCCTCTACCCTTCTAGGTTCTTGGCTGAGACCCCTCTCTGTAATAAAAGACAAATTAACAGGAGAAAAACAAATAGAAGTTTAATAACATGTATACCTACTGTAGACATGGGAGAAACCCAGAAAACTGAGTAACCTAGAAATGGCCCATCCACCACCTTAAATGCATCTGCAGCTGGAGACAGAAGATATTGGAGGGTGGGGCCCGTTACGGGAGGTTTTCAGGCAAAGCCCAGTAATCAAAGCTATGATTACTATGCAGGTTTCAGTCCCTGCCTTCTCACTGATAAGAGTTTCTAGAGATTCAGTCATCCTCCTCTTCCTGGTACAGAAAGGAGACACCCTTACAAATGGAGATTTGCCTTACAAATGCAAATGTTTCTTACAAAAGTGTGACTTCTACTCAGTTTTTAGACTTTTTCTATGTCTGCTGTTTCTTAAAAATAATCAGCCTAAAATAATCCTTATGCTAAAGAGACATAGTTTGGGGGCAAATTCTGCTCCCCTTCACTGCTTCTGAGCACCTTCATCATGGACAACATTGCAGGGATGTTTTGATGATTCTTATAAAAGGAATTCTTAGCTGAAAAGAAGCCAATCCATGATCTACTGAAATCTGTGTTATGATTTCCTTCTTTGCATCTTTCTCCCATCCCTCCCAATCAAATGATGCTGAGAACTGACCAGAAGAATGAGGACACTGCTACGTTTGCATTATAAGAGTCTGGCTAGAAGAAAGACTGATGTTCACAAAAGTGGCTGTTTTGCATTGATTTATCTTACAGTGAGAGAGACAAAAGGAAAGAAGGGCCACACACTCTAGGAAAAGACAAAGACCTGTGGAATTAAATGAATGCAACCTAGAGGAAGCTAGGCTTTTAAAAAGAGTGACAATTTTGCTTCACTGGTCTACCAATTCTAAGACATACAAATACAATTTTATCCTTTTTAGAGGCCAGGTACAGGATTACTGAATGAGTTTCACAAAAGAAGAGGTTACCGTCAGACAGCGCTTGCTGACAGCAGCACATCCATTGTCTGGGCTTAGCACTGGAAGCCATGACATTCAGCGCCCAGCTGGTGAACAAAGCTGAATAGGAAAATCAAACAATAAGGCATTTTTGTTTCATAATTTGCTAGAGCTATTTATAATATTTATAGTGTGGAGGCAAAAAGCGTAGACCATCTTTCAGGGAAGGAGGTAATATTAAAAATGCTTATTTAATATTAGCAACTTGGAACCACTTTAAAATTTGGAGACAAAATATTTCATTTATCCAAAGATCTTGCTAAGAAGACAGTTGAAATGCTGATTACATCAACCATTTAATAGGATTTAGGCAGAAAACTTTACTTGAGTCTTTCATTTGGGATTAAAGTATATGCAGGTTATAATAAAAATTCATATGAAAAGTTGCAAAATGTTTTGTGTTTAGAAAGAATGATTTTTAAGCTATCTCATTTTCTTTATAATGTTTGGGTCATAATAAACATTGCTGAGCACATTTGAAGTAAAAGCTGATTCAGATGATTCATGTGTGTTTCTTTTTACTTGCTAGGAGTGATGCCAGATCTCTTAATCTCAAGCTTGTGTGCTCATGTGCAATAAGCCAATCCCTGAGACATGGTGCTTGGGGATGGAGGGAGGTTTACTGGAATTGGCCAAAATGAGAAGGTGGGAGGATAGGTTCTCTCAGATCTGCCTTAACAAAAGAAGAAAGCAGAGGGTCTTTATAGAGCTGAGGGGCTTGGAAGGAAGAGTTTGGGAGAAACAAAGGGGAAATCCGTGTTTCTTTCATTTCAGATAAGCCCTTGGGCAATCAGACTTCTGGGCTCAACAGCAGCTGGGGGCTGGTTATCTAGTGATCGAAACTTCCTTAAAGACATTCTTTTTCAGGGCCAGCTGGTGGTGCAGCGGTTAAGTGATCCCGGGTGCGGACATGGCACTGCTTGGCAAGCCATGCTGTGGTAGGCATCCCACATATAAAGGAGAGGAAGATGGGCATGGATGTTAGCTCAGAGCCAGTCTTCCTCAGCAAAAAGAGGATGATTGGCAGTAGTTAGCTAATCATCCTCAAAAAAAAAAAAAAGGCATTCTTTTTCTTCTGCAAAACAAGCTCATGAATCCTTGTGACCCTTGAGTCACCTCTCAGGTTAAACAAGAAAACAGCAAATTAACAAGATTAACTTCTTTTTCTCTGTGTCTTTTTTGGCAACAAGGTCAAAGGGTAATCATGCCCTTATTGAATATTTACAGTAACCCTCAGGTACCTGGCTTCAGAAGGGTCCACTTTAAAATCGTTATGATTTTTATTTTCAGAGTTGTGTATGTTAAAAGATAAACTGAAGCATGTGAAGAATTTAATTGGGCAAAAATAGATTCAAATCTGGCAGCACCAGACTGGAAGTAGTTAGGAACATTCTACATACAGGAGCCAGGGAGAAAGACTTATATAGAGAAGGTGTGGAAACAAAGAAAGGAAATCATTTAATTGGCTGCAGCTTAATGCCCAGCTGGCTGTGTTGGTTGTCCTTAGGTTTCGATTTCATAACCTTGAGGCATTTATAGGCTTAGATTTTGGTTTGTTTACATAGGTCATCATTGCATAGAGCCATCTCAGTCTAATGGCTTCGTTGTTTAATTATTAATATCGACTGAGATTGTTGGGAAAAGCGTATTGCCTTTTGATTGGGTAACTAGTGTGTCCAATAGTGGCTCAGTGAAGAAGGTAAAAAGGCAAATCATGTTATCTCTGACTTTTTCATCTATAAAGATTCTTCCAAGCCAATGAAGAAGGAAAAGTGATTTTTTAAAAGTTTGCTTCTTCATTCCCTTTTTATGTTTTAGGTGAAACTTTGTAGGGGACTGGAATTGGCCAGCCCAAGATATGTCTCTTTGGCATGAGGATTATTTTGGGCTGGTTACTTTTAAAAACCGCAGACGTGAGAGAAACTCTGAAAAGTAGAAGTTATGGTTTGTAAGAGATATTTATATTTGTAAGGGAAATCTCCTTCTGTAAACGTGTCTCCCTCTCTGTACCAGGAAGAAGGTAGATGACCTTATCTCTAAAAACTCTTATTCTTAGTTGCTAGCAGGGACTTAAATCTGCATAATAACCTTCCTCTTGTTTACTGTACTTTTCTGGGAATCTCCCATAACTAACTCCCCCTACCCTCAACGTCTTCCTTTGTAGCTGAAGATGCTATTTAAGATGAGAACCTCTGCCATTTTGGTGAGTTGCTCAGTTTTCCTGGGTCTCTCCCGTATATACATGTTATAAAGCTTTGTTTAATTTTCTCCTGTTATTCTGTTTCATGTCAATTTAATTCATAGCCTGGCCAGAAGGACCTATAGTGGGTAGAGGAAATATCTTCCTCCCAATAGCTTCTAATATCTAGAGTTGCACCTACCCTCTACATTAGAAACTTGTGTAGATAATTTACAAATCTATTGGTTCATATGGCTTCGGCCCAGGGATTTGCATTTATAACAATTACTAAATCCTCCCAAAATGATTGGCTGTATAGATGTTTGCACATCATGTAACCACAGGACCGGGAATAGAATTTGCCACCCCAAAATATGCCTCTTTGGCATGAGGGCTACTTTGAGCTGATGATTATTAAAAAACAACAGACACAGGAAAAACTCTGAAAACCTAGCAGAAGTTACCCTTTTGTAAGGGAAATTTACATTTATAACAGAAATCTCCATTTGTAAGGGTGTGTCTCTCCCTGTGCCAGGAAGGGAAGGATGACTAAATCCATAGAAACTCTTATTAATGGCGAAGGCAATGACTTAAATCTGCATTACAATCCTTACCCTTGTTTACTGTGCTTTTCCTGGTAACCTCCCTCCCATAACTGACCCCATCTTAACTATGTTAAAGCTATTTTTCAGGGGGAGCGAGCCAGCCAGGAGCATGCACAGAAGAGAAAATTTTGATCAGCCAATCGAAACTCATCCTGCCAGTGCTTCCACATGCAGCCAGCCCTCCCTCAACCCTTAAACCTTACCCCATACCTTGGATGGAGGAGACAGATTTGAGAGCGTGTCCTTCTGTCTCCTTGCCAATCGATTTCACAATAAACGGTTTCTCCTTTTAAAGATGGGGTGCCAGGGTGTCAGCTTCTGTGCACATCCAGTGGTGGGTCCTTGCTCAGTAACAATAACTTTGTTTCAAGCATATATGCACAGCCAGTTGGTAATGCATACCTAGCTGTTCCTTAAATGAACTGATGATAACTGAAGCTTTTTACCTGGCAGTCAATTTGCAAAAGTGAAATAGAAAAAGATCCTTCCTCCATTTACGTAATATGCAGGGTTTTTTCACCAAAGGAAACTGCATTGATTAATAATTCAAATGCTAGTAACCCTTCTGGTCTATAATCACGTGCACTATAGAGACTGGATTACTTTCTGCTGTGCGCATTGTGCAAAGATCAGCTGGTCCTGGGTGGCATTGTTGCTGTAACAGTGTGAATTGCACTTTTAATTTGTCTTCCCATCTGACAGCACATCTAATTATACTTTATAAAATCTGTTTTAAATGATACTTAAACCTTCCTTTGAAAGATATTTACATAAAAGCAAAGATTAAATAAACACTTAAAATTATATCATCAAATCATCTTAATTCAACCTCCCCTCCTGTTGCATTTCAAGTGTAATATACATTTTGTTCTTACTGAGCTAGTTTTCAATAGAAGCGAAGAGTGGCCAGTAACTACTGATGAGAACGAGAGTGAGAGATGAGAGGCGACCTTCTTTTGCTTTGAAATTATTCAATCACTTAGTTTACATATCTGAGTATTTGGAAACCATTTTCTACCTTTCTTTTAAATTTTCTTTTCTAATTCTGTTTTTTCTTTTTAATTTTCTTAGACTTACACATTTGGCAAGAGTAGTGAATAGGACAGAAGCATGTCTTGTTAATTATCCAGAGATGGAAAGATTCAGTCACACATCTTTAAATGACAATAGGTTACATTGCTTTTTTTCCCTTTGTCTTGCTTAGTCTTTTTCTGTCTCTGGCCTAATTTTCAATATTGTTAACATAATAGCTGGTCTACTTACTAGAGCATCAGTATCTTTACATAGCATAATATGCATTCTTGTTCTTTTCTTCCTTTTTTTTTGTTTTGATAAGAATTTTTTATTGTATCAATGAAGTTCTTTTTCCAGACATCTAATTTTTTAAATTTATTTATTTTATTTTTTTTAGGAAGTTTACTGAGCTAACTGCTGCCAATCCTCCTCTTTTTGCTGAGGAAGACTGGCCCTGAGCTAACATTTGTGCCCATCTTCCTCTATTTTACGTGTGGGACACCTACCACAGCATGGCTTTCCAAGTGGTGCCATGTCCGCACCTGGGATCCCAACCGGTGAACTCCGGGCCGTCAAAGCAGAATGTGCAAACTTAGATGCTGTGCGACCAGGCCGGCCCCTCTAGAAACCTAATGATTTTGATTAGTATTACAAACCATCCTCTAGTTTAAAGCATTGGTTCTCAAACTTGGCTGTACATTTGCGGCTTTAAGAATGCAGTGGGGGGCCTGCCTGCTGGCCCAGCAGTTAAGTACACATTCTCCGCTTCAGCGGCCTGGGTTCTTGGGTTTGGATCCTGGGTGCAGACATGGCACCGCTTAGCCTGCCATGCTGTGGTAGGCGTTCCACATATAAACTAGAGGAATATGGGCATGGATGTTAGCTCAGGGCCAGTCTTCCTCAGCGAAAAGAGGAGGATTGGCAGCTGATGTTAGCTCAGGGCTAATCTTCCTCAAAAAAAAAAAAAAAAAAGAATGCAGGGGAACAGAATTTCCCATACCAAAATGTGTCTCTTTAGCTAGAGGATTATTTTGGGCTGATTATTTTTAAGAACAAAAGAGACTCAGGAAGAAACTTTGCCCTTTCCCCTAACTGCTTAAAATAATTTAAGATAGAACGCCTGTCTGAGGAAGGAGCTATCACCATAGGAACTGTGATAGTAGGAACTATGTGTGGTAGACAGGAGGGACCTAGCAAGGCCTCTGATCAAAGTTCTCTCTGTGTCGCGTTGTCTCTAGATGGCCTAACAAATATTTTTCTACCAAACGTTAACTTTTTTCATCTTCCTATAAATTGCCTCCTTTCCCTTATTCCACCAGCCATAAGAACCAAGAGGGCAAGGGGGTAGTTTTCCCCTCCCCAATAAAAAACAACTGAAGGCTGGTTGCCACCCCCAAAAGATTAGAATTTAATTAGTTTGGGATGCAGCTGGGCTCTAGGGATTTTTAGAGCTCCCCACACGAGTCTGAGGTACAGCAAAGTCTGAGAAGCGCTACTCTCAAGGGCTAATCAGGTTTCCTTTAAGGAGTTCTATATTAATACGCTAGTTTCCAATTTGTCTGCATGTTGCAATCATTGGGGAGCTTCAAAAAATAATGGTGCCTGAGCCCAGCCCCCAGGCTGTGATTTAACTGCTCTGAAGGGCACACTGGGATTGGGAATTTGTGAAAGTCTCCATGTGATTTCTGACACGAAGATGAGTTTGGGAACCACCGTGTTAACCTGTAATTTAAAAAAATCTTCAGGGTATTTTCTAAGGAAATCAGAACTTACATATGTCTGCAACGTGTAGTCATCCATGGAGGATACGTACTTGATAAAAATGAGATATGAAATGTCCTTTCCTCTCGACTGTTAATGTTATAGAAGTGAGAGGGTTAGAGACGCTTGGACTCCTAACGTTTTGGTAGTGCACTTGTAATTTGCACTTATATGTATTCTCCTGGGCAGAAGAAATAACCCAAATGAGCTTTACTGACAGTGTCTATAATCTGTCTTTGACAGATGTATAAAAACATGCATTTATTTTAATGGGTGTTATATGTTTGGAAGGGAAAAATGAACTATTCTTTTATACGATTCATGTGAATATTTTTATCTGGGTTGGCAGGATAGTGAGTGTTCTATTTTCTGGTCCTAGTATTTGAGTGGGGTATTGAGGTAGGTGGGAAAATCGTTTCTAAAGTATGTGCACTTGATTCGGGCCGCTAGATTTTTCTGTAAAATAGATCCTCTACTTCCCAATCATGGATTTGAGCTATCTGCAATCCAGTTGACCCCAGTTTAATGGTTCCCTTCCACTCTCCCTCCGCTATTCCTTGGATGCGTCTTTCTTTTGGCAGCTCATCCCCTGCTGCCCAGCTGCTCCTCCAGATGGGTCACTGCTGCCAATAATCTCTATTTCCAATGTGGAGTTTGTTCGTAGATACAAGTCGTTTGATCTTTTTAAAAAGTCATTTTACTTTTTGTTCTCCTTCCATTACAGATTCTTCATTCTGTCCAGTTTTTTACTGCTCAGTCCTTTTCCCATTTCTAGTCTCCTTCAGTTCTCCAGAGCTGGTACCCTTATACCATGCCCAGCAGTCAGGATTTGGCCAAGAAAACAGAATCTACCCTGAATTCTAAGTGGGAAGGTTTAACACAGGGATTTAGGATTCATACAACTTTGGAAGGCATGGGACGATGAAGTTATCACCACTTGGGTGTATCTCCCAACTAAACTAATTTGAGGTCCTCCCTTCTCAACTTTTCCTTCTCTGTGGGCTTTGCTGGTGTCTTAGCCCAGCTGCTTGATCTTTTATTGAATATAACTTCTATTCCTGTATTAATTTCTCTCACTGTGAGAACAATAACAAGTCTTTGGGTAGATTCAGGAGTATTGTCTCATTTACCACTTTCTCCCTGTCTGACTCTTACTCATCATTCAAGACCTGGATATAGCTTTCCATTTTGTTTTCAGGATGTCTTCCCCGATCCCCATTTCTCATGTGATATTTGGACGAGTTCTCTCTATCCACAGTCTTGGTGTCTTTAATTTCCACTCAGTCCTTATTTTGCTCTGCTTCACACACCCTCCCAGTTTCTTTTCATTTCTTCTTTTAAGTTCAGTAATGATATATTTTATTATATCCAGTGAGTTTTTTCAGTCTTCATTCATCTAGAGCTGATCAGTCACTAGACATCGTGGGCCACCCTCTCCTTTTTGAAATTCCTACAGTAAAATGTAGATGTGCCAGAAGAAGTATTATTTAGCCTGCTAGTTTTTTATTTGTTTGTTTGTTTTAACTATATAGAATGAATCCCTGAGGACTGTCTTTTTAATTTCTTAAAATGCTTTTTGAATTTTTTCTTCTCCTTTCCCATTGTGACCCTTCTAGTGTGGGTGTCCATGATGATTTTTGCAGGAGCTTGCTAACTGGTGACTTGTTTCTGTAGCCACTTCTCAATGACTCCCTCCTACTGGTTAGTGGTAGGGACTTAACGCTTGTTTGTTAACTAATTAATTATCTAAATAGACTGCTTCTGGTATGTCATTTTCTTGCAGAAGACCTTAGTTTTTGTTATCGCCAAACTCCTGGACTGTTGTAAAGTCTTCAGTCTCTGGGCTCGATCTGCCATTTAACTCAACACTATAACTTCTGAAGAAAAGAAAATCCTTTTGGCTAAATTGGTTTATTTCCTATATTCCATATGTGTTATTCCTCTTTTGTTTATTTAAATCTTGCCTAACCTTTACAGCCATTTTCATTCGTATCACATTTCACAAATTATAGCTTCTGAAATTGTGTTTCTTTTTTTTGTGGCCATTATTTCTTTCGAGTCCAATATTTGGGGAAGAAAAAAAATTCAGGTATAAATTTTATTAAGAAAATTTGATCTGTCCATCAACTTTTAGTTGCTAGCAAGTTTTATCATGTGCAATTTTAGCCATTGTCAGTTCTATTCTGATTTGATGATATCTACCAGTAATTTCCATTATCAGTTGGATAGTTGATTAATTTTTAATTTCTTATTTATTCCTTTTTATTCTTAGTAGCAAGAATAAAAAACAAGGATATTCCATACAATATTCTTTTTTAAAGGACAAAAACACAGGCATTCGCTGTACAACTGGGTTAAAATGGCAGAGTAAAAACATTCACTGGGTTGAAATGGTGGAGCCCAGACTTCTGGTTTGAGTCTGTGCTTCTTAGCATGGCTGTCAGGGTCTTTCACAGTGTGACTGTATGTCCCTTCCCATCCTATATATGACCATACACCTTTATTTACCCTTTGCTTTAGACATACTGGATTTCTTGACATTCTCTGAACATATTGCCACCTAATCTTTTCATGCATCTGTGCTTTTGTTCTCACAATTCTGTCTGTGTGGAATATCCCTTTGTCTCCATCTTTGTGTTGTGAATTTGTACTCTTCAACAAGGCCAGGTTCAAATGTATGTTCTCTGATCCTTCAAGCTTAGTGATTATCTCCTTCTATTGTGTTGTTATATCATTATTTTTGTACCCTTTAAAAAGTCTTTACCGTGTTATGTTACAATGTTTACTCCATTAGACTCTGAGTTCATTGGAGATCGGGCATATGTCTTCATCTATCTTTCACTCTGTACCTTGTAGGTCTTCCGGGAGAGAGGCTCTCAGATGCTGCCTCTCATGCAATGCCGCCTTACACAATGCACAAGATAAGACTTGAGCAAGCAGAGCAGGTCCTGTATTTAAAAAATAATCTAATAGCCTTGAGCTGGGTTAGGATTCTCCTTTTTAGTCGTTGAATATGTCTCCAGACAGCCTGTGTGAAATCGTCGCTTTCACATCCTCTGTTTAGTCTCTCTCACGAAGAATAGACTCCAAAGTTAGGGGGGAAAAAGTTTCAAGTAGATTTTTAAAAAGGATCATTTTTTAACCTTAAAATTGGTTAGTATATGAAAAACTTTTTTCCTTAATAGTAATAAATGTGTATTTTTCAGTCATAAAGCATTTATTCATTACTTTTGATAGTGTTATTATACTGGAAACCAGTGTCGTAAAGATGTTTCTTGACTTGAAGAGCATCTAATTTATTTAGAAGGAAAAGGGAAAAAGAAATAACACCTACTAAGTATTTCCTGTATGGTAGTCGCTTTTATTTGTATTTCATGTATATAATTCTTGTTAATACTCATGATCACATTGTTTCATTAAGAAATGTGCCTCCAAGTGGCTAAGGAAGTCACTCAGGATAACCTGGCTTGTGAGGGGCAGAGAGAGTTTGAAATTGGTCAGTTACTGTGTCCCTAAAGCCAACACTTTGGTTCTCCATTTTACTAGAGATCTCTAGTAAATGTGAGCATTCACAGAGATAGGAATTCTGGGGCAAATTCCTTAACTTTAACTTCTTTTCTCTATCAGTTTCCTAAAATAGTTAATTTAAATAATTATCTTCATAGCAACTGAACTGCATAGCATTGGTTCAGTAATTGACTAAGATAATATGTGAAAAATGATTAGCACAGTGACTGGAATAGAGTAAGCTCTCAAAAACTGAAGCCATTGTGATTGTTATCATGATTTACTCATTGTACCTCTGAAAAAACAAACAAGCAAACTAGACTTGTATATATCTAAATAAACACAGAAAGCTCAAAATGCTGAATGCGGAGCTTGAAGCAATGACTCTGAGGCTGAGGCTCGTGCTGTGTGCCTCATATTTTTGTATAGTGGTTTAAAATAAGTGAGCAGTTTTAATGTGCGTTATTAAGGCGTGTAAAATGTAAGGGGGTGAAGCACAAGGTTATTATAGTATAATATGTGTGTAAAGTACTAAGGGAGCTCAAAGAAACTGGTGTTTGGCTTAGAGAATGGAGTGAGTTTGGGAAAATTAAGAATACTGACAGAGTGGTGATGGAAGCGCTGGTAGAGGGGTTGCAGCAGATTTACTGTGTAGGTAAAATAGGATATGAAAGGCCCAGAAATTGGATTAAACAAGTTGTATGTGGAAAAAGAAAATGAGGTCAGTCCGGCAGGAATAAAGTTTTTTAAATTTCAATTTCTAAATATCTAGCCATCTCTACCGCCACCTAGAAGAGTAGCTAATGTGGGAAGGAGATAGGGAATGTGAACCAACAAGGAGATCCCATTAAACAATGGTCACTACTGTGACATTACCGGGCCAGGGCTGAGATTGCAGAAATGCGGGACTGCAGACCTGTTTATGGGGCTCATTGCTTGTGTGTTGTCTTCTTAATTGGAGAATGGCTGACAATGATGATTAGATCTTCATCTTTTGTTCCCACTCATGTAAGACTCTGCAGAAGCAGGAACTCCGTAATCCTGACTGTAACATCAGTTTGCTTTCTTCTGATATGTTTTCACTCCTCCTGCCACTATGGTTGATTGCTTTTCACGTCCTGAACTGAAATATTTGGTATTCCAGTGGAGGACATCCCTGTGAACGTTATTTTGAATGGTTCAAGGAGTTGGTTCAAACTTTACTTCAATTTCCAGCACCTTGCCTTATTATAGATTGAAAAAACAGTGTCAGCCTGCCAGTGCTTTTTGATATAATGCATGTGGTGTTCTGGACATTTTCATTCAAACCGATAGAAAGAACAATGGGGGCGTAGTGTGTTCTTTAGACTCAAATCATTTCAGTAGCTGCATAATGGATGGCTATTAGATTCTCTGTAACTTGTCCTTTGCATTTAAATTATTGCATTTGAGGACTTTGAACTTCCTCTGGTGTAGGACTTCTGTGGAGCATGGATTGTTATTCCCAGTCTGTTTGTCACTTCTTGGGAGAATGTCAAGTCCTTGGGTTCTTCTTTGTAACCCCACTGGGTCTAGCACAGTGTTCGTATTTAGTAGATGATTAATTAATGTCTCTTGATTGAATTAACTATTGCCCAATTACAGAAAAGTACATATGCTGCCTTGAATACTTGAAACAATAAAATATAAACATAGAAAAAGATACACTCAAGAGTCACCTCCTCACTGAATCTCGACCCTCAAGAAAAGATCAAGATCCCTTGTGATGTAGTCCCTCGGTGCTTCTCATTTTTAATTTGGAGAATTTAAAATTTGTTTGCATTAATATATGCATTTTGCCCCCAGGTCAACTTGGGTGTTCTTCTTCTACACATCTACTGCTCATTTGTACACTTACTTAATACACTAGAGTATACACAGAGAAACTGTGGCATGGACTGGCAAAACATAAGGAATTTCATATATATTCTTGAAATCTCCCACTCTAGTGTTGTAAATGTGTCCAGATAGTTTAAAACACCTCACAGGACAAAGTAGAAAGATAGAAGTTGTGTTAGCATAGCTGCAAGTGGGAACAAAATGGGCTCTACCCCCTTCACCCTGGAGACGGGATTCCCCCGTGTCATGTGCTTCTGCTTCCCGTGGATGCTCCCGAGCTGAGTTCTTTTCCAGTTTAATTCCATAAATATTTATTGAACATTTACTATGTACTCAGCCATGGACTTAATGATGTGGATGATTTAAAAGATAATTAATATCAACTCACACCCATTAGAGTAAAAGAAAAAAACCAGAAAATGACAAGTGTTGGCGAGGATGAGAAATTGGAACCCTCATGCACGGTTGGTGGCACTGTAAAATGGTGAAGCTGCTATGGAAAACGGTATGACGGTTTCTTAAAAAGTTGAAAATAGAATTACCATGTGATCCAGCAATTACACTTCTTGGGATATATCCAAAATAATTGAAAGCAGGGTCTGGAGATTTTGTACACCCCTGTTTATAGCAGCATTATTCATAATAGCCAGAAGATGGAAACAACCCAAGTATCCATCCGTAGATGAATAGATAAACAAAATGTGGTATACGTCTATAACGGAGTATGATTCAGCTTAAAGAAGGAAGGGAATTTTGACATGAGCTATAGCATGGTGCACCTGGAGCACATTATGGTAAATAAAATAAGGCAGTCGCAAAAGACGAATACTATGATTCCACTTAAATGAGGTACCTACAATTTTCAAATTCATGGAGACAGGAAGTAGAATGGTTGTTGTCAGAGGCTGGGGGCAGGGGAATGGGGAGCTGTTGTTTCACAGGGACAGAGTTTCAGTTTTGCGAGATGGAAAGAGTTCTGGAGACGGATGGCGGTGATGGGTGCACAGCAATGTGAATGTACTCAACACTGCTGAACTGTGCGCTTAAAAATGACTAAGATAGTAAAATGTACATTTTGTGTATCACACCACACACACAAACGTAAATGATTAAAACTGTTGAGGATGGAGGAATTCCCCCCTTCTACCTTTCTTGTGTACTTACAGCTGGACTAATAATAAAATTGAAATGAGACGGGATTAACAGGAGGAAAACCCAGTTTAATACGTACATATTGGAGATCATAAAGAAATGATGCTGGGAGAATGAACAAAGCAGGCAGTATATATATCTTTTACACAAAGAAACAATACATTTGTGAAGAATTGACAGGACAAGGAAACTTAGGTTTGAGGTATGAAATTAGTGAGGAATTTCAGCAGAGTTTAGGACTGAGGTCATACATTAGCCAGGTTTGATTAGATGAGCTTCTGGGCCCTGAGTCCCCAGCTCTGGGGATAAGGACACAGGGAGAGCACTTCACCTGGGAGATTATTCCCTGCTTTCAGGGGGACAGAGAGAAGAGGGTCAGAATGCTCTTTTTGCTTCTCAAGGAACTTTAATTCAAAATAATCAATATGCTATTGTGGGGTATTTTGGGGTGGCCTGCCCTGGCCCCTACAAGACACAGTTCCTGCTCTTACGTGCTTTACAACTTCTTTGTGGTAGTGAGGTTATACTTATTTGAGTGGAAAACTAAAGACAAAGTAGGAGCTAGCTAGATGTAGAGAGAAGGAAAAAAGCCAGAGGGCTCTGGGAGAGGCACATGAAGAGACTAGAGGCTAGGATGGCTGGAGCTCGGAGGATGTGCCAGGTAAACAGCGGTATCAGATGAGCCCGGATATTAGCAAGCAATGGGCTCTCTCTGCTCACTGCGATATCAGCCAATTAATCATGAGTTAGGGATCGAGAAAGGAAGATTTAATTCAATTAGCCAGCAAAATTGGGAAGATGGCAGACTAACATCTCAAAAAAACCATCTCTAAAAATTACAGAATCTTGAGATAGTTATATAGGGAAAATGGGCAGTGAGGAGAGGGTTTCCTTCAGGCATGATGGACGCTGGGGTCTTTTATTGTTCCATTCTTCTGTCATCTGTGATGGATACCTTGTAGGTATGTTTCCTGCCTATGGTCAGCCTGTTCTGGAGAGAAACTCATAGAACAAAGCTTTAATTTATCAAGATATCTGGAAGTACATATTAAGTGGAGGCCATAAATCAGGAGAGCGTGTGAATTTCTTAGAGCACATGCAGGGCGGTGAGCAGTCCCAGAGAGGAGGGGCCGAGGCCATTTAGCGTAACAAGATGGGCTCACTTTTGCTCACCTACAAGGAGAGGGAGGCAGGGTCCATATTTTTCAGAAATTTTTAGGTCATGTTACAGATTTGAGCCTTTAACCCAAAGGCTTATATTTACTGAATGCAATTGAATGTATCCCTGATTAGGTGTTTCAGGCGTTGCACAATTCCATATTATTCTTAGCTTCCCAGAGTTGAGGGCCACTGATCTGCTTGCAATCTCAGATTTGTTCCTGCTTTACAAAGCCGTTTATGACTGGTTAAGGAATAATAATTCCATGATGTTGTCAAAGTACTCTTGGAAGTAGTCTCTCCACAGTAATTGGACTTCTTACTTGTTGGTCCTGAGAATCAGTCCCCTCCTGGACTCTAGTGTTTAATATCGTCCCAGTTTTATTGAGGCATAATGGACAAGTGAAACGGTGAAATATTTAAAGTGTACAGTGTGATGATTCGATCCACATACATTGGGAAAGGATTCCCCCTGTCACGTTAACAAGTCCATCCCCTCACAGATTTACTTTGTTTTTTTTTTTGGTGGGAGCATTTAAGTTCCATTCTCTTAGCAAATTTCAAGGATAAAATACAGTATTATCAATTATAGTCACTATATTATACCTTAGATCTTCAGACCTTATTCATCTTATAGCTGAAAGTTTGTATGCATGTAAGCGACACCCTGTGGTATTTGTCTCTCTCTGTCTGACTTCATTCAGTTAGCATGATGCCCTCTAGGTTTATCCATGTTGTAGCAAATGACAGGATTCTTTTCTTTTTTAAGGCTGAATAGTATTCTATTGTGTGTGTGTGTATCACATTTTCAGTATCCATTCATCTACTGACAGACATTTAGGTTGTCTCCATACCTTGGCTATTGTGAATAACGCTGGTGTGAACATGAGAGTACCGATATCTCATTGAGATCTCGATTCAGTTTTTTGAGTATGTACCCAGAAGTGGGGTTCCTTGATCATAGGGTAGCTCTATTTTTAATTTCTCAAGGAACCTCCTATACTATTTTCCATAGTGTCTGTACTAACTTACATTCACACCAATAGTGTACAAAGTTTTCATTTTTTCCACATTCTCACCTGTATTTGTTATTTCTCTCTCTTTTTTTGATAAGAGCCATCCTAACAGATTTGAGGTGATATCTCATTGTGGTTTTGATTTGCATTTCCCTCATCTTTAGTTGAGCACGTTTTCACAGACCTGTTGGCCATTTGTATGCTTTCTTTCGAAAAATATCTGTTCAGCTCCTTGGTCCATTTTTCAACTAGGTTATTTGGTTTTTTTTGCTATTGAGTTGTATGAGATCCTCGTCTAGTTTGGATAATAACCCTTATTGGATATGTGACTTGAAAATATTTTCTCCCATTATGTAGGTTGCATTTTCATTTTGTTGATGGTTTCCTTTGCTGTGCAGAAGCTTTTTAATTTGACGTAGTTCCACTTGTTTATCTTTGCTTGGACTCTAGTGTTTAAAATAAACCTGTTGCCTTGTACCCTGATTGAGTCCTTGCTTGGTTACCTGCCCAGTACATCACTTTTCTCCTAGGACAGGGACCTCTTCTTGTCAGTTACCTTCTCCCAAGTGATTGCTTGCTTGCATGGATTCTTAAGTATGACCTTTCCCTAAATATTGTGTTTCTGTGCTCTGCTAACCTTTTAGATTTTTGGGTTATGTTGGTAATTAACCTTTGAACCTCTATGCTAAGCTCTTGATGGGAACCTGGAGATCGGTAAAGCATTTTATTCTTCTCCAGGCACCTATAATCTTGTGGAGGAGTAAAGATAACTTTCTAATTCATATCAAACTTCAATGAGTATTGTGATAGTAGTGTATAAATTAAAAATTCTTCGGACACATAATAAAACCATTCTTCTGGGGGAAGGTGGGGAGTAATTAGAGCAGGCTTCATATAGGAAGTGCAAGTGTCATTTGAATTGGGTCCTGAAGGATGAATAGAATTTTGACATGTGGAGAAGAGAGGTGGTAGAGAAAGTAAAATCTGGCAAAAAGAACAAAGTGAGTAGTACCTAGCACTGTTCCAGATGCGTATTCAGAGTGCCTTAAATATTTGTTCAGTGAATGGATGAATGAATGAAGATAAGTGTAGGGTGAGGAAGGAGGAGTAATCAGAGATGACTCAATGTTGCTAACTTGGTAATGTCAAGACTTGGAAGCCTGGAGCAGTGGTAGATCCGATGGGGTGGGGAAGAGAGGGCTATTTAGCAGATGGCGAGTTTGAGGCGCTTGGGCACATCTCGTAGAGGTTAAAGCATTCTGATAGCTCAGCGTTAGCCGAACTCAGCAGCTCATGGAAGGGAGATTTCTCACAGAAAAAGGTGGGAGGGAGATAACTTGGGGGACTTTCACAAAGATCTAGGTTAACGTTTAAATTAGGCTGTTGGGAATATGTAGTAAGGAAGGAGTGATAAGATTTTCTAATGAAGAATTTCTATGAGGATGTAATCTGGAAACAAAGACATCTGAATATAAGCTATATATGTTGATTACAAAAAGTTAAAAACCAAAGAAGCAACAAGGAAAATCTTATGACTCAGGTCCCCATCCACTCATGACTGCGTTTTTCTGAATTGTAAGCTTAGCTATTTAATTATTTACTTTTGAGCTTCATGGTGACTAACTAGAACACTAGTTTAAGGAAAATATGACCAGATCAAGCCTTATGTGTATATTATAAGAACTATTTCAGGGACGTAACTTATTCTACTTGAGTTCTGCTTTGAATTAAGCTGTGAAGCAGATACTTAAATTACTTGTCAGGGGTTTTGGTTAAAACATGAAGATAAACAGGAATTCCTGGAAGTTGCATATTAACTACAAGGCACATGATCTTTAACAATAACCAATGAATGAATGAAGAATGAGCATGGCATTTGGTTCGTTTTAATGTAAATCAATGTAAGTAGTGAAAGTATTATTGTAACAGTAATCAGCAAAATTCAAATTATTGCATTCCAGTGAGAGAAAAAACCAATACGTAGTTAAGCTTTCTGCCTATTAGAAGGATCACGTATTCTGAAATCAAAATGGAGTTGAATGCTGTCTCTTGTTTGTTTGTGGAGAAAATAGCTTAGCTACTTATCTCAAGTAGATAACAAGATAGAACCAAATAAATTTGGGGAATCTTTCTAAGCAAAGCACTTTATATTATGGAAGAGATTGAAACAAACATGGAAGGTGACTAGTACATTGTCCTAAACAAACAAACAAAACAAGCAATCACGTGGAGGACTTGAAATATACGCTGTTACATACAGGACGAGAGGAAGGAACAGCTCCCTGAACTTGCTGTCATAGGACCTGGTGTGCGTCCCTGCTCTGCTGTTCGGCATTTTGTGACCCTGGATGAGATGCTTAACCGGCTTAGGGCATAACTTCTTAACCTGTAAAATAAGGGCAGTGGGTTGGGGGAGCTGCCCCATTGATGTTAAATTTATATAAAAGTGCTAAGGAATATGAGCCTTTTGTCAAGCTGAAAGCTCCCAGAAAGCAAACATGAGGGTTTAACTCTGAGTAAAATTTTGATTAGAGATCATATAGTTTCCTCAGCCAAAATGACCACTGCTACACAACATGAAGATTTGGACAGAGTGTATGTCCAAGTGAAAATTATAGGCCCAAGTTGATAGCAGATACAGAAGGGACAAAAAGAAGAGTTCCAGTTTCTCTGTTTTCATCAGATTGTACATGCTTGTGAGACGTTGTAAATGTTTAGTTTAGCAAGGCAAGTTTGAGATTGGAAGGTTTTTTTCCAGTGAAACAGGACTAAGTGGCTGTAATTTAACAAAAGGCACAAGAATTTAAAAAATATGTGGGGCCAGCCCCAGTGGCCTAGTGGTTAAGTTCGATGTGCTCTGCTTCAGCAGCCTGGGTTTGGATCCTGGGTATGGCCCTCCCTACACCACTTGTCGGTTAGCAGCCATGCTGTGGTGGGGACCCACATAAAAAAGAAAAATGAGGAAGATTGGTAACAGACGTTAGCTCAGGGTGAATCTTCCTCAGCAAAAAAATAAAATAAGCTAAAAAGTATGTGGAAAGGTAGTGTAATTGACTGAATCACACAATTGGTTAAAGAGCTAAACACTGGTTTGTAATTAGTGGGTGTACTACTTACAGTTGTGTTACCTACAGGAACAGCAGTGAGTATGTGGGTAGGGGAAGCCAAGAGACCAGATTGCAGTCCTTGTACATCTCTGAGAAATGAGAATAGTAAAGCATTTCTCACAGGGTAGTTGTGAAAGTAAAATGAATCAATGTAAATTTAGTGAACCATAAAACTCTACTCAACAAACATATTTAGCACCAAAAAATATGCCCAGCAGTGTGTTAGATATTGGGGCTACAAGCGTAATCAGACCTAGCTTGTTGCCTTGAAGGATACGCAATGTAATGGGCTGGGTACCTTATTATGCTGTCTTATTGCCACTTAGAGATGTGTGTAGAGGGACCTTGGAACACAGAGGAAGGAGCACTGAACTCAGGGATATTTTCTAGAGAAAGATTTTGAAGATGGAATCATAGCATAAAACACCATACTGATTTTAGTTATTAAGATTTACACTCATAGACTTAAACTGGTGAATGATGAGGAAATTATCAAGTTATTTAAATATGAAATTTAAAATGTTAAAAATAAAAATATTAAATTAGAAATGAAATCAACAAATTCCTGCACACAAACCCGCTATGTTTATTATTGGATAAAAAGTAATGCAATGAAACTTTTGATGAACTGTTAATTTATGAAAGCATTCCAAATGTTTAAAGCAAAACTAGAAGTGTTTAATTCTGGCTGAAAGAGAAATGTGGAAACTGAGTAATAACACATAAAATCAATTTAATCAATCTATATATTTATTAGGTATCTCAGAGTAGATGTTGTCTCTGTTTTTCCAGCTCCACTCAGAGGCATAATGGTTAATGTTCATGTGATGGACATGATCTCAGGGTCAATTCTGGGGCCAATACTGTTACTCCACACCTTTGTTCCTGCTTGATAAAGCATATATCTAAGATATATATTTATGTTGAATAAAAGCAACCTTTAGAATTAATGATGGAATTTGGTGAGTTGGCCAGATATGCACCACATGAAAGTAATCAGTTGATTTTATTCTAGCAAGAAAAACCTAAAACACTGTCTTTATAATAGTGAAAAAACTATAAAACAGTAAGAAGTAAATTTAACCAGAAGAGTAGCAGACCTAAACAAACAAAATAATGACATTAATTAAAACCATAAAACAAAATTTGAATAAAGGGATAAACATATCCTGGTGTTGCATAGGGGAGGCAATTATGAAAATGTCAACTTTCCCAAAATTAAAATATATATTTCATGCAACTTAATGAGAATCCCAACAGATTAATTATTTTAACTGGATAAAATCTTATAGTTCATATGGAAGAATAAATGTCTGAGAACAGCCAACAAAAATGTGAAAGAGAAGAAGAGCCAGGAGGCATTTTTCATTTCAGGTATCAGAGCATATGACAGAACCTCTGTAGTCAAACCATTATAGGAGTAGATGCACAGACGAGCAGGAAACAGTACAGAATGATGAATAAGGGAAATATAAGGAATTAACATTGACAGACATGGTGGCCTCAATTTCTTCTGGAAGAGAATAAAAACAGATCCTCATCTTATGCCGTATATAAAAATAAACTTCAGACGGATTAAAATGTGAAAAGTTAAAAAAAAGTATAAATTACAAAAAATATGGGAGTTAGAGAAACCCTTAATCAAGGCTAATTACTCATTATCTACAAAGAAAAATAGAAAGGTTTTATTTAACCACTTAAAAACCAAAAAACTATGTATGGAAACCAAAACACAGTTGATAAACACACAATAGATCTGGAAAATACACATGGACATGATGGTTAATATTTATATAGATCAGAAAATTGCAAGACAAAGGCAAACAGCCCAAGAAATATGGGCATATATTATGAATATATGATTCACAGAAGAGCAAATACAAGTAGTCAACAAACATATGAAAGGATGCTCAAATTTATATGTAGAGAAATGCAAATGAAAGTAAAAATGACATATATCTTATTTATATATGTTATATCTTCATACATAGTAGAATGGAAGAAATTAAAAAGACTAGTAACACAAACTATTGGTAGGAATATAGAAAATAGATTATTCATATATTGCTGATGGAAATAGCTTCTTTCAAAGGTCTTTGGAAAAATTTAGAATTGCAGTGTTAGGAATTGATATCATAGTGGTTAAAGTATCTACATATAAGTAAATATTTATTATGGCATTTTGTTCTGTCAAAAATCAGAAAATAAAGCACCCATCAGTAGGGTGTATATGCATACTTTGGAATACTATGCAGCCATTAAAAAGGAAGATAGTAGAGTCATACTCGATAACCCGGAGCGATTTTCATGAGGTATTATTGTGTGAGAAAAGAAAAGTTTAATAAAATGACTCACTTTTAATAAAACAAAAGCAAATTGGATATATGTGTCTGTACATCTATTTCTGTGCACATGTAGGTCTGTATAGGATTATATGAGCAAATAGGAAAGGACACACACCAGGTTGCTAATGTGGGTTAGCTGAGGAGCAAGGGTGGACTGCTGTTGTGGATACAGGCTGGAGGAGCTGGGCAAAGGATGAAGGGACACGGGAAGCTAAGTAAAAAGGGAAGTGAGAAGAAGGAGACTGTCCTTCCCGAAGTGTGAACCCTATTTTTGCATTTATATGTGTGTGGGACGCCTACCACAGCATGGCTTGCCAAGTGGTGCCATGTCTGCACCCAGGATCTGAACCTGTGAACCCCAGGCCGCCAAAATGGAATGTGTGCACTTAACTGCTGCACCACTGGGTCGGCCCTAAGAGCTCTCACTTTCAACTAGGCCTCAACCGTGGCCCCATCCTGTCTTTGGCCTGCCCAGCCCAGTGTTAGCAAAGAATCCTGCTGACTCAGTTTAGCGAGAACGCCCCCACCCTTGATATCTGATCGAGTTCCTCGTCTCCCAGCTTTGATATATAAGTCCTTGGCTTGTCTTTAGCAAGAATGCTGTTAGGTCAGTTCAGCAAGAATTCTGTTACCCTTGATGGCTCCTCTCCATAACGTTCTATCCTCTGACCCCCTCTCTCTGTTACTTGGCTATAAATCCCCAGCTGTCTTTGCTATATTTGGAATCGAGTCCAATCTCTGTACCCTGTTACAATATCCCGATGGTGATTGTCTTGGATAAAGTCTTCTTTATCATTTTAGAAGGTGTCAGAATAATTTTTTCTTTAACAATAGCCAGTCTGAATAGAAGTAAGATTCTGTTAGCTAAGAAGAAGAGAAGAATGGATAACTAACAGTGCCTGGGACACCAAAGTTCTCCTTTTTCTAAAAACTAGTCCGTTTGATTTGTGGAGCAAATGTGACAGAGAGCATGAATTTTTGTGAGGTTGGGCTGTAGGTTTAACTTCCATCTCTGTCAGTGATGTGTCTGGGACTTCAGTAAAGCAAAGCTTGTAAAACTTTCTACCTACATATTTTGCAGAAGTATTGTGAAGTTTAATTAGCTAATGATTTGAAGAAATGTTACTCCCAGGACATAATGCTTTGCTAGATAATGTGTGAGTCATTTCACAAAATCTGGATAACTGTCAAGTAATTAAAGGCAAATGCACTGTAGATGTTGTTATGTGACTTCCATTAGTGCTCGTCAGAGGCTGACACACCCATTGAGGAAAGAGCAGATCCCATACTGTTCTGAAATGGTTTTTGAAAAATCCTTGCTTCTCTTTTAAAGTCACTTTCACCATCTGCTGGTAAAGGAATTGAGATGGCTGCCTGTGAATTTAGCAATTAAATGTGCTCATACAGTAGCAGGAGAAAATGATTGTCACACCTGTTTTTTCAAAACAACAACAGCAAACTAAACAAAATTCCTCTACCACCCCCAAACCAAAAACAACATCTGGTTTCCTGTGAAAACAGAACTTCAGATTCTTTAAAAAAAAAAAGAGAATCCAATTAAATTTTCAGGTATCATGTATACTGAAAATCCAGTTGTTTTACCCTGAATTCTTAGAAAAATTGAAGTTTCAAGGCAAAGAATCATCAAACCAATATGACTGTGTGTTTTCCTTCCTCCTTTTGGAGTTCGAGAAGATGGAGGAGGGGAAGAAACTGTGAAAGAATTGTTTCATTTTACTTTGCAGTGAAATCCTTAGTCCATCTACAAAAGACAAGGATTATTTATTTGTCTTTATTTATGAAGTGTTAGTGGATGAAAAGAAACATCAATAAAGCCAGTAAAAGGATACATTTACAGAAGAATCTACTGAGACAGAATGCAATAAAATATAGTCCTTTGACTCTGATATAGCTTCCCTGAAAATCTTTAGCAAACGCAAGACAAAATTATTTTTAAAAAATCTAATTAGCTAGCGTTCATAAATTAGTAGGTTACTAGAACCTAGCTTTCTGGTCACTGTTAGTCATGTTTTATGAGCTGCTGCTAAATCTCATTCTTGCATCTTAACAGAAATCATAATTGAGATTGAATTAACAAATTTGTATATCTTATTGAGCTATTAAATTTTAATATCACTAAAATTATATCATGAAATTTGAAACATTAGGGGAGCTTCTTGGCACCAGGAAAATTGATATAAATAAAATCACCATGTGTGCTTGATTCATGATTGAATCGTATCCACCACTCCAATGTCTAGTATGAGAACCAGCAACACTGTAAATTAAGCAATTTGTGAGATCCATGGCTTTCCAGTTTCATAATCCCTTCCAGAAAACTCAACCCTCCTCTTGACTATGCATTAAATTTAAAAGTAACTTGATACACAACATTTTGATTAAACTTAATTTTTCTAGAAACGTCTATTGTATAAAGGTAAACATAGGATAATATTGTACTTGGTTTTCATCTAAATGACACAGTTAACATCGTGTGCCCAACCAATCTATGTTAACCCTTTCTCTAAATTAAGCAATCGGTATCAGCTAGCAAGTTTATAATGCAGATATTATGTTATTACTCTAATAACATGGGGAATTGAAGACACTATTTTTAGTAAAACATTATTTCCATATACCAGCATCTACTACACCAAGATACTCAATATGTTCTTTACTGGGATGATGATATGTGTGTATTCAGGAAGGGTTATATTTCTTACCACTTGGTAAGCTTCTAAGAGTTATAAAATAAATGAAGACTTCAGGTTAATAAATCTTTTCTGTGGTTTAATGATTTCACGTAGGTCAACAAACCCTGAAATAAGGCTTGCTGTGAGAAAAAGTTCCTGAAGTCAAAATATCTGTAATGTAATAATTAGAGATTTTTTCGGTCTTAGTTTCAAATACGAAAAGTTGCCTAGTATCATTCATGTATGTGAGTTTCCCTTTTTGCACCAAATTGAAATTACGTTTAATAGTGTAATACAGAATTAAGCACCATTTAGATAAAAAGGATGCTTATTATCTGCTCTGTCCACTTTATTCACCAAATCATATTGTCCTGTCAGCTCAGTCCATCCCACCTGTATACCTAAGTAGTAATACCAAAGATATTTTTCCTTTGTGTATAGAGTTCTCCCACCTCAGGGTGAGCAGAGATGGGCTGGGTCAGAAAGGGAGAGCAATGCCCTGAGGCTGCTCCTCAGGGGAAAGTCTCCAGGAATAGGCAGCATGGTCTCCTGGGACAAATTTTAGACACCTTGCAGCTGCTGGGAGGAAGAACTGGCCCCGAAGATGTGCAGTGCAGCAGGGCATTCGAGTTGCTGCAATCTTGAACCTTGGCGGACATCTAACTAGGACCCCAGGGTTCCCCACCAGGAGCCCAAGTTGCTACTCTGGGCCATTCGGGTTCCTGGAAGGCTATGGATATGCGGCTGGTGCATGCTCAGTTCACGCCCCTGGTCTGGCCTTGGGCCCTGCTGCCCCTGCACAGCATTTGGGCCACAGACTTTCTCCCCATACCTGGCTGGTCCTCTGGGGTGAGGCGCCACCAAACTGTGATTTTGATTGGGGTGGGGGCATGGCATCTTTGTAGCTGAAGCCAACGGCTTATTAATCATACACATTTTAAACAATTCTTATTAAATTTTATTCTTTTGCTTTTGTAATCTCATGTGCATCTATTTTTTATTATTGGAGTATAAGTGACATACAATATCCTATTAGTTTCAGGTGGACATTGCAGTGATCGATATTTATAGGTAATAATCACCACACAAGTCTAATTACCATCTGTCAGCATACAAAGTTATTACAATATTATTGACTATGTTCCCTATGATGTGCTTTTCATTCCTGCGACATATTTTATAAGTGGAAGTTTGTACTCCTTAATCTCCTTCACCTATTTTGCTCCCCCTCCCATATGCATTTTTTTGTGTGTGTTTGTAGGCTAAAGCTCTACAGAGATGTAACAAATAAACGATGATGGAAGCTGTAAGAAATGTGAATTTCTCAGCGAGTGATTGGCAATAGTTATTAGTCTCAAAGAAAAGCTGAATCATAGCTGCATTTCATTTGTTCTTAACCTACAATGTAACTTCACTGAAATTACACCTTTTTTGAGTTACTGTTACTCAACCATTTTCCTGGCTTGAAAGCTGGTGCTGACTTATACCTATTTTGCAATGGATTAGTATCTTTTGCATTTAACTTCTTGTTACAAAGACCTATCATTCAACTGAAATAACTACCTGAAAAATACAGACTAGCTGATGATGTTATATGATAGAAAGTTATGGGGCTTTTCTTAGGGGAGTGTCATTTTTTCTTTGGAAAGTGCAAACAATGCCTTTGCGTAATGCCTTTAGTTGGAGGGCATGGGTTCTCGGGACACTGGGCTGGCTAAATCTTTATTTACTGCCTCAACCTCCAGAAGAGCCTTATTGGTTCATGGAGGAAATGAGAAACACAGGGAGGAGATGGGATGGAGAGACACTTTATAGATTTGCTTTGGGTAGATTTTTCTGACTTCCTATTGACTCCTAAGTTAAGTATAAATCTAGCCGGACGTTGGCCTTGTCTTGCACAGTCCCCTGCACTATATGCTCCAGCCAAGCTGCTTCCGTCAGCCCGCCCCACGCTCAGTTCTTCCAATACATGTAACTCTATTTTGCCGTTGTATACTGTCTCTAGCAGAGAATGTTTTTCCTACTGTTTCCATTGTCACAATTCTTTTCCTTCAAGGTCCATTTTAAATATCACCTCCTACATGGATTCCCTTCTTATCTTCATTGGATATCAAAAAATAATTTGTACCACTTGTGAACATGTATATTATTCCAAATCTACTATTTATTTCTATTCCTATCTCATTCTTCCCCATGAAATACTGTGAAGTTCCTAAAAACAGATTATTATTCTTCATGTTTAAGTACTCACTCAACAAGAACTTAAGGCTTGGTCACTTAATTGGAGATTGTGTATAGATCCATACATGTAAGGGCTCGAGGAGATTCCTGATGTATTAACCATTTTTTCAAAATTCACATTCACTTAAGTAAAGTTACTGGTGAAAGACATGGCCTTGTGCTATTCAGGATAAAATGACCTATTTAAAAATTGGTCTTTGTGCTCTGGAGTATTTTGACAGATCATATCTTTCTACTTTTACAAAATATAAAAGAGGAGAAATGATCTAAAAAAGTTCACCTTGGGTGCAAAAACAGACCCTTGGCTCTTTATATGGCCACATATATAATCGTGTATATATAACCACATAGTTAGTCAGGGGGCACACCTGATGCTGAGACACGTAAATGACTTCTCTTAAACTTTCATCCCTCTCGTTAATTTTCTGTAGCTTTAGATATGCAATTTTTAAGGCAATAAAAGGAATCCTAAAGATTAACAAATTGGAAAACCATGGCATAGACACATGAAGATTGTCTATGTAGAGATAAAAAGGTCAGTTGCTTTTTTCTTTCCTATAAATAGCAGAGTGCAAGTATTGTGTTTCTGAAAGGCTTTCTGCTTCCAATGGGCTAGTCTTTGTCAGTTCTTGAAAGTTTTGTATTGATCCTAGGAAGACAGGTATTTAACTACTGGAAATCTAGGGAAGAATAAGTTAATTTTAGTTAATTAAGAAAAACTCGAACACATGAACAAGAGATGAAAATATAAAACCTCTGAAAGGGGTATGCAAAGCAAATTCAGGATGGAAAAAAATTGATATAAACCTTCTGTTTTTAATATTTTACTTTTTCATAGTCTTTTAATTTTTTTTCACCAAAAGTCTTACAGCTTTTTCATCACTACCTAATAGACAGAGAAAAGCAATTATCTAATGAAAGCGCTGAAATATTGACTGACAGCCGGACAGTTTTGCCTTAGAGCATCTGTGGTGGAAAATGGACAGCACAGATACCTGTCTTGGCTCCGTCTGCCTGCCTTCCTGTCAATCATCACCCAGGTAGACGGTAGCGTTTGCAGAGACTTGGGGCCAGGCATATGAGCACAAGAAAAGAAGCAGAAAATCATGTTGGGATAGAGATGAGAAACGTTTTCTTCAGCAATCCGTTTTCCTTGCCATTTAGTCATCAGTAACACCAGGAAGAAGTCAAATTTCTACTCTGGGCTTGGTCATCTTTGGTTATTACATTGCTCAAAGTGCCTTGCATTTTTTTTTCAAGTAGGTTTTAGTTAAGCTATATTTAACTCCTTTTTTTTATTATGAAGTGACTATTGCAGCTTAAATAATTCTCAGACTGAAGCTTTAAATATTAAGACCAGCCAATTTCCATAATAGGTACAAATAGTGATTAGTTTGGCAGAGGTATGCCTTGCTTGATACTTCTAGCATTTTGACACTGGGATGGCGATTCTGTAATCAGGATCCTAGAGTTGTGGCATATTTGAAGCAGGAGAATTGTGGAAAGACTGGTTGGAGGTGGTGATGGATGACAAAATTAAGACAGCAGTAACAGGGCAGGGGTATAATCCTGAAGACGACAAACTGGCTGCGCCAGGGTGGTATGGAGGAGAGTGGCTGGACATGACTCTGGCCAATACTGTTGCGTGACTTTGAGCAAGTAGCTTAAATACTCTGGGTTTCAGTTTCTTTCTTTGTAACGTGAGGGAGGTGTAAATGGTTGCTGGGACCCCCTTTATTTCAAGCACTCTCTGAGTCAGGGACCTGGGAGTTCAGCCTGCAGTAACAGGGTGAATTTGGGGAGGCAGACAGCGGAAGATACTGGGGAGTTCTCTTTATCCCTAAGCTGCACAAGCGAAGGTTAGTCCAGCATCCTGTTTAAGGCAGATTTCCTGATTTCCTTTGGACAGTTTTTGACCACACACAGAGCCTAGCTTTTATTAACCATTGAGAATGCCAGCGGTTTATTTTAACCCCTACAGTTGTAGCTTCAGCTAAATTTTGCTTGTTCATCTGAAAAACAGTCTTAGAATCTCTTTCTGATGTTCAGATTTATTTTCACAGTCTTCAACTTTCAAAGTTAAAGCCAAGCAGACAGCGCCTCGATGTAACTCTCTAGTTTGTGTCCTGCCTTCTCTCCCCATTGCTTCTCAGCCTTCCAGGCACTTAAACAACAGAGTAGCAAAGTTAAAATCGCTTTATTGCAACAGTCACTTAGCCCAGAGATTCCTCTACTTGTTTCCAAAATAAGAACAGCCAACGGGCCAAACTCTAAAGATTCATTGAAGTTGGAATATCCTTGTCAAACAAAATATTTTATCCTATTGTAAAACCATAAAGTCTCTGACAGGGAAATGGTAATAACTAAGCAGCATTTTGTCAGAACTTTGATGCCCATTTTCAAACACGTATTTCTTTTGAATAATAGCCAATATTCTGAGAAAAGTAAATGAAAAGTGTATATAATACATGCACACATTTGCATATTTTGTTTTCTTATTTAACGTATACTTTCCATATGTCAGACACTGTCCTAAGTACCACGTGAAAGCTAACTTATTTCACATTTATTTCAGATGTGGAAACCCTGTGCCAATGCACTTGTACATGAATTTACCAGTTAAGTGATTTCATGAAATATTTTTATTTTTAGCTACTATTCCCCTCCTAGCTGACCTGAGTGCTTACAGGCACTCAATATAAGTGATCTGAATAGATACTTCATTCAGAGGAAATAAGGTGTAATAAACATTGACATGATTACATATTACTGCCAAGATTCCCTGGGGCACCAAATCCTATTCAGTGGGTGTCCTCATCTCATATAAGCCTAAAGGGAGAACATCTGATTGTGATCATCATTCAAAGGGTGCCAAAGGTGGATTACTGACAGTCCTTCCAGAACCCATGAGTGAGACTATGGCACATTTTTAGCTGTGTGTATTGATTTCCTGACTTATTTTGAAATTTGTAGTATATACCTCAGTGTCATCTGGAAGGAAGAAAGGATAAACTGCATTTCCTTTGTGACATCGTTTTTACTTTTTTCTTTCTCTCAATGCCCTTCATCTCTTTTCTCTCTGTAGCCATTGTTTTCCAGACAGAAAGTCGCCAAGCTTTCCCATGTGGTTCTGACCCTCCCCCGTCCTCTCTCTGGATTGTTTAATCTTCATCTCACATCCAACAGTCAGTTGTCTAGTTGGACCACCAGATTTACACACACCTGTGCACATTTATTGCAGATGTGCACACTGATTCTTTGTTCATTTGTTATTTTCATTCTGTAAGTTTTTCTGGGTGGGGAATAGTTCATGTTGCTGATATTTCTTCTTTCTGAAACATCAGACTTCTTTTATTCTAACCATTTGTTAAAAGAATCTTTCTAAAATATATTATATATTTGCCTGTAAAAAACATGTAATTTAACCTCTTCTTGATAAGATCATTTTTATAAGCATCCCTCTTCCTCCTGTGCCCTGAGGAGCCCTGGGGGAACATCTGCGTTTGTGAGGCTGCCTTTTCCTGCACCAGATCGCTTCAGTGTGTGGCTGAGTCGATTCTTCTTGCTTGTTCTTTTTGTTGCTTCTCACCTCACCAAGTCTTATTCTCTAGCAGCATCCGTTTCTCAATTTTTACCTTTTAGCCTCTAATTTACAGTCCTGGCCATTTAGGGCAAAACTCTCATCTAGGAAAAGCCAGATGAGCATGTTTGCTAACTTGTACAGGCAGTAAGTCGTCAGTAGGCTCCAGTCCAAGCAAGCCTCCCCCCTTTCCTATGGAATAAGAGGGGTGATGGTAGGGGGCTGGTTCAAAGCGGGTGTCCACTCTCCCAGCCGTGTGGCATGTATTCATTCTTTGCTTTTCAATTCCCATTCGCTGGATGCCCACTGTCAACTGGTCATTGTAATAGGTTCTGGGTGTATAGCAGAGAAGAAACAGACATGGTACTTCATGGAGCTCCCCACCTAGTAGGAGAAAAACATACAGAAACAATTAAGTTATTATTCTTAAAACAAATACAAGGCAAATCACTTATCTAACTAAGGATTCACATTCAGAATATAAAAGAACTCCTACAACTCAACAACAAAAAAATCAAATAACCTGAATAAAAAAGCAAAGGACTTGAATAGATGCTTCTCCAAAGATGATATACAAATGGCCAACAAACATATGAAAAGATGCTCGACTTTACTAACCATCAGAGAAATGCAAATCAAAGCCACAGTGAGATATCACCTCACACTCAATGGGATTATCATTAGGCTACTATCAATAAACTGGGAAATAAGTGTTGCTGAGGCTGTAGAGAAATTGGAAACTTTGTGCACTATTAGTGGGATTGTAAAATGGTGCAGCTGCTTTGGAAAACAGTATGGAGGTTCCTCAAAAAATTAAAAACAGGACTACCATACGATCCAGCAGTACCATTTCTGGGTTTGTACCGAAAACAATTGAAAGCAGGGTCTCAAAGAGATATTTACACATTCATGTTCATAGCAGCACCGTTCACAAATGCCAAGAGGTGGAAGCAACCCAAATGTCCATCAACAGATGAATGGATAAACAAAATATGGCATATACATACCATGGAAAATTGCTCAGCTTTGAAAAGGAAGAAAATCCTATTACATGCTGCAACATGAATGAACCTCAAGGACATTATACTAAGTGAAATGTCAGTCACAAAAAGACGAGTACTGTATGATTCTACTTATATGAGGTATCTACAGTAGTCACGCTCATAGGAGCAGAGGGTAGAATGATGCGGTTACCAGGGGCTGGGGGGTGGAGACAGGCACTTGTTATTTAACGGGTACAGAGTTTCAGTTTTACAAGATGACACACTTCTGAAGATCTGTTGTACAACAATGTGAATGTACTTAACACGACTGAAGTGTGCGCTTAAAGCTGGAGCCCCAGGATAGCTGGTGGTGTGGTTCCAGTCTGAGTCCGAGGTCCTGGAGGCCAGGACGGCTGCTGGTATAAGTTCCATCGAAACTGGCGAGCTAGACACCCAGGAAGAGCTGATCTTTCAGTTTGATTCTGAAGGTGGGAAAAGACCAATATCCCGGCTCGAACCATCAGGCAGAAGGAGGCTCCCTCCTTCTCGAGGGAGGGTCAGCCTTTTTGTCTTATTCAGGCCTTCAACTGATAGGATGAGGCCCACTCACATGAGGGAGGATCATCTGCTTTACTCGGTCTACTGCTTCAAATTTAATCTTATCTGAAAATGCTCTCACAGACACACGCAGAATAATATTTGACCAAATATCTGGGCTCCTGTGGCCCAGTCAAGTTCACACAAAATTAACCATCACAAATGCTAAGCAGTAAATGATGGTAAAAAGATAGGGAGGACCTCCTTGAGCAGGAGAGTTAGGGAGTCTTGAGTGGGAGATGATATTTGAAGTGAGACAGGAGTGATGAGCAGGACTCAGCTATGGAGAGAGGCAGTTACCAACTTCTGCTCACCTCTTCCTATGGGTCTAACAGAGTGCGGGCTCTAGAGCTAAGATGCTAAGGTGTCATTATGGTTGCTGCATTTGCATAAAATATATATAGAGTTTAAGAATTATGATGCAAACAACAAAATATGTACCACCCTGGTCAATAAGCACATCACTTACAACATCCCCGAAGCTCCACATGGTTACAATAAATTCTCCCTTCCCAAGGGGAAACCAGTATCCTGTCTTCGTGACAATCATTTGTTGGATTTTTATATTTTTTAAATTTAAGTATACATGATGAAACAATATAGCTTTGCTTTGCTGGGTTTTGTGCTTTATATGAATGGAACTGTTCTGAATATAATAGCCTTTAAAGTGACCATCCATGTTTCTGATCATCTTTATTGACCTTATTTGCGATGACTCTTGGGGTGTCTCAGCATTGCCCCCATATGCTTCTTTGGACGACATTTACCTCTAGTCGATTTCTCTTGGCTTCCAGTTTTGTAAATATTTGTATTAGAAGTCCTTTGCATTAAGGTTATGCTTACTTCAGATTTCAAATATTAGGGACTGCCTGGGTTTTAATCTTGGCTTTGACACTTATTAACAGTGTAATCTTGTGAAAGTTAGTTAACTTCTTTGCTCTGTGGAATGGAGATAATAATAGAATCCATACCATGGAGTTGTGAAGATGGAAAAAGTTAATATATATAAAGTGCTTACCACAGTGTCTGGCGAATAATAACACTCAATGACCGTTAAAGGTTATTACAACGATGAAGGGTTCTTGTGTAGATTAAATGAAAACAACATGTCAGAGTGCCTGTCTGGCACGTAATAGGTACTCAGTCCTTCTTAGCATCATTTCTCTACTTGTTTTCCGATTTTGTGGCTGCTTTTCAGCTGTTCAAGGTTTCTATAAGTCTGACAGCTGGATAAATGAGTTTCCTTAAAGAATGGCTATATATATCTTTATGTATCTGTGCTATATCACACCCTCTTCACACTTCTTTATTCGACAGGCATTTTTGAGACTTAGCATGTGTCAAGACTTGTGCTAAGCTCGTGAGATCCAAAAATGAATGACACATCTTTGCTTCGAAGTGGGGAAGTCTTGTAGGGCACACAGACACGTAAAGCATAATTCCCTAGTGCTAGCATCTGTACCCCAAGGTAACGGGGAGAACCTTGACTTTCAGGGGTCAGGAAATTCACCTTCTTGGAGTGTATATGGCTGGAGCAGAATTTGAAGGATTGGTGGAAAAAGGTGGGGCTTCCAGCGAGTGGACAGAATGGAAGGAGTCCAAGTAAGTTTCCAGATAGGAAGCATCATGTGGTCCTCAGCACATCACCATTTTTGAGTTGTTGTAGAGAAGCTTGTGATTAAACAGGTGACCAAGTTCTTAATTTTGGCAAGACCTAACTTTGTCTACAACATTAATCCATCAGACCAATACTGTCCAATAAAATATATTGCAAGCCAATATGTTATTTAAATTTTCTAGCAGTCACGTTAAAAAAAAGTAAAAAGAAGTAGTTGAAATTAATTTTAATGATATATTTTTTTACCCAACATATCTAAAATATTATCATTTAACCTACTCTACTCATCGGGCCATGCTGTGGAAGCATCCCACATACAAAACAGAGGAAGATTGGCACAGATGTTAGCTCAGGGTGAATCTTCTTTACCAAAAAAAAAAAAAAAAGAAAAAAAATTCGTGTACACAAGTTCTTCAAAACGTGCATAACTGAGTCAGGTATAAGTCTTAGAATTAAAATTTAAATTAATTCATTTCCTAACTCACGTGAGTCATATTTCAAATATTTAATAGCCACATATGACTAGTGGCTCCTGTACTGGACAACCTTGTATTAAAGTATATTTCCTTTAAATAAATGGATACCATTTCCCCTAACACGGCCAAATGATAAACGTACAACTATAGTATCCTACTGGTTTCGTGAAGTAGTTTATGGATGTGACCAGTTTTTCACACTTCTTTTCTTCTAAAGTTACCATAATAGCCGTCATTTACTGAGGATCTACTCTTGCTTCCATATGTCTATATCCAGAGATCAATTCTTGGTGATCCTCTTACTTGACCTCTAAGCATACTGTGACGCAGCGATGTCCTTCTACTGGACGCATTTTCCTGGATCCATGCCATCACACTCTCCTTGTTTTCCTTTAACCTCACTGGCTGGTCCTTTTCAGTTTCCTTTGCTGCTTCCTCTTTATTTCACTGACCTCTAAATGCTGAAAGGCTTCAGCTCTCAGTCTTTGGATCTTTTCATCACTCATTCTTTGGTAATCCTATCCAGTCTCATAACTTTAAATATCATCAACATGTCGATGACTCCCACATTTGAATCTCTAGCCCAGACCCTTCCCTGAACTCTGGACTCATATGTCTACTCTGCTGACTAGTGAGATGTCTAATACACATCTCCAATATAGTGTATCTCAAATTCACTTCCTGATTTCCCATCAACAAGTTCTGCCAGTCTTCCCCATCTTGGTTAATGGCAATTCTATCCTTCCAGTTCCTCTGGGCAAGAAACTTGGAGTCATGTTTGCATCCCCTCTTTCTTTTACACCCTCTAACAAATCCATCAGCAAATCCTGTTGGCCTTACTTTCAAACCCACATCCAAAATCTAACCACTTCTCATACCTTTTTTCTGCTACTGTCCAGGTTCTTAGCCACCATCATCCTCATCTGAATAGTTATGACAGCCTCCTGCCTGCATTCCCACTCTTGCCCAGTTCAGTCTATTCTCAGTCCAGAACCCTAACCTGGTACTTTGTGCAAAACTCAAATGGCTTCCCGTGTCTGAATGGGAGCCAAAGTTCAGATAATGGTCTCACAGTTCTTCTCGGGCCTGATTTCCTCTTGGACTTGATTTCCTTCCACCTTTAGGGCTTATTGGCCTCTGGGCTGTTCAAGGAACGTGAGCTCCTGTGTCAAGGCTCCCACATCAAGGCCTCTGCACTCACTCTTCCCTTGGCCTAATTCCCTCTTCCTCCCTTCTGCACAACTCATTTGCTCACCTCTTCAGAGCTTTATTCAAAGGTTACCCTTTCAGGGAGGCCTTCTCTGACCAGCAGGCCCATTCCTAGCTTACTTGGCACCTCCGTGAACAGAAAAAGTGGTGCCCACTCTGGAGCCATGGCTCTGTGGTTCACAGATAGACAAGCAGGCTGCTGGACTATCTCATCGAAGATACTGAGGCACACTGTAATCTGTGTGATTGTCGACTCTGGAGAAAGCTGCCTGGAGTCAGTTTTGTGCTCATAAAAGGAGCCCCTTCCTCCAGGCAGTTTTCAGCCCCCACTGGCTCTCTCACCTAGGTACCTTTGTGGCGTGTTCAGCATGTACACTGTCATGCTGAGGCCCTGGTGACTACTCCCGCCTCCCACCATGCATCTTCCTATCCCCCTTCTTGCTTTATTTTTTTTCATAGCATCTGCCACCATCCACTGCAATTGTGGGGCCCCTAGTTTAAAAAATATTAAGAATTTTAAGACTGCAACAGCAGAGCATTAAACAAAACACCTAAAAGACTGTATATTTTATTCATTCATTCTGTTTAGTCTGTCTTCCCATACTTGAATATAAGCTAATGGGGCCCGGGATTTTTCTCTTCCATTCTCTGTTATGTCTGTAGCACCTAGAACAGATTATGTGTTGAAAAACGAATGCTAAGCGCTAGGCTATAGGCTTTAAATGTAGATCTTTAAAGCCAATTTTACAGATGAGAAAGCTGAGTACCGGAACACTGTTAGATCTGTTGTCACATGTCCGCATTGGTGGGAGCAGGTAGGCTGTTCCCTTTAGAAAGGAAGAGACATAAGGCTCAGGGAAGTTTGTTGGCTGCCCCAGAGGTGAACATTTCAGTGCCAGGGTGTTATGCTTTTTCTCTGGGTTCTAATTCAGGCAACAACTTATGTTCGGCTATTCTGCTTTGAGTGGGTGAAGGGAACGGCCATGCGAGGAGAGGGGCCACGGAATGTATTTCACTGTTTCTCTCCTTTCACTTGAAAATGCCTTTGATAATAACACTGTATACTTTTATACATCTCATAAATTATCCCATTTGCTCCACAAAAAAGATCTATGAAGTAGACAGAAATTGTACTTTTTCCTCCTTTATAGATGTGGAGTTTGAAATTCAAATTGGCTGAGATCATGGAACTAGTGTGGAGCAGGAACGGGGCTGCTGGACCCCAAATTTTAAAGTCTCTGTTTCTCTTTGTGTTTTGTTCAAAGGCTCATGTGTCTTTTTTTTTTTTTTTGAAAGATAATTCCTCTAATTTATTGAAAATTTCTTTTTTTGATAAATATTTACCATTCTCTATTTGTATGTAATGAATATGCTGAAGAATCTCATATTGTTTTTCTTAAAGCTGTGGTTTTTGTTAAGCTTGTATAAATCCCATCATGAAAGTATGTGCATATCAAGAATTAGAATTTCTGATGCATTGGATGGAGTTTAAAATTGGTGTGGCATAGCACATCAAGTACTTGATAAGGTGTTTATAAACTTATAAATAGCTAGATGAATTATTTCATTGGATTCAGAGATTAAATGGCAATTCAGTCTGCTGGCTTTTGATGGAGCAGAGCATGATGAAGTTTTCTGGAGAACTATGATAGAGGCAATTGCCTATGATGAATTTCTATCAATTGAGAAACAGATTGTATTTCTGGGAAAGGTAGCTTGAAATATTTCTTATCAGTTTGGTTCTTGGGTTTCTTGGCATTCACTATTGAATAATTATTTCTGGATAATGTTGTCAGAAACCAGGCGTTCTAAAAATAAAACACACTCTCATAGAATTAACATTTCTTTGGGGTAAGGCATGTTAGTAAAACTTAGCACTTTGCAGTTCTATTTTTCATCCTGATTTAGCTGATGATGCTACACAGTCAATAATTAGTTATTTCATATACTCATGCCAGGCTTGGCTGATGTGTATGAATTCAGCCAGATGGGCTCATTATTTCTTAAATCTTATCTGATCTGAGACACATAGGTGTTCTTCACTTTATAAATTAAATGTATTTTCCCCAAAGTGCTAAGTATGTAAATAGAATCACACAAATGTGTTAGAGAAGTGGTTATTTAAAGAAATCCCTTCAAGAAGTGGAGAATCGTGCAAAGTCAATCTATTTTATTTATTTAGATTTTGGTCTAGGTACTTCTTCTTACTTTCTCCAGTTGGTCTAGGTACCTCTTCTTACTTTCTCCAGTTAGCCATTGAATTCACTATGTGATCAATGTCACCAGTGATGGTGTGAAAGGTTCTCTCCAGAGAAACTCTCACTGAACTCCAATGTTTCAAACAGCTTCTGAGATACAGTAAGTATCTCTATCAAGTGTCAGAAACAGCATGAAGATGCGTCTGGAGAAGTCGAGGTCCACTTACCTCTGCTTTGAGGCAGGGTTTTCCCAGGCAAGTGAGCATCTAGTCGGAATATATTTGGTGGTCCCATCTTATCACATCTCAGAGTTCAGTTTAGCATGATAGAAAAGTATAGGAAGGGGTTTATCATCCTCACGTAACAATTTCCATCCCCTCTGAAGCATGAATGTGATTTTGGTTGGTGTTTGGACTCAACATTAATTCCTGATGAGACAGTTGCTTTCCTCCAGTATTTACTTTATTTAGTGTCATTAGTGGTGGTGAGGGTTTTATTCCTCAGTTCTGAGTCCCTGAGCTCTTCTGGACAGGAGTTTGGTGACATGGGGTCCCTCTCAGCCCACCTCTTGAGGACTTCCTGGTCTGCCTAGAGGTGCTGGCCTCACTTCTCTGCTAGGTATGGTATTCCTCAAGCCCACTCCATGGGTTCTGGTTAGGACAGTTCTGGGGAATAGGGTTTATCTGACAGTCTTGGTCTGGGCAGCAGTAGGACTTAGGGGGATGAGTTTGTACGCATTTACTTGGGCCCCAAGGATCTCTTTTACTTTTAGGTTCTGAGATATGTTGCATAAACTATGGAAAACTATTACATTTAGAATATATAATGAAAATGAGCAGTGGACAGTTCTCAGCTGTATGACCTTGGAGAAGTTACTTAACTTTCCCAAAGTCAAATTAGATGCTAATTTGTTTGGCATAATTTTGACTCAAAGCACAGGATGGAGTCTCCTTTACCTGTCCAGTTTCTTCTTGCTGTTTTAATACTTAACAGAGACACTTTTCTGTTAAACGACATCCATGTTGTAGGGTTTTTATGAGATTTATAAATACTGTGTGAATATGCTTAGCACAGTGCCTAGCCTATGAGGAGTTCAATAAAAGCTCATTGTTATTGTTTTTACTATATCTGCTACTATTACAACAGCTGTAACTATTAAGTTATTTTGAACAGTTTTAGACCAATAAATAGTTAACATATTTTTAAGCCCCTGGGTTAAAGTTCTGTGCCAGGAACTTTCTATGCATTATTTTATTTCATCCACATGACAAACTAATGAGGCCGATATTACCTACCCATTACATAAATGTGGAAACTACAGCTCAGAGCTATTAAGAATATTTATCTTAAGAATCTTTAAGAGATTAAACTGGGATTTGAGCTCAATCAGTTTGATCCCAAGTTCTGTGTTCCTTCCTTGATGCCATGAAGGATGAGAGATAAATCTAGAAATGAAACAAATTCTAGCTAGCACACACAGGTTCCTTCCTGAGTCAGCACGAGTATCTCCTTTGCTTTGACCTCCATAAGTCTTTCACTATGTTGAAGTAGTCTGGGGAACTTGACAATAAGCTCAGCTGGGGAAACGCAATTTCCTGTTAACCTCCATGGTTGCCTTTGACCCGGTCCAGCTCTCGTAGTTCCCTCGTCCCAGGAGACAGCAGCCGTGGCCCAGGGAAGCCTGCTTGTGTCTAACATTTGACTTGGTGGCTCCATAATGCAACAAAAAGTCTACCACACAGGATAATTTCCAATGGACTCTCATGAAATATTAAAAAATCAACTCTCTGCCAGGAAGGGGAGGATATGAGAAGGTTAACAGAGCCACTTGGGTGCAGAAAATTTAGAGCCTTTTTGAATAGGAAAGAAGTGCTTTGGGGGCCTATTCTGAGGCATTAAGAGTTACTTCCTCTCCTTGCTGTACCGTTATTTTTCACTTTTTGCCTCTCCAGCTACTTCATTTCCTAGCCTCGGAAAGCATCTGTTATTACTGCTCTCACTAAAGGGTCACCACCTTCCAGTTTCTTTTCAAAATGTGAACACAAATAGAAAAAGAAAATAGCATCTCATCATGTTATATCACGGTCCCTTGTCTTTTGCTGTAAAGGGCACCAGCCCTGATGGAATCGGTGGACTATTTGCGGGGGTCCTTCAGAGACCATCCCCCGAGTAGGAAAATCTATCCACTGTTTTTCTCCTTTAAAATAGCATTTGGGTGCTTTTTGTTTCCGTGCACTAATAATGTACATTATTTTACTACTTTGGATAAGGAAATTAGTTTTCTGGTGCAAAATTTAATTTAAAATGAGTCAGTGATTTATAATGTTATTCGATGTAGCTGAGTTGAAGAAAAGTATGAAGTAAAGGCGGAAATTTATGCTTAGGTATAATATTTGCGAGGAGTGAAAACATTGGTAAGGCAGAATTATCTTCAAATACCTTTTCGTAGGCAAGCAAGAGCCCTACATACAGAATTTTGATTATCTATAGGAATTTCCTGGCACAAACCTGATATAAAAATTGGTTTGCTGTATGTTACTGTTTTGTGTTCCAGAAGATTTCTCAAAGAAGATAATTTGTCTGATAAAGTTGCTATATAAGCCCACGGTACATTTTATAACAAAAGCCCTTGTAATATTACAAAATGACAATGACCACCAGGGACACTGGCAGCTAGAGTTAAAAAGCACCTTCCATACTGAAGATTAGAATAGCTTATTTCTCCTTAGTTTTTGAAACTGCTGGGAGAAGCAGGACAGAACCATGTTTTTGTGTGTTGTATAGAGATTCACAAAAGGCTATAAGTAAGCTGCAAGGAAAAGTACATGATGGGAGTATAGAGTCCTCATTTATGGCATTTGTATAATGTGTTTTTTGCAGAAAGGTATTAAAAGGTATTTCCAATCCAATCCAATCCAATCCAATTTCACAGCAGCTGGACAGTGCTGGGTGCTCACCCAGCGTAAGATCAGATCAACATCGTGCCCTCTTTATTACACTGATTTGAACTGGAGGACTGCAAGATTTGCATCTAAAACGAAAGTATTTTTATGTATCAGGTGAATCAAAGTATCGGAGAGTTCCAATCTAATACAGGCATGCCGCGTGAGGGCTAAGTTTGCTGTGCTTATAGCAGGGGTTCATTATGAGTGCTGAAAGGCAACACGTGGAATGGGTCAGAGTTTTCAGGAATCCTAAAATTGAAAAAAATGATAATACGCTTTTGTCACAGAATGCCTTATGAAAAACTATAGTTATTTATGATAATGATTAAACTGCTGGTGGCATGAGGAGCAAGAATATGGCGAACAGCATAATTTCTTTAGCTATTTTGACATAGTAGAAGGAAATAAATGGTCTCTCATCTGTCTGTCTAGTCATTTATTTTATCAAACCAAGTAACTATCACTAGGCTTAAGTGGGAGACAGTTTCGCACTGTATTCATTGCGATGTTGGCACCCAATCACTTCTGCTATGGAATGCTCTTAGGATTTAACATCAGGGATCGCAAAGGAAGCGCTGCTCCCATGTAGACCACTGTGCCTCATGGCACCTGACAATCATGTTTAGAGACATTGCTCTTGAAGGCCATTAATTACTCAAGCAGAGTACTATAAGGGGAAACTAAAAATTCTGAAAATATGTCCCTGGGTCTTAAGGAACTTTAATCTGGTGGGAAAATAAGAATTTTGGAGATATCCACTGAATCTAATGCCCTAAAGTGAAGCAATGTCCTAAAATAGTGAATGTATAAATGGCTTGCTCTACTGGACGGAGGTGGTACAGAGCATCGTGACTAGGGTCTGGGGCCTCGTATCCAGCAGTTGGAATCTTGGTTTTGTCTCTGAGCAGGTATGAGATTTCAGCTTTCTTGTCAGCAAAATAGACTGACTAATAGTATTTACTTATGGGGTGAAGAGGACAGTGATAACCCATATCACCCGTTTAGCATAAAGCCTGCCACAGACTAAGGGCTCAGTGCATGTTCCTACTATTGTTGAAGTGGCTTCTTAGCATTCAGAGAGTACAAAGATGTAAACTTCTGTGTCTTCCTTTATCTGAACCTAGCTCTCGAGGCTTCATTTTTACTCAGGGAAAAGGGAGTTAATCTTGCCAGTTTAAGGTTATACAATCACTTCTGGTTTAAAACTTAAGTCTATTTTAGGTGAATAGTCAGATTCAAGGTTCTTCTACTTCCCTCTCCCCAAGGCTGACCCTAAACTCCAAGGGTCTTTTGGATTATTTTGGCATCAAGGAAGGGTCAAATGGTCTATGTTGCTGTTCATTCTCCATCGGCTGCTGTTGCATTGATGCACTCCTGTTCTTTCTATGGGGAAATTGTAAGGCGATTGATCTGGGAGATTGGTGGACTTCCTCAGATAACTTGGCCCCACCTTGGCTCTTGGTACTGAATTGCCCATCCAGTTCTATTGGCCTGTTGACCCCAGAGCCCTTGCAAACTGTGCTTAATGAGATTATGTTTATCATTATGATATTAGTGATTGTAACTCTTCCAGAAGAGTATGCTAGAGACTAGGATAACACAAACTGAGTAAGGTGCTAAGGGACAGCTTGTGTGACCATAAATCTCTTTAGGGCCATGATGGCCAATGGGCAGCTGGTGATGAAATCTGTAAAAACAATTTGTTTGGTTACCAATGGCTATAGCTGAAATTTAACCTCAAGTGTTCTGTTTCCAAGTCCCATGTTCATTTCACTGTTGCCATCACCATCTCAATTTTTAAAAAGATATACTTTTCTTACTAAATTTTACTCTAAATTTTAAAGGGAGAACTTACATTCCACCAACTGGAGTGCTAAGAACATTCTGTTTCTCCAGACCTCCTTGATTCCACCTGAGAGGTCAAGAGAGAACCGTAAGTTCTTTTTTTCCAAACACTCCTAGCCTCACTGTCACATTCCACCTTGAGCCCTTTGGGACAAGCTTCATTTACCCTTTATTCCTTTAAAGTTATTCTCCACAAAAAACTGCCAGCTTTCCCCACATGCTAATTCCCATTAGGTTTGCCTGTCCTCTTCTATTACCCTTCCTCCTCTCCCAAATGTTTGGTCCTAACTTTGCGCCTTCCCTCCCAGACTGCCCCCCTGCCCAACCCCCACCACCACCCCGGGTCACTCTGGGTCCTGCTTGGTTCTTTGGCTGACCAGATTCTTCATGATAGACCAAATGTCCTCTCCTTCTGGTCGTCTCTTCCTTGGCTATCTTTCTGTCACTCCTGTCTCTCTGCGTCATGAGACATCATGTTCCTGGACCAGCTGCCCAAAGCCGTCCTACAATCCAATCTGCTCCTGCTGAAGTCGCACATCTCCCAGCGACTCTTACACAGAAGCATCAGCTGCACCCTGGAAGCAAAGCCTCATTGCCTCAGGAAGGGTCTTCAAACACACCTGATCATCTCCCAAAACTTTCCCAGTTGGCTCTTCAAGGTCCATCATAAGAAAAATCCCCATGTTCTCAACCTCTTCTCTGAACAATTCCTTTCCCTTCTTGTACCAGTAATAACCTGTCTCTTCAGAGCATCTTGCTGTTATTTATCCAATATTTGTTATATATCAAATATAACAAAGTTCTTTTTACCACATTTCCCCCCAGTTCCATTATTTTACATCCCTTTGCAGCAAATCTTGCTCTTCTTCCATTCTCTCTTGCAACAAAGGTATTCTGGTCTTTGTGTCACACTCCTCTTGTGGCACCTGCTCTTATTAAGATAACCAAAGACTGCCACATGGCTAAATCTGATGTTCAGTTCTTAGTCCTCATCTTTCTTGATCTATTAACAGCATTTGACATAGCTGATCACACACTTCCCCTTGATAAACTCTCTTTGGCTCACAGGACACCACACTGTTGACTTTCATGCCTCATTTTCTCTCAGTCTCCCTAACTGCTTGCTTCTCTTTTCCCTGCCCTCTCAGTGTTGGTGAGACCTCAGGCTCGGTCTTTAGTCCTCTTCTCTGTCCTGTATACACTCACCCATTGTCATATCATCGAGTTCTATGTCTTTAAATAATGTCAATATATTATTGGCTCCCAAACTAGTATTTGTATCCAGATCTATACCCTTAATTCTTCACTTATGTATTGAATTGCTTATTCCAACAGTTCCATGGAGAGCTGACAGACAGCTGATAGCCTTTTCCATTTCAGGTGGTGTCAATTCTATTCTTCCATTACTCAACCCCAAAACCTCGGAGACATCCTTGAGAATGCTTTTTCTTATGCTCACATTCAATCTATCAATAATTCTCCTTACTGTACCTTCCACTTATGCCCAGTATCTGGCCATTTCTCACCACCTCCCCTGTTAACCCTCTGACCTAAGTCATCATTATTTTGACCTGAATTAGTACATGCTCTCCTAACTGGTCCCCCTGCTCTCTCCTCTCACTCACAGCATATCTCAGTCAAGCAGCTGGAGTGATTAACACCTAAGTCAGATCTTGTCATTCCTCTCCTCAAGCACTGTGGCTCTCCTTGCCACTCAGAGTAAAAGCCAACTCCTCCTAATGGTTAATCAATCCCATTATGACATGACCCACCATTTTCTTTCTGATGTTCGCTCTTGGTGCTTTCCCTCTCTCCTCTTTTGCTTCAGCCACGCTGGCCCCTAAACACACCAGTCACACTCCTGCCTCCTGGCCTTTGCACAGGCACTTCCAGAGGGAATTTTTGCCCCAAATATTCACTTGGCTACTCCCTCATCTTCTTTAAGTCTGTGTCCTCTCAGTGAGGGCTTCCCTGGCAACTCTTCACTTGTCTTTTTTTCATGGCATCTTAACGTTACTACCTAATATTCTATATAGCTTACTTATTATTATTATACTATCATATTATTAGAATATTGCACTATTCTTTATAGTATAGTTATTAATTATTTGTCAATTGGAAGAATGAATATTCTTTCACAATTTACTGTCTCATTTAGTGTCTAACTTAGTGATTTATTACATCAGTTATACATTATATTGACACTATAGATATTTTAATTTCAGTGCTTGATAATGCTTCAAGTATGTCAAAAATTGCCTTTGCCATCCTATTTTTTAAATTTTGCATATAACAATTTCATATTGGTAATGAACTAATGAGACTGAGACATTTTAGCATGAGTCAACATCAAGAAAGTGAAGTGGAAAATTGAGGATATTATACTGATAAGCTAAGCCAAAAATGCGTTTGCCTGAATGAAGCAGTTGAAGCAGCCCTTACTGTTTGGGTTGAGTGATTAACTATCATTCATTGCCCCATTTCCTCCTACTTTCCTACTCTTACTACAATTTAGACTCAATGATCAAATGAGATAAATGAAGAAATTGACCATCATACAGTTACAATTAGAAAACAAAATATAATGATCAGAAAGATTGCTTTGGGGAGGGGATGGTTGATCTGAGTGTTTCACAGATGGAAAATATTTAGCTATTCAAAAAAGGCAGTGAGAAGGGCTTTCCAGGCAAAAAGTGCCACAGACCGGAGAGCTTGTTCGAGAGAAATGGCAGTGAGGATGCAGAAGGTTGTGTCTGGGAGAGGGGACCTGGAAGGGGGAAAGGTTGGATAGGAAAGATATAGTGAATATTAAATCAACAGGTCTTCTGGTTGCTTCCTCTACTCCCTATTTCCAAAGATGTCTTCTGAATTTCAAAAAGAACTTCAGAAATAAGGAAGCCAAGAGGGAAATGTGGTCTTGATGGTGCAAATGATTCCTTGAGGGGAAGTTGAAGTCGATGCATTGTAATAGTGAATAATAAACTGTTAATATTTGCTCCAAATTACTTAATGGACCCCTATGGGCAGTGTGCTATATGCTTTACACTTGTTTTCTTATTTAATTCTTGTAATGACCCAAAGAAATTAGAACTATGATTATCATTCCTGTTTTGCTGAGGAGGAAATATGGTCGGGGCTGGCAAAGCACAGGTATTAACTCATATCTTTCTGACTCCAGAGTTCTTAACTACGGCACCATTATTTCTCAAAGAGCCTGCCCTTGCTACATATGAAGACTCCTGGGCCCCACACTGAGGAACTGAGTTAGAATCTCCAAGGATGGAGCCCAGTAGTCTGCATTTTAAGTATGCGCAGTTCTTATCCCCAATAGAATTTGAGAATCCCTGAACCACCCTGCATCACTTCTCTAAAATTGCATATGTTCATAAGATTCACGAAGCTCCTGAGCAAAGTGTTGTCCTTTGTTTCCAAAACTTAGTTATTAATTCTTTTTCATAGGGCTGGGCTCTGCCTGCCTGTTGGCCAAGGTATTTTTTTTTTTTTTTTTTTTTTTTTACCACGTGGCTTATTGGGACTTTGGATCCATGCCTGATTTAGGAGTTGTGTGACTTTGATAGACCTATGCTCAGGTAACAGACAAACATTCTCAACCTATCTTTCTTGGGCCCTTACTAGGACTTGTCCTCTGGTAGGAATAAGTGGCCTGGCCTGCTTTAACAGGCAACAAGGAAAAATGCACTGTCCACAGATACCCACCAGCTCCTTCCCTTCAGTTATCCCACCTGCTGAGCTTCCTGCTATGTCACTCTAGAGAGCACAGGCCAATTATAAGGGAGAGTGATGGAGGGTATAGAGTTTCAGTCGAATAAAAGGAAGAAATGTCTAACCAAAAGAGATCTTCATCAGTGGAATGCTGTGGCTTGTGAGGTAGTGAGCTCCTCACCAGTGGACACAATCAAGCAGAGCCTGGATGCCATATTATCAGGGACACCACACAAAGAACTAGATATAACTTTGACCTTATTATTAAATAAAACAAAATGCTTAATTTCTGACAGGAGAAAATTATGAAACAAAAATATGCATTCCTTTCAAAGTGTTGTCTAGGCTTGGATTTGTAGGGGCAATTTTATGCTTTTTCTTACTGTTTTATTATTTGATGAATGCTTTCCTTGTCAAAAGGAGGCTTCCATGTCCAACGACTTCAGATCTATTCTATTGAGGCAGTCCTGCCAGGTTCTCTGCCAGTTATCCTCTTGATCTTGAACACTCATCTTCATTTCCCTCTCCTATCTTCTCATGTTCCAGTGGCAGGGCTGGGGGCTGGGAGATCCATGCGACTCACTCTCCTTGTCTTGTGCAAATTCTTACTACTCCCAGTTGGGCATTTAGGTTAATTAGACATGAATGACAATGATGCGAGTGAACTTATCATAGTTAATGTGGCTATCAAGAATACATTTCCATGCAGCATCTGTACATAATTTGGATAAGGAAGCATAAAACCTGAAATATATCCTTCTTCAATTATTTTTCAAGCAAAAATGGAGAGCGTCTTAGATTCATTTGGAGTTTTCACTGTGATTCTGTCAATTGAGAATAAGAGATTTGCCGGGGACTCACACTCCAGATTTACTGTGACACATGGCTCAGGTGTTCTCACTCAGAAATTTTTTCTAAATAAAAGTGGGATGAAAGCAAAAGCCAGAGGTAGGTGAGTTACCAAGCCAAGAAATCAGAGAATAGAAAAGCAAAAATATAGGATTTCCACCAAAAGGTGAAAAATGGAAACAGGTAACAGAAAGTCTTCAAGTAAATTTTAAACAACTTTAAGGATGATGACAGTCATGCTAGTCAGATTACAGTAGGACAGTAAAACAATTACAATATAAAAACAACTACCATTTATTCAAACCTTTGCTACATATCAGATACCACACTATCATACTACATCACATTTATGTATTATACCACATTTTATGTTACATATTATACTACGTTACATTTAATCCTCACAATCAACCCTTGAGGAATGTAATGAAAGAGTGATACCTTTTACGTGGGAGTCTGATGAGGAAACAGACTCAGAGAGGTCAGTTAACTTGCTGAAGATCAAACGGTTGTCGATTTTAGAGCTGAGGTTAACACAAATCTATTAGACCCCAAGGCCTTCTTTTTAAAACTATTATGATATATATTTTCCCTTTATGATGTTTAGTTCTGGATCTCATCTTACAAGAGGGATATGGATAACCTGGAACCTGTTCAGAAGAGAGTGACCTCAGTGACCAAGGGTTTCAGGCTATTTCATGTAACGAGGGCTGAGGGCCGTGGGGATGGCTTAGATCAGTCAGGGAAAAGGTGATGACTGGCCTCTAGTATTTAAGCATATCCTTATGGATGGGGACTCTGACTTGATTTGCAAGGTGTAGGACCAGGGTCTACTGGGGAGATGACTTTGTCCTAATAGATTGGCAGGAGTGAGTACCTCTTCATGGGGGATTGCTAGAATATGTGGGACAGTCTCTGAGTGGGGATCTTGTAGAGAGGATTGCGTGGATGATTGGACTACATACATTTATGATCTCCTCTAAACCTTAAACTATATTAATCTAGGACATAGAATTGTAGAGCAAGTTGCAAATCACATCCAGCCTATGATACATCATTTTCTTATACTACACATATGAGAGAAGTTTTTGTTATAGCCTGTCTTTCCAACTAGAAAGCAGCTATTTAGAGAATAAAAGCCTTGTCTAATTCTTTGTCAACTCTAGATCCCTTGCCTGGCACATAACACACACTGAAATGCTTGTTGAAAGAATCAATGAATGGATCAATGAATGGTGTATGATAATTTTAGAGGGAAATCTTGAGAACATAATGGCAGATCCTCCAATCTAGCAATGAGAATATTACTTAGAAATCTCTTTTGAAGTCAAGTCTCCTGTGTCTAATGTTTTCTGTTAAGTAGACTTTGCTTATTGATGGGCCAAGGGTCTTTAACTGGAATAGCACTAATCATTCTCATGGGGCTTAGAGTGACTTGTAGTTTCAAGTAACTAAGCTTTCTAAATAATACATGATCAAGATCAAGGTAAAGATGTTCCCTATAATAATGCCATGTAGGACCATACCAATCTTTACTACAGGCAAAAAGAGTGGTGAGATTTGGGGACATCAGGAAATCTACTCTAATGTCCACTCTCTGTCCCCATAGCTGTCCCCAGTGCCTTAACTTTAAGGATGAAGACTTATGGGTAGAATTTCAGGCAATATAAGGAAAGAACAGTGTTAAAAGTTACCTGGAAGGCATTAAAGTCAAAGTGCCCCCACATGGCCGGCCCCACATGGCCTTACTACCATAATTACGTGAAGAGATGTAGGGAAACCAATCTCTCCATCACAGAACGCTTGAATGTTAGTGCTGTTAGGAGGTTGAAAGGCTCCCTAGTCTAACTCCAGTGAGGTGAAGTGTGTCCTGCCTCAGGGCCATCGAGATGGCCCTGTAGTTGAGTCTTCCTCTCTCAGTGCTGGGCTTGTGTCACTACACCATCCAAAGTTTCTTATTTGAATAGTTGTTTCTGTTGTCATCTCTATTCTGAATACAATGAAGCCATAGCCTTCAGGACTCAGATGCTGGGTTTGTCGAAACGTTGGAAGGTACCCCGTCCAGCTTCTCCTACCATCTAACTGTCCTGAAGTTTTCTTTCAGGCTGGGCATAGCTCCCTTAGAGTCATGGTCTTCGCTGACCGTGTTGTGGCTTTCTTGCGTGAAGGACATTGTCTCCTGTTATTGCTGACCCCATTCATTTGCTTAAGAATTAAGTTACCGAGAAAGCAAAGTCGTTCAACAAATATTAGTAAGGAGGGTTACAGATACTTGGAAATCAGGCTCATGATCCCTGTCCACTTGCTTCCTGTAATTCACATCCTTCTGACTTCTATCCTAGAAAACAGAGAGGAATGTGACCCGTAGACTGAGGCCAGAATCGTAGTCAGTCTTTCAAAGTGCTGTCTTAAATAATGCACCGTTGAGTCAACTTCTTCTCCAATATCTCCCAGTTTTTTTCTTTGATAACAAAGCTGATGAATTAGAGTTACCTCCAGGAATTATTGTGTATAATAATCAGCACATGTCCATAAAGTCTTTTGAGCAATGTTAGAGGCTTTATATTATTAATGTCTGTTGATGATGCTGCGTTCTTGGGTCCTATAGGGACAGGCACCTTGTTTAGTAATCAGGACCATCTTATCTTTCGTTTCCTTTCTGAGCACCTTCTTTGTCCACCTATTTTCTTTCCTGGTTCTTTCTTTCTTAAATTGGTTTTCATTGTGGTGCACTAAAGCCTACTGCCTCAAAACTAGGAGAGCAGATCATTTGTGGTTACCTCCTTAGCAATTATTGCAGAGTGTTTTTAAAAATTTCAAATTTGATCCTTTAGACAGATATACATCACCTGTTAACAACACTCACCACCATGTCGTATAGGACTACACCAGAACTCCTCTCTTTTAAGACCAGTATAGATTCTATAAGTTTTTAGGTCTGTGACTATGTGTGGCTAGTGGCAACTATATTGGACAGCACAGTTCTAGAATGAGAGCTACTTGCATTTTGCTAAGCATAAACCGGCATAAATAATATATTATAGAGAAATCAGCACTTTGAATCCCAGGTTTGGCTCTTGCTTTCTCACTGACCTTAAAGAAGTTACTTAACCTTTCTAAGCCTTGAATTTCTCATGTGTAAAATAGAGAACTGATAAATGCCTAGAGTGTTATTTTGAGGTTTAAATGAGATAATGTATGTTAAGTGCTTGGCATCCAGGCACTTGACAAATTGCAACTGTCCGTATCATTAGGTTCCACTGGTGAGTTTGGCTAAAATTTTTAAAATTCCTCCTCAATAAGGGCTGGATGAGAACTATTAGCCCATGGGGATGAGGCATTAGCCTCTGTTTGTCATGGGTTTGGTTCTTCTTTGGGGTTCTCTACATCCTTTGCTGTGGCCTTTGTTGTTGCGTTTTGATGGCTCCCTACCCTCATCAGAGCCTTGCTTGTTTCCTGGCTGTTATTCTGATGTTTCACTTTCTCAAGTTCTCGACGTTTCTCATTCAGACTCATTGTAATCCATCCTGGTTTCCCCCCCAATTCTATTTATGACTTACTGTCTAGGCCTCATGCTTGCTTTCTGCTTCTCTGGCGCCAGCCCTTGTTTCGTTCTTGCTCTGTCCCAGAAAACAAACTGGGACAGATGACCCTGCTCAATGAATGCACAAGAATGAGGGCTTTCTAAAGATTTGGGGTGCTCTTCAGTACCTGTACCGCAGCTTGATGATGAATTCCTTGCGGGATTTGATTGGTGGCTGAAGCAAACTAATTTAAAGTACTATATAAGTGCAAAATGTCATGGTTTAACTCAGATCTGCAGCCAAAACACAGCTTAGCCTGGTGGTACTTGGAACTTGCTCGATTTGGGCATAATGAGAGTAAGAGAAATGGTGGGGTTGTCGATGTTTAGAGTTTTTGAAGAATTGGGCCAGTTCCAATGCCTCTCTGCTTGAAATGTTGCCCAGAGTCTGGGCGAAGGTGGGAGTACACAGTAAAGAATCTGGAAGGGAACTTCCTGCTGCTGAATGATTTGAGTGCTAATTATGGTAAATTGCTGTGGTTTTTTTTTGTTTGTTTTTAAATGCAAAAATCTAAACTCAAAGAAGCTTTCCAATCCAGTCTTAAATGAATGGCCTAGAAAGTACAACATAAAGTAAATGTGACTATTTTCTTCTGAAAATTGTAAGAACAGCATATGGATAAATACAACCTTCGTGAACATCTGTGTGTGATCGACCTCCTCAGCCACGCAGGGAACTTGTAGGCAAATTACTTGTCTTATTTTTACAAGTCCTAAAGACAAAGAAACAGTCAAAGATCTGATCTTTGAGACAAATGCCTCCTAAAATAGAGTTGTCCAGATCCTTGGCAGCTTTGGGGCTGATGTTACTCGCTGAGAAGAAACACAGATGGTTCAGAGATGCACAGGGTGAGTTTCTCAGCCATGATGGCAAAGGGGGTGCAGTCATGAGGGGGCAGGCGGACTTTGCTGTGCTGCCTGGGGTCTCCACCTTGACCTGGTTTCAAGACCCAGCACAATTCCTGCCTCTTTGACAGCCTTCCCTTAAATGTATCCTTTCTTCTTTTGATACGTTGCAGTCTATAGCACGGATTTGGTAAGAATTATGCATAACCTTGGGCTAGCTCCTCTCTAGTTGTCTTGATCAGCCTACAAGATCCTAATGTTGTTCAAGGTTTCTCATGGTTATGTTTTATTTTCCAGTTAAATCAGGAGCTCCTTGAGGACAGGGGCCATTATTTATATCACTTTTATCTCTAGCCCTGCCCAGCGGGTGATTATTGATTGTGTTTATCCCGGAGTCAAAACCTGGGGAGCATCCACTGAGTTGAGGGTCACAGCCCCTCAGCTAGCTCAGCTTCTTCAGTTCTTGGTTGTCCTCAGCTGTGTTTGTGGGAGTCAGGAGAGAGTGACACTTTCCAGCATTCTCTAGTTAGTTATATAAGTTACATTCCTGACACTCAAATTGTAGTATCAATGAATAAAAAAGAACATTTCTTTCCATACTGTGGATTATACCCCTAAATTCCATGAATCATCTTATTAGTGCATACCTTGTGTCTAAGGGACTGGAAGAGAAAAGAGTATGGATGGATCAGCATAACCACCAGCCCCAAAACACACACACACACACACACACACAAGAATGCTTGTGATTTTGGGGAAGGGTCTTGTTTTGCATGGTATTGGAAATTACTTACACAGTTGAATTTTTTAGGTCAGAGGTTTATGTTATGTATCCTTGTCCTTTCCCGTGACCTCCTTTAAGAATGGTTTATTGAATAAATGCGTTATCTTTACACATTTCAAAGGCAGTAAGTATATCATTTGTTCCTTTCAGTAGCCTAGGAAATTTTTACTCAAGTAGATTCCTCTCAGTGAGTATTCCAAGCTTTCACCATTCTCTTCAAGACTGTACTCCAATTTTCTACTTTGATTTTCCACATTTACTGCGCCTTTTAATGTATGGAAAATTAGAAGCCTTTAGATGTGACCATTCTTAATTCCCTGCCTTCTATACTATCAACTTCTAGTGAGTGGTTTCCAACCTTGTTATTATCCTTTGCTGCATTTGCCCCTGCTGTTTAATTCCTTCCCAGCTGACTCTGTCCCCACTGGCTGCCTAAGCCTCACCCCCTCCTGGCACTTCTCACGCCTCCGTGTCTTTGGTAGGCATCTTTTCCTTTGCTTCTCATTAAATATTGGTGTTTCTTTAGGGATTTATCTTCTACTAATGCCAAACTCATTGCTGGTTTATCTCATCGTGCCTCTCTGTCCTAAGACCCCTCCTATAAGCTGTGACTCCCCAATGTGTATGTCCTGTGGTCAGCTATGCCCGCCAGGAGAGTCTGTACCTCACTTCTCCTTCATCCCCAGGCGTTATTAGGATGCTCTGAAATTGCATGACTTTTCTTATTCTTTGGTAACTCACCCCCATTTTTACAAACAAGAAAAATAGAACCTTGGAAATGTTGTGACTTCAAGGTCAAAGTGCCTGTTAGAGTTTACGAATCTCTGACTGGCTGCTCATCCTGTGCAGGGCCTCGGATGTCCTTCTCTCCAGATTTCCTGAGATGTGAACATCCTTCATGGTGTCCCTGGGATTACAAACTGTCATCTCTGGTAACTCTCTGACAGTGAAATGCAGGCTCCTTCACGCAAAACTTGCTTCCTGAAATTGCACTATTGGACCACTCTAGGATTAAAAATTAAACTGCAGGCCAGGGAATAAACTGACTTTGGGGAAAAGTTAATAGCAGTTTGGTCTAGGTTTGCAAAGAATACAACATTCTGATCATACAGTGAAGGATAGGGATGGGAGAGACCATGAGATGCTATCTAGTTCATCCCCTCATTCTCAGATAAAGGCAAAACTGTGTTTATGTTGCTATGCAAAGAGATTTCCCTAAATTTACATGGAATGGGTTCATGTTCTTTAATGACATTATATTCAGTGGATCATCATTTGGTGTCATATTTTGGGTGTCTGGGCCAATGGTTCTTGGCCAACAAAGTTCTGGGACATCCTAGCACCACTGGGTTTGACACTTTCAAAATCCATATTCTTTGTATTTTCCAGAGCCTTGCTGGAATCTACGTCCTTGTAGTAGGGTTTATGACATCCTCGTAACCTGCAGACGGTGATGTTCTGCAATGTGGCGGAATATAGGTGACTCTTCTGTATTTCCAAGTTGACATTCAATGTTTAAAATAGTTATACTTTTTCCTGATAACCCGTCAAGGACCAATTTCATGTCTCTGCAATTACTCTGAATTGGGCAGTATACTTTCATTGTTAAAAGGGAGATTAAAAGAGGAAAAGATGTGTGTTAACCACTTGATTAAGCATTGAACAAGAAAGAGGTTTGGGGCCTGTGTATGAGAGAGAGAGTGTCTGCTTGCCAGCTAGCAATAGATAGATGACAGAGGCATTTTGTTTAGAGACTTAATAAAATGAGTTTTTGCCTTTTGGTAATTTTCAAAAAGCTGTTATCCCCTGAGTATGAAAAAGGAATCCTGCATTAAGCTTTGCTTTCATAACTGAGGAGGACAAGAAGCCTTTTTCCTAATTAAAATCTCATTTTATACTAATTTGATATGAGAAAGTTTTTCCTGGAGATCTCCACAGTCTTTAATATATGTAAAAATGATCTGCCTGGTGATGCTAATTCTGTACATTTATTTAGCACTTTATAGTTTATGTATTCATTTATGTACAATATCAAACTTGATCCTCAATGTTAATGAAGTAATATTAGGAGCATCTTACCTTTGGAGAGGTTAAGCTAATGACTTATTTTCTTTAATTTGGATCATCATTATTATAGCTGTTTATAAGTCTGTAAATTAGTATCTTGATGTTAAGGTAATATTAATGTTGGGTTATTGAACCCTAGTTTCAAAAGAACTGACAATTTATTGCTCTTTCATTTGTGATACTTCTCATGTCATTTCAAGTAATTAGCACACTTATTAGAAGGCCTGGTAATGACTTAGGCTTTTGAACAATAATATAATCTCTTACTCTATGAGAAGATAAGAGATTATCTTTTTAAGATAGTCATAAAATGGTTCTATTACGCTGTAGGAGTCTCATGTACTGCTGAGTTAGGTACAGTAATTCTCTGTGAAACAGAATAATACTTCTTGGCTATATTCCTAGATTTAATCAATTAACTGTTATGAAATGGAGAACCAGAAAATGAAAAAAAGCCCAAAAAAACAAAAACGCACAAACTTGAATCTCCATTGGATACTGAATGTATATTTTCCTCTGATTTCTTTTTAGCATCTAATTTTAAATGGCAACCTGCTGAAAATATTACATTAAAAAACTTCTTGGTTGGCAAATAAAATCCACATGGTGGATTTTTGTATTTTTTCATTGAATCAAAAAATTGCGGCCCGTGAAACACTTATTTAATAAACCTTTAGGCACACTGAAAATTTGTAAGTACAACTGTGTCTTTATCGGTGTCGTTCATTTTATGCTCAGGCCAATAGTTACACTGTGATTTTTGCCAATGCAATGGAATGAGTCTACATTTTCATTTCAGATGTATACTATAAATTGCTGGAAGAAATCAGATACCCCATGGGTTAGTGTAACCTGGTTGAAACTCATAAAAATAGTAAGTTATTTATTGAAGTGTTTGGTGCTCAGTATGTTGCCTACTTTATCTTGGTTGATCATCAGTGAGTTTAGTATTATTCCAGTTTTATCTAGGAGAAGACTAAGGCTCTAAACCAAGTCTCTAAAATACTTCAGTGGCTTATTTTAAAGCCCTGGTATGGCCCCTGACAGAGCAGGTGCTCAGTGAATAATTGATGAAGGAAAGATATGTCATATGCTCGAGTACAAACTTGTAAGGCAGAACCAAATTGTGAACTTATATCTCAAATCTCTCTATGCTCTCACTCTTGTACTCTGCCTCTTAAATACCAGAGTTTTTGAGGGGATTTGTCCCACCAGAAAAAATCTGTGGTATTTTTCCTCCAAATATCCGAACTTTTATATTGAAGATGTTTATCTTCAACCTGGTATGATGACTGCGAAGCCAGGTGGCTCTTTGCGTGTGTGTTATATCTTTAGAACACCACCATTAATTGCCAGAGTGTATTGATGCTGATCAAATTTATATTTTTCTTTACCTTATTAATAATATAGTTGATATAGAAGGATGCTCTGAGGTTTCCACTTCTAACTTTTATGATGTTGTGTCCGTTTTTTAGTGTCCCAAGAGAATGGCTTTGAAGATACAGAAGTCTTTAGTAATTTCTGATAATGGATCTTGAAAAGAATAGCAGGACTGGCCAAAAGCCAGGCATTTTTCTCAAATCACTTAGACTATTATTATTCCATTGTCTGAAAGGCAGATAATTTAATGAGTGTAAATTGCAGTCGACTTTGTAAAGAAGAGTTTTTGCACTTGAAGTTCCTCAGAACTAAAAATAAAATTTTTGACTTCATGAGTGTAATTGCATTTTTGACTCAATGTAATAGTTGACATACAGAGAAACTGTAGAGATTTTACTTATTTTTTTGTTTTTGAGGAAGATTAGCCCTGAGCTAATATCTGTGCCCATCTTCCTCTACTTTATATGTGGGACGCCTACTACAGCATGGCTTGACAAGTGGTGCCATGTCTGCACCCGGGACCCAAACCGGCGAACCCCAGGCTGCCGAAGCGGAATGTGCACACTTAACCACTGCACCACTGGGCCGGCCCTAGAAACTGTAGCGATTTTAAATGACTGTTTCTTCAGAGTACCACACAAATCAAGCAATTTCTCCAAGACTGTGAAATTTGACATGAAAACAAAAAGAATTCAGGGCCTTCTTTGGGCATGGCTATTGTATATTCAGGGGAAGGGCTTTATAAAATTTATTTCTTTAGTAACTATTTATCAAGTGCCTACTATGAGCCAGCCACTGTTCTAGGCCTACTAGCTTGGAACACAGTGGTGAACAAGATAGAAAATGTTCCTCCCATGCTTAGATGCTAGTGGTAGGAGTCATGAAGTATACAAACACACGAATACATTATTATTGATGGTGATGTTCATTGGATGGCAATAAACTGTGTGTTAAGCTATATGTGATAGTCAGGGAAGTCCCTCTGAAGAGGTTAAGTTTGAAAAGAAATGTGAAGAATGAGGGGGACTTCCAGGCAGAGGAACTAGGCAGCATAAGGACTTGAGGACTTGAGTTTGGCATTTTTAGAAAGGAGGTGAGAGTGAGGGAGAAGGATAAGTGATTAAATGGGAGAGGCAGAATGGGCCAGGTCTCTAATAGCCTGCCTATGTCATGGTAAGGAGTTGGGATTTTATGCTAAGTAATAGTATGTTAGATATATTTAAATGGGACAGTTTTAAGATTTGCATGTAAAAAAGAAAGTGATGGCTCTGTATATTATTTGGAGAAAAAATTGGCGTGGAAGAGTGGAAGCAGAGAAATCAGATAGGGGTCATTGTAGTAGTGAAGACCAGATTCAGCCAAGAATACAGGTGGAAAAAAGTGGATGCATTTAATGTACATTTAAGGTGTTGAGCATAGGATGTGCTGAAAGGTTGCAAGTGGGAGTGAGGGGAAAGGAGGAGTCACCAGTAACTTCTGAAATTTTCTCTTGGCTGGACAGTGGTGCAGTGAAGAATGGGAGAGGAATAGTCAGTTGGGGAAAAGGATGGAAATGTATAACTCTACTTTTTAAGTTTGAGATGTCTATTAGCCATCTAAGTGGAGATGCTGAACCCCCAGTTGAATATGAAAGTCTGGCTCAGGTAAGGGGTCAGGGTTGGAGGAAGATTTTGTGATTGAACAGTGAGGAGATCATATTAAAATATGCGACTGGATGAGATCATCTGGGGAGAAATTGTAGACAGAGAAGAAGGCTCTGAAAGAGCCCTGAGGCACCACAATAACCATTCAGAGGTGGGCCAGAAGAGCAAATATCAGCCAAGCACTCTGAGAATGAGAGGCCAGGAAGGCAGGAGGAGAACCAAGAGCAGGAGGGTGTTGAGTCCTCATTCCCAGAAGAGAGAAAAGTGTTTCCAAAAGAAAAGTGTACTCAACTGTGTTTATGCTACACAGAGATGAGGACAGTGGGGTTAACTCTAGCACAGGAGGTGGTTTCTGTGCTATTTTTGAACAAGTATTGATAAGTATGCCATCTTCAGCTTTGAACTGGATGATCATGTGGGAAGTAGCCATGGTATTAATTCCTTATTTTAAAGGTAGTGATAATTGGTCATTTTTTAAAATATAAAGCTGTTAATGGTAATATATATTTCCCTGCTTCTATAATTTGGCTAGAATTCTTAGATTTCCTTATTTTGTAGGCAGCATGGACTTAATAGGTTACCAAGAGGCTGAATTCCTATAGTACTATACCAGAAAAATATTGGTTCTTTAACGCTAGTGCCCCATGGTTCAATCAATAGGTTGCAATGAAAAAGTTTATCTGGCCAAGGGGCAGAGCTGGAAGCCCCATCTACAGCCATAGCAGAAGCTGTGAATGTCATAAAACTGTATTTGCTAGAAGCTGTGCTGCTATCCTAGTCATGTTCAGTAAAACAGTAAAATTTGATGCCTATGCATGAAAATATTGAAAGAAAGAGACCCCATTCTCAGAAATGGTATCATGGCAGATCTGTGGTAGGATATATAGCTATATAATTATCATCATCAACTGACATAGTTTAACAACCCAAAATCATGTCTCCATTGCTGTGGGAGATGTAATGTAACAAAGCAATGTGGCTCCAAAATGCTTTATCAGAATGGTTCCTTCAATTCAACTTTAAATCCCATTGTATTTCTTCTGATCTTATCTGAGAAAAAGCATTAATTTTTACAGGCCAAGTACATTTCTTCAAATGGCCTCTGAGAAAATCAATGTTTTGTGCTATAATTACACTGTTTATGTGTCTTTTCTGCTATAGGAGTTCTATATAGTTGTTTTGCCACAGTTAGCAAGTGCCAATAAAATTTGGGGAATGTTTTTTGACTATAGAGTTGAAAGTCAGAATTAAAAACTATTTTAAAAAGTGAAATTGAAGAGTTAAAACTTCGAAAACAAATCAAGTTTGGCAACATCAGAATAATTCTAGTTAGAAAATATACAAAACACTATTGGGAAAAGATTATCAGTCAAATAGATATATGTAGGCATTTATTTTATGAGGATCGTGGAAAAGTGACTAGCAGATTCTTAAAAGAAAACCTAAAATATTTCTTGTAAAGTAGACCAGAAACTGGTAATCACAATCACAACTCAAAATTCAATACTGCTTGGCTAATTTAATGAAAAAATTTGATGTGCTTTTGGTGCCTCAGTGATGGAAACGAAGGAATGATACTGACTGCTTACTTGAAAATCCATTACTTGTTCAGAAATTAATGGATACCAATAAAAGTCGTGAAGTTAAAAAAATAAGCACCATATAAAGATATTGGCTAATGTGGCATTATATGTCAATTATATCTCAATTAAAAAAAAAGACATCTGTCTTCAGGTACAGTCAGGGAAATGCAAATTAAGGCCAAAAATGGAAACCATTTTATACCCACTAGAATGCCAAAAATGTAGAAGACTTTCTATATCAGATCTTGGCAAGTATGTGGAATAATGGAAATTCACACACTGTTGCTAATGGGGGTGTAAATTAGGACAGCCACTTTTGTTACCTGCTCGCCACCAGACAAAAGCCAAAGAGTAGAGTGGCAAGGCGGTGGTAGAGAAAGAACTTCAGGGAGCGATGAGCTAGCTGATTGGAAAATGGCAGACTATCATCCTGAAAAAAACATCTTAAAGGGGAACTAATTTAGAACTGACTTATATAAGGAGTTGAGGAGGGCACTCAGGAATGTCACGTGATGGATGACTGCAGACCGTTGGGTACCTTTCTGTGGACAAAGAGTTCTGGGTCTGCTGACAGATGGGGAAGGTCTGACCTTCCTGACGTTTCCTTATCTGCGATGAAGGAACAGTTTCAGATAGGGGTCATAAATTTCCTGCTAACAAGCTATCCTTTCTACAGGCTACTGATTAGCTTGTATACGTGTAGTTCTAAGCATTTCTAAAAAGTACATTATGCAAGTAAGACGGAGGTCAGGTAAAATTCAAACCAGGGAATCTTGCATGATAATATGGAGATGGTCTCACTTTGGAAAACAATTTAGTGTTATCTTGTAAAGTTAAACACATGCATTCCTTAGATTTACAGTTCCTTTCTCAGGTATAAATCTTAGAGAAGCTCTTAACACGTATGAACCAGGAGATACGTAGAAGATTTCCAGTTGTATTATTTACAATGGCAAACAAGCTAGAAACAGGCCAAATGTCCATTGACAAGAAATAGATGAGTATATTTTGCTAAAATCACACAAGGGATTATACAACTGTGAAAATGAATGAACTACAGTTGGATGCAACAGCACAAACACATCTTTGAAACATAAAGTTGAGTGAGGAAAGCAAATTTCGGGAGATTACACACAGTGAGATACCATATTTATAAAACTCAAACCAAGTAAATTGAAATAATACGTTGATTAAGGATACATATATATGTGTGCTAAAATTATTTTTCAAAAAAAAAAGTTAGTGATTACTTTTGCATGAGGAGAAGCAGAAGGAGAGCTGGGAAGGAGCACAACATAGCTAGCTTCAAGAGCAGTGAAAATGTTTTTGTTCTTAAACTGGGGATGGGTTTAGTGGGTGGTGGTTCACATTTATTTAATTAATATGCTTTCTAACTATGCATACATTACTGTTTTTACCCAAATCAAATGGTATAGAAAAGTAGTATCCAGTGAGATCAGTTACTATTGAGATCATCTTGACTGACAATCGAGAGAAGGTACTGCCTGGGTTACCATGTTCTCAGATAACTATATCCTCCATTTGCTATTTATATCAGAAATAGCTTGATGGCAAGCCAAAGAAAAGAATGCAGATAATACGAACAGTTACATCTCTCTTTGCAAGCTTAGCTTGGGTTCTGGGGTCTTTCAGAAATCGGAATGTATATTGAGCATTTTGGTTGACAATAAGACATGTTAATGCTGAGCCCTCTCTTCTGCCTTCGTTCAATTTTAGAAGTGCTGGTAAGATAAGAATAAAGAACATCGGATAAATCCTCTGCCGAGGCTCACCTGTAAGGTGTAGGCAAATAGTGCAGGAGTACTGATTAAAACAAGCAGATTGAAGCCTGATGACCTAAATCTCTCTAAGCACAGAGATTGGCAAGGGAAGAGCTTCCCGCTTTGGAAGGGGCCCCATAAGATCAGGAACAGTGAAGTGACTGTGAATCTAAGCACTTGTCGAGTGCTGGGTATTTAACTGAAGAGCTAATTGTATGCAAGTCTATGGAATCCCTGGGCAGGTGAAAAACCTGGAGTTTGGTAGATGATTAAATATTTCATAATGTTTTTTACATTCATGAAAGGATAATATAATTAAATCTTGGCTTAGTTTGTGCTTTTGACTGCCGTTGTTAATTTTTCTCATTCTAGAATTTTATTAACTCTCAACCCCAGAGTCATTACTTTCCTTGTGCACTTCATACTTGGCTTTGGCTAAGTTTAAGGCTTTAATTACTATAAAAAGAAAGAAATGAAAGGTAAGATAAAGAACTGGCTTTCTGTTGCCTCATTTATGAGCATAGATTTTTGGTACCATCCTCTTGACCCACCAACATTTGATAGTTGTATTCATTCGCTCCTTCCTTTGGGTCTTCTCTACCCTCCCATTCTCTCTGCTCCCCTGCCTTCTCTCTCTCTAATTGCTACATGAACTTGTGGTCTTATGTCTTAAACAACCAATCCTTTTTGGGGAGGAAGGGTAACTTCTATATAAAATCAAACACTTGAGGAATTTGCATAATCTGTTTTTTAATACATTAGATTAGGGTATTAGATACCAGGTTGCATTCTACTTCTTACTAGAGTACCTAGGCATGCATGCTTTCACTCTTTCTTTCCCTTCATTCAACCAATAAACATACGCATGAGTACTTATTATATGCCAGTGCTGTGGGGGACTTCCAGGATAGAAAGTTGAGGATGACACAGTCTCAGCCTCTGAAAAGTTCCCTTTATGAAGAGATTGCCCTAATTTATGATTTATGGGTGTGAGCTGCCAAATATCTGAACTGATGAGGTTATTTAAAATAAGTTGGGTGTTATTCTGGAGATATTGGCCTTTGTAAATTCTTGTCTAACCTTCTACTGTACTATATTTGTGATGGCTTTGAAACCCTTGAAAGAATCCCAGGTATCAGGTCTTAAATTTATTGTAGCATTATTTACAATAGCCAAGATGTGGAAACAGCCTACATGTCTGTCGATGGATGAGTGAATAAAGAGGCATTGTATATAATGGATATATAGACAATGGAATATTATTCAGCCGTAAAAAGAAGGCAATCCTGCCTTTTGCAACAACATGGATGAACCTTGAGGGGATTATGCTAAGTGAAATGAGCTAGACAGAGAAAGACAAATACTGTATGATCTCACTTATATGTGGAATCTAAAAAAGCAGAACTCATAAAAACAGAGAGTAGATTGGTGGTCCAGAGGCTGAGGGGTGGAGGAAATGAAGAGATGGATAAAAGGATAAAAACTTCCAGTCACAAGGTAAATAAGTTCTGGAGATCTAATGTACAGCATAGTGACTATAGTTAACAATACTGTACTGTATGCTTGAAGGATGCTAAGAGAGGAAATCTGAAATGTTCTCACCACAAAAAAAGGTAAATAAAAAAATATGGATGTGTTAACTAACCTTGTTGTATTCATTTCTCACTACATACATATATCAAATAATCACATTGTACACTTTAAACCTACACAATGTTATATATTCAATTATATCTCAGTAAAGCTGGGGGAAGAAATCTAGCCACAAGAGCCTGGAGTGTCATTGGGTTAATTGTTGTGAGATCTGTTTTACTTTTTGAGTGTATGGGTGGGTAGGTTGGGAGAAGGAGAGTGTATTCTTTGTGGAGTATGGAAGGATGTAGGACTGGGTTTTTAAAATAGAATTAAAATATTTGTACCTAACTTGTGGCTTTGGGGATGGTAGCAAGTTGTTGAAAATCTTTGATACATCTTATTTTTGTTACCTGATTAAAGACAGGATGTTTATGGACTCTTTTCACTGTCTGACTAAATTTCATAGCTTCCTCTCCACATAGTCCTCTGGCCATCCATCCATCCCTCTCTCCATTCATCTATCCATCCCTCCATCCATCCATCCATCCATCCATCCATCCATCCATCCATCCATATTAATTGACCTCTTTTTGGGTACTAGACACTCTGCAATGCATATAAGGCCTCTGTCTATATAGAGCTTAGAGTTTGCTTTGTTTTATGTTCCTTGTGTTCATATAGGTAAACTAAGATAAATACTATCCAAAGATAGTGAAAGTGGAAATTTTAAATTGTAGTAAACATGCTGAGAAAGAGGCCTGTTTATTCTGTAGTGGTATTGATAGATAACTGCATGTTAGTTGGTTTAATAATCAGGATTTTTTCTGCACCTGTGTTTTATCAGTTCTAAAAGCAGTATTAGTTTGACTTCAAATACATGGTGCAGATAGGAGACATATTTCTTTAAATATTCAAAAGAATACGAGATTGTTTTAGCTGTGAGGTTTGTGTTAAAAATAACAAGAACCATGCAGACACTCCTTCCTCTGAAGTTTTAGTAAACCAGGGAATTTTGTTTACCAGACTATCACTCTTTTGTTAATAAGAACATGAAATATTATGGAGCAAATAATTGTGTACATTTGCAAATATCATCAAGACCTCAGGTAACTGACAAATGACTGCGTGATACTTAGAGAAATTTTCTAAAGGTATTATATCTATTTTTTAAATGTTTTTACTATTTCTCTCTGTGCTCCCCAAATGCAGCACTGTCTCTTTGCTGCTGAGCTGCATTTATAGCTGTACCACTGAATACCTGATTTTTATTTTGGAGTAGATCCAATGCAAATACCCACATTAATGCAACACATGCAAAGGTCAGGAGGTCCAAAGTGTGGTTCCCACAGCAACTGACCTTTGTTTCTCTGGAGCTCGGCAGTATTTGCTTTCACTTAGTAGCAAAACTTTTCTATTTAATGATGTATGGTATGGTGCAGTTATTATGGGAAATGTTATTTAGAAATTTCTGATTTCCAATTAGGAAAACTTCAATTTTGATGTTCTGACAGTTTAGAGGCTATTTTATACCTCCCATACTCATGAAAAGTAAAGACAACCATGGGAAAGTAAAATTGAACACTTTTTTCCTAAACAATTATCTAACTATAATTCATTTAGCAAAACATCTTGAGATAAGAAATTAATTTTGAATATGTCTATATTTGTTTATACAATAGTTGAGTAATTTTGAACAAAGTAAGATGTAGGAAAAATACCTTATTATAAATGTTTTTTTTTTGTGTCCATGTTTATAAACGTAGTCATTTATAAAATTTGAAGCCAACAGAAATCACGCCTATATTTGCTATCTTTTTCCATTACGGTCAAAAGTCAACCCGTTCATCATGGTTTGGATCTCATTTCCTCTCAAGGGCTTTGGTTCTGCTATTTTCCCCTCTCACTCCTGAACTGTCCACTTCTCCCTCTGTACCACATCATTCCCATCAACGTACATACATCCTCCTGTATCTCCCGCACCCTATGACCTCCATAGCTACCACCCTATTTTCTGTATTCATTGTCTACACTTCTTCAACTCTTTATCTCACTCCAGTGGGTCTTCTGTTCCTCCACTTCACTGTAGCTGCTTTCTTCAAGGTCACCAAGGCTTACTTCCGTCCTGCCAAATGTCACGGTTACTTGTTGAGCTCATCTTATTTAACCCTCAAGCAAAAGTCCAAACTTTTGTCTCAATCGAGCATCTCTTTCTTCTTGGGCCACCACATTCTCCCTACTGGTTCCTCCTTCTAAGTCTCCTTGTAAACACTTCATAAATTCTTTGTCCTCTGATCCTCCTCTGAAGTTTGAAGTACATCAGGTCTTGGTATTCTATTTACAATCTCACCCTGAGTTAGGGTTGCCAGATTTAGCAAATAAAAATATAGGATGCCAAGTTAAATTTGAATTTCAGAGAACATTTTCTAGTGATATATCCCATGTAATACACACACATATATATACACACGTCTATCTATCCATCTAGCATCTATCTATCTATCATCTATCTTTCTATCTATCTATCTATCTATCTATCTATCTATCTATCTATTCATCCATACATCCTTCCATCCATCCCGTAAACTGTTGGGATGTACTTTAAGATAACTATGTTCCATGCAATGTTTGGGACATACTAATACTAAAACATTATTCATTGTAACTGAAATTTAATTAACTAGTGTCCTGTATTTTATCGTAATCTTATGCTGGGTGAGCTCATTTGTTTGCCTGATGTTAAATACCATCTGTATGCTCCAGAATTTACCTCTCCCTGAGCTCCAGTTTTGTGCTCCCAACTTTGTAAGCAACACCTTCTTCTCAAAAGTAGTATGTCTAAAAGAGATTTATTCATTTCTACTCCCTCTGCACCTTTCTAATGACACCAGTATTCTTTTTGCCATCCTCTCATCAATCTTTGGACAAGTCCCAAGGTATATAAGTCCAAAACATATCACAAGTGTGTGTACTTCTCTTTGTCTTCACTGAAACCTTCGCAGGTAAGCCCTCGTGATAACTTGCCTGGACTACGGCCCCGGCTTCCTAACTGTTCCTCCTGCTTCTACTATATCTACCCCCTATACAACTCTTTATCCGTGCAAAAACACTTTCTAAAATAATCTTCAAAAAATGTCAATGAGATCATGCCATTTGCCCTGTTGTTTCAAAACTCCCTCTCCGTGCACTTTCCAGTGGCTTCTTATTGCACTCTGAATAAACCCAAATTCTTTATCATACCCAACACGGCCTCCAGGGTCTGGCTCTTGCCACCTCCACTCTTCTGACTCATGCTTACCACCTCCAGCCACACTGCCTTCTCTCTATCTCACTACTTCTCTATTTTTTTCCCTCCCTGCCCCCCCAGAAACACTTTCCCTTCTTTTTTTCTCATGGCTGATTCCTTTGACTAGTATCTTCCTCACTCCTATCTAATGTTGCTTTATAACATCCACCCCTCCAGTACTGTCACATGACTCTTTTTTTTTCCCCCAGCACTGATCAATACTTGAAATGGTCACATTGGTGTATTTAGGTATTCATTTATTTTCTCTCTCCTGGAATGTAAATTCCATGAGAGGGACCTTCTTTCTTTTGTTAATTAATTTATCCACAGCTCCCAGAATAGAACATAGTAGGTACTCAATAACTATTTGTTGACATTTGAATTAGTGATTTTCTAAAATAGATTTGTGCCACAACATATCATAAAAATTCCAGCTTATTATCCTTCCTTGGATTTGAAGATAGGTATGGCATGAAAATATTTCCACTGTTTTTTTCCCCGTTGGCACTTAGGCTATGATGTTGAGTCAGATATGTTGGTGAAAAAACCCTAGCCATCAGCACCAATGAAAGCACTGAAAATGGTTTCCTCTGTTCGTATGAGCTGGCTCTGTCCCTGGGGAGAAGGCTGACATATGAGAGTCAGTCAGGATCCTGCCACAGATTGTCTTTCAAAGTCAAATTTCAGCCTGTCAAGAGATGGAGAAAATGATTTGTGACCCGAAGAGATGGTAGATTAATATTTCTGAAAAACTGTGCACAAAACCCCCTGGAGCTACTTGTTTGTTGCACCCTTAAGACCATCCTTCCTCTGGTATGGGAAATGCTTTGCACAAAACAGCGTTTTTGCTTTGTATATAGACATTGTCCCTGCCCCAAGATGGGGTTTCCCAGCAAGCTGTAGCGTTCATTAGCCCCTTTGGACAATGCAGTTGCTGAAACAGACTTGTGTCTTTATCTCGCAGCTTCATTTCACAGTCAGAATGCACTGGACGTCTAGGGGAAGCTGTGATGTATGAAGCAGAGAGAAGATTGATTTTCCACAAGGTCGCTGGTACCTGGAGTAATGAGAGTGGCAAATTACTTGCTCGCTGAGCAAACATGACAGGAATGTCATAGAGTGAACTTATATTTATGCAAAAACACTGGGGTCACATGGGTGGGAATTCCACAAAGTGACCTTATCTCTGGAAGATATCCCTCACAATCGCCACCTTGCACTGGGAAGCCTACGCTCAGCATAAGGTTCATAACAGCTGCTTAAAAAACAAATGCTTCTAATGAATAATGTAATGCTCATGGTACAGTAAGAAATCAGATAAATTGTGGTGCCATTTTAAAATGAGAGTCCTCCACTCACAGGCTATTTCTGATGTTCAACTTGGATCTTGTGGTAGTGGAACATAAAATATCTACTTTAATAGAGTAAAAGAAATGGAGTGATTTATCCTAGTCATTGTGGGCCTTTAGAACTCTCATTTGGTAATGAAAAAAATCCATGATTGATGGGGAAGTAGATAATTTTTCCATGTTTAGGCAGTCTGGTGCATAAAGAACACACACGCTTCTCAGAATGTGTCAGGCAGACAAAAATATTTAAAAAGTCAGTAAGTGGAAGAGGGAAGTGGTGGTAATATTCCTCTAAAACATTTCAAGATTTCCAACATAATGGTTTACACAAGTCACTTTAAAAAGCGCTGCTGATGCTTTTAGCTGTAAACTATTAAAAGAACATTAAAATGATAACTTTCTTTTGTTAGTAAGTTTAAAAGTCTGCTGATTTTATCAAGTTGTCCTGGATTTAGAAGAATTTTTTCTTATTTGATGTTCGTTTGTTGATCATTCGTCATTTATTTTTTATTTTTTTGAGAAAGATTAGCCCTGAGCTAACATCTGTGCCCATCTTCCTCTATTTTATATGTGGGACGCCTGCCACAGCCTGGCTGGATAAGTGGTGGGTAGGTCCATGCCCAGGATCTGAACCAGCAAACCCTGGGCGGAGGAAGCGGAGTGCACAAACTTTACTGCTATGCCACCAGCCGGCCCTTGTCATTTATTTTTATTTTTATTTTTTTTTAATTTTTTTAAAGATTTTTATTTTTTCCTTTTTCTCCCCAAAGCCCCCCGGTACATAGTTGTGTATTCTTCTTTGTGGGTTCTTCTAGTTGTGGCATGTGGGACGCTGCCTCAGCGTGGTCTGATGAGCAGTGCCATGTCCGCGCCCAGGATTCGAACTAACGAAACACTGGGCCGCCTGCAGCCGAGCGCGCGAACTTAACCACTCGGCCACGGGGCCAGCCCCCCTTGTCATTTATTTTTGAGACCCTGGTTTGTGCCTGGCACTATGTTAAATGTAAGGTACTCAGAGATCAAAGGAACCATTCAAATTCTCAAGCGGCTCATTCTTAGTAACTGAGATTGTAATGTAAAATAAATTCAAGAGAAAATGAAACTGTTAAGCCTCGTTGTGGGGACTGAGCCCACGAGGCAGAACAGAACATTCTAAGAGAGGTGTTATTTATCTGCTTTTGCCCCCTCTGGTCCCCAGAGTATGGATTGGAATACTCAGTGAGGTCCAGTTAGTCTAGATATTCGTAAGCAACAAATGGTGACATCCTTTAACTGGGTACCTGTGGGACAACAGAATGTATATATGTTTTCTATGGGTCATGGGCCATCCTAAGTGTCTCATTTATGTTAGCTAATTTAATCATCATGTGCTTCTATTAGGTGGATTCCAACATTAGCTCCACTTGGCAGACAAGGAGACGAATGGAGAGTGGGATGAAATGACTGCAAGGTCACACAGGCAGTTAGCAGCCAAGGCCTCCGTGCTGTAGACACCTCTGCTGTGCAGCCTCTGATGACCCCAGGGGAGTTTAACTTCTATTGGTGGGGGAGGATCAGAGGAGCTTTGGTTGAACATAACCGAATCTACATTTTGGAATAAGAAATATACTCTAGAATTTGCTATGTGACTAACACAGCATGTTTATGTGCAACTCAAACAGTGTAGAGTGGAACTCGGGTGTTCGTTTCTAGGACAAGTCACTAAGAACCTGGAATACCCACACCTCAGTCTGCTCTGAGATTCCCTTCCTTTAGGTTCTTTGATCCTCCTTGTGTCTACACTGTCCTTGCCTCATACCAGCGTGTGTTGGATTGTTGCATTCTTGCTTGGGGCCCCTAATTTTTATTCTAAGAGTCTTTTTATCCACTTGGTCTTTTAAAGTGCAGTCTCTCACTGAATTTCTAAGAAAGACTGCATCCTTTAAAAGCCTTGCAAAATATGAGTTGTTACATGTGCCTGCTCTGCTCACTTTGCCTGCTTCCACTGTTTGTAGGAGGATGTGGCTATGATTGCTTCCTTCTGAACTGAGTGATCTTTTCCATGTGGTATGTTCCTCTTTGGGCTGCAATTAAGATTTGAATTTACTTTTGGTGGGAAGAGGCCTGATTGGGGCTGGAGCTAATAAAAAACTACCCATTAGTCAGAAACATGGACACCTCCTGGCTTGAATCGCTTAGGGGCATTCTGGTTTCATCATTTCATCTCCCTGACTGTTGTGTGGGCTACACTAAGAACAGAAATTAGCTAACACTTAGATATTTTATATATGTCTGGCACCATTCTAAGTGCTTTATATGTCTTGATTAATTTAATAGTAAGGCTAACCCTATTATTTTCTACATTTAACAGATAAAGGACTTTCACACAGGTGGTGTGAAACCTAGTGTTAAATGGTTACCAATGTATAAGATCGAATTCAGCTTGTTCTGGGGAGGGTCAGAGAAGTCTTCTTGGAAGAGTTAATGGCTGATTTCAACATGGCACTGATTTTTCTATTTTATCTTCTCTATGACTCTTCTAATTATTTGTTAGATATGGCAGCTCACCCAGATAATGCATATCTACTTGTTGAGTATTTATTATGAGTGAGACGCTACTGCACACTTCATGTGTGTCAACATGTTTAATCCTCACAAATCTTTGAGAAAGGCACCAGCATTTCCCCCCATTTCCTAGTTGAAGAAATTGAGGCATTTGTTAATTTTGTCCTGTGGCCCAAAGTTTGCAAATGTCAAAGCTAAGGTTTGAAACCAGGACATGTTGGTCCTGAGTTACCTCCCCACTATTCAGTGCTGCCATTACACTGTCAGTGTCAAATAAGGTGGTCATAATTGTAGCTGAATAATGCCCAATAGCATACCAATTCATGAACCAAACTGTCTTATCCTTTGATATTTTAAATGCCCATAAGAGCTAACAATATCAACCAACAAGAGTCAAGAACCGATGTTTTTTTATGTACATCTCTTTCAATTAGACTCTGAGCCCCGAGTGGTCAATACCAGCAGGTTGACACAGGTGGGGACAGTTGGGACCCAGAATAGACCTTTCTGCTATGAGGGCCTGATGATGGGATCAGGCCCAGCGAAGCATGGTATCTAGGCAATGAGGCAAGAAAAACATAAATCCAGAGCACTGTTTTGGAGGGCAGGAGAGGTGGGCAGTCAGTGTGAGGGAAGACTGTCAGGAGGTAGCAAAAACTAGCCCTGAGTTTCAGGGACAGCACTCTAGGCAGGTGGCAAGAACAAAGCAAGGTCTTGTGCAGGTGCCCGAGAGAAGGAGTCAGGCCTGGGAAAATGACAGGAGCTCAGTTCCCAGAATGGGGGCACCAGAAGAGAGCCAGACTGACAACTGTGATGTGAGTCCCATGGTACCAGGCCAGATCTCCTTAAATTTCTATTCCAGCTGCCAGGGCTCATCCTAACTACTGGAGGGAGGTCTGAGCCTGAAGGAGGAGGACACAGGTTCTGGCTTTGGAAAAAATGCTTTCTCCTTTATCAAAGGGAGGCCTTACCCCTATCCTTTGTAAAACAGTAACCAATTATTTCTCAGAACTATGAGGGTTATTTCCAGATTTAGGTGCATTCGTCCTTTCTGATTGGTGCTTGAGATGGAGTGAAGACAGTATCCTTAGACATACTGCCTGCCTTACACAGGAGTAAACACTCTGAAGGGAGAGAAGAATCGTTTATATCAATAGTGTTATCCTTTGTCAGAAGGTGGGAATTAAGCCTATTTAGACATGGCACAACATCAAAGGTCAACTCACTGGCATGGGTGGAGGAGAGGAGTGACGCCAGTCCAAAATTATTGCTATTTACCGTTAGGGACCATTATGTAGTTTTCCGGTATACAATTACCTTCTTAAATACATTTTAATAGAGTGGTCCATTTTTATCCTTCATACCTTAAGATGGAAGGAGTTAATCCAGAATCAGCTAGACAGCAAAGGTGAACTGAGGTGGAGGACACATACTCCCCAGAGAATTCACAAATTGGGTAACATCTCCAAGTAGACCAACTCTTAATAGTATTATCATCTACATTTGATGTTTGCGCAGTGCGTTGTCAGCAGATGGTGTCAAGTTCTGTGAACTTGATGATTTTTATACGATTCTCAGTGAGGAAGGCATGGAACTAAAGAAGAGGAATAAAGGAAAAATGCCCCCCTGAGCCCTGACGTTATGTCCTCCTCCTTCCTTTGTGCAAAATGGCAACTAATGTGAAAGCCAAGAGCTCCTCCTCGCTGTTCTTCTGGTGCATAATGTGTCCACTCATATTGCTGCAGGATGCAATGGAGGAAGGAACAGGAATTTGTAATCAGAGGACCTGGATATGGGTCTGTGTGGATGTGACCCTAGTGGGCAACTCACTTCACCTCTCTGAGCCTCAGTTTTCTTATTCTTGAAATACACTGCTCCAGACTTAGCTCTTCTTACTCCGTCCCGTAGACTTGAGGGTGAAGCAAACGAGACTGCCTGCCTTTCCACTCCTGCGTGTCCCCTACTCCATGTCTTTCCCCAGACTGTTCCCTTGACTGGCATGCCTTTCTCATCATCTCTGCTTATTAAAATCTTACCCATACTTCAAAGTTTAGTTCGATTATTTCGTACTTCAGACCCAGGCTTAACACTTATGGAAGACGTTCTTAGTGTCAGAAGTAGCGAGAGTGCTCACATATATCATCTAATGCAACTGCCGAAATTGTGGAGTAACTGATATTCAGGTAAATCTGTTTGTTCTATCTTGAGTTTCTTTCAAAAGCATGTGAGAAGGCCAGAAGGTTGGTAACGTTTTGTTTTCTTTTACTTTATAGATAGGAAAACTGGGCTGAAACGATTTGCTTTTGTTCATGTATCCAGACTTGGGTGAAGTCATGACTAGAATCTATCTCAGAATTTTGCCTACTGGTCTGGCACTTTGTCCTATTTGTCAAAATCTTGTGAAGGTACATTTGACTCCCTAGAGTTGGTCTGTCTCTCTAAGCCACTGCAATCCTTTATTTAGTACTCCATGCGTCATTCTCTTACTTACACGATCTGACAAATCTTACTTCATTCCTCTGTTATGAGTCCTTCAAAGGAAGTAACGAACTGGGGCTTGCTGATCTTGGTATCATTTAACAATGTCCACCATAGGGCCTTGTGTAAAATAAGCACTGAACAATAGCTATTTTGGATGAATACATGGGATTTCCCCAAGCCAAACTTTGAGCAAGCAGCGGCATCTCCCTTAAGTTTGCCTGACAGCAAGTGTATCTGTGCTGTTTAACAATTATGTACCGATGACGCATGTATAGTAAACAGTACTTTGACTATGTGATTTCAGGCTAAGTATCTGTCTGAATTTAATTAAGATATGCTATTATATTCTTTTCTTTATGAAAACTAATGGAAAACAAGCAATAGATTATCACAAGCTTATTTATAATCCATTTATTAGCTGAAAGATGAATTATTTTGTTTACTATGTGATCGTCAAATCTTAAAATAAGAACATACAAGTTTAATCAGAACGTAGGCTCCCTGTGTGCGGGCATCTTGCCTGTCATTTTCGCAGCGACATCACCAGTATTTAGAGTAACAGTAGATGTTCAGTAATAATTGTTGAATGATGGGTGAGGCTATAGTTTTCATTCAGTGATGAAGCTTGGGCTCTTTAGATAAGATATTATTAGGATTAAAACTTGTAAGACACTTTCATATAGGGTGTCTCTTTTGATCATCACAACAACCCTGTGAGGTACTTAAGACGAGTATTATGACCTTCGTTTTACAAAAAAATCAACTGAGGCTCCAAGAGATTAAATGACTGTAGAAATCATCTCCCTAGGCAGTAGCAGGTGACCAAGACTTGAATTCAAGTGTTCTCACTGCCAGTCCTGTGTTCCCTCTGTTTTCATGGAGTCCATAGAGGATATAAAAATAGAAGAGGATGTTGGCCAAGGCCATCATATTAGACCCCCTTTAAAGTGCTTTCTGGAAAGTTATATGTGATAAATTGAAGTGACTTTGGCATCTGAAACATGGTACCACCAGGGAAGCAAAGTTACTGGGTTTGGTGAAAGAATGATTTTGAGACACCTCTGAATTGTCTTTGAGCCTCACACTAGGAGAAGGATGAACTACAGCCATTTTATTCTGCAGTTACTTTCTTTGCCTCTTACTTTTTGGCTTGTCTGAACCATAAGCTTATTTAAGGCTTCAGATTTTTACCAAAGTCTAAATATTCTTTTGTACTCTGCAGTTTTTGCTGCTACCAGTTGTAAAGAACCAGCGGACTCCTTTGGTATTTTTATACGTTATGCTTTATTGTTTTGCTCCAGTGTTTTCCACCCAACACCAAAGTGCAGATGCTGTGATTGCTCCTTCTAGCTCAAGACCTCTGCTTTTCAGTCGGTCCTTTTCTTTCTTTTGTTCCCAATTATAATCTTTATGTGCCTCTGCTAAAATATAGGGTCAGATCTTGTCCTTGCAAGGATGAATACTCTGTTTTCAGGCTCTGGATTCTTCCACGGAAGGCAAACTGAGTTTTAAGCTGCATTTGTCTACTAAACATCTTCAAATCTAAGGACCCTAAATACTCCTAGAAGCACAGTCATTTGGTATAAAAAGCACTCATTTGAAACCCGTAAATCTAGGCACAATTTTCAATCGGGGTAAATAAGAAGCACAGAGAAAATAACTAATTTATTTAAGGCAATTTTTGTCTTTTTATACTCCTTTCTTTCTTTGTTTTTTTCTGATTCAAGTCAGAGTTTACACAGCCTGTGACTAGAAAGTGCTATCTATTCTAAAACTTACCCAGAAACATGATGGCTTAGGTCAGATGCCACACACTGGCTGCCCACAGGCTGTATTTGGCACGCCAAATGTTCTTAACAGTTGCATTAATTGAGAACATTTAATTGAGAGATTTCAGATATGATTCTGGATTTCTGGATTTTTGTGAGAAATGAGAGAGTATGGTAGAGCAAAGCTCATATTTCCATGTGTCATCAAGGGGCTGGAGCTGAAGGGTTTCTGAAGGTGAATTGGAGGGTAAGATGGAGCCCTCTTTCACTGACTTACCGGACTTCTCCTGCTGGCCCCATTATAGATCTATAAACAGCTTCCTTCCCTCCTTCCTTCCTTCCTACCTTCCTACCTGCCTTCCTTCCTTCCTTCCTCCTTCCCTCCCTCCCTCCCCTCCCCTTCCCCCTTGCTTCCTTCCTTCCTTTTTTCCCTCTTTCTCTCTCTCTCGTTTTTCTTTTTCTCTCTTCTCTCTATTATCTCTTTCTCTGTTTTTCTCTCTCTCCCTCTGTCTCTCTCTTTCCCCCTCCTTCTCTCCTCCTCCCTCCCTCCATTTGTCCCTTTAATATGATATCGGCAAATAGTTAGCTAAATTTATTTCCAGACATATATAATTGCCTCCTTTTAAGCATTTAAAAAAAATCCATAGTCAAGGTATCTTTTTTTATAAGCCCCGGAAAGAAATATAGTATGAATTATTTTAAAGTGTTCTATTTTAAAGTATGAAAAATATGGCGTTAGCATCATTGTTTTCATTATCAAACTTTTAATGGAAAGAATTTTGGATCTGGAGCTAGACAACCTGGTTTTGAGTTCTGGCTCTACCACTTACTTTGATCTTGAACAAGTCAGTTAACTTCTCTGAGCTTGTCTCCTCATCTTTGCAAGGGGGCTAATTATATCTGCCAGCCTCTTGGTCATGCGTATCAGATATGATCATGGGTGTGAAAGTTCTTAGTATACCATATGGCGCTATGCAAGGGTAAGCTACTTTATGAAGAAGCAGAGCTATAGCATCTGGTTTCTCAAGGAGCTTGGAATCTGGTTACAGAGACAGGACTTACATATAAGGTAAATAACAGTTGAAAGTATCCTTCTGCCTACAAGGGATGGAGGCATTAAATGTTATCAGACATAAGAAAAAGTGCATGATCATGTAGTATAACCAAACTCAAAATTAAAAGGACATATGTAGTGCTTCTTCCATTTATTAATTCATTTATTCCACAAATATTTGTTTTGCATTGACTCTGTGACAAGAAGCATTATAATAAGTGCTGGGGATAAAGTCGTGGAATAGAGAGCCTGGGTTCTTGCACTAGGTTCTAGTAGGGGCACGGAGGGGCAGTAGACAAGGAAACAAAGAGATCAACCTTGTAATTTCAAATAAAGTACCATGAAGAAAATACATATAGGTTATATAACAGAGCTGATGAGCAGGGCTGTTCCCAATATGTCCCAGTATGACATACTACTTTTTTCTTTATTTTTATCATAAAATGCATATATAAAATTTATCATTTCAACCATTTCAAGTGTACAGTTCAGTGGAAAAGTACATTCACAATATTGTGTAATCACAACTACTATTCATTTTCAGAACTTTTTCATCATCTCAAACAGAAACTCTATACCCATTAAACAATAGCTCTTCATTTCTCCCACCCCTCAGCTCCTGGTAGCCTCTAGTCTATTTTCTGTCTATGAATTTGCCTATTCTAGGTATCTAATGTAAGTGGAATATTTTTACTATTGTGTCTGACTTATTCCACGTAGCATGTTTTCAAGGTTCATCCCTGTAGCATGTATTAGAATTTCATTCCTTTTTAAGGCTGAATAATATGCCACTGTATATACACACCACCATGTTTATCCATTGAGAATATTGTCTACTTTAACGTGATTTGGTAATAAGTCTAACTGGTAGAATACTTTACAACGCACCTTATTATCCATTGTAGATGGCAAGAAGAGTGTTAACACAGGGATTACTGGCTAAATTGTCACAAAACTGTAGTATTATCTGACACAGTCATTTTATGTAATCTTCTGGCTGACGTGTCTTGAATCCTTGTTCTCAACAATGAGGCAAGAGGGTATAAATTGGCAGGAAATAAGGTCAGGAGGTTTTCAGCAAGTATGAAGTGATAATGGCTATGGTTTGGACCAGTCCTACCCACGCCCCACATGTAGGACTTTCCTCTACTCGGATGTTTTTGGAGCATTTTTCTAAAATAGATTCAGGTAATAGCCTTCCACTACCACCTTGGGACATGATTTCACAATCTAATAAATCCCACTGTTGGGAAAATTTCCCAACATTGCACATTTAACTGCTCAACCGCTGCTTTGCGGTGATTGCTTACTGTTGGAACGTCCCTGCTCTGTGACTGAGGAAACCAGGTTCATCCATAAGGAAAATGTGAGAAGTGGAAAGAAACAGCTGACAGCAAAGAGAAGGTAGGGTTAGTGTATATAATGTGATTGATTTTATTCAGAAATGGAAGTCCCAGATATTGGGAAGGATAAAAAAAGTGAGGTTTAAAAAGGAGCTGTAATCTTGTTGTAAAAGGGGCAAGCCAGAAAGCAATCTATTCCAGAGGCTTCCTGTGGACTGAGGTTTATAGCCCATAGTGGTTGCTGCTTTCATTCTTAATCAGTTGAATTCTCTCTTCCTTAAGCTATTAACTGAAAGCTGAGTATAGTACTTTGCTATATTAAAATCTGATAATGTTCCCTCTTTCCTCAAAAGCAGCTCATTAGGATGTATGAAGTTATGTACAAATATCGAACACACACAAGGAGTGTGTATAAAGTGTAGTCATAAAAATGCGCGTGCCCCAGCGTCACTGTCTCTTTGATTGTGTATTGTGAAGTTGTTGTGCTTGGAGTTTAATGCTGGTGTACACAGTTGTCCAAAAATCTTGCTTAAACTATTATTCTTAGCAAAGTGCGGACTCTGGTGAACTTGATTAAGTAGCTTGTTCTCGAATCTCTTTTTATTGGTTTCTTTTGAGGATGTAGAATGGCATGCCTTTCAGCATGTAGCTGTCACTGTCTTTCTCATGGTTTATTTGCTTTTATAATATTTGATGGTAAGGTTGAATTTGTTAATGTTGGTGCCTTTTGGGGGATGGTTATATGAGGGGAGCCTTCAGATATACAACTTCAGCCTTTCAGTTCACTTACCTCTGAGAAGGTTCTGTGTTGAGGGGAGGGTCTGTGTGGCAATCGTTTATTAGTAAAGTTGTCTTTGTCTCCTAAATGTATGCTGTTAACTAGCTAGTGTTTGATAACATATTGGTCTTACGGGATCACTGAATTCACAGAGAGAAGAATCCCTCATACGCATAGCCGTAGCCACAGTGAGAATACATGTCCTTCTTGGACCACAAATTTTATCCTAACAAAGAATGCTTAAAGATTAATTCTTTTAATCATTCTTGCTTTTTCTTTTGCTCCTTTGCTAGCATGAAGTAGAAGGAGCTGGGATGGAGTGGATTTCTTCTGTGGCCTCATTTCCCAAGAGAACAGGCACACTAGAGTAAAAGGAATAAAAGTATTTAACTAGTCCCAGTGGTAATAGAGGAGACAAATAGTTAGAGGTGATTTCATGACAGTAAACTATTTGCTTTAATAACTATAAAAGTTTTATTAAAAAAAGAAAAAATGTCTTGTTATGAACTCTGTACATGGACCTTAGACGTTGCATGCAGAGCTGGCTCTGTTTTTGCCATGCATAATCACAGAGTCAAATGCTAGGTTTGTGATTTAGCCACCAATAAAAGGGTACATGTGATTGGAAGTTTTCTTTCCTCTTGTGTTTGGTGATACTTCACCCGGCAGTTATGAAGTGTAGCCATGGCCATGCCGTTCAGGAGTGGATGCTGTGTGGGCTGTCTGCATACCGCCTGTCTCCTGCCTCCTATTTCCAGCCGTATTATGACATAGCATAGTCATTGCTGTGAGAGGGTGGGAGGAGGTAAATCCAAATTTTTTTCAGTTGTTGACATTTTTGCCTGAAGTTTTTATAGGAGAGGAGATTGAATATAAGATAAGGTTTTGTGTTGTCAGCATTTCAGTTATCCAGCCCTCTCCTTTATAAACATCATCAATGTCCCATCATTTGGTGATGCACATACATTTTCTATTAAACTGTCTAAGCTAGGTTTGTTTCCAAGTAAATAACTTTATTACATTTTAAAGTTTAGCTCGGTTACATTCAAATTTGCTTATGGCTTATTGTTTGACGTTGTATTTTGCTTGTTACAAGCGGTTCAGTATGAAATCTCACTTTGATCATACTCTATACTCATACTGCCTTGGGTTTATTTTTTTCTTTGGGAAGAACAGATTTAGGTCCTGGAAATGATAGTAAATAATTTTAAAAAAATCAGTAAACAAATGGTAAAGGATAGGGGCACTGAATACAAAGCAGAAATGCAGGGAAAGAATGTAATTTAATTTTATGAAGTGCAAAGAGATATGAAATTTAAATCTGATGGATAAACTATCCTCAAACTATCTAGAGCTTCTGGGAAAGGAGTAAAATGCCTCAACAGGGCACATAAGAATGAAGGGTGTGTGTTTAGTACTGTCTTCTTGATGCCTTGTGGTGTTTATGAGACAGATGTGGAGAGCAGTTAACTGGTTATTCCTTATTGAATGAAGAAGTTAATCGCAGGAGAATTTTAAACGACTACTGTATCATAGCTAGCATTTATAGATTGCTTACTATGTGTCAGGATCTGTGCTTAGTACCTTATATAAATTAACTCATTTACCATCCCAACAGCTCTTTGAGGCAGGTATCGTTATTATCCACATATTATAGAAGAAGAAACCGATGCTTTGGGAAATGAAATAACAGGTCTCTAACAGCTGGTACATAGCTGAATCTCAACACTACATATCTGACTTCAAATCTCATGCTCTTAATTGCCACCTTAGACTAAATTTGCTGCAGTTTTAACTAGAATAAACAATTCAAGTTCATGTCAATTGGCCAGCAGAACTGCAGCCAAATTGAAGAAGTAGTTTCTAGCCATTCCTTCTTGGGTATGTGTGCAGAAAATAGTCAATCAAAAAACAAGTGAAGATTTCAATATTTTAGTCTCTACCATCCTCTGTGAAATTCTCAGCTTCTTTTTCTTTAGACAAGCATGCTTCCATATAGAAGTCAATGTTAGTTTCTTGCTTAAAATATTACTGTTGAAAACTAGAGTAGAGTTAGCAGATTTGGCAATTAAAATTGTAGGACATCCAGTTAAATGTGAATTGCAGATAAATCTGATAAGAGATTAATTTCCAAAATATATAAGGAACTTCTATAACCCAACAGCACACACACACAAAAGGAGTGAAAAATGGGCAGAGGACCTGAATAGACATTTTTTTGAAAGAAGAAATACAAGTGGCCAACAGGTATATGAAAAGGTGCTCATCTCTAATTATCAGGGAAGTGCAAATCAAAACCGCAATGAAATCTCACCTTACACCTCTTAGGATGGCTATTATCAAAAAACCAAAACATAAGTGTTGATGAGGATGTGGAGAAATTGGAATCTTTGTGCACTGTTAGTGGGAATGTAAAATGGTCCAACCACTATGGAAGAAAGTATGGAGGTCCCTCAAAAAATTAAAAATAGCACTATCATACAATCCAGGAATCCCACTCCTGGGTATGTGTTCAAAATAATTGAAATCAGGATCTTGAAGAGATATGTTCATTCTAGCATTATTCATGATAGTCAAGATACGAAAACCACCCAGATGTCCATCGACAGATGAATGAATAAAGAAAATGTGCTATACGCATGCAATAGAATATTATTCATCCTTAAGAAAGAGGGAAATCCTGCCATTTGTGACATGAATGGACCTGGAAGACGTTATGCTAAGTGAAATAAGACAGTCACAGAAGGACAAATATTGCATAGTTTCAGTTATATGAAGTATCTAAAATAGTCAAATTTATAGAAGCAGAAAATAGAATGGTGGTTGCCAGGGGATAGCGGGAAGAGGAAATGGAGGGTTGTTGTTCAAGGGGTATAAAGTTACAATTATAGGAGACGAATAAGTTCTAGAGATCTGCTGTACAACATAGTGCATACAGTTAACAATAAGGTGTTGTCCATTTCGAATTTCTTAAGAGAATAGATCTCACACATACACACAGCAAAGGGACGCAAGGAAACTTTTGGAGGTGATGGATATTTGTATACCTTGATTATGGTGATAGTGTCATAGGTGTTTGCATGTTCAAATGCATCAAATTGTATACATTAAATATGTGCAGTATATTGTATATCAGTTATGTCTCAATAAACTTGTAAGAAAAAGATAAATTCCAATTTAAATTGGCATCCTGTATTTTATCTGACAACCCTAACTAAGGTTGCCACTTCTGGTGTAGTAATTTAGTTGGGTCTACTCTCAGTAGACTGGTGTCTGGTAGACATCGGACACTTAATTCTGAAAGTTTTAACTCACCTTTCAACAAACCACGCAGTGTGTATAAACGGTAAAACGTGCATCACTTAAAGATTGATCATTTTGTAGCCATAGGGTACAGTAACAGGATACAATAGGATTTCCTTTATCCAATGTCATGGCAATGAGGTGATTTTCTTTTAATAATTTTCTAGATAACTGAGAGCTAGGACTTGATTTCAGTTTGTTCCAGTGAGCACCGGTCGAAAATGCCCCATGCACTTTTGGGACTCATTACAGAGTATGTGGAGCATTGTTTAACCATCACTGTGATGAGGATTGAGCCAGTGGGCAGAAGATCCGCATTCAAGACTCTCCTCTGCCATTTGGTATTTGTCTTCAAATTATTCTTTCAGAGTCTATATGTAGTCTGAGAATATTAGTACACGCAGAGCTTAGTTCAAAGAGTCATCATGGGGATTCGATGATATTTTGAACAAGCCAGTACATTTTAAGTCGGTACATTTAAAACTATAGAAACATACATACTAATGTTAATAACATCAGTTAGCATGCTGTGCTCTATGTATTTCTAGAGGCATTTGAGGAGTATTTGTCCTTATATCTAATTATCCTAGAATTCTGTACATTTATAGATTTGATAGGTCTTCTCTGAGATCCCAGTATCAATATTCATTTTGCAGAGCCATCAGAAGACTCTGTTAATTAGCCCTGCTTCCATCTTTAGCCTGTTGCTTCATCTTCTTACCTTTTAATTCTGTAGACTGAGGATAAATTCCTAAAAGTAGGTTCATTTCTCACCTGTGATTAAAACACATGAGCTCTTTTATTTGTTGCTCAAAGACTTTTTATTTCCCACTCATTTCTAGCCAGGAGGCTGTGTTCCAGATATTATTAATAATATATAATAATAGCTACAGATCTAGTGTTTACTCTATGCTGGCTTTGTGTTAGATGCTTTATATACATTGTATTTATTCCTTATGACGATCCAACCAATATATAATAGTATTCACGCATTCCATATGTGGGCATTGAGACTTAAAGTTGTTGAGTAAAGTTGACAAATTCATTTAACTAATGTGCATTGGAACGAGGCTCACACTCAGGCAGGTATTTCTGACTCACCAGCCCATGCCCTGAGAGAAGGACCTTTGAAGAGATAGTAATACCTCTGATTTATTATGCAGCTTTCTTTTATTAAATTCAACCTGTCACATGATTTCTTGTTTATTACAATAGCATTCCTGTTTGGGAAAATAGATGACGTTCCCGTTTTATAGACAGAAAAGGAGGGAAAGTGGCGTAGGTATAATACTGGATGCATGGCCATGTGGTTTAGGCTAGCCCTCATCATTTCAGGTGTCTTTCTGGTGCTCTCATGAATCTTCAACGATTGCTTTATTTTGCCTCATAGCATTTTTGTCTGTTTTGGATATTAGAGCTTGGAGTCCTAGAATATTGTATGTTTCAGGAGAAATCATTTAAATGATAATACGTTTCTAGCTTGTATCATTATGTTCCGTAGATGGCAAAGGCATTTGTACAAAATCAACACTTTGGCTATACATTGCTAGGCATAAAGCAAATGCACTCCTAGGTTTTTTGTACCCACTAAAATTGCAGTATTGTGGGAAAATGAATGGAAGTATAAAATTTGGGTGAAGGAAGGAGGTAATTGTGATTCTTAACTGAGGCTTATATTTGCTGCCAGGCAATCCTCAGAAACCAATGGAGTTTTCTTGATTAAATCTCCACGGTTGACCTCTTAACTGAATGGAATCCATAAGGTAGATTTGTCATGAAACACTGATGAGTCAAAAAAACATGAGGATTTTGAAAGCAATTGTTTCAATTCAGAAAGAGTTGAGAAACTGATTCAGGTTCCAAAGTCTTTGTTTTGAAGTTACCTAGGAAAATGTCTGCTAATTGGGCTAATCATATGGCTGCCATATGAAAAATGCAACTCCATGAAGTTTTGATGATAATTTACAAGATGGGAGGTCCAGATTCTAGTTGTTCAACAGGGAGATTCTAATTCAAATAATGTACTTGGTAGGTGTGGCTTGAAATACTATAATGCGATGATACTGGATATGTGATGTAAAATGAAAACAAAATGAAGAGCAATAATAAAAATGACTAGGATCATCCACCTCAGCTTCTGGCTGAGACAACACACAACGTACGATTATTGGAAGAGTCACGTGATTATCTCTTAAATTTGTTACTATTTATTCTTATATATACAAAATACATACGTGAGTCCCTTACACTTTAATACACATCTATATCTACTTTATCTATCTACCTACCTACCTACCTACCTATCTATCCATCCATCCATCCTAAATATTGATATCACTATCTACCTCAAAGATAATTGCTATTTCACTAAATAACTTGGATATACTAAATACAGTTATAGTATTTATCATAAGATGCTAGTCACGTTGGACATTCTTATTGGATAAAACTATCAATGAAGTGAAACTTGTGGCTCTAGATGTCCTACTTAGTGGATTTATTCCAATAACCTACCAGCAAACAAAGTTGATTTAGTTTTGGGAGACACATTTGTTTCTATATAAAATATGGAAATTAAAAGTAATAATAATAATAACATAATAATATTGTATAATAACTTATACTTGTAGAACATAAAAGTTTACAAAAACTCTAATCTTCATAGTCTACTTTCACTTTGGTATCTTTAGCTTCTCTCATCCTTCTGCCTCTTTCCCATCGCCTTCAAGTCTCTCAAGCTAGCATTCTGTCTTTACTTCCCTTCTCTTCATGTTTCTTCAAAGAGTAATCTAGTCTGTTTGCATCTTCTCATCTCTCACTCATTCCTCTCCTCACTTTATCTGTGTCACTCCACCAATATGTACACTCTTTTCGCCTTTGGCATTCCTAACTGCTGAATATTTAACTGTTTAAATTAAAAGAAGTAATAAAACTTCTCCATAAAAAAGGATTCATCGCTTTTTCTGATTATAAAATCAATACACTCATTCTTTCATTGAACATATATTGATAGTCTATAATGTAGGTATTGTTCTATATACTGGAGTGGTGATTAATAGATAGGATATGCCCTCATGGAAATTACATTTTAGTGGGAGAAAGAAAAAAATGAACTAATGTATAAATAAGAGAATAAGATAATTTCAAATTGTAATAAATGGAGAAAATGCTTCAGGTTATTGGGAGCAAGGAGGACTGTGGGGTGGGTTTCCCTGGACTCTGGAGGAGCAGCCAGGCAGGGTGGCCTGGAGCGCTCTCTGTGGAGGTGACCCTAACAAGAAGCTCACCACGCAAAGACAGGAGGGAGAGCCTTCAAGGCAGAGCAAATGTGTGGTGTAAGGTCTAGAATGAGCGTGGCACAAGGGACAGGGGGACGGCCAATGTGGCTGAAGTGTAGGGAAGGAGGGAAACAGGGACGTGAAGTGAGGTTGGGGAGGTCAAGGGGGAGATGATGTTGAGTCTTCTCTCCAGTAAGAAATTCAGATTTACTCTCATTTCCATGGGTAGGTAAATTCTGGGATTTTAAACAAGGGGTGGGTGGAGTAATGTGTTTGACTTACATTTTATAAAGATCGTTCAGATCCCTATAAGGAGGAAAGGAACTAGCCGTATCCATCGGAGCGTCTACCTCTAGGGTGGACTCCTGCGCTAGATTTGGTGGTTAAAGTCCATGCCATTGTACTTCGTTAACACCGGGTTAGTATGTATATTAGATCAACGTAGAGAAATGTCCTAAGACGACTTGTGTACAATTTGCCTGATATATAGCCTTCATTTCTGCGGAAGTGCTGGATGCTCCGGAGGAGGCCGGGTGGTTGGATTCTAGGCCCCAGTTTTTATTTCCATTGTACCTATGACTCCCTCCTTTCCCCCTTCCATCTTCTCTTCTTTAAACCTGTTAAACTTACTTTCTGTTTTTGTGGGGAAATGATTTTTCTAGGAGCATAATAGTTTTCAATTCTTGCTTATTTACAATTAAATGCACTTTTAACATTAGTAGGGAGGCGAAGGGTTTCGAAATCATCCAAAAGTCTCAATCTCAGTGAAGATAGCTGAAATTTGTAATCTGGAAGAGAAGAGTGGGAGACAGGCTGAAGATTTAATTGTCAGTCTTCTACTTTGACAACTTTTCACTTCAATATCCTGCCTGCCAAGGTGACCATTTCTCGATGATCCTGTTTCACTTGTGCTCCTTGCAGGCTGCTGCTGCTGCCGGGGGAGCAATTTCCAGGTCTTATCCTCTGTGTGTATTTATCTTTCAGTTTCCAGTTTCTTCTTCCCTCTGCTTTTGCTGTTAGAAAATTCACTTAAATTTTGCTCCTTTTACAGATGAGTGTGACGATTCTGAAAGTGTGTTCAGCCCTTGACTATGGTGGAAATTTCTAAACTGAGACCTGGTGGTTGGCACATTGAATAAGTGAGTGCCCCTCCACCCGTGCTCTCATGCAAGCTCAAGAAGAAATGGATCATTCAGCTTTTTTCACCTGGGTTTTCTTCTTTGGTATCGCCCCTTTGTGGAAAATCCTCCATCACTCCATTACACTTCATTTTGCTCAAACTTGATTGTTACTTAAAAATCAGTTAGAATAGAACACATTACAGATTGGGTTTCTTCCACCTCTTTGTCTCCTTTTCCAGTTTGCCCTTTCTTTTCTCCCCTCCATCACCCCTTTCTCACTTTCTTCTTCCTGTTTGTCCTTTTCTGATTTCATCCTAAAGTAATGACACATACTCCCTTCCCCCTCACATTGACAACTACACCATACATTTGGCTCTAAGGCACCACCCACATTCAATAGACACTCATTTACCAGTTAGTAAGCTGAATCTTGGGCTAGGCCTTAGATATTCTCAACTGTATGGAGCACAGCCCCTATACTTAGGAATCTTATCTGAGAGTTAGGGTTGGAGATAAGTAAATGGAAAATTATAATACAGTGTGGCGAGTGGCCGGTCCACACAAAGAAGGGATTGCTCAATGTGGCCTTGAGCAAACGCTATAGAAGGAATTCTAAACTGCTCCCTGGCCAAGGACTAGAAGTTAGCGTTTTGAAGAGTGGGTGGGGGATGGGGTGGGTGACTGATAGCTTTCAGGTGCCATGGAAGTGAGATTTAGCTGGAAGCCACTGAGGAGATTTAGCAGAGTTAAAATATTGACTGTGAGTGTGTGTGGAGAGAGAGATGGGAGGGATGGCATAAAACAAGATTAGGGACACAAAAAGTCAAAGTCGTTGTTTTTTTAACGCTAATACAAACTTTTAATACCCTGCTAAGGGTTATGGCCTTTTTTTCGCTGAATGTTCAGGGAAATCATGTGAAGGTTTTAATCATACTAAGAGTGTCTTAAGGTCATAGTTGTATGTTTGGCTACAGTATACAGACTGCTTTACATTCAGCCAATGGTATTTATCAGGCACTTACTGAGGACTAAATACTGCAAATATAGTCATGAAAAGGCAGACATAGTCTCTGCCTTCAGTTCCAGGGGACAGCAATGTTGGCGGCAGGAAGTCCAGTTAGTAGGCTGCGGCCTGTGAGAAATGTTGGTGGTCTGAACTGTGGTATTGCAATAGGGATGGAAATAAGTGTGTACATTTAAGAGATATTCAGGAAGTCATATGGACAGAAGACGGTAACTGGCTGGATGGCGCTGGGGATGGTATGAGAGGGAGAAGGCAGGGGTCTTTTCAGACTTCGAAATGTTGACCTGTATTCTCCTTCCTTTCTTGGTTTGACAGCCTGGTGACTTTGTGGGTGTTTCTGTTTCCATATGTCTTAGCTATCAGTTTGACCAGCTGTCAGCTCTGTCATCTCATTTGGTGGGTGCACAATGGTATGGAAAATACAATGGGTCATTGACCTTGTAGCAGAGGCCATTTGCTAAGGGAAAGCTATTACCAAGAATTATGCTAAGCAGCTCTTTTTGTCAGATGAATTTTGCTAAACTGTTCATTCTGTTATAGGATATGCAGTACAGTATGTTTGCAGGGATTGGATGTAGAAGGGGAGGCAGGATGGTTGAAAAAATGTGAGAAAAAGTAGAATCTCATAACAAAACTAGTAGTAAGAGTGCAGGGAGAAAATAAAGGCAATAGAACGGAAGATTTAAAACAGGTATTTGGTTTACTGAGAGAAAACATTAAACTGGATTATTTCTCTAAGTGGCTTCCTGAGGATATTAATATCCTGTGTTCCTCTATAGAGGAAGGTTTCTGGAAAATGCCTCTTGTTAAAAAGAATCTGGTTAAATTTGTTGAACCAAGTATTTTACAAATATACTTGCCCCCTAAGTTTTTCACTAACACTGTATTAACATTCTGTGGAAGTGATGCCTCACAGAATTCACCTAGCGGAATGCTGGTCTAACCAAGTAATGATCATAGTAAAGGTTAACATTTATTATCTTCTATGCGTAGTTTTGAACTCTTTACATGGACTGTCTCATTTGGTCTTCATATCAACAACAGTATGAGGTAGTTAGTCTTATTCTTATTGTTTGTTTATTTTTTTGGTTAGGAAAATTGTCCCTGAGCTAACATCTGTGCCAGTTTTCCTCTATTTTGTATGTGGGATGCCTCCACAGCATGGTTTGATGAGCAGTGTGTAGGTCCACACCCAGGATCTGAACCAGCGAACCCCCGGCCACTGAAGCAGAGGGTTCAAATCCAACCACTGTGTCATGGTGCTGACCCTGGTAGTTATTATGATTACCCTCATTTTACTGACAATGAAAATACTCTGAGTTATTAAGTAATTTGTCCAAAGTCATATAGCCAGTAGGTAGGAAGCCAGATTTTAAACCAAACAATCTAAAAGGTCAAATACCTACCCTTTTGTACATTATTTTGACCCGTGACAAGACCAAGGTCCATGGAGGGATTGCAGCTTTTGGTGCCACTGAAATCCCTTCAATCATCTCATGAATGGGACTAGCCTCTCATGCACCGAAAGACTCAACGTAACGTCCAAATGACTGATGTTCTTTATCTCATTGTCATTGAGCCCCTCTACATGCTAACCAGTGGGCCAGGCATTTCACATTCCTCATCCCATATTACAGAAGAGCCTGAAACGGGAGAGCCAGAAACTTGTACAAGATCACAGAATTAGAAGCCGGTAGAGTCTGGACTCAAATCCAGACAGTCTGACCCAGAAGTGAGTCCATGTTCTTAATCATACAGTGCTGCCTCCTCAACGTCTGAATTAGTGTGCCCAGCTGCTCTGGGCCAAGACATATTAACATTTATCCATATTAAAATATATAATATATTAATTAACTTTGTCACGCATTTATCCATGTAAAAGACTCCTCTTCAAAATCGTACAGCCATCGTCGCTACCTCTGAGTCATGTTTTTGGAGATGAAATGTTCTGGAAGTAAAGGTGTAAGGAAAAAAGTAACTTAGAGCCTTCAAGAGGAAGAGGAATCAGGCTAAGTCAGGAAGTGACCTCATGAACTTGCACTAGGGCAAGAACCTGTGGGTCAGACAAGAATGGAATGACGAAAGGATGTGAATCGGAGAAGGCACCGGGTGATGGGCATATGGCTTATCTCCCTCAAAAGGACATGCAGGTGGATGTTGTATACTCATTTCGCTTGCTCTTTAGCAATGTACTGTAGTAGTTAATGTAAAGATTTTAGAATTAGACAATTCTGGGTTTGAATTTTTACTCTATCATTAAACACGACCTCAGGCAAATTTCCAAATTTCATCATCTGGGAAATGGGGAGAGACCTACCAACACCCCAAATTTGTTCTGAAGAACAGTTGAAATAATGTATAAAGTGCTAGAGAAAGTAGATGTTGAACTTTTGTTATAGGTAGCTGTTATTTTATTATAACAATTCTTTGCTTTCCTGAGTTTTGTGTGCTCAACTTGAAAATGTGAACTTGCTGTTTTTTTTTTTTTTTAAAGATTTTATTTTTTTCCTTTTTCTCCCCAAAGCCCCCCGGTACATAGTTGTATATTCTTCGTTGTGGGTCCTTCTAGTTGTGGCATGTGGGACGCTGCCTCAGCGTGGTTTAATGAGCAGTGCCATGTCCGCGCCCAGGATTCGAACTGAGGAAACACTGGGCCGCCTGCAGCGGAGTGCGCGAAACTAACCACTCGGCCACGGGGCCAGCCCCATGAACTTGCTGTTTTTCATTCTGCTTTTCCGTTTTCCTCCTACTTCTGATAAAGTAGAGCACGGTGGGTTTCAACAATATTAAAATACTGATGTATCTCCAGTAGTAGTGTTGTTCAGTAAGGAAGCTCTTGTACCAGGTGACTTTTGTAAAAAGCATATTAGAAATAATAGATTTGAAGTGACTTCATTCTGTGCAGGAATTCATCTAACATATTTTATCTAGACTGTTTACCCTGACCATTTGACTTGGCATTGAAGAAGGAATCTTCAACAAAAAAAAAAGTAAAATAAGTCACTTATTTAAAAATTATTCAAACATTTGTGCCTTGGATTTTGTGAATAAGTTAAATCTATATTTATACGGAGAGAAAAATGGTAATGTTTCTCAATTGATTTAGGCTATTGTTAAATGAATGAAGCCTGCCTGAGTTGGGCCTGTCTTATCTCTTACATCATATCAAGGTACTTTGATCAGAAAACTTTATATTTTTTCTGTTCAGGTTTACATGAGCGAACAGCATTTTAAATACAAGAAATGCAATTTTAGGGTGTTAAGGTGTCATGGAAAACTTTAAGTGTAGCACAATTATCATGGAAAAGCAATGCTTTCACATACTCAGGATTTTTATTATATTTTATTTGCAGGATGAGTAAGAGAGACTTACAGAAAGCAACAAAAGGAAAGCTTCTGATAATCATATTTATTGTAACCTTGTGGGGGAAAGTGGTCTCCAGTGCAAACCATCATAAAGGTAAGCTCTTCCGTTTTCTCTCTCGGCTCCCTGTGGAGGGTGACTCCCTCTAACAGACTATAGTTTTCTGTTTTCACTGGTCTGTTAACTTTATTAGATATGGGTCCCTAGTGGCAATTCTCTTTAAGTAAAAATGCTGAGAGAGTTATCCTTAATATGGCTTTGATAGGGGGAGCATGATTATTTAAATGTCTCCAGGATTATTGCCGCTTCTGCAAATAGTGTTCAAAGAGTATGAGATCCCCACTCTGCCTTTCCCGTGTCATTTCCGTTTCAAGACAGTGATGTTAAAATGTGCAGTTGATGTGTAGTGAAGATGAGTTTCAGAGTGCAGTCGTCCTTGTAATGAAAGCACCTTTAACGATATGTACCTTAATAATATGCATATATGCAAATTTCCCTTCAGTGCTTTCCGTGGATCATATTTCTCCGTGCCGGGGTATACGTCTTTGACCAGCATATGGACTCTACCCCTAGAATGATATTTAGCAAGCTCAACTCTGCCATGGAACAGAGAGAGAATATTTGTTTCATACGTAGTGTTAAGCTTGATAGCTCAAAACTAAGCCCTTTCTGTTCTCTTTCCTGAGCATAACTCGGTATAATGAATAACTACCTTTTCCAAATGAATTAAAATAAGGCTGTTTCTGAACTGTCTCTACCATAATCAAGTATTCATAACCTGAGGAGTCATTTTAGATTCTTCTGTGGAATATGATTTTACAATTTAATTCTGACTCCTCCGTAGAGTCTAGACTGGCATCTTACCTTCTTGTTTTACTTCTGGGTGAAGAGGGACTTAAGACTGCCTTCAATTCTGTAACACTTAAATTAGTTACACACGTGCATTTAATGAGCAGTACTTGGAACATTACCACCAGGGAGAGGAAAGATGTGGTGTGAGGGAGTGATGCCTATAAGACAAAATCTTTTCCCCTGTGTTTAAAACCAAAAAGTTATATTTTGAAATATGAATTTTATGAGGAGGTCTTTCGTATTTAATAGTCCTGTTTTTGCCCCACAGTGTGTGTGTGTGTGTATATATGTATATTTTAGAGTTTTCTTCTTTTCATTGATACAGCATACTAATCCACAAATCAAACTTTAAATTCTCTTTAATAATTATTAGCGTAAAATTAAAACATTGTTGAGGAGGACATTATTCTCTGTGCCTTCAAATTGGCAACAATGAGCCCAATTTAAGGACAAAGAAGTGTAAAATAATCACCTTTTAAAAAGAGTTGCAAAGCACTAGGGCCAGGCGCCCTGCCTTGGGCTTAACAGGAGAAGACACGTCATCTGTACACTCCAGATGGATGGTCACCCCAGTGCCCCTTCCCAGCCTGTAAGAGAAGAATTGAGAGAAGTGGGGGAGATTCATAGGACTGTGGGTATCAGCCTGGCGAAGCAAGGGTTCATGATAAAGATGCTTTCTCATCTCCGAAGCCAAGTGATGGCGTCTCTAAGAGAATCACTTAAGACTGCCCCACAGTGAATATTGCATGCAACTTTTAAAGCTACTTTTAAGAATTTTTAAGTTGTGTTATGGTCTATGCTAACTCCAAAACTAAGATCTTTTCTTACCTTTGGGCCAAGAAAATACTTCTTGAAAAATAGCAGATTACACATGGTCTCAGAAAACCCCATTGTTTTGCTGTTTCATTTCTACCCTGCCACTGATATTTTGGGTGAAGATTTTAGGAAAGATTTCTCCACTTCTCCCTCTTCCCTTCCTCCCCTCTTTTCCTTTATGTTTTCCATACAAAATGCCTCTTTTGTTTAAACTATTTTACACTTAAAATAATATGTCTAATGTATACGTGTACTTTAGGACATGTTCATAAAATGAACATCAGTGTGCTCACCACTCAACTGAGAAATGTACGATTTTTCAAACTCTTGAAACTGGCTGTGTCTGCCACTCTGATTTCCTTCCTCTGCCTCCTTATCCAAGATAATCACTATTCTAAATTTTGTGATTATAATTCCTTTGCTTATATTTATTTATTTATATTTTATTTATATTTCATCATATATTTATATATCTTCAAATAGAATATTGCTTAATTTTGATTGCTATTGAATTTACCTAATAGTATTATACTGTATTTTCTGTAATTTGGTATCTTGCCCAAGAATATATTTGTGACATTTGTTATAGCTGATGGTATGTAGCTATAGTTTATTCATTTTTTTTTACTATTGTTCCATATTGTATTGTATGAAGTCACCACAATTTATGTGTTTTATTCTCTTGTATGTGAACATTTGGAGTTCTATTTTCTTGTCATTATGACCAACGCTTCTAGGAACATTCTTGTACTTCTCTCCTGGTGCACATGTGCAAGAGTTTCTCTCGAGCACATTCTGAGGAGGAAAATTGCTGGATCACAGGGCATGCATATCTTGTCTTACTAGATTGTGCCAAATGGTTTTCCACAGTGGTAGTACTAATACAGTTTTCCAGGATATTTTCTTACTGTCTTTGTAATCTCTGCCGTATCTGTAGTTACATCTCCTCTTTCTGTCTGAGTATTGATCATTTGTGTCATATCTCTTCTTTTCTGGATTAGTCTGTGCAGATTGCTGTGTATGTTACCACATTACAATTATCCACTTGATTAATCTGCACAGCTGATAAAATGGATCTTGCTGATGAACCAACAGCTATATTCCACTGCATTCCACTCCTCCTACCCCTCAGATCTGCTTGCTTCTCATTAAGTTCATGCCATCGAGACAATGCTTATCAAAGATCCTGGCTGATTACAATTTCCAAGAAAGTGTACTTGAGGGGGAACAGTGGGGCTCCCACTAATGCAGTTGGCACCAAGGTCATCATTGATACTCATCGCCTGCCCACCTCCCTAGCCATTTTAGAATCCTCTCTCCTTCAGCTAGCACCTCTGCTCATCTAGAAGGCCTGATGTTTTAGCCAAACCTCAGACCTGAGGGTTCTGAGCCCTGGATTATGATGTCTTAATGCTGTGTTGTTGTAATTACAAATTGAAAGTTATAATTGGGCATACGGATGCCAAAAAATGCCCCAGTGGGTCTTCTGAGATCCTAACATATTCTTCCGTGCCACTGCACACAGCAGCTACCCTCTCGCTCATGGTCCTCAGGGTCATTTACCCATCGGTATTTAACTCGTTTCTCTTCTCGCTGGCCTCTGGGGCCGACCAGGCAGCAGCTGTAGCTTTATGTTTAACAGGACTCTCCCTGTTCCCTGGTGGAACAACCCCCCTTCTGAGAACCAGTACTCCCAGACTCACAGAGCCTCTTGGTAGTTTTCACAGGAATATTTTGTATTGGATAATTCTGATGGGAAATTTGTTTTACTCAATAATTTTTGAGTACCTATAATAAAAGCTGAAAATATAGCATTACATAAAAGAAGCAAAAACCTTTGTCTTCATGGAGTTTTTGTCCTCGAGGTGGGAAAATAGGTAATAAAAAGAAAAATAAACTGTTTTATTGTATAAATGCTATGAAAAAAATGCAGAAAGAGGTATAAGAAGTGTTCAAGAGGGATTGTAACTTTAAATAAGGCCTTTCGGTAAGGCCAAAAGTTTTCGATGGAGCCAGCCATGGAAATACCTGGGGGAGGGATATTTCTGGCAGAATGGTAATAAGTATGCATGCTTTCACGTGGGAGCATGCCTGGAGATGATGAGGAGCGCCAAGAAGGCTGATGAGCATAGAGCAGAGTATGTAAGAAAGACAGGGGTGGGAGAGCAGGTCATTACAGAACAGGTAAATGGTAAATGTAGAAAATGAAAGAACAGAATAAATAACTCTCCAAAATATCAGTGCAATAACATCGTGCTCTACCGAACAACCAAAAGGAGAATTGTGTTACTCTGTTTTCTGAACACGATGTAGAAACACTGTAGAAATCCAGAGTATTTGGATTTGAAAAATGAGATATCGAAAAATCAGAAGATGCCATCTGCTTAATAAAATCTTCTGAGCTTTGGGAACTAAAAGTCCCTCACATGCAGATGAATAAGTTTACTGCTTAAACTGCCACAGAGATTCTGTCCTGAATTCTCACGATTGTATGGAGCTGGGCATTTTGGGAGGGGTGGTGATTAACTTAGAGCACAGTGACAGCCAGTCAGAAGGTATAAGCAGTATTTCCCCCTTGGAAGCAATTACATTAGGTCCAGCTTCATATATTGGGGATCAGAGAGGAAACATTCAGTTTAGGACTCCAGGTTCCCAGCAGAAAAATATAGTCATTAATCTTAGAAGGCTAATATGTTTTCTTGCCTTTTCTTCCTCTACCCATCGCATCCAAACTAAATCTAAAGGGAATGGGTCATCGTTCAATATTTGGCTTGGAAAAGGATCTGTATTTTGTGTGAAAGACATACACACAGGCAAGGGCTACACACACAAAAGAAAACCATAAAAGTTCATTTGATTAGGCAAGATTGAAAAATGTTATCCTCATTGTCATACAAAGTAATTACTAATCTGAATTGGAACTTTTGGTTGAATGGAATTTTTTCAAAGAAAAACAAATTTTAAAGTAAAGATGATTTTTAGTTCAAAGCCTAGATGAGTGAGCAGCCATTTAATTTTTTTTTTATTTTGATACCTCTTCATTTGTTTATTCATTTATCCAACCAACTTCCCAGTAAACAAAATCTATATTAGTGACATTTAAGTCTTGGGCTTTAGGTCAAGTTCAGAAGTTATAAAAGTGAGCAGAACAGACATGATCCATGCCCTATGAACTTACTGGAGAGTTGTGAGGAAAAACATTAATCTAATAGGCAAATAAATATTTAACTACAAATGGTATTAAAGTGCTGTAAAGACAGAATTTCAGGATAAGAGTATCTAAGCTGTGAAATGCTTGGAGGGGGGTCAGGGGCCTCCTTTCTAGAGCAGAGACCTCTGAAGTGAGATCTGAATGGGGAGTGGGGGTTAAGTAGACAGCGGGTGGGGCATCCAGGCAGGAGCAGTACTATGTGCAAGCTGCAGACATGAAGGGATAGGATGCTCTGTAGCTAAGAGAAGTTGACTGCCTGGAGGGCACAAAGCGAGGAGGATGGGAATGCACAATTAGGCAGGAGAGGGAGCTGGGGCAGATCCTTTGGGGCTATATTCCAAATGCTGGTTTTCTTACAGTTAAAATTGTTTGATCCAATTCAGCTAGGAGATTACTGGGTTCTCTTGGGCCGGTTTGCAGCGATTATGATATGTACACCAAAGTTTAAGACCCCTGATTTATAATTCATAGTGTTTTAACGACCTTGTTTATGAAAACAATTGGATTAATGTCCTAAGAGAAAGAAAAATGGCCATTACATAAAATGACCCTATTCTGGACTTTTAACAACACATTCTATTATTCATTTTATTGAATTTTCAAAGTAATGTGTGTTTATTTGAGAACCCTTGGTAAGAAAGAAAAATGTCAAGAAGAGAAATCGAGTTACCCATAGTTCTTCCACAATACAAATTTTTACATGGCATTTGAGAATATTTTCATCTGGTTTAATTTATGAACATATGAAATATACTTGAGAGCTCGGTGTTTATTCATTTATTTAATTATTCATCCATTTATTGATGTGGACTAGGTATGTGAGAGACTATGCTGATCGGAGCTGATGAGTCTGCTTTAAATTATGCAGATAAAGTTGCTGTTTTCCTGGAGTTTATGCTTCCATATCCTGATTTTTTTCTTCTCTTTTTTATTTTAAGATATCTCATGCTTACAGAGTAGTGCCTAAAACACATATGCACACTCAAAAGAAAAATTATAAAGCAAACAACTGTGCAACCACCAACCAGGACAAGAAATAGAATGTTGTCAGCCCCTCCAAGCTCCTTCTGCCTCTCCCTGATCACAACCGCCCCTCCACAGACGTGCCCCTTTCGTGACTTCCTACTGCGAAACAATGGAGTATTATTTTATTAATTGGGTTTTAATTGTGCAAAAATGGAATCCTACCAGGGGCAACTTTTTTTTTTTTTTTTTTGGTGAGGAAGACTGGCCCTGAGCTAACATCCATGCCCATCTTCCTCTGCTTTATATGTGGGACACCTGACACAGCATGGCTTGACAAGCAGTGCCATGTCGGCACCCGGGATCTGAACCAGCAACCCCGGGCTGCCGAAGTGGAACATGCACACTTAACCACTGCAGTACCGGGCCGGCCCCTGGGGCAACTTTTTAGTGTTGAGTGATTTCCTTCTTCCCCTCAATATTTTCTCTTGAGACTCATCCATGATGTGATATAGGATTCCACTGTATGAATATACTGAGACATATTTCTCTCTTTTGTGGTTGATGGACATTTGGGTCTTTCCAGTTGTTGGTTGTTATTGACAGTGCTGGTGTGGGCATTATCACACACATGTTTTGGCTCACATGTGCAAAATTTCCCCAGGGTATGTTTCTTATTACTAATGGGCTTTTATGGGTCATATATTAAGCACATATTCAGCTTTACTTTTTGTCCCGATTTAGCAGTTTAATTAGCAGTAACTGATGTGTATTTACTTATATATTTTAAAACTATCCATAAACACAAATTTTAATTAGGGCATGGAAAAACATTATAATAATGTACCCTAAATTATTCAACAAAATCTTTGCTATTAGGTTTCATTGAGTTTTTTGTTTAATACTAATATAAAAATTTTGTGTGATAATTTTTTTCATATTTGATACTAATTTCTCTACATAGTTAACACAATGTGAATTTTTTTAACACAATGTGAATTCTTTTTTTTTTTTTTAGCACAACGTGAATTTTTGAGGTCAAAAAGAATGAAATGGGGGCTGGCCTGTTGGCGTAGTGGTTAAGTGATGGCATATGGCCTATTTACCTCTGCTTTGGTGGCCTGGGGTTTGCGGGTTTGGATCTTGGGTGTGGACCTACACATTGCTCATCAAGCCATGCTGTGGCAGCATCCCACCTACAAAGTGGAGGAAGACTGGCACAGATGTTAGCTCAGCGACAATCTTCCTCAGGCAAAAAGAGGAAGATTGCCACAGATGTCAGCTCAGGGCCAATCTTCCTCACCAAAAAAGAGAATGAATTGGTTAGGTTTGTATCATTCAACATTCAGTCAGGAAAAAGAGTAGTTTAAAATAGAGAATTGGTTGCAAAAGTGTTGAAAGGGCTGGAGAAGGAAGTAGGGAGTGGTGGTACTGCTACCCAGACGTTGGTAACTGTAGAGAGCTGTTACTGCCCTGAGAGATGGAAGAGCAAAAACAAAAGCACTGTTCCCCAAAGCTCTGAGTGTGTTTGCTGCTGAGATTGCTGAAGCCCTGCTGCTGCTTTACAAATCACTTCCGCTGCCGCCGAGAGGGAAGCCTGGAACCAGTTCCTCACAATATTGCAAGACCCGGGATGCTGAATGCTGCCAATGCTGCTCGCCTCTGCGCCAATGCTGCTGAGCCCACAGGCATCCACATTATCCTCCCTTAGCACTTCTGAAGCCAGAAACAGGAAAAAAATAGATGATTCCTTCCTTCCTTCAGTTGTCCTTTCTCCAAGAAGACTCCAAGATGGAATTCACTATGCAAGAAATTTATTGGGGGAAACACTGGTGGGAGGGAGCAGGAGAAGCTGGGGGTGAGCCCTCAGATCATGAGGAACTGCTGACACCTGTGAAGGAAGAGAAGGCAGGAAGGAGGACCGAAAGGAAGAACCTCAAACTTCAGCCCAGTTTTAAAAAATTTTGACCCGGCCAGTTTGGAGTCCCTGAGCAAGGGTTGCCCTTAGAGGGAGCCCCATAATGGGCAAAGAGGCCAGGCTGCAGTGTTCCTGTGTACTCCGTCACTGACTGATGGCAGCTCCCGTAAAGTGTGGTTTTGGCGGGATCCTGCGATGGATCCACAGGTGGGGCAGCTGGAGGCCAGCAGTCAACTCTGCTCTTCGCAGTGGGTTCTTTGGAGGGAGTTCCCAGTGCATATCTTTGTAGCCGCCACGCTTCCACGGGCAGAGTCCAACCACAAACCAGCCAGCAAGGGAGTCTGGGAAATCTAGTATCTAAGCTTCCAGATCCTTTCAAAACAGAGAGGAATACAGAAGGGTAGATGTTGAGGAAGAAAATGACAAATGTCTGCCACAGGAATATTTATACTTATTGTCAAATTTCTTTTTATTCCCTCACAGAGGTGTATAAAACTTCCCATCTCACCACCTGAAAATGTTGGCTACTAATTTTTAAAAAATATCTTTATCAAGTTAGAAGGTCCTGAAATGGTCTCTTATTCATATTTTAATCTATATTTTTGAATATTAATGAATCGATAGTTAATTTTTAAACTATTTTCATTTTCTATTATTTGAATTATTCAGTTGCTTTGCCAAGTCAATGTTTCTGTTATGGGTCGTTTGGAAAACCTTACAGAACTCTTAAAGCTTGGGCACATTCATTGTATATTTTCAGTTTATATGCTTTTCAAATTTAATGTTGCTTTAAAATAATTTTTATATTTTTCAAAACATAAAATGTCCTATACCGTTGTTGGAGAAAATTTGGAAAACGTAAAAATATAAAGAAGAAACTTTAAAACACCTATAATCCTGCTACACATATATTGCTGTTAACTTTCAAATATTATTCATATAATAATATTAAGAATATACTGTATCCATAGGTTTGTTTTTTCCTTTCTCACTTATGATATTGTGAGCATTTCTTCATGTTTCCTGTGAAACTATTTATTCAGCCATACGGTATGTGTTGGGTTTTTGAGCTGTTTGTTATTTTGCTCTGGTAAAAATAATGCTACACTGAACAATCGTACGTGAAGTTGTTTTTCCTCATATCTGTTTATTAGGCTAGATTTGGAGTGATGCAATTGCTAGGTCAAATGACTTAAATTTTAAAATGCTTTTATGTTTTGACAATATATTTTTAACTATAAAAATAATGTGTGTTCATTTTAGAATATTTGGAAAGTATAGAAGAAGCACTAATGAAATAAATATAATCTAGTGTACTCATAGGATGTTCATTAATATTTATGCATATTAAAACATCTGCATTTTGCTACATACTATCAAGTTGCAAACATCCCAATTTATGTTCCCATCAGCAAGGAATGAGAATGCCTGTATTTACACACTTCTGTTGGCACTGAGATTTATCATCCTATTTAATATTTGCCAATTTCATCCTGTTTCAGTTTCCAATTTTTAATTTCTAAAGATGATAAACATCTTTTTGACTTATTGATCATTAATACTTTTATTAATTGCCTTTTCATGTATTTTATCATTGTTTTCATTAGATTACTCTGTTTTTCTTTGTGGCTTTATAAGAGCTCTTTATTAAGGATTAACATTTTGTGTTGTATTACCAGCAGTTTAAATTTCACGTAATCAGTCTATTAGCATTTTCTGTAAGAGTCCAGCTTTAGAGCCCCAGACAGTCTGAGTTTAACCCGGGCTTGTTCCTTTACCAGCTCTAGGTAATCTTTTTTTGTTGTTGGTTGGGGGAGGGGATGGGTCTCTGGATGCTTTTAAAGATGGTTTCTTTAACTTCGAGTTAAAAAAATTATTTCCAATGTGTGTCTAGGTTTTGTCACTTTTAATTATTGGGTGAATCTTTTCAAGCTTAGATTTCAGTTTTCAGAGAAAATCTTACTTTCATTTTGCCTTTAATTAATTATTCTTGTCCTCCCCTTTGATTTCCGGATCTCCTATTGTTTGGCTGCTTGACCTCCTAAACTTGTCTTCTAATGGTCTTATGTTTTCTCTCCTACCTTCCTTCTCTGTCCTTTTGCTCTATTTTTCTTTTTGGTGGGGAGGTATTTCTTCACCTTTGTTGTCCAAACCTGTGCAAAATTTTGATCTTCTTTTATAATTTAATTTCTTTTTTTTTTTTAAAGATTGGCATCTGAGCTAACATCTGTTGCCAATCTTTTTTTTGTTCTTCTTCTTCTTCTTCTCCCCAAAGGCCCCCAGTACACAGTTGAGTATTATAGTGGCAGGTCCTTCTGGCTGTGCTATGTGGGACACTGCCTCAGCATGGCTTGCTGAGTGGTGCTAGGTCCACGCCCAGGATCCAAACTGGGGAAACCCTGGGCCACTGAAGCGGAGCATGCAAACTTAACCACTGGGCCACCAGGCCGGCCTATATACTGTAATTTCTGGTTGCTCCCTGTTTTTGCTTTCTGGATGTTCTCCTGTCCCCATTTTTAAGTCTTTCTTCTTGCATGGTCTCTCTTTCTTCTAGGATTTTGTCCACACTTTGTTGTTTTGGTTTCCATCGTCCATGCTAGAAGCTTTCCTTAGAGAGCTGGTAATCCCACATCGTCTGCCCGCGGAGCTCTGAGCGTGTCAGCGGGGTTTGTGGAATTTGAGATTCAGGGTAGGATGATGTGGCAGGACTTTAATTGGAGAACCACCAGTGTCAGTATGTTTAGGTTTTCCTTTTTAGACTGGCCAGATTCCTGAGATAAGAATCCTTTAATGTCATGGCTAAGAATGTCAGAGGGTTGAGGGTGAAGGTGGCTGAGGAGGGTGGGCGGGGCTTATGTCTCACCTCCCCGTTCTGCAGTTCATTGAGTTCCTTGTCTTCAGTGTGGTGCCTACAGCCTCTGCTCTGTCTTGTGTTCCCTAGTCCAGACACCACCTCTGTCTTTCTCTCCAAAAGAAGAAACCTCTAGGCTTTTGCCGTGGTGACAGGTGGGGCAGCTGCCCAGCGACATGGAATGATGAAGAGTAACTAGAGAGTTAATTGCTTCTGAGACAGCTTTCCCCAGTGCTCCCAATTATAGCCCTCAATTTACCCCTTCCAGACCTATCTGCTGCTTCCAGTCCCTCATCCTTCTGCTGATTCTGCACAGCCAACCTACAGATCCTCTTTCTTGAGTCCAATGCCAGTTCCAAAATTTTCTTGCTACTGCCTCCTACTTAAACACGTCTTTTTCAATCCACCATCTTATGTCAGAATACTAACGAGGTTTTTAATTTTGCTATTTTCATTTTAGTTTGTTTATGCTCTTCCTTATCTTCTTAAGCTCTTTTTGATTTCCATGTATCTCTTTTCCAGTTCTAAAATTTTTCTGCACAGTCTGATTGTTGTAGTTCATTTTCCATCCCTGCTTTGATCAAGTCCATCTTTCCTGAATTATATGGAAGTACAAAGCAGGAGCTTCAGAAATTTTATTTTTCTTTCTTGTGGTATATTTTTAAATGATGCTATGACATTGCTTTTAGTGTACTATAATGTCTTTCTTTCATTTAAAAAATAACATTCTGTAGGCCTTGTTTGTTCTTCCTATTTTCTCGTCCATTCCTATTACTTGTCCGAGTCTGGGTGAATGGGTCTTGAACTTTCCTTCCTCATGTGTGTTCTGTTCTCAGAATGTAGGTAGGACATTCTGAGGATGTGTCTAGTTCTGTTAGTCCCTGACTGCTTTCTTCTTAGTGTTTGTGGAGGCTGCTTCCATAGGCACCACATATGTGCATCTAATTTTGGACTTGGTAGGGCTTTTTTCTAGGTACCCAAGACATTCTCATCTTCTTCCGGAACCTGCTGCCAGTGAAGTCAAGAAGAATACCATTATCCGTCTGGTTTTCTGGTTGGACTCACAGAGCAGCTGCTGTTTAATTCTGAAACTCAGAAAGCGTTCTTAATGGCATCCTCCCCATCCCACAGCTTGCTCTAGCTTCTGTTCCCAGTTGTTCAAACCAGAGTCTTTGGAATCATCCTTGACACCTTTCTTGCCATCTCTACCCATATCCAATGAATTGTAAAATACCATTAGTTTTAATTCCTAATTGTCTTTCGAGTCTGAATATGTTCTCCATCTCCATGGCCATTATCTTCTCTGTGCTATTGCAATTCTCTTATCATCCAAAATTTCCTATCTCTAAATCGGTTCTCCACACAGCTGCTGAAGTGAAGTTTTTAAAAATAACTATTTGATCATTTTACTTCTCAACTTAGAACTCTCAAGATAAAGTTCAGAACTTCTAACATTGGTTGACAAAGCCCCGTGGGCTTCGTCTCTCATCCTCTTCTTTAGGTGCCTTCCCTCATACTCAGTATGATCCACACATATTCTCTCTTGTAGTTGCTTGAAGGTGCTGTGCCCCATATGCCACCGTCCCTCTGGGTGTGTGTCTTCTCTCATTTCATTGCTTTTTGTCTAGCTAACTGCAAGCCATCATTCCCACCTATTGTCTTGCCCGGAAAGTTTCTCTTATCCCTCCAGCTGGGTTTCCCTGTCATATGGTCACATAGCACTTTGCACACTTTACATCTCTTATCATGATTGTCACTAATTAATTACCTGTATAATTATTGGTTCATGCTTATCTTTTCCACTTAGCTGTCGGCTGTATGAGGGTAGACTCACATATTTCATGCTTGGCATCTCCTGTTCCTACCAGTATCTAGCATAAAGAAAATCAGGACATGTCTCTTCCCTTAAGTATGCTCTTAATTTAGATTTCATATTTCAGCACATTGAACAGAAGTTACAAAGAGTTTGAGAAATTAATGGTATCCTTGTTTTCTCTTCCTGTTTTAATGGTGGAAGGTCTATTGTTCCAGAACTAAGTATAATGTTGACTTTTAAAAAATAGTTTAAAAGTTACATTTAGGAAATTTTTTTCTCTCTATTTTTCTCTATTTAAAGGGGTTAGGTTTTCTTTTCAGTTTAGGATATATTTGGAGGTATAGAATTAGGGAAATTCTGAGTATTTAAAGTTAAAATAAATGAAATAATCCTTATTATTTCTTTGCCTTCATATACATACTTTACTTTTATGTATAAGTACATATGAAAGGGTTATGAAAAGAATATTCTTTCACTGTAGTTTCTCTCTCTTGCAGTCAAGAAGTTTTTTTTTTTTTTTTCAAATAATAAACTCTAAGCAGAACAAGTGTACTCTGAGGAGAGTGAATCTTAGTATTTTCAGAAAATATAGTATAGTTTTTCTGGTATTTGTGGGTTTGATGGTCGCTAAATGAAGTTATATCATCACATAGTTTTGGACTTAAAAAAAGAGAAGAAAATCATAAAGACTTTGTTCTCTTTTGACTGTGAACAATTCCTTAATTGAAAAATATTTAGTTATTTCCAGGCATGTACTGGATGCTGTGTGGCTATCAACAAGCATCCATAACTGATTTGGAGGAATTTATTTAATGTATTCCTATGAGTGATCCTCATCACTTGGCAATGATTAAAGGAAGTCAAAGAGGTCTTGAGTTTATTTAACTTAGAACAGACTATGCTAATACTTGATTACCTAGAGCGGTATTTCTCAATTGTTTTTCATTTTTGCTCTCTAAGGAGCTTTCAGATTTTTTCTTTCTTTCTTTCTTTTTTTTTTGGTGAGGAAGATTCGCCCTGAGCTAACATTTGTGCCAACCTTCCTCTATTTTGCATGTGGGAAGCTGCCGCAGCATGGCTGATGAGTGGAGTAGGTCTGCACTCGGGATCCAGACCCACAAAACAGGCTGCCGAAGTGGGGCACGTGGAACTTTAACCACTCGGCTATGGGGCCAGCCCCTTAGATATTTTTTTCCTAATTGAGCTCCACTCCCTTGAAATTCTAATACCACAGATATACGGTATATCTGTTTATGTGCTGTTTGTGTGTCTATGCTTTATAGACAAAGAGAGTAAGATTTTTTCACTTTCCATGAACCAATTTTCACCCTCTGGGGAGATGGATGATATCACCCCTGTTGAAAAGGCATGCCCCAGATTTGGTCAGTTTTCGTTGCTATGATACCTCTTGCATAGTATCGTTCTTTTCCTGTCATTATAAGAGTCTTTAATAGCATGTCAATATAACAGATCTTAAGGATGTGAAGGAGCTAATATAACCTACTAGATCAATAATCTACATTTTAAAGAGTTCATATGACAAAATATTTGAGGGAGAAAGTTCTTTCATATATCTTACAGTTTATTTTATTTATATCTTTTTCACGAGTGTCATAGAAAAAGATGATGGCCTATTATGGTACTTCAATTTTGTTCACCCACACCAGGCTTCTGTCCTGGGCCTGTGAACACCTTTCTTACCAAGTCACCAAACCATGTTGTTCTATAATTTTTGTAATAATGCAAGTTATCAGGCCACTGGAAAATATTTTTAATATCTTCTATAGTTTATACTTTTTCATATTGTGAGTTCCATTTCTGTACCACTAATGTATTGGATGTCTGTATAGTAGGAAATTATTTACTTAGTAATTCAAATCTAGTTATATTTGGATGGTGATAAAATAAAATAAATAGAACACAAGACTAGATAATTAAATTACCAAACAAAATGACTGCTTAGCTAATCACTCATGATGAACATGTCTCCTTCACAAATAAATTGTTCATCAGTTCACAGTGAGTATGGGAGACTGCATTTATAAGATAAACAGATTGAAAGACTAATATGAAATGGTGCTTAAGATATCTATTTGATCAGAGTGGTGAAAAGAGAAGAAAATTTGGAGCCGGGAGAATTTCGGTTTTGAGCTGAATACCCTTGGGTGAAACGGATTATCACTGAGATTTTAGTTTCTTTATCTGTAAAATAAGCATAATAGGTGCTCATTTTCCTACACTGGATTGGTATAGATTTTTATGACAGTGCATACAAAATATCTTTTAAAGTGCCATAAAATGTGTTATTATAGTTTCTTCTATATAAAAAAATTTAAATTTTACTTTTATAAATATTGACGGTTTTGAGAGGCATTCCTTGGGAAATAAAATTTAAGTGTGAGTCCTATGGGGAATGTTTTCTTGCTCTTTTGAAATATTATATAATACATATAATAATCAGCCCCTTAGTTCTTTTCCCATACGTGAAATTCATATGCTTTTGCAAATATGTAACTGTGGGAGTATTTTGAGGAAACTGAGCATTATCTGTTAGTAGAAAAAAATTAAGCTGTTTTATAATGTATTTTTGAGTTATAACTAGTTCACTGGAAAGTTAATGTAGAGAAAATCAATCAACTGAGTAAACGATTTTCCTGATTTGAAACAAATTGCATTGGAGTTATAAAGAGAAATGAAAATCAATGGTAGATAAAAGTGACAGCCCCACTAGTAGAGGATTCAGGGAGAAAACATGTTCGCATAACTCACATGGCAAGTTATTAGGTTATTTGTGGTGTAATTACAAGACTCTGCAAATGACTCATCTCCAAACAGATATTACTTAAGTAAAATCACCCTGTAGTTCTTGTTCCCTAACAAAGATATGCTGCTTCACATCGTTATGAAATACTAGCAAATTCGCCTTCAGAATGTAAGTCCGGCAGACATTTCAGTCAAAGGCAGGTGAAGCCGCATCCCTTGTTTTTGAAACTTATATATTCCTAAAATGTATATTTAATGAACTTTATAAATGAGCTCATTTTAGAAAACATTGGAGAAAATTCACTCTTTTTAGGTCAATGACGTGAATAATTATCTCTGAACTCATGTTTTTTTATACATTTTATATACAATGGGTTTTTTCAAAGTAATTTTTACATATCAAATATTGAAGACAATTAACTTTCAGAAATAATATCAAATTCTCATTGGTTTCTTTCCTTCCAAACGTTTTGTTCCCCCGTAATTTATTTATCATTCATTCATTCAACAAATATGTATTGAGCATTCATTACGTGCCAGATACTATTTAGGCACCAAGAGACCATCAAAATGAATTACACCATTATCTCTCGAGGAACTCCTGAACTAAAAGAAAAAGAAAAACACGGTTGTGTAATAAAAGTATGAACACAATGAGTATTTAATAAAATCTTACCTTTTCACAGATAAGGACAAAGCTTGTGCATATGCTTATAATAACAACAGCAGGAGATGTGATAGAGACAGGTCCATCTTAATGTTGGGGAAAAAAGTAAAATTACTAGAAAGTGCATAAGTATGTGGCAGCCTAAGAGGGTCAGTGAAGGCAGGAGATGGCTGATGTGTAATGGATGCGTAAAGGACATGTGTGGGAGGGAAAGCATAGGGGGTTGGAAGGCAGCTAAGAGAAGAATGAGAAATCTTTGTGGCAAGTAAGAAGCCTATGATTACAAGCTAGGATCGCAAAATAACTTGTTTGATGAAATAGCTCTGGGAGATGAACTCGAGTCTTCTGTTTTGCTAGAGTGACAGCTTGGATTTTGAAATTGTAGAAGTTGGACCACTTTTACTTAACAGTTGTTGAAATCTGTTTGTATCTTTACGGAGGAAATTAAATATCTCTATCAAAATGTGACTGTCATTGTCAGAGCTGTCTTTGGTCAGGCGTTGTTTTAGGTTGTAATTAGAGTTCTCATTAATCACAAATCAAGTTTTTATTTTAATTGAAGTAATATTCAAGTTACATAAATAAAGACAGTAGCCCTAATTGTTGACTTTTATATCATGGAAACATTTAAAAATGGTTATCCTTTATGGTTTTTCTTACCTGAGTTAGTTTTGGGGTTGTGATCTTATTTTACCCGAGTACAGAATTCTCAAATAAGTCATAAACTTTAAAAAAATTGTCTAATTAATGAAAATACTATATCACCTTGATAGAAGTACTAGAATGATTCCCACTCACCTTTCAGAGGTATTTTTGAACTTGAATCTAATCATTTAGAGAACATTATTGGAAGTGAAGAAGTGTATTTGTTTCAATGAAAGAAAAATTGAGCTCCAAATCTTAAACTTGAAGAAAGTATGCTAAGGAATATGGGATGTCCAGCCACACTAATATTTATAATGCACTAGTAAGTATAGAAGAAAAGTCTATCCATCTGGCCTATCAGATAGCACCTGAGAAGATATGCTGGGATATTATTATTGGACGGTCTTAGAATTGCCATTTTCCAGACTGAATTTGTTGCTTTTTAGCTAAAGTTTCATATTTTAAAAAGGGTCTGGACTCCCAATTTGGGCTCTAAATATATTGTGTTTATTTCAATATGTAGAATGATAGTACTTTCAATCTCATCACGTAAAGTGGAACAAAAGCTTACTTTATATAATGAATTCTGTGGTTAGTTCAATACAACCATTCTATCGTAGTGTTAGTGAAGGAATTATGGTCTGTAAAAAGGGATTAGGCAACCATTTATCTATTTTATTAATAGGAAAATCCTGGGGGCTGGCCCGGTGGCATAATGGTTAAATTTGGCACACTCTTCTTTGGTGGTCCGGGTTCATGGGTTCAGATCCCTGGCATGGACCTATGCTATTCATCAGCCATGCTGTGGTGGTGACCCACATACAAAATAGAGGAAGATTGGCACAGATGTTCGCTGAGGGCAAATCTTCCTCAAGCAACAAAATAGGAAGATTGGCAACAGATGTTAGCTTAGAGCCAATCTTCCTCATCAAAAAAAAAAAAAAAGAGGAACATCCTAGACTCTTTCCATATGGTATATTGTATGTTTTGTAATTTTGTAGAACCCTGTTCTGTGGATCGTTACATGAATGCTGTTGACAAAGTTCTTTAGAGTTATCAAATGATTGCATATGCCTCTGGACACACTGGGGAACTTTTAAAATATGGCGTTGTAATTCCAAGTGCTTAGATATTCTCTTTGGAAAATGGGTAATCTTCCGAGAAGGATACTAAACTCTCACATCCCTCTAGGGGATTTTCTTTAATGTCTCCCATCTGGCTTCTTTCAACATCCTAATCCCAACTCCTCATAGGGAAAGTTTCTGTGCCAAAGATCCTGTTTTTGTTAATAAAGCAAAGGTTGATCGTGGAGCCGCAGTGGTTCATGATGCAATGTTTCAAGGTTTCTGAGTCACTTGTCCTGGCCCTACAAGGCAACGAGAAGCTTTGGGCTTGGGATATTGGCAGCCAGAAGCTGGGGGTGACCAAATCCTGGCTTATTTGCAGTCTCCGTATGCTTTCCCTTTTTCTAGAGATAGTGTCTCTGACTGAGTAAACAAGAGTCTAGTTAAAAACTATTAAAAATAATGTAAATTAAAATTTAAATATATTTGCATGTTATTGAGACATTCAGTTTTACTGAATGTCATGTGTCACAGTAAAGAAACTCCTATGTTTTTATCAGTGCTACAACTGCTGTGGACACAATCAGGCTGGAGCTCTCTTAGACAGCAGAGATTTAAAATATCACCTCAACTAATATCTTGGGAACTTCTCAGTTTATCATTTGATTTTCTTCTCTTTACGAAATATCTTTGTTTGTTCTCTGCTACCTGATTTCCCAGGAGCCCTTAGCTACCATGTCAAACAGACCATTTCATCATGCTTAATTCCTTATGACAGACTCATTTCTGTAGCTGATCCTGAGCTCAACACAATGGCAACTTTCTCTGAATTTGGATAGTCTATGTGTCTGATATTAACACACAAATATACACAGTATGTATGCTGCTAAGTTTGTGATACTGTCAGATGAGGTTGCTTCGTGGAGTGTTTTCAATACAATATATCATCTAGGGATGAGAAAACAGCCGTTATCCTTCATAGACAAAGATGATTTTTTATGCACTAATAATGGATTCTCACAAAGCTGATAATTGTTCATGAGTTGTGATTTTTAGCCAATTTGTTACTTCTCTGTAACTGTGTTTTGTGATGTTTTACTGAAGCTCAGTGACTGCTTATTTTAGCAGAACAAAATTATTATTTCTGTTTATTTTCACTTCAAATTAAATCATAATGGAAATCTTGGGATATAATGAGCTTTAAAACCTACTTCCTGTAAAAATGATCTATTTTAACCTAATAAAGACCTTAATCTCGGTAATATAAATTTCTGTATCTCAAAAAAATAATAACCATTTGAAAATATGTAGAAAATGCTGCTTTCTTTTGTGCTATTGTAACAATAAAGTAAACTTCTCCTTCTGTTTTGACAAACAAATGAGTCCGTATATAGGATTCAGTTCTGAATACTGAAACAATGAATCTATACTTGACCAGATTTCAGTCTCACTGAAAATGCCTTGAAATATTTTTCAGAAAACCACTTAGATAAGAATTTTTTTCAAATTGGAGATGCTTGCCACTCAGTGTCAGTCTTAAGCTCAAGGCTAAAGTATTTCTTTATTGGCTAAAAGGTAGAAACGATTTAAAGTGAAATTCTCATGGAATCTCATTTGGCTGTTCCAGGGAAGAAATTATTCAATGAATAATGAGAAAGTAAGTGTTTATAAAACTGACATCTTTTAAAGTACCACCTGCCCCAGTAATCTACATTTCTGCATAAATTATTAAACGTTTTTAGAACTAACTCTTATAAGCCAGGTATGTGTTATTTTTCCAGTATTATTATTAACATGGAATCTGAGACCAGTGTGTTTCAATATCAAGTGAAATTTCCTTAGCGAGATGCCTCACTGAGTAAATGTGGCTTAAGTTTAAATAGGACTTGCATAGGGCATTTCAAAGCGAAAGAATGTCCACTTCAATGTGGAATAGCTCTTTGGTTTGCCCCAATGTTTCAGCGTAATTAAAATGTCATCAAATATTTAGGGCTCCTCATGCTTTGAGGTGTTTGAAAAATTGAATATCAGCTGAATTTTCCTGACATAGAATGTATGTTTTAGTTTGATTTCTAGGAAGTATTTCACTGACTTCATTGGGAGAATCCTTTAAATGGGCTCATTGTAAAAATCTCACAAACCTAAATAAACTCAGGTTCTTAACTTGGCTTCTTATTCTTCACACAGATTTATGCAGCACATTGTTTGGAAACTGAAAATGTCAGATATTTCAGAGGATTTGTGCCTGACATTTCCAAGAACAACAGAGTTCAACTTAAAAAAAAAAAAAAAAGGCAAGAACACCCTGTGCTGAAATGGCATCTGCTTGTAGAAGGAAGGCACTTAGTTGCTCTTGATATTCGCCATTTGACCTCCCAAAATACAGAGCAAGCTCCCCCACATGGGAGAAACTCTGAACAAACTAGACCACATTTTGTTTTCTTTTCTGCTTCCTATCATTTGTCACTATGTGCTTAGTAAACCCATGTTGGTGGCTGAGAAGATTCATGATCTAGCGTTGTGTAATTATTTTCTATATACCTTTGAACGATGAGCAAAAAACAAAAAGGGTGTCGGGCCGGCCCAGTGGCATACCAATTAAGTTCATGCGCTCTGCTTTGGTGGCCCAGGGTTCGCCAGTTCGCATGACAGGCCAGACCTACCACCACTTATCAAGCCATGCTGTGGCAGGTGTCCCACATAGAAAGTAGAGGAAGATGGGCACGGATGTTAGCTCAGGGCCAGTCTTCCTCAAAACACAAACACAAAAAGGCTTCCCAGTGAAGACTGTGCCATTAAAATCCCCTGGTGCTTTTCTTACAGCTTAAGCTTTCTCTGTCACTGACCAGTCTCTAAGTTGAGAGTAAGGAACTCATCATGGCTTGGTTTATGTGGGCTCTATTTGGCCTTCCACCTTTCTTTATCATCTTACTTGACGAATTTGGATACCCTATTTATCAGCCAGATGGCTTTTTGACTTTCTAATTTCCCACTCTTTGAAAACAGCCTCGTTCTTAAGATGTATACTGGTTTGAGCCAGGTTCTTGTACAATACCTTTCTTTTGGGAAAAAGAGTCTTATTTTGACTATTCAAATTTTGAGTAAAGGCAGAGAGCCTTTGACATGATGTAGTGCGGCTGTTCGGCCAGGGTCTGCTGTTGCTCTGGTTGCACACTGTCCATGGCAGACATGGTGCTCATGGACCGCATTTATGCTGGGACTCACCTACTGGTACCAGCAGACTGTGGCCTGACCTCTTGCTAATATTGCCCCTTGCTCCAGCGGGAAAGAGGAATATGCATAGTGCCCTGTGTGAATTAGGGACTCCATCAGGCTTTGTTGAATTAAGTTGAAGAGGCTTCGTGCCACGATAAGATCCTTTTGTAACTGGAATCTTGACTCTTTCCTGCTGATGGTTGCCTGTCCTTAACCTTGATTACTGGCACCTCTATAATTTTTGGCTTCTGAGAGCTGGCCTTGACCTTCCTTAAATTTTAGATTTCCCTCAAGACTCCTGCTCCTGGTCTCTCAAATGTCTATCTGTCTGCCGCCATCTTCCCTTTCCCACTCTCTTGGTATGACATTCTCAGAAGAGAAATTAAGTTAAAATCCCAAAGAAAAGAAACAGATCATTGTTTTCCTTTGCTCCTTGACTAGACAGCTGGTCGTGAAAATAGTACATTTTTTGTTTAGCTAGAGATCTTTAATGTTTAAAAGAATGAAAGACTTTTAAGAAAAGAAAAAAGCCTGAGAATTTTCCAAAGTATAATAGACACTGAATACAACAAGCTGTGTTGGGAATTACCTTAGAAACACACATAATTTCCTGCTAACTGGTATCAAATGGCTTTCTCTATACCTGAGAGTTTTTGGCTGGCTCATTCGTTCTGTCATATCTCAACCAGTCCCTTTAGTAAGGCTTCTATTCCTAGAATCTGTGCACTTATTGTCTGTTCTTTGGTTGAAGGGTGTATATTGCAAATTAACACAAATATAAAGTTAAAGGAAGGTTTGTCAAGGAACGATGGAGGTGGATGTTTAAAATATGCAGCCTTATAACCAAAGTAAACTTAAGAAGTTTTAAAATATGCGAGGTTGATTCCTTGTGTCAGTCAAACTGACTGGTTGTGAAACATGCCAGATACCATTATCACTGATTTATCACACTCTCGATAAAAATATCCAGGCACAGTGAAATACAGAACTGAGGCACTTCAGGCATATACATAAAAATAGACTTGAAGCATATTAAGTCAGAATTAACCTAAAAATGCCACTGCTTCCCACTTTACAATGCACCAAGTCACAACTCTGCTTTGTTAAGGGGACGACCTCAGCGTAGCGTCCAGTTTGGATTACTGCCCCTCTGAGGACAGCAAGGACTGAACCCTCTGGCATTATCTGCGGATTTGCCCCTTCCTGGGCTCTCTGCCTCTGACATCCTGAGCACCTGAGCCCCGTGGACATTCCGTACACTCTCATGGCTCCAGATCTTTGCATATAAGATTCCTTCTACCTGAAATCTTTTCCCTGTGTTGATGCGAACTTTGCCTGGCTAATTTCTTTTCATCCTTCTGATACTGATTCTGATCCTTCTTTTACCTTCTTAGGCAGAAACTAAGAGATCTCTCCCCTAGAAAGTGTTCCTTGCTCTCCCTAGACTAGTTAGATATTCACTTCATTGTTCTACAGGACCATATGCTCATCGATATGTTAGTATTTACAGCCTTGCTCTATTCATATCTTTCTGGTCTATCTCCCCAGTTAGGCTACAAGTTCCTGGAGGGCAAAGGATGGCCTGCTTCAGTGCCTAGAGCCGTAGGCAAGTTTTCACACCTGGGAGAACGAGCTTGAGTGGTTTCTACCCTTTGACTGTGTTCTCTTCATGTCTAATAGTCTTGATATCACCTCATTCCCTTGAAGGCAGGGTTTCTCAACCTTGGCACGATTGATATTTGGGGATGGATCATTCTTTGTTGTGGGGGGCCTGTCCTGTGCATTGTAGGATTTTAGCAGCATCCCTGATCTCAATCCATTAGATGTCGGCAGCCACCCATCCCAGTTGTGACAACCACAAATATATGCGGACATGTCAAATGTCCCTGAGGGGTGGGGACAGGGTTTTATCCAGCTGAGAATCACTGCTCTAAGGTTATTCATCATAATCTTTACAAATGTTATCTTTCTTCAAAATTATTGAAAAAATATACCTTTTAAGTAATATTTTCTAGGAAATCAAATGCTTATCCTTCCCCCGCTGTCCCACCCCCGGCTACACTTCTGTAGCACCTGGCATCTAAGAGGTGCTCAAACATGGTTGCCGAAAGTACTGAAAACTGCCTGGGAAGAACATATTTTCAATCATTGAATTGCCCTTTTTTGTTTGTTTCTCTTTCTGCTTCAGTAGGAACAATGTGAAAATTGCTCATAGGCTACACCCCAATCCTGTACGTGGCCCAAAGACCCCACATGATTCCAGCTCTTCCTACTTGACTAGTCTTATCTCAGATGATCTTTCGTTCCATCTTGAAGGATTCTTTCAATGTGTCAATCTTTAGTCTGCTCTGAGCCGTGGCATATGTTGTCTTCTCTATCTGGAATATACTTCCCTCCTTTACCTGCTTATGTGAATTAGCATGGGTTGGGTTGAAGGTTATAGAAATTCACATTCAACGAGCTTAGAGAGAAGAGGGATTTGTTGGAAGCGCACGATAGTATCTCACATAACTGTATGAAGGCCGGAGTGATCCAGGCCTGGGGGACAATTGGCACAAGAAACTTAAATGCTGCCTGATCCCCTTCTGTCTCTGCCCCTCATGTCTGTACTTCTCTGATATAAACTTCATTTTTTACTCCTACAACTTCTTTCTTTCACATGCAGAGAACAGAGCCAGAGCAGTGTGCTGAGTCTCTCTCCTGTGTTGACTATTCTACCACCAGAGACGCATCGATTCTCTTCTCTTAGCTTCAGTCCCCAGAATTGGCTCACCTTGGATCAAATGTCCAGGCCTACTTAATCAGCTCTGGCTGGGGGCTAAGCTCATGTACAACAGACGTGACAATGCAGGGTTCTTTCTGAATTTTGCAAGCCACCCAGCCAACTTAAATGCTGTCTACTCTACTGGCTGATTATTTCCAATCCTTCACTGCTCATCTCTAATATCATGTCCTCAAATAACCCTAATTTCAAGCTCTTCTAGCATTTTTCACTTCTTCATAACACTTATTCAAATTATAATTACTTTTTATTGGTATAATTTGTTTGCCATCTCTCTTCCCCCTAGAATGCAAGCTTCAGGAATGCAGAGACCACAGCTATCTTGTTCTGTGTTATCTTCAGCAATTAGCACAGAGTCTTGCTAAGAGTATGTATCGGATTAGTAGTTGTTGAAGGCAAGAATGAATTCCTGGATTCAGTCACCAAATTTCAAACCCAGCGATTCAGACATGTAAGTCATGATTTAGAGAGGAAGTGTTCAAAGATTCCAAATTAGTTTCACTTAGAGGAATATTAGCGGATTTCATATGGTATAATACTGTCTGCACCAAGAGTATGAGTCATATTTAAATACTATTACTCAGATGGTTATATGTCAGAAGTGCTTTGCAATTTACATAACTGTAAGCCGGCAGCAGTGGATTAGGGTTATGAGGTGAGTAAAGAGCACACTCAGTTTATCCCTGGGAGGAGAGTTGTTAGAGTGGAGGAGGCATCGCATATGGAGACATCAGGATGTGCTATGTAACGTTCGATTGTTACAAACTCAAAGAAACAGTAATAAAATGAGAAGAAAAATAAAAATAAATTAAAATGGCTCTGAGATAGACTATCGATTTTAATCCCTCTCAATTCTGTTGCTTGTTCTATCATTCACAAGATATAGATAGGTGTAGAGATGAAAGACGTGGGTTGATGGATGTGACTATATGAAAACTAAAAACTTTGGTCTGTTAAAAAACACCACAAATAAAATTAAAATACAAGAAACAGACTTCAAAAATGTCTTTGATAGATAAAGGGGTAATGGCTTAAATACATTAAGAATCTTTTACCAATCAATAAGGAAAAAACCCACAAACACTTTTATAGATTAGCAGGAAATTCACAAAGGAAGGAGTACAAATTCCCAAGAAACATACAAAAATAGGTTCCATTTCACTATTAATTTGCTGAAAGCATAGCAGTGATTCTAAACACTAAGTGCTAGCTAATTTATGGCAAAAGACTTATGTACTTGTTTTGAGGAAAATATTAGACGAACTTTCAAAGAAGCAGCTTGCCGCTGTTTTGTAAAAGCTTTGCTTTAGTTAAGGAATAGTTTGTTTCTTCAGTGTCATTGAGACTAATAGTGGTTAGTTAGTCTAACAGCTGGCTTAACGAGGAAATTGTAAAATTTGAAACCGGCAAAAATATATGTTAATTTACCCAACTGTTAGGAAGGGTGAAGGCATTTTCTTTGAGATAAGTTCTCTGCATAGGGTTTTGCTTTATCTTCCCTATAAGAACAACACTTATAATGTATCATCTAAATTTCCAGGTTGGGATTCAAGAATCTAAGACATTTGCAGAATAATCTGCGTGCAGAATCTTTCCAGACATCGTCTCTAATCCTTGATATTTTTTCACTCACACTTAATTCTTCAAAAATATATTTTTACCTACTTGTCTTTTTTGAATCTTACCAAAGCTTTTCACATTCAAATAGCATCAGTTTTTATAATAGTTAATTAAATTATGTAAGTGCAGTAACAAGTACAACTGCTATAAACACTTTTGCTGACACATAAGCTGATTCATGGTAAGTACACAGTTTAACCAGTAGGAGCAAGTAGCCAATCACCAAGCTTATTCAGTATTGAGGAAATTCGTTAACCAAAGGCTAGGAATGGAGGACATCAGTTAATCCAGAGTTGTCTAAGTGGAAGTTGGTCAGGGAACGTCTATTGTACTTACCATTATTTCAGTACTGAAGATGCTCAGTGCAGTTGTACAATTACTGTATCTCTTGCTGAACTGTAGGCCCCTTAAGGGTGTGTGCTGCGTCTTTCCATGACCATATTTCTAGAGCCTGTGATAGGGTCTGGCACAAAATAGGTGTTAGACAACTGATTTTTTTAGATTGAATGAAGGAAGGAACAGAATGTATGCTCTTTCATTCAGTAATATTTCACTTCTATAAATCTATGTTAGGAAAAATTCAGACCTATGTCAAAGGTCTATGTTGAAGGATGTTTATTCTTTCTGATAGTTTGAGAATAGCTATAGGTTGCTCAGTGAAGCATTGTTTGTAATAGTAAAAGATAGAAAATATCCTAAATGTTCAATGGTATGAAAATAATTAAATTAATCATGGTAGCATCTTGTAAAATATAGTCATTAAAAATAAATTGTTTTTCAAATATTAAAAGTTTCCTTTTTCAAAGACCATGGAAAGTCCTCAAAATTTGATATTATTTTTACAAAATACAGTAAAAACTATATATAGCATACCTTGATTTTCTAATAAATATAGTTATTTATATCCAAGTATGTCAAAGCCTGGAGGGAAAACACATTAACAGGGGCTCAGGCTGGTTGTGTGCAATTTTTATTTTCTTCTTGATACCTGTTCAAGGTTTTGTGTATTATTTTAAAACATAAAATAATAGTTACAGTCAGAAGAAGAAAGTAAAGTTTGGGGTCAAACTGATTTTTTCCTCAGGCAATGAGAGGAAATGGAGTAGCATTTAGTTAGAAATGCAGAAACCATTTAAGACAGAGCAGCTGAGACAACAAAAGCAATTACTGAGGATCATAGTCACAGAGGAAGAAAAATTTAGAAAATGACAGGAAAACAAAAGATTGTGTTCCAAGAGTTAAGTTTGGAGTGACTAGAACCATGAAAAAAATAAATTACGTGATTTGATGTAAAGAATAATTGCTGTGGATTCAATAAAGTTATACGGTATTATTGATTTTATTGAATAGGGAGTGATAATAAAGAGAAGTGGCTGTCATTTAATTCAGAAGGAATAAGAATCCAGTCAAAGGATAAAATCAACTGTTTGTAGGATTTTAAAGCTGCGTGTTTCTTGCAGTATTTTTCCACTTATTTTCATCTGCAAGGTTTGTTCACTGTTTGGAGTTATCTAATTAGGATTAGTCCCCCATGAGTTGATGTCTTCCCCAAGAAGGGACTTGGAAAAACGTGTAGTGACCTCATAACAGAACATCGCACAAAGCTCTGCATGCCAGGTCAGTACACACTGTACAGGGACTTGGAACCTGCAGGTGTGCTCTATTGCAAATGGAGCTGTGGATTGGCCTGAAGGCACTGTCAGTCTGCCAGATTTCCCTCTGCAGAAGCCAAAGTGACTGGGTCCGTCTAAGGTCAACATTGTGAATCAGAGCCGTTATTCATAGCAGAAATAAGAGGTAATGTGCAGGTAAGGAATCCAGCAGCAACACCAGGCAGCCCTGCTATTGATCTTACTGACTTCCTACTCATGTTGCCAAGTTCTCATTTCTCTTGTGTGTGAGGAAGCAGGAGATCTCTCTAAGCTGGACACATGGCCACAGCTGGGCCCAGGAGCAGAACAATGAGAGTAGCACAGAAGCCATATCTAAATTATGTTGATTCATGGTGCTTGTGAGGATTAAGTGAGCTGATGTGTGTGAAAGCATTTAGATCCGTCCCAGTCATATGGAATGAGCACAGTGTAAGTGAGAAAACAGTAATGAATTTCAGCGAGAAGGAATAATGGTAAAGAGATATTCCCCGGATCTTCAAGGATGAAAAGAATTTTAAGGGGTTCAGTAGGTGCAGTGATTTCCATTCTTGGTTTAGGGACCAAGTTTGGCTGTATAAGAATCACGTGGGAAATTTACTAATAATAGAGCATCTCTAGGCTCTACGCCAGATCTTGTGATGAGGTTATATAATGTGTATTGTTGACCTCCCCCAATTCTTCTGAGGCACAGCCGGGTTTGAGATCGTTAAAGTTGGACCTCTAGGTGGAGTACAACAGCAGAGTGAAAAGCAAGGAGGTGTGGAGGTTTGTGAGATGTTTGGAGTCATGAGTCACCCCAGAGACTGGCCAAGATCCATTGAAGACTGAGGAGGGATTAAGAGTGATGTTCTTGGTCCTGAGAATCAGGAATATCAATTTGAACATGTCTGGAGGGGGTGCGGCAAGAACTGTGCTGCCTTATCTCACTTCAAATTCATGGTTATCAAATTAATCGAGATCTAGTTGCAATTAATAATGTCATATGTAGCTCTTGAACGATAACTGTGCCCTGGTCCCAATCCCAGGAGATCTGATTTCATTGTTCTGGGGCAGAGTATGGGCATCGATAGCAAGTAAAGATCCCCCAGGTGATTCCAAAATGCAGCCAGGCGTGAGGACCTCTGCGCTGCTCAATTCACTTGTATGCTGATGAAACGATTTTACATTTTCTCTTGCTCTCTGAATGCTCTTCATCTTCTTACCTCATGATTTTCAGTTGTTGAATTTGTTCTCATTTTTTTTTGAGAAAATAAAAACAAGCAGACGAGAACTTCGACATTCTCGTACAACGCAAACCTACAAACTCATCTTCTCACTCAGTACTCTCCCTTCTCTTCTGTGAGAGAAGATGCACCGGCTATGCCCCTGTTCCCTGCTTAAGGCAAATGCTCTGTTTACGCTGATAAATCCTCTCTTACCAGCTCAAGGCCTTCACTTCTCCGATTGTTCCTTTTTCTCCTCTGCATCACTTATTTCCTCTCTAGTGGATCATTGTTATTAACATAAAAACACACTTATAGCTCATATCTTAAAACAAAAATTTTTCTTGACCTCACATTCACTTCCTACTTCATTTATTTGCTCCAAATTAGAGCAAAATTTCTTGAAGGAGTTGTCTATGCTGTCTCTACTTTATCTTTCCATTTTCTCTTTTAACCTCCTGAGTCAGGCTTTGGTTCCCAACAGTCTCCTGAAGCTGCTCTTGTTAAGGTCACCAATGATCTTCATGTTGCCAAAACCAACGGTGCACTCCCTTCACTCACTGTACTTGGCATCTGAGCAGATACTGACACAGAGCATACTTTCTACAGAGATACTTTCTTCCCTTATTTTTCTTGGAGATCCTCTCTTTCCTGGTTCTCTTCTAACTTCATTTGCAGTCCTTCCTCAGTCTCCCTGAAGGATCCTTCTCATCTTCCTGGCTCAGTCCTTGGACCTCTTCTTTTCTCTATTTAGACTTCCATGGTTTGGTCAGCCAGTCACGTGTCTTTTAATAATATTTACACACTCATGACTTCTCAGTTCTTTTTTTTTTATCTCCATCCCCAACTTTCTCCCTTATTTACATAGTCATATATCCACCTCCTTCCTTAACATCTCCGCTTTATATCTAACATGCATTTCAAACCTAACTTTCCTAATATCGTATTTTGATTTCCTACTTCCTGCCCCAAATCTACTCTTTTCTCAGTCTTCCCCAGCTCCATTCTCCGGTCTCTAAGGTAAAACCTTGGACTCATCCTTGACACTTTGCTTTCTCTCACATTCAACATCCAATCCATCAGCATGTCTTGTTGATATCTTCAAAATATATTCTTGTACTGTAAGTTTTACCACCTGTACAGCTACCATTTGATTTTCCCAAGGCAGTCCTAGTTCACGGCTATTAATAACATTCTCTTTTACTCTCAAAGGTGTCCTTATTTGGACACTGGTCCTCTTGTTACCACCTTTATCCATTTCACTGTCATCTTTCAATCCTTTTGCTCCTGAACTAAGGCTGTTGACTCTCACTGGTCTCCCTGATTTTTTCCTAGTCTATTCTCCACACAATAGTCAATATGAGCTTTTCAAAATATAAGTTAGCAAGTCACTTTTCTGCCCAAACCTTCCAGTAGCTTCCATCCTTAGGGTGGGTTAGATTATACCATAGAAATACATCCCAGTGGTGAACCCTCCAAGTTCTCACTCATACAACATGTTCGTTCTGTGTCTAAGGAAAGGAATAGTGATCTCTGTTCCCCATAGTCCCTCAGGGAGCTGAGCTAATATAAGCTCTACCTTGTTATAGCTCACCCAGCTGGAACATGCAGCCTTCTTGGTTATTCAGGCAGGTAAAGAGAGACTGAAGGATCCTGTGTAACATCTTTACTGCCTCAACTCAAAAGTAACATGTTACTCCCACTCATACTTCATTGGCCCCATCTAGTTGAAAGGTCTTGCCTAACTGAGAAGTGCATCTTTCTATGGCCCCAATTGAGAGGAGAACTAGAGATTTATGAATATATATAATGTTTCCCACATCGTCTTACTCAGAATAAAACCCAAGGCCTTTGTGATTGCCAAAAGATCACGTATAGTCTGCTTCCTGGCTAACTCTCTGGCTGCATCTTCTACCACTGTCCTACTTCCTCTCTCTACTCCAGCTATTCTTGTCTCCTTGTTGTTTTTGAACCCTCTGATTACATACCTCTTTCTGGAATGATTTCTCTGCATATGTAAGACTAGATCCCTCATTTTATATAGGCCTCTGATCAACTATATCTTATTAAAAATGTCTTCCATTACCACTCTCTATAAAATAGCACCCCTCAGTCCTTTTCACCCTTCTTTATATTTCTTCATTGTACTTATTTCTAATTAGGCTATTATATTATTATATGCTAATTTGTTAATTTTTTTTATCTATTCTTACTAGAATGTATGTACTATCAGAGGAAGGATGTTGTCTCTTTGGCGCACAGCTGTATACACATATATATCTAGTTCCTAGAACAGTGTTTGGCACATTGTAAGTGCTCAATAAATATTTATTGAGTGAATTCATGAATAAATGAAGTGATAATTTAAATCCTAGCAGTGGATGAGGTAGTCAAGAGGACGTAGTAGTAAAGAGAGGTGAAGAAATGACCTCCTGGAAAGCTTTCTTTTGAGAGTTTGCTAGAGGAAGTAAATCCTCTGAAAAAGATTGAGGTAGTGAGAGAATCAGAATGTGCTGTGACATGAATGTAAAAGTAAGATGGAAATTTAAAGACTGAATGATTGCAAGGTTGAAGAGGATGAAAAATGAGTAGAGGACATTGGATTTAGTAAGTAATAAAGCTATGATTGTTCTGGTTATCTATTGCATAATCAGCAACCCCAAACTTAGTGTCAAAAAGATAATCATTTTGTTATGATCAGGAATTTGGACAAGGCCTAGTGGGGATGGCTTATTTGAGATTGCAGCTGGGAACACTTGATTGGCTTGGAGTGACTTGAAGACTGGGGCTGGAATCATCTGGAGGCTTTGTGTACATGTCTGGTACCTGGTCTGGCACAACTTGAAGATGGGTTTCAGCTGGGACTGTTGGCCAGTGCACCTATAGGTGACCTCTCCTCTGGCTTGGGCTTATTACAACTTGGTGCCAGGATTGCTTCTGAGTGGGAGTGTCCAGAGAGGGAACATCTGGTAGGTGAGCTTTCTGAGGGAAGCAGATGTAAGTTGCATGGCCTTTTCTGATCTAGCTTAAGAAATCATACAATGTCATTCTGCTGCTGCATGGTATTGGTACAAGGAAGTAACTCAGGTCAACCCCGATAAAGGAGGATAATTAGACTCAAGAGGAGGGGATTTAGACTCCATCTCTTGACTGGCAAGTGGCAAGATCACACTGCAAAAGAGCATGAGGGAAGGGAGATTTCATTGTTACTACCCTTGAATATGTAATTTACCACAGTTGGTAACTTTTGATAAAACTTTATGTATATAGATTTCTCTTTAAGAAATTGGGTGGTAAAAGAAAGATAAAAGATGGACTAGATTAGACTTATATGGAATATTTCAAACTAGTCATTTTCAAATCAACAAAACTGAAGAGTTTAACCAAAGAGGTTAAGTGACCGGCACAAGGGCACACAGTTTGGGGGAAAACCAGTTTCTAGAAAGCAGTGCTCCTAAGGCCTCATGCTTTCTGCTTTCCATTCCATTACAACATCCTGGAACTCTATGGGAGTGGGATGATCAAGAACCTGCTGTGCTCAGAGTAGAGAGGAAGGGAACAGATGGATTCAGTGCTCTCTGTCTCTCCTTCAACCAGAGCAGCTCCAAGTTGATCAGTCTTCTCTTGGGGTTCCATGTAGGATCTTATTTTGAAAAAGGATTTTGCTGCTAAAAAAATTGAAAACAATAATGTGGATGTTCTCAAAGTTTCCTTCCATTTCCGACTCTCTGTTTCTATTTTGCTAATTTCCTGTATGGTCCATACACTGACAATGACAGCAATTCCATACATTAAAGACATAGGCAAGTGGAACGAGAAAGTGAAAAGTACCAATTGCTGAAGGTCTGTACGTACCAAGCACTGAGCTAGGGTCCTTACATATGTGATCCCATTCGATCCTTTCACCACTGCAAAGTAGGTCTTATTATCCGTACCTTATAGGAAACCAACACTCAAAGAATTCAAATAACTTGTCTAGGGTCATCCAGTGATTCAAAACTAAATTAGTTAGTCTACAAAGACAGTGTTCTAACAAAAAGGTAGTTCAAAAACTTAAGAACAAAATTTGGGTAAAACATGTATGTGTTGGAACTGATTGGTGTGAATAAAATCCTTGTTTAGATGTGAGAATTCTTATATATTTGGTAGAGGTGCACTGGACACATATTTGGCCCACTGAAGCCAAGGCCAAAGTCAAATGTCACAATCAAAGAATTAAATTCTGAGGTGTGATCATAAATCTAAAGTTTTGTAAATTTTAAAATTACTATTAAGTTTTATTATTAAAGTATCAAGCACTCAGAGTTCAAACGTTTGACGTTATAGTGCATCTTTTAGAGTGCCCCTGCAGACATTCTACCACACTATTTGTGATATAAAATAGGTGCTTGCTGTCTGCTGAATCATGTGGAGGAAGAGGAGATTTTGGGGCGCTATTTTTTCTCTCAAAACACTTTCCTTTTTGTACTTTGTGTTCTTTGTATTTGCACTAGAGATGATTTGAAGTAATTAAAGATTTTTTAATGTTGTCAATCCTTATAAACTAAATAAGTCTAGAGAGATTAGAATCATGTTATAATCACTACTGTTCTACCTAATTATTTACATTATTATTACTTGCATTTCATAAAAAACTTTTGGATCAAAAAGATGTATGTTTTTCCTAAAGTTACCTAGCTAATGGTTTTTTCCTAATATTTATTAAGTACGTGTACTTCCCTATTTGTTTAACCCTTTGAATGTTTTTAATCATTTTTTGACATAGAATTAGCAGCTTTCGCTATTAAATATAAATTAGTACAGCATTTTACTCTTAGAAAGATAAATTTGCATTAGTGACTGAAATAATTATTTAATATATAAATTACATAAGCAGATTTCCTCCAAGTTACATATTCATATATTAACAATGGATCCAAATTTTTAAGATCAATTTTTGTTAATATTGTGATTAGAAATGACAGTAATCTACCAATTACATGATCACTGATCACACATAATTTTCATGAGGCCAAAAATGGTGTTGAAGAAGGCTTTTGACTATTTGACCTTCTCAAGGCCATGTCTGAAGCCAAGCCTAATAGCACATTTGGGCTTAGTACCAAGTCTAAAGCCGACTTCTAGTCCATCCCTATTAAACGCCCATGTCCTTGTAAACACATGAGTGTCCAACAAACAGCTCAGGAACCAAATGTATCCTGAGACCTTTTCAGTTTTAAATAGAATTAATTAATACCCACAAATATCTTACCAATGTGACAAGACATTTGAATAAGTTTAATTTGAAATTGTAATTGGGAAAAGAAACAAAACATTTTTAATTTATTCAAGAATATATTTGTATTCAGAATCACACTGTCTATGTGGAGTCATTAGACGGCTATTCCAAAGTTTACATATTACTCAGAGCTCAGTGGATTCACTATTAATTCTCTTTAATTAAACTTTTGACATTTAATATTGAGAGCTATCATTAGTGAGGTCCAAGAGATTTCACTGAAATCAATTTGATTAGTTAAACTTATTGAATGCAGCTTAAAAAAAAAATTCTTGAGAACTGTCTATTTGGTTAATTCATGCAAGGGTGGCACAGGATCTGACTGAAAGCAACTTGGTCACAAACAAATTGGCCAAGACAACAATTCTATTAAAAAATTGGTCAAAACAAATAATTTAGATACTATTTTTCCAAACATTGGTTATCTTGGTAAAACAATTTTTAATTTTATAGTTAATCAGTTACTACTACTATGCATGTTACTATGTACATTTACACAAATAAAGTTAGTTATACTGTAAATTTTGTCATTTTGGTTGATTCATGTTCATTTTGAATTTTAAGAAAGTATACTTTATTATCGTGACTGGTGAAAAATTAATGCGGGCCATACACATATGGATTTACGACCATGTTCTGAGGCAACGATTATTGATTAGGAGAATGAATGTGGAGGACTAAATGTGCATTTTAGTTATATAATTCTTTGGCTTTGCAATTCTTAAGTTTCTAGTCAAATGACAAGTAATGAACTTGATCATGTTGATTATCAGAAAATAATTGGCTTTCTTGCAGTGATATCTGCTATGTTATCAGATGATTGAGTGAAAGCAAGACTTACTCAGTTTACACCTTCCTCTCTGATACGTAGAATGCTTATGAAACTGAAATGAAGTGATCCAACATGGCTGAAGGGGGACTGAAACACCAGGTGGATTGAGTATGCAGGTTGTTTCCAATGAGTTCACTGAACTTTTGGATGTCGTCACTAAAGTGGTAAATAATCCTTAATATGTTGTGGCAAATGGGACTGAGGTAGAAAAGGTGGACATGGACACATTTAATAGGCCTAGTTACTGTCTGTCTTAATTAACGTCTTCGTTTTCAAAAGTAAGAAGTGGATGAAATAGACCATCTTTTGAAGCAGCGAGTTTTCTGTTATTGGAAGGTATCTAAGCAAGAATTGAAGAACCGTTTGTTGAACACGTGGTGAGGAGTTATGCATTATCTAGTGATTCAAAATTCTCCAAACAATGTTCCACAGAAGAGTAGTTACAAAGTATGTTAATATATATTGGGTTTAAAATGTTTCTGTGTTCCATTGCTAGAGGGAAAAAAGTTTAACATGTTCCTTTATTTCAGGAATACTGATATTTTTGATATGCTAATATGCCTTGTAAATCTTAAAAAAGAGAATTCATTTTAGGTGTTTTCCAAACTTTTTTGACTTTGATGTCCTTTATTCATCTCTCACGAGACTGCTGCCTATCCAATTAAAGACACATCAGGAAACGCCAGAGTACGTGTTACATAAAGCTCCTTACAGCTCTGAGATTACTTGAATATAATCATTTTTTCAAAGTGGAGATACAAATTTGAAAGGAAAATCAAACAAGCACGATGTGTAAGAACAAGTGATGGGGGAGAGCCTCCTATTTCCTCAATAATATAGTGAGCCTTTTGGAATCACAAGGATGTAAATTCAGCAACATGACAAGGTCCAAAATAAAACTGCTTTAAACAAGATAGAAGGTTGTTTTTCTCTGATAAAATTCTAAAATGGTATTGGAGCTCCGCAGCACAAATTCATCAAGATTGAGGATTCTTCTCCCTTGTTGCTCCAGCCTCCTAGTGTGATCCTTTCATCTCCATAGTCCAAGATGGCAGAGAAGCGGAAGGAGAGGACAAGCGACTTTCTTTTATGAGCACAACTTATAAATTGCACATATTACTTCTACTGGCATGCTTTTGGCCAAAATGCCATCATATACCTAGCTACCTTCAACTGCAATGGACTAGGCTTTGTTGATTCTGAATGGTTAGACGCCCAGCTGAAGTTGGGAAGTTGTCTTACTATAAAAGAAGAAGATCATGGATATTGGAGAACAACCCGCAGGCTCTGCTGTATGAGCCATATTGCCAGTACAGTTTCTTCTGATGACATAACATTTGTAAGGAAACATTGCCTCTAGAAATTAAGACTGGATTTCTTTACAGATCTTCCGTCATTCCTTTAAGACCCAAGAAAATCTAGCAGAGTATAAAATGTTAATAATAGAGCTAAATGAGGGAGAGAGAGAGAGAATGAGAGAGGGAGGGACGGAGGAAGCAGGGAGGGAAAGAGGAGAGAAGACAGAGAGAAACTGAATGAATGAGGAGGTGAGTACAGGCAAGACCATGAATAATGCATCTTGCTGTGACTCAAAGCTGAGGGTGATGCTTTGCATCGAGGTGAGATTCCCCAGCCACTGGGAAATTAATATGTACGGTGTCAAAAGGCCACACAGATTGCCTGACTCAGAGCCAATCAAATATTCATAAATTAGTTGCTTTACGATGGTGTTAACACTTCATATTTTTACATAACATAGATTCTAAGCTTACAACTATTTCCTAATTTTCTCGTTTTATTTCAAGATGTTTCTGTCATTCAGTATTTCTGATTGCATGTTTCTTTTAAGTATTTAATGAATAATCACTTTGCCAGCTATTTTACATCCATTTTCTCACTTAACACACAATTTTCAATTTACATGTATATATGTATCAATTAGTACATAGTTATGAGCACCTTCTCTGCATAGAACTGTGCTAAATGTTACAGAAGATGTGAAAAAGGGTAGCATTTGGTTACTGCCAGGTTGTGTGCGACACATATTCTAAAAATAGAAACTGTAGGAAACAAGAAAATTTTCTAAAGCAAAATGCAAATTATAGGACTAGTGGGCATGGTGTTATTTGCTTGTCTGGACCTAACACTCATCATCAAGAAATAACTTGCTTTTCGTAGCTGAAAACATAGGTGTTATAATCCTGCATCTAGCTGTCATTGTTTCAACACAGGGAGCTGTATTAAGAAATGGAAAGCATGTCAGAAAATTGCCCAAAGAATACATATAAAATAACTTCAGATCTCTCTGAACTTTCATCCGCCCTTCCACACTCACCACAGCTATGCATATGTTCCATATTTATGGATCCAATGGCTTACTCACTCTCTATTCAAAAGATGAATGGAAGGACTTTTTTTTCCTTTAATTTTTTTCTAACATAAAAGGGAGTTGCTATGTCCAAAGGGCATGTGTGCCAAAAATAACAATTATATTTTTAATGTGTGCTTTATATATTTCTATGGAGTCTTTTAATAAAATATTTCTCTTCATATTTTGAAAATACTCAGACCAGAGCTATCCTTTCGAGTTGTTGTAGTAAGACATGCTCTGAAAAACATTTGAGTAACTCCAATCTTCTAATTTATTCCATCTTCTTATTCAAGATCCTTGTTGCTTTGCCACCTTGAAAAGATGTTATACGTAGTGACTATAGCCATTTTCTCTCTACCAACTTACTTCTTTACTCGTTGTAAACCCAACATTCAACTGAAACTACAGTTTTAGAGGTTTCTTCATTCTTTGACCTCCTTCTCCTCATGGTTCTTCTCAAACCTCCCCTCTCACTAGCCCTTTAAATCCAACAGGTACCAAATCCAACTATTTCCTCCACACAAAGCAGTGCTGCCTCTTAACTTTAATTCTGCTAATGATGCTTCTCTTCCTGCTCATCCAGGTTTGAAACTTCAGAGTCATTTTCAATTTGTCTTTCTCTATCATCTGTCTCATGCAATCAGTGGTCCTGCTTATTCTAGGGTCCATGTCTGCAGTGTCTTTCTTTTCTGTCTGGATCCTCTGTTCATTCCAGCCTAGTTCAGGCCCTCATTATTTTTTAATTGATGCTCTATCCTATGCCTTTGCTTTTTCCAATAAACCATGATGCCTTCAAACCAAAATCGCTTGTTCTCTGAACATACCCCTCATTCTTACTTCTAAGTATCTCATTCACTGTTTTCTCCCATAGAACATTCTCCTCCACATATCTAGTTATTGAAATATTATCCATACGTAAGACTCTTGGTCATTTATCTGAAACTATTGTTTTTTTAAAAGATGTTATATATGGGTTCATACAAGCAATTTTACTTTGCTGTAATGCATTTATTTTCCTCTGTTCTGAAACTGTGATCCTGTAAGACATACAGTATTATAAACAATTTAAACTCTTTTGCATTGACAAGACATTCTCAAAACTTAGTGCAACAAAGTTGTAATTTCTCTCAGGGCACAGTCATGTCTTATTCATATCTATATTCCCCAGAGCACTTGTCACAGTTTCCATTTTTCACAAAACAGAAGTGCTGTAAATATTTGATGAGTGAATGAGTGAATGAGTTTAAGACTTGTTATCATCAGTGTTGGGTTCCAAATGTAAAGAAAGATCTAGTCAGTTGCTTTGAGAATAAGTTCTTTATTCATTTTCTAAGGTGTGCTTTATTTCAATTTTATGAGAGAATAAAGTGTTATGACTTTTTTGGAAGTAAAATAGCTATATCTATTTTTTTGGTAAGGGAGATAAACTGGGTCAACATACTTTTTGTGTGGCCCTAATGTACACCCTACACAAAAAACAGACATGGAAAGACTGAGCTGACCCTCCGGGTGTATTAGTTCTCTATTGCTGTGTAACAAATTATCGCGAGTTTAGCAGCTTAAAAACACGCATTTATTATCTCATGGTTTCTGTGAGTCAGGAGACCAGACATGGTATAACTGGGTTCAGTGCTTCAGGATCTGGCCAGGCTGCAATGCAGGTGTTGGTTGGGTCTGCAGTCTCATCAGAGGCTCAACTGAGTAAGAATTTGTTTCCAATCTTGCTCAGGTTATTGGCAAATCGTTTCCTTGCAGCCTAGGACTGAGGCTGCCCTCTGCTCCTAGAGATTGCTAGCAGTTCCCTGAGCAAATTTTCACTTCATGGCAGCTTGCTTCTTCACAGCCACTCTGCTCCAGCTTCTCAAGGCACTCTGCTAGTGAGACAGTCTTATATAACAGAATTAGGAAGAGACATCCATCACGTTTGCCATCTTCTACTGGTTAAAAGCAAATGACAGGTCTCACCCACACTCGACAGGGGCGTGAACACCAGTAGTTGGGTATCTTAGGGGCCAACTGAGAGTCTGGCACCATGATGATAGCTTTTGGTATGTGGTTGCTGTTTGTTCATGCGTTAAGTCCTGCCTCAGGTTCTGCTGTAAGTACTATTCTAGGAATCATCCCCTACCTCTTTTTTTAAAAAAAATTTCATGCTTAGATTCCCACTGATAGGATATAAATATTGAAGGACCTGGCAGGTTTGGAGGGGGCGGGAAGACTTTTTATTTGCTGGTTGCTTCAAGGACTGAAACCTCTGTGGAGTTTATACTGAAATTCCTGAAGAGGAGTTATACCAATACAGAATGCTGCGAGCAGGACAGAGCCTGCGAGGTCGTCTGGTACAACTACTCATTTTAGTGACTTGCAACCCTAGTGCTCTGAGGTTGAGTGGTTTGTCCAGGACTGAAGCTGAGTTTGTGACCTGCCTGGAGACCCTGAGCTCTTAGACAGCAAAGCTAATGAGTACCTATGCTGAAAGGAATTCAGCTAAATATAGTTTATGGAGATTGGCTTTCACCCAAAGAAGCTGGTTTGGAACATTTTTTATAAACATTTAAAAATTGGCACAACAGAGTGAAAATTATACAGATACTGTGCTTATTTTGGTACACAAAGAATAAAATTAAAAGTCTTTTATACAATTATTAAATGAGATTTTTAATGCATATGTTAGCTGTTAGCTTATTTATAGAGTAAAAAATAAGTACCATCGTATTTCCTAAGAGTTAGATATAACTGTAGAGAAAACACATATGGAATGAATGGTCAAAATTACCAATCCAGAATACATGAACTGCCTTGATGTGAACGCTGGCTATGGTGCTGGCTCTTTTTCTGATGCTGGTTAGGCTTACTCCTCAGAGAATGTATTTGTGTTTCCCTCAGTGTGACTCATTCATTCATTTACTTAGGTGCATATTGATGCAGCTTAGTATATACTGCATACTGGACATTATACTGGCCCTAGGAATACAAAGGTCAAGACTTAGTCCTTAAAGTATTTCATAGTCTAGTGGGGAACAAGGAAGCCTAAGCAAAATTATCATACGATGTGCTAAGAGTGTAGTGATATGAACTAATCCTGGAGCGGATCCACAGGAAGGGACAGTTCTTGTGTCTGAAGTTTGGAGAGACCTTCAGAGAGGTGACATTTAACACCAGGAAAGGGCACAGTGAACAAATGTGTTGACCTACCCACTGGTTTCTTAGTTTTCTAGCAATTTTAACTTATCTGCATTTTGACTGTTCACAGTTGCATTTTTATTCTGATTTGGAATATTTAGGTGGCTTTGAAATTCTAATAGATTGGAGCTGGGGGGCCGGGATGAAAGCGACATCATTCATTCCCTTTACTACTCCATACTGCTTCTGATTTTTTTACTATTCACGACCTCATGGCAAATGGGCACATGCATTGAAAAGTGTCTAATAAACAGGTGATTTATTTTACATCTGCGGTACTCAAGTTATAAGACTTAAGAGGTGAGAGAACCACTTCTCAATATCTTGAATTCATGTTTTCTCATCATCAGTGAAGAATAAGATGGACATTTTTGCTGATAGTAGCCACAGATTGAATTAGTACACAAATTAATTTTATCTTTTAGTGCAGATGACCCCTTCAAAATGAATGAGAAATTATCACTTGCAAAATATATTCATGAGAACTTTTCCATAAAATCTATCATAAAATTTCTTGCATTTCTTGCTTTATATTATAATTTATTTTCCGTTCTAGCTAATTTTTAAATTAATTCATTTGATCATGTGTAACAGTGATCATCGGTAAAATGGGGCTAAGAATTCCAATTTACACTATAGGTGGATTGTGAAACTCAAAGGAGATAATGGCTAGGAAAATTTCCTGTAAATTAAAAGCTCTACAGACAATTGAACATCATTCAAAATTTGGAAAACTGAATTCAGAATTTTCATTTTTTAAGTTTGGGAACAAGTTTTGAGGGATGGCAGAAAATGAGTTAATGTTTTTTTATTTTCTCTGAATTTGAATTGCATAAAGTCAGTTATACATTGTTATAATTAACATTCTTTTGGAGAGGTGTTGGTGGAATTTAAAGGATGAAGGATAAATATGTTCTTATTAGAGTTCTTACTTGCAAATTTATGTTAATATGAGTCACAGTCCAAATGACACACAGTTTCCTAGAACAGCTCTGAAGTAGCACTTGTTTCCGAGGGTCTCCCTCTTTCTTTCCCCTTCTCTCCCTGTCCCTACCTCCCTTCCTTCTTCCTTTGTTTTCCTCTTCCCTTTCTTCCTTGCAATCCAGTTTCCTGTAGAATTTAACAGTGACTGTTCAGACTTGTGCAAACCTTTTCTTTCATGTTTTGTGGATAGGTTAGAGTGGGTCTTTTCAAGATCACCTAAACTGTAACAAAATTTGGAAACTAAATGAAATTTTATTATTATTGCATAAATTTATCCATGTTTTTTGAAAAGAATAATATACAATGATTTTGAAACTTAAAACTTTTTGGCTGAAAGTTTTTTCCTCTCAGATGTTTGTGCATTTATGAAATTTAATGAAATTTCATGAAAATGTGCGCTGAAAAATGCCTTCCGGGCCATTTGTTGTATTCTCAGTATCGATTCATGAAATGGAAACCAGAGGCTGTTCTGAGCTGTTGTCGTTATGTAATAGATAGTAAACATGTGTTTTTGACAAGTGAATAGTTAGCAAATTAGGCATCTGGATGAAGTGGAATTTTAGCTTCTAAATTGCATAATTCACCCCTGAACATCTGCCAGAGAAAAAAGAGCAAAGATAGCATCGAATCAGAGGAAAGATATAAGCTGATAAACAGGGAATGATAATGCAGTGTCTAACAAGTTTTTGAGTTCAGATCCCTAGTATGTTTCCCACAACTATACTATTTCTGTAATTATCCAGAGATATTTGCATTTGCATAAGAGGTATTCTAAGGATATGGAATTCAGCTGATTAAATGAGAAGAAATCTGCTTATCTTTACATTTTACCATTGGAAAGATTTTACAAGTGCTAGAAATCCAATTATAATGTATGCTATGGACTTGATTCTTGGATGGGTTAAGAGGAATTAAATATATATTCTTTGAAGTAATATTTTTAGGTAGTCACAATTTATCTAGTACATTTAAAAGTCTCAGGTTTGAAAACTTTTAACTTTATAAATTTGCCAATACCATCTTCTCCATTTCTCTCTTAAGTCAAAAGTATTATTTTTAGTGCTCTACACAAAACTATTCCTTCCTATTCTTCTATTTTTCACTAGGATAAGAAAATACCAACATGCACCATGGGTCAGATATGCTAAACACCTTCACACTACAATACGTAAGGGAATGTAATTAATCAGTGATAATGGCTGCATGAGGACTAGGTTAGGAAGAGGTGATCTGGTTTAGAAGTAATGGACAATAATGGAAGAAGCAAGAGTTTGAATCCCATCCCAGGCTCTTACAAAAATATGTAAACTTAAAGAAGTTACAGTCTCTGAGCCTTTGTCTTTTCATTGGCAAAAATGCTAGCATTATTGGGGGAAGTTGAATGAGACACCACTTATGGGGCATTTCAATAAAATAAAAGTTGGTACTCAACAATATAGTTTTCTTGCCACTCAGTCTTTCTTACTATAATACTGTGTTGAATAGAATCTGTAGATATTAGAGCTATAAAGAGACTTATTGACCTAGTTCAAAGATTGTCATGTATTCCTTGGAGTCTCTTGAGTTGAAAATATCTCAGGAGCTACCATAAGAAAGGGTGATGATGCACCAAGGAGGAAGGGCTCTGGAATCCCATTCCAGCTTGCGTCAGATGGGGCTCTACATTAGGCAATCTGTTCTATAATATTGGTATACAATAGCATTTGAAGAAAGAATCTAACTATTTAATAAAAGCTTGAAATCCACTAAATTTAGTCCACTCCACTCCAATTTTACTGATGAGAAGGTTAAGACCGAGGGAGGTTACATTACTTACCCAAAGTGAATAATTGTTTTGGTGCATTACCTGTTAAACATGAGTGAAAGAATATGAGCACTGAAATGCACCATTTTTATGGAATGCGGTTTGGCAAATTGTATTTGGTAAAGGAAAAGAGAGACGTGACAAGATAGAACAGGAAGAATGAGTCGAAGATTTAATGACAGGTAAGAAGGAGGGAGAGGAAGTTAGGGCTTCAGAAAAATGATCAGAATCAATTGGCTGAAAGTCCCAATGGAGGAAGATGTGGATTCCGTTTTCATGGTGAGGGTGGCAGGCATCCTGCTGCTGAATTATGAGGAAAAATTATGCAGCTGATGTGGGACGCTTGGGAGAGCCTATTTTGGCTGGTTAGCAGCCTTGGGTGTTGCTGAAGGATGATGGAACCCAGAAGTGAAGGTAAGTGAATAGCAGAGTCTCCCCAGAGCCATCACTGTGATTTAAAGTTTCTGAGAATGAAGTTTGGAGCACCTGGGGGAAAAAATGCCTCGAGGAAGGTAGAGGTTGGTTGAGTAGCCCACAGAATTGTGTCAATATGTCATTTTGAGGTGGCTGATTTATGTTTATTTTGGTGATTTTTATATATCACTATTATTACTTTTTGCTAAAATTCCCTCATCGTGGCCTTTTTACGGCTGCTCTGTGCAGCACTCATCTGCATCAGAAGTGGGAAGAGTCACGGCATTGGTTCTTAAAGACCCAGGACATACCTCATTGCCACTTAACACAGAGAACATCTGTAAACACTAACTTTAAGATGACCTTTGGAGTAGGAAAAATAAACAGCTCTCTCAGGGGAAAAAATTATTGTCTAGGAATTGATCGTGTATGTTTAAGATTTCTGGTAAGTCAAAACCATATAATATAAATTCTTCATCATATATTCTCTATCTCTAGAGCATATTTTGGCACTTCAGTTTCTTAATAATGTTATCCTAATAATAATTAGGATATATTATCCCAATATGCACTATGTTTTACTATTATAATTATAATTATTTTGTTATTTTCACTTTGTGACTAACTTGGCTCTGTCATACGCAGGTAAGGACAGAAAAATATGTTTATTCCCATTTACAGAGTAGGAAACCAAGCCTCAGAAGTTAAATTACTTGTCAAAGTCCTCAATCTTATTATGTGCAAGGTCAGGTTTAAGCATCTTGTCTTCTTAATATAAGTCCACTTTTCTTTCTCTTTATCAGGATGTCTTCATGTAGCGTATAATGGAACAGCGCACATCATGCTGCCTGACATACTGTCATCTCAATCACTGTATTTATGTACAGTCTCTTCACATAGATTATGAGCTATTGGAAACAGCAACAAAATCTTTCTATTTCTTCAGTCTCCCAAACTTGGTAGGCAGTAACAACTTATTATTTGCTCATAATTTTTCAAAGGCATGCATATTATAATACATATCGTAATAATAGCTATCTCAGTGCCAGACTCTGTGCATACCAAAAAGTCAGGCATTATGTTTATTCTCCACGTGCTCAATCAGATGGGAGAAAACAGGCAGTAAGTCTAACAATAAGTATGGCTGCTTCCTTGTCATTCAAGTCGCAGCTTAAATGCTTCCTCAATAAAGACTTCCCTGACCCCAATCTAAGGATGCTCCCCTCTCCTAAACTCTAATACATCTTGTCAAGTCCTGAGGAAGACCTTTTCCAACTGCTTCATGTAAAATAGTCCTGAGACCCATACCATCTTGTTTTATTTTCATTATTACGCTTATTCCTACTTATATGTTTATTTGTTCGTTTGGTTTATTATCTCCTTTCACTAGAATGAAAGCTCCATGACAGCAGGGACAATTTTGTCTTGTTTGCTGCTGTGTGTGTCCTAATCTTAAAAAAGCAGATGCTTAGTAAATATTTAGTGCATGAAGGAGTAATTTTATCTCACCTCATGGCTTTAAATACCATCTAAATACTAATGACTCCCAAAACCTAAGTAAAATTTCTATCTCCAGCTCTTGCCTTTTGACCGAGCCCCAGATGAATATATTCAATTGCCTGCTTCATATCCCCTCTTGAAAGTCTAATAGACATCTGAAACTTAACACTTTCAGAATAAAACTCTATTTTTCCTTCCTGCTTCCTTGCCCAACATTTTCCTTCTACAATCTTCTCAACCCAATACATGTCTTCATTATCTGTCTACTTGTTCGAGTCAAAACTCATAGGACCTATCCAATACCTATCCTATCAGATCTGCCTAGAAAATATATATCAGGTTTATCTGTGTCTCTACTGTTTCTGCCACTACCACTCTACTCCGGGACACTATCATCTCCCACATTAATTACTTAATGCAAAAGTCTTATATATTAGTTTCCTATTGCTGCTGTAGTGAATGACCACACACTTAGTGACTTAGAACAATGAAAATGAATTACCTTATAATCCTGGGGGTCAGAAGTCCAAAATGAGTCTCACTGGGCTAAAATGAAGGTGTTGGCAGGGCTTTGTTCCTTCAGGAGGCTCGAGGGGGAAATCCATTTTCTTGCCTTTTCTAGCTTCTAGAAGTATCTGTATTTCTTGGTTGGTGGTCCCATCTTTCATCTTTAAAGCCAGCAGTATAGCATCTTCTAATCTATTTCTCTCTATTTCCATTATCATATTGCTTCTTCTGACTCTGACCCTCCTATCTCCTTCTTGAAAGGACTCTTGTGATTGGGCCAAACTAAATAATTCAGAATAATCTTCCCATCTGAAGATCCTTAACTTAATCATATTTTCAAAGTCCCGTTTGCCGTGTCAGGTAACATATTCACAGGTCCTGGAGATTAGGCTGTGGACATCTTTGCAGGGGAGAGGTATTACTCTGCCATTCATCACAGTTATTAATGATGGTCGATAATAAGTACAAACTAATTTTCTAATAATTGGGTGTTGCTTAATACATTATGATCTAGTCAACTGATGGAATGCTATACAGCTCTTATGATGATGAAGTTTTAAAAGTAGGTTACACAACAGTAAGTGTTGTTTGGTGCTGTTTTCTGCAAAACATTTTTCTGTGTATATTTTCAAGGAAAAATTAAGGAGATATAGCAAACAAGTTAGGAGGTTATTTTTCTGTTTTTTATTCATCTGTATTTTCAGAATTGTCTTCAGTAAATATTTATTAAAAATAAAGGTAAACCACAAAACAAAATAGCCATTACACTAAGGCAGGGAGAAAGAGATGAGAGTCTTCAGATTCTAGGTTTCTAGCTCAGTCCATACTCAAGCATTAGATTTATCGCGCTAGTATAGAACTCTGCTAATGGCTTCTGTTGTGTGCTTAATAAAGTCAAAACTTAGCTTGGTATTCAAGATCCACTGTAAACTGATCTCAGTGTGTCTTTCTAGCCCTTTGCTCCTCCATGTCCTATTTTCCATTATGCCATATTTTTGTCCACTTGAAAGTTTTCTTTTCCTACCTCCGCCTATTGAATTCTACCCATTCATGAAGGGCCAGATTAAGTACTATTTTCTACAAAGAGAGTGCTCTGACTCCCTCTAAAAGTGATCTTTCTCATCTAAACCCTCATAATATTCTGCAATATTATTATGACATTTCCATATACTGCATTTTATTGTAGTTAATTTTTGTATGTGGTTTATATACCCAACTAGTTTTTAACATGCTTCACGTCATGGTTCATGTCCTTTAATATTCTTATTTCCCACAGTCCTTGAATATCATCACGCCCTGTACATAAATACTTCCTAATTGAATGGACAATGAACTTACAAATTTGCTTTATTCTTATTGGATTGAGTTTCTTAAGGTTCTCTTTATTACCTAGCCACATGATTATCTTCCAGTTCATGGGTATTTTAAATACCCTCTCTACCGACTAAGACCAATATAATCTTGGGTAAATCACTTAACCTCTCTATGCTTTATATTTTTCAATGGTAGGGTTTTTCAGAATTAAATGTGATAATGTATGTAGAATGGTACATTGTAAGCAATCAATAAATGTTAAACAAATTATAAAAGTAATAATTTTCATTATGTGTTATTAATAGTAATAATTATGTCTTAATCTATTGACATTACCATTTAGAAATCTCCCTTTGAGAAAAATGTTTGTTTTTTCTTGTATGTAAGTTATATAGCATTAATATTGTTTTCCTTTACTGTGTAGTAATTTCACTACATGGACTAGTTAAGGATACTCTAGTGCTGTAAAAAATAAACCACCAAATCTCAATAGGTTAATACAATAGAAGTAGATTCCCACTCACTTGACAGTGGTAGGAAAGGTGGTGGGTTAGTCTTAATCCTCATTCAATCCTTCAGAAATTCAGGCTGACTAAACTCTGCCTTCTTCAACACCTGGATTACGAGGTCACCTTAGGTAAATACTTCCAGCTGGCTGATGGGAGAAGAGAGAAAGATCATTGAGAATTGTATGGGAAAGTCTTGTGCCCCAGGACTGGAAGTGGCAAATCTCACTTTTACCCTGATTCCATTGACTACAATTTAGTCTCATCTCCCAACAAGAGACAAGGGAAGCTAGGAAGTGTAGTTTCCAGTCAGGCAGTTACTTTCCATCTACAACTCTGAAATAAGGAAAGGAGTATAAGGGACATGACTAGCTTCTTAGATAACTGGCTGTTTCTGTCATATTATTTAAATTTTATTAAGCTTAAATGATATTAGAGCAGTCACCTTAAAGTAATAGGAATCATATTATGTGAGACAATAATTCTAATCTGTTCCCAATTACCAGCGCTGCCCTCTTAATCAACTAATCTTTATCTGAGGCTGGCTTTAACCTCCTTAAATGTCCTTAAGTGTAAGTGGAAATATCAACATTTAAACACACACGAGTCGTGATCTAAAGTTACATATGTTTTTGGAAAAAGAAGCTCAAAGTAATGGTTATGCCTCCTTTAAAACACTTGTTCCCCATTAGAGAAGGAGCAGAACTCATTTTTGGAAGCTATATTTAAGTTCGATGCGCTGAAAATCAGAGGCAGAATTTCTTAAAACATTGGCCAGGGCTTATTTTGAGGAAGTATATTATGGTGTTCATTTACCAATATTTGGGTAAACATTAAGTGATAAAAGAATAGGAACAAGAAATCTGTAATTATCTTTTATAGAAGGGGAGTTTTTGAGCCGATGGCGAAGATGATGGGAGAGAAACTGTGGTTCCTAAGATGACTCTGATACTCTTGTATGCTTGCCTTGCAGATGTGGTGGGGGCCTGTTACGTCTGCAGAGAGCACTGTGGGATAGGGAAACTGTATAGAAATTGCTACCTGGAAATGGGGGAACTTATCAGATTTAGGTCCCCTGTGCTTCCAGGGATTGCGAGCGCCTTTCCATGGCAGGGGTGACTTAAGCTGACGAGGGCTTGGTACTTTGTGCTGATGACAATAGGGTGAAGCAGGTTCACAAGCTTACCCCAATACACTTTTCTACTCTCAACCACAGGAAACAAGTTAGATTTCCCTGAGGGTAAAAAAATAAGATACAAAACTAGGAAGAAAATCCACTAATATTGTCAGTTGAAATGTAGGGGTAACGCTTTTTTTTAATTTAAAAATATCCTCCAATCATGATTCTTGTTAGTAACATGGGTTAGATAATAATCAGTGCCTGGGCTGTTCTTTTAATAAAGAGCTGTGTGTAGCGTAATTTTGTTATGACAAATGACCTGAGACTCAGTCACCCATACCTGAACCACCTTGGAAAGAACAACCTCCATCTGCCTGGAGCTCTGTGAAAAAGAAAATAACCTTAGAATAGTGACTAACATTTATTGATGCTCACTATGTGTAAGACAATTTTCCAAGTGCTTTACTTTTGTTATCCCCTGTAATCTTATAAGTACTGCTCTAATGCCATTTTAAAGATAAGGAAGGGGCTATCACCAGCAGTATTTTAAATAGGAGAAAACTGAGGCTCCCGCTGATTCCATCACTTGCCCAAGGTTAGCTAACAAGTCTCAGGGTTCCATGTGAAGCAGGCAGCCTGACTGTGGAGGTTGCTCACTGAGCCCTGTGCTCTCTGCCTCTGGTAGGTGTGGTCTTGCACACACGCTTTCAAACGAGGTGCTTTCACATAGCTGCAAACTTGGGCGTCATCTGTGATTCATCTATTTTCCGTAAACACCGTTTCTAGATGTCTTTACCAGACTCCCTTTCCGTTCTGATGTCATAGTTCGTTCATTTAGGCCTTCATTCAGTGAACATTCACTGATTGCATATTGTGCTACAGGCACTGTGCGAGGATGTGAGGCTACTGTGAAGAACACTGGTACACCGAGTCCGCTCTTTCCTTCCCATCAGCCATCCTGCGTTGCTCCTTCCAGACCAACAGTCCTTCAGTGTTGCTTTCATCCGGGAAATCTAAGCTATTCTGCTTAAACTTAAAGGCTTTTTAAAACATCTATCCAATCTTAATTTCCTTTCCGCCTCCTTGCTTTGCTCCTCAACTTATCTAAGTCCTAATTATCTTTTCAGGTTAGTATTCCCATGGAGTTACTATTTCTCATTCAGTGGGGGAGTGCACACATATACACACATGCAATTATATACCATTCTTCTGATTGGCATACATTTACACAAAAGTTTAAAATACAAAAATAAAAGTCAACCGTGTTCCTTGCAAAAACACAACGTGATGTGGGGGGAGCCAGCCATAGTCTTCGCCCTCCCCTCCCTCCCCCCTCAGGAACCAATGTTAGTAGTTTGTTACCTTCCTTCCTTTTCTCTCTGAGTTTTGATTGTAGGGACTATATCTTAAGTATGTTTGTAGTTAGCACTGTATATTTCTGAGTACATAATAATAAACAGTTTAATCTATTAATTTGTTCACTCATCGAGATGAAACCATCATAAATTTAGGGTAAAATCCTATCCTGGATCTGGGGTCTATGAATAGATTGTCATATTAATTAGTTCTGCTTATTGGTATCTCTGTACTTTTAAAAGGTAAAATTAAAAAAGTTGTTATTTCCACATTCTAGTGAATGTAATTCCTTACTTCTGCAGACATGTATTCATTCTGGAAATTAAACCAGCATTGCTTAGGGCATTTGATGGACATATGCTGCACAAAGGAATTACTCAACATGGCCATCACGTTGCCACGATCGTCTCTACCACAGTATTAAATATTAAACAGTGTCTAACATTTGGGCTATAAACAAAGGATCTTTTAAAGAATATTTATTGGCAAAAATTCAAAATGCACTTTAGGTGCATTTTTGTTTAAAAAATAATATGTTATTCTAAATCTAGTGATATCTAATCTTAATATCCATTGAAGTTTGAGCTTTTGAGTTAAAATTGGATGTTTCCACCTGTAAACATGAATGAGGTAAGGTAGAGAATCTTACTGGTGTGTGCTTGGGTCTCAGTTACTGTAAGCTACCAGTTCTTAGAAATGCCAACTGCTAATGTGTTTGGACAAATTAAAATTTATGTAGTGGCTAAATATTGTGGCCAAATGTTATATTTTAGAGAGTATTTGCCTTTATTCTATCCATTTTATTTCTTCAGACACTGTTTATTTTAAATTAAATTACTAAATCATCTTTAAAGTAAGATTTTGGTCATAATATATATTATCTCTCTCACCTATAAATATAAGCTTTATACCCTTTAATGGGTAGATAAAAAGAGAGTTGTTAATTTAGTACAAGGAATAGGTCTTTCATGCTATATGCTAATTGTGTTTTTAGGCTTACTTGTCACGTGTAAATGTGAATAGTAAGGCTCATCCTGCTTTCTGGTTTATAGTGTCAGATCATTTTTATGTAGAAATGGGAATGCTATAGGAATGGTATAGGTACCTTTCCAAACACCATGGGAATTTTGAAATTTTGTTAATTTGGGTCCTGGTTCTTCCAATTATGAGCTATGTGATCTTAGGTAAGTTACTTAATTTCTATGTGCCTCAATTTCCTCATTTGAAAAGTGGGAATAATAATAGCTATGGGTGCTGAGGGTTAATGTAAGGTTTCAATGGGATAATGCGTATAAAGCCCTTCAAGGAATGGGACCTATAAAGTACTTTAATGGTGTTAGAGTTTATTAGTTTTTAAAAGACTTCCAGGAATAATGATTCCACGAGGTACTTATTGTAGTAGCTTGTTTCATAGAAACATAACTTGACTCAACAACCTTGGCCCAAATATATTACATAAATGGCACCCAGAATTGTTGTAACACAAAATGCAGTTCCTGACTCGATTCTCTGCTTCTGACTTGACCTAATCCATTTCCTGGGCAGCATTAGCACAAGTTTATAAGTGGGAGCTAGATAGTTGAAGAACCCTTCTCCTGTCTCTCTCTCTTGGAGAAGATCAAGGAGACTGTGCCTGCTGAGCAAAGTCGAGTCTCCCAGAACTTGATGTGGTGTGAAGTGTGAAGGGGGCAGCATAAACCATATGGCTTTGTTTATAGCAAGTTCTTGACAGATATGCTTGTGAATGTTTATAATCAGTGACAGATGTATTTGAAGACGGGCATAATATCTCATGTGTTAGCAACATTAATAGTGAATCGGACACTTGCATCAACTGCTTGTTAAATATTGAAGGCTCATAAAAGAGAAATATGAGTCATAAGTCTTTAAATTTAAAGTATGCAAACCCGTTATATTCTAGTCTTGAATTGGATGGAAGCTGTGGACTGGTACTCCAGGTCTCAGCAGAATTCTCCTCATCATTTGCAGATGTTGAGTCTTTTGAGTAGGAAACTGAATACATGCACTGAGTCCAGTACTATCTTTCCTCCTCAGTTTGCTGAATGAATAATAATGGGTTTAATAATAATACTTTTTTGCAAGTTTATTATGAGTATTGAAAGAGTTAATATATGTAAGATGCATAAAATTACAATTGGCACATAGGGAGTGAAATTAAAGCTTAGCTATTGTTATTATTATTCTTACGGATTTTTGTTATTTCAGTGATTTATAGTAGCAAATCTCTTGAGAACTCATTTAACTAGTCATGAAGGAAGAAGTTATTCTTCAAATTTGAAAAATTAAAGAAAATATCAATTTAAATAAATTGATGAACTATATTTATGAATTAGAAAATTGAGCAAAAGCTTAGAAAAAATAATTGCGTTTATGTTGCATTCAAGTATTTATGCCAGTATAGGGGTGACTGATACAACATATGTGTAAGGGGCTTCAGACTAATTTTCTTACCCATAAGATGTGCAAATACTGATGTAGTTTGTTGCTTTTAGTCCTGGAAAATTCTTATTTTGTGTATGTAGATGTAACAGAACATCAGTGCTTAAAGCTGGCCACAAATTTTGTTGCAGAATCTGAATGAAATCCACCTGTTATGAAGTCAGACATTGCTTTGTGTTACTTGAGGGTTAATTTTATAAGCTTTACCATTGGTGATTCCTCTTTGATACTTTCTATTCTATTGCACAGTAGAATCACAACTCCAAGCTAACTTCCCCCTAGTCAGAGACTTTGAGCTAACAGAAATTTGGGCTAAAGAGCTGAAACAACAGGCTTGCACACTAGTAAGTTTTGCCTATCATTTGATATATCTTTTATTCTTAACAATTTGTCTTATTTATCATTTATACTCCATGGATAAAAGTATTGGTCAGATATATATTCCACAAGAAGAAAAATATTAAATGGTTAGTTTATTTATGCCATTTATTCTTTAAAAATGGAGTGTATATTTTCTTCAAATTTTAAAAACTGCTCTTAAGGGCTGCTGAAAGTTTCAGGTTACAGGGCTTGCAGTAGAGAACAATGCACACGTGGAGCTCTCTGACACTGAAAATATCCAACCCAGGGGAGTCCTTTGAGGCATTCTTCATAACTGACATGTACTACAGTGATCCTGGCTGCTTCCACAGTGTCTTGCACTAGGAGGATGATAAATGACATCTCATTAACTTTTGTCTCTTTTGCTCCATGTGGAGACTATGTCTGACCCTGTGACTTATAAGTGTCCTCTGGAAGGTCAGCAAACAACTTTTCTCCACAAGGGTCCTCCTTAGCCTTTCAGAAGCACCTGACAGTTGCCCACGACCTCCTTGAATCTGTCTTCTGTTTCTGTCTCTACATGGCATTATCTTGTTTCTCCTGTCTCTGAACATTCCTTCTCTTTTTCTGCTTCTCCTCCTCCCTTTCCAGATTTCTGCCTTCTGAGCCCTTGTCATTGCTGAGGTCCTCTAGATCCTTCACACCTCACAGATTTCACCATCGTAGCAAACGACTTCCTGACTGTTTCTCAGGCCAACCGAGTTCCTGAACATGTGCCCCACATTTCCAGGGGCTTCATGAATTTCCCCCCTGATACTGCGCTGTTACCACTAGTTAAACACGTCCGAATAAAATCCTCTATGCTTTCCTGGTTTCAGTTATTGAAGCAAGGTTTCTCACCTGCAGCTTCCTCCTAACAAATATAAATTGCATAAAGCTGTGAACTTGATCTTCTGAAAGCAAGGTTCCAATTATGCAGTTTCTTTCTTCAGCAAGTTGTGAACTTGAATACAGAGTTCCCAGCCAAGAAAAGTCCCAACTTCTTAGGGCTGTGGTGAAAACAGACTTCATAGGTAAAGGTGACTAACATTACATCTGGCACATAGAAAGAAACTCAATGTATTATTCATGAATATGGCTAATTATATTATCTTCTGATCACTAATTTTATTACTTCAAATATCTTTTGCTTTTTAAGTCCCATTTAAATTAATTCTATGATATCTTAGCTATCATTTATATAAAAATATCCATTAGTTGCTTACCGTTTCAAATGATAGTGTTTATTTGTAAGCAATGTGATTTACTTGATTTTATGCAGTCTTAAACTAGAAGGAATAGAAAGATTAATACTTTCCCAGAGAGAAAGAGAACGTACTAGGACCCCCAAACCTCTGTATCTGTGCAGATTGCACAACTTGGGGAAATCATTTTACCTTCTGGATCCTTAGTTTTGCACCTCTAAATTGGAGATAGGAATATATTTTCTGACTGTCTACCTTATAGAGTTATGGTGAGCCTTGTATTGTGGTCCAACCCCAAGAGGGCCTTGGTTCCTCTGTCCTCTTGGAAGGGCTCTTTCCTTTGCCTCAGTTCTCACACAAGCCCCTCTCCTCATACTTATCAAAACCTGATCCCAGGATAGGAGCAAGATCTTTAATGACACTTATTGTGAGACTTCTTCCCAAAATAAAATAATAACAATAATAGTATACTATAAACAGCAGTGAACTACTAACAGCATATTATTATTTTGTTACAAGAAGAAAATGAGGGACAAACACATGCAGTCAGAGTCACAAATGGACTCTGTGATACTGTTCCCCATCCACAAAGTAATATTATCTATCCCATGAGTTTAAAAGTGAAAAGTGCATTTTACACGTTTGGTAATAAAGCACATGTGCAAATCTGGTAAAGCCGTATAGAGACCTGGTGGAGTTGAGAATGAAGGATACTGTGTTTTCTATTTGTTTTTATTTCTTGGCTGAAAGCTGTTCTAGGATATGCTGCTTCTTGCTGCGTTCAAACTATTGGCACTTGGCCCTATGAAGGAAAAATGGAGAATAAAAATTGTTAGTGCTGAGTGTTTCTCCTGAAAGATCAAATAATCAGTTATCTTAGATAACATGCTATAGAACAGTTTAAATATCTCATGTTTCCTAGTAGATCTCTGTATCACTGATCTTTTATATCTTTTTGTAAGACATTTAACAATATAATATGTAAGTATGAGAGGACTTTGCATTTTGATGGTGATTCTGTTATTTGCTCATTCCTTGTCCAGTTTCACCTTTCCCTCATGATACGTATTTTCTTATTGTCCTATTTCATAGAAACATTACACCTTAAAAATGAACCACAGGTACCTAGAAGAGTCAAGTTCATAGGCACAGAAAGTAGAATGGTGGGTTGCCAGGGCTTGAGGGGAGAGGGAACAGGGAGTTATTGTTTAATGGGTACAGAGTTTCAGTTTGGGAAGATGAAAAGGTGCTGGAGATGGATGGTGGTGATGGTTGCACAACAATGTGAATGCCCTTGATGCTACTGAACGGTATTCTTAAAAATAGTTAAAATGGGGGCCAGCCTGGGGGTGTAGCAGTTAAGTTCATGCACTCTGCTTTGGTGGCCCGGGGTTTGCTGGTTTGGATCCCGGGTGCAGACCTGTGCAACACTTATCAAACCATGCTGTGGCAGGTGTCCCACATATAAAATAGAGGAAGATGGGCACAGATGTTAGCTCAGGGCCAATCTTCCTCAGCAACAAGAGGAAGATTGGCAGTGGATGTGAGCTCAGGGCTAATCTTCCTCAAAAAAAAAAAGGAGTTAAAATGGTAAATTTCATGTTATATATATTTTACCACAATAAAAATTAAACAAGTCAAATTGTCAAGGACAGTGTTTCTCAAACTGTAAACCTTGATGCATTAGTTGATCATGAAAGCAAATTAGGAGGTCATGATCAACATTTATACAAACAAAAGAAAGAGAATAGGACAAAAAAAACATGAATGCATTGCTCAGAGTAAGTATTGTTCCAGCTTCTGTTTCATGATAATTTAGCCAGTTGGCTTCAGTATGGTGATAATAAGCTGTATATGTCTGGTGTTTTGGTCTCTTTGGTTAATGTCCTGTTCTAGATAGATTGATGCCTGTGACACCTTGGTTATTAAATATTTGGAAATCACCTCCGTATGTATGGTGGACTGGATCATGATATAAAATACATATTTCTTACTGTAGTTGAGAGTAAAAAAATTGAAAGACAAAAAGTTCGCATGGGAGAAAGTCTAATTGGCAGCAAACTCTTGTATCACTAAGTCCAGGGAACCGCTGTCCAGCAAGTGCCTGCACCTTAATTTAACTGCAGAATTGGCAATAAAACTTTATCTGTCCCTGTAGCCGTGGAGGGGTCTTGACTTTGTGGAAGAGGAGATCACCTATTCAAGAAACAGGGCTTCCCCAGTGCCAAAGCACTGATGGAATAAAAGGAGTCCCTATAAACCCAGGAGGCTGAAGTCAGACGGCTGAAAACTAGCCAGGTCCTAGAGTTTCTACATAGAGGACTCCATCTGTGGTTTTTATTGTTTGTTTGTTTTTTTAACCGATTGTTGTGGCCAGCTGAGTCTAGGTCAATTTGCCATGTAATTTGTATAAAGCTTTTCCTGACTCAGCAGCTACAAATCCATCTAACTGTCCATTACAGCTCATGGGCAGTGTCTTGGGACTATGTGGGGCTTAATTTCACTGGGTCATTTGTGCATATCTCCTTAGAGAATGCTTACATTTTAGTTTTCCTTGATCTTTTTCCAAAGAGGAAAAGTCCTCCTTAACAGATGGCTGTTACTGGTGTCTGGCAGGCAAGCTGATGGATGAGAACTTTTCTCTTTGGCGCTGTGCGGTGGAGCATGCTTGGCAGTGTGGCTGTGCCAAACCATTTATTAGCCTCACTTTTAAAGGCTACTGGAGATGCTGTTGGTGTGTGATGCTGTGTGAACTCCGCTCACCATTGTACATCCACCTGGACTAAATAGGTTCACTGCTCAGTGGAATCAGTTCTTCTAATGTAACTGGCCTAATATCTGTGTAGTAAACACTTACCAAGAATTACTCTTGTGAATTCACAGCTGCTGTCTCTGGAACTAGTACTCTGATTGAGAGAGTTCTGTAACAGCTGATTGAAAAATGTTTGAGGAACCGTGTCCTCTCTGCTGTACTGCTTGCTAGTTGTTAGATGTGTTTCTGCATTTATATCTATGTTAAACTGTGGACTCAGTCAATTTGAGTCACAAAGACTCCCTGCCATTTCCCATAATCTAGGAATAAGGGGATATTTCACGAAATTGTTCAGTGCTAAATTTAAGACAAGTTGAATGAAGCCACTATTTTCTCATCTATTTATCACAAAGACAAATAGCTGGGCTGAAAACTGCTAAACACTCATGATTCTAAGTCAAAGCACAATTTTAATAATAAAAACTATCAAATCTCATTTCTTGATTTCTTTTTTCCATTTAAGTAAGAAATTTCTTTCTTAGATTATGAGACTAATGTTATAATTTTTTCCTTGTTTTCTCCTTTTATAAAATTTCTCCTTCCTGCCCCTCCTTACCTCGCCCTAGCTCCCAATTCCCAGACAACTACTGAGCTGCTTGTTGTCATTCTAAATTAGTTTGAATTTTTCTAGAATTTATATAAATGGAATTATATCCTATGTACTCTTTAAATCTGGCTTCTTTCACTCAGCATAATTATTTGAGTGGCATCCATGTTGTTGTTTCTATCAATAGTTAATTCCTTTTTTATTATTCAGTAGCAGTATACTGTATGATTACACTACACTTTGTTTATCCATTTGCCTGTTGATAGCCATTTGGATTATTTCCAGTTTTTGATTAGTGTGTGTATATGTATATGTGTGTGTGTGTCTCTCTCTGCCGTAAACATTTATTTACAAGTGTTTATATAGACGCATGCTTTCATTTCTTTGGGGAAAATACTAAGAGTAGAATGACTAGGTCATCTGGTATGTGTAGCCCTTTAAGAAATTGCCAAAACTACTTTTCAAAGTGGTTGTTTCAATTTACATTCCCACTAGGGGTGTATGAAACTTCTAGTTCTTCCATTTCCTTGACATTATCACCAACACTTGGTTTAGTGAGTCTTTTTAATTTTAGCAACTCTAATAGTTGTAATGATATTTCATTGTGCTTTTGTTTGCATTGTCCTAATGACTATGATGTTGAACATCCTTTCATATGCATATTTGCCACCCATCTTATGTTTTTTGTTATTGAGTTGTCCATTTTGCATTTGGATAGCCAATTTTTCCAGCACCGTTTATTGAAAAGACTGTCTTTTCTCTGCTGAATTGCCTTTGCATTTTTGTTGGAAACCGATTGTTCTCACATGTGTAAGTCTATCTCTGGACTCTTTATTTTGTTCTACTCATCTATTTGTCTATCTTGATGTCAGTACTATACTGTCTTGATTAATCTAGTTCTGTAATAAATCTCGATATCAGGAAGTGTTAGTTCTCCAACTTTGTTTTTCGTTTTCAAAGTTGTTTTGGATATTCTAGGTCCTTTTCATTTCTGTAGTCATTTTAGAAGCTGCCTGTAAGTGTCTACAAAATCTCCCGATAGGCTTTTAGTATTAATTAGGATTGCAATGAATCTAAAGATCAACACGGGGAGAATTGACATTTTAACAATATTATGTGTTCTGACCCTTGAACAAGATATCTCTCTCCATTGGTTTAGGTCTTTCTTACTTTCTTTAGCAATGTTTTATAATATTCAGTGTATAGGTCTTGCAAATCTTTTCTCAGGTTTATCCCTAAAGTATTTCATAATGCTACTTAAAACATTTTCAATTTCTAATTGTTTGTTGCTCATGTATAGAAATACAACTTATTTCTGTATATTAATGTTGTATCCTGCAACCTTGCTAAACTCAGTTCTAGTATCTTTTTTGCAGATTTCAGGGTTTTCTACATAGCTAATCATGTTGGCAGCAAACACAGTTTTATTTATTCCTTTCCTTCTGGGTGGTTTTCATTTCTTTATCTTGCCTGATTGAACTATCCAGAACATCCAGTAAAATGTTGCATAGAAGTGGTAAGAGTGGACGTCTTTGTCTTGCTCCTAATTTTAGGAAGAAAACTTTCAGTCTCTCACAATTATGTATGGTAGTTGTAGGTTTTCCATAAATATCCTTCATGAAGTTTAGGAAGTTGTCTTCTATTCCTAATTTGCTATGAGTTTTTATCGTGAATAGATGTTAGATTTTGTCAAATGCTTGTTCTATATTTATTGAAATCATTTTTCAGTTTATTAATATGGAAGATTACACTGATTGATTTTGAATCATTAAACAAACCCTGCATTCCTAAGATAAGCCCCACTTGGTCGCTCTGTATTATCATTTTTATATATTGTTGGATTTGTTTTGCTCAAATTTTGTTTAAAAGTCTTGCATCTATGCTTATGAGAGAGAGTTTTCTATAGCTTTCTTATATCTATCAGTTTTCCTGATTTTGTCATCAGGGTAACGAGGCCTTATAGAATAAGTTTGAGAAGTAGTCTCCCCTCTTCTATTTTCTTAAAGAGTTATGGTAGAATTCATCATATTTCTCCCTTAAATGTTTCGTAGAATTAACAAACGATACCATCTAGGTCTAGAGTTCTCATTGTGGGGAGATTGTTAACTAAAAAATTAATTTCTTTGATAGATATGCACTTTTTGCTATCGAATTATTCTTGAGTGAGGTTTGATAGTTTATGTTTTTCAAGGAATTTATCCATGTTACGTAAATTGTTAAAATTATTGGCACACGGTTATCTTTATTTTTTCCCTTTTTAATATTTATAAAATCTCTAGTGATGTCACATCTCTCATTCATGTTATGTGTGAATTTTTTCCCCTCACATTTCTTTCTGATAACCCAGGCTAGAAGTTTATGAATTTCATTAAACTTTTCAAAGAATCACTTCTTGGCTTTATTGATATTCTCTGTTGTTTTTCTATTTTCTATTCTACTAATTTTAATTCTAATCGTTATTATTTCCTCTCTTTTGCTTACTTTGGGTTTAATTTCCCTTTCTTTTTATAGTTTCTTAAGATAGAAGCTGAGGTCATTGATTTGAGATCTTTATTCCTTTATAATATAGGTGCTTAGTGCTATAAGTTTACCTGCATCTCACAAATTTTGATAGATTATATTTTCATTTTACTTTAAAATTTTAGTTAAAAACAAGTTTTATTTTCCCTTTTGATATCTCCTTTGACCCATGAGTTATTTAAAAGTATATTATTTTCTTTCCAAATATTTGGGCAATTTCTAGGTATCTCTAATGTCAACTTCTAATTTAATTTAATTATGGCCAGAATATAAGCTTTGTATGACTTGATTTTTTTTGAAGCCTTTATTTTTTAAGAGCAGTTTCAGGTTTATAACAAATTGAGAGAGAGTTACAGAGATTTCCATATATCCCTGGTCCCACACATGCATAGCCTTTCCAATTATCAACATCACTCCCCAGAACGGTACATTTTTACCAAGGATGAACCTATATTGACACATCATAATCACCCAAAGTCCATAGTTTACCTTAGGGTTCACTCTTGGTGTTGTATGTTCTATGAGTTTTGAAAAATGTATAATGACATATATTTTTTATTGTAATTTTAGTTAAAAACAAGTTTTATTTTCCCTTTTGATACTTTCTTTGATCCATGAATTATTAAGAAGTGTGTAATTTTACTTCCAAATATCTGGGCAATTTTTAGATATCTCTCTATTGTTGACTTCTAATTTAATTCCATGTGGCCAGAAAACATGCTTTGTGTAACTTGATTGTTATATCGTCTTGATGAGCTGACCTCTTTATCCTCGTCAGTATTTTTTTTATCCCTGTGAGTATTCTTTGCACTGAAATCAGCTTTGTCTGAAATGAATACTCACATCAGCTCTTTTGACTAGTGTTCACGTGGTATATCTTTTTCCATCCTTTTATTTTGATATATTTGCATCTTCGTATTTATAGTTGATTTCTTATGGGCAGAAAATAGTTGCGTCTTGCAGTTTCATCTAATCTGATCATCTCTCCCTTTGAATTGGAGTACTTAGACGATTTCATTTAATGTGATTATTTATATGGCTAAGTTTAAATCGCTCACCTTTCTATTTGTTTTCTATTTTTCCTGTTTGTCATTCATTTATCTTTTTTTTCTTTCCTGACTTCTCTTGAATTAATCGAGTAATTTTTATGATTCCATTGTATCTCAGTCGGCTTGTTAGTGATGACTTTTTGGCTGCTATTGTAGTATATGCTTTCGAGTGTACCGTCCACATCTTTAAGTTGGGGTAACAGTCTACCTCCCAGCGATATTATGGTGCTTCACCTATAGCGTTAAAATCTTACAATAGTGTACCCATTTCTCCTTCCTGGCCTGTCTGCTATTGGTGTCATACATTTTACCACTACCTTTGTTATAAACCTCAAACTACATTGTTATTATTTTTGTTTAAGAAATCAATTAGCTTTTAAAGAAAATTAAATTATCAGAAAAGTCTGATATATTTTTTCACATAATACCACATCCAGTACTCTTCATTCCTTTGTACAATCCATAGTTCCATTTGGTATCATTTTCCTTATGTAAAGGACTTCCTTTAACATTTCTTGTAGTGCATCTCTCCTGGTGATGAATTATTTCAGTTACTGCTATGTCTGAAGATGTCTTTATTTTGCCTTCAGTTTTAAAAGATATTTTTGTTGGGTATAGAATTATGGTTACGGTTTTTATCTTCCAGCTTGAAAAGATATTGTTTCACTACTTCTCACTTGCATGGTTTCCAATGAGAAGCTGCTGTCATCCTCATCTTTGTTCCTTTGTGCCTAACAGGTCTTTTTCCTCTGGCAGCTATTAAGATTTTCTATTTCTCAGAGTAATATTATAATATTCCTTGATGCAGTTTTCTTCATGTTTCTTGTGCTTGGAGTTTGGTGAGCTTGTTGGATCCATGGGTTTATGTTTTTTTTGGGGGGGGAATTTTTATCCATTAGTTCTTCAAATATTTTTTCTATCCTCCAACCTGTCTCCTTTCCTTTAGAATCTCCAATCACACATATTTCAGGCCCACGACTCACTGACTCTCTGTTAATATTTTAATATTTTTAGCCTTTTTTCTCTGTATGTTTTATTTTGGTTGGTTTCCATTACTATGTATTCATGTTTACTAATATTTTCTTCTACGATGCCTAAATCATCATTATTCCTATCCAGTGCATTGTTTCAACTGAGACATTCTAGTTTTCATATCTCAGAGTTCAATTTGGATTACTTTTCTATTTTACTTTTCTCTACTTAAAATGTTCAATTATTTTTTCTAACCTCTTGAAAAAATGGAATACAGGTACAATAATTGATTTAATATTTGCTAATTCTGACATCTGTGTCAATTCTGGATCAGTTTCAATGGTTTTATTATTATTTTTCTTTGTTATAGGTCGTATTTTCCTGCTGCTTTGCATGTCTGGTAATTTTTGCCTGTATGAAAGATTGTGAATTTTACCTTTTTGGGTGCTGAATTTTTTTATTATTATTATAAATATTGTTAAGCTTTGTTCTGGGACACAGTTAAGTTACTTGGAAATAGTTCTATGCTTTCTGGGTTTTGATTTTAAGATTAGTAAGGCAAGACCAGGCCAGCATTTAATCTGGAACCTACGTATCCCCTACTACTGAGGCAAGACCCTTCTGAGTCCTCTATATAATACTTCGGGAATTATGAGGTTTTCCAGTCTGGCTGTTGAAACAAGGCACTGTGCCCAGTTGTCTGTGATCTCTGGCTATTGTTTGTTGTAATCCTTTTGGGTGTTTTGTTCCCTTGCCTCAGGTAGTTTCCTTGTAAGCATGTGCTGATCAGTATTCTGCTGAATACTCAAGTTCTCTCTCTGTACAGCTTCTCCTCTCTAGTAAACTGCTCTGGGAACTTTAGCTGCTTTTCTCTCCCCAGACTCACAACTGTGTTTTAACTCAGGGACTCAGCCAGGCTCCATCTGGGTTCCTCCTCTTTTTAAAAAAATTGAGGTATAATTGACACAGCCAGCCCTGGTGGTCTAGTGGTTAAGATTTGGAGCTGTTACTGCTGCGGCCCCGGTTCGTGTCCCCATCAGGAAACCACACCACTTGTCTGTCAGTTGTCGTACTGTGGTGGTGCATTTTGTTGTGATGCTGAAAGCTATGCCACCAGGATTTCAAATACCACGTGGGTCACCCATGGTACAAGTTTCAGCGGAGCTTCCAGACGAAGACAGACTAGGAAGAAGGACCTGGCCACCCACTTCCAAAAAAATTTGCCATGAAATCCCTGTGAATAGCAGTGAAGCATTGTTTGATACAGAGCTAGAAGGTGAGAGGATGGCACAGAAAGACCAGGCTGAGTTCTGCTCTGCTATACACAGGGTCTCTAGGAGTCAGGAATTAACAGCCCTAACAGCAAAAAATAATTGACATATAACAATATATTAGTTTCAAGTGTACAACATAATAACTCGATATTTGTATATATTGTGAAGTGATCACCACAATGAGTCTAGTTAACATCCATCACCAAACATAATTACAAGTAATTTTTTTCTTGTGATGAAGACTTTTAAAGTCCACTCTCTTAGCAACTTTCAAATATGCATTACAACATTATTAACTATAGTCACCATGCTGTACGTTAGGTCCCCAGGACTTATTTTATAACTAGAAGTTTGTCCCTTTTGACCTCCTTCACTCATTTCACCTGCCCCCAAACCCCTCTTCTGGCAACTACCAATCTGTTCTCTGTATCTGTGAATTTGAGGTTTTGGTTTTGATTTTGTCATATTCCACATAAAAATGAGATCATACAGTATTTGTCTTTGTCTGTCTGACTTATTTCACTTAGTACAATGTCTTCAAAGTCCACCCATGTTGTCGCAAATGGCAAGATTTCATTCTTTTTTATGACTGAATAATATTCCTTTATATATAGACCACATTTTCTTTATCCATTCATCCATCAATGGACACTTAGGTTGTTTCCATATCTTAGCTATTGTAAATAAAGCTGCCATGAACATGAGGGTGCAGATATCTTTTCAAGTTAGTGTTTTCATTTTCTTCAGATAAATTCTCAGAGGTGGAATTGCTGGATCATACGATATTTCTATCTATAATTTTTTGAGGAACCTCCATGCTATTTTCCATATTGGCTGTACAAATTTACATTCTCACTGACAGTACACAAGGGTTCCCTTTTTTCCACATCCTTGCCAACATGTGTTATTTCTTGTCTTTTTGATAATAGCCATACTAACAGATGTGAGGTGGTATCTCGTTGTGGTTTTGATTTGTATTTCCCTGATGATTAGTGATGTTGAGCATCTTTTCGTACACCTGTTGGCTTTCCATATATCTTCTATGGAAAAATATGTCTATTCATATCTTCTGCTCACTTTTTAATTGGATTGTTTGTTTTTTGGTTTTGAGGTGTATTAGTTCCTTATATATTTTGGATGTTCACTTCTTGACAGATATATGATTTGCAAATATTTTCTCCCATTTAGTAGGTTTCCTCTTTATTTTGTTGATGGCTTCCTGTGCTGTGCAGAAGCTTTTCATTTTGATGTAGTCTCACTTGTTATTTTTGCTTTTGGAGTCAGATCCAAAAAATCACCACTAAGACCAACGTCAAGGAGTTTACCGCTTATGTTTTCTTCTAGAAGTTGAATGGTTTCAGATCTTACATTCAAATCTTTATTCCATTTTGAGTTGATTTTTGTGTATAGTGTAAGATAGGGGTCCAGTTTCATTCTTTTGCCTGTGACTGTCCAGTTTTCCTAACACCGTTTATTGAAGAGACTGTCCTTTCCCCATTGTATATTCTTGGCTCCTTGGTCATAAATTAATTGACTACATATGCATGAGGTTATTTCTGGGCTCTCTATTTTGTTGTATTGATCTATGTGTCTATTTTTATACCAATACCATACTGTTTTGATTACTATAGCTTTGTAATGTAGTTTGAAATCAGGGAGTGTGATGCCTCCAGCTTCGTTCTTCTGTGTCAAGGTTGCTTTGGATATTCAAGGTCTTTGTGGTTCCATACAAATTTTAGGATTGTTTGTTTTATTTCTCTGAAAAATGCCATTGGAATACCCTCTAAATTTTGTGAGAGTCTGGTCAATTATTTTCATTTTTTTCCAGACACAGACAAAAGAACTGATCTCTAATTTTATTTTAAAAATATGATTGTTATTTTCCTAGATTAGCTAATGCATCTTTCCTGTCTCTGCACTATTTTCTCTTATTCTCTTGACTTGACTTTGTTTGGGAGGCTAAACCACAGAATGACACAGAGAACAACAGAGTCAAATGATTTTACTGAAGTTGGGGCATCTAGCAGTGATGGGCTATTGAGGATGAGCATGAAAGAACAGCTGGCAATAACTCCTTGGGCCGGTGATGAAGGACAAGAAGGAAGCTGGATGTCTGAGTAGACACCATTGCAGATAAAAGGCATTTGAGGGTTAGATTCACTCCCTACTCCATGGGTTGTGGTACAATTAAGCTCACTCCACAGGGTAAAAATCGGATATAACTTTGGGAAACAAGGACTGGGAGGGCAGGCAGGTGAGGATAGATGAAGTGATGCATACTTAAATTAACTGAGATGATGTCTCCATCACACAGTTACAGAAACATCTGTACAGGAGTACCTCATTTTATTATGCTTCCCTTTATTGTGCTTTGCAGATACTGTATTTTTTACAAATTGAAGGTTTGTGGCAACTGTACATTGAGCAAGTCTCTTGATGCCAACAGCATTTGCTCACTTCATCTCTCTGTGTAACACATCGGTGATTCTCTTGATATTTCACACTTTCTCATTATTACTACATTTCTTGTTGTGATCTGTGATCAGTGATCTCTGATGTTACTATTGTAATTATCTTGGGGTACCACAAATCACACCCATATAAGACGGTGAACGTAATTGATAAATGGTGTGTGTGTTCTGACTGCTCCACCCACTGGCTGTTCCCTGTGTCTCTCCCTCTCCTCAGGCCTCCCCATTCCCTGAGACGCAACAATATTGAAATTAGGTCAATTAATAACCCTACAATGGCCTCTAAGTGTGCAAGTGAAAGGAAGAGTCTTATGTCTCTCACTTTAAATCAAAAGCTAGAAATGATTAATTTAGTGAGGAAGGCATGTTAAAAGCTGAGATAGACTGAAAGCTAGGCCTCTTACACCAAATAGTTAGCCAAGGTGTGAATGCAAAGGAAAAGTTCTTAAAGGAATTTAACAGTGCTACTCCTGTGAACACACAAATGATAAGAAATCAAAACAGCCTAATTGCTGATGTGTTAGTGGTCTGGATAGAAGATCAAACCAGCCACAACATTCCCTTAAGCTGAACCCTAACCCAGAGCAACGCTCTAACTCTCTTCAATTCTGTGAAGGCTGAGAGAGGCGAGGAAGCTGCAGAAGACAAGTTTGAGGCCAGCAGAGGTTGGTTCATGAAGTTTAAGGAGAGAAGCCGTCTCCATAACATAAAAGTGCAAGGTGAAGTAGCAAGAGCTGATGTAGAAGCTTCAGCAAGTTCTCCAGAAGATCCAGCTAAGATAATCAATGAAGTTGGCCACACTAAACAACAGATTTTCATTGTGGACAAACCAGTCTTATTTTGGAAGAAGATGCCATCTAGGACTTTCACAGCTAGAGAGAGATGTCGATGCCTGGCTTCAAACTTCAAAGGACAGGCTGACTCTCTTGTTAGGAGCTAATGCAGCTGGTGACTTTAAGTTGAAGCCAATGCTCACTTACCATTCTGAAAATCCTAGGGCCTGTAAGAGTTATGCTAACTCTACTCTGCCTGTGCTCTATAAATGGAACAACACAGCCTGGATGATAGCACATCTGTTTACAACATGGTTTACTAAAAATTTTAAGCTCACTGTTATGACCTACTGCTCAGAAAAAAAGATTCCTTTCAAAATATGACTGCTCATTCACAGTGCACCTGGTCACCCAAGAGCTCTGATGGGGATGTACAATGAGATTAATGTTGTTTTCATGCCTACTAACACAACATCCATGCTGCAGTCCATGGATCAAGGAGTCATTTTGACTTGAACACAAGCACTGCAATACAGGATAGTTGATCTGAAAATGGAGGATAATGGAGATGGCTACTAAGTGACTAATGGTTGGGTAACATCTACAGTGTGGGTCTGCTGGATAAACGGATGAGTCCCATCCCATGTGGCATGGAACGGGAAGGCATTTGGTACTATCTGTAGTTTCAGGAATCCACTGGGGTCTTAGAACTTACCCACCATTGATAAGTGGGAACTACTGTATAATAGGCATTTGCTCGTATACTAAAAGTGTGGAGCTGTTATACTCCAAATCCTTACAGAAAGTTCAAGGCATGATGGCACTCCATGGACTGCAGAAAGGCATAAGAGGTGCAGCTTCCATATTTAGAGTTATTATTTCATTGCCAACAAGTAGAAATAATCTGAGTGTTGGTTCCATGGAAAACACACAAATGATAAGAAATCAAAACATTTAAAAATTTACTACGCTATAGTAAAATGTAATAACATGTTCATTTCCTGTAATTTCTTCCTTAAGAGTCAGAAAATGAAATTAAAAAAGAAAACAAATAATTTAAAATGAGGGAATTTAAGAAAGATTAAATATATACAACTTTCCTTATTTGTGATGTAAATTTGCAATATAATTTTTTGAAAAATGGGAGGGAGATATTACAAAACATGTTGAACTTTCCATTTCATTTAATTAGAATTAATGATAACTCCCATCTAACTTTGTTGTCTTTTGATAAAAAAAAAAAATTCTTGAACACTCCAAATTTATCTCTAAAATATTCTCTCCCCCTATACTGGGCTGTGAAAAATTCTCTCTCCAAAGTCTCTTTTCCCAAACTGCGGATTAGAACCCCTTTCAGGGAGATAATATTGTACCAGTGGAGGGGAATGAAGACACTCAACTCTAAAGCCCTGAAGCAGGAGAGTTGTTCTCACTTCTGCTCTGAGCCACTCTGAGGACCAGGGATGAATCGTGTCTCACACCTTTCTGAGGGCACTTCTTTCACGTCACTTCTCTTGACGTGCTTGGCAGTTCTTTGCTATGCTGATCCCAGCTACTGGACAATGCTTTTAGAAAGAAAAACAACTTCTCAGACCCTCCTCAGTTGCCCAAACCTCAAACGATTTCAAGTGGGAGGCAGTCCTTGCTATGGACTGAATGCTTGTGTCCTCCCTGCTCCCCCAAATTCACATATGGCAGCTCCTAGACCCCAATGTGATGGCATTTGGAGATGAGGCATTTGGGAGGAAATTAGGTCAGGAGGGTGGGGCCCCGATGAATGGAATTACTGCTCTTATTAAAAGAGATGGGAAAGAGAGGACCTCTGTCTCCCAGCCGGGTGAGGATACGGTGAGAAGGCAGCTGTCTACAAGCCAGAAAGCAGCTCTCACCAAACACAGGATCTGCCGGTGCCTTCATCTTGGACTTCCCAGCCTCCTCCATGGCTGTGAGAAATAAACGTTTGTTGTTTAAGCCACTCAGTGCATCATATTTTTGTATAGCAGCCCAAATAGACTAAGAGAGTCTTCCAGTTCTCTTACTCAACACCCTTTCCCTCTCCACTTTCCTATCTTTCTGTATAGGGTGGGCTTATTTCCAAACTATCCATAATAATTAGATTATAATCTCTCCTCTCTGACTTTCCCTCCTTTTTCCAGAGAAGTCTCACAGGAGAAAGCATGACCACCCCAACCTTGGTGACAAAAGTATAGGACATGCTGTTTGCACAAAGTAGCTGTGCTATTCTAATGCCTCTGATTTCCATTTAATCTTCCACTTATACATGATCTAAAGTTGATTATCTTGGGTTACTTAAGTAAAGATGCCAATATATTAATCTCCTCTCACTAAATGAGCTATTAGTGAAAACCTTGAAATGGAACATTAAGCTACATAAATATTTAAAGGACGTGCTTCTTTCCCTCTTAATGACGTTAAATTTTCTTTAAAAAATGTAAATATAGGGTGCTGAATTGTGCAGTTTTTAGTGGGGTCGTGATTTTTGTCTTGGGACTTATGAATCCCAACAAGTTCAATTTAAAATAATTTAAAATCCTAACCACGCCTTGCTTTACTAGTCTAAAGAGCAGCTCCTCTCGCCCACTTCCCTCTTCTGAAGTAATTTTCTATTCATGAAGTAAGTAATATCATGTCTGGGATATGAAGTGAAGAATACTTTATTAGCTTCCTGTCTGTCACATCTTTAGTGTTCCTTCATTTCAATTTAATAAATGTTTATTGAACATCTACTCTGTGCCGAGTTCAAGAAATCCCTTTCTTAGTGGAAGAAGGCAATTCTTAGAATAGAGTTTGATAGCTGCCTAAGTACACTTAGTGGGACAAGAGGGGAACTCTCACAAGCTCTTAATTTTATTGTCAGAAATAAACTGGATTCTATCGTGTGTAATTAGACATGTGAAATCAAAGCCTATTCACATGAACTTATCTTTACCAAAATAGGGAGGTCTTATACAACAATTCTATGTACAATGAATACTAATTTCTGAATTCCTTCCAATATCCCTTTATAGCTTTGTTTTCATATTTCTGATTGATCTTCTGTGGGCTCCAAGCACTTCAAATTTCCTTGCCTGGGGCTGTCCATCAGGTACTTAATGATCTGTTAACAGTGTTTTATGTAAGGAGTTTTCAAACAACTTATTGACTCTTTGATGCAGAAGTACATTGAAATCTAAATATGTAAAGTATTTTAGCATAAATTATCCAGGAATAAATGTTTTCCTCAAGCTTTAAGATTAAATTCTGAAACCTCCTGGAAAAAAATTATTAATATCAGCTCTGCTCTTCATTACCGGGAAACAAAAAAGCTCTTTGCAATGTTCCTAGGGGAAATAGGTCTCAAGTCTTTGTTAAATATCTTAAATAAATAGGAAATAGATTTGCTTCACCTAAGCTCATAAATACTGCACTACATATGATGTCAACTTTAGTTAAAACCTCTTCTAAACAGTCTCTGAATTACAGAGGACCTTGAAACTTGATTAACTAACAAAAGAATGGAAAAAATCTTTGCAAGCTTACTTTTTTAGGCCTAGAATTTAACCTTATACCTTTCGGTTTAAATGTTCACATGGAAATGTATGCCTTTTTTAGCAGTCATTTATGCCACCGTGTATAACACACAATCCCTCCTGGCCCCAAACTGCACTGTTTCCTAAGGAGACCCCAGTTGAGGAGGCACAAGAAAAGAATCCAAACATATCGAAGAGTTTCATGAACTTTATTGGTTGGTGAATGGCATGAAATCTCATAAATTTCCAGTTTAACCTCTTGTTTTTTTTTCTTTTTGTGAGGAAGATTAGCCCTGAGCTAACTGCTGCCAATCCTCCTCTTTTTGCTGAGGAAGGCTGGCCCTGAGCTAACATCCATGCCCATCTTCCTCCACTTTATATGTGGGACGCCTACCACAGCATGGCATGCTAAGCGGTGCCATGTCTGCACCCGGGATCCAAACCGGCGAAACCCAGGCCACCGAGAAACGGAACATGCGCGCTTAACCGCTGCGCCACCGGGACTGCCCCATAGTTTTACCTCTTTTCTTAGCAACTATCCCTAAGCAAAAGTAAAAATTGCTGCTCTTCTTGATTTTTCATTGTAATTACTGTTATTTTAGCTCAATTACTTTGTTGATTGTAGGTTATTTAGTAAAATCTATTGATTTTTTGTAGCAATATATAATTATTCCATTTTTCCTATAACATTCATTAACTACTTTATTTATTTATGGTTTATTTCTGACATCCTTATTGCTGAGGGTTTTTGTTTTCCAAAACAGCAATATCTGTAGTGGAGAGGATTGGTAATTTTTTCTTTGCTTGAGACTATGGTACACAATCACTCACACACACACACACACACTAATTTGATGCATGCCATAGAAAGAACGTCAGATTTCAAGTCTGGTGATGTTCTAAACTCTAAGCTACTTTACAAGAAGTCAGAGTGTTTAATAAAACAAACCCTGAACGCGTCGTTAATCAAGCCGAGTGCGGCTGCCTGTGTTTGCAGCTGCATGACAAAAATACCTCAGTCCCCAACTTCTTTTTATCTTAGCCCAGTTGGAGGTAGATGAAGCAGACTCTAGGCAAAGCTATAAATCCTGTGAAATTTGTCTTTCCCCTCGTTTTTCTGCCTTTTTTCCTCCTCTGCATCCCCCTTCCTTGTCCTTCTCTTCTTCTCATGCTTCCTGCTCCTCAATCCAAACAGGAAAGGATCTTAAAAGGGCCCATTTCCACCTATTTATACCTATTGATTGACTGATTACACACCACTCTGAAGTGCCTTCACACCGAAGCATTACCTCAACCAGCCCTTTGTCTCTGATTGTAGGAGAGGCTTAGTCCTTGTTTGGAAGGCTTTGCTTCGTCTGCAAGCTGGTGAGGAGATTGTTTTTGGAGAGTGAGGTAGGAGGAGGCCCTTTGGAGCTTCTGAAATCACAGTTCCCCTAGTCAAGCAAATTTAATTTAGACTTTATGATGTTTTCAGCTATCCAAGCAGATGCTTCAAGGGGAACAAAATTTGCCACCCCAAAATGTGTCTCTTTAACAAGAGGATTATTTTAGGCTGATTATTTTTAAGAAACAAAAGACTCAGAAAGTTTTTTTTTGTTACTTCCCTCTTAACTGCCTGAAAGATTTCAGATTAAAAAAACCTGTCTCAGGAAGCGAGCCATCACCTTAGCATCCCATGAACTAGGTGGTAGATGGGGGGGAACCTAGAAAAGCCTGTTCATTGGGCTTCCCTCTGTGTTCTTCTGTTTCTGTGTGGCCAAACGCTTATTTTCCAAACATTTTCCCCTTTTCACCTACATGTGAGTTGCCTTCCCTCCCTTTGAAGTCCCTGACTCTCCCTACAACCAGCATCCTCCTTTGTCTTTAGCTGAGGATGATGTTTAAGGTGATGGCTTCAGCTATTTTGGTGAGGTACTAAGTTTTCCTGAGTTTCTCACATGTTCTTAAACTTTATTTGCTTTTCTCCTATTAATCTGTCTCATGTCAATTTAATTTTTAGACCAGCCAGAAGATCCTAGAAGGGTAGAGGAAAATGTCTTCCTCCCCTACAGCTGGTGACTCTGGTGAGACAAATTTAACTAGCTGGGTGCTGCTCACTCTGGGGCTACCGCAGCTTAAAAGATCTTGGACCTCTGACATGAGCCAGGAAGAGGTAAATGTTCTTACCATATCATTCTCCTGGATCTCTGCCTGCAGTGTCCAACAGAAGCAAGAGTGGTGAGCTTTTTCCTTTTCAAAATTTAGATTAGCAGGAGAAAATATTTGTGGAATTAGTTTCTTGGACTCAGTGCCTCTAGTAAATTTGGTAGAGTGCTCTTGACTTTATTGACTCTTTTCCTCCCAGAGAGGGTGACTGTTTTCTTTGTCTCTGGCTGTTGTGTCATTTGTCTTAATTTTATGTCTTGAGGGCTTGGCTTTATGACCAGTGAGAATATTCTCTCTGGTCTCTGCCAGCTGGAGGATGCATGTACTGGCATGCATCCTCGTGGCCAAAGGGGGTTCTGAGATGCACTCTCGTTCTCTGGCGCTGTCAGATCTCAGGGGAATTTCTCATAAGGTCTCCCTGTCCATAAGGGTCCTTTGTCTTCTTAACCTTTGTTGCTTTGTTCATTCCAGTAGCATCCAAGTTCCTGTGGGAGACCAGAGAAATGATTTTCACTACACCATCCTTACTGCCTATGCAACAAAGGCCTTTACTTTCTTAGACTATTTTTGGGAATTAACCTTCTGGATCTTGTGAGGGCTGTTTCTTTTGCACTCTTCTTTGGGGATGCCTCTTATGTCCATGGTTAAGCCATGAAAGGCTTATGGTTTTGAGTCACTATTAAGATCCTACTCATCAATGGCCAGATGATGGATCCTTTAAATTGGTTGTTTTTCTCCTGTTAATCTGTATCATGTCAGTTTAATTCTTAGACAAGCCAGAAGAACCTTGATGGGTAAAAGAAAATTTCTTCCTCTCCTACGTACCCTACAGTCAGCCCCTATAAAAGAAAAATTGTACTAGACACTTGCTAAAAATGGCAAGGAAGATTTTATTTGAGACTACTGTAAAAGGGGAGAGAGATTAAACTCAACTTCACTGAAATAAAAGGCAGGAGGAATTTTAAACAATGGGTGAGTTGGTGGAAAAGTCCTGGAGGACACTGGGGGCAATTGGTCAGTGTGACTAGGCCATCTGTGCTAATTGGTGCATATCAAAGTTAGACTCCTACCTTTCAGAGACTGGGAGGCAGAGGCTCCATCCTCCTTGAGGATGACATTTCAAAGGGATGGCTTCAGGGTCCTTGAGGAAGACATTCCTGGGTTGTAAAACTGGTGAGAGCCTGAAAGAAGATTACATCCCAAAGGGGCAGAGAAAGAACTTACAATGGCACATTTTCTAAAGTAAATACTCTACAAAAAGGAAGTCAGGGGCCTACAGTCTGGAAAACACCTGTCTCAAGTTTCCTCACTCTGAGGAGAACGCTATGGCCCTCTTGCCCATGCACTTTTCACACTCTTCCCTTTTCTAATCCCACCTCCAAGCTCAGCAGTTCGTTGAAGAACGTTGAAGGTTTCTGGTTCTTACTGAATTTGGTTGAAGTTGACCTGATGTCCCTGATTACTAGCTCCTCCCATCTGTGACACACATCCTGTCCTCATCCAGGTGTGCCTGTTGGGCTTTATCCTTTCTCAATACCTGCGAGCCCTCTTCTTGATTTAATCTCATCTTTGCCATCTCTTCCATATGCCCTGTGGCTTGGAATCACATACGCTATGTTCTGGGATATTTGACATTGTTTTCATTTACATTTAATGATTTTTCACATTGTAACTCTCTATCTGATGTCCACAAACACACCTCTAAGCACAATATTATTTATATCTCTGGTTATAGGATTTTGCCTAAAATTAATCTAGTTTGGGCTGTATTATTTTCATTAATAGAGGTGTTATCGCATTGAGGATTAATATTTATAGTCACAAAACAAAGGGAAAGAACAGATCCGATACAAAGACGCCATTGTTGCAGCAGCTTTGCTCTCTGAGAGCAAGAGGAACCACTGGATAGTACCTGGGCAAGCCTCCAGCCCAGCATATACTCTCTAGGCTTTTCAGAGAAAGAGAATGTCACTGATTTTTCAGAGTGCAAAATCTCTATTCCCCCCCAAAGGAAAATCTGCTTCCTACCAATTGATTTTAATTTCTCCTAGGATTTTAGTTTCCCCTCAACCCTACCAGAAGAGTTCATAGGACATAATTTATAGCAGCACATTTTCAAAAGCCTGGGCATTTAGCCTAAAATAAGACCGTAGTTAGTAAGGGCAGGCTTTAGCAGAACAGTTCGGGGTGAGCATTGGTGGTGATTATATGTTCCAGTTTGCATCCAGAACAGTTAACCCCTGTTATTCCAGCATAATCCTTAAGAGCAAACCATTTTACTCTCGAATGGGTCCTGATTTGGATAACAAATTATACAGTCACTTGAGCTTTGTTACTCCAAGTTTTGATCTCTTCTGAGGGTCTTCTACCAGTGTGTCCTGAAGGTGCACCTCCTTGGGCCATCTAGCTTTCAGATGTTAATTATCAGATTAAACTCTTCCATTCTTTCTCTCTCTCTCTCTCTCTTTCTCTCATATTCTTATCCTTTCTTCTTCTCTTATTTTCTCTCTCTCTTTCTCTCTCTCTCACATGCGCGTGCGCACACACACACACACACACTACTACTGCCAAGGAAAAAGTGTAGTTCTCAGACTGACTGCCTTTGAAGCATAATTTAAGAAGAAAAACATTGCCTTAAATGCAACATAATATGCAAAGATATCTGCCCATCGTGAACACAGAATTTTATGTTGTAATGCTAAGCACGGTTCATTCCCCAGTGGGGCCACCTACCTTGTGTTTGCAAAAAACAGAGATAGGATGATGACATTTTATTTACAGAAAGATCAGCCAAAGCTTTGAAAACATAACTTTTCTTTTTCCTTTGTAGCAGATCACATTTTAAAGCAAGTTATGCTCTCCCACTAGTTTCTGTAAGCAAAGGGTAACTGGTAAAACGATTTATTTTCCTTTCTTGGTCTAGAGAAAATCCCAGAGGCAGGTAGATGGTGATGGAGAAAGGGTTATTCTTCTCGTTACAAGTGGACATTAATGTTCACGGTTCCCAAAAGCAGAAATTGAAGCTTAGAGCAATTATATAATTAATTCCAGACACAGCTTACAAGCAAGAGGACTGGGCTGCTCTAACTATCTAGCCTGAGTCCTGAATCAGTCCCCATTACTGCCTGCCAGCTATGTCGTAGTTTGTTCAATGTTTGTCTTCTCTGCGAAGGCAGGGACTTCGGCTTCTCTGTGTTTAGCATACCACAGGTGTTTAATAAATATTAAATGAATGAATGATTGAAGTCATGCATGAGAGGAAGAGTAAATAAGAATGAGAGCTAGAGTGAGAGGAGGTACCATGTTGGATCTGAAAGGCGAAGTCAGGATGGTGGCGAGTGTCCATCAGTAAATGTTCAAGGGAACCTTTAGGACCCTCACTAAGAGTCCTAGGGGCGAGGCCCGTTCAGCATTGAACTGCGGGATGGATATGATTGATGAGGAAATAAGGTTCCAGAGTGGGCTTTGGTGGCAGAACAGTTTGACAGTTTTTCTGAGCATCTGCCTTGTCCCTTGGGCTAAAGAGACAGTGCAGGGCAGTGGTCAAGCTGTGGACTTTGAATTCAGTTAACCCTTAGGTTAAGCTCTTAAAAGAGTCCCCCAAAGATAGGGGTAATCAACCACTTTACATTCCGGATTCCATTTCATCCTCACAACAGTTTTATGAGGTGGATACTGCTATTCCCACTTTATGACTGAGCCACTTGAGACTTTGGAGTGAAATAACTTGAGCAAGGTCATGCACAATAGGTTAGCTTTCTAATTCGAGTCTATCTGACCCTGGAGAATGAGCTCTCAGTTGTCCTTTTCCTCAGGAGGGCTTTATTAGAATGCCGTTACCACCAACCCCACCTTCCCCCTCACTTGCCATTGATGACACTGCCTCCCGCTTCTCCAAAAGTGTTAAGCAACGTGTTATTTCTTTTAATAGAAACATTTACAGCATACTTACTCTGGCCAGACACTGTTGCAAGTGCTTTATGAATATTAATTAAATCCTTACAACAATGCTATGAGGCAAATACTATAACTTTTCTTCTTACCACAGATGAGGAAACTGAGACGTAGAGAGGTTAAGCAACTTGTCAAAGGTCATGCAGCACTTGGAGCTGAAATTTGAATTCAAGTAGCCTGGCTCTAGAATTTGCGTTCTTGACAACTATGCAGCTATTTATGTTACCTACTGACTCTTAGATAAGAAGGTAGCTTGCTGAGGACTATATCCATAAGTTAGTTTCACTGGAAACCATTGCCACCTGTCATACCTCTCATCCTCAAGAGGGTTCTCACAAGGAGAATAGGATTACAAAACCCTGGACTTGTAATAATGATGATAATAATAATAGCCAATAATCAGTGAGCGCTGTCTACATGCTGGACACGGTGCCAGGAGCTTCACCTGCTTTCTCTTTAATCTTCCCAACAATATGATGAAGTAGGTTTATTATTCTTTTTTTGCAGATGAGGAAACTGCAGCTTGAGGGTAACTTCCTCAACGTCACAGCTGGTAACAGCTGTGTAAAAGCCAGCATCTGTCTGATTTCCCCTTGAAACCACCAGATGCTCTGCTGTCTCCCACCAGAAGGCTATTTTAGCCTTTGATTGATTAATTAGTTTTGCAGGATGGTGTCCACTTTATCCTGCCCAGGAGGGCATGTTACTTTACATGCTCACTTCACTTGCAGGAGAAAAGGCAAATTACCAAAAGAACAAACTAACGCCAGGGACTTTTTCAAGAAAATAAATTCCTGGGGTGCCACTTGGTCAGTATCCACTTAACTGCTGCATTTCACACTAGGTCTTGTGTTTTTCCGCATCTGTATAAAGCTACACTTCCAACACACTCGAGGACTGGATGCTTATAATCATGGTCAAGATTAATATGGAAAGGTTAAATGTTTAGGAGATACTGTTTCAAGAAGCAAGATAAGTGTTTTAGAAAGTTTTATGTTAGAAATATTTCAATGTAGGGTTTTGGATAGGATATGCACTATGGTTAAATATACAAATATATAAACAAAACAGAAATACATACCTTTCTATATTGTTATTAAAGATGTACATAAAATTATAGGAATTTAAAACCAGAAGGAGCTTAGACATCATCTAGTCCAGATCAGGAAACTAAGTGAGGTCCCTGTTGCTGATTTGACATGGCAAGCTTTCAGACATCTTGCAAAATTCAGATTAAGCATCGTCTTTACGAATTATTTCCTGATCTCCCTTCTCACACTTGGCCCTCACTGGGTGGAGTCGACTTTTTTATCTCAGTACATTCTGTGGCTATTTGCATCATGGCCCCTTTATCACTTTATTTTACTTTTTGTGTACATGGCTCTCTCTTTCTACTGCCTTCTAAGCTCCTTGAAAGCAGGAAAGGTTTTCCCTTTGGGTTTGTATTCTCAGGAGATAGCACAACGCCTGGCATTAATCAGTGCTGGCTGAATCTTCAGTGTGTGAATGAGTTGGCAGAGATCTTACGGTTAGTTAGTGGTGGAGTGCAAATGAGGGCACTGATTTTCTGACTCACCAACCAATGATCCTTCTACTACATTTTGCTACTTCTCTATTCTAATTTGAATTTCACATCATAAATGAATTCTGAAGTCATTTTTTATGAGGACATTTTCAGAAACTATCAACAACAAAAAAGCTTAATTGATGTGACAGTGTACAATCCTTACCCAGTGAATGGGTCGTATAGAATATAATCTCTCAAAGAGCTACCAGCATCTTTCTTCTAAAAACTAAAAAAGCCTCATCCAGTCTTCCTTCATAATTTGACTTAGGATTTATATCCTTTTGATCTAGACTCACACTCAGAACGTGGATGTTCCATGTTGAGATAGTGTAGGGGAAAGATAACCTAAGTTGGCTTTTCATGGTAATCACTGGGAACGAAGCAAACCTTCCATGTGTGAGAAAAGATTTTGTTGCAAGGCAAAGATTTTGTTCATCCTTGAATAACACTGATTTCTTCTGTTTGTAGGTGTCTTGCTGGCTTCAAAGAATATCCCAGATATAGAAAACCTCTTAGTATTCAGAAGGGTACAGCATTATGAACCTGCAAAATTAGTATGGGAAATAGAAGTTTGTCCTTCTCTCAGGGGATAATCATTTCCTAAAATGAAATGTTTAGTTCTTCCATCCATCTAGGTTTGTACATAGCATACCATATAATACATTTTTTAGAGAGGAAAAGAAACTTAGAGATCCTTTTCATTTTGTGGTTGAGGAAACTGAAATCCAAATGAGTAAAGTGATTTTTCAAAGAATTCTTCTAATCTATTTGGGACCAAAATCAAGATCTCCTGGGTCAGAGTACAATGTCACACTGCTTCTCTGATGAACAGGCTTTCAAAGATTATGTTGGAAGTTTCTTCTTTATGTACAAATGTTAGTGGTTGAAATACTTTTAGCTAACATCATGTTTTTTTCTTTACTACATTTTATTAAATATTCTACTATCATATATGGCCAGCTTCCTTATTTTACAGATGATAAATTTTGACTTAGAGGGATTAACTGATTTAGCAAAGATTAAATAGTTTATAGTAGTGCTAGAAATAGACCCTAGGGCTTCTGAACTCCCAATCCAGGATTCATTGAGGGTACCTCTCTTCCTGAAACCCTACCTGGCTCTCCAATAGAAAAAATGAAGCACACATACCCACCCACAAAATACCAAGGTCACATGTTTTTACAATTTCTAATAAATTCACGTAAGCCTGGGGACTTGAAAAATGATTAAATTTACCAGTTTCTTTTCTCTTTTGAAGACTCTTGTAGTAAACCATTTCTTTATTCATTTATTCATCAAGCATATTGATTTTTCTATTATGGATCTCAAACTGCCTCAAGCTGCAGATTCATAGATTCATAGATGAATAATCTTGAATTTGGGCCTCACAATTTAGTAGAGGAAAACAGAGATATAAAAAGTAAATATAGAAAACTGCTAGAGGTGTTGCAGAATAAGTAAGAAAATGTTAATCAGGGGAGGATGTCGTCCACTCTACCTGAGGTGTTAACAGCTTCATAGAGTAAATGTTGTGATGTTCTGAACTTGAAAGATGGGGTAGGTATTCCCTGGGAGTAAAAAATGGAGTAAACATTCAAGAAAGAGTGAGAGGTGGCCTGAGCAAAGATGTAATAAGGTTCTAAAAATAGTTTATATGACTTCAGTGTAGGGTACAACAACAGTGCCAAGGAAAATGAAGCTGGAAAAGTTAGGGATAAGCTGATGGAAGGATGCTTATGCTATGCCCAAGAGTTTGCACTAACCCTGTGAAAAAGGAAAAGCCAAGAATAGTTTTGTACCCTGGACTTAATTTTAGAAAGATACACCATGGTAGAATGTGTGTATTTATGTGTGTGCAAAAGAACAAGCTAGCAAATAGGGAGATCAGTCAGGGGCCCCTCAAGGTTATGCAGGGAAAAGATACTAAGGATGCCTAAGCTAAGTGAGTAGAAGTAAAGTTGTAGTTGAGGAAGGGAAATTAAGAAAGTGTACAGGTGGTAAAATGAGAGGAATCTGGTGAGCAAAGAGATGGGGAGGAGTAGGTAATAGAAGTGACATTGAACTGGAAATTAAGAAAGCTTTCTAATTATGAATCTTCCACTCTCTAGCTCTGTAATCTTGAACTAGTGAATATTCTTGATGATTTCTAACCGTCAATTTCCTTTTTGTAAAATGGGAAGGCAGGACTTTATCTCTATTGTTCTTTAAGTTTCTAAAAATCAATGATTCTCTCTTAGATATCTGCATTATATAAATAGATTCAAGGGTCGAAGTAAGGTCTTCTTAGGCTCCATAATAATTATAGCTAACATTTACTCTTTATCAACTATAAGCATCGTTATGAGTGTTGACTCAATTGATCCTCATTACATCCCTTTATGGTAGATGATATTATAATTCTCATTTTGCAGATGAGTAGCTGAAGCATAGAGAGGTAAAATAATCTTTTCAAATCACATCTTTTTGTTCTCTGTGTGTCTTAGTCCATTTGGGCTGCTATAACAAAATGCCAGAGACTAGGTGGCCTATAAACTACAGAAATTTATTGCTCACAGTTCTGGAGGCTGGAAGTCCAAGATCAAGGCGCCAGCACGGTCTCTGACTTGAAGACTTGAAGTTGTGTCCTCATGTCGTGGAAGGGATGAACCAGCGCTTAGGGACCTCTTTCATAAGAGCACGCAGGCTGATCACCTTCTAAAGGTCCTACCTCTTAGTGCCATCATCTTGGGCATTAGGTTTTCAACATATGAATTTTGGAGGAACACATTCAGACATTATCACTTCTCTTTTTACTCACCGTGTACTTTCCCTTAAGAAGCACTTGGACCCTACCCAACTCCTTCCTAGGTCCATTAATAGGAATATTATTACATATTAGTTAATATTTGCTATTGTAACAGATATGCTTCTAATATACCTCATTGACTTAACATAGCCTAAGTTTATTTCTTGTGCACATGAAACCAGTTAGTGTCAGGGAGTGGATCTCTCGTATATGCCGTCATTCAGGGACCCAGGCTGATGGCGGCTCTTCAAGGTGACCTTTGGCACTGACATCTATCTGAAAGGGGAAGAGAGAGAATGTCTGATAGAGTGGGAAGTTTTTATAGCCCTGGCCTTGAAGAAGCGTACCTCACTTCTGCCCACGTTCCATGTGTCACACACAAAGAGGAAAATGTAGTCTAGTTGTGTGCCCAGGAGGAAAGAAAAGGCAAGCTTCATGAACAGGTGGGCTCTCCTTTTTTAAAATTTGAAAAAAAATTTTTTAGGCACTCTTTTTTAAAGCTGGGATTTGAACCTAGACCAATCCTCACCCAAATCACTGTGCTATAACACCTTTTAGACTTGATTGCGCTCGTGGAATCCAGAGTAATCAAACTGTTTTGTACATAAAACAATATGAGGATGACCTTGACTTTACAGTGAATATTATACTGTGTAGCTAAGATTTGTGACTTTATACAGATAAGAAACATATCCAAAATATGAATGTCATAAACTCCCTTCTCAGGTTCTCATTAAGTTCAGTGACTTAATGAAGTTAATTTACGTTAGTCTGAAGCAATTTAAAAAATCTGTTTTACCTCGACATTCATTTTCTGATCACTCTAATATATCGTACCCATTATAATGAAACCTAATCATTTCATAAACTCATAGAGTTTTAGAATTGAAAGGAACCTTTAACTCTAAAACTAGCCTGATTTCTTCAATTTGCAGGTGAGGAAAGACACACAAAGACCTAAATAACTTCCTCAACATTGCATTCTTCAGGGACAGAGAACTGTGCACGAGACCCCAAATAGTCCACCTTTCTTTTCACTGCTCTTTCTGCTCATTGTGTCGTTTTCCTCAAGAAGCGCTTGGGCTGCACTGCCCTCCAACCTAGGAACACTTAGACGAATATCATTAATCATAAAAGAACAGCACAACTCTTACAGTGTACAGGAATTGGGGATGTTCTGATTCTTCACATTTTTTGTGTAATTTTGGAATAAGCAGGAAATCTGCTTTTAAACCTTTGCCATTAGAAACATTAAAGAAATATAATGGACTATTTTCCCTTCTTAGTAATTTGTGATGGGGTTAGGGTCGTCGTTTGAAATGTCAGTTTTCACTCTGAGGTAAATGTAGACAGCGTGACTGTGGCATTGTGAACTTCCTGGATCCCACCTTGAAGGTGGGAACTTGTCTCTTGCTCTTAAAAGTGGGTGTAGAGAGTACTTCTGGCTGACAATTAGCTTTAGTTAGTTATAATTTTAGTTTTAAAAAGAGAAATATGCTAGTCAGCACATTTTGGGGTCAAAGAACAGAGACATCCTTAAGTTACCTTAGGAAAAAAGGGGGCTCCTTGAAACCGTTTTTGTAAAATATTTCGGGAATTGAGGAAGAATTTCAGGAGGACCTCAGAGGGCAAATCGTGGGGCTACCTACTCTCCCAGCTCTTAGCTCTCCACGCCTGTGCTGAGTTCCCTCTCCTGTCTTCCTCCTCTGAGTCCTCGTCTCTCATCACTGTGAGGCATGCACAGATGTCTCCATGGGTCACCTGGCTCCTCATGCCAGATGACCTTTGGCTTAAGTGCCTCTTTCCATGTGGCAGCTCTGTGACTTTTAGTTCAAATTTCCAGAGAGATGGATTCGATTGGTCTAGTTCCTATTTTTCAGAGCAAACCTCAGAAGTAGAAGTTGCTGGACAGTATAAAGAGACCACTATTCCTTGAGGTCACCTCCCTCAACATCAGTTCTCACTGAAAATATGGAGGTAGGGGATGCTCATGCTTGAACTGAGGGACAGTGAATCTAAAATTCTTCCAAGAGTGAATCTTCTTGTGTTATGCGTCTTTCTCTTAAACCAGACTGGAGGACATCCTCTGGTTCAGAGTTTGCTTTGTTAATAGACACTGTACTGTGATTAGATTTATTATCCTTTAGTGGTGATCTGGTTTTCCCCAATAAGTTTATTTTTTCCCTGTAAAAATGGAACAGTTTTAGAACGCAGGCTTTGTAAAAATGTCATTGGCACTTGGCTATTTCCTCCCTGATCATCCTGACTTCATAAATTATGTGAACTTTTGAAATTTCATTGAGCTATTTAAACGACCATTTCTTTAATTAGATTGCTTCAGCATAAAAGTCTAAAAATGTGCCCTATTTTCTTATTCTAATGAATTAAAGTGAGAAATTAGCTGTCTCCAAAAGTTTTTGTTTCAGCACATTTTTTACACTCAAAGTGATTTACAGCAACCTGAATCCACTAACTAGCTTGCATTTCAGATGCCTGTTGGTGCATGGAGGTGATGCTTTCTTTCTGCTTAGAAGGTGTAATGCAGACTCTCTGGGGAGCTAGTCAAGCTGGGGAAAACTATTAAATGGGAGTGTATGGAGACAAACAGAATTTCAGAATCAATGAGACAAATCAGAATACAAATAAGAACTGAAGTCTAATGGAGAGGAAACCAAGTAGGAACAAATTCACAACTTGATGCTAAATTTACTCTCTTCTGTAGCTTAAGCGTCAGATTAATTTTTTTTACATGCATCTCATGTCAACACATTTAAGTATATATATAGATTTTCTGAAATATGAAATTAGAACTTTTGTAAAATGTGGATAACTTTCCTTAACAGCCACATTTGTGTAGTTTATATATATGTGTTGCTTCATTTCGATATTAAGAGTTAAAATAAAGAAAATTAACATTTAAGTAATGCTATACAATTTCAAAGCAGTTTCACATACATTATCTTATCCAGTCTTTGTAAGGACTCCATGGGCCGTTTTAGAGATGAACAGGCTAATTTTTTGAAAGGGAATGGACTCACTCAAGGGTTCACTCAAGCATAGAGTAGTTCAAGCTGGGCACAGACTGAGGTATTTCAGCTCCAAAACTCGTGTGCTTTTGAGGCTGCCAGGCATGGCATGTGGGGACAGTGATGTACTTCCTGCGTTCCTCTGCATCGCCTGGAATTGTTGTCTGTTGCATGTGTTTGGAGCGGCACGGAAGAGGCCTATGGGCTAGTGTTTAAGATCGTGGTTTCTGGAAGCAAACAGCCTGGATTCTCAGCTCTGATTTTGTCTTTTACCAGCTAGTTTACCTTACACAAATCACTTATTGTTTCTCTGGCTCAGTTTCTTCATCCACAAATTGGGGATAATTATAGTTTCCTCTTCGGTGGTTGCTGTGATGATAAAATGGAATAATGCTTGGTGTACCGTGAATATTAATAAATTTTAGCCATTACTTTTATTCTATAAAGTTTTTCCAGAGTTTTCACATATAGAATGTGATATGCATAGCTTTGTGCTCTTATTGACCTAAGGTCAGCAACCACTACTCAAAGTGAGTGATTTGCATAAATATTATTCTGTGAACCCATTTTTCATACCTATATATTCATACTTGATTCACAGGTGATGAATAAAATGTGACCATGTGAACATATATATATAAAAATATATGTATATCTATATTATATATAATTATATGTGTGTATTTCTATATATATAAAATTTTTAAAAATCTATGTATGTATACAAATCCATGCATTAAATGCTATTTAATTTTCCCTTGCTATGAAGAAATTCCTTTCAGTAGTTAAAAAAGGAGTTGGAAACAAACGTTTTGCTAAAATGCCTTACAGGACTTCATGCCGGAATATACCAGTCATAATAGCTTTGCAAAGCGTTTGGGAATCTTAAGATATGATTTAAGTGGCAATCTCTTAAGGCCATGTTTCTGGGGCATTATAGGGCAATGATCCTATTGTTAAAACCAGGGTAATAAGCTTGGAACTCAACAATCAGATTTGGGTGGGCTTTGGTATCCCTGTTTTCATAAGAATTAAACCTCTGTGCCTCCAGTGTCGTCTCACAAAATGTAGGAGACAACGCTTTGTGTTTATGCATCACATCCAGGGAGGGAAAAAATAGCCGAATAGCACAAAGGTATTTTTTGTGTGTGCATGTAATTGGAGAATTGTGACATGAAGAAAATTGTTTATTTGTTCTTTTTTCATTTAAATCTTCTCCAGTTGATCTTGAATCATTTCAGTATGATGATAACTGATTGTCTGTGAAGCCTATTTTGTTAATTTTGAAAGGCCTAATATGTGATTAGGTTAGTTTATCATGAACTCTGTCTGAATCTGTGAAGAGAATTCTAGTAACTGCTTGCATTTTCTAGTCTCATTAACCTTTTAAAGGAAAACTACAGGAATTAGTTTACCTCCTTAAATTGCTTGTTTACCATTTATTAAACACATACCTCATACTGAGCAGTTGACGTGAAAAATCAGTCTTTGTCTATAAGAATTTGGTTATCATAGGAAGTTAAGATACACAGCAGACAAGTAAGAAAAGTTTACATATGTATACATATGCCATGCCTGAGTGAACTAAATTCTTCTAGAAGATTTGTTTCCCTGTTTTGAGGTATAGCTCACTTCACTTGGCATATTTACTAACATATAAAAAAATTACTGAACAGTCGATATTCCTGCTACCCCTGCCTTCAAACTCTGTTACCTATCCATCCATCCACTTACCTACCTATCATCTACTCTGTTTTAAAAAATTTAATTATTCCTCTCTCATTCTCCCACAAAAAGCTTTACAACTTCAGTTTTAATGAAACGAACAAAGACTGAGCAGGATTTTTCATAAAAATCCCTTTCTCACCAGGAAACTCAACCTGATGTCTGTGCATTTTATTCATAGGCGATGAAGAGAAAGCTGGGTGCAGAAGAGCCTTGTGTCTACCAGGCTTGCTCTTCCAGGGCACCTTTGTTATTTAACTCTTAACATTTACCACCATGTTCTCTGAAGGGGGACATGCTTCTCTGTCTTCCCAGTGCATCTCCAACCTTATCCTTCTCTTCATTGTACCGTATGGGCATCATTTCACCTCCTTTCTCCTCAAAGAAGGAAGAAGCATACTTTTTTCACCAGATCGCTGACATACTGAACTTAGACAATGTAATTATCCAATTGTGGGATAATTCTTTATATTCTTTTGAACTACATAAATATCTAAACAAGACTTTCTTTTTCACATTTATTCTGAATTGACTTAAATAAGCTAGAATGGTCCAGGTTTTGAGATATCATACTCCATGACTTATCTTCCAACTAATTCATTTGGAAAAAGACACCCTACCCAGCAGTCTAGGAAGCAGTAGAAAGCACTACTGTGTGGTAGTAAAAAACAACCTCCAAATTTTAGAGGTTTGTAACAACTTAGGTTTATTTCCCACTCATAGGTCCATCGTGGTTGGTGGGGACTCTTTTCCATGTCTTTTCACTTGGGGACACAGGTGGAGGTAGTCTCTACTATTAAGAAGATAATTGGTTGCTCCAGCTAGTGGGGAAAAATGTGGTGACATACACACTAGCTCCTAAAGTGTCCATCAGGCTGATATCCTTTGCTTCATCTCATAAGTGACTCATATTACTTTAGCTTTCATTTCATGGGCCAAAGCAAGCCACATCACCACATCTAAATCTAATGGGGTGAAGTACATACTACCATGTGTCCAGAAGGGAGAGAACCAGAAATATTTGGTGAACAGCACTACTGACAACCACAAGACTTTGTCCTCTTATTTTTCTTGTCAGGCAAAGTAGAAATGAATTTTGATATTGGCAGTGGGAAGGGGAAATCAGATGAGCATCTTCACCTGTCCATTCTTTTCCAACGTATGAAGAAATCTCCTTATAATAAAGATGGTCAAATGGCCTTCGTGCTGAAATGATGCCTCTTTTCTCAAGGGAGAGGCCAGTGGACACTCACTGTGTGCTCCTGGCTGCCTTGTACTGTGGAAGAGAACAGAGCCACCGTGAAGTTCTCCCTGAAGCTGCCTCAGCTCAGCGCTGTGCCTTACGGCATCACCATCTGAATAAGCCCTAAAAATCTCTTGTCTGTAACCTGGCTTCCACTCAAAGACTTGCAGGACTAATCTCGTCATAGCTTACATCTCTGTTTCCCTGAATCACCGTCAGAAGTCCAAGCATCCTACAACATCTCTCCTCGCAGAGATGTTCATCCCCGTCCTGCTCTGTAACCCCACCTCTTCTCCCACCTCACCTCCATCCTCTGCCGTTTGCAGCCGGTGTCAGCCAACTCCCCGCAGACGCTCCCACTACTCCTTCCCAGTAAACTTACTTTTCCCCTTTCTGAGATATCTACTTCATATACTCACTCTTTTTTATTCTCAAACATCACTCACATTTCAAAGAAAAGTTAGAAGAAATCAGATGAGAAACTGCCCATCTTTTCACCACCTAGTCCACTCACACCCACCTGCCTCTGTATCTACATGTCTCACCTTCACTCTTGTTAAAATGGATTAAGTGTCCACACAGCAATCTGATGCCAACCCCCGGTGCCCTGAATCTCAATTCCTTTTTCCTCCTCAAGAACATTGTTTTAATTACCCATTTTCTCTCCTATATTGACAATTTCTGTCTCTACCAGACCATTCCAGCAAGTAAGCATGCTTTTATGGCATCCATTAAAAAAACTTCCCTTGAGGGGCTGGCCCACTGGCCAGCAGTTAAGTTCGCATGTTCCACTTTGGAAGCCCGGAGTTCGCCTGTTCGGATCCCGGGTGCAGACATACGCACTGCTCGTCAAGCCATGCTGTGGCAGGCGTCCCACATATAAACTAGAGGAAGATGGGCACGGATGTTAGCTCAGGGCCAGTCTTCCTCAGCAAAAAGAGGAGGATTGGTGGCAGATGTTAGCTCAGGGCTAATCTTCCTCCCCCTCCCAAAAAACATCCCTTGACCCCATGCTTCATTCTAGCTATTGTTCCATTTCCTTCTCTTCACTGCAAAACTCTGTGAAAGAAAGTTTTATAATTGTCCGCAGTTTTACATCCCATTCTCTACATAACTTATTTCAATCATGCTTTATTTTCGTCATGCCTCTAAAATGATTTTTACAAAGGCAAATGCTAACAATAATAATAGCTGACACCTACAGGGTGCCTGCTATGAGGCAGGCAGTGTTTAGAAAGTATGTTTAACACATACTTTATATGTGCTAACACATTTAATCCCCTAACAACCCTATGAAGACGGTGCTGTTAATATCTCTCTTTTAGACATGAAAACTGCTACTCAGAGATATTAGGTAACTCGCCCAAGGTCATACAGCTGTTAGGAGGAGCTTGTATTTAAATCCAGCTACTGTGGTTTTAGCTAGCCCATGCTTCTGTGCTCTCACTGCCATAACCCTGGTTCTTTTCCTGGTCAGGGAATCATACCACTTGTCTGTTGATTGTCATACTGTGGCAGCTGCATGTTGCTGTGATGCTGGAAGCTATGCCACCACTATTTCAAACACCAGCAGGGTCACCCATGGTGGACAGGTTTCAGCAGAGCTTCTAGACCAGGACAGACTAGGAAGAAGGACCTGGCCACACACTTGCAAAAAACTTGGCCGTGAATGGCAGCAGAGCATTGTCTGATATAGCACCAGAAGGAGAGAAGATGGCATAAAAAGACCAGGCAGGGTTCTGCTCTGCTGTATACAGGGTCACTAGGAGTCAGAATCGACTCCATGGCACCAAGAACAAACTGGTTTTGGAGTCTATGCTCTTAACCACTACGTCATATTGTCCTTTTAACTATCCTTGTCCTATTTCTGAGACAGTTATTTCTCCTCATTTATTGAAACTCTCGGCAGCCTGTGACTTAGCTGATTAATCCCTCCCTCTTGAAACATCTTCTTTTGTTTTCCATGCCTTCATCTCGTGTGCTTTTTGTCTTACCTCACTTAGTGCTCCTCATCAGTCTTTTTTCCTATTTCCTCCATTCCAGATCTAGGTTTTGAACTGTTCTTTCTCTTCTTCTCTTCTCTACTGGCAACCTTTCCATGGTAATTTGGTTCAGTCTGTGGCTTTAAATATCACCTCTCAGCTGTGTGTATCTGCAGCCCAGATTTCTTCCCTAAGCTCTACTTCATAAATGTTGCTGCCTGATTTATATCTCCACTCCAGTGTCACATAAGGATCTCAAACTTAGCAGAGATAAAACACAACTACAGATATTCTAACCCAATTCTCCCTTTACCAAACTCTCCCAGACCTACCATGTCTACCTAAGCCATCAACTTCTAATTGCTCAGGACAAATTGAGGAGTAACCTTAATTCCCTTTTCCCTTGTAGCTCGCATTCAATCCATTAGTGAGTCAAATCAACTCTACGTGGAAATATCCCTAACCTGCTACTTCTCCCCAACTCTGCTGCTGTTGGTCTAGTCTAGGTTTCATCTTTTATCACCTGGACTCCTGCAACCTCTTCATAATTGGTCTCCCTGACTGCACTCTTGCTTTCTTCAGTCCATTCTCCAGACTAGCGTGAGTAACCCTCTAAAGCATCAATGAGGCAATACCATTTCCACCCAAAGGCTTCCCCTTGCGATGAGAATAAAATCCAGTCTCCTCACTGGGGCATATCAGCCCCTCACGATCCTCCTACATTTCTGACACATCTCCCTCGGCCTCTCAATTGTTCAGCCACACTCTAGCCACACTGGCCATCTTGCTGTCTTGAGAACACACCACGCTTTTCCCCATTCCAGCATCTCATCATTTGCTGCCCCTTCTCTTTGGAACGTTCTTCTCTTCTTAGATCTTCATAATGGATGATTCCTTCTTATCCTTCATACCATAATTCAAGTTACCTCCTCAGAGAGGTCTTCTCTGAGACTCTTGCTAAAATATATATTCTCTCCCTGCTTAATTACTGTCAATCACATTACGCTACTGTATTTCTTTCAAGGAGCTTAAAAATCTAATATTGTCTTACTTGATCATTACTTAAGTATTTATTATTTGTTTTCCCCACAGGAATATGAGCCCTTTGAGAGCAGGGTCTATGTCCCTCTTACTCATTGTTGTATCCCCGGGACTCAGAACCACGCCTGATGTGTTGGATTGACTCAAAAGGTGGCTAAGTACAGGAGAAAGCAGTATATTGACTTGAATAATATAACAAAACATTCAATGAAATAAAACAAACTGAATCATGTTTAGCTAAGAAAATATTTTCCAGAGCATGAGAGGATAGGAATATAAGTCTGGATCTCGAGTTCTCAGCTTTTGTAGAGACAGCTTTATGTTTGAATCTAACACAGGGAAATCTCCATTTGTATCCAAAATGGCAGAAAAATCTTTGTGATTTTGGACGTGGTATTTGCTACTTGAAAGTCTTTTTGAGGATTACAAATCAAAGCTGTATGTCACACCTGAGTTTCTTGGTCTTACATGGAGGGATGAGATGGACAATATGTGTTATCTTCTCTCTCCTACAAGAAAAATCTAGACAAGATATAACTAAGTGTTACTACACAGTGGTGCCTCATCTCCAAGAGGAAGATGAATATAAACACATGATGTGCTGATCTCATTTATGACGGGTCGCAATATGTTTATAACATTAACTTCAGATATCCTACTTTTTCTATTTAAATTTCTGTTTTTATGTCAACTTTTATGTCAATCACATTTTAAAAATTTCTTAAAGCATAGTATTTCAACATGTTTGATTTTTAAGCTGTTTTTATTTTTAGCAGTTGATACTTTTGCTTTATCATTTCACAGTAGGGTTAATATTTTGAAGAAGAAATGCTGAAAAAAAATAATGATGAAGGCAAACCAGAACTCTCTCATAATGTGATAAGTGAGGTCCAAAAATTTCAATCAACCAAAAAGCTCACCCTCGAGGTTCACTTACTGGGGGTTAACGAAGTGGGCAGGAGAGGCGCACAGCTTCTTAGACTGAGTTTCTAGGCTGGATATAAATCCATCCAAGTTCTGGCTGCAGTTGGGGCCATTTACTGGCAGTTGTCCGCTGAGGCAAGATCGGAAGGAATGATTTTTGGATCCTGAGATTGGCTAGAACTTTTGGGAAAATGGCGGCAACTTTGAAAATCATCCAGTTAGTTCGTTTCCAGGGAAATGGTGCAGAAGAATTCCTGAGAGGGTGTATTCCTCCCTTCTGCATTCTCACGTCCTGAAAAGAGGTTCCCTAACTGACCTTCCACTCACCCCGAGAGGAACATGACCTTTATCGAGCTCCACCCACTTTGAGACTTGGGCTCGTCTCGGCCCCTTTGCAGGGCACCTTGTCCAGGGCTTTACCTTAATTTGATTAATATTTTGAACAAAAATGTGTAAAAAATCATATGCAAATAAATATGTTTTTGATGGCACCACGTATTGCCTCTACATTTCAGAGGGTTCTAACAGCTCATTCTAATCTAGTCACTAATTGTTCCTGCTTCACCAAGCATTTACTGACAGAAATGGTCCTACCACATTTAGAAAAGAAATCAAATCTGCATTATGGAGTCAGCATCATTATACTTCTAGTTTCATGCATGGTGGATCCCTTATAGAGCTATATTTAATGTACTTCTAATTAAAAAGAGGGGCAAGTGTCCAAAGCTTTCTCAATGTTGTCTCATCTTTTGTTTTTGTTTGTGCAGCTCACCATGTTAAAACGGGCACTTGCGAGGTGGTGGCACTCCACAGATGCTGTAACAAGAACAAGATAGAAGAACGGTCACAAACAGTCAAGTGCTCCTGCTTCCCTGGGCAGGTGGCAGGCACCACACGAGCTGCTCCATCTTGTGTGGATGGTGCGACTTCTTCCATTGCTCATTGCCATGGTGTGGCTGGGACTGCTTGGAACTGGAACCCCACTATAATGCTGGTGACTGGGGTCAATACTGGGACAGCACCCTATAAATCGTGTGGTTGAGATGAGGTTATTTGGGAGGCATTTTGAAGTCTAAAATCCTTTGGAAGGAGGTCTAAGATCTTACGCAGTTTTGTTACAAAAGACATTATAATGAGGTTCCAACAAGTCCATGTGCTTCTTACTTTGATACCATGAAATATTGATTTGCCAGCTGGGGGCGGGTGTGTGTGTGGTGTAAGTTAACTGGGAGAGGAAAGATAAAAATAGAGGATTAAATAGTATGGGTTTCCAAGCCTATGGATGGTTCTTAAGAATAAAAAAATAAACATCATACATATGAGCGAATGTTTGGTCGTGGATAGAATTTACATGAAATAGTGATTATATGCATCAAAATAAATTATTCGAGGGTGCATCTAATTACAATGGGATATTAATCTTTATATGAGTTTATTTAAGTGATGTTACTATAAGTAATAATTTGTTATGCTCATATTAGCATGGTGCATGCCTTGTGATAATGGTTACTGCCCACAGTAAGAGAAAACAGTGTTAATTCTAATTCCCTCCTGATTTTCAGCCTACTTATGGGAAATATAACATTTATTCTACAATATTGAATCTAAACTGGTCATGGGCTCATTTTCTTATATGTTGATGTAAATCAGTGCATGCACCTGTCCTCATAGTTTCTTTCTAATATATTAGTTTTAATGAAGCCTATATGTTCACATGAAAAATCCTTCAATGGTACCCTATAGTTAACAATACTGTATTGTACATTTAAAAATTGGTCAAGAGAGCAGATCTCTTATTAAGTATTCTTACCATAATAAAGTAAAATTTGAAATAAAAGAAAATCCTTTAGTCAGAAAATCTAGAAAGATTCAGCTCCTTTGGACAAAAAAGGAAGCATGCCTCAAAACTCAGTCTACCCCTGGTGGGAAGAATTGGTGGCATTTTTTCCTCTTTAATTGTGGACCAGAGAATTATCAAGCCCAAATGGAAAACATTGAATTGATTTTTCTGTCTCCTGTAGCTTCAATAGTGGAACAGAAATGGTGGTGCCATATGCAGCCGTGTCTTGAGGGAGAGGAATGTAAAGTTCTTCCGGATAGGAAAGGATGGAGCTGTTCCTCTGGGAATAAAGTGAAAACAACCAGGGTAAGTGGACAGCCATCTTGTGAAAGCAAAGTGTCTCTGAATTAACAGAGCATAGGGCCTGTGCAGTGACATCTCTAAGTGGGGATTGTGCAATGAGATAGTATAATTTTCCATAGTCCATTTTTTTCCCATCTCATTTTTTTATAGCGCATTTTTATTTCACTCAGAATAACGTCTTCTATGGATTGCCATCAACTGTCATGTTATCTAATAAACACTGTTTATTCCTTCATGAGATACTAACAGAAATGTGAAGCCCCTCAACGATGTGTATCAAATGCTGGGAAGGTGATCTCAGCCCTTATTCTTCTGATGAGTAGTAATCTGAATAAATTCTCAAAAAAAGATTTTATGTTATATACGACTATCAAATTTTCCAACTAAAATTCTCCCATTTTTCTGGAAGTAATTATTTTGATCTCCCTGATTTCTAGAGCAATAAATAGTTTTCTAATGGTTAAGTTTGCGGTCATTGCAATGGGTCACTCAGAGGAGTTTCTGAATCTTGGGGTCAATATGAAAAGAGTCCTCTTAAGACAATGATATATTTCAGCTTGCAATGACTGACTTCCAGGGAAATGGAGAGAAGCAAAAAATAGTTAGCTTTATTTTTTGATTTCCTAACTAGCTCAATGGATATTCTGGACTGGCAGAATTTAAATACTTTTCTTTGTAGAATCAGCAAATGAAAGCTTGTTTTGTTTTGCTTTTTCTCTGAGGGGAAAGCAGATTATTGACTAGAATTGGATAATTGGGGACTAGAACAGAATATTGGTATATGGGGATGTTTTACAAAAAGGCAACGAACTAGAGATGGGTTAATTTATGATATTGTTTGATAATAGGTTTCTTTTAAACCTTGTCTGGACACATTCAAAGAGGATTATTTTATAATTCCATCAGATATATAATTTATTCTACTGAGTAATAACTGTTCAAACATACACAGAAGTAACCAGGTTTCTAATAGCACAAATAATAACTTTACATTTTTGTCAAATGATTCATGACTTTAACTTGTTAGCTAAATGCCGGCACACCTTTCTAAAATCCACAGCGTACCTGATTAGTTAATTAGAATAGTGCTATTATTCAGTTAGTTAGCACATGATATAATCCACATTGATTTCTTAAAAACATCTTGGTAATATAAAACTTCCTTATAAACTACTTATAGCATGAAATATTTTTTTCCTAACACTATTACTTCTTAGTCCAAAATAGCATTCAAGGAAATTCACTGCAGATTTGAGATTCTAAAACAATTTTTTAAAAAATAGTGAGCTCTCTAAAACGAAATTCTATGTTTTTATTACTTCAGTGGACATGAGGAAGCTAACATTTATTGGATACTTAAAACATATGCCCTATACTGAAGAAAGCATTTCATGTGAATTAGCTCATTTAATCCTTTTCATAGTCCAGTGAAGAAGATAATATTATTATGTCCTTTTTACAGATGAGTAAACCAAAGCTTCAGAATGTTAAGTGACTTCCCAAGGTCATATAGCTAGTTATTGGGGAAGTCAGGGTTCAAACCACACAGTCTCATTCCAGAACCTAATCTCTTAACCTCTAGTTTATACTAGATAATTTCACTTATTCTTAAGTAATGGTGATGGAAGTTTCTTATAGTACTGTTCATACGAGGTAGACCTTTAAAAATATCTTTAACTTTTTGGCTCATTGAAATGAAGAGGTCACGAGCATGATCTAAATTCTCATACTAAATTATTTTGTAAGTGTTGCTTCACTCCTTGTTGGCCTTGTTGGGTCATGTTCTCAATGGTCCAACCTTAAAATTGAGTCTCTGCTTCATAAGTTCTTTGTAATGTAATGAAACAAGCTGGATGGAGACTGAGAGCTTTGAGTAGGGAAGACCACATCCGGATCCTCTAGTTTTAGTTACAAGGTGCCATGCGACATAGAGTGGAATGCACATCCTATTGTTTTTTCATCTCTTTTGTTCTGAGACAGCTGTTAACAGAGGACCTCATTGACGATTATTGTAGAGAGGATTCATGCAACAGTAGGTGTTTGGATTAAATTACTTTTAAGATTCCTTCCAACTCTGAGAGTCTATAGTTCTCATTTAAAAAGGGAAAATCGTCATCATCATATATAAGAGAAGACAAGGGGGCTTAAAAGAAGGAGCTTCTTGAGTATAATCAAAGTAAATTTTTTTTTTCCTTCACAAGAGAAAATATTGCTGGTGAAAATGAAGCAACTTAGACATTTTCAACTAAAGGACCATCATGGCATTCCAAAGGGCTAGGCAAAAAGATGTGCAATTATGGATGTTAGTTTGACTCACAAAACAATCTAGGTAAATTTCTCCAAGGCCATAAAAAAGCAAAGTTTCCAAATTCATCAGGTCATTATTGTTCTGCCATCTCCATGGAAATAGTGCAAAAAGTATAGGAAATAAGTAAACTTCTTGAAATAGCTCTGGCACGATGTTACTTTGCCCACAGTGGAAGTGTTGGACAGAGGTGCTTTCTGCCATAAGAAATAGCAGCAATATTATTGAGGAGAAACCTGATCATTATTTTAATCACTGGTAGTATTTTCTACTTGCCAGTCTTGAATAAGCTAGCCGTGGCCGTGGGGACCTCAGCTGCCACTGAAGCCCTGATTTGGTGGGGCCCAGCCACAAACTAGAGAATCCAGAAGTTAAGCAGGAATAGATTACAAAGTAACTGAAGAGCTGCTCTCAGCCAAAAGCCTTTTGTGTTTCTTATGCAAGATATGTTGGTCTTACGGGATTATCACTGCAAGCAAAATGGCCCGAGAAATGATTAAAATTTGCAATTATGTACATCCTCCCTTATAATTGCCCATATCCAATCTGGAGTGCTCTGGTAAGTCTAATGTTAGAAAAAAAGCAGTCAGCCAAAAACAGCAATGAGGCTTGCCTGGCCTCAGCAGAAATGTGTGGTACCTTCCAGAATTGACTACAGAGCAGGGGCTGGGTCAAGTCCTCATTTAAGACTAATTTGGAACTTACATAGTCCTTCCTACTATAAATGTGCATTATATCCTCTTCTGTCTGTGTACTAGATTCAGGAAGCTTATTGTTCTGACCATTCCCTTTTTGTCCTACCAAGGGGAAAAGGCAGAGTAGAGAGTCCTTGTTGGAACATCAATATTTTACATACATGTTCTGCAAAACCGCAAACATTTAATCTGGAGAGAAAGGATGATGCAACATTTGTTTCTGGAACTCTATTTCTCACTCTAAAGATGGAAACCTATGACTGTTTGTGACATCCATAACCACCTATTGTATTACTTTTAAGAACTCCTAAGTTAAAAAGAAAGAAAGGAAAAGTCATGAAAGCCTTTGATTTCAAACTCACTTTCAAAGATAAATAGCAAAGAATTTTTCAAAGAGTCGTTAATAAAATCATAGTCTTTCCAGTGTGAAAGAACACATAATTATATGCTAATTATCTAACACAAAAGTAGCAAGGGGAAAGGTGCTGTAAGGCTTGTAAGATTTGAGAAAAAAAATCTTTGATAACATAGTTGGAATCCTCAGAAAAAATAGACTGTGATTCATTTCTTTTAATGTTTTGATGTTTCTCTCTGAAGAACAACTCCTAAGGGAAGTCACATTCTGCTTTTAGGATTTACAGCCCCTGGCCAATGGTATGGACTCCAACGGACATTGCAGCCCTCATGTCTTACCTAAGGAAAAATGAACTTAACTTCGTATTATACAAGATTTTATATTTTTATTAGAAGCATTATCTTTAGGAATCATGAATCCCAGGTCTATTTACTTTTTATATGCTTAAGAAGAAATTTTCTGGGCAGTTTTTAACTAATTGGAATTCTTTCATCTTTGCTTATTTACTTAAAGTGTCTTACGCAGATAAGAACTCTGTAATTTTTTAATGTCCTTTCATATATAAAGGGATTTTAAGGGTAGGAATATTTTATTTCAGTGTACAATGCAATGTAAATCAACAAATATTAAGAATATCTTGTGCATAAACATTCTATAATAATGAAACTCATATTACAATCAAAGCAACAAAAGCAAATATGAAAGCATTTACTTAGCTCTTACAGTGTATTGGGTGCTCTGCTAAGAGCATTGCAGGTATTATCTTATTTAATTTCCCCAACCACAGTAGGCACTAACAAAGGTACAAAGATGTATGGCATGATCCCTGCCCACCAGGAGTGTGCCCTTGAGTGGGGAAATGAATAGTTACAGCATTATTCTTTTCTTTATCCATATGTAGTCCATTGACAATAAACATTGGCATTACTGGTATATATAAGCCAAGAGCAACTTTGTTGTAATACTGGAGATAGCATAAGCCTTTAGGTCAGCTTCCTCATCTGCAAATAAATGAGAATGCTGAGCTACATTCACTTTCAAGTTCCTCTAACCAATATTTATTCTTTGGTTCCCTGTGCCAAGGACATTTCTAACTTCCTTTCCAGCTAAATTTAAATGACATTAATAACTGGCTAATCTCAGAAGATAGATAAGGATTAGGTCTTTAATCCTTTCCCGGCAAGGGAGAAAAGAAATAGCATCTTATGATGCTTTGCTGACTAAAGCCTCAAGTCATCCCCTTCCAGATGTGGATTTTATACCAAAACTCAGTGACTGTACTCTGTTGGTGGGTCTGAACAGTGTCCAGGGGTGCTATTTCAGGACCAAGGCAGAGGAAGAACACAGCAAGAGGAAAAAGGTTCATTTCCTCCCCTTAAGGTGCTGCAATTTGTGTGAGTTCTTCAATCACCGTGCTCTCTCTTGCCTTGCAAATTTAATCACAGACTCAGGATACTGTAGTCCTCCTTGACCAGCCATTCTTCACAGACACATTCCCCATTCATTTGTCTTCATTTCACCTCAGGTCAGGCCCTAAATTGTACCCTGGTCCACAGCACAGAGTATGATGATCTTTAGGGCTGTGGTTTTCAAGTTATTTTGATAGTACCTAGAGTAAGAAATACATCTTACATTGTGATCCAGCATACACGCAACACACACACACACACACTCATATGCCCTCCACTAAAACTAAAGTCCTGACTTTTTGGTTTTATTTCCTTCCTTCCAATCTCAACCTCATAAATTGATTGTATGACTGGCCAGTGTGTTACAATATGCGGTTTCAAAACCACTACTTTAGAAGGCAGTATTTGACTACTTCCTATGTCTGCTCCATGGAAGTGATAGCCACTACTAACTTTACAAAGATACAAACTACTGAACAGACAATTTTCAAATCAATTCCTCTGTTACATTTTAATTTTAAATATCTTTTTCAATATTTTGGGGTAAACATTTCATAAGATCTTGTAAACTATAGATTTCATGGGAAAGAATGTGTATACTGTGTATTCATTCATTCAGTAAGCATTTGCATGTCTACTATTGTCAGGTGCTGTTTTAGGTTCCACAGAGGGGAAAAACCCAGATGGGAATTCCTGGCCTCATAAGGTCTATATTCTGATAGCGTGTACTAGTTTCCTATTGCTGCCTTAGAAAATTTAATGACCTACCAGAAATTTAGTGACTTAACATAACATCCGTGAATGATCTGTAGGTCAGACAACCAGGCACAGTTGGCTGTTTCTCTGCTCTGGGCTTCACACGCCTGAAATCAAGGGGTGTATTGCACCTTTTCACAACAGGGCTGTGTTCCTTTCTGGAGGTCCTCGGGGAGAATCTGCTTCCGATTGCACTCAGGTTATTGGTGGAATTCGCTTCCTTGTGATGTAGGAATGAGCTTCCCTCCAGTGGCTGTCTTCCGGAAGACTCTCTTACCTCCTTCAGAATGCCTGCTTTCCTTCTCACAGTGCCACCTTTGTCTTCAAACCAGGATGGCATGTAGAGTCTTTCTCATGGTTTCAATCTCCGTGCCCTGTCCCTTCCCCCATCTCTCCTCTGCTTTTAAGGGCTCAGGTGATTGCATTGGTTCCACTCAGATAATCCAAGGTGAACTCCCTATGGTGAAGGTCAGCTGATGAGCAACTTTAATGACATTGGAAAGTCCCTATATAGCAGTACTTAGAGGAGTGTGTGTATGAATAATCAGGGGACAGAAATCTTGGGGGTGCATCTTTAGGGTTCTACCTACCACCCAGGAGGAGACATAAAATAAAATAAAGAAGTAAAGTACACAGGATGTTAGATGGTGATAGGTGCCGTGGAAGACAGGAAAGCATGGAAGAGAAAAGCAGAGTGCTGAGCAGGGGAGTTTGAATATTTGATGGAGGTCTTGACGGAGAGGAGTGGATGAGCCCCATGGCTATCTGGAGGACAAGCTTTCCAGGTAAAGTGAGGAACAAGTGCGAAGTACCTGTGATGGGAGCTGCCCTGGGAATATCATATTCAAAGTATTGCAACGATGCTAGTGCGGCTGGAGTGGAGTGAGCAAAGCAAGTGGGTGAATTTAGGGTTAGAAAGGTTATATGAGGCATATCATGACTGACTTAAATTTTTGGCCTGAAGGATGAGGAAGTCGCCATTAGGTGAGACAGACAGAATTGTGGAAAGAGCATGTTTTATGTTTTACATTAATATCCACTATTTCTAGGTCATTTAACTTAATGAAAAATTAAATATGGTATAACACCTTGAATTGAATATTTATGAAGAAGAGCAGGTGAAAATTTTTTACCAGAGTAACAAGAAATGCAGACATTGAGTGAAATTCATATTAGAAAAGATTTTAAATCTCAACTGATATGGACATTTGGGAAAAAAAAAACACTTAAAGAACTGTATAATTACTATAATAATAAGTATTTTACAAAAAGATATGGACAGAAATGGATTAGTATATTGAAGGTATGCTTTTCCTCGATTCTATATTGAGCCCAAGGGTAGGTAGGACACCAAGCTATGTGTCTGGGAAGTAGCATTAGTAAAAGTAACATTTTAAACCTAGTGTTTTAAATTTAAGAGCTGCTTACTGAATTAACAATAATTTAATAGGGCCAAGAGAATCTGCTTTGGAATTTGTTTAGAATTATTGGAAATTCATGCAAAGACTTTTAACAAATATGTTATCAGGGCTATATTTCCAAAACCTGGCCTGTATTTCTATAATTAAAATGAAAAATGGGCAACATCTCAATGCTTTGACATTCCTGTAAGATTTAAATGTGCCTATAGTATTTGAGCCAGGTGTTTATTTGTAGGTGTTACTCTGAATATTGTGCTTATAATCTTATAATTAATTGTGTTTGCACATTGTAATAGAATATAGTTTGGACATCACAGAATTTTGTTAGGAACTGTGAGGTACATTCTTAGGCTGCTCCTTACATCCTGTGAATTAAGGGGTGAAGGCAATCTCCCTCTTGCCTGAGGTCCGAGGGCTAAAATTCTGTCAGGGATTTATTTTTAATGTTGGAGAGCTTGATATCTGTTCAGAGGGAATATTTCTGGGAGAGGCAACACTTCATCTTTTTTTGGTTGTCTAGACTACCTTATTAAAAGAGGAAGAGACCTCACCAGACTTGAAGAATGGAAGGGCAAGTTCAAGGAACCCTAGCTAGTGGGGCTTCCAGGCCTTTTCCTTTTTCTGTGGTGGGTTACAGCCACGGTTAAAACATCCAGGTACTCTCCCCTGTATTCATCCCCCCATGACTCTTTCCCTCCTCTATTCCTCACACATTTTCTGTGGAATTTAAATCCCTTAATCGTTGCTTTAAAATCCAAGTTAATTTAGAGAGTAGGGTGAAGGTACAGCTGAGAAATAAAAGGTAATTTTTCCCACAGGCTCAGCATTCCAAATGCCTTATGATTGACGCTGAGCTTGTGGAGGAAAACACAGCTGTGGCCTAATTCCCCACTCTCTCTAGGAGGAGAGAGAATCCCAGCTCCCTGCTGGACAACCCACCTCTGAAGAGTGGAGAGTTGGTGAGGTGTGCCTAATACCAAGGGCAGAGCTGAGCTTACTCTATAATGGTCAGACCTTGTCTGGGGTATCCAATAAAGATCTGGACGCTATCTTTGAGTAGGCTGGAAAAATGAGGCTTATGTAAAGGACTGTGTGGATATTTACTCAGAGAATAGAAGCACTGGGAATAACATGTTTTAAAGTATTTGAAGATATATCGTGTGAAAGAAAGAATAAGACTTGTTCTGTGACTACGAGGAATACAGTTAAGGCCAAAGAATAACTATCTCGGGGTCAGCTCTAGATAAAGAGAGGTGGACAGAAACGGATTAGTATATTGAAGGTATTTTTTCCTCACTTAGATATTGAATGGGCTGTCTTGGGAAATAGCAAGTTCCTCATTTCTGAAGGTCATCGTATTTGACTTAAAGGATGAGCAGAAGTTCAGAGTCAATTGGTTCAATTTACTACAAGCAATAAAAACCAGCTTATGCAAAGGCGTGGAGGTAGAGAAGATCCTAGCTTGCTCATGGAATTGAAGTCAGTTCATAGGGTAACTTCATGTGTGTGAGGGGGTGGGGTATCCCTGGGAAGGGAATCATGGCAGGCTGAGTTACCTCATGATGGCCTTTTAAATGCCGTGATGAAACATTTGGATGTTATTGCTAAGCAATGGTGAACCATTGAAGAACCTCTAAGAAGGAGAGGAGAAGGGTCTGATTTACACTTTAGAAAGTCTCTTTGGCTACGATTTGTCAATTGTGGGGAATTGAAGGAAGTAGGAGGGAATGGACCTGAACTAGGATAGCAGAGTGATATAGTGCGGACATAGAGGGCTGGGAAGTAGAATCAACAGAGCTTGGTAATGAATTGAATATAAGAAGTGAGTGAACGGGAAAATCTCGGGAAGACTCATATATTTCTGGTTTGACATATTTGATGATTTTAATTGATAAAGACATGACGAGGTGGAGATATCAAGTGGATAGGTTGATATTTAGTCCTAAAGATCAAGTAGAAGTCAGAGATCAGTTATCCCTTAAATAGCGTTGAAATAATTAATTAAGGAGGCTCTCTCAGAAGGAACGTGTTGAAAGAAAAGAACATTAAAGACATTTTAGCAGCTAGTGTAGAAGAAGGTACCTGCTAAGGAACATGATGTGCAGACTTCCAGGGAACCAGGGACATAAATTGATACAAGAATATGGACTTTACAGACAGATTATGTGACCTCGAAGTCTCTTTCTGAACATTGTATTTGCAAGAAATACTGGAAGTTCATGATCCATTAGCTGGATATTATTTACTCTTTCATAATCTTAAAACTTGCCTCCTAGCTGGATGATGTCATTGGTAACACATTGTAAACACTGCATAATATGCATCTATTGAAAATAGAATGCAGTGTTAGAAACATAAAAATAAGAATAAATATGAATCTCTTCAGCAGAATTAACAAACTTCATTCAAGGGAATCTTGTCCATTCATTCGTTCGTTTACTCTGTAAAGATAAATTGAATGTCTGCTTTGTGGCTATGTGCCTGATACTGTGGTAGGCTTAAGGGATTCAAATTTTGAAAAATCACAACTCTTTGCTGTCAAGGAGTTCACAGTCAATTGGATAGAAAATCAGTAAATCACTGTCAGGTACAGAAATAGAAGGACAGAGGTTTGCACAGGTGCCATAGGAGCATATTGGTGGTTTAATATTGCATGGCCCATAACCCACCTAAACTCAGGCATAACAGATTTTTATGGCATCCATAGGAAAGTTATTCACTAATTTGTCTCCTTAGTATATAGTGACTAAACACAATCAAAGTATTATGTTCTGTGATGCTGAGATGGAACTGAACATTTTTCTACCTTTGCATCAGGTATTATATTAACATAAGAAAACAAAAATCCAATAAAATGCTTTATCAACTAGACTACATTCCTATCGATGAACTATTCAAAGAGAAAAATCCAACACTGAATACATGTTTTTTGGATAGACTTTTAAATCATTTAAAAATTTTCTGCCAGATATAAAATAGAAGAGAACAGAGGAAAGGGTTTTGCGTCTGGGGCCATAGTAATAACTCTAAATTGAAAATAATTTAAGACTACTACCAGCAAGTGAGAATATTGGAATTTTATAACATTGAACATATTTATTAGTGCTCTAAGCTTATAGAACACTTTAAAAATCTTTAAGTAACGTATATTGCTTACAGCAAATTCAGCCATTCAATTGAAATGTGATCTAAGGTAAGACTCAAGTTGCCAAATTGAAACAAACAAAAATCTTGGTAGTTTATACTAAGCCAGGTAATTTCATTTATTAAGATGTTTAATATTGAACTTATTCACTATGAGAGTTATTTAGCTGTTGAAGGTACCTTTAGCTCCTGTGGGTCATCGTTATGATATTGGATTCCCGTGATCAGTGGTGGGATTAGCCCAGAGTCAATGAAGGGCTGTTCTGTTGAGGTTCTGCTTACTGTTGATGATTTTACCTTTTATTGCTTCCTCTTTTCTGGTGGGAAACATATTTTACCTTTTACCTTGCATCTCCTGTGCTCTTCCCAGTCCTGTTAAAAGAAAACTAGGATTGAGAGAGAGAGAGGGGCAGACTACGTAATACCAGGCAGTATAAATTCATTTTCAAAGGATGTTTGCACATAATTGAATGTAATCTCTGCTTTGCAACTTTAAAACACCCTATTCTTCAGTAGAGTGAGTAATGCTTGAGTAATTGTGAGGAGAGTTGATCTGCTCAGCCTGTTTGTAGCATTCATATCCTGAGATGCTTTTATTCTATCTTGAAAGAAATAAAATTGAATATTCTCAACAGACACTTTGGCTAACAGTCAGATAAATTTAAACAGGTATCATGATTAGAAATCTCAGCTTCCAACTTCAATTACAACATATGATTGATTTGTGAGGTTACTGAAGGCAAATGCCTCGCCAGACAGTCAACCATTGTTTGAGATGAAATTTCACCAATGAAATCAACTTGTTGAGAGCACCCCTGCATCTATAATATAGATGTGAACTATTTGCTTCCGCATTATAACGTTCAGGGTTTCTTATTTCAGCTGTAATGGAATTCCCTTATAAGTAAAGTTTATGATAAAAGTTGTTAACAGTAGCTTTTGACAAATTCACATTTCACCTATGTAACGGTCTAAAGAGACCCTATTCAGTGAAATTGTGTCATATCATTATATAATACCAAAGATAAAAGTCAATATTCATAACATGAAAGAAAAGTGTTCATATCAGTGGATTAAAAAAGTCTAGGGTAGGTGTATTTTCAGTAGTGCCAGAAACTTCTCACTAGGGGTTCAGCCTCTCTGAGGTTACTGCAATTACAGAAAGAGGGAGAAATTGTCAGAAGGGATCAGGTAATTTTTACTTCTCCATTTCATCCAGCATGGTTCCTCGTGGTTGCCATACAATGATGTTGTCCACCCAACTTGTCAAGGTCCCACTAGAATTTATCAACCTGATATCATCCTCCCATTTCTTCTGCACGGTAGTTCTCTCAGCCTCATCCTTGCAAATGTATACCAGCTCCATCTCAGGGTTGAATGCTTACATAGGATGCTCAGCTCTTCCAGAGTACTACTGGGTGAATTTTGCTAAGATGATGTTGGAATATTAGTAATGCCACCCTGGGTTATGCGTAATTAGGTGCATGTCACTGGGTTGAATCTGCTGATGAGTTATGGACACTTTTTTCTTTTTTTCTTCACTCTTCTATGATTTCACATATCTTTGGCTTTGGATAGACGCACTTGATTCTCCAGCGCCGTCCTCTTCTTTTCTCCTTTTATCTAGTACAAAATGGGAGCTCCATAAACCAATCATGAACACTAATCCCTGTTCAAAATGCAGATGCCAATTCCTTCTTTATAGGTTTTACAAGAGGAATGGTCCCATTGAGAGAGTGTCTCTTTCAAGCTTTGATAGAAAGAAGTTCAAGAAGTATTGTAGCTGTTGCTCAGTCATCAGGTGACCTTGTTTATTCATGAGGCAGTTAAGTATAGGAATTGTATGTTCAGAAAGTCAAGGGCAAGGTATTACTGGTGTGATGATTAACTAATGTGACCTTAGCTGGGCCACGTGCCCAATATTTGATCAAACATTACTCTAGGTATTTCTGGGAGAATGTTTTTGGATGATACTTACATTTAAATTGGGGGACTTTGAGAAAAGAAAATTGCCGTCTGTAAGGTGGGTGGGCTTCATCCAATCAGTTGAAGGCCTGAATTGAATAAAAGTCTGACTTCCCCAGTCCTGTCTGTTTCTCTAGAGAACCCTGACTAATACATATGGATATTTTAATATTTTCAACAATATTCAGAAATGGATAAAAGATCAAGCCAGCAATATAATAATGTTGATAATATTACTAATAGCTTTCTTTTGCTTAGTGACAACTCTTGCCAAGTTCTGTGCTAAACGAGCTAAAGAAATTATTTCTAATAGTTACTATAACTGGCATGCTAAGTCTTATTATTCTTTAGTACAGATGAGAAAAAGAGGCTCAAAGAGATTAAGTAACTTTTCTAAACCTACATAATTAGCAAGTGGCAGAGGTCAAACACAGATCTGTCTGATTCCAAACTTTATACTCTTTCCAATTAAATATATTGTTTCTTAAGAATCATAACCATTGCAATGTAAATATATCTTCCAAATATTTTCTCAGAAAGTTTTGACTAATATGGACATGACCATCATATGTTCTTCAAATGTTGTAACTACATAGGTGGTATTCTTAGAAGTGCTCTGAATCTTCAAAACAGCGTGCGTGCGTGCGTGTGTGTGAGATCTTCCATATACAATTGTGAGTGTCAAAGAACTAGATCTACCAATGGAAGTGAAGGCATTTTTACAAATAAAAGACTGTACAGTTACAGATGAAAGACTGGTAGCAGTTTTCACAAGGTATTATGTGAGGAATTGGCAGCTTTCATTGGGAAAACATCCATCGAGATCCATCCCTTATACCCATCCAAAGGAAAGTACTTTTTGTACTAAGAAAACAAGGAAAGAAGTCTTATGTATCTGATGAAGCAAGGTGCTCTCGAAGCAGGCATGGGCATGCAGAGTTATGCCCATTTCACCAATATTAAAGTAAAGTGAGAATTATGGAGGCTAGAAATGCACAGTAAGTCACCTAAGTAAACTTTTCTCTGGGATTTTCAGTTGCCAACTGTTGTTTTTGCTTAGTGGAAGGTCTGTACAAAATTTATCTATAATTGCAATTCAGTGACTCCATTGTAGGCACCCACATCATAACTCCTTTTAATCAGGTTTCTAAGTTAGGCATTTTGATTTGGAATTTCTGTGAATTCTGAAATTTTCCAATCCTGTTTGTAGACATTCTGTTTCCTAAGATTTTAGGTATTGTACTTCATTTTGATGATATTCTGATACAGATTAAACATTTTTTCAGTTGTTAAAATAACATTGAATACCTACTATAGCAGGCTTTGTGCTAAACCCTGGGGATACACTTATGAGTAAGACAGTCTTTGCCCAGGAGAAGTTCCCTTTCATGATCTAACGGGATGGACTCTGTATTAGTCAGACTAGGGTAAACAGAAAAAAAAAAAAAAAACCCAAACAAGAATAACAACCTTCAAATCTCAATAGTTTAAAATAATAAAGGTTTATGTCTTACTTAGGCTATATCACATTCATAGGTGGCCTTGGAGTGTCAATTCTGGATCTTCCTCATTCTAAACTAAGGCTGAAGTGCAGACATGATTTGCTATATTGTTGGTTGCCATGGTGGAGGGAAAGATAATTCTGGAGGGTTTTGCTCTAGCAATTGCATAATCAGTTCTCAAGCAACAAATTTGACCACAATTCTTGCTCAAAACTATTATGGATACACCCAATGCAGGAGATTCAAGAAGTAGAGTCTTTCTATATGCCTAGGGGATGTTCTTTATGTGTGCAAATTTGGAACTATATGTGCATATTTGGAGATTACTTTACTCTGTATGTTGTACCTATCAATGGACGTGGTAGAATAAAATCCTATCTGAATCATGAATTTGCTAAGCATTTATCGAACATATATAAAATGCCAGTCACTGTGTCAGGAACTAGATATCCACAGACAAATACAGTCACAATCTTTCTGCAAGGTGGAGATGCCACTTCAGATTACAGTTTTTCTTGTCCCACCTACAGTGGAAATTTTGAAGTTTGTTTTTTTTTTACCTACTTCTTTTGGTTGCATACTTCTTGTTATGTCTATTAGATACCAGATTAGTTTGGAAAGGGCAATCTTTTGAGAAGATATGCTAGGCACACAAGTGGTTAAAAAAGCTGTCATTCTAAATCACCTATGCCAAAAGGATGGATTTCATAAGAAAAAAACCCCTGTTATTACACCAAAGAAAAAATCTTATTCTTTAGTCATACCACATACAGCAGAGGTAAGAACTGTAGTCATAAATACATTCTGGAGCTCTATGCCTAGCTATTTAATATGTAAGCAAGGAAGTCTTGTTCCTTGGGAAGGGAGTAATAATCTATGTTAATTTAACAGGACTTTTGCATTAAAAACAAAAACAAAAACCTCTAAAATGCTGAAGACTCCAGAATGGCTCCAAGAATTCTATTTAGCTTTGCCTTAATCACTCACACGGGTACATTACTGGAGCTTTCTATCTATCTATCTATCTACCTGTCTATTTTTACAATGGGTCCCATTTGCCTCAGTGAGAAATGGCTGCTGTGTTCTGTTGAGCATGTCTTCAAGGATGGTGTAATGACTAAGAAGCCAGTCTCTGGAGTCAAATTACTTGGATTTACATCTCAACTGAGCCATTTATTAGCTGGTGGCCTTTGGCAAGTGGCTTCACATCCATGCTCCTCAGTTTGCACGTTTGTGAGATTGGGACAATAGTGTACCTACCACATCATTTCCTTATGTGGATTAAGTGAGTTAATATTTGTAAAGTGCTATACGGAAATCAAGCAAGTTGTTAAATAGGCTCATAATGTGGGTCCACTCTCTGAAAACTCCAGCATGAACGTTGTTATCCTATAGTTGTCAGTCTTGTTAAATACACACTGATATAAAGATATGTCAGTACTTCCTTTACTCCCTCTATTCATATTTAAATGAGAACTTTAAAGAGAAAGCACAGATTCTTTGAAGGTTGGTTTGTCTGCAACTATTTCCTTTTGGATTAGCTACAAAAAATTCATCCTAGACAGAAACCAGAGAGATGGAATACATGGATTCCAGGGTCTGTAATGGTCACAGGCTCTGGGTCATTGCAGTTACATATCAGGTGGGCCAGGTAGGAACTGTTGTATTAATCAATTGTAAAAGCACTTTTCCTAGGCTTATGCCACAGCGGCAGAAACAGTTTCTCCTTTACAGCCACCAGACATTGGCTTTTTGGCAACATCTCTGAGGACTTACCAGAGATACAAAGTGAATGAGGCAATTCCCCCGCACCCCCCCGCCCCCCCACCCCCACCATTGCAGTTGTTGACATTTACTCAACAGGTATTTCTTTCTCTTTTGTTTTTTTTTTTGAAGAAGAAGAAGATTAGCCCTGAGCTAACATCTGCAGCCAATCCTCCTCTTTTTGCTGAGGAACATTCATGCCCATACCCCTCTGCTCTATATGTGGGATGCCTACCACAGCATGGCTTGACAAGTGGTGCGTAGGTCTGCACCCGGGATCCGAACCAGCGGACCCTGGGCTTCTGAAGCGGAACATGCACACTTAACCACTGTGCCACCGGGCAGGCCCCTTAACTGGTATTTCTGTATCCACTGGTACTGTTCAAAGACAGCCTCACAAAAAGTATCCCTTATGGTTATACTGTTTTGTTAACTTGAGAGGGAGGGATGTTATGCTGGCAACTATGTGCTAGGCTTGTGGGGTTTTGTTGGGTTTTTTTTCATTTTAAGTTTTTTGTAGTTTGCCGGTAGCAATTTAAGATGAGGTTAGCTTGGAGTAGTCAGTGCAGCAGTAAAGACTGATTGAGTGCTGAGCTGCCCCTGCGCATTTTGCTATTACTAATACAACGCCAATGTTCTTACTAAATCACAAAAATACCAAGTAGAAACTGATGCTGAAAGTGTTTATAGATATTCAGCAATTAGCAGAGGCCAATAATTCCTGTTTATGGAATAATAAACAAAATCTAAGTGGTATTTTTTAACCTTAGTACATTTCGAACAAATGTGTTATATGTAAGTTTTGTTCTTGAGATTAAAAAAAATTGTGTTATGCCTTATGTGCATAACATACCTTCTTTATAATTTGTCCTGACTCTAGAGTTCATATTTTAGATTAACAATGGAATAATGAGAATAATCTTAAGTAGATAAACTTATGTTTTTGAAAATATTTATTTCAAATTTCTGTTTGCAAGTGTTTAAAAGTCACCATTTGTTGTATTCTTAATGTTACAGGCATTATTGCATTTAACCTTCACAGTATGTGATAAGATAAGGCTTAGCTCCATGTATAAGGAAGGAAACTGAGGTTTTTGCAGTGAACTAACAAGGTCACATAGCTAATAAATAGCCAAGTCAGGATAAGCCCATGATGGATGTTCTTAACCTCATGCTCTTTGCCTTTACTTAATAATTTCTTAACATCTTAAATTCATCATTTTCTTCATCATTGTCATCAGTAGATGAACATTCAATGTACTTAGGACATGTTATCTCTTAGCCAAATTTTAATTATTTATGGTAAGGAAAAAAAAAAACTTAGGGAAAATTGAAATTCACAGACAATTCTCATTTTTCAATTTTAGGCAAAATTGGGAAAATCCCATTAGAAGAGATTTTTTCATTAGAATAGAAATAACAACAACAAAAAAATTCAGTAAATGAACCCTATACTTGAGAGTATTAGTGTTTTTAAATAGATCTAGATTTTGTAAGAAGCCTATTTGACCTCTTTGTTATAACAAATCTTTTATCTCAAAGATAAGAGTGCATGCCATGGCTTTAATTTGATTGTCAGAGTTCATGACCTTGGACTACAATACTAACTGATAATATTATAGTCAGTCTTTCACATTCCAACCTCCATCTCTCAACTTTATGATGGAAAAGTTGAAGTTAGTCCAGAGCTGCGTCTAGGAACTCCTCCTCAATGCCAACCTTAAAATATTAGCAACTTGATGTGATTTAATGGGTTTCAGAAATGTTTTATGCTTCAAGAAGTGCTCCTTTTTGTCTATCCCAGTGGCTGAAGTTTCTTGTATTAGAAAGTCTTGCATTCATAGCTTGATGATTTCAACATTCAGGAGATATTTACTAAAATTCAAATTTCCACGATAAGGGTAATTACTCTCTGTGGGTCGTGATATTATTTATTGTCCATCCTGGGACATATTTCCCGGATAAACCCAACAGGAAGTCAGGACAACAGGTGTGAATCAGGACTATGCTAGGCAAACTGAAAATACAGTCACCCCAAGTATAACTACTAAGTAACTTCTGTTTTGAGCATTAGATGAAAGTTAAGTTTGGAGAGAAGATTCAGTCTAAACAAGATTTTAATACAGAGGTTCTATGTGGGTAGAATGCCAAACTTACATTTCAAATATTACATAATTTGGTGGATGACTAATCAACACTAAGTTCATGAGTAAAATTGAAACTGTATAACTTGACTTTCACTTTTAGTCACGGATATTGACAGTAATATCATCAAAGTACCTCCTTCTCACCCTCCTGCAAAAGGAGACTGAAGAGTTGAATGGAATGTAAGGTGGTATACTTGGAGGCACTGGAAAGCTGACAAGAAAGTGAGGAATCCTGGTTCAGGATCTAGGGGAGGATGAAGACCAAGAGAGATTAGTCCAGTTTGGGGAGTTAGCCAACCCACGGAGGCAATTGTCAGTGTTAGAGGGAGTACAAAAAATGGCAAAAGAGAGGAGGAAGGAATCTAGAACAAGTGGGATAAATAGAAAGTACTTGGTAGATTTTAACCCAAATTTCTATCAAATGCAAATGACCTAAATGATCCAATTAAAAGACAAAGGCAAGGATTGTTGATCTGGATCAAAAGATCAAAACACAAGCATATATTGTTTAACAGACGTGCATCTAAAGAATAAATAAAAATAAAAATTAAAAAGTAACAGGAAAGATGCACTACGCGAACACTAACCTAAAGAAAGCCGATAGAATGATATTAATACTAGTGAATTTGTGGCGACAATTATTGCTAAGGACAGACGTTTCCTAATGATGAAAGGTTTAATTCTTCAGGAAGAAACCACATGGTAAGTGGCTTTCTGTTTACATTAGTGCTTGCATACTACCATTTTTACTAGAATTAGTAAAAATAACATTGTTATTACTGTGGTCAAGCAGTATTATAAGCAATTAACATAAATTACTTCACTGAATCCTCATAGTCACCCCATGAGATAGGCTTGAGTATTACCCTCATTTTACACCTAAGGAGACTGGAAATGAAGAGGCTGCCCAAAGTTACGGAGCCAGTAAGCAGTGGAGCTGGGACTAAACCCAGGCTGTCTAGCCTCCAAGTTATGAGAATAAACAGTAGAGTAGGAAAAGCCTAAGTGGACCAGATAACTTTTGGCTTCCCCTCTGCTACACATTTCAGACCACTTTGCCCTGGATGGGGTAGCACCTGAGATATTTTCTTCCCTCTGCTTCAGATATTAGTTTAGAGTCCTCTCCATCTCTTCCTTTCAGAACCCCCTAAAAGCAGAGAGATTTTCTCATGACTGAACTCACATTTCTCTTGACCATCATTATCCCAAGAACCACTGAATAGTTTGAGCAGGGGACATCCCTTCAAAGCTTTTCTCATAGACTCATAGACGGGGAAAGCTAAGTGCCACAGTGGATGTGTGGCCTTCGTCTTCTAGACTGGTTTTCTGTACTAGGGGATGTCTCAGTCTAGTGGGATTATAAGTGAATATAAGTCCTGCATTCAGGAATTCTTTGCCACGGTCAGATGAAAACATTTGCCAGGAAAAATCGGTTGCTTTTCCCATACACACATATACACTCATACTCACACTCTCGCTTGCTCACTCCCCTCTCCTGCCCTAAACCTTTGCAAGCCTTCATTGTCTAAACAGAAAGCACAGTGGCTTCAGGGCTTAGAAAAAGAAGTCACTGTGGTCTTTCATGTCCATTCAGGCTCTATCCACTTGCAATTTCCAGGAATGGGGCTTTTGGAGGGAGGAGGGTATGAAGCCATGTGTGTTTCTGGGAACTTTAATGTAGTTCTTTTTATGTGCCCCAGTGAGAACGACCATATCTGCTTTTGCCCACTGTCTATCCTAAGTAACATAGGGGCAACAATTGCATTTGTTGAATAAACAAAGAAATAGATGGACAAATGAGCAAATGTCTGTGACCTCATCTTCTACTACTTCTATCCCCCTTACTTATCTCCTCCTACTACAGTCCATCTTCCTTACTCATCTCCTACTACTATCCCCCTTACTTACTCATCTCCTGCTACTTTCATTTACTCATCTGTACTACTCTCTTCCTTACTCATCTGCTGCCACTGTCCCCCTTACTTACTCATCTCCTACTACTGTCCTCTTTACTTACTACGTTGCCACCATGCTCCTCTGCTTATTTTTCTTGTCTCACATCATTTGCACATGCTGTTCTCTCCACCTGAAATGCTCTTCCCTCAGCTATCAGCTTGATTGGCTCTTTTATTATTCTCTAGGCTTTCACTAAAGTCTCACTTTTTCAGCAAGTCTTTCCTGTCTCTGCTAACTAAAATTGTACATCCCTGCCTCAAAAATCCTTCTCTTCCTCTTGACTTGTTCTCTTGGCATGGCCTTACATGCTTTAAAATTTTGCTTATTGTGTCTGTCGTTTGCCTCTCTAGATCGTCAGTTTCAAGGGGCAGGGGTTTTTGTCTTTTTTTCGTTCCTAGGACAGAGCCTGCCACTTAGTATGTGCTCACAATGTTAAATCAAACAAATGAATGGAAGAACTGGATATGCAGGACCTGTTTCACTGGTTTGAAGCCCCCAAAATAGGAATCTCAGTCCCTAGACTGTCACTTACTCCTTGTATGCATCTCTGAGAAGCTTCATTTAATTTATCTGAACTTCACTTTCTTCAACTGGAAATGGGGATAATATAGTAACAAGGACTAATAACAGTAAATAGGAAACAGGGACTGTCTCACAGAATAATTCTGAGGGTTTCAAGAGAAAATGGATGTGTGCTAATTTGTCTCCAGATGCCAGCAATTCTGATCTTTGAGGTGGAAGCCAAGGAAGGTGAGGAGGGTTCCATGTTTCCCTGAGGAGCGGAAGGATCGGCTGTCTTTGGCATTCTCGTCCTGACCAGAAAATGCAGCAGACTGCATTTAGCTAAGCAAAAATTAACTTCACTTTGGCTTTCAAAATACCAGCTTCCATTTTGGAGAATAAAGCAGGGAGAGATCAGGCATCCTGAACTTAAATAGAGAGAGAGAGAGCGTGCGTGCGTGTGTGTGATTGCACGCACAATATTGCCGGGGGAGGGTGCTGAATAAATCATTGTGTTATTTGTTTACTTTGTTGTGTTATAGGGAATCTGAGGATATTTCATCTGCACCACCATAGCTGATATCAAGTGAGCATGTAATACCTAGGTGTACGATAATTGTCACCATGAAATATTTCATGAGAAAATTTTCCTGACAGTGTTAAGCAGCAGTATGGAAATTACTCAAGAGAGAAGAAGTGCATTTTTTTAAAAATTAGGATAATTTCTAACTGAAATATTAACTGTAATGAGTATGGCAGAATCAACCCTGATGTATCTGTTTGGACATTTTCCACCTCCCCAGTGGTTAGTCTAATACCAATTAAAGCATCACAGATTGCTATTATCTTCTTGCATTATTATTTTCATGAATTAATTTTGTTTTAAAAATCAGACCTTTTCCAAATGAGAATAAATTTAAATATCCACAGTGCGAATGTGAAGCTGATGTCAGGACCCGTGCATATCTATAATTTCAAATTCTGTAACCACAGACTCATGGGAATAATCCTAAAAACATAAAAAAGGGAGGAACTGACCTTTTGGGTTAGTTAATCATTCCCCTTGCTAGTCACAGAGAATCTAAGCAGTAGCTCTTGTTTTCCTTCTTCTAAAATTACTTATCACTTTCCCCTTAATTCATTCATTTATTAATTTGTTCATTTATCCATCCACCCACCCACCCATCCATCATTTCAACCTTGCATAAAAAATTTGGCATCGTTTATGTCCCTGGAATGCTGCTTAGCACTGAGGAAACAAAATGTATGCTAATATCCTTTTTTTCAATATTTAGTGGAAGAAATAAACAGCATAGGAAATAATCATAATATGAGATATGTCTTAGAAGTATGGACAAAGTGTTGACTCAATGAATCACAAAGGCTTCTGAATTATAAGTGGTAACATTTCTCCTGAGGTTTGAAAGAAGAGTATTTCAGGCAAAAGTAAAGTGTACACAGAGATAAGGAGACACAAATGGGCAAACCAAGCTCTGTGAGGATCTGGTAGTTAGGTGTGATGGGAGTTGAGCCTGTGTGTCTCTGGGGGGCGGGGGGGGGGGGTGGGAAGGTGGAGAGTTGAAGCTGGGTGGGTTGAGGTCTAATTATGAAGGACCTTCTATATCATCAGCAAGAATTTAGATTTCTTTTCGTAATAGGACACTATTATAGATTTTTCTTTTCAGGATGAAGGTGGCAAACAGGAGGAGGAACTGCAAAGGACAAAACAAACCAGGGATACAAATTAGGAGGTTATTGCAACTCTGTAAACCAGATGGAATAAAGGCCTCAGTTAAGATAGTGATAGTGGGACAGACAGTAGGGAACAGATTAAAAAGAGGACTGAGTCTAGAAGTTGATTAGATAAAAACATATGAGGAAATTTATGTTATCATTCTAAAAATATTCAGTGGGGCTATATGAAATTGAGGAACATTCTCCGAAAGACTTACTTTCCGTGTTTTTGGACAATGTGAAGAAAATGGCGGACTGGAAGTGTTAAGTGCTATATTTCTCCATCTGCTCTTTGCTTTTTCTAAAGGATATGAAGCTCCTCTAAATTTTCTCCAGCTTTATCCTTTGTCTTCAGTCACACGTGTCCATGGCAAGACATGGCACTGCTCCACTTCATGACTGTGTTGGCTCTGATGTATCTGGAAAAAGTCAAGTAATTACAGTGACCAGAAGTCAAAAGTTCTTCTCTTCCTCCGCCCATCATTTTAGTCTTAGGTTTTCTGGTTAGGTACAGAGAGGCCAAGGTTAGCAGTGTTATAGAAAAACGGTCTGTTCTTATTGCTCAAAGACAAAATTCTCTTCAAAATTGGGAAATATCTTTTTATATTATGATTAGGGGTTTTTCTGCTATTGGTTTTAATGATCCTGAGCTCTCAAATTTATGTAAGACATGTTTTACTTTACTTTTGATTCATATTACCAAGACCCTGTTATCTGATTCTAAATTCCTAGCGACTCCTCCATATGATTATTATTATAAATATGTTATACTCTGAAATATTAAATTATTTAAATATTTGGAACTCAAATAGGACATATTTTATTTTTCTGGAGTACTTTGGGAAAGAGAGATTATAAAGAAAACTTTTGAAAAGTCTATGTCTATAAAATGTCATAAATGACAACTGAAAAATGTCATGGATCCCATTCAGACTGTTAGTAAGGATTGCACAATTGATGAGTAGGGAACAACAAAACTGGCTTGAGAAGGGAATACCCATGGAGGCCGGACTCGTACATTGGTTAAATGACTGGCCCCATTTATCAGCATTAAAGTATGTATAATTCAGGTTCATGCTTCAGCAAATTACTGTAGGCATGGAGGTTCAGACAAGCCTATGAATGGTTAAGACTGCAAATATAAATCTTTTAATTCTAGTTGAATATTACTAAAATAATATTATTTCTACAGTTCTTTTACCTTTTTATGTTAAAATGATTGATTGTTGATTTCTGTGTACTTTCTCCCTTGATTTTAATGAACTTTTTTCTTAAGTTTGTGCAGAATGATTCCCAAAATATTCACAAGAAATGCTTACTATCCTTGTATCAATTTCTTGTAAAAGCTGTTTATTTTAGGTGCCCTTTATGGGTATGTGCTTCTCTGAAATAAAAAAACATTCTAAGAACTTATAATCCTCTAGGAGAGAGGTAAAACCGTCCCCATTGTGAGCCTTTATGGAGGTGAAGGAAGTTATACACTTGTCGAAATGCTCCCTTTCTCCCAGGTTTGCTCTCGGTAATAATCTCTTGAGCAGTGGAGTACCTCACGTGTGTTTGTTCCTTAGGTAAACGTGTAAAACTCTTCAAGTTCGAATGGAGAAGTAGAAAGAGGTTTCTGCTGTGCCTGATGACAATTGTTGATTTTTCCACATTCAAAAAATATTCTGGCTCCACGCTGGAGCACTAGTGTGGCGAATCCTAGCGTTGGTCGGATTCTAAGGAAGGGACAGAAGTTTCGTTGAGGAGTAAAGATTCAAAACAACTCCAGAAATGAGCTCTCGTCTCGGTTTGTTTCTCACAGAGCAGCAGGTGTGTACTTGGTGTTACAGGATTGACTGTAGCCTACTCTTTCTTATAGTTACCATTAGCATTCCAGGTGCCCCTGATTTCAGGGGGAAAGATGCGCTTGGTCCAGCTTTAGGGATCAGAAGGCAAAGAATTTCCTCATTGGTCAGTAAAGAAAGGCGTTGAATTATCTTTTATAAAAAAGGGGAAGCATCATTCTCTGAACAGATATGAGGCCCACAAATTGGCCACAGATAGCCAATATGTCATTATTGGTGAACCTAACATTGTCACCTACAATGGCCCTGCAGTTGACATATTGTTTTCCCAAGAACAGGAAATGGATAATTCAAAACCCTGGGTGTATTAGTGAACCTCTGTCAGTGTTCAGCCTGCCTATTAATTTGGAAATTAGCATGGAAAGTACTGAGCCATCAGGCTTTCACTTAATCTCCATAAACCAAATGAAGATTGTGTTCTTACCTAATGGTCCATTCTTTATGTATTTAAATTGCCCCATAATTGAATCAGCTGTCTCATACCAGCATTGAAGCATTTAGCAATAACTACAGTTAAAGATTCATATTTCGATCAACTTTGGGAATTTGAGACTACTGAATTGTAACTATTATTAAAAAAACAAAACAAAACACCCAGAAAAGAATGTGTCTGGGAAGGAGAAGGAAAAAAAGCAAAGCACCCCACATACTAAACATCCCTGACTATGTTGCCCTGTCCTTCAGAAAACGGATTCTAGTTTTGCAACTTACAGGTAGGGAATTTTTTTTCAAAGATCTACCACATATGGAATGATCATCTCTAAACTTTCTTTTATGGAAAAAGATAGGGATGGAGAAGAGAGAGCATGTGCTACTTCAGGCATGGTACTGGCTTTGTCCTCCCATAAGTCACCCCAAGTTCTTTTCAAAGTGACAGCAACATACTCTTCCTTCAGACAGGTGTCTCAAGGAAAGGTGGTTACTAAGAGCCATTTGTATTTGTAACTCAAACCAACCAGGAAGCTAAGAGAAAATGTTGCTTTCTTAGTAATCTCCAGGCTACTAACGTGACTTTCTTCCAACTCTCAGCCCTTCTTCTCCCAAAACTCCACTTACGTTAAATTCATCTTTTAAGCACAATTTTTACTGCTTGCTCTGCTAGCCTTTATATGTAGTGAGGCTGAAATTCTTGAGGAGTGTGATACTTTACCAGACTTAAACTTTTAAAGTAAGTCTTTATGATAGAAAGTGGATAGAATCTATCAGTTCAAATTACTCCTTTACACATGAGAGATGAGTCTAAAGAAATGAACCTAATATCAAATTTAGCAAGCAAAGTACCTTCCAATTGAGTTCAAAATCTCAACTGTCTCTAAAACTATGTGAACTATGCTGGTATATAGAATAATATCTTAAAAATCTACTCAGGTTTTGTCAAAGCGTTCAAAATAATTGTTTACCCATCTTAAAGACTTTTTAGTCTTTCTGGGAGGAACATAACTGAGTCTCATTATACTGTTGTCTTTCAAAATTATCTTAATGTTTTGGTCATTTTCCACCTGGAATAAACAGAAGGTGTGTGTGGAAGGGGCCAGGAGCAGGATAAGGAAAGTCTTAAATTTTGTTAATGTCCCAAAGGAATTTACTAACAACCCAAAGAGAGATCAGGGAATATTTTGTTTTACTAACAGTGAATGCCGTTCAGAGAATCAGTCAGTCTGCTCTGAGTGATGGATATGCGTAGATGGCAATGCGAACTGTCATCTGCTCTCCTGAGTCACATAGAGGAGTCCATGGCAGGCGTACTGTACAGCTTTCAAACTTCCAAGAAATAGTGCAGGCCCATCTGTTCAAAAGATTCATTTCCAGTCGAGATCTTCATTTGTGCAGCACAGGAAGCTGAAAGCCATAGACAGATGTTGTATTTGTGGTAAAAGCTCGCTAGTTCTGCATTCTAATATAATGAGTAGGCTTTTTAGAAAAACGAAGTCTACACAGTGGTTATACCGCTGATGAATTTAGGTAATCGGGACGAAGTTTTATCCTAGTTGGAATTAGTGCTTAATAACAGTCATAGTAGTTTGGGGATAGAAGGGAATTAGAAGCTCACTGAGTCCCACCCAACTCGCTTAGCAGATACCAACCCTGGAGATTCAGAGATTTTTAGGTGACTTGTTCAAAGTTCGAAAACCAGCAGGTAGTAACACTGGTATAAAACTCTTATCAGAATAAGGCCACCTCTCCTCAGTCATGGCTGGTGCTTTGGTTCTCTCTAGAAGTCCAGGAAGCTCACATGCCATTTTCTGCTTCCACCCTGGGCCCTCCTGAGTTACGCCTAAATATAATCAATGACTTACAGAAATGCTCTGTCATTTGAAATGACTATGTTTCCAATCACCCAAGGCTGTTAAATTTTTTGGGAATTCATAAAACAGATAACAAGGTCCTTTAGTGGAGACGTTGACCTGAGCCGAAGTATGAAACAGATGGGCTTAGGTGTCTCAAACGTTAAAATAAACATTCAGGACAATCCAGCACCAGCTGTTCTTAGGAAGGAAAAAATTAAACTGGGGTATGAAAAGCCAACAGTTTCCAGGGCTAGAGGAATCACCTCCATTGCCATGAAAGTAAAATAATAGGCTGAATTTTTTATGTAGGTGGGTATGTTGATGAAGGTGCTTCCTATGTCATTGCGCTTATCTAGACTTAGAGCTGTCTGGGCAGCTTGCTCCTCCATGATTATCTCAGACTGACAGGTGTCTTTCATTTTGTGACACGTCATTGTAGGAGGCACTTTAAGACAGGACAAGTGCATTCATGTACAGTTACGACCAACTCAATGGCAGCTTTTCTCTAGCTTAAATGAGAAAATCTGCTCCTGCTGAGTAATGATGTTTTAATTGCACATTTAGTACACAAAAAGGGAAGCAAGATCTTAATTCGTGTACTTGTAAGAGCTACATTAAAAAAAGTACATTTGCAGTGAAGCAGCAATTATATTCTAAGCAAGGAAAAGTTCACTCAAATCAGCATTTAAGATTATTAAGATATTCTATTCTTCCTTTTACCTTTATTGTATAAGTTAAATTTCTTTATTAGGATGTTAGTTTGAAATGGCACTCATTTGTGATGTTTTTAAGCAGCTGTATTATAAGGAGCGGCCAGGGGCTGCATTTAAACCTGCCACCTCCTTTCGGAAATATTGCCTCAGCTTCCTTGCCTTCCGATTGTCTAAATAAAGAATATTTATCAGTCCAAAAATAAATGTTTCTATAATAACTGGGTATTTTAGTGAAAATTTAACTCTTTTTGTAAAAAAAGAAATTGGTTTGTTGTGTTCATAATGCGTTGTCTCTTCTGTCGTGTTTGACTCATTTTATATTCACGAGAATATAAACATTGTTCAATAGCTCCTCATCACGAGATTTTAATGACCACACTGGAGAAGAGAATATGCTGTTTTGTGAATTAAGCTAATATGATATAAGATTCACTTTGATGCTCTGGAAACTTGGCAGTGACTTTGCAAATTTATGCGTACCGGCCAACGGAACAACTGAGATTCAAAAAAATAATCTGGGATAGAGAATGGAACTCAAAAACAACATCAGAGGAACCATCAGTAATGAATAAGGAAATTTACCAATCTACATTTTGTTTTGGCATATTTATACCACATTTATTTTTCAAGCCTAGATGGTTAAAGTATGGTGCTACTTTCCTAAATATTTGTTCTGCATGCAAAGTCTGATGGCGGCTGGTCCATTAGAAAGACAAAGAATTAAAAGGGACAGAATTATGTGCCTGTGAAGACTATGAAGATTATGTGAAGTAATGTATGCTCGGAAATAATCAGGGGCAAAACCTAGGAATTCAACGCATCCAGATGCCTAGAAATGTGCACATATCTGAATAACCATAGTTACCGCTTGCATGAGGTTCATGATGTTTCTGACACTGTTCGAAGCACTGGACCCTTACTTATCTGCTCCTCAGCTCATACAGCCTGTGGTCTAGGTACTGACATTGTGCCTGCTTTCCTCAAGGTCACACACTGAGTCAGCAGCAGCACTGAGCCTTGAATCTGCTAGGCAGCCTGACTGCAGGGTCCATCCTTTTAAACCACTACTCCCCATCACCTCGTCTGAAAAGACAACCTCTCTCCCAAAGTTGGCTGAGCCACTGGTGCTCCATTCTTGAGATATGATTTTTGTGATTAACAAGAATATGAAAAGAGGGACCAGGCTGGTGGTGTAGTGGTTAAGTTTGTGCGCTCTGCCTCGGTGGCCTGGGGTTTGCAGGTTCAGATCTTGGGCGAGGACCTAGCACCGCTCGTCAAGCCATGCTGTGGCAGCATCCCACATAAAACAGAGGGAGATTGGCACAGATATTAGCTCAGGGCCAATCTTCTCTAAGCAAAAAGAGGAAGACTGGCAACAGATGTTAGCTCAGGACCAATCTTCCTCACCAAAAAAAAAAGAATATGGAAAGAAACAATTGCAAAATCAGTTATTATAAGACAGGAAATTACCTTTGAGTAAGTCAATAGAAGTAGTAAGTAGAGAAATAAGCAGTAATGCCCCCTCCAGTAGATATCCTGTGTATCCCCTTTTGTGTGTTGTTTGGGAATTACTATTGCTATCACACGCTAAAATTTAAAAAGCATCTTCCCGGACAGACGCTTTGCAAGGATTATCTGATTTAATAGGAAACGTATGGAAGCTGATAATAAGACCATTCTCATATTACACGGGGGACACTAAGGCTCAGGGGGTTTAAATAATTCATCCAACCCCACAGTGGTAGGAAGTGATAAGGCAGAGATTTGAACCCAGGAAGTCTGCCTACAGAGCCCACACTATTTGTCATTATTCTTCTCACCATAATATATTGTCTCCCATTGATAACCCCGTCAGCATGACTTGAAGAGGGAGAAGAGAAATTATAGACTCTACGAAGATAACGATTTTAAGAACTTTATAAAAGCACATTTTACACTTGGGGACAGAATAGATTCTTGCATTTCCTTCCTTTTGAGCCCAATTTATGTTAACTTGAAGATAGGCAGAGGATTTTCATAATGCTAAAATACAAAATGAGAAGTGTATAAAGTAGTTGACTTCACTTAATTTAACTATGTTATATATGTCATTTACCTGGTTTTATTTTCTCAATTTAATTTGGCGGACAGACTTAAAAGACATGATTTTAGCATAAATTTTTGAGAAATCTAATCAGGGTCCTATAATAGATTTGTTGGACTGGAAGAAATAAAGGATGCTCTCATCTTAAAGAATTAGCGCTTTTAGTTGAATGTTAGCAGGTTAGCGTCTTCATCCTGGTGGATCGTTACCAAGATGGCTTTGTGCTTGAGACTAGAAAAACTTTTATTATTATTATCATTATTATGATTATTACATTTTGCTTGTGTTCAGCAGCCCAGTAGTTTCATGAACCGAATTGACACACACACACAAATAAAATTTACATGATAACAGCTTTGGAAAGTCAAATTTACTGAGACAGTGATTATTGCGTATGAAGCTCAAGGCAGAACCATAATTGTAGGACCATTTCTCTCCCTCACGTAGTATTTTATATCTGTTGCCCTCAGAACCAGAAGACAGTGCATTCATGGTAGCAAATGCTATTTCCTATCCCGTAAAATTGGTTTTATTGCAAACTCCTGTTTTTAGTTACTGAAAACTTGCTGAAAAATCCATCTTAGAAGGTAAAACTTTTACTATTTGGCCTCTTTGAAAAGATACGGCTTAAGTGAAAAGAGAGTAATATTCAAGTTCTAAAATTAAAGCAGTGTTTAATTTGGTGTATTAAAGATTATTTTTAAATGAGAGCAAAATTTTTAAATGTTGGCTTGTATAAATATTGCTTAAGCAACTTTTGCTTGTTGGGAAGTTCCAGTTTATAGTCGACAAAGGGCAAAATGGCATTTCTTTTCCCCCTACCAGCATGCCAGGATTTAAGCTGGAGTCACTTGGCCTTATTTAATGTGCATACAAATCATAAAAGGTTGTTTTTTTTGTATTACGTTTTAGACAATTTTATTTTAAAATGTTACTTGGATCTTATATATTAGAGGACTAAAATTAGTTATAATGTACTGTATTCAGCGTCATCATCGATGTATTTTTAAGTCTTTGGTTTTGCCCTTTCATTTGGTACAAACCTGGAGGTTGTCGGGGGGGTGTGCTGATACAGATTCATATTTATACTTCATTGAAAAGGGCAAGTGATTCCTTAGTCTTTGTGTGAATTCCTTAAGCGTAATCCTCTAACTTGACTGAATGTTAGTGTGATCCTTTTGTTCTACTTTTAGTGGCTCTCTTGTTAAGATTTATACATTTAAAAAAAGCCCTAAAACTTTTATTTTTATAGTCCTTCAGAGTTGACGAAGCTCAGTGTTTTCATAGACACTGTAATATTTGATCCTCACGGTGATGCTGTGAGGCCAACAGGACAGGATTATCCCCATTTCCCATGTGGGAGAACTGAGGGTCCCAGAGATTGCATGACCCATCCAGTGTGAGCAGTATTACTCCCACCTTGACCTAAATCCAGAACTTTACATGCCGAACCACTGTGGTCCCCTGATCAGATCAGGTAATTTACAAAAATCAAATCTAAAATAATTTGTCCACTTTCATCTGACTTTAGAAATAACTTATGCCCTACTCTTCACCTCATAAAATGTGCTAGGATATTGTTAAGATTAATAAACTAGAATATTGTGTAAAATTGGAGAAAAAGTCATTTTAATTGCATTTCAATCCATGCTTATTTAGACAATTACTTCTTTTAGCCATGTTTAAGTTTTGGTTTTCTAGCAATTATTTTAGCTTATAAATAGAAACTTAGTCTGGTAAATGTACGTTTATGATATTCCTGAGGATATGGATTGTATAATTATATTAAAATGTTTTTATTGTTTATGTGAATACGTATATGTTTTCTCTACTGAGATGGAGAAAAAATTTGTTCTAGGTACATAAGCCTTTGGTATTGCACTGTCAATTTGGATGTCTACTTTTAAAATTATTTGAAAACAAAGCTTTAATATATAAATAGTTGAGAGAATTATTCCTCAGCTTTACACAAACTGGCATGGAAATACCTAGCTTGGAATGAAGATACAAGAATGCAGCCACTATTCCCTCCAATAGGTTACTTAGGACCTGGGCTTCAGATGACTCAAGAGGACACGCCACTTGCTTTCACGGAGTCATTGCGCCATGTCCCTCCAGTGGCCTAGGCTGAATGCCTGCTGAGTGAGGCTCAACCATTTGTTCTCTCTCAATGTCTCTCTTTTCTGTCATTTCAAGCACTAGTTTTGGAAATATGGTCCCATTTGATGCTTCATACTTTTTTCCTAGTAAGAAGAATTTTCAGGAAAGGCAGGTGGATCTTTTTCAGCCAATGGAAGTCAAAGATTGTGTTAAATCAATGTTTATCAAGAAAGTTTATCATAAAATAAAGTTCCTGCATTTTTCACAATGATCAGCTATCTCCCTTAGCAATCTGTGACTTAACATTTATAGAAATATTTGCCTTTCCCCCTTATGTTCTTCTTACACCGACGCTCAAACTGGGAGCCGTTCACAGAGCTTGTGTGAAGTCTGACCATTGAATAGCAGACAGGTTGATAAGGACATTGCTGCCATGCCAAGATACCCACTGCTCCCAGAATCTCGAGCAGTCAGCAGGCCCTTCCTGTGTTTGCATTCTTCCATCCTCAGTTCAATTCCTTCCAAAGTTCCTCTGTGCATGGGAGAAAGATGCTTCAAATATACAGCAGAGTCTCTTTCTTTGGGAAGGATAGCTGACCAAAGAGACACAAATGAGGCGGTTGCTTCCGTGCAGAAAATGCATTTTTGAATTTTACATCTTCCTTTTGTAGTATAATTTGAGACTAGCTGTGGCAAAGCCTTGAGCTGGCTTTATTATTTTGGTTAATGTTTCTTTTTTTCATAGTTCATCAAACAACAACAAGACAAAACAAAGCCAACAAAAAGCAGCCTTTTTGTAAATGTTTGATGAAAGAACAAGTAACTACATGATTTAATGGAATAAAAACTTAGTATCCACAATAATTTTTAAAATTCACCTTTTGTAATAACCATAGCTGGAAAAGAACTGTAAGGCAACTCTAAGAACCATGATGTTAGCGTATAACTAGAAATTCATTGACATAGCAGAAATCTGTCTTTCTCTCTTATCTGTCCTCCACATGTCTGCATATAGCGGTATATATATATACCAAGTATGCCAGCTATCTGTGTGTCATTCTTTTTCCTGTGCACAAACATTCTTTGGACTTGAGTAGGTATGAAAATCCAGTGTAAATCTGCCTTAATATTTATGATAGTATTAATAATAATGCTTTAATCAATTTTATGAGAAATTTTGGGCATCTTTAAGATTTGGTAATACATTGTATTATCCTTGTTTTCCTCCCCAAATATTTTTTGTTCTTAGGAATAATTCTTCTGAAATATAATTGAGTCAAATATTCACTAAATTTTTAAACTATTTCAAGAATGGATTTTATGGAGTCAATTCCCAAGGGCTTTTGTGAAGATGTGGTCTGATTGTATTCCTGCAAGCAAAGCCTTTTCTTCACTGAGGCCTGGCATGATGTGTTTATGATCTCTGGGTTATGTTCATCATGGCTGTGCAAAGAACAGGGATTCCAGAATCATTCCTTGGGTCTGGACGGGTAGCATCACTGGTTAAGATCTTCCTGGGCAGTGTTGGAGTCATTTGGCTAGTTAGGCAAGTGGATTCAAAAATATTGTAAAGAGAAAAAACTGATATATGTTAATAAGATGAAAACACCTGATTATGATATTCTTTAAAATTCGGTAATTTGTGAGATATAGCAAATATCAGCATTTTGAGTTATCCTAATGCCAAATTGTGTTTGGAGTTTAAAGATTATAGCTATGATATGAAATGGTTATATTTTCTTCTTCCTTTATAGGTCACCCATTAACCAAGGATAAACCAAGTGATCCTCGAGGCTGATTACATTGAGCATATGCACAGGAACTCAACTCCTGAGGTGATCTTGAAGGAAGATTTTTATACCACTCCGAAGAGGCCCACCAGAGTCTGTTGTTTCCAAGGGATTTCATGGCTCATAATCAGCCCATTCTCAAAATCAAGACTTTTAAAAAGTCAGACATGAACTTCTACGTCATGAAGATTTCATCAGATTTGAACTGTGTTCAACTTGTAAAACTGCATTTGCTAAAAGAGTTTGAAGTTGCTGTCTGATTGGTGTTTATGGAAGATGTCAGAGACGCTCATGTTTTGGGCTCTTGGCTCCAGATGTGACTGCTTTTCTTGTTTCTGAAAATCTCCAAAGTGCCCTGGCCTTCTGTCATGGGCGTGTTCCTGGGTCCTGTGTTCCTTGGCTAGTGGGACTGCACACGGCTTAGTGACATTTCCTTTGCAAACTTCTCCTCTGGCATGGTGTAGACTGAGAATTTTATTTGTACCTAATCTTGGAGCTCTGAAAGCCTACATGTTTTAACATCTTCAAGTTGCTTTTGTTAAAGGAATGGAAATATATACCATTGATAATAATTATTGTTGGCAAGTAATAGTTACCTGAATACATCAATCATATAAGAATGTATAGACAAGCTGACATGTTTCCCCAAGGCTAAAACACCACTGCAGCTCTCTGTCAGTTACATAGGTAGTAGTTAGAACTGAATTACCATTTTCATTATATACTATTTTGTACCTCTAGAGCACTCTTTCTTTCAAAGTGGGCTTTTTCTTTCATTTTTCTGTTTACTTTTTCCCTTCACAGAAATCAGCACTGAGCAGTCAAGTCTTTGGGTTGCCTTCAGTTTCCAAAAATTGCCAGGGATGCATGTGGGTTTCTGACTTCTTAACCTGAAAAAGTTATTCACTTAGATTTCTTCTAGTATTTTTTTTTAACTGTCTTTTTTATCTCATTTTAAAAGACCATCTCTTGCTCGATCTCAATGACTGTTTGAATGCTTATATGTTTGTTCGGTCTGTTGATAGAGTGTTCATTATTCTTGGTCTGAAATTTATAAATATTTGCTTATAGTTGTCCCATTCAAAGAATTTCTTAGGTCAGTTTTTGTCCACATTTTTGTAGTCATTTTAACATTTGTGGTTTTCAGTTCTACAGGAAAGTCTTATAAATATTTAAAGGCCTTAAACATGTATGTACTTTTTTTTCTAAGTTATTACAGAATGTATAATTTTATACTACATTTTGTTTTGTTTGTGGAGGGAGAGAAGAATGGCAATTGCATAGCCATTCTGTAATAATATCGTGTAACATATAGTTTGAGGGCGTGTAAAGAGAGAGATTTCTGTGTTTTACTCATCTTAGACTAACGAGAAGATAACTTCAGAAACTGTCCTATTAGAAGTTCCATTATGTTAGAGAAAGTGTAGACATCTGTTGTCTTTTTAAAACTCACTGACTTGGTCAATTAGGTATATGTTGATTGCATGATGGAGGCTGACATACCCTGAAGAGCTTCTGTCTGTAGGCTGGTAACAACTTTTGAAGACCAATACATTACCCAGAATCTTTTCTGGGCAGAACAAATAAAAGTGTAAAATTTGTTAAAAATTAAATTTATAAAGTATACTTTTGACGTCGAACTAAACTATATTCCCCACAAGTCCATGGAATGACATGACATCTTCCCTTCATTTTATGCATTTATTAGGCATAAAATTAGATGGCTCTGAGTGGATTTTGCAATGATTTCGACTGTATGAACTTATAAAGAAAGGAAAAACAGTTGTGCTGAAGTTTCTGCATCAATTATAATATCAATTTCTTTGGAACAAAGTGGAAAACTATATTGTTTTGGAAATTATGAATTTGTCTTAGGTTTGTTTGAAATTATAGATCATGCTTCTCATTTTTTAAATGATATCCTTTAAAACAACACTGGAAATTCTGTATTATATACAAGTGTAATACATGCATATCAATAGAAAAAATAAATGGAATTTCAGATATACTAACTAGATTATCCCCAGTAGATTAATGTTGTGACTATTCAGAAAAGGTGAATAAAATTGGGATATAAAATGGACTTTCTTTCATGAGTTACATTTGGGGAATCTGTTTTCCAGGGTTTAATTTTAAAAGCACTTTAGTTACTATCCAGGAAAACTGCTGAATTCGTGGAGAAGCTGACATACATTCTTCAATCTTCTTTTAATAAAACTCCATGGCAAATCTTGCCATTTACACAAGGTTCCAATATTTGATTTGCTTCTTTGCTAGGCAACAATTGAAATAGATATATTTACACTTGTGTTACTTGCCCACATCTTGGCTATGAGCACAACTGGCATAATTTTGCTAGAAATCTGCAGAATTTACTTTATTATGAAAATTGTTAAATGTAGTGCACTGTTCATCCTTTGAAATTCATTATATATAAAAATATGAATCAAATAGCAAACATGGCTGTGAATTAGCATTTGCAAATGTTTTATATGGTTTTTATTTTGAGATTGTTTAAGATTCACAAGAAGTTATGAGAATGGCACAGGGGATTTCTGTGTATCCTTTGCTCCGTCATCCCCCGGTGATAACATCTTACAACACCAATAACTGGACATTGGTACAATACTATTAACTCAAATACAGACCTTCTTTGGATTTCACCAGTTTCACATACACTTTTTGTGTGTGTGATCTTATCCTTTTTCATTAACTTGGCAAACATTCAGTGCAGTACGTTGTAACGTAGATTGGAGTCTGAGAGCATGAGTCAATGGGTGACTGATTTGTGATAACTTTTTTGACGTTCTCTATTTCTGGAATAACATCCTACAGCTTTACTTTTATACACTCTTATTGCCTTAACACAATGGAAACTTCCAGTTTTAACAGACTACTGAGAATCTGCATATATGGTTGAAATAAAAAGGGAGCGTGACCTGTTCTTTATTTCCCTCAGCAAGTCCTGTGCTACAACACAATGATGTACAACTGGGCTGTGATTTTTGATAATACACAATAGCTAATAACACAGTGATTAAATGGGACTTGATCCTTTGAAAATTTTTTATTTTCGTTCTTTTGAGGAAAATTAGGCCTGAGATAACATCTGCTGCCAATCCTCCTCTTTTTTCTGAGGAAGACTGGCCCTGAGCTAACATCCGTGCCCATCTTTCTCTACTTTATATGTGGGACTCCTGCCACAGCATGCCTTGACAAGTGGCGCGTAGCTCCACACCCGGGATCTAGACCAACAAACTCCAGGCTGCTGAAGTGGAATGTGCGAACTTAACCGCTGTGCCACTAGGCCGGCCCTGATCCCTTGAAAATTTTGATCATTTTCTCGGTTCATAGATAAGAGCAATATATACAAAGATATCAAATAGTATTTTTCATCATCAAGTCCTGTCTCATTTTGACTCCTTTACTTAATTGGAGAGAATTAGAATGAGGCAGACACTCTACTTGGAGAAACTGAAAAGTTGGAGAGATGTATACTGGGCATCTCCTGCTCCCCTTACCCACATAGAGAACTCAGAGTAGAACATTACTATTTTCATTAAGATAAGGGTTTGTCTGTCTGCCTGCCTGCCTTCCTTTCCTTCTCTTTTGTTTTGTATATAGAATGCTTTGAGAAAAAGTAGACGTAGCAGATTTCTTCTTCATTGCCTTGACTTATACTGAGTGAGACGTGAAAAGTAGTGTAGACGTTACAATTAATTATCTGGCACTTAACTAGCAGTTATTAAATTCCTACTAGGCACAAGCATATTTAGCTACATTGAATTTTGGGGTTAGTGGAAGCTTACCCTTAAAAATGGCCTTTAAAATCAGTTCAATAGATATTTTTCCAGTGCCCGATGTGTGCATGGCACTATACTAACCAATGGCAAGTGGGTACACAAAAGACTTATAAGTGTCTATTTGTTTTGATTTTTTCCATATGTTTCCTCATTATATGGCAAATTACTAAATAGTATGCACTACGTCTTAAACATTTTTCTGGAAGGTCCTAATCCACTATACAAAGTGACTGAACTTTATTCTTTGAGTTATGTAAGCAGGGCAGTGCATGTCCAAAGTTGCGTTTTACAGATTTTAGCAAAAATGTGGTTGAAAGTCTTAAAGAAGAGAGATTGTGGGCTTAAAGAAAAATTAGAGAAACTAAAGTAATACAGGGGAATGTTAATGAGGGCCTGAGCTTGTACTATTATGCTGAGGAGAATGTGAAACAATGGATATCAATCCTAGTTGCAATTGAAATTAATATCCTAAAAATTATCCATGTCTGACCTTGCTCTCTGAGATTCTCTTAATTGGTCTCAGATTAGAGTCTAGGCACGAATATTTTTTAAGAAGCTCCCGGGGTGATTCTAGTGCACGTCCAGGGTTAAGAATCACTCATTTTTAGTTAATTTTTGTGTATGATATAAGATAATGGTCTACTTTCATTCTTTTGCATGTGGCTGTCCGGTTTTCCCAACACCATTTATTGAAGAGACTCTCCTTTCTCCATCGTATGTTCTTGGCTCCTTTGTCAAGGATTAACTGTCCACAGATGGGTTTATTTCTGGGCTTTCATTTCTGTTCCATTGAACTGTGGGCCTGTTTTTCTGTCAGCATCATGCTGTTTTGATTATTATAGCTTTATAGTATATTTTGAATTCAAGGAGTATGATACCTCCAACGTTTTTCTTTTTTCTCAGGATTGCTTTGGCAATTTGGGGTCTTCTGTTGTTCCATATAAATTTTAGGAGTCTTTGTTCAATTGCCATGAGGAATGGATTAAAGACCTGAATGTAAGATCTGAAACCATAAAACTGCTAAAAGAAAACATAGGCAAGACACTCTGTGATAATAGTCTTAGCACTATCTTTTAGAATACCATATCTATTCAGGCAAGGGAAAGAAAGGAAAAAATAAACAAATGGAACTGCATTTGTACTTCTAAAAAGCTTCTGCACAGCAAAGGAAATCATCAACAAAACAAAAGGACAACCCACCAACTGGGAGAAACTATTTGCAAACATATATCCAACAAGGGATTAATTTCCAAAATATATAAAGAACTCATAGCACTCAACAACAAAAACAAACACTCTGATCAAAAAGTGGGCAGACGATATGAACAGACATTTTTCCAAAGAAGATATACAGATGACCAACAGGCATAAGAAAAGATGTTCAACATCACTAATTATTAGGGAAATGCAAATAAAAACTACAATAAGATATCATGTCGCACTTGTCAGAATGGCTACAATTAACAAGACAAGAAATAACAAGTATTGGAGAGGATGTAGAGAAAAGGGAACCCTCATACCCTGCTGGTGGGAGTGCAAACTCGTGCAAGCACTATGGAAAACAGTATGGCGATTTCTCAAAATATTCAAAATAGAAATACCATATGATCCAGCCATTCCACTACTGGATATTTATCCAAAGAACATGAAACCACTAATTCATAAAGCTATATGCACCCCTATGTTCATTGTGGCATTATTCACTATCACCAAGAAGTGGAAGCAACTCAAGTGCCTGTCAATGGATGAATGGATAAAGAAGACATGAGATATCTGTATGTCTGTCTATCTATCTATATACAATGGAATCCTACTCAGTCATAAAGACGACAAAATTGTGCCATTTGAAACAACACGGATGGACCTTGAGAGTATTATGCTAAGTAAAGTAAGTCAGAGGGAGAAGGACAAACATCATATGATTTCATTCATATGGAGGATAAACACATAGATAAGGAGAACAGATTGGTGGTTACCAGAAGGGAAGGAGGGTGGGGAGAGGGCAAAAGGGATAAAGGGACGTATATGTATGGTGATGAATAAAATCTAGACCATTGGTGACGAACACAATGCAGTCTATACAGAAGCTGAAATATACTAACATATACCTGAAGTTTACATAATGTTATAAGCTAATATGACCTCAATAAAATAATTTTTTAAAAAAGAGAAGGATTTTGCCAAGGTGGAAATGATGAGTTGGGTGAAATGATTGGATGAGTGAAAGAGAGACGTGGAAGAGAACTCCAGAAGGCCCTGAGCCTTCTAAAATGGGATAATTGAGATTCAGTCAAACATAAGAGAAAAAGCTGGAGGAGAAGCAAGCTGAGTGGCAGTTGGAGACAATGAGTTAATTTTTTAAGCCTATTGAGTTTAAAGTGCCAATGAAACATTCAGAAAGGTCATGTCAGATAAGAACTGAACAGGTTTTATTGGATTTGTAATTAGAGATTATTGTCGGGCTTGGAAAGAGCAGTTTCAGTGAAGTGCTTATTGTAGAATTGAGATTTCAGTGGGCTGGAGAATGAATGAGAGATTTGAAATGGAAACAGCTCGTGTAGACTTCTCTTTCAATGGGAAATGAAAAAGAAAATAAGGTCGTGCTTATGCAGGGGACACAGGATTAAAAGAAGGTACAGCTGTCTTAATATGGGAGAAATAAGAGTATGTTTACATATACTGCAAGGGAGAGGGGAAGAGGTGTGCTAAGAGTCTAGGAGTGAAAATAAAAAAAGAATTGATGAAGGCAGGGGGGTCTACACGGAAAGACATAACATAGGAGGAATAAGCAGAACCAAATCCCACAGAAAAATCGAATGGGGAGTGAGCAGTGAAGGCGTAACTGGGGTTTAGGTCTTCGGGGGCCTTCAACAGAGCAGTGTTGGTAGCATGGTAGCCTCGAGTCAAAGAGCAATCACTGAGGTTGATTAGCTCACCGGTGAGCGTCAGCTTCTACCTGGGCACTGAGACTTAGAAAGTTCATGACTCCAAGATCAAAAACAGATAAATGAGAGAGAAGTTAGCTAAGTCTCAGTATCTTTATTTGTAAAATGAAAATACTTTATTTACCTCACAGGATTGTTGTGAAGATTCAATAAGTTAATATATGTAAAGTGCTTAGCACACTATCTGTGAATCGTCAATATTTACTGAACGGTGGTTCTTTCATTGGGAAAGATGTCACAGTTCTGTTTGCTTTGCATTTGTGTAAAAACCATGTTGATAGAAAATAATATAATCATATCATTTGTGATATAACAGAGTTTGGGGCCTGCTGGTCTATATACCAAATAGAAGAGGAAATGTGGAGGCACTACACTGAAATCACTGTTTTTCTGGAATTAAGAGGCTGCAAGGAAGGTAAGAGAGTAACCTTAGTGGCGGACTAAGTGAAGATATTTTTTCCAACAGCCGAGGCCAGAAAGGTTTACAGGCTGAGTGCAAGGAGTCAGTGGAGAAGGAGCAATTGATAAAAGAAGAGAGAGATTAATATTACAAAGGAAAAAGACATAGGTGGGGTGGGGAATGTTAAGTGGAAGGGTTAGTGTGAGAGGAATAAATGCTTCTTCTGTTGGATAAATGAACAAAGATGGGTGAAGCTAGAGAGAAATTTAAAAGTGAGGCCAAGGGAAACTACGCTCTGGGCCTCTGGCTGAAGGAATGGCGCACACCCGTCATAAGCACGTAGAATCCATTGCTGAGCATACAAGGGATGGAGTTCAGTTTGGAATCTCCAAGGACAGCAGAAACTATTTGAAGTAAATGTAGATATTTCTGGATACTGAGAGCTCAAAAGAGAATGAAGCCACAACATAGGACATTTAATTGGTAGAGACATGAGACTTTTCCACGTGTGAACTGCAGCCTGGACAGAAGAGGGGTGAAAATGAACAATTGGGATCATCCTTGGATGAAGATAAGCAGGCTAAAAAAATGGCTAGCATCTCGAGTACTTACTCTGTGCCAAGACTTCTTTCTAAGCACTTTAAGTGTATAAATATATTTACTATTATTGTAAAAATTTAATTTATAATAATATACATATTATTGTTACTACCAGTTTGTAATAAGAAAACTGGGGCACAGAGAGGTTAAGCAATTTTCCCAGTGTCACATAATAATACGTGGCAGGATTTTAACCTCTGTAGGGGTAAATAGTAGGGTGTTAGTTTGTACACCATGGAAAGAGTGTATTATGGGCCTATAGAAAGACTCACAAGGCAAGCCAAGTAAAGGAGAATGATGTTTATACATTTAGGGAGGGGCATAGAGACTAGAAACAGATTTGAAAGTGGAGAGCAGTTTTATCAGAGAGGAGAACGAGAGGTCCACTAATTTACTAACAAAAATTTTTCTGCTCCTACTGTGTGCCAAGAACTGTGTTCGATGCAGTGAATAAAATATAAGTGGTAAGCTTTACCATCTTTTCAAATGATATCCCTCCTGGGAGGTCTAATAAACTGAATTTTTAGCAACTTAGCTTAAGAATCTTCAGATAGATTCCACGAAGCACTGAGGTTACACAGCAGCACTTCAGAGAGAGCCCACTGAAAGTAAAAAGGGGAAAGAGCTGGACGAGACAATGCTCCAAAAAGAAGCCTATCGTGTTGATGAGGGTAGGCCGTAGTGATAATTAGGACCCCCAGTAATGCCTGAACATGTTACAGAAGGAAGACTTTAACAAAAAGTTTGTATCTTGTATTAAAGTTGATTTTCAATTGGAAGTGAGGTTTCCTGTTATTGTGTCCAGTGGTAACGCATCAAGGGAAGATTTGTTAGAGTGACATGTCAGTTACCCACTGCTGTGTAATACACAACCCCCAAACACAGCAGCATAAAGCATTACGCCTCAATTAGTGCTCCAAGTCTGTGGGTCAGCTGGGAGATTCTGCTCGTCTTGACCGGGCTCACACCTCTGTCTGCTGGCCGCTGTGGTTGGGCAGGCAGTGTTGACTTTGGGGTTTCTCATATGTGTTGCGGGGATCTGGTTCTAAGCTGATCTAAGATGATCTTAGCTAAAACAACTGGGCTTCTTCTACATGGTGTCTCATCCCTCACAAGCTGGGCTTGTTCTCAGGGCAGAAAAGGCAGTTCTGAGAGAATGGAGATAGACAGACTCAGGCTCAGAACCGGCACATGCTCACTTTGGCCACAGAATGTCACAGAGCTAGCTCATATTCTGGGAGTGGAGAAAGAGACTTTGTCTCTTGATGAAAGTTGCTGCAAAGCCACACTGCAAGGATAGAGACAGGAAAGGATGAAGAATTGGGGCCATGTTTTCTATCACTTACCACTAGTGACTTCATGCTAATCCTACTCCTCTTCAATACAAACTTTGCCTGCTTATCTGAGTAATCTTTTCAGTCTTAATGTGCTCTTAATAGACATCAACTCTAAATTCTTCAATAGCTCTCCTTTAACCTGATATGAAACCTATACTTTTTTTTTGGTATGCTTTTTGGTGAGGAACATTGGCTCTGAGCTGACATCTGTTGCCAATCTTCCTTTTTATTTTTTTCTCCCCAAACCCCCGTACATAGTTGTATATCCTCGTCGTAGGTCTTTCTAGTTCTTCCATGTGGGTCACCACCTCGGCATGGCTTGACGAGCAGTGCTAGTTCTGTGCCCAGGATCCGGACCAGCGAACCCCGGGCTGCTGAATTTAACAATTACTACCACTGGGCTGGCCCCGAAACCTATACTGTTTATCAAACATGACATTCCATTATCCGGCCCAGCCTACTTCTTCATACCCCCATGCCTATACCACTAATCCTGTCACACCCAAGTCCTCGTATGCAGCTCTTAGAATACACTCTGCTCCGACAAACACTTTTTCATCTCTGAAGCTGGACTATCCCTCCATTTCCCCCCGCTTTTCCCAATAAGCTCTTTCTCTTATATGCAAGTTTAAATTATCAAATTCTGTTCATTAATTAGTATTCCTACCACAAAATTAAGTGGGAAAATATTGATATGTTATCACAAGATTACCATGGTAAGATGGTTTTGAAACAGTCTTCCTAGAACCAGACTCTCAACAAGGACTGAATTCAGGGTTCTACAAAGGTTAGGTTGTATTAAATATCTCATCTTTGTTGTTATAGTTGATATTTTACAGTTTTAATTGAAAGCATTTTACATAGATTTTTTTAAAGTTGCTTGTGAGGAAATTATCTGTAATCCATTCTCAAGTCTTCCTTTTCTTTTTTTGGTAAAATGATATGAGACAGAAAAAATACCTTAGAGCATGCCTTCCCAGCATGCACCTCTGCCTAGTCTCCCGTGAGCCCCACAAGTCGACTTCGGAGCCTTTTCAACATGCTCCCACGGCTTTCCTTTGTCATGTCTGTTTGTTTGCTGTGTAGCTAACTTCTGCAGTCCTGGTCTTTTCCTCTCAGTAATCTCATTGTGTAACAACGCCTGGTCTGGAGCAGGCAGCCAAGACATTGCTTATTAAATGAATCATTGCATGCTTTAATAGACACTACATGGGCACACTTAGTAGTAACTGAGTTTGCTTCTTATTGATTGACTAACTTATTCCTTACTCAGAAATGCTGAGTATCAGCCGTTAGGGAAGATTCTGGCAAATGGAGCATGATAGTGATTTGCAGTACAAATGTCATGTTAATCTTTTTTGTCTTCTGGCTGATAGTTAAATCTCTTGTACTATGCATCAAAAATGTCAGAGTTAAACAATCTGAGGGATTAAATGGCTCCTTGTAATTTCCATGCTGCTAAATGGCAGAAAGATATTACCTAATCATTGTTGTCAGCCTTTTCTGGTGACTTCTCATGGAAAATATTTCCTTTTCTTTACTTTGAAGGCACTAGGAAACACATTCAAATTACCATTTAAAAGGTGTTTGTTCTGGAGTACACAAACAATTTACTGCTATTTCATTGTCAGTTATTTCAAATATTTAACTAAAAACGTCACCAACATTGGTCACCTTTGATTTTCACCTTCAACGCTTTTTTCGTGAATTTCTTCTATGCTTTTACAAAGATGATTTTAGAAATTTTTGAATTCTATAGTGTTTCCTCATGACAGCTAATGATGTATATTGCCAACATCTCTAATACCAATAGAAGCTTAAATATTTTTGCTGGCTTTGTTATTTCTGGTAGCACTTCTAACGATATTTTGTGAAACTCATTTGACCCTCCTCATTTTACCACCTGCTAAACGTTAGGCACCTTTTCTTGTCTTAAGATTCCTATTTAGTTTTCAAAAGTTAAAATGGCCCATTTTCTCTTTTAAAGGACTCATTATTGGAACCAGTTTCAAAGAGGACCGTGTGGCAGTTGTGGAAGGGAAATTATGACATCTCTCTTTGCATCTCTTACAGGGTTACTGAGAAAGAATACTTGAGAACGGATTACAGATAATTACTTCACGAGGAGGTTTTGAAAATCCAATTATAAGATTTCTAATTTAAGTGGGAAAATGTTTAAAAATAAGTTCCAGGCTCCCTTAAATGCAATGGGCTATTCTGCAGAATTTCGAGTCCATCTTGGGAGTTTAACTGTGGGAGGACTTTGTAATAGCAGGATTCTACAGAGAGTATTATGATGAATCTCCTGTATGTGTTCATTTAATTTCAGGGCTGCTGCACTAAACAATACACCAAATTTGAGAGCCTGAATCCGGATGTGTCTTGTCACTTTCTTTCCCAGTCAGTTCAATCAAATGCCATTCCATTCAATTGAATACAGACAGGGTGAATTTCAAGCAAGAGAAAATTCAGCCTGAGTGACAGATTTTTCTCTTAAAGTTACTTTTGTTTGATTTCATCTTTTTTTCCTTTGCTGTGAAACCACACAATGAAATGGAAATCAGGGTGTCAATTCTACAGTGGCATGCTGCTTCTGACTTAGGCTTTTGGATTAGTGAATCTAGTTGTTTCATATGTGCTTCATGTGGTCATATGGGTTGGACACTGCACAAACCCACGGAGCACCGTTTACACGCACCGTTATGTGAATGTCAGTCCCTAGAGTTGTGCAGCGTCCATCTTGCACAACTATAAGCAGAAGCTCTGCTGAGTTTCTCCACTGTGAAAGAGGCATCTGTCTCTTGCTTTGTTTCAAAGGAATGTAGAGAATAAGAGTGACAGAAGTTTTTGATTTGTGATTTAGGCACTATTGCAGGACACTGCAGGGAATCTGGGCCATGAAATGATAAGTTGTGACCCTGGACAAGCAAATTACTTAACCTCTTTGAACCTCAATTTTCCTACTTGTGAAAGATAAATAACAATATCTGTTCTCTTGGCTGCCCTGGACTATTGTGAAGATTAACTGAAAGATTGGTTAATTCTTTTCAAAGCTAAAAGTGCTGGACAAAGGTGTTCTGATATCATTATTATTATTCGAATGTGCCAGAGAAGACACAGAACACTTGATGCTCTCGCTGAAACCTGGATAACATCTACCAGTGAGAGCTCTAACATTACCCTGTTAATGAAAACAAGGTCATAGTACAGTGTTCTTATAAGTTTTTAATACTGTAACAATTAGAAGCACATTATCTTTTAAACATTCATAGATTTGAGTAAATATTGTGTGTGGATGGCATTCTTATGCCACTCTAAGCATAGTAATCATATTATATTTGATCTTCTCACTCCTAATTAAAAATGAGATTATTTTTCTTCAAAAGGCCATCTCTAAGTCAGTCAGCAGTCTCACTTTAAAGATGTAATTAAAACAATAACTTATTTTAAGTATTTACTTCACAAACATTTGTTGGGAGGTGACCATGTGTTATGTCTAGCTTTAAACCCTCTACAAATTTTAACTCGTCTAGTCCTCATGGCCCCTTCGTGAACTAGGTAAATTCTCTGCATTTGGCTGATGGGAAACTGGACGCAGCAGGGGTTGAGTGAGTTGCGCAGATCACATAGCTAGTAAGTGGCAGAGCAGGATTCACATCCTGGGCTCCTTGGCACTGATTTGTTATCAATAATGCCGTTTCCTTTAGCAATGCATAGGAAAACATCATAAATCATGTGATGATATGCAGAGATGCCTGCGATTTCCAGGTCAGTTGAATTGAATGCTGTACAAATAAGGCCAAGGTTAAAGGCCAGATTTTCATGGAGAACTCTCCAACACTGTTTATTTATACAAGTAATGTCTCCCATGGACTAGAAAAAGTAAAAGAAGAGATGAGCGAATATCCAGCATCCCGGGTGGATCACCACGTGTTCCCCACTGCAGACCAGAAGTCGTCTTTGCATATCTGCACAACTATGATAGTACATGGGATGCTACCACCAGCCAAGGTTCTTCCACATCCAGCTTGATATTCCTAAACAAATGTCCTATTATCGGGAAGTAAAATCTTCATCAGATGAGAACAAGGCAAAAAACCAGAAGAGGCAAAGGCAAAGGCAAAGGACCAGATGGAGATTTATACGTCTTTTGTTTAAAATTACGTGGTGCAGTCATATTTCACAGTAGGTGTGTTCACAGCACAGACAGAGGAATTCTATGTTACTCAGAATTATTGTGTAACCTAGACTAGGATACACTAACGCTTTGTGCCAAAATCTAACCATTATTTTGCTTTCAATCTTTGGAAATCAGAAGAACGTTTACCATCCCTGGTCTTCCAGTGCTTCTACGGTATCCATGATTACTCAGTGATTATCAAGGATTTGGTGCTGTAATCTATGAGGTCTTTCAGTAATTCTAAGAGATAGTACAGTGAAATGGAGGCATGAATACATTAAAAGAATCTCCACCCTTACATATGTGTCTGCTACCTTGTTCCTTGTGTTATTTACCCCTGTGCAATAGAGAGAGATTCTTTTTGGGAGATCAGGCAGAAGTAAAACAGGAATTAAAGAAAGATATTTAAAACACAGCTACTACAATACTAGACCACTGATTTATTTAATTTCACTTGATTCTTACTAGAGTCATGTGGGGATGTGCACAATAACTGTGAACTTACAAGGGACATAGATTCAGAGATATAGCTATCTCAGGGCTAAAAAACCAGCAAATGAAAGAGCTGAAAGTCAAATCTAATTCTTCTCAGACTCCAAAGTACTTATACTTTCCACTGTATTTTGCAATTCCCTCTCAACTACCATTTAACATATCAGCATCTAGCCAAAAGAGAGGGATTTTGTTTTTCTTTTAAGAGAAATTAAAGAGATTATTTAGTTTTACAGGAATTTCCTACATGTGTTAGTTCTTGACTTCCAGTTCATATTTATACAAGTTTGTACTGTGTAAGTCTATACTTAAAGTGCACTCATCTTTTGCATATATCAGAACAAACTGATGCCTTTTATTTTACTGGATTCTAATTTTGTAGGTGGAAGAATGCATATAGAAGATTCTAAGGAAGGATCTGCTATCATTTCCTTTAGATCAGTAGTAATTTCTTACCTAGTAAGTGTATACAATAAAATATATTTAAAAAATTAATCAAAGATTCATTCCCAGGATAATAATTAAATAGAATTAGAGATTTACTATTTGAGGACTGAAATAAAATTATAAATGAAAGAGGAGATATTATAATTGATACCACAAATACATAGGATCATAAGAGACAACAATGAACAATTATAAGCTAACAAATTGGACAACCTAGAAGAAATGGGTGAATTGTTGGAAACACACAACTTACCAAGACTGAATTATGAAGAAATCAAAAATCTGAACAGACCAATGACTACTAAGGAGACTGACTCAGTAATAAAAAACCTCCAAAAAACCAATATTCAAGAAAAGATGGCTCACTGGTGACTTCCACCAAACATTTGAAGAAGAATTAATACCAATCCTTATGAAACTCGTCTAAAAATGAGAAGAGGAGGGAACACTTTCAAACTAATTTAATGAGGCCAGCATTACCCTGATAATGAAACCATATAAAAATACTACAGGAAAACAGTATTAAAGGACAATATCCTTGATGAACACAGATGCAAAAAACCTTAATACATTGGCAAACCAAATTCAACAATACATAAAACTATCATACACCATGATCAAGTGGGATATATTCCAGAGATACAAGGATGGTACAACATCTGCAAATCAATCAATTTAATATATCACATTAACAAAATGAAGGATAAAAATCATATGATCATCTCATGAGATGTGGAAAAAGCATTTGCCAAAACTCAACATATATTCATGATAAAAAAAACTCTCAAAAAAGTGAGTATAGAGTGAATATACCCCAACATAATAAAGGCCATAATTGAAAAGCCCAGCGCTAACATGATAATCAATGGTGAAAAGCTAAAAGCTTTTCCTGTAAGATCAGGAACAAGGCAAAGATGCCTGCTATTACTACTTTTATTCAGCATAGTACTGGAAATCATAGCCAAGGCAATTAGGCAAGAAAAAGAAAAAGAGGGTTTTAAATCAAAAAGGAAAAAGTAAAACTGTCTCTATCTGCAGATGAAATGATATTTAACATAGGAAACCCTAAAGATTCCATCTGGAAAATGTTATAACTAATAAACAAGTTCAGTAAAGTTGCAGGATATAAAATTGATATACAATAACCAGTTGCATTTCTATACCCTAATAACAAACTATCAGAAAGAGAAATTAAGAAAACAATCTCATTTATAATTGCATCAAAAAGAATAAAACACATAAGAAAAAATTTAACCTAGGAGATGAAAGACTTATATACTGAAAAGTATATGACAATGATGAAAGAAATGAAGACATAAATAAATGGAAAGATATTTCACATTCACGGATTAGAAGAATTAATATTATTAAAATGTCCATACTAGCCAAAGCAATCTAGGGATTCAATGCAATCTCTATCAAAATTCCAATGTCGTTTTTCATAGAAATAGAATAAACAATCCTAAAATTTGCGTGGAACCACAAAAGATCCCAAATAGCCAATGCATTCTTGAGAAAGAACAAAGCTGGAGGCATCCAACTTCCCAATTTCAAACTATATTATAAAGCTACTGCAATCAAAACATTATGGTACTGACATAGAAACACACACATAGATCAATGGAACAGAATAGAGAGCCCAGAAATAAACCCATGCATATATGGTCAATTAATTTACAACAAAGAAGCCAAGAACAATCAATGTTGAAAAGATAGTCTCTTCAATAAACGGTATTGGGAAAACTGGATACCCATATGCAGAAGAATGAAACTGGAACCTTATCTTACACCATACATAAAAATCAACTCAAAATGGATGAAAGATTTGAAGGTAAAACCTAGACCACTAAAACTCCAGAAGAAAACAATAGTGGGTAAGCTCTTTGACATCAGTCTTAGCAATGATTTTTTTAGATTTGACACCAAAACCAAAGGCAATAAAAGCAAAAGTAAACAAGTGGGGCTACATCAAACTTAATAGCTTCTGACAGCAAAGGAAACTGTCAACAAAATGAAAAGGCAGCTACGGAATGGGAAAAAATATTTGCAATTATTATATATGCTAAGGAGTTAATGTCCAAAATATATAAATAACTCACAACCCAATAGCAAAAAACCAAACAATCCAATTAAAAAATGAGAAGAAAAACTGAATAGACATTTTTCCAGAGGAGACATACAGTTGGCCGACAGATAAATGAAAAGCTACTCAACATCACTATTTTAAAGAAAGGCAAATCAAAACCATAATGAGATATCACCTCACATCTGTTACAATGACTATCATCAAAAAGATGAGAGATAACAAAAGAAAGATGCCATGGCCATGGAGAAAAGGGAACCTTTGTGCGCTACTGGTGGGAATGTAAATTGGCGCAGTTACTGTGGAAACCAGTACGGAGATTGCACAAAAAATGAAAAATGGAACTACCATGTGATCCAACAACAATTCTACTTCTGGGTATTTATCTGAAGGAAACAAAATCATTATCTCAAAAATATATCTGAACCCACATGTTCACTGATGCATTATTTACAATAGCCAAGACATGGAAACAACCTAAGTGTCTGTCAATGGATGAATAGATAAGGAAAATAGGAATGAAATATTATTCGGCCATAAAAATGATGGAAACTCTGCCATTTTTGACAACATGGGTAGACCTTGAGGCATTATGCTAAGTGAGATAAGTTAGATAGAGGAAGACAAATACTGTATGATCTCACTTATATGTGGAATCTAAAAAAAATCTGAACTCATAGGCACAGAGAACAGATTGGTGGTTGCCAGAGGTGGAGGTTTGGGGGAGCAAAATGGATAAAGGTGGTCGAAAGGTACAAACTTCCTGTTTTAAGATAAATAATTCCTGGGGATGTAATGTACAGCATGGTGACCACAGTTAACAATACTGTACTGTAAATTTGAACATTGCTACGAGAGTAGATCTTAAAATTTCTCATCACAAGAAAAAAATTGTAACTATGTGTGGTGATGGATGTTAACTAAAGTTATTGTGGTGATCATTTCACAATATTTGCATATATGAAATCATTATATTGTACACCTAAAACTAATATAATGTTATACGTCAATTATATATATAAATAAAAACCAACCAACCAAAAAAACCCCACACAGTAAAAAAACAAGCAATCCAAGCAGGAAATGGGGTAAAGACATGAATAAATATTTCACTAAAGACCACCTGAAGATGGCAAATAAGCACATGAAAACATGTTCAAAACCATTAGCCACTAGAGAAATTAAAAATACAATGAATATCACTACACATATATTAATATGGAAAAAACAGAAAATACTGGCAAGTAAAAGCAGGGTGGATTGCATCAATGCACATATTCTGGCTGTAATATTGACCACAGTTTTGCAAGATGTTACCAATGGAAAACTTGGTAAGAGGTACAGGGCATCTCCCTTCATTATTTCTTATCACTGCATGTGAATCCACAATCATTTCAATAAAAATTTCCATGAAAATGTATGAAAATTACATAAATAACTTCTCTGAAAAAGTCCCTCCAATGGTCTACCACCCTTCAAATAAAAGAATGGAAACCCCATATTCCTTACGCTAGCTGTTCCCTCTGTCTGGAAAGGTCTTCCTCCAGATCTTCACTTGGTTATCTTCCTACGTGTCATTCATGCATCTTCTCAAATGTTTCCTCCTAACAGACACCTGTCCTAACTCTCCTATCCAGAGTAGGCAACACCCTCTTCTGTCCACTTACTCCACCACTTCACTTTAGTCCATTTTCCTTAAAGCTTTCACCAAAATATGATATTATCTAGGGTATTTACATGGCCTTTCTATCTTCCTCCCTCATTTGATTCAAATGTAAACCTATGAAGGCAGGATCTTATTTTCTTCAGCATTCTTCCCTGGATCCTAAAACAGCATCTTGCAAGTAGCAGACACATATTCCTGTTTGTTTAAATGATGAACTATGAGAAAGGAAAGAAGGAAGAGAGGGAGGAGCAGGGTGAGAGAGAGAGAAAAGGAAAGGAATGCTGGTCGCCGCTTGCTGGAATAGTTGAATCACAATATAGGCCTCAAGGAAGACTGTGTCAATTTTCTTAATGTCCGAACACCAAAGACCAAACCAGGGACTGACATATAGTCAGTAGAGTAAATGTATGTACTAGTAGGCGGCACTGAACACACAAAAGTGTAATGGAAAGCAGGACTGAGATGCTCAGTCTTGGAATGTGCTCAGTAATGTTCGTGAATGAGTAAAGCGATGAGTGAATCTATGGCTGCGTACTGCAATGTGCGAGAAATGCTAAGTCGCATCCTCACTGTCTTTAAGGATGTGGAAGGAGAGAGGAGGTGCAGAGTCGCTTCTCACTACATGACATCCTTCTACCACCTTGTCTCGAAGGTTTTAGGGTCTTCTCCATTTGCATGGGGGGAAAGCAGAGCTATAGACTGGGAAATGTCTTTATTGAAACAAAAACTGCCAGTCTGGCAAATCCTCACAAGTATTCAGAGGAGCAAAAACACTCAGAAATACAAAAGAGCCTCATAAATGGCGTAGAGCTAAATGCACTGAATCCAAAGTCCTAATGATTCTTTTCATAGAGTCATGGAATTGAGCTTAGTGGCAGAGAAGTGTATGTACTCAAATTCTGACGGAAATTTTGCTGTGTTTCCCACTATCACTGTTAGCACAAAGCCTTGGAGAATAGCCTGAGACTTGTAGCAGAAAACACAGCAGAATTTACAAGTGAGAGATGACAATTGTTCTAGCCTCTATCACCAGGTAATCTCACTGTTTCGCCTAGAAATCACGGCAAAGGGACTTGAAAACAATGTCTCCATATGCCATACTTGCTGGAATTACACCTCTGACAGATTCCCCTCTCATTTTTCATATGTAGGAACTCATTAGACACCTACAGGAAGAACATATGGAGGGAAACAATGATACTACTGGCAGAAAATGCTGTACAATAGTGTATTTATAGTCTGAAAGGTCTTGCTGCAAACACCTTAGTAGAAATAGTGATGGCTGCTCTTTTATGCAGTAGGTAGAGGCATAATTCTCTGTCTTAAACACAAGCACGAATATATTCTCAATTGAAACAAAATATTTGCTAGCCTCCTGGCCAAAGGGGTTGTCTTCTGTAATTTTCTCTTTCAATATTGAAAGTCTAGTTAGTCAATTTCAGAAATCTTAATTTTTCTGTGTAAGAGAGGATGCTGCTGAATTTTCTGTAGCTGTAATCTCTCTTTTGAGGGAGGAATGCTTACATTAAACCACTGCTTGTTTAACTAAGGGGTTCAGACTTAGAGTCTGCAATCAGAAAGACCTGGGTTCCAGTTCAGGCTCCATTGCTTGGCATGAATTATTTATTGTCTCTAAGTCCTAATTTCCTCATCTACAAAATGAGGGCAATGGTATCTAACTCTGGAGTTGTGAGAACTTAGTGAAACAATTAATGTCAAGCAGGTTCTGTCAAGTACATCGTTATAGCTGTCATTATCATTATTATTATTGGGCAGTTTCCCAACTAATACATTTATTTTAAAAATTCTTTTATCCTACTAGCTAAAGGGTAAAATAGGCGGACATTCAGAGAATGAAAACTTTCACTTCTTCACCAGAGTGACAATTACTACAGTGCACGATATATATCCAAATTCAAAGCAGTCAAACTAGAAGGTTTGAAATAGAATTCACTGTTTCATTGTTACTGAGGGTTGACTCTTCTAACATTTGTAAGCAAGACTTGTTGCATATTATTGTCATCTATTTTTATATATATATATATATAGTATGAATCACCATTTCTATCAATTATTGCACCAGGAGATGTTTCCTTTTGGTAACTTGCCATTTTGGTAGTCAAGGTCTTTGCAGTGGCACAATTGGTAAAGATCTACTGTCAAATGTAACACAAGATCCCATCTGGTTTTTGTTGTTCCTGAGTTCTGTTAATTTGAAGCCTTGGCCCTCCCTCTATCATTGATGCTAATGGAAAGTTTTCTTAGGAACAATAATCTCAGTTGAGACGTGAGTGACAGTGAAAAATCTAGATTTGAAAAGCAAGCATTCATGTAACTTTTTTATAACAGATTTGTAAATACCAGGTTCCAAGAACACCATCTTCCCTGACTTATACTGGACTTCTTCCAGGGTCCCAGTAAATTGGATGGTAAGTTTTGTTTCCTTTTTAGAATCTGTCTTCAGGAAGCTGAGAAAAGTAGAAGTCTGGGAATTATGTATTCAATATCATAAATATAGGCTTGGATCAGGGATGTGAAAAGTAGGCTATCTTTTTTGACTATGCATTGATCTTATCATCCAAGCATTTACCGCATTTCCACTTTTTCAAAGCTTTGTTGGGATGGGTTATAAGCAAATATGCCAGGAGACAAAACTCACTCAGTTTTATTCCCTGTCAAATAGATTGAAAGAATAATTGTTTCTAGTGACTCACCATATGGATGAGTCTTGATAAACTGAGGAAACCAGATTTTTCAATTTGTCAGTCTTGTCTATGGAAAAGATACATACCACCTTAGGCTTAAATATTAACCTGGAATTTCAAATCAATCCAATAGTGGAGTGATAATGACTGTATGTGTTACATAGAGACAAGGCAATTGGAAAAAGCATTGGGACTACTTCATCAGAGATCATAAGTCCAAAGAAAGGAGGCAATCTAAAGGGAGATGGTTAAACACATACCCAGTGACATATAGAACTGAATTATCCAGGTAGTTTAAGGTAAAGTAGCTTATTGTATCTTTTGCTTTTCAGGTACAAAGCAGCTTGGCAAAGGCAATGTAATAATTGTACAGAATATCAAAACCACTGAGCACTGCTTGCCTGAGAATGAAAGGATTTATAATTTCGTAATATTTAGGCCAAACAATGCTGAAGGCTGATTTTTATGTTAAATACCTTTTTCTATAAAAGGTGGTTATATTTAAAATTTACAGCATTGCTTATGGAAGTAAAAAGAATAATGCAAGGGAAAAAAAAATGTCAGGATAACCATCGGCTCCATCGTATTATGGCAGCATATAGCTGCTTTATGGATTTATGTAATAGATTTAAAAGGTCATTTAAATATGAAGACAGTTGTCAGGCTTGGCTCTTTAAGAAGCTGCTTTCAGCAAAGTACATTAAGACTTATGTTAATGGAACTCCCAGGACCAAACCTAGGCCTATAGTTAGACCAAGACCCATTCAATGTTTTTTGCGTGTGTGAGGAAGATTGGCCCTGAGCTAACACCTGTTGCCAATCTTCCTCTTTTTGCTTGAGGAAGATTGTCACTGAGCTAACATCCCTGCCAATCTTCCTCTATTTTATGTGGGACGCCACCACAGCATGGCTTGACCAGTGGTGCTAGGCCCATGCCCAGGATCCTAACCTGTGAAGCCCAGGCAGCCAAAGGGGAACACGTGAACTTAACCTCTATGCCACTGGACTGGTCCTCCCATTCAATAGTTTTACCCTTTTATTCTCATCTCCTGGTTTGTGGTGATGACTCCAGTTCAGTCTCGGATCAGCCCTGCCAATGTTCTGCCCAAATGGGCAGCCCCTCTATGGGCATAATAAGACCCAGGAAACAATATATCTCATTTTCTAAAAGAAATTCTGATTTAAAAAATCCTTGTCTATTTTCTTCATAAGTATACTTGTATGTGTTACACTATGCAGCATTATTTTAGGTTTTGGTAAATAAAATCACCACTGATATATACTTGTAAATAAACATTTAAAGTTTAGAAACCAGGAAAATATATAGAATACAAACAAATCTAAAAATTTCATCTCTCAATGTTTCTAGACTTTCGGTGCTATAGCAAGAGCCTTATGGTGCTAATTTTGTTTTCATTGTGCTTTACAGGAAGGAAGATAGTAAGTCCAAGGAAAATGATATTTAAAAAAAGAAAAATATCCCTATAACCCAGCATGTGAGCATCTGAGAGAGAGTGTGTGTGCACAATTGGAAAGCAGCTGTAAGCATCCAATACTTAGGCAATAAACACTGTATGGGGAAGAACTATGTTGGATGGGGATTCCTAAAATCAGATGGTCCTGACAAGTCCAATGAGATATGAGCAGTCACTTCTGGTCACCTGTGACAAAGCTTCCTTGGTTTGCATCTAGAATCATTGTGCAGAATTTTACATATTCCCAATTGGCATGGGGCCTGAATTTACCAAAAGGATCTTCATCAAAACAAGTTATTCTGTAATTATTCCATGAAGTAAGTCAGGCTGCCTAGTGGATCACCACAAGGCATACCTGATGAATTGACCTCGGCATCTTTCCTGATATTTCTACCACTTCTAGAAAAATGTCATGCAGCAACTGAACTGCTCTTGAACTTAGACACTGAGGCCTGCTCATGTTAATTTAATTTTAAGCAATAATCACCATGCCATTGAAAGTGTGATGGGAAATGTTAATGCATCAAAGCAAGAACACATTACATTTTATTAAATTTAGAGAAAATCTGTTTGATAGGCAATAAACATTAAGGTTAAGAATTCTAATTTTTTAGGAAAAGCTCTCTAACTTTCATTGTTGGGTCATACAGTATTTCTTACATGAAATTTAAATGTTAATAATACTGAGCTGGCCACTTAATTTCTGTTCAGATCATTAAAATGGAGTCATTGCCCAAACTAAAAGTTATAACATATTCTACATATTTGTGACTCAAAGCAGTCTTCTAAAAAATAACTTTTATAATGCAAAGCAAAGTGCCGCCATTTCCTGGAATGTGTAAAAAATAATAATGACAATGCTCAAAAATTTTTCTATATCAGTGATGCCAAGTGGCAATTTGATACAATTATGTATTTAATTCAGGGGAAAAAAGATCCTACTCCAGCGAGTGTTATTTTAAAGTGGCATGTTTATTTTTGTAAATTCCTTGTAGTTTTAATTTTTTTCCTGATGTCTACTTTGGTTAGCACAACTCTAAATCTACCAGATTGTCTAATATACCTGCCTTTCTAGTACCTATTGTGGGATATTAAACCGTGACCATTACCAAACAAATCCCAAACCTTTAAAGAATGCCAGAATTTGTACAAAGAACGAATAACTAGCACTTCACTTATTTTAGTGTCACTCTTTTGTAAAAGATCCCAAAGTAACATCAATAATTTGCATATTGAGAACTAATGCAAATTAGAGAAACTACGGTTTAATTTTGTTTTAATTTTTGTTTAATTTTATTGTAATTGATAGAGCATTAAAAATTCCAAAAAGAATTTCCAGGATTTGCCTCAAAGCTGGAATATTATTTAAATATATTTTGTTTGGTGAATAGATATAAACTCACTCAACTCATTCACAATAAAAGCTCTGGCATCTTAAGCTGCTTTCCCAGTTGTAGGACTGTCAAGGTGACTTCTCCTTCTGTTTCAATTACTCAGCTTTGCCATCGTTTAACTATTACAGTGATGGAAAGCTTTCACTGCACTTATTTATGGAGGGTGACATTTCAGGAGAGAGCAGTCTCCCCCACTGATTGTGGAAGAAAATGTTACATTAATGGATACAAAAAAGATGCTATGAAATAGTGAAATGAGCAGATTCGACTTTGAAAAAAGATGTGAAAATCACAAAACATCCGTTATTCCTAATCAGTGACGAATCTTTACCATCCACGATGCTGCTTAGTTTGCTTTCCACCATCTTGTCAGAGGTGCAACAGACACCCTCCTTTTCACTTTGTAAGCTGGTGGCATTTTCTTCATGCCCTTGAAAATAAGCAAATAACAGAGCCTTTTAGATCTGTTTTTGCATGGCGTTTAACTTGAAATACAATAGAGTTTGAGATGACATTTGAAATGGGCTAATATATTTTGTTAAATGGCACTTTCAATAAGCTCTATAAGCTTCATTACCAGCTTCCCAAGCATGGTGAGTCTCAGATGTTTTGACCATCAGTCACCACTGAAACATATAGGAAAACATTATCTTGAAACGCTGTGGAAATGTACATATTTACAACTGATTTAAATACTAATGAAAGACACTGCAGACCTCGTACTAATGAGACCACAGCAGTATTTTGCCATAATTTGTAAAAGTGGTCAACATTATTCTTAAACCCAAAGTCAATCAAAGGGTAAACAACAGTAAGCAACTGTCATATGCTCAGTGATTGCTTACCATGTGCCAAGCACTGTCCTAAGAGCTTTCCATATGTTCTCTCAATCCTCAGACTATGCCATGAAATAAACTTCATAGCTGTTTTACAGATGAGGAAACTGAGTCCTAGATTATTTAAATTACGTAGTCAGATTCAAAGCTACCAAGCAGTGGGTGCATATCTACTGGCCTGCCTACAAAGCCTCTACGTCTAACCAGGGTGTAAGACTACATCCTTTCTTTTCCTTACTGTGTTCCCTGCTGCATGTGAGAAGTCATGATATACAAATAAAAACCACTGGAAGACAGTTACTTTTTTAGGGATGAAGGAGCAGTTTCCTGTCAGTGAAATGAGCTCAAAACCCTCAGAAACACTGTGATAGAAACTTCTTTTAAAATGGTGTGATCCTGTTTCTGTGCAAGTTTCTGCAGATGCCGCCAGTGCTCAGGGTTCAGCAGAGTTAAGGAAACGTTCAATTTTTGAGAATATCCCATTCTCTTTGTTTGGACGTTGCTGAGATCAATGAGATGGGAAACCAAAAGAGTGGTACTTGGATTCTATGCCTCTTAAATGATCTAGTTCAAAAAGGTCAGGCTAAATACACTCTGAACTTTCCTTCTTGATCGACTGCCATAAGACTAATGGTATTTTCCTTCCTCTCCTCAGGAAATCCTCAAATGGTTGTCATAAATCGCCCTCCCACATTTCTATTATCTTATTAGTAGGAAAAGAGTAAAAGTGAATCGGTCAGAGACACAAAAGCAGTTGAGAATCTGGCCTTTAAGTATATGTGCAACTCTGAACATGGATCCCCATAACCTTTGAACTGCTTTGCTTTGACAGAAGACAGGAGTTTTATGGAAAAAATGGTTGGAGCTCATTGAAAAACCTCCGTCTCCCCAAATACTAGTGGTAAGTTTTGTCCTCAGGTCAGTATACAGCACAGTTGTAAAGATATTCTTTATTAAAACTCACATATATTTAAGGTATACAACATGATTATTTAATATCTATAGGGAAATGATTACTACAGTCAACCTAATTAACATATCATCTCATGCGGTTATCTTTTATTTTTGTGATGAGAGAACCTGGAATCTACTTTTCCAGCACAATTCCAGGATTCAGTGTAGTATTATTAACTATAGGCATCATGCTGTACATTAGATCTCTAGTCTTATTCATCCTACGTAACTGCCACTTTCTACATTTTGACCAACATCTTCCCATTTTCCCCAACCCCCTATAGCCCCTGGCAACCACCGTTCTATTCTCTCCTATGAGTTTGACATTTTTTTAATTTCACATATAAGTGATTCTACATGCCATATTTGTCTTCCTCTGTCCGGCTTTTTCACTTAGCACAGTGGCCTCCAGTTTCATCCCTGTTGTTACAAATGGTAGGATTTCCTTCTTTCTCCTGGCTGAATAATATTCATATACATATATGAATGTACATATATTCATATATATACACATACACACATCTTTTTTATATATTCGGCTGTTCATAGATACTTAGATTATCTCCATATCTTGGCTATTGTGAACAATGCTGCAAGGAACGTGGGAGTTTCAGATACTTCTTTGAGATGCTGATTTCATTTCCTTTGGATATATACCTAGGAGTAGGATTGCTTGATCATATGGTAGTTCCATTTTAAATTTTTTGAGGAACCTTCCTATACTGTTTTCCATAATGGCTGTACCAATTTACTTTCCCACCAACAGTGCACACGGGTTCTCTTTTCTCCACATCCTCATAGTACATTTTATTACTAGTTTTTGGTGTAGTATATTTCTCAATGTTGAATTACAAATTTGCGTATGTATATTGTACCTATCTGTCTTGGCTAACTATATAAAAAGATAGCAAACATTGATGCATCAATAAAGAAAACTGAGGGTGGGGCAAAATGATGTAAATCCTTGGTAACATAGCAAAGGAAAAGTCTAGAGATATCCTTATTTAGATGTCACTCGGTGATGCTGCTGCTTACCTGGCTTTCTTTATTCTCAACACTTTAACCTCTGCAATTTAAGTCTATCCAGATCAATGAGTTTTTTGAAAACAACAGAAGTGGTTCCTTAAACTCAGGGCATTGTAAAATATAATACAAAGGATTAGTTAAGAGTCATTACACCAACTAGATCACATAAATTACATAGTATTTATAAAACCATTAATAAATGGCAGTCATCCATCCAACCATTCATCCAACCAACCATCTCTCTCAAACCAAAAATAAAATGCACTCTTATTTGTGTGCAGCCCTGCTATGAAGTCCAATCCTGCTAGCTGTCAGCCAAATTTTGCTCTCCACTTCTTCCAGTGGAATGTGAGAAGAAGTGAAATGTGTCTCCTTTGGACTGAGCTTTAAGATGGTTTTCTTCATGCTCTAGAAACATGATTCGCTTCATGTCAGCCTGGCTGGAAACTCTCTTCTACCACGCAGATGAAAACAATGCCCAGAGGGTGGTAGAGCTGCCCTGCTAGCCTGGCCCCAGACAGCATGATGGCGTGGAGCCTGCCTGCCAGTCTTGGACCGTTACTGGAGAGAAGCAAACTTCTGTCTCATTTAGACCATGGATTTTTGGGTCTCTGTGCAATGGCAATTTGGCTTTCACTCCAATCAATATACCTTCCGAACTTGATAACTTGAGATATGTTTAGTTTAGACTGCACGTGTTAAATGTCTCTATCCTCATCCTTCCATGTATAATATGGAGTTTGGTTGTTTTCTAACCTTTTTTTCTGTCACAGAAGAGTCTGCTCACCACACTGATGCAATCACTTCCTTGAGTCAGCCTTGATACCCAAGGTGCAGATAATTCTATGCCCTCTGTCTATAAGTGTATACAATTCTAATTTTTAGGAGTGAGGTCTTTATCAGCTATATTTACGTGGAACCAGCTCTATTCTCCTGTTTGCTACTACAGAGATTCACGTGATACTAAAACGAAGGTAATGTCATTCTTCTCAAATCTTCATTCACTCTCCTGCAGCTAAAGGCCGCTCATAAGTTCTCTCTGGGCCTTGGTGGGGATCCTCACGTGAGGGTAACAGGGTTTTGTGAGTTACCGGCTACTTTGGGGGTGGATGCACTAATAATAACTTCAGTGGAGTCTGGCAAAGAACACTACCCCATCATTACTCATAATTCATACTATTTCAACTTCCTTTGCCATACTATTTCCTATTTGATAGGGTCATGGGATATATTTGTTTACAGATATTTTAGTTCTCTTTCCTTTAAACTTTTCCCCAAACCTGTAAGTATCCATACCTTAGGAAAACATAAGCTTATATGATACTAAAGATGAATTGATGAGGTTTGACATGCTTTTAATTAGTATGTGATTATTGTGCCAAAATAATGACAAATAGGAAAGTTTTTGTAAAATTTCTAATCATAATCATGGAGAAAATTAAGATTTGAATATCAAAATCGTGGATAGGCAGAAATCTTGTTTTAAAATGCAATAACCTTATTTCATTGTTCTAAATTCGTGTACCTTTCAAGCTGGGCAGAGAAAATGCACTGAGCATCACGCAGTTAGGGGAAGTGCCATTGTATGAGGGCTCAGTGGATTGTTTGGGGATAGCTGAGAGCTCAAAGTGACTGCTCTACAAGACGGTCAAGGAACGCGACATCTGAACGAAGGGAGAGCAAGGAGAAAATATGGTGACTGAATGCAGGGAGATGGAGTCCATTCCTCAGACGTGTCAGGACTATTCAACGCGTGAGTCAGGGCTTTGCCATCAGATGAAAGAAGCTGGGTGGGGAGGCGTCTCTGAAGGGAGGAGAACAAGCATCCCTCAGCCATCAGGATTCAGGATGAGGGATGTGTGCCTCAGCTGCAGGAAGCTTGGTTGAAAAAACTCTGATGTAATAAGCCATATTAAACCAGCTCACAGACACTTTGCAGGAAAACTGGTGCAAGTGAAAAAATGGCACATCAAGCTTTATATATGTACCATTGAATTGACATTTTAATTTACTATAATTCTTAAGGTTCTGTATTATCATTAGTTTTATTTGTTTGTTTGTTATTATCCCAGATAATCCCTAGAGTTGTTGCATGTGAGAGCTGGCCAGAGGCAGCCTGAGGAATCGCTGTGCCCATGGGCAAGCTGAAGTCTGTGGATGTTGCTGCTAGTCGCATGCCAGGGTTAGCAGGGTAAGAGAATGATCTTGTATTCAAAGTGTGTCCTGCAGCCATCTTTGGAGCCAAAAGTGGTGTTATCGCTCTTTGGGAGTTTTGGCTCTTGGTATTAGCCTAAAACATGTGGAAGATGCCAGGGAGGGTGGGTCAGCAGGGACTTCACTGCAGCACAAGCACTGTCAGAGTGCCTAGAGGTCTCTCCCAAACATGCCTCCATCTTGGGGCTGCAGTCATGAGTCCAGGCTGTTTTCCTTGATGCTGATTTCGCTCTCAGGAGCACTGGTTTTCATTTTTAAGTTTGGTCTCAGTGGGTTTATTCTAGTCAGTCCGAAATATTTTTATATTCATAAACCTCAGAGAGGGTCCTGGGTCCCTTTTTTTCTGGGAGACTTTTCAGCCTCCCAACAAGGGGATATTTGCAAATGCAAACTTTCACAGAACAGCACCAGTCAGTTCCTCTCTCGAGCATCCCAGTTCCTAATAAAAATTGTCCAGAGATGGGTAATGATCATGTCAGAAAATAGTAGAACACAAATAGGAAGCTAAAATGTTCTACTGTCTTAAGTAACTGGGGAATTTAGGGGGAAATGCACTGAAAAACGTTTAATAAAACTTGCCGCTTTTGGTTCCTTGCTCTAATATTATTAAAAGCCATGCCCGTGTGTTATCATCATAGATATGTATGAAATGCCCGTTTGAGGACATTGTGCTGAGCGTAATACGGAGTCAGTTAAAGACCCATCCAAAACACTCATTACCTTGGAGGAAATATTTTTATGGGCTAAAGTCTGCTTGCATCCATATTTCTTATCTTCACTCATCTTACCTTTATATTTCATTCCCAGTCTGGTTACTACTTAAAGTGTTAATTCTTAATCTCCCCAAAGGCCTCTCTGTGGCTTTGCTGTGACTAAATAGAGAAGAATAACTGAAAACGAACACATTATATTTGTGCATTAACTAAGAATACTGTAGGAGCAATTTAGGATCATGGGCAATTTACAATCTAGTGTGTACATTGGCATTACCATAGAGTATCTTGAAAGGTTCTTATAAAGTAAAGTTGCTCTTCTCAGGGAGGTCCAGATACATGTGCTTAGGAGAGGGAACTGGAGAAGACAGAGTTCATGGTTTCAAAGCAAAAAAGGTAAGTTAAAGCAATTGTCAATGATGTTTTAAATGAGATTGGGAACATGCTGTAACTTCTGTGGCTTGTGCAGGTACAATGAAATATATGTGTTGACATTTCAGAAATTTCGAAATTATGCTGAGACCGTGCATCTCCTTATTAAGGAGGAAATAGTTACTGTCTGCTGTGAAAGGAGACATAGTTCACTTTATGAAGATCCACTGAAAGGTGGCTTCTCCCACTGTTTTCTATTCTGTAGGGATGGCATCGTCACTGCAGAGATTTCTGGTAGCCAGAATGTTGTTTCCTGTTTTTAGAGAGTGAGTTTCAGGGACTATAATACATTAGAATTGTGCACTGTTCATCACAAAATCTTTGGGGAAAAAAACACCAACTCTTTTAGGATAAAGGTTGTTTTTTTCGCTCCCAGTGATTAAAGAAAATGGCAATTTATATGTGGTGTTTATAGGTAACTTGAATGAATTAGTGAGCTAGCAAGTAACATAAGGAAAGAAAACGAACTCCTTTACAAAAATGGCTTTCACATCAAACAAACTGAGCAAAATATTTTGTCCAATAGGATATTTTTCATAGTTTTCATCAAAAAGAAAATGACAAAAAGCCTTTGTGAGTTCCAGCTAGGTCCACCTTAGTCGGAGTGTGTTGTTTGTGAGTGACATTTCTCTTTGGTGTGTGATCCTGACAATGTCTCCTTTCTCTGAGGTCTAATGCTCTGCTCATGTGATCAGTGATTCATGCTCTCGTTCTCTCTTTTGACTCTGTGCCCCTCTCCCATTCAAATCTACTCTCACCTGGTTGTCAGAGTGGAACTGAGTGGGATAAATCTGTTACACATCTAGGCCTACTCTAGGGCGTAATTGACATAACAGCATTAGATGTTCTTTTTTTAGAAGCATTTGTATAAGCTACAGAAATAATCTCTAATGGTGGAAAAAGACATCTATATTAGGCCTGTTAGAGAGAGATTTCAGTCAGGAAGACTTAGTCACCCTCACCTGTCTGAGGCTCTGCTGACAGACAGGCTCTGCTGAGTATGTGTGGGAATAGGGTGACTGACCAATAATATAATATTTTTTATTTTAGTTTACAAAGAATTTTTCTTAATGTGCAAGGCCTTGATCTACACAATAAACCTTTGAATTACATATTATTAGATCCATTTTACTGATGACGCTAAGAAACAGTGAGGTTGAGAGTCTTCTTTATATGCAGCAGGAGTTGGACTCAAAGCCAGGTGTTTCTAGACTCCAGAGTTTATGTTCTTTCCACTATAGCACTGTCTTAATATCACTCCTGCTACTATTCATATTGAAAAAGTTTTTCAGCAAGATGTAGATGACAACTACATCTACTTTTATTATGAGTGGCTTACCATTATTGAGTGGCTCGCATATGCCTGGCATTTTCCTAAGCATTTTGTGCACTTGCACATTTGACACTCACAACAACTCCATGTCATTATTCCAACTGTTTGGAGACAGAACTGAGACCACAGACTTGTGGTAAATGATGGAACTATGGAATTCCCATAGACTTGTGGGAAAACTTGTGGAAATTGTTCCTCTGCTGACCATCAATTTCTAAATCCTTGAAGAAGTGTACTGGAAAAAAAACTATGAATAAACAGAATAAGAAAACAAAATAATATCAAATACATGGAAAGGCTATGCCTTGGGCCACCCTTCTTGAGTTTTTACCTCATGTCTTGTTCTTTCCCCTTACATATTTTTTGAGCTATGTCGTATTTTGACCATAACCATTAGAGGGATTTGCTTATTTATGCCAACCTGACTTTTCCATACAATTCAAAGCAAATAGGAAGGGCTTCAACTTCATTTCACCATCAAAGTTCAATCATTATCTGCACATTTCTGTTGTTAAACTAACTCTTGAATGACCTCCAATGAGGTGGACTGTACAGGACTTTGAAGTGAATTGCATAAGGACATATAATTAGTAACTGCTAATACAACTGGTGTTTACAGGAGACACATCTGGATACTTTATGGTGAAATTGCTCAGTTTGCATTTTCCAGTCTGGTTCCTTGCTATAAATATGCTCAAACCGTCCCCATCCATATATTTCTTGGGAATGCCTGCACATGAGCTGAGCGTAATTATAGGCAGTAGAGAATACAGCAGTACTGGTGTGGTGGGGATATCTCTGGTATTTTGTTGTTATTAGAAGTCATCTTTGAGTCCCAGGTTAGCCAGTTATTAACCTTATAAGTTACAAACTTTGGAAAATGACTTAGTGTTCTAACCTCCTTTTACACATTTGTAAAGTAGGAAAGAAAGTTGCTGTGAAAATCAAATGATGTAGATTACATTACGGTCTTTGAAAACTAACTATAAAATATAAAAATTTTTTTTCCTCATCTGGTCTCGAGACGATAAACGTGTGTAGCTTGTGCCAGCACTATTCTACTAGTTTATAGCAAAATTGCTAATTGATTACAGCAGTTTTCAAGAAATATGTGTTTGTGCATTTATATGCTTATTTATGCATTTATATTTATATTCAGAGTCCCTCTCAACATAGCTCCCCAGATGGTCACTGCCAATCGTCCAGAGATGCGCACTAGATAAACTTTCTTCCTCATCCTGGTCTAATTCAGCCAATTTCATTTGTATTTGGAAAATTTCTGATTCATTCATTGAGTTAGCACACATTTATTAAGTGCCAGGATAGGTACTGGATGCTGATAGAAATATGAGTAGAGTATATTTCTGATCTTCTAGGACCTCTCAGTCTGATAGAAGAGCTGATGGAGGAGTTAGATATAATTATAGCAGGAACATTAGTATTACAGTGGAGGAGGCAGAGGAGGGAATGCTTATTTATCCCTCTTAGGACTAAAGATTTGATTAAAGCAGCCCTATGGCCTGGGTGTGGGATTTTCAAGGGCTATCTCAGCATTTTCACCCATAGGTGGACAGTGCTAAGGGCAATGTCCAGTGCCATGAGGTAATCTGTACTGAGAATGAGAAAGTCATATCCTTAAATTCCAAGTTTTCTTAAAACTTATACTGTGGAACATGTGCACTTTGAAGTAATGTTTGATAGTGACAAGGTGTTAGGAGAGTGACAGAGAAGTTATTAGAAGAATAGAGATTAAAAACCAAACCAAACCAACAAACAAAACAACCATAAAGAAAAAGCCAATTGCAACAGCAGATTCAGATGACTGTACATTCTGTTGAGCCAAATTTCTCTTTTCAACAAGTGAACAGAGAAATAAGGTCCTTAAAAGACATAAGGGGTCATCCGCATCTGTAAGAAGACCTCTTCTTTTAAGCAGCATATTATACAATAGCTAGACCTGTTCTAAAATTAATTTGTAATGGAAGCCTTGAACTTGGCAAAATTTTCTCAGTTGTTACTTTCAAAAAGGAAGAACAAATTAGCAGAAGGAAGGAAATAATAAAGATCAGAGTAGAAATAAATGAAATAGAGACCAGAAATACAATAGAAAAGATCACTGAAAATAAAGGCTGGTTATTCAAAAGAATAAACAAAATTAACAAACCTTTAGCTAGGCTAAGAAAAAAGAGGATTCAAAATCAGAAATGAAGAGTAGATATTACAACTGATCACACAAAAATGTACAGGATCCTAAGAGAATACTATTAATAATTATACACCGAAAAAACTGGATGGCCTAGAAGATATGGATGATTTCCTAGAAACATACAACCTACCAAGACAAAACCATGAAGCAATAGAACATCTGAACAAACCAATAACTAGTAAGAAGATTGCATCAGTAATCAAAAACCTTATAAAACAGAAAAGTCCAGGATCAGATGGCTTAACTGGTGAATTCTACCAACCATTTAAAGGATTATTACCAATCCCTCTCAAACTCTTTCAGAAAATTGAAGAGCAGGTAACAGTCCCAAACTCATTTTTGTGAGGTCAGCATTACCTTGATACCAAAATCAGACAAGGATGCCATGAGAAAAGAAAACTACAGGTCAATGTCCCTGATGAATATAGATGAAAATTATCAACAAAATATTAGCAAAATGAATTCAACAGCACATGAAATGGATAAGACACCCATGACCAAGTGGGATTTATCCCTGGGATGCAAGGATGGTTCAAAATATGTTAGTCGATAAATGTGATACACCACATTAATAGAATGAAAAAAAAATCATAAGATCATCTCAATAGACACAGAAAAAGCATTTGAGAAAATACAACATTTTGTCATGATAAAAACCATCAACAAATAAGGTATAAAAGAAACATACCTCAACATAAAAAAGGCCATTATAACAAACCCACAGCTAACGTTATACGCAATGATGAAAGACTGAAACCTTTCCCTCAAAGATGAGGAACAAGAAAAGGATGCCCGCTCTCACCACTCCTATTCAACATAGTACTGGAAATCCTAGCTAGAAAAAAGTCAAGAAAAGAGATAAAGTCATTCAAATCGGAAAAAAAGAAGTAAAATTGTGGCTGTTTACAGATGACGTGATCTTGTGCATAGAAAATCCTAAGGACTCAACTAAAAAGCCTTTGGAACTAATAAGTGAATTCAGAAAATATGAAAAAGAACTAGAGACTAGTATCTCATTCACAATAACATCAAAAACAAGAAAATAATTAGGAATAAATGTAACCAAGGAAGCGAAAAACCTATACAATGAAAACTACAAGGTTCTCATGAAAGAAACTGAAGATGACACAAATGGAAAGATATGCCTTGTTCATGATTCGTAAGAATTAATATTGTTAAAATGTCCATACTGCTCAATGCCATCTATTGATTTAATGCAGTCCATACCAAAATTACAACAGCATTTTTCACAGAAATGGAGAAAAATAATCCTAAAATTTGTATGGAACCACAAAAGACCTTGAACAGCCAAAGCAATCACGAGAAAGAGGAACAAAGCCAGAGGTGTCATACTTCCCAATTTCAGACTACTACAAAGCTATAGTAGTCAAAACAATATGCACTGGCATAAAACCAGACACAGACCAAAAGGACAGAATAGAGAGTTCAGAAATAAATCCCCACATGTACAGTCCTCTAATGTTTGATGAGGGAGCCAAGAATACTCAAGGCGGGAAAGGGTAGACTATTCAATAAATGGTGCTGGGAAAACTGGATAGCCATGTGAAGAATGAAATTGGACCTCTATTGTATACCACTCATAAAGGTTAACTCAAAATGAAATAAAGACTTAAACATAAAACCTGATACTGTAAAACTCCTAGAAAAAAACATAGGGAAAATACTCCTTGACATTAGTGTTGGCAATGATCTTTTGGATATGATACCAAAAGCATGTACACCAACAGCAAAAATCAACAAGTGGGACTGCGTCAAGCTTAAAAGCTTCTGCGCAACAAAAAAAACAATAAAATGAAAAGGCAACCCACAGAATAGGAGAAAATATTTGCAAACCATATATCAGATAAGGGGTTAAAATACAAAATCTATAAAGAACTCATACAACTCAATAACAAAAAAACAAACAACCCAATTAAAAAATGGGCAGGGGAACTGAACAGACATTTTTCCAAAGACGATATACAAATGGCCGACAGGTACCTGAAAAGGTGCTCAACATCACTGATCATCAGGGAAATGCAAATCAAAACCATAATGAGATACCACCTCACACCAGTTAGAAGGGCTATTATCAAAAAGAGAGAACAAGTGTTAGCAAGGATATGGAGAAAAGGGAATCCTTGTGTACTTTGGTGAGAATGTAAATGCGTGCAGCTCCTATGAAAAACAGTATGGAAGTTCCTCAATACAATTAAAAATAGAACTACCGCATGATCCAGCAATCCCACTTCTGGGTGTATACCCAAAGGAAATGAAAACAAGATATCAAAAAGATACCTGTGCTCCTATGTTTATTGCAACATTATTCACAATAGCCAAGAACTGGATTAAACAACCTAAGTGTCCATCAATGGATGAATGGATGAATGGGGTATTTATGCACACTTGTATGTGGAATCTAAAAAAGATGAACTTACAGAAACAGAAGAGAGTATTGGTTACCAGGGGCTAGAGGGTGAGAGAATTGGGGAAATACTATTAAAGGGTACAAACTTGCAACCAGTAGATAAATGAGTTCTGGAGAGCTGATGTACAGCACGGTGATTATAGTCAACAGTTTGTATTATGTCCTTCAGAACTGGTAATAGACTAGATCTTAAATGTTCTCATCACACAGAAGAAATGATCCTTATATAATGTGATAGAAGTGTTAGCTAAAGCTACATCGGTAATCACGTTGCAATATATAAATGTACCAAATTAACACGTTGAATACCTTAAACTTCCACAATGTTATGCCAATTGCATATCAATTAAAATATCTATTAGGTGATAACATATGTTAGATATCAAGGATACAAATATGAGTTACAGAGTCTCTTTAATGTTAGTGTGTTTATGGGACAGAGATCATTCAAATCAATAAATGATTTGTCAATTTCTGTAATTCATTGTAATAAACATTGTGTGAGCATTGTCCACTGTGAGTCTTACGTGTCCCTGCACCCCCCCTCCCTCCCACAGCTGTTCCTCCCCATCTCCGTCCACTTTTGCCCAAGATATTGGTCTCTGACCGTGTAATTCTCTCGCCTCCTCACTCTCAATAAAATCCAAATTGCCTAATGGTTGCTAATCTACAAGAAAAATTCCTCCCTTTTGGGAAAACCATTTTTTGACCTTCTGATGTTGTGAAATAATTAAAAACAAAATCTTCTCCCAACCTAGAAAACCTCTCCATCAGCAAAGCAGAGAAAGAAAAATAGTTTTATTATTCAATGAACATTAAACCAGAATGTGATATGTACCAAAGACAATTTGCTAAGAGATTGCAAAGTCAGGAAGAAATCTCACCCTTTTATGTAGACAAGAAGATACAACCCATTGCATACATTTTCTAAAGATAAATGATAACTAGTCCTCAAGTAAGAGGACTTGAAAGAACCGTTTGTCATACACAGCTAATCCTAAATTCACCTGGTAATTGGGGTGACTTATCTGTATTAGTTAATTGCTTTTGTACAAAGGGAAAATAAACTTCTCATATCTTTATGACTAGAAGTAGTTTTGCAACTTGGTGCTGGCATTTCCTAAAGCTAGGTTCCTACCCACCCACTGAAACTGGGAGGCAGTTGCGCAATCTCCCTTGATATTTACATTTCAAAGAGATGGCTCCCAGGTCCTTGAGAAAGACATTCCTGGGTCACAAAGCTGGCAAGAAGCCTAATAACTTCTAAAAAGATTTACATGCATTTGAAAGAGACACAGAAAGAACTTACAACTTTTCTAAAATAAATGTTCTAAGGAAAGGGAGAGGGGAGAAGTCTATTTTCAGAAAGGAGAATTAAGCCTCTTACTTTTAATTTATATTTGCCCTTACATTGTTCTTAAAATAAGCTGAAAATTATGTAAACCCTCCTTCTAAAGTCCTATAAAGCTACCGCCCTTATTTCTCAAATTAGAAAGATCCCTTGGCGCCTTTTTCTGTAAGTCTTATGTTAATGGTGCCATGATTGATTTTCCCCCATAGTCACTATCAGGTGGAGTCACACTGTCCTTAAAGTATAGCTTGGATTGACTTAACATGCCTTCCATAGATTGCTGTCAATGCCTAGAATAATATTCCTGCAAATATCAGGGGTTGCTATGTTCTCATGGATATACCTGACTCCAGCTCCTCCTCCACAATTAGGTCAGTTTAGGGATCCTCTCATAGTACCCTTCTCAGTATCTCTGCTCTGTACCTAGACATCCCACAGGTGGAATCCTACCCGTTGGTGCAGAGTATGTATTTGATATTTAGAATGATGGACCAGTGTGTATTACATCAATGAAATCAGCTTAATATTAATCTTAGGATAATTCTGTTTCTAAGTCCCTCGGCAATATTCAAAATTCTAGCTGAAATCTTGTATTACACTCATTTTTCCCCCCTCCTCTCTTCTTTCCTTTCCATTTCCTACCAAAAAAATTCCTATTCATTGTTAACGGTGAGCAAATTTGATAATTGCTTTTGTTGTCTTGAAGGCTGCCAACACATGCCTGCAGGGGCTTACCTTTTCCCCAAGGCTCAAAAATGTGCTTTCTAATAAAGGTAATTATCTCTAAAAGAATTCTGATGCCACTTTTTTAGTTATTACAGCTATATTTATTTACTTGAAAATGTGTTCATAGAAGACAACAAGGTAAAAACAAATTAAGTGAAGGAATGAGGTTATAAGAAAAAATAAGTTTAGGTTGAAACAAGTGTAAGATTACTGTACAAAATGCACGTTCTGCGGTCCTGTGTGTTTCTTGGAGGAGGATTAAACATTTCTGCTGTGTGGCAACTTTTCCTGCTCTAACTTTTCCTGGGAGAGGTGTGCACAGCTAGCGTAAGAAGAGCATGTGGGAGAGGCGGGCTATAGGCATGAAGTAAGGTAGGAACGCTGATGACTCTCACTGGGAAAAATAATATCTGAGCTCATGAAGTGTAGAAGTCTGGGAAAGCATTTTTAGGCAAAGGCATGAAATAACAGTAGTCATGAGATATAGGTTCAAGGAGCACTAGATAGACCAGACGTGGATCCGAAGGCACGGTGAGGAGGGGTGAGCAACGCGGCTGGAAAACCAGCTTCGGTCTGATGATGAAGGGCCTTGGGTGCAGAATAAGGGGCTTATAATTTATCCTGAAGCCAATGCGAGAATTACTGAAGACTTTATATTTGAAAACGTTTTCTCATTATTCTATAAATTATGAGTCTGTCTATAAATTATTTTTGAATTAATTTTTTCTTAATTCATAGGCACAGTTCTCCACTTGGAAGAAGGAGGGAGAAGGAATTTGTGTTTTCATATGTGTGTAACTCTAAGCAAGAACTGCAGTTATAAACCTTGTTTTTAGATTAAATTTACTTGGGTTAGAGATATGCTTTGTTTTTGGTTATCAACAGAAAGGTGGACCATAAAGATTTTTTCAGTTTAATTCCTATGGTAAAAACAAAAAGTACAGGGTACAAATATCAGGCATCTGTTTTGAAAGCACAGGTACATGAGCTTATAATATTTGAATTGTTGGGGCTAAGTTTTGGACAATTCATTCATAGGTGACTAACATCTTATTTTCTGGAATTTCATAAGAATATGTCTTCTCTTCACTAGGAGACTAAATTGCTAAATGTTCTTAACACAGCAGGTTGAAAGCTTGTAGCCATGAAAAAGCTAATAAACCTCTTCTAGTATGAGATACCATATTTGAAAATTCTATAATCTCTTCCAATCACAGTTCAATTTTATTAAAAACCCATCAAATAAACTAGAGTATTTAATATATTCTGTTCCTACAAATGGTTAATCTTTTCAGCATCTTTGATGAAGTGAATTGATGTGATCTTATTCACGGTAATAGAAAATACTTCAAGAAGATATTAACAATTATCACGTTCAAGTATGAAATAGGATGTTTGTGACTATATGATCTGTTCACATTTACTAGAAATTCCAGACTAGCTAGAGAAAAAGGTTAGCCAAGAGGAAACTGTGAAATTATTTAATTCAAAAAGGTTTAAATCTTATTTATAATGGTGTGATGGGGGTTGGGAAGTGTTATTTGAAGAGACCGAAATCCAATGGGGGAAAAATAGGCTCAAAAGTGACACAGACACAGAAGGAAATTCACTCATGCTGACATGTTATTATGTCTGAGATTCATACTCCTACTTCCTGACATATTACGCTAAATTTGAGCTAATATATCATTAACAATGTTGCTTTTGTTAGGTAAAGTGAATTATAATACCATGTGAAGGTAAGGATTAATGGTGTGCTAGAAAAAAGCATGATTATATCATAATTCATTTTTCCATACGGGTTTCTATTGATGAGGAGACAACCCATTGAGTGAAAGATCCTAGCCATTTGTGTTCTTCTAAGAGGCAGCTGTTTCTTTAATCTATCCACAGTAATGATTTGGATAGTGTTTGAATTAGTCTTTCTATAAGGTTTAAAATATTAGGAAACATGAAGATATTATGTTTATATAGGTAGAACATCTGATGTGAGCAGTATTCATTGTGGTTTTTATGATAAATTTACGTTTTTATTGACATATTAGTGACATTTGCTACCACATTTTAGTGAGGAATGGAGTAAACTGAGAAGTCTCATAACGCTGTACGCGAGGCTCAACAGATATTCTCAGTCGGTGTCTATAACACTCTAGTGAGGGGTTACTGGTGTGCCAAAGTGTTGATTCTTTTAGCTCTTGTGGCCTGCGAGGGTTTGGGACAGCTGAAGCCCCAGGATACTGAGCAGATCACACCTCTCTTTGCCCCAAGTGGCTGAGCAAATATTGTCACTGTGTTCACAGGTTTGGGAAGCACCGCAAGAACACGTATGGTGATGTTGAGAAAAGCTAAGGTGAAAATGGCTTTTCTGGTAAAGATTAATGGAAAGAATCAGAAAGATCCGAGTTTGAGTCTTGACTTACCTAAATTTGTGGAGCCTCAGTTTTTTCATCTGCAAAATGGTGAATGAAATTTTATTTACTTCAAAGCCTGTTTCGAGGATGAGATGATGTAGGAAAAACACTTTCTACAACTCCACAGAGCTTCCTACGTGTGCATACTTGCAGCGTGGGACTTTCCAGGTCTGGTCACCCCTCCGAGCAAAACAGCAGCGGAATGAGTGCTCACCAGGGGCTCACAGATGAATGAACAAGAGCTTCTGTTATTAGATGAGACTGGTGCCGTGCAAAGGCGAGGGGTTTACAGTGGGACAGGCTTGGATTTGGATCTTGGCTCTGTGAGCTATTGGGCAAAATAGGCCATTTAAACTGTCATTATATTTTCTGAAAACTGAAAAAAAATAGGTAATTAAAATATACTTTGTAGGGTTATTTATAATATTTCTATCTATGTGTCTATCTATGTGTCTATGTAACTGTCAATGTGTCTGTGTATCTGTGTGTCTGCTATCTATCTGTGCACACACACATAATGCCTTCTTCATGTATAAAATGGAGGTAATACCTACATGACAGGATTATTGTGATAGTGAAAATTAAGAATAATAGATGTAACAATGTAAGTGCCTGTGTCACCTGCTCTTGTCTTTCTTTTTGTCCCCTGTGGTCTTCATCCTGGTCATTTTAGCACAGAGTTTTTCAGTCTCAGCACATTGATGTTTTGGGATGGGGAACTCTTTGTTGTGGAGGGCTTTCCTGTGCATTGCAGAATGTAAAATGTCTCCAGACATCATCAAATATCCTCTAGCAGCAAAATTGCCTTCTGTTGGGAACTACTGCTCTAGGCTTTTCCAGCACAAGAAACCATTCCCAAATGGGAGATTGTTAACACCTACTTTGTACCAGCCTTAATGAGCTGCAAAGGATCAAGATCTCAAAAGAGGATCCAAAGATGACACTCCAAAAATAAGCCATCCCCTGCTAGAAAAAGGCAAAAAGCACATGCTATGGAGAAGTAGCATTTTTAATTGTTTTCTCTATTCATCAGAGATGTACTCTGGCGTCATTACTAAACAATGTCTTTATACTTCATCTATTCCTATCAGTATTTGTCTTCAAGGTAGGAAATGATAGGGGGCACTTGAATGCTCTCTGGTGGGTAGTGTGTGACTGATACTGAACTCTATCACTGTTGTTTCCGTATTATTATCATCATTTTTGTTACATTGGTTAAATTAATGTTTTGATTAACTGGTTAATTGATCTCTGAAATTATCTGCATTTAAGAGTACCATTTTTGTGAGACTGAGAATAAATTACAATAACGTTAGATCGTACGCAGCTGAAGTAAAGTACAACATTGTGACATATTTTGCCATTTTGGACAACAATAGTCCTATCTACCATGAAGTGGGTGTAGTTCCCCTTGCTGTCTGCTTCTAACACTGTGATGCAGATTGTGCAGCAACAAGAAAATTGGCAATCAATCCCCTACTGTGCAGTATTGGTTTCTAAAGCAGAATCAGGACCACCTCGTCCCTAGGCCCCATTAGTACATTTTTACATCCTTTGGGGCCTCCATGTACTAGGAAACAATTGAATAGGAAGTTGAAGATGGTGCACAGTAGGATATGGGATTCTGATATATATGATTTTCTTATATCAAGCACTGCAGATGAGATGAAATGATGAAAGCTGTGTGCAGTATATACTTGAAGATACAGTCTTTCATGTGCTAAACCTATATAAGGAAGAAATGCAGACCACCTTGGACTGAAACACTTTATTTCTGTTTCTGATAGAGAATCAGGAGTGAGGGCAGAGATTTACCTTTGTTCAGCCAAATCATCCCAGATGAATTCCCATGGATCAACACAAGTGGGCTATGCATTTCTTTCTATGTCTGTTTACTTTAAGCTGGACAGGGGTCATTTCATAGTAGTCTAATAAGTGAGGAGCAGATTGAAAGGTAATCTGTATTCTCTTTCTACTGACAATCCTGAGCCAGGTTACTTTTTTCTTACTAAAAAGAAACAACGAGGTGATGTCATCAAGATGGCAGAATAGGTGGTTCCTGACTTCAGTCTCTCTAACAGAAAGACCAACTAGCAACTGTCCATTGTTAAGACATCTTTGTGAAAATCCTAGAAGCCAGGGGTTAGGCAGAAGCCGAGACTGTGCCTTGGGCCACAGAGACTGAGAAGGACCACATTAGAAGAGTAAGAAGAGCAGTTTCACTTTGACCTCATTGCCCCTCCCCCAGGCTGGCACAGTGCCACACTGAGAAGACCACCCCCATCAGCCTACGATTTCCCCAGTAGGCAAAAGAGAGCCCAAGGTGGACATTCTGTTTCACAGCATTGTGGGATGCTTCCCAGGAGGGCTGCCTGGGTCTTGCCTCATGGGGATCACCAGGGTAATTGCTGTGCCTGGAAAATCAGGGATCATATAGAGACGGAGAAGGGAGGTGTGCGGCTTATAAAGCAACAAGTGCATGGATATTGGCAGACTGTGTTCCTGCTGGAGGTGGTGTCCACCTGGAGATCCCAGTTGGTGGCTCTGTCTGGCCAGGGAACTTGGTTGGAAGTTCTGCCTGGTTTTGGTCCCCAGCCAATGGCATTATCAGCCATGGAGCCCATTCCACAGCCCCACAAGTACAGGAAAGCAAGTGAACAATGCTGTCCAACTGCTGAGCATAGCCTCTGGTCCTGCGTCACCAGAAAGTATGGCCATAGATGCCAGGCACATTCTATGATAGGCACAATCTGCAGAGCACATTTTATGGCATGCCCATGCAGCAAAGCATCTCAGCAGACTCACCCAACTGCTGAGCATTACTCCCTGCCCTGTCTGACCAGGAAGCCCAGTGATCCCAGGCAGCCTTGGAGCACAGCCTCTGGTACTGCCTGGCCTCAGAGCCCAGCTTACAGTCCTGCCCAATAGCAGAGCTCAAGTGATGGCTGTGCCCTATTGCTGAGCACAGCCAGTAGCCCTACTAGATCAGGGAGCCTGGAGAGTGACCCTACCCAACCACAGACCATAACCTTCAGTCCCAACTAATGGCAAGGTACAGCTGGAGGCCCCACCTGACCAGGGAACCTGGCAAGTGACCTCACCCAATAGCAGAGCACAGCCAGTCCCTGCCTGATGGCCAGTCTGTGGCCCTACCCAACTTCAGGGCACAGTCTGAGGCCCTGTTGAATCTTGAAGCTCTACCTGCAGCCCTGCCTAAATGCAGAGTCCAGATAGAAGTACTATCTACCTGGGGAACACAGTCTGTGGCCCCATCTGACCAGGAGCAACTGAGGATCCCAGCTTGCAGCTTTGCCTAATTGCTGACTGCAGCCAGTGGCAGCATCTGCCAGGGGACACAGCCTGCAGCTTTGTCCAACCAGAAGTGATTGTGGAGCCCAGCTAGTGGCCCAGCTTAAAATAGGAGGTTATAACTATAAGGCATTCTATATAGTCCCATGGTAACTCAAAGAAAAGCCTGTAGTATATATACTAGGGACTAAGATAAAGGAATCAAAGCAAAGCACCACAAAAAGTCATCATATCACAAAGGAAGACAACCAGAGAGGAAGAAAGGAAAAAAGGAACTACAAAATAGTCAGAAAACAATTAGCAAAATAGCAGTAGTAAGTCCATATCTATCAATGATTACTTTAAATGTAATAGATTAAATTTGCCAATCAAAAGACATAGAGTGGCTCAATGGATTAAAAAAAAAAAAACAAGATATAATGATATACTGACCACAAGAGACTCACTTTAGCCTTAAAGACACACACAGACTCAAAGTAAAAGGGTGGGGAAAAATATTTTGAGCAAATGCTAACCAAAAGAGACCAGAGGTAGCTATACTTATATACCAGACAAAATAGACTTTAAGCTAAAAATGGTCACAAGAGATGAAGAAGGTCATTATAAAATGATAAAGGAGTCAATTCATCAAGAAAATGGAACAATTGTAAATATTTATGCACCCAACGTTGGGTCACTAAATATATAAAGCAATACTAACAGGACTAAAAGCAGAAATTAACAGCCACACAGTGATAGTAGGGGACTTTAATGCCCCTCTCTCAAAAGTGGATAGATCATCCAGACAGAAAATCAACATAGAAATAGCTGATTTGAATAACACTATAGACCAAATGGACCTGACAGACATGTGCAGAATATTCCATCCCACAGAAACAAAATACACATCCTTTTTAAGTGTACATGGAACATTCTCCAGGATAGATAATATGTTAGGTGACAGAAATGTTGAGCAAATTTGAGAAGATAGAAATTACACCAAGTATCTATTCTGAACACAATGGTATGAAAATCGAAATCAATAATAGGAAATCTGGAAAATTTACAAATACATGGAAACTAAACAACACACTCCTGAACAACCAATGCTTCAAATAAGAAATCAAAAGTGAAATAAAAAAATATCGTGGGACAAACAAAAATGGAAAAACAACATACCAAAACTTACAGGATGCAGCAAAAGTAGTTCTAAGAGAGAAGTTTATAATTATAAAACCTAAATTAATAAAAAGGGAAAGATTTCAAATAAACAATCTAACATTGCACTGAAGGAACTAGAAAAAGAAGAACAAAGTAAGCCTAAAGCTAGTAGAAAGAAGGAAATAAAGATCAGAGAGAAATAAATGATACAGGGACTACGATGACAGAAAAGATCAATGAAACTAAGACTTCGTTTTTTGAAAAGATAAAACAGAAAAATCTTTCGGTAGACTCGCCAAGGAAAAAGAGAGAAGACTTAAATAAAATCAGAAATGAAAGAAGAGATATTACAACTGATAGCACAGAGATACAAAGGGTCATAAGAGACTGCTATAAACAACTATATGCCAACAAACTGGACAACCTAGAAAAACAAGTAAGTTCCTAGAAACATACAACCTACCAAAACTGAATCATGAAGAAATAGAAAATCTGAACAGACCAATAACTAGTAAGGAGATTGAATCAGTAATCAAAAACCTTAAAACAAAGAAAAGCCCAGGTCCAGATGGTTTCATTGGGGAATTTCACCAAGCATTTAAAGAATAATTAATACCAACCCTTCTCAAACTCTTCTGATAAATTGAGAAGAGGGAATACTCCCAAACCCATTTTACCAGACTGGCATTACCCTAATACTGAAGCCAGATAAGGACACTACAAGAACACTATTAACCAATATTCCTGATGAACACAGATGCAAAAATTCTCAAGAAAATTCTAGCAAAATAATTCAACAGTACATTAAAAGGATCATAAACCATGATCAAGTGGAATTTATCCCTGGGATGAAAGGATGGTTTAACAGGTGAAAATTGATCAATGTGATGCACCACATTAATATAATGAAAGATAAAAATCATGTGATCTTATCAATAGATGTAAAAAAAGCATTTGACGTAATATAACATCCTTTCATGACAAGAATGCTCAGCAAATTGGGTGCAGAAGGAACCTATCTCAAAATAATAGAAGCTATATACAACCCCACAGCTAACATCATACTCAATGGTGAAAGGTTGAAAGCTTTTCCTCTAATATCAGCATAAGACGGGGGTGCCCATTCTCACCAATCTTATTCAACACAATATTGGAAGTCTTAGCTAACACAATCTGATAAAACAAATAAATAAAAGGTATCCAAATCAGAAAAGAAGAAGCAAAAATTTCTGCAGATGATCTTATAAGTAGAAAATCTAAGGACTCCACCAAAAAACTGTTAGAACTAATAAGCAATTTCATTTAAGTTGCAGGATACAAAATCAACTGTAATGTAAGTGCCTGGCTTTAAGCTTTTGATTGCTGAAACATCCATTTCAAAAGACATCCATCCTGAATAAATATATTGCCAGGTGTATGACAGAGCTACTAGGAGAATAATCAGATAAGCAATGAGGTCACTCCCACCCATGAAGTTCTGTCTTTCAGAAAGCCATGGGAAATGTAGATAACCAACCACTTGTGTGACCCCTCTTCTCCCTTCCTGTACAATAACTCTCCCTCTTATGCTTTAAATTAGCCAGTAAAGAGTTTACCTGTGAAACCCTACACACCTCACCCTTGGACCATAATAAAGGCAGATCTCCAGGTCCATTCTCTCTCTCTGTCTCTCTACCTGTGACCTTGCTGTGTGGCCATTGGGCATGCCCTGTACCCTCTACGACCTGTGAGTAATAAATCTTGTTCCTCAAATTTCCCTGACGGTTATTGCTGAAGTGTGTCCTGCAATCATCACAAGACCCATGATGTCCAGCCACAACATTGGCCTCAGGGGGGTAATGTCTGTGGGGCCCACTAGTGGTAACATGGGCCTGGGTGAGTGCCTCAGGCATTCCTAGCCAATAGCATCACTATCATTAGGCTGGGACCCACACAAGTGGTGTAGCTGGCAGGACTGCATGATCACACTTGCAGTTAACCAAGGGGAATGCCATTTAGCTGTGACTGGCTTACTAACAGGCTAACCCAGGTGGGTAACACCATTTGGGAAGGCAGCACCACTTGCTGGAGGCCCATTGTGCTGCCGCACTTTGCTTCTGCCATGTGTTGCCTGCGGTATGCATCTGGAAGTGTCACTGCTGTTGTAATAATTCAATGATCTTTCCAGAGTGTCATGATCAAGGCCTGTGGTCTAATGAGACAGGCCAATAGTTACCCAGGCCATGTTCATGGATTAGAAGAATTAATACTGTTAAAATGTCCATACTATCTAAAGCTATCTACAGATTCAGTGCAATTGCTATGAAAATTCCAATGGCATTTTTCACAGAAATAGAAAAAAGAATCCCAAGATGGGAATGGAAGCACAAAAGACTCTGAACAGCCAAAACAATCCTGAGAAAGGAAAGCAAAGCTGGAGGCATCATACTATCTGTTTTTTAACTATTCTACAAAGTTATGGTAATCAAAATAGTACGTATGGCTATAGAAATAGACACATACACCAATGGAAAAGAGTCAAGAGCCCAGAAATAAAGCCCTGCATATATGGTCAACTAATATTTGACAAGAAAGTCAAGAATACTCGATGGGGAAAGGACAGGCTCTTTGATAAATGGTGCTAGGAAAATTGGATAACCACATGCATAAAAATAAACTTGGATCCCTAATTTATACCACTCACAAAAATTAACTTGAAATGGGTTAAACAATTAAACATAAGACTTGAAACTATAAAACTTGTAGAAGAAAACAGAGAAAAATCTCCTTGACATTGGTCTTGGCAAGGTTATTTTGGATAAGGCACCAAAAGCACAAGAACAAAACCAAAAGTCAACAAGTGAGACAACATCAAACTAAAAAGCCCGGCAAAGGAAATCATCAGCAATATGAAAGACAACCTAATGACTGGGAGAAAATATTTGTAAACTGCTTATCAGATAAGAGGTTAACATCCAAAATACTAAAAGAACTCACATAAGTCAGTAACACAAAAACAATCTGATTAGAAAACGGGCAAAGGAACTGAATAGACGTTTTTCAGAAGACAATAGTACTTGTGGCCAAGAAAGTACAAATGGCCAACAAGTACTTCAAAAGGAGCTAAACGTCAGTAGTCATCTGGGAAATGCAAATCAAAACCGCAATGATATATCAACTGTTAGAATGGCTATCATCAAAAAGACAAGAGACAGCAAGTGTTGGTGAGGATTTGGAGAAACGGGATCCCTTGTGCACCATTAGTGGGAATGTAAATTGGTGCGGCCACTATGGAAAACAGTATGGAAGTTCCTCAAAAAATTCAAAATAGAACTACCATATTATCCAGCAATCTCAGTTCTGAGTATATATCCTAAGGAAATAAAAGCAGGATATCGAAGATGTCTGTGTACTCCCTTGTTCACTACAGTATTATTCACAATAGCCAAGATATGGAAACAACCTAAGTGTCTGTCAACGATGAATGGATAAAGAAGATGTCACACTCACACACACACTGTAATATTATTCAGCCATGAGAAAGAAGGAATCCTGTTATTTGTGAATGGGTGTTGAGGGCATCATGCTAAGCAAAATAAGTCAGAAAGAGAAAGACAAATTCAGTTTGGTATTGCTTATATGTGGAATCTGAAAAAGCTGAGCTGGTAGAAACAGAGAGCAGAATGGTGATTACCAGGGGCTGGGGGTTGGAGAAATGGGGAGATGTTGGTCAAAGAGTACAAACCTTCAGTTAGAAGTTGAATAAATTCTGGGGATCTAATGCACAGGTTTGTGATTATAGTTAACAATACTATATTTTATACTTGAAACTTAAGAGAATAGATCTTACATATTCTCACCACAAAAAAGTAATTGTAAGTATATGATGTGACGGAGTGTTAGCTAACACTAGGGTGGCAGTCATTTTGCAATATATGTTTATCAAATCAACACACTGTACACCTTAAACTTACATAATTTCATATGTCAAGTATATCTCAATAAAGCTGGAAAAAATACAAACATTCCAATAGAAAAATAGACAAGTCATTGAGAAATATTTTCTCAAAAGATTTTATGTAAATATTTGAAAGTATTTTATCTTTAGTGATAGCCAAAGGAAATAATCAAAAATACATACAAAGATTTCTGGTCAAGGATGTTTTGGTAGCATTATTAATAGCTAAAAATGGAAAACAACCTAAATATCTAAAAATACATCAGTGGTTAAGTAAATTATGGAACATCATAATGATAGGATGGTATGCAACGTTTGAAATCATATTTTATAAAGAATATTTAATAGTATTGAAAATGTCCTTTTATAATGTTTTATGAGGAAGCTAAAAAACACAAAAGAACATAAAGAAACAGATCAAAATGATAACGCTTTGGGTAGTGGGTCACGGGTTATTTTTGTTTTTTCTCCTCAATATTTATACGTATTTTTTAAATATTCCACAGTGAGCATGTACTATTTTTATAATCAGGAAAAAATACTGTTTTTTTTTTAATGGAAGATTAGCCCTGAGCTAAGATCCACCACCAATCCTCTTCTTTTTGTTGAGGAAGACTGGCCCTGAGCTAACATCTGTGCCATCTTCCTCTACTTTATATGTGGGACGCCTACCACAGCATGGCTTGATAAGTGGTGTGTAGGTCCATGCCCAGGATCTGAACTGGTGAACCCCAGGCCACCAACGTGGAGTGCACAAACTTAACTGCTACACCATCGAGCCGGCCCCCAAAATACTACTTTTAAAAGATGGAAAAAAGACTGTACCAACATGGGGAAATTATCATGATACATGCAGAATAACGGAGAGCGCAAGCTCACTCACCTGAGCCTGTGGAGAGAGACTCCAAGGTGGCAGAGACATTGTGATCTGAAGGCTGGGCCATAAAGGTGTTCATCTGTTTAATCAGAGTGATGTTAATGTTTGTATAAAAAAAGAATAAAATAAATTTTCTGTAGTTGAAAAGTTTTTGTAATGAAATGTTGGGGAAAATCAGAAAACAATGGTAACTGTAAGAAAAATCGATGAGGAAACTTTAGTAGGTTCCCAATGCTTAAACGTCCTATCAACCATTTGAGATATGGGCTTAGGAAAACCATGGATCTGGTAGAGAGAAAGAAAGATCAGTAAGGCGCTAAAAACAGTATCAGTGAAAAATAGAAAATGACCCAGCAAAATATAAATTACTAATAGAGAATAAAGGTTTTGCTAGATTTTAGAGTCTCTCTAGGCAAGCTAGACAAAAGTGCTTTGTCTGGGCTGATGAATTAGGAAAAAGTTTCCGTCTAAATGACAGAGTGAGAACAAGGTATGCCTCTGAGTAGCTTCAGATTCAGATTCTATGGTTTGGTAAACGAAGTAGGCTAAAATTCAGTCGCAGTTGGACAATAGTGTGCAATTCTGCGTACGGAAGAATTAAGACACCAAATACAGAAGAAAAAGTGACATAAATAACAATGTCATGAGAAAATATGATAGATACGCCTGGCTTCAAAACACAACATAACTATTACTAAGTTGAGAAAATAAGGAAGAGGAACAAAAGCAGAAATCAAAGATAAAGAAAGAAGAAATCTTTCCTGAAGCAACAGAAAGACTTGAGCCTTTGCAAAGATTAAAAAAATTTACCAGGAAAAATTAAAGAGACATCCTGAAGAGAATTTGACACATTAGAAAGGAATTATCTATGCAGTAGCAGGAAAACAAGTGCCAATAAAAACCCATCATGCTGGGTTCAGAATTTCCCTCTGTGTTTGATGATAATAGAGAAGTATCTACACAGTTTTGAGGGGAAAAGGTAGCAGTATAAAGAATATGCATTTAGTCAAATTGGCATCAATAGAAAGAGATTGGCAGTTGCTCCAGGGCACAAAAACTGTATCACTCAAGTACCTTTTTTTCCAACTGATAAATGAGAAGACTCAGAAAAAAGATAAAATTAAGGTTTTATTAAAGGGGAATAATAGTAAGATGGTAGAAATTTTATTTGATTTTTCCCATCATTTTACCCCTTCCTCCTAGTACAGTGTGACAAATATTACTAAATCACTAACTATTTGTTGAATAAAAGGAGGAACAAATGAGTGGCTTTGAACAAAACCAATTTCTAAATCATTGCTATTAATATATTAAATTAATGCAATATACAAATTATTTCTGAAAGTTAGGAAGAATATTAAAAATATAGCAAATTCCTGTTATACTAACAGAGGCTGGCAGTGGTTATGGGAAGATTGGCCAGAGATTTCTCAATTTACAAGGAGGGAGAGGGTTGGGGAGCTGTGTTCAAAATTTTTTTGAGTTTGAAATTCATTCTTTAAGACATTTATTACACACATGTGAATTCTATGTATCAAGCAGATTTGTGTTAGAACACAATTCTTTCTTCCAAGGAGCAGCACTTTCCAGAACAGTCACATGTGGCTATTGAGCCCTTGTGATGTGCTCTAAGTATAAAATATACACTGGATTTCAAAGGCATAGCACAAAAGCAAGTATGTCAAACAGCTCATTAATAATTTTTACTTTGATTACATGTTGAAATAATATTTTAGATATATTGGATTAAATAAATATACTATTCAATTAGTTTTAACTTTTTTAACGTCACTATCAAAACATTTAAAATTACACGTGTCTTGTATTATATTTCTATTGGACAGTGCTGGTCTAGAGCAACACTTCTGAAACTCCTCTTAAGGGAATGTTGCAATAAGGATGACAATTTATATGTGAGAAAAAGACTTGGCTAGAAGAAATAATTTGGTTAGCCATTACACAAGGTTTTTCTTTAATGTGTTCAGGAATAATGTAATTCTACAAGGAAGTTTAGTCAGTCTCTAAAAGACGATCTCTATCAGGTCTTTCGCTTCTTGTATGATAATACTGCTCTTTCCAATAAATGGTGGGACTTATTTTCCCTCCTTTTGAACCTGGGCTGGACTTAATAATGGTTTTGAAGAATTTAACGCATCACAAGTCATTTTCTGGGACTACTGAGGCTTTATAGCTTCTGCTTGAGATTCTTAGAACACATTTTTTTGGATTTTCCATTTTGGACCCCAGCTGCTATCATGTTATGAGAAGCAAAAGTTACATGGAAAAACTGTGTGTAGACAGTCCAATTAGTAAGCTCAGCTCAGTCTCAGCTGACAACCAGGATCAGCTACTGGCTGTCAGAGGGAGTCATCTTGGACATCCATCACAATTGTGAATTCTAATGACCAGAACCCCATCCCACCTGACTGAAACTCAAAGACCCTAAGCAGAGCCCACTTCACCACGAGAACGGTGAGTGAAAATGCTAACCTGTGGCTGTAAACCATTAAGGTTTGTGGGGATTTGTTACATCCGAAGCTTTCCTGACCATTAGGACTATCTACTAATATCTCCTAAGCTATTGTTTCTCAGATGAGTTTATGAAATAATAATATAGAGAAGCACAGATTTTGTATATTTTTGAAAAACTTTGAGGTAGCCACTATAGAATCAGACATAGCATATACACGTTTATAACAGGACAAGGAAGAACAAAGGAAGACCACACAGTAAAGAGCACAAACCTGAAGGAAACAGCAATCAGTGCAAAAATAAAAATAATAAGTCTTTAAAATAACATCAAATATTTCAGTTATAATAAAATTATGTAAAAAATAGATTTTGAATAGGCGTGCCTGTTTTTTAATCAGAAAGATAAAAATTAAAAGGTGAGCAAAGATACATTAAGTAAAAGCCACTGAAAGTAAAACAGGGTGTTAATATTAAGAACAGACAAAAGAATATGTAAGGAAAAAATCATAAAACATAACAAAGAAAGTCTTTTCATATATGTAAAAGCTAAATTCCATAATGAAGTTGTAATAGCCTGAAAATGTATGTGAATTTATGTGAATCAAAACATGGAAATGAATTGTAGGAATTCAAGAAGAACAGAAGCTTAATTATAGTTGGGAAGGTTAACATCACTATCAGTTTTATCATAAATAGTAGTAAAAAATGAAATGAGGACATCTCAGTTTTGAGTAATAGAATTAATAAAGTTGGATTAATAAAAATATATTAAGCTCTGTACCCAGAAGCAGAAAATATATGTTCTTGTTAAATGTTCCCGTAAGATTTAAAAAATATGTTTCCAGTACTAGGCAAAAAAAAAAAAAAAACCCAAAAGTCATCTTGATTCCACAAAGCAGAAATTGCAGTGGTTTTATTTTCAGTTCAGAATAAACAGAGTTGGCAGGTAAAAGTAATAACTATGACAATAACTACCAACTTATAAATTAACAACTACAACAAAATAACGACCCCTCTGTGGAAACCACAATACGTGCATAATTAATTATTGTGTCAACATCAAACAGAAAAGGACAAATGAAAAGTACTACATCAAAAAGAAAATTGTGGGATCTTACTAAAGCTGATCTCATGGGTAAATTTATAGCCCTAAATATTTTTATTACTTAAAAGAAAGTTAAAAGAGAAAGTAAAAAGGAGAAGGGATATAAAGTTATAAATATAATGATGAAACATTCCATAAAAAAGCACTAGAAATGCTAATTAAAGATTTTCTTAAAAAAAAATGTCTGTTTTCTGGTAAAATGTCACCTTAAACCAAAATCAAACCCCAAAAGATAATTCAGAAAGGAGAACTGTTGCAGATAAGAGATTTTTAAATTTTAAAATGATAAAACAATACTATCTACAGCCATGTTGTTAAAATATTAAAAATTATAACCAATTAGTTAACCTTTTGTAAACATATAAGTAATAGATTGACTAATATTTATTTCATTTTATATTTTAAAGAGTATATAAGGAAATGGGGCTATAAGTCTATGTATGCTAATTTTCATTCATCATTTTTTTAATATAATAAACCTGAAAACAATCTAAATGTTCGATCATTAGGAAATCTAATGGCTATAGCAAAGATTCGGTTAGCTACTGTACAAGGTTTTTAAATGGTAAGCACATTTATTATTTATGTAACAATGGTATCAGGTTAGTCTTGCAGCTCAACAATATGATGAAGATCCTGGGCTCATTTTATCTCTGTGATCCATAGTCTATTGGCATTTCAACTTCACTCTTGTCACTACATAGGTGCAAAAAAATCTGTCTGGCTTGAAACATCATGCTCATGTTCAAGAAGGAAGGAGAAGCAGTAGACAGAAGCAGCTCTCTTCTCCCGTCTGCTCTTTTTATCAGGAAAGCAAATGCCTTAGAAACAGCTCTCCCAGCGGTCTCCCTCCTGACCAGAGCTTGGTCCCCTGGTTACCTAACCATAGAGGAAGCTGGGAAATTGTGTGAGTGGCTTGTGCAGCTTTTATAATGAGATGTGACCAAAGGAGAAAGAGGGAATGGCCATTTGAATAGCTACCAGAAGTGTCTGCTACAATGCTCCACATGTAAAAAGAAAATGTTACTTATCAAGAAAAAAAGAGAGGATCAAACAACTAAAATTATAAATGAAAGAGAAGACATTACAAATGATACTACAAAAATACAAAGAATCATAAGAGATGACTATGAACAATTATACACCAACAAATTAGACAGCCTAGAAGAAATGGATAAATTCCTAGAAACACACAACCTACCACAACTGAATCATGAAGAAATAGAAAATCTGAACAGATTAGTAACTAGTAAGGAGATTGAATCAGGAATCAAAAATCTCCTATCCCCGGCGGCATAATGGTTAAGTTTGTGCGTTCTGCTTTGGTGGCCTGGGGTTCACCAGTTTGGATCCCGGGTGCAGACCTACACACTGCTTATTAAGCCATGCTATGGCAGGTGTCCCACATATAAAGTAGAGGAAGATGGACGCAGATGTTATCTAAGGGCAAACCTTCTTCAGCAAAAAAAAAAAAGAGGAGAATTGGTGGCAGATGTTAGCTCAGGGCTAATCTTCCTCAAAAAAAAAAAAATATATATATCTATCAAAAAAAATGGCTTCACTGGTAAATTCTACCAAACATTTAAAGAATTAATACCAATCTTTCTCAAACTCTTCCAAGAAACAGAAGAGGAGGGAACTCTTCCAAACTCATTTTATGAGGCCAATGTTACCCTGATACCAAAACCAGACAAGGACACTACAAGAAAATTACAAACCAATATCCCTGATGAACATAGTTGCAAAAATCCTCAACAAAATATTAGCAAGCCAAATTCAACAATACATTGCAAGGATCACACTCTATGATCAAGCGGAATTTATCCCAATGAGAAAAGGATGGTTCAACACAGACAAATCAATCAATGTAATATGCCACATTGACAAAATGTAGGATAAAATTTATATGGTCATCTCAAGAGATGCGGAAAAAGCATTTGACAAAATTCAACATCCTTTCATGATCAAAACTCTCAATAAAGTGGGTAGAGGGGAGAATGTACCTCAACATAAGAGAGGCCATATTTGACAAGCCCACAGCTAACATCATATTCAACAGTGAAAAACTGAAAGCTTTTGCCCTAAGATCAGAAACAAGACAAGGATGCTCACTCCTGCTACATTTATTCAACATAGTACTGGAAGTCCAAGCCAGGGCAATTAGACAAAAAAAATAAATAAATAGAAGGCATTGAAATCAGAAAGGAAGAAGTAAAACTGTCTCTAGTTTCAGATGATATCATATATAGAAAATCCTAAAGACGTCATCAAAAGATGTTAAAACTAATAAATTCAGTAAAGTTGCAGGAGAAAAAGTCAATATGAAAAATCAGTTGCATTTCTATACACTAACAATGAACTATCAGAAAGAGAAATTAAGAAAACAATCTCAACAATAGTATCCAAAAAATAAAATAGGAATAAATTTAATCAAGCAGGTAAAAGTTTTGTATATTGAAAACTATGAGACATTGATGAAAGAAATTGAAGACGACTCAAATAAATGGAAGAATATCCCATATCACAAATTAGAAGAATTCACATCATTAAAATGTCCATATTACTCAAAGCCATCTTTAGATTCAATGCAATTGCTATCAAAATTCCCATGGCATTTCTCATAGAAATAGAAAAAAAATCCTAAAATTTGTGTAGAGCCATAAAAGACCTTCACATAGCCAAAGCAATCTTGAAAACGAACAAACATGGAGGCATCACACCTCCTGATTTCAAAGTATATGATGAAGCTATCATAATCAAAACAGCGTGGTCCTGGCACAAAAACAGACACATGGATCAGTGGAACAGAACAGAACGCCCAGAAATAAACGCACATATATATTGTCAATTAATTTATGAAAAAGGAGCCAAGAATATACAGGGGGGAAAGGATAATCTCTTCAACAAATGGTATTGGGAAAACTGGGCAGCCACATGCAAAAGAATGAAACTTGACAACCATATTACACCATATACAAAAATCTATTCAAAATGGATTAAAGACTTCAATGTAGGACCTGAAACCATAAAACTCCTAGAAGAAAATATACGTGGGTAAGCTCTTTTCATCAGTTCTGGAAATGATTTTTTGGATTTGATGTCAAAAGCGAAGGTAACAAAACCAAAAATAAACAAGTAGGACTTCATCAAACCAAATAGCTTCTGCGTAGCAAAGGTAACCATCAATAAAATGAAAAATCAACCTAAGGAATGGGAGAAAATATTTGTAAACCACGTATCTAATTAGGAATTAATATCCAAAATGTGTAAGGAACTCATACAACTCAATAGCAAAGAAACAAACAATTCAATTTAAAAATAGGCAGAGGAACTGAATAGACATTTTCCAAAGAAGACATACAAATATACAACAGGTACAAGAAACGATGCTCAACATCACTAATCATCTGGGAGATGCAAATCAAAGGCACAATGAGATATCAACCTACAGTTGTTAGAATGGCTGCCATCAAACAGACAAGAGATAAGTGTTAGGGAGGATGTGGAGAAAAGGGAACTCTTATGCCCTGTTAGTGGAAATGCATACTGATTCAGCCTCTATAGAAAACAATATGGAAGTTCTTCAAAAAATTAAAAATAGGGGCTGGCCCCGTGGCCGAGTGGTTAAGTTCGGGTGCTCTGCTTCAGGCGGCCCACTGTTTCGTTGGTTGGAATCCTGGGCGCAGACATGGCACTGCTCATCAAACCATGCTGAGGCAGCGTCCCACATGCCACAACTAGAAGGACCTACAACGAAGAATATACAACTATGTACCAGGGGGCTTTGGGGAGAAAAAAGAAAAAAATAAAATCTTAAAAAAAAAATTTAGAAATAGAGCTACCATATGATCTGGCAGTGCCACTGTTAGGTATCCATCAAAAGGAAATGAAATCAGTATTTCAAAGAGGTAGCTGCAACTCCATGTTCATCGCAGCATTAGTCACAATAGTCAAGACATGGAAACAATCTGTGTCCATCAATGAATGAAGGGATAGAGAAAATGTGGTGTTATATTTACAATGGAATATCATTCAACCAAAAAAAAGAAGGAAGCCCTGCCATTTGCAACAACCTGGATGGATCTTGGGGGCCTTATGTTGAGTAAAATAAGTCAGGAAAGACAAATACTGTATGATCTCACTTATACCGTAGAATCTAAAAAATCAAACTCACATAAACAGAGAACAGATTGATGCTGCCAGAGGCAGGGGGTGGAGGCGTGGGAAATGGGTGATGGTGGTCAAAATGTTATCAACTTCAAGTTATAAGGTACATAAGTTCTGTGGATGTAATGTATAGCATGGTAGATATAGTTAACAATACTGTATATTTGAAAGTTGCTAAGACGGCAGATCTTAAAAGTTCTCGTCACAAGAAAAAAAACATCTAAACTCTGATAGGTGAAGGATGTGAGCTAAACTTCTTGTGGCCATCGCTTTGCAATATATACATATATCAATCACTATGCTGTACAACTTAACTGAACAATGTTACATGCCAATTATATCTCAATAAAACTGGAAAAATTAATAAAAATGCAGTGTGATAAAATCATCGTTTAAATATTATATACCCATTAAAATAATTTCTATGAAGTTTTTAATTACACCGAAAATATGATACATTAAGTAAAAATGTAGGCTATATAAAAACAAAATGTTAGTCATATGTCCCACAGGAACACACTCATAAATTCGTAGAAAAGTGTGAAAATATTCTAAAATGTTGGTGATGGTTCTATACAGGTGGTGACATAATGACCATTTATATTTTTGATTTCTCATGAGTTTTCCATGTTTAAAAAAATAAACACATACTTAAAATCAGAATTTATTTTTAATTAATGGCTCTTCTCCATGTATAATTTGAATGGAATTTGCCTTTTGCTTTGTGTATGATTTGTAACATTCTGAAAGCCATGGCCACATTTTCAGTTCTTTGATATAATTTTAGGAAACCATCAAAAGTGGAAGTCCATCCAGAGCAACTGAGTGCACATTCTTGGCATGGTGCAATGACATTTGCTTTGAATGTGTTTATATTGTAGTGCCAATCCGGCAGCGTAACACTGCCACTTTGGTGATCTTGGCTTAAAACAGAGGATTGTAATGAGAAAAATTATACCAAGAGAAAAATAAACAAAAGCATCCCTCTCGCACTGTGGACTGAATTTAATCCGTAATGTGGAAGGGGTGCTTCTGATGACCAGCCTTCTCTATTATTGCCCTGTCACCCTCTCTACACACTAAAAATGGTGGTGGTGGCAGTCAGGGGTGACCAAAGACTGAAGTACAGTAGAGTTTAGAGGACTATTCCCGCATGGATTCCTTAAGTTTTCCCCAAAGGGCTGTTTACAGTGGATGTATGAACACATATGGTCACCACACTGTGATTCAGCTTTGGGGTTTTATACTAACTCCGTAAACTTTGTAGTCAGATTTGGATTGTAATTCAATAGCCCCAAAACTGTAGTTTCTGCATTTTTGAACTTTTTTTTTGAGGAAGATTAGCTCTGAGCTAACATCTGCCGCCAATCCTTCTCTTTTTGCTGAGGAAGCTTGGCCCTGAGCTAACATCTGTGCCCATCGTTCTCTATTTTATATGTGGGATGCCTGCGACAGTGTGGCTTGATAAGCAGTGCATAGGTCTGTACCTTGGATCTGAACCTGTGAACCTGGGCCGCTGAAGCAGAGTGAGTGAACTTAACTGTTACGCCACTGGGCAGCCCCTGCATTTTTGAACTTTCTTTCATTTAAATGCTGAGTTATTTCAACTCAAAGGATAGATAATGTGTGGGTGGCAGGATGCTGCTTCAGGAAAAATCAAATTGAATTTCTTCTCAGGACCAACTGAAGGTTCTATTCATCACCTCCTATAAGACAACCTTGAAGTTTGAGGGTGAAGGAGGGAATCTTTTTGTAGGGGTACACACTCGGATTTACATTTTAAGTCGCATGAACTACGGGGACAGGAGTTAGGATTATGAATGGCTCAGAGACAGCTTCTCGCTTTATTGACCCAGTCCATGTGGTTGTTCTTGTAACTATTGCCTTCGAAAATCAATCCCATTTTACTTGAGAGGTTGATTCCTAAGGGGATTTCTTCTCTCCCATTATAGTCTTTTTTAGTTGATGCACACACACACACATATGGGGAATATTGTCTTTCTTCTTTTGCTCATCTCATTTTCTGTGGGAAATTATAATTTTGATTGTCCATTACTCATGTCCTTCTTGACATTAAAACGACATGTTTGCTATATTAATGTGTTATTATTGTTACTATTCTCTACTCTAGTATTTCTCAATGTGTTTCAGTTTTGAATATTATACCACCCCCCCCCCCCTTAAATGGAGTGAATCATTCCATTCCTGGAACAATCCCATAAATACCACAATATGATTGAATGGTTAATCTAAACATTGCCTTAGATTTTAATATTTATGGGAAGCCATGCGGAGTAGTGGAGTGAATCTTGCTTTGAAAGTCAAAGTATCTGGCTTTTAGTATTATCTTTAATTATGACAACAACCAACTAACTTGATGGTATTACCTATTTCAAAAAGTTTGGAAAAGCTAAAAACAGATAAAATAATTAATTTGATTAATTTTGGGGCACCACTGAAGTTTCTCTTTTAATCACCAATGAAATTTTAGGAATATACAGGTCTTATTATGTTTGTTTTATTATAAGCTGATAATAATGAAAGCTTTAAGGGGCATAAGGAATAAAATCCCCTCTTTTTCTGCTATAACTATCACCTAAGCCCCTTATCGTAATTTTGAAGGCCAACAAAAACATTATAGATACTCCAATTATAACAGAAGGTGATATATATTTATAGCCTTTTGGTGCATATGTACTTTTCGAGCATTTGATGGTAGTGTAGAAATAACCTCTCTTCATGGAGCCACAAAATAAAGATCTAAATCAAATTAAACTCTTACTTTACAAAATGCATGTTTTCTGAAAAATTTGTGCATAAGCAGTTTACGATCCCTAATGACTAAGTTTTAATTAAGTATTTGGAAAAAGTTGCCATCAATACAGAAATGAACATAGGGTCAGGGCCAAAGATTTTCTGATAACTACACTATGTTTTTTAGAATTTGATATTTTAAACACTCCCAGTAATATTTTCGTATAGTATCTGGAGTAAGGAAGCTCTGTCAGTGAAATTACTCTGATTTTCAAGATTCTGCCATCGGTCTCCTGCACACTCACTCACCTTATTACAGATTTTCCAGAGATTTTCCTTCTCTCATTACCTTCTAGAGAGTGATTGATGAATGTACCCTCGCAGTCCCTTCTCTGGAAATGAGGGCGAGCATGTAAACTTGCCCTGCTGTTTTCTTCCAGTGAAAGCAGGAGGAAATATACCCAGAAACAATTTCCATGAGTTAGAAATGTGATGGAGATGTTGGCAAGTGTGAGGAGATTTGAATCTGAACTGAAAACGGGTTTAATGAAGAGATTCCCTAGGATCGATGGAGCTCTTTTCGCAATCAGTAGGGCACATTTCCATGATTCTCATATGATTAGTAAAAGGTAACAGAAGAGGGTAGCAATTTTTCATGCCAGCAGAAATAGTACACAGGCAACCTGGTCACAGGACTATTTGTAGAAATCACGTAAACATTTATTGAGTTTTTACCATGTACCAGGTATCATGCTTGGCAATGGAAATAATCATACATAAAATATGGTTGCTGTGCTAAAGAATATACAAACTTGCTAGAAAAAAATGCAGCTAAAGACATAACATACAGTTGTTGTGCTCCCAGGACATAGAATGTGAGTATTTTAAATACCATGTTCGTTAGCTCCTCCAAACTGCTAATGATGTTGAACAGGAAGATGTCATTAGTTCAGACAACCATCAGAACAGTCTAATTCCTGGTAACAAGGACAGAACATCCTTCCTTGTTTCTCCCTTCCAGCATATTTGACTAGACTTAAAGCTGCAACAAGGGCAGGAGCTGAGCTTACTTTGTTCACAGCTAGAGCCAAGCACAGTGACTTGCACACAGCAGATGCTTAATAAATATTTGTTGAGTAGTATTATTGAGGAAAAGAGGTTTGAGGTCTAATTCCCAATTTAAAGAGCTTCTCCTTTACTACTCACAGCATTTTGTAAGGACTCTCTATCTGGGTCAGGAGAGCTGTGACACTAGTGCATATGAGAATGGATACTTGTGTGAGAAGATGGCATAAGAGAGTTACCTATCCTTGACAGAATAATAAGCTAACTTGTATAAACTCCCTACCATAACAAGGATGTTAGTAAAACATGTAAAACATGTCTGAAATTCTAAGCACTGAGACAGAGCCCAGAGGAAAAATTTCTGCCGTCAACCAAGGGAGAGACCCGAGAGCATAGAGAAGATGAGTGCATCTCTCCATGGGCAGATGGAGGGGATAGAAACCTACATGGGAGCGGGTCTGATAGCTAAGACTAGCGTTCTAGCCACCATTTCCTATGTCATGACTTTGCCCAACAAGGTAGACAGCCTTCATGTGAGCTACTCTAAGATGGAGCAGCTTCCCAGACCTCTTTACAAATTGGAATTCAGTTTTGAGAGTCTATTTTGTTGCTTATCTGCCTACACATCCAGAGATACTGTGGACCAGTCTAACCCCTGCTAAGAGTTGTTTTTCTTCACTGACACAAAGTGAGCTTGTTTGAGAAGTTGTACATCTTTCCTCTTCTTGTTTTCTATCTCCTTGATGCCAGAGAAATAGGAGTAAGAAGAGAATAGATGCATAAATGATCTTTGTTCTTGGATTTTAATTTGACAGGGTAAAATTGTTTACTCCCGAGGAAGAAAGTAATGGAAAATTAATTAGAGCTTTGAAATTTAAACCCAAGACAGAAATAGATAAAATGCTTAGCAGGTGAGTAGCCAAGCACAGAACACCAAGGCATAATGACAATGAGCAGAATTGTAGCACTTCAGCTATTTCTAGGCTTAAATAATATAATGCATTATTAAGATAATACTAGTTGCTACAATAGATAAAACCTCAAATTTAAGTGGATTATCACCAGTTTATTTTTCTCTCCCATGATGTCCAAAGAGGTATTCTTGATTGATGGGTGGCTCTTCTCACAGTGATGTAGAAACATGACCTTTCTTCTTGTGACTTTACCATCTTTAACCCATGGTTCACAAGGCGGCTTTCCAGGTCATCTTTTATAAAGCAACGTTGAGGATAAAGATCCAGTGATAGGGAAGTAACATCTCTGAATAGACTTTTAGAAGACAAGAATTGTGAGTAGTCAACGTGAGATCAGAACAACTTTGACAACACAAGAAAGGAATCCCAGTAGGACTGGTGCCGTAGTAGGCTAAAGGCTTTCACCGCTTCGTAATGATCTTTCACAGGATTAGTATCATAGCCCCCACTGCATCTTTAAAAAAATGGTTTCATATAATTTTCTAAATAATGTGTATATAATTCTTATTCCATAGTGAGGAATGTCACTCTCAACTAAGTATTTTGCTGTCCTTACGAGGTTCAGCGTTAAACCACCTTTTCAGTTGCCCAAGTATTCTCTTAGGTTGATGTCCAGATGGATGAGATCTATAAGACAATTTCATTTAAGATTATTGCATCCAGAATGGAAAAATTTGGGCAAGCAGCCCCTTCATAATTCATGCTTTTTTCATGCTTCCACAGAGGCACAATTGATTTAGTCTTCAAAGAAACAAAAGGAAAGACTGTAGACGACAAACTGTGCCAGAGCTTGGGAATGAAAAAGAAGTTGGCATTTATTATGTGAACAAAGATTGGATAAGCATGTGAATAGGAAATGGTGTGGGAGTTGGAAATCAAGTGACAGGTGAAAGAACATAAGAAACACGGAGATGTGAAACTGCATGCCCAGCAAGTTCACATGGGAAATTACCAAAGGTGCATGTTACACATAGGGCACTACATAGTTATTTCAATTTCTTTAGGGAGTTTGGGACTGATATCATTTGGGACTGATATCAATACCTGTATATACCGATAATGTAAATATCCCTTGTTTCTTAAGTGACTTGGATAGACCCCGTCACAATGTATGCTAGAAATTTAGAAACATGGGTCCATGGGAAGAAGAGGCATTAGAAGTAAGAACTGGCCTGGATTTGGAGGTGACTAACAGGCTTGGCTACAGGTTCTTAATGCTACCAAGGTATTGCAAGAGTTCAGTGGAGAGTTGTTAAAAGGGTTAGGCTTGATTCAGGAAGGTAAATGTAGTTAGGCAGTTTTGGAATATAAGAGCCAACCTGGAATATATTAGATGCTCAATAAGTATTTGTTGAATCAAAGAACGCATGAATCTGATGAACAAATCATAGTAAGCTGAGTCCAGGGTCAAGATACACTAGAAGTATATTTATAGCCAGGCCAGGCTATGTGCAAAATTCATCTCCAAGGGAAAACACCTGCAAGACCTAGATTGACAGTCAAAATAGTCAAGTGTAGGGGCTGGCCCAGTGGCTTGGTGGTCAAGTTCGCACACTCTGCTCTGGCAGCCTGGGGTTGGCAGGTTCAGATCCCTGGCGTAGATCTATGCACTGCTTTACCAAACCATGCTGTGGTGGCATCCGTTATACAAAATAGAGGAAGATGGGCACAGATGTTCACTCAGGGCTAATCTTCCTAAGCAAAAAGAGTCAGATTGGCAACAGATGTTAGCTCAGGACCAATCTTCCTCATAAAAAAATAAATAAAAAATAAAGTTCAGAGCAGGAGGGCTATGCAGAGAAATTGAGGCAGAAATCCAGCTGCTGTACACAGAGCAAAGGTAAAGTTAGATTTTAATTTAGTGGGCACCCTATGGAATGTGAGAAATTATTTGCAAATGATATATCTGATAAGGGGTTAATATCCAAAATATTTAAGGAACTCATACAACTCAATGGGAGAAATACAAATAATCCAATTAAAAAGTGAGCAAAGAACCTGAAGAGACAATTTTCCAAAGAAGATATTCAGATGCCCAACCGGTACATGAAAAGGTTCTCAACATCACTAATCATTACGGAAATGCAAATCCAAACCACAGTGAGAGATCACCTCACTTATGTTAGGAAAGCAATCATCAAAAGACAAGAGATAACAAATGCTGGCGAGGATGTAGTGGAAAGAGAACCCTTGTGCGCTGTTGGCGGGAATGTAAATTGATGCAACTACTATGGACAACAGTATGGAGCTTCCTCAAAAAACTTAAAAATAGAACTACCATATGAGCTAGGAATTCCACTTCCGGGTATATGTCCAAGGAAATGAAATCACCATCCTGAAGAGATATTTGCATCCCCAGGTTTGTTGCAGCATTATTTGCAATAACCAAGACATGGAAAGAACCTAGGTGTTCATCAACAGATAAACGGATAAAGAAAATGTGTGTATTTATACACAAACACACTGGAATACTATTCAGCTGTAAAAAAGAAGGAAATCCTGCTGTGTACAACGTGGATGAACCTTGGGGACATTATACTAAGTAAAATAAGTCAGACAGAGAAAGACACATACTGTATGATCTCTCTTACATGTGGAAACTAAAATAAATGAACTCACATGGATCAGATTTGTGGTGGACAGAGGCAGACAGTAGGGGAAACAGGTGAAGGTGGTCAAAAGATATTAACTTCCTTATAAGATAGGTCAGTTCTGAGGGTGTAATGTACAACATGATGACTATAGCCAATAATACTGTTTGATATATTTGAAAGTTGCTAAGAACATAGATCTTAAAAGTGCTTATCACAAGGAAAAAGAAATTTTGTAATTATCTGAGGTGACGGATGTTAACAAAATATCATGGTAATCTTTTCTCAGTGTATACATGTATTGAATCATTATGTTGTACCCCTTAAACATACAATATATCAATTATATCTTGACAAAACTAGAAAAAATGCAAAAAAGCACCTTCTCCAAAAAAATTCTGCCAAATATGACATAGTGTACAGAAATTTTTACTTACAAGCATTACAGATCATTTTAAAAATTATTTTTATCTATCAGAGTTTTTTTTTATCTGAGAGTAAAGAGGAGTTTGGTGGGACCTATGGCGTAATAGCAATACAGAGCCTCAGGCACAACCCAGACCCACTGCCTTAAAATATGCATATTAACAATGTCCCCAAGTGGAACTTATGCATATTGAAGTATGGTTAGCACTGCATGGAGTCCCATGCTCCATTTGGCTCACATTGGAATTAGTTGGTGTGTTTTGAAAAATACTGATGCCTAAGTCCTATCTCATTCACACCAATTTGCTGCATTCTTTTTTCCCAGCTTTATTAAGACAAAATGGACATATAACAGTGTGTAAGTTTAAGTTGTACGATGTGATGATTCGATACATACGTATTGTGAAATCACCACAATAAGTTTAGTTAACACCTCTATCACCTAATTACCATTTTTTTTTTTTTGTGAGGGGTGAGAACATTTAAGATCTACTCTCTTAGCAACTTTCAAGTATATAATAGAGTATTATTAACTATCGTCACCAAGCTATACATTAGACCCCCAAAACGTATTCATCTCATAACAGAAAATTTGTACTGCTTGACCAACTCTCCCCGTTTCTGCCACCCCTCAGCTCCTGGCAACCACCATTCTACTCTCTATTTCCAGGAATGCAGGCTTTTTATATTCTACATATGGGTGAGAACATACAGTATTCGTCTTTCTCTGACTTGTTTCACTTCTGCTGAATACTTCTTGATTACACACATCAAAACTACTTTTAGGTGCCAGCCCGGTGGCGCAGCAGTTAAGTTTGCCCATTCCACTGCGGTGGCCGGGAGTTCACCTGTTTGGATCCCGGGTGTGGACATGGCACCGCTTGGCACACCATGCTGTGGTAGGCATGCACGTATAAAATAGAGGAAGATGGGCATGGATGTCAGCTTAGGGCCAGTCTTCCTCAGCAAAAAGAGGAGGATTGGCAGCAGTTAGCTCAGGGCTAAGCTTCCTCCAAAAAAAAACGAAAGCTACTTTTACAATGTCATTCCCCACATTAAAGATATATGCACATGTGCTACTTTCTACTTCATCAAATCCAAGCTGCTCCGTTTGAGAGTCTTCAACACAACTTCATCCTTCCCATCTATCTCATCCCCTTCTATTCCTGAACCCATATCCTCTGTGGGTTTAAAAACATCTTACAATTGGGTAGCATCTTAGCGTTTAGAGGAAGCTTCAGAAAACTTCTCTTTCTTCTCACAATAAATAAAGTGGGCATGATTATGTCCACTATATAGAGACCCCAAAAGGCAATGCAGTTTGGCCAAGGTCACATGAAATAGCAAATGACAGAGCTCATTCCTCTAGACTGTAGCTCCTGATATTTGTCTTAGACGTTTCTTCTCTACCTTTCAAAATTTTGCCTCTTTTTTATGCTGATGTCTATAACTACTTTAGCCTACACTCATCCCTTTGGTGAATTAGTTGAACTTGGTAAATTACATGTATTTTAATTTTATTTTGAAGACCAGAGCACTTTACAAGCTGGGATTATGTTTCATCTATTTTTTGAAGTCAGTAACATATCTTTTATAGTATGGAGCCATATTTTGTGTTCAATAATTTTGGTTAGGTTGCATTGTATCAAAGACTGTCATGTACATGGCTGTGCTGAACTTCGCAATTGATGGAAAGGTGATCACTGTCCTTTAGGAAATGTTAGCCTCTTGTGGGTTTGGGGAAATAAAAGAATTACACAAATAACTCTAAATTTAAGGGCCTAAGAAAGGTTTGGAAACAGAAGTACATTTCCAACGCTGTGGGTATTCAAAGGAGGAAGAGATCGCAGCAGTTAGAGGAATTAACAAAGACTTCGCGGTTTAAGTTAGATTTGAAATGGTCTTTGAAAGATGATTAACAAAATCAAGGGAGATAGTAGATTTGTAATTTAAAATATCTGCAAACGTAAAATAGTATTAATATTAAACACACAATATCAGTTAGAAATGAGGGGCTCAAATCATTTGAAAAGAAAATGGAAATGTTTAGTATTAATTTATTCACTTACTTATTCATTCATTCATTTGACAAGCATTTGTGAAAACCAAAAATATGCTCCTACTTTCAGGGGACTCATGATCACCAAGGCGGAGGAATTAATCCAAAGAAATAAGTATGATACATTGAAGAAAAGGCTAGAATAGCAGTGTGTACAAAGCATTATAGGAGCACTGTGGTGAGAGCCACTATTTCTGTGTTCCAATTGCTTAAAACTAATGCTATGGTGAAACCTCATGGAATTGGTATAGTCCAGCCATGTGGGTTCATTTGCATTTCAGCTCTCTGGATTGGTGGCTTAAATTAATTTATTCTGAGCAAGTTGAGTTCTCCAGGCAGACAGGCTGATGTATTGCATTTTATCATTTTGTTAGCATCGCATGTTCTCCCTCAAAGTGGAGCAGGAATTGAGTTCAAAGCTCGGCAGAGCTGTTATCTTGGGCTTGTTAACTTCTTGGATGTAGCCCATGAACATTTATGTTTGTGTGAGAGAGGTTACAAAAATATCTGTAAATGAATTAAGTCACTGGGGCTTTCTCTGAGTGAAGACTTTGGAAGCAAGCATTCACTAAAGGGGTCTCACATGGAAAACACTGTCTGTGAGAGCTCACTGATTTTATCTGAGAGTATAAGCAGTGGGTATAATAAAAGAATACAATTATCGAACACTTTTGTCATTTTGTGTTAATTTAACTAGGGTAATGGAATTTAAATTAAGCTCTGTGCCGATTTTTTTTTATGGCAGGTATGCAATATCTGTTTTATATAAATATACGGTAAACTCAGCAAGAGACTCTATTAAATTCTTATTGGTTCTACTGTTGACTGGCTTCTATTTTCTTGTTGAATATAGAAACAATTTCAGGCATATTTCTCCCTTACCTGTGAGCAGTTTACCAAATAGTCCAGACCAGTGAGAACACCTTTCATTTCATCTTAGCCCCTAAATAATCAAAGGTAACCACAAGGACGACTGGGAATAGAAAATCCCTGTGTTTACTGGTTAGCAACTATATTAGCAGCCACTGTTCCTTGAGGATCTCTGCAGACTCGCACCGTCCTGGACGCTGTTTTGCCAAGTGACAGCAACTCTTGTTCTTTTATGCGTTGTCAGAAGTAGGTCTGGACTGAAACTAGTAATGTTAGTGTGGAAGTGTGCCTTGAGTGTGCCTCGATACAAGTTTCATTGTTCAGTACAACTTTGGCATGCTCCTCATTCAGCCAACTAACTGCACTGATGAGACTTTGAAACGACGCAAGATAGGAATGAAATTAGAATAACATCTGAAAGAAAACGTTAGAAACACCACCCAAATATTAATTATCCCTTGTAGAAGCAGCTCGGCGAGGTACACCCTCCCACACACTTCCTCCCGGTATTAGGGAGGTGGTGCAGCAAGATCATTACAAGAAAAAGAGCTTAGCCTTTGGTTTCACACTGCTGGCTTGTTAAAAGAAAGGGCCTTAGCCTGTGTTCTATCACAGTGTTTAACGAGCTGGTATGTCTACAATCAGTGGAGAGAAAGGGACGAAATGTACCTGTAAAGTTATATTAGCAAGTTATTAGGCATTTGAAATGACTGTGAGGAGCACATTGAGGTACGATCAATAGGATGGCATAGTTAGTGCAAGGCTTTTCTATGAAAAGCAATTCTGAAACATAATTGCTAATAAAAGATCTATTAGTACTGTAAAATACACTAAGGTTCATTCTGGGGAGAAGTAAGTAGGTGATAATTAGAAAATTGGAGGTTCAAATGGTACTAGGAACCCTAGCAATACGTGCTGCCTGCCCTGAAGGACGCCCTATGTTACATGTGCTTGGTGATGAATTTCAAGGTAAAAATATATTTTACAGGAAATTTAAATCAATTTTTGTCCTTTTTCAAATGGACCACATGCAGTGTAATTTCAGAACCTCTACTCTGGTGGTCAGGAAAGCAAAACACTGGAGACAGATGGATGGGGATCGCATATAGGGTGCGTGTGTGCGCGTGCCTGGGTTAAAGTGAGGGAGGGTCTTTATGGCGGCATGATTTCTTTCACACCTCCCACTGCTTGTTTTTAGATTGCTTTTTGTATCTGGTTTCTTTGAAAACCCGGCAGGAGCTCTCTCAGTTTGCTTCATGGCTTGGCAGGTCTACTATAGTGCCAGGATTCTAGGAACATGATTTTAACCTCACGACTTCTCAACACGTTCCACCTTTTTATGTCTCGCATCTTCTTCTACCCTATGGAGTAAACCTCCAGCTAAAAAAAAAAAAAAAAAAAAGAAAAGGAGCAAAAAACAAAGTAAAGAGAAAATCTAAAGCAAAAACCAGGGCAAAATGATTGATCATGCTAATTTTAGACAGCTGAGGGTTTAATGCAGCTATTCAGTTAAAAACATCTTCTAATTGGCAACAAAAACGCTCCTTTAAAAATTTCCTCCCATGACTTCTTTCATTTTCTCTTTGAGGTATTGTGACCTGTCGTATTTCTTCTCTAGTCTCTGCCCCTGGAATATATCATGTATTTCCACAGCCAAAGATCTGAAGATTAAGTAGATTCTCCTCAGTACTGTTTCGTATACGTCCTGTTGCAGTTACCGTAACTCACATCTCATGTCTAACATAATGAAGATTAAATGTTTATTATTGAATACAATGGCTAAGTTTTTCCAGAGATTATCAGAAATATTGAAAATATAAATAGTAATATCTTTGTGAGATTCTTTATACAAGTCATATCATTTAATCTACTTAACAACTCTGGGATGTATGTATAACCCTCACTTTTCAAATGATAAAACAGCCTTAGAAAGTTTAGATATCTTGCTCAAGGTCACCTAGCCAGTAAGCAGATGAGTTAGAGCTTGAACTTGAGTTTGATTAAACTAGTAACTTCTTGATTCAATTTATTAGCTTTGTGACTTTGGACAAGTTACTGTACTTCTGATTGCCTTGTTTTCTCATCTGTTAAGAAAAAAGTGTTGGTGATTATGTAAATTGCTTGACTGTACTGGACACACCATGCTGAATCGTGCTGTTATTACTCTGACTCTGGAGCTTGCTCTGCATGCCGGGGCTTCTCAAACTTTAATGAGATTGGAATCACTTGGGGTCCCTATTATACTGTAGGTCGGACCCAGAAGGTCTAGGTAGGATCTGAGATTCTTGGCCTCTGAAGGCTCCCAGGTGATGCCAGTGCCATTAGGGTGAAGATTGCCCACTGCTTTTTCTCAAGTCAAGGAGAGTTACACCTGAATTGTTCACAGAAAAAATGAGGGCCAAAGTCTCATTTCTCCTTCAGGAGAATGATTTGGTCGTGCCGTTTTGGGGGATAGCTATTGAGATATCAGTTTGATTTTGTTTTCTGTGCCTCCTCTTTTGTCTCCACCCCTCTCCCCTTCAAGGTGGTAGCCTGACCTTTAGCTTTCTTTGCCTCAATGGGCTTTTCAGGGTGGGAAGCAGAACCATGTTGGTGATTTCCTTCATATTAGAATGAAATCAATTTCATTCTCTTTCCTCTGAAAGCCTGAGCTCATTAAAAAGACGAAGTGTCCTTTAGAGAGAGAAATGAGTAATTGTCACTAAGGAAAGAGAGGGAGGAAGGGAGACAGAGAAGAGAATTAGGAGGAGGAGAAAAGGAAGAGAAAGATGGTGTCTCCTACTAGAAGAGTGTAGAGCTTGGTGAGTTCCCAAGTGAAGGGCTCCTGTGCCCCATTCCTTGGCAGAACTGAAGCAGGTGGCAGACCTACAAAGGCCTAGAAACCTGTCAAGGAAGGATCAGAGACAATAGGACTCTAAGCCTAAACTTTATTCCTTTTTTGGTATAGGAACAGTAGGGTGTTAAAAAAAAATCTCCCTGGACAAGATGAGCAAATGCCAGTTGATTTTATTCCCATATTATTGGCAGCAAGAGGGGAGAGCACACCAAGTCTGGAGACCCAGCTGGGAGGAAGGGAAGGGCAGGAGAGTTTTTAACACCTGTGTGGGCTTGTGTGTGGAATCTTAGGCCACCTGTGTTTGCTAACTGGCCTTACCCCAAAGAAGGGTAAAGTCTCGCCAGGAGGCGATTTGATAACTCGGAGCAAAGCCCCCGCAGAGTTAGGCTCCTGCCCTCCCTCAGAGACTGGGAGATAGGGGCGATGTCTTCTTTGATGACTATATTTCAAAGGCATGGCTCCAGGTCCTTGAGAAAGACATTCCTGGGTGGTAAAACTGGTAAGAGACTTTTAAAAAGATTTACATCTTAAAGAGGCAGAGAAAGAATGTACCAGTTTTCTAAGGTAAATGCTCCAAGAAAAGGGAGACCAAGGGCCTTTAATCAGTCTAAAACCTAAGATTTCATCAAGCCAAGGGAACATAAGGTTGTCTTGGTCAAAGGATGTTGAACCGGATGAGATCCCTTTATTTCCTGTCTGAATTTATAATCTAAGACTCCGTCACCTCTTTTCTCCCTCAAAGTCCTGATATAAGAATCTCTAAATATCTCTCCCACATATGACCCAATTCAGCATGTACCATTCACTCACCAAATGTTGTAGTGGTATTGCCCTAGGCTATCGGAAGGATCCTAAGTGGTGTCTGTTGAAGTGTCCATGGAGACAAATCCACATGCCAAGGACGTTTTTTGCAAGAAGTCCCAGCAATATATGATTACATGTCAAGCCAAGTGGGACTCAAGGGCCAGCACAGGCTTTCAACCATGTTTGTGGGCTTCCTGAAGGATGTGGTGACAGAGTTTGATCTTGTCTAAAGATCCTCTCAGGGCCCACCCTTCTTCTGTGGTCTTTCTTTTTTAATCACTTTATGATGTAAGTGAAGTTTACCTCACTCTAACCGGAGCATACCGCTCACTTCCAGAGTCCCTTTTCTTTTCATTACTTAACCTCTTTGTCTAGGTTTCTCATCATCTTACTTAAAAAAGGAAAAAACAATTCCTTTGGCTGCCTTTTCTTAAAGGAGTGTCTTTACTCTCCTCTATGCTTTCTATAATATCTAAGACAGGTTTTCTCCAAATAGAGCAACAATGTGAACACAGAGCAAAAGATTGGCAGTAACATTAGGAAGGAGAAAACTGGACATATTATGCTTAAATTCCTTTATCTAAGAGAGTGTCTTTTACCTGAAGATTCCAAATCATTAATAAATTGTGTTTTCTTGAATACCAGTAGAATAACATAGTCCATTTATATAATCGTCCAGATCATTCAAATAGTTTTGGTCACCAGGATTTGATTCCAGGAGCAATAGCAACAATAACACCTTTGCATTTTGAGGGCAAGGTGATTTCTCTGTTTTTAAAAAATAAATTTGGATCTAATAGAGAAGATCTTCCCAAATAGTAAATAACATGTAGATTTAGATTGTAAAGCTTTTAATCAATGGCTCTTTCAATTGTGAGGATTTCCAGGAGTCAGGGAGTGATGGCTGACAGGGCCTCTGCCTACCTCCTCTCCACTTCTGCTCACAGTTTTAACCATCACCTTCTTAGCAATCCCCTCCCCCACCAACACCCAATTACTTAAACTTAAAACTTTTTAAAGGCAGAAATGATATGTTTTCCAAGCTGTGGTGTTATTAAAACCAACTTGCTAATCTAGCCAAGATTTACTCAACTCCTACTTTGTTCGAGGCAGTGTTGGGTGTTAGGTATTAATATGATCATTCAATATGAAGAGGCCTAAGACAATAAGACATGATCAGTCCTAACGGAAGAATAAACCGAGACTCATGGAAGGAGCCTTATGTTGCAGAGGGGCCCGGCAGGATCGTCCAGAGATTAGTCTGAGCAAAGAAGACGGTAGAATGATTTGAAGAATTGTCCGCTCTACGGGGTGGAGTTACTTAATGGTGTCTGAGGTAACCTGCATTTCGAAACTTTGTATTTGGAGTCAAAGTGAAATACTCCAATCAGGTCAGCCAGCTAGGTTTAAATGTACTCAGACTCAGCTTGCTGATGAGAGGGGTGATTTGGGATAAATATCAACAGAAAATGCTTAAGTACCTTCTTTGTTGGATGGGTGTACCTCACAAAGCATAGGCATTGCCTAAGCTTGCAATTCTTTAAAATTTGGTTTTGTGTTCTTAACTCTTACAATGATTCACCTGTTAGTTCTGTGGGGATGGCCCTGCTGTGCTACCATGCCTCTCTCAGTATTCTGAGCTAACCCTAGAAGATGTTGGAAATTAGGCTTGGTTTTAGCCCTACTGCCCCAGGACTCTAAATATTCTTCTCCCCATCTCAGATGTAAGGTTAGGATACATTGTGGTACAGCTATTATTAGCATCAATAGGGTGTTGATAAAATGTCAAACCCCACACCTAAGAAAGTTATTTCTACTCAAATGGGGGGTGGTGCTACTGGAAAACAAAAGTCCGAGAAGCTATGATAATGGGAATTTGGGTCAAGGGCTGAAATATAAATAGTGGTCTTGCTGTGTTTTCTTTCAAGGCCAACTCTGGTACTATTTATTTTATAGCTATAAAAACTGAATAAAAATATAAAAAATTGGAAGTTAATGTAATCAATGTGATTTACAAGTTGTCTTGCAAACACATCTCCAGCAATCAAAGCCGTCTACTATATGAGAAGGGATACCCTTTTCCCCATTTTTCTTTAGCTTGAAAATAGGGAATGAGAAGTACTAAAAGGCATTGAGATAATGGCTGAGCTGGAGAATTTTAAATAGGCTTCCAATTTATCAAAGCTGACTTTTCCTATTCTGAATAGATAGGCAGCTTTGTGACACAGAATGAGGAGGAAATGCTCTGTCATAAGCATTCACTAAGGAAACCTGTGTGCGTGAAAGGATTTTTTTCCTTAGGGAAATTCAAAACTCCTGAGTAATAAATCGCTCTGGGAGGACACATCAGCAGCGTACAGCAGCATGCTGGCTGCTTGTCCACCCCCTGGAAGGTCACTGTCTTCCAGGGCAGCCATCAACTTCCACTTGAGCAAGACACTTTGATTACTGCTCCTTCTCTTTCAGGTTAGACAGTAAGACATGAATTCACAGACCTACTGTGCTTTACTTGTCTGAGGGCTTCAAGCAACTGACAGATTAATCTAGTATTAAAGCAATTCTCAGGGGAGTGGAATGTAATGATAAGATAATTATTCATTGTAAAGTCAGACAACAATGTGGGGATATTTTCTGGTCTGTGACAACAGAAGTATTCACTTACAAAGTCAAGTAATTGAACTTCTTAAAAGTTTTAATTTCTATCAAACACTATTGTTGCTTTTAAAAGCTTCACCTTTCTGCCTTCACCTTTCATTTATTCTCTTGTTTTTTATTTCTGCGCTGAATGAGAGCCTCTCTCCTACACTTTCTTCAAGTCTCTACCTCATTTTCTCTGTTTCCCACCAATCCACCCCTCTTAATAGTGCCCATTTTGGTTAAGAGCATGGCCACTTACCCAGTTACTTAGACCCCAAATTCCCATGTCATCGTGAGCTCTGCTTATTTTCTCGCTTTACGAATCGTGTCCGTTAGCAAATTCTGTGAGTCCTTTTTCAGATCATATTCTAAATCTAGCCACTTTCAACCACCCTCACTGCTTCCATGTATCCCAGACACCAAATCCCTGACCTAGATTATTGCTAATTGCCTTTTAACTATTTTCCCTGTTTCTATCATGGTGCCCTACAGTTTTTTCTCAAACCAGGAGTGAGATCCTTTAAAACACAAATCAGATCACGTAACTTTTGTAGTCAACTCTCCTGTTGGTTTCTATGATATTTAGAATATAGTTCAGAGATTTCACTTGGCCTGCAGAGCCCTGCTTGATTACTTTTCCCTCCTTTCCTTCAATTCTTTGCTCACAGCCCCATTTTGCTCCTTGCCATTTCTCAAACAGGGCAAGTTTCCACGTCGGGGCATTTACACTCGCTGTCCCCTCAGCCAGAAGCCCTCCCCTGCCCTCCCACAACCAGATCCTCACGTGGCTCATTCCTCATACCCTTCAGGCCTTTGCTCAAATGTCACCTCTGATGCCATTCCTGTCTGCTCACCCTATGTAAAATATCCATGCTGCCCACCACCCCCTCCATGCCTCTTTACCCCTGTTCTACTTCTCACAGCGCACATCTCTACTTGCCACTGATTACACAGTAATTTCTTTATTCTCTTCTTTCACTTCAATGCAAACTCCATAAAAATGGAGAAATTTTCTTTTTTGATTCCCCATCTTACACCCGAGATATAGAAGAGAACGCCTGGTATGTAGTACATAGTCAGAGAAAAAGTATTGAACAAATGAATGAATGTTAGTTTTTCTACAATGTTTTTGGAATTTATTTCTTCTGATCAGCTGATAAATTACATCTTTCAAATTCCTCCTCCAAAACACATTTACAAGAAAAATAAAGCATGACATCTGCTTTTGGAAATATTACATTCTAAACGCCCCCAAACTGAAACGCACTATCACGCAGTGGAGCAAACCCTGATTAGGTTAAATGATGCTAATACATGGACTGATGCTTTGCACAAACTCATGGGGCAGCTATACCTGTTTACAGCTTCATTCAGATCACACTCTAGACTGTTATCTAGAATTCAGTTTTTCATTTTATCCAAAGACATAAATCCCAGTATTCCAGCCATCCCTGTTCCCTTCCTCATCATCTTTCAAATATCTTATCTCACTGCCTTCTCATCATGTCTTCCGTTAGGTCAAGTTCATTTTCTGGTCATTTCCCTTTGAAGCCTTGCTGAGTTAAGCTTCTGCTGGTGCCTGTCTTGAATATCAGAATATTCTCTCCTCCATTTCCAACCAATTGAAGTTCTATAATTGTCTATACACAGTCAGTCTGGCTGACCATTGTATCCCGTGACTACTGCAGTCCTGGCACAGAAGTGCTCACTGAAGGAATTAGCATAATGACATTTACTAATGTATTTCTCTGTTGTAGATTGTATGTCTTTTCTCTGCCTGTCTCCTTTCAACAGCAAATATTTAAGATCTAATTCTTTCTGAAACTACAGAGAACAAGCTGAAAGAAACTGTACAAGAATATGGTCCATATCTCCCTTGGCTTAGAAGATGATCTGGAAAACTTAACAGTATTAATCCCCTACACCATTCTAATAATGATGAGTTAGCTTAGTTACAACTGACGTAGTGATATTTTGTACGTATTAATGCTAATAGATAGTTGCAAAGTAAACTGAAAATGTTGAAAAAGGAAGAACAAGACTTTTTCTTGTAAGCATAACAATGGACACAGCTTTTATTCATTTATTAACATTTCCTAATAGGGTAAAAATAAATAGCAGAAAAATAGAGGCACCTACGAAACTCATTTTTCAATTGAGTTCTTTTTCAATTTTAAATAATTCAAATAAACTTTTATCAATTGCTTGAAATAGAATACATTTCCAAGATTTCTAAATTTCACTTTACATTCTTAAATACCATATTATTACCAGAGAATTGGAGTGTGAATTATAGTATTCATCTAATATTTAATAAAAATATAATTAGTGGGAAATTTTTCATATAGATATAAATTTACCTGTTTTACAATGCTTCTGTCAGAAATAGTCAGGGTAAAGATCCTCAACTTTAAAAAAAAATCTCAATTTTTGTTTTGCTGCCAATTCTCATACATTTTTTGAGACATCTTAGCAAAAGAAATTTTTAAACTTTTGGAAAAAATATAGTAGCCATCATTGAAATGTGTTGTGCCTTTTCTGGTGGGAAAGAAGAGTGATTGTGAGGTGATGAATTTGAGCTTTCCCCTTCCTTTTTCTAAGACAGGAGGTTTGGGGGAGAACTACTTTGTTCCAATAGTCTGCATAAAGAATAAATGCAAACACAACTGTGGCTCCTCCTTTGGAAACTTACTATGGTCAGTATCTTCTGGAAGCTTCACTGTGCAGACACTTAGCTCCAACCTGAGAACACTTGCTTAGATGTCTCATGCTGCCTTTTGGTAATACATTTTGACAAGAATTATTCCTCTTGTCAAAGATATAAATGAAGAATAATTGGAGAAAATAGAATTTGGGTGGTTGCTCACTGCACTATATATTATAATGGGTGTGACTGCCATTTTTTCTTATTATATTTAAGGCGAGGGCCAATTAATTTAGCATTTGTCTTTATACTGTCCTGCACCCTCCCTTTTGTTGCACGATTTATCATTTTCTTATCTCTATTCTGGTGTTTTCTCCTCAGAACAACATAAACTTTTACAAAATTGTTTTTGGCACACTCTTCAGAATCCAGCATGGTGTTGAAAACAGGTAACAATAACAATAATAAATTAGCTAAGTGAATAAGTGAATGAATAAATGAGTGGGAGGCATAAGAGAAGGTATGTGTCATTTTTAGTAGCCCATAAGAAAACTCACTGCCTAGGACTTTGATTACGAATTTTTCCTTTTTTCCTTTTCCTCTGGGAAAGAGAGTAAATGCGCTAACAGAACTTTCCTGCCAGATGTTCTTATTTGCTTGGGCATCATTCAGGGCCTGGCCTTGTGCTTGTAGCTCATGATGCTTAAGATTGTCTAGTAACTAATGTAATGATATTATCCATAACCAGGTATCCATTTTCTGGGGTTAGCTCCCTAAGGCAAATAGTCTGAGTCTCTGTTCCTGTTTTCTGGGTTTGTCAGTGAAGGCTCACAGAAGTTAGTCAGTGTAAGGTTGTCTCATTCCACTTGCACAGACAGAATGGTGTAAACTTGGATTGATTTGAAGATGTGAATTTTATGTCCAGGAATGCATATGCTCATTCTTCCATTGATTCATTCACAGACAGGTGGACAATTAAATGTCACCATGCTCGGCCAGAATTCTTTTGCCACAGTGAACGTGATATTACACCTCTTCTTAAGGCATTAGCTGTCTTTTGAGGGAAAAAACCTTGTAAATGAATATGGTCACTGAAATTGATGGAATGGGTTCTTTGGATTAAGCCTCCAGGGGAAAGAGCCTCAGCTTTGGAGAGAGAAAACACTAGGTTTGGAAACCGATTGTAACAACTGTTAGTTTGTGGGATTGAGCAAGTTATATCATCTCTCTGAACTCCTGTGTCCTGACTGAGCAACTTTCAGGGATGCTGTGAGGATTAAATGAGATTAAGGGGTAAATCACAGACACACAGATGGTGACTAACAACCTCAGCCTTGCTGAGCTCTCCTTATCTGCTCCTCCCTGGGTCCAGGTGGGGCGAACACAAGAGAAGGAGATTAAAAAAGATAGAGGAAGCAAGGAAGGGAGAAGGATGTGACTTTCCTTTGAAACACACAATACTCACTAATTTTACCTACATTTTTTGTGGCTAAATGAATAATCACTTAAAGTCAAAACTTCTGTGGATCTGGGGACAAGTTCTTGGGGGTTCAAGTTACTGTTGAGGATTGTCGTATAATTACAATGCCTGTATTTACATCTGTGTTTAAGATCATGTTTGCCCGAGGTGAAGGCCAAATACATTGTGATGTGCTGTGTGAAGGAAGGTGTTGAGGTAGCTTAGACACCATCAGTAGGAAACTGAGTGACCCTGACACACTTATCCTTATAGGCCCACTAAGTGCAAAGAACCTGCACTGAAATCATACCATATGGAAATGTTGTGGTCAGAGGTATAATAGTAAATCTACTTTTATAGACCCATTTATGATATTTCATTAGCAGTAACCATGGTAGTAAATATGAAATGAATATGCTTTTCTGCTTTTCATCAACTATTGGATTATAATTCAGTTTAATACTAATTTGAATGAGAAAGTTTTCATGGTTATCAACAGACTATTAAAACTGGTATTTGAGAATAGGCTTGATGGCTGTGATTTGTGAGGGGTGCTTGTCTGAGTTTTCTGAAATAGCAAACAAAAGTGGGAATTATGAATGTATTTTTACCAATCATGTTTTTGAAAAAATCCACTTTCTGAATTACTATTATTAATTTAAAACTGAGAAATGTATTGGGTATAGAACTGGACCTGAAGCTCCATCTTTTAAGTTTTAAACCTCAACTTTGGCAATTTAATTCCATTGATATAGCATCATCCATCACAGTAAATAAAATTATAACTTTATTGGTTTTGTAGGTTTTTTAGTGTTTAATATTTAAATTTAGTTCTGTTTTATAGTAGTTAAGATCTATAAACAAAATGGTTTTATGTCTGTATCAATATTTTTGGGTTTTTTTCTTTTGCTGAGGAAGATTAGCCCTGAGCTAACATCTGTGCCAATCTTCCTCCACTTTATATGTGGGTCACTGCCACAGCATGGCTGACCAGTGGTGCAGGTCCACACCTGGGATCCAAACCTGTGAACCCCAGCTGAAAAAGCTGAGCACAAGGAACCTTAACCACTACGCCACAGGACCGGTCCCATGTTTGCATAAATTTTAAGTCACTTTACCAAACAGTTTAATACCAGTTATCTTCAAGACATTTTGTTTTTTGCAAGTGGTTTGTACATCACTTTAAGTTTTAGGAACATTGACAAAATTGATAATAATCAATAACTAAAAGAATGCAATAACCTCCTTACCTTATAAAAATAGAAAGATGAAGATATTTTCTGTGGCTACCTACATTACTTTATTTGAAAATCTCCAAAGGAAACAGAAAACATCACAGACTATCAGAACTCTTTCAAAGTAATCACCCACGGACAAGACAGAATTAAAAACCATGGTTGAATCTGCAAATGTAATTGAATCAGAAACACAAGGATTAAATTCTTAGCACAAGAATCCAGTACTTTTAAACGTAAGCCCTGGAAGCTTGGCTTAATCAAATGGCACTTTGACAGCAGCAGTGATAATCTTGTTGCTCAGAGGCCTTACCACCCTTCATCTGAGAGAGGAGGAGTTAGAGAGGATCAATGGGATGAAGTTTTAACAGGAGAAATTATCTCTTATCTTTGTAATTCCTGAGCATCTTCATTTCTATTAATACATTTCTTTTGGAGAATATGGACTGTGGGACTTTAAACACTGCCACTCAAGAAGATCAATATCTTTGCCTCAGATATATGATGACTTGGATTTGTCTAAATCAAGCTAGACACATTAGCTGAGACTTCTCTTAAAACCATCAGCAAGTGACCAGGAGATATTGATAGCAGATTGAAAACTGTCTTTATATAGTACAAGGAAGACAACTGTTTTAAATTCGTGTCCTTTAAATTGTCTGTGATGTTATAGACATTAACAAGTCATATTAAAGCTGCTTTAATTTATGAAATGAATCTATTTATATAACTGGAGGCAGCACCATATTTTTGTGTGCAATATTAAAAGTGATTAAGAGAATGTGAAAATTAGAGATTACTTACATAGGGTAGAGAACCCAATTATATTTTTCAGGTTCTTAAGTATCGGTAAGCTGTAAATTTACATCATTAAATTTTTAGGCAATTAATCAAAATGTGACCATTTTTGATGTAACCAAGTCCAAATTTGTCTATTGATGTATTTCTTTCAACTAGCCAATAGAAAAACATCATGTATTCTGCATAGCTGAAGTAATTTTAAATATTTCTTAATCTGTTTTATAAAAAGCATTATTTGAAAGTTTCATTACTGAAATTCCTCTTATATTTTATGCAATTTTGGAAATTTTGAATAATGCTTTCAAGTTTTAATTTTTAAAATCTATTTGAAGATGGAAAGTTTTCATGCCATGAAATTTGAGGCCCTTAGCTAGCCACAAATGTCTTTCATTATCTAGCCTGTCTTTGCTTCCATAGATTTCATGTATTTAACAATTGTTTGTCTACATGTGCCAGGTGTGGTTTTAGGTTTTGGACATATAGGAGTATACAAGAAGGAAGAACTTTCTGCTATTATAGATTTACATTCCAATGCAAGGAGACAAAAAATCCCCACAAAACCCAAACATAAATGATGAAGATGTCAGGTGCTGAGTGATGTAAGAAAAAAAATAAGAGAGTGAGATCAGTATCATGGTGGAGTGAGTTGTTCCCTTAGTCTCTACTTCCTAAGATACAACCAAAAGGATGTCCATTAACCAATAGAGGAAACCCACACACCACCACAGGATGTCTGAGAGATCCATGTGGCCATATTTATGAAGGTGGGAGTACTGGATCCCTGAGAAGTGGAAGAAGGTGAATGGATCTACTCTCCCTCCCCAGTGGCAATGATCTAGGGTGAGGGACCGCATGCAGCAGCTGGCACCTGACTCTAAGAGGAGATGGGGGAACAGGCAGGCCTCTGTGGGAATGCTTTTGCTTTTGGAGTTGCATCCCAGATCACAGGAACACTCCACACTGATGTGACTCAGCCACTGCATGGGTGCCTTCACCAAGCCAAGCAGCATGGGTGGGCCACCAGTGAGTGCAGAGCAGGCTTGCATGCATGAAAGAAAGTAACCCTTCCCTCCCCTCCCCTCCCATGTGCCTGACCAGCTTGGCAGGTCAGCCAGGGCAGTAGATCTGCTCCAGCGTGCCTTTGCCTATGTATGTGACCCACCAGGCAGTGGCAGCCAGTGGGCAGGCACAGACAAGCCCTATTGGCCCAACTTCCATTGGACAGGGTGAGTTCAGAAAACACAGCTCCTGCCCCCCACCCTCCAGTGGTGGCAGGTGGAATATGTGAACAGATACCACCGCTATGAGCTGGCAAAGGTCCACTTCATCAGACACTATGAAGAAACACATTAACACTCCAGATCAGAGGGAAAGTGACAAGACAGAAAATAATCCTGAAGTCACAGAAATTTACAATCTAAATGGCAGAGAATTGAAAATAGTTATTATAAAGAAACTCAATGAATTAAAAGAAAACTCAGGAAGACAGTTCAATGAACTCAGGAATAAATTAATGATCAGAAGGAATTCTTCACAAAACATATTGAAAGTCCAAAAAAAAAAAAAAAAGCAAACAGAAATATTGGAGGTGAACAACACAATTTAAGAAACAGAACTGACATTATGTAGGACAGAATTAGTAATTTAGAGGACAGAAATATAGAAATGATTCAGGTCGAAGAGGAGAGAGAACTAAGACTTAAAAAAAAGAAAAGAAGGTCTCCAGGAAATATCTGACTCAATTATGAAATGCAACATAAAGATTATAGGTATTCAAGAAGGAGAAGAGAGGGAGAAAGGAGCAGAGAGCTTATACAAAGAAATAATAGCTGAGAACTTCCCAAACCTGGGGAAATTACTGGAATTACAAGTGAATGAAGTAAACAGAACTCCTAGTTACATCAATGCAAAAAGGCCTTTGCCAAGGCATATATTAGCAAAACTGGCAAAAGTCAATGACAAAGAAAAAATATTAAAGACAGCAAGCTAGAAGAGAATAATCTACAAAGGAACCTCTATCAGGCTTTCAGGGTATTTCTCAGCAGAAACCTTACAGGCTAGGAGAGAGTGGAATGATATATTCAAAATAACAAAAGACAAAATCTTCCAGCTAAGTATGCTCTATCCATTGAAACTATCCTTCAGATATGATGGAGAAATAAAAAATTTCCCAGATAAACAAGAGCTGAGGGATTTCATTGCCATAAAACCCCCCTACAAGAAATTATCAAGAATGCCTTGCCTGAAACAAAAAGGAAAAGGTTTACAACACCTTGAGCAAGGAGATAAATAGACAAAACCAGAAAATTGCAGCTCCCTATTAGAACAGGTTAGCAAACTCTTAATTATAACATTGAAGATAAAGGAAAGGAAAGCATCAAAAATAACTATAAACAGATTATTTTAACCACTAACTCACAACAATAAATGGGATAATTTGTGAGAACAATAACAGAAAGGGAAGGTGAAAGAGATGGAACTTGCTTAGGGTAATGGAACTTGCTTAATGGTAATAAGAGGCTATCAGAAAATGGACAATCTCATCTATGACCTTTTTTATACAAACCTAATGGTAACCACTAAACAACAACAGCAAAACAATCAGAAGAGTCACAAATAAAGAGAAAACTGAGAAAACCATCATAGAAAAATCATCAACCTGAAATGGCAGTCAGAAATACACAGGAAGAGAAACGAGATAAATATAGAACCACTGGAAAACAAGATAGAAAATGATAGTATTAGATCCTCATATATCAATAATCACTCTAAATGTAAATGGATTGAATTCTCTAATCAAAAGACACAGAATAGCTAGATAGATTAAAAAACAAGACCCAACAACATGCTGCCTCCAGGAAACACACCTTGGCTCTAAAGACAAACACAGACTCAAAGTGAAGGCATGAAAGAAAATACTCCAAGCAAATGGCTAACAAAGAAAGCAGATGTTGCCATACTTATATCAGACAAAGCAAATTTCAAGATAAAAAAGACAATGAGAGACAAAGAGGGGCACTATATAATGATAAAAAGGACATTCCACCAAGAGGACGTAACACTTATGAATATATATGCATCTAACAGAGGAGCACAAAGTACATAAAGGAACTATTAACAGACCTAAAGAGAGAAATTAATAGCAACATAATAATAGTAGGGGACCTCAACACCCCACCTACATTAATGGATGGATCGTCCAGACAGAATTTCAACAGGAAAATAATGGATTTAAATGAAAAACTAGACCAGATGAACTTAATAGATATCTAGAGAGCACTCCATCCAAAAACAGAAGAATACACATTCTTCTCAAGTGCACATGGAACATTCCCAAGGGTACGCCATAATTTGGGAAACAAGGCAAGCCTCAATAAATTTAAAAAGATTGAAATCATATCAAGCACCTTTTCCGACCATAATGCTATGAAACTAGAAATCAGCTATAAGAATAAAACTTGGAAAATGACAAATACATGGAGACTAAACAACATGTTACTGAACAACCAATGGATCACTGAAGAAATTAAAGGAGAAATAAAAAACTATCTAGAGACTAATGAAAATGAAAATACACCACACCAATTCATATGGGATGCAGCAAAACTAGTCCTAAAGGGAAATTCATAGCAATATGGGCCCACTTTAAAAAACAAGAATAATCTCAAATAAGCAATCTCAAACTACACTCAACAGAATTAGAAAAAGAAGAATAAAGCCCAAAGTCACCAGAAGGAGGGAAGTAATAAAAATTAGAGCAGAAATAAATGAAATAGAGACTAAAAAACAGTAGAAAAGATCAATGAAACTAAGAGCTGGTTCTTTGAGAAGATAAACAAAATTGACAAACCTTTAGCCAGACTGACTAAGGAAAAAAGAGAGAAGGCTAAAATAAATAAAATTAGAAATAAAGAGGAGAAATTACAACAGATATCACAGAAATATAAAGGATTATAAGAGAATACTATGAAAAACTATATGCCAACAAATTGGACAATCTAGAAGAAATGGATAAATGCTTAAACTCATACAACCTCCCAAAACTGAACAAATAAGAAATAGAGAATCTGAGTAGACTAATCACAAGAAGATTTAACAGCTATCCTCAAACTATTCCAAAAAATTGAGGAAGATGGAAGACTTCCTAACACATTCTCTGAGGCCAACATCACCCTGATACCAAAGCCAGACAAGGACAACGCAAAGAAGGAAAATTACAGGCAAATATCACTAATGAACATAGACACAAACATCCTCAACATAATATTGGCAAACTAAATACAGCAAAACATTAAAAAGATCATACACCATGATCAAGCGGTATTTATACCAGGGACACAGAGACAGTTCAACATCTGCAAGTCAATCAATGTGATACACTGCATTAACAAAATGAGGAATAAAAACCATATGATCATCTCAATAGATGCAGAGAAAACATTTGACAAGATCCAACAGCCATTTACAATAAAAACCCTCAATAAAATGGGTATAGAAAGAAAGTACCTCAACATAATAGAGGCCAAATATGACAAATCCACAGGCAACATCATACTCAGTGGGGAAAAATGGGAAGCAATAACTCTGAGAACAAGAACAAGACAAAGATGTCCACTCTTGCCACTCCTATTAAACATATTACTGGAGGTTTTGGCCAGAGCAATTAGGCAAGGAAAACAAATAAAAGGAGTCCAAATAGACAATGAAGAAGTGAAATCCTTGCTGTTTGTAGATGACATGATTTTATATATAGAAAATCCTAAAAAATCTGTTGTAAACTATTAGAAATAATCAACAACTACAGCAAAGTTGCAGGGTACAAAATCAACTTACAAAAACCAGTTGCATCTCTGTACTCTAATAACAGAAAGAGAACTCAAGAATACAATCCCATTTACAATCACAAAAAAGAATAAAACATCTAGGAATAAATTTAACCAAGGAGGTGAAAGACCTATAGAATGAAAACTGTAAGATATTACTGAAGGAAATTGATGATGACATAAAGAAATGGAAAGATATTCCATGCACATGGAGTGAAAAAATAAATATAGTTAAAATGTCCGTACTACCTAAAGCAATCTACAGATTCAATGCAATCTCAATCAGAATCGCAATACATTCTTCGTGGGAATAGGACAAAGAATCCTAAAATTCATGTGGGACACAAAACACCCCAAATAGCTAAAGCAATCCCGAGAACAAAGAACAGAGCTGGAGGCATCACAATCCCTGACTTCAAAATAAACTACAAAGCTATAGTAATCAAAACATCATGGTACTGGCACAAAAACAGACCCACAGACCAATGGAACAGAATTGAAAGCCCAGAAATAAAAACCACACATCTATGGACAGCTAATCCTTGACAAAGGAACAATGAACATACAATGGAGAAAGGAAAGTCTCTTCACGAAATGGTGTTGGGTAAACTGGACAGCCACATGCAAAAGAATGAAAGTAGACCATTATCTTTCAACCATATGCAAAAATTAACTCAAAATGGATCAAAGACTTAAAAGTAAGAACAGAAATCCTAAAACTCCTAGAAGAAAATATAGGCAGTACTCTCTATGACCTTGGTCTTAGAAGGATCTTCTCGAATACAAAGTCTACTTGGACAAGGGAAACAAAAGAAAAAATAAATAAGTGGGACTTCATCAGAATGAAGAGCTTCTGCAAGGCAAAGGAACCAGGATCAAAATAAAAAGACAACCCACGAACTTGGAGAAAACATTTACAATTCATATATCCGACAAGAGGTTAATCTCTAAAATATATAAAGAACTCACACAACTGAACAACAAAAAAACAAACAACCTGATCAAAAAATGGGCAGAGGATATGAACAGACATTTTTCCAAAGAAGATATACAGTTGGCCAAAAGGGACATGAAAAGATATTCAACATCACTAATCATGAGGGAAATGCAAATCAAAACTACACTAAGCTATCACCTTACACCTGTTAGAATGGATATAATCACCAAGACAAAAAATAACAAATATTGGAGAGGTTGTGGAGGAAAGGGAAGCCTCATACACTACTGGTGGGAATGCAAACTGGTGCAGCCACCACGGAAAACAGTATGGAGATTTCTCAAAAAATTAAAAATAGAAATGCCATATGACCCAGCTACCCCACTACTGAGTGTTTATCCAAAGAACTTGAAATCAACAATTCAAAGAGACTTATGCATCCCTATGTTCATTGCAGTATTATTCACAATAGTTAAGATGTGGGAGCAACCCAAGTGCCTATCAACTGAGGAATGGATAAAGAAGATGTGGTATATACACATAATGGAGTACTACTTAGCCATATAAAAAGACAAAATCGTCCCATTTTCAACAACATGGATGAAACTTGAGGCTATTACATTAAGTGAAATACACCAGACAGGGAAAGACAAACATCATATGATTTCACTCATAAGTAGAAGGTAAACAAACACATGGACAAAGAGAACAGATTAGTAGTTACCAGAGGGGAAGGGGGTTTGGAGGGTGGGCAAAAGGAGTAAAGGGACTGGTATATATTCTGATCAATAAAAATTAGACTATTGGTGGCGAGTGCAATGCAGTCTATATGGAATGCTGATGAGTAATAATGTACACCTGAAATTTCACAATGTTATAAACCATTATGACCTCAATTTTAAAAAAAGCCAGTAAAATTTATTTTATATGAAAGAGAAGGTTCTGCTGATAACGACCCTTGCGTTAAACAAGCAGAGCCTTCTGCTGACCCTGGCCCTGTGCTCACACTATGTGTATCTCCCTCAGGAGGGAGGAGAAGAAAGTGAGGATGATGAAAGCCAAGAAAACACCTCAAGGAAGCAGCAAGTCAGCAAATGAATCCCACTTGAAAACCACCTGTAACAAATAGTAGGGGATATTATGCAGCTCTTAAAAATGCTGGCTCTTGATGAACAGATAAACAGAACACAGTCCATCCACACAATGAAATATTATTTGGCCATAAAAAGGAATGCAGTCCTGTCACATGCTACAAAGTGATGAACCTTGAAAGCATTATGTCCAATGAAAGAAGCCAGACACAAAAGGCTGCATGTTTTATGAAATATCTATAATAGGTAAATCCATAGAGACAGAAAGTAGATTAGTGGTTGCCAGAGGCTCCAGGAGGGGGGATGGGGAGTGACTGCTCCTGGGGACATGGTTTCTTTTCAGGGTGATGAAAACGTTCTGGAATTAGACAGTGATGATGGTTGCATGATGCTGTGAATATGTCAAAAAAATCACTAAATTGTACAGTTTAAAAGATCAATTTTATGGCATGTGAATTATATCTCAATAAGAACAAATAAAACGGGCTGGTCCTGTAGCTGAGTGGTTAAGTTGATGTGCTCTGTTTCGGTGACCCGGGGTCCACCAGTATAGATCCTGGGCACAGACCTACACACTGCCCATCAAGCCATGCTGTGGCAGCATCCCACATAGAAGAACAAGAATGACTTACGATTAGGATATACAACTATGTACCAAGAGGGCTTACTTTAGACAGGATGAGATGCAACACTAAACAAGGAGCCAATATGCGAAAATCTCCACCAAGGCCAGGGCTGTTTCTCTGCTTGGCAGATTGCAGACCTATGGACAAGTTGTCTGCAAACTCATAGATCCCAAGGAGAAGGGAGGGGCTGCCATCTCTGTCCAGTTCCTCTCTCAATTTATTGATCCAGTAACTAAAGATACCTCCATGGGGAAGATTTTAACATGGAGCAAAAGCCTAAGAATATTTTGGTAAAACCCATTATGAAACCAGAGAAGTAGAACAGACGTATTTTTCCTCCCCTCAAACAGAGAAAGCACAGATTTTATTCTAAGGACAATGGGAAGCAACTGCAAATATTTAACCAAGAGTGTGACATGTGATTTTCATTTTTAGAGGATTTTAGTTAGGAAGCTGTTGGAATGAACCAAGTGAAAGATATGGTGGCTGGGCCGTGGTGGTAATGATGGAGGTAATGAAAGTGGTTGCACTTTATGCCAGCCATTTTACTAGTCTTATGACCTTGCTCAAGCAACAGAGGCTCAATTTTGAGCCTCTGAAGTGGAAATCTTGAAATTTCTTCCACTTTTCAAAGTTAACTTTAGTAGGGTAGAGAGGAAGAGAAGTGGACAGATAGCTTTTGTTTTGGAAGTTGAATTGGAAGCACTTGCTAAAGTATGTGTTGTGGGGTGGAGGAAAAAAAGAGTTAAGTGTTCCACACACACCTTATGAACCAGCCACTGACTAAACTACGCATCATCTCAGATCATGCTTTGCCTCCTCGTGTTTCCAGGGCTTGTGCATGTTGTTCCTGCTGTCTACATCAACTATTCTCTTTCTGCCTGGTTAATACCTACTGATCCTTCACATTGTAATTAAAATGTCACTTGCTCTGTAAAACCTCCCCAATCTAAATTAGATACTCCTCTTTGACCTTCTAAAGACTTAGTGCATGTGCTCCTCTGAAAGCAATTACCATACAGAATTACAATTTTTGATTTACATTCCAGACTCCTTTAAAGCAGAGTGTGGCAGTATGTGATGGTGAGGAGTGTGCCTCTCTTCTCTATACCTCTATTTTCTTACATCTTAACTCCAATCTGGTATATAAACCTAACATATTTGTTGTGAGATTTAATAAACTCATTGGTACCTTCTTCCAATCCAGCAGGCTCATCATTTGCTGGTGGTGGTTGTTAGTACTACCCGGAAAACTGCCCCTCTTATTACATTTCTTTCATTGTGAAGGTGGCAGAGAACATGGGTATATTTGGTTAGTAGTAAATTACACAATTGAATGTTTGTCTATGTCAAAGAGAAAATTGCACTGGATCGAGTTGAACAGGAAAGTAAGACTTCATTCAAGACTATTGCACTTGGGGAGACAGGCCAGAACACAGCCTGAGTTCAACTCAGCCTAAATGCAGGGCTGGGGAGTTTTTAAGAGATGAGGTGAAAGGAATCTTAGTCTGCCTGTATTTGCTAATTGGCTTACCCAAAATAAAAGCAAACTTTCTTTTACCTTCATGAAGGAGGTAGTTTTACAACTTGGAACAGGGATCCCGCAGAAGTTAGACACCTACCCTCCCACAGAGGCTGGAAGACAGGGGCTCTAACTTCCGTAATGATTTCATTTCAAGGGATGCTCCCAGGTTCTTCAGAAAGACATCTCTAGGTTGTAACACTGGTAAGAAACTTTTAAGAAGATTTACATCTCAAAAGGACAGAGAACTAATAATGGCAAATTTTCTAAGTAAATTCTATAAGAAAAGGGAGGTCAGGACCTAGAGTCAAGAAGTGCACGTAAATTTGAGTCAAGCAAAGTTAGTCAAGGGAGACATTAGGCTGTCTTGGTCATCTGCCGTGTATTATTCTTATATTTATATTTGTTGTGCTATCAGAGCACAAGATTTAATTGCTAGTACTCGCTTTATATCCATTTGTCAGATATCGGGAGACACAATAGCCTTTCACTCTTTCGGTGGGTGTTACAGATCTCCAGGTGCCGGGGAGGGGGTATAATGGTGGCTTTATTTTCTATGAACTGAGCAGGCAGTCTGATTTGTAGTTTTCAAAACAATGTTCTAAATGTTCACAAAGTTTCTAAAAGAAAGTTAGCACAAAATTAACTGAGACTGAAAGTCGCCTCTATGGCTACTGGGAGTTGTAGAAAACTATTTGAATTTCATGCATTTCAAGATATCCAGAAAAAAAGATAACTATTGGATCTAAGGATCTTATTTCTTCTGTTGACAAGGCCTTTGGTGAAGATGTTCAAACAAGGGTTCAGGCTTGGTCTTTCTAAATTTTCAAAAAGTAAAAGCCCCCTCATAAATTCAGAGCACACCTTCCTGTGATGTTGATAAACAGACTTGTTACTTATGGTGGAGAGCCTCTCTTTGTTTTTCTTCTATGGTGTTTGTATAAGGGAGTGGTTTGGGAAATGCTGCATGTTTGTTTTGAATGTAAAAAATGTGGCATATAGTGAAAGAATATTTGATGTTGAATACCCTTATCTCTCATTCTCGTATTTATCTGTTGGAGACTCAGCACTTTGCAGGGTAATTCTAAAAACATTTTTCACCTCATTACCAAAGCACTGCTGTATCATCATTTTGATACTGGAGGACCAGATTGTGTGACCGTTGGGTGGTCAAGGACAGCAGCACCCAGCCTGTCAAGCACAGTTTCCCATCTCATTTCACAAGAAAGGATGTTTGAGTGAGGCATTCAGATTGGATCTCTAGTCCTCTAGTACATTTTGATAAACTCTTTCTGACTTTGTCTGCCCAGAGGGAGCCCCAGACACCACACGAAAGATTGGGGGCAAGGAGAAATGAAAAACCATGATCACTTCTTTGGCTGGACTCAGATACCTTTCTGGCATCCCTCGCCCCCTAATACAAAGAGGAAAATGGTTATTTTCATTGTTGGTTATCTTCGTTGTTGTTGTTTAATGCTTGCTGGAAGATATACACTATAGCCTTGCGCTGTAAGTGTGGTCCTCACACCACTGGCATTGCTATCACCTGGGAGCTTGTTAGAAATAGAGTCTTGGGCCTTCCTCAAGACACACTACATCAGAAACCCAAGACGTTTATATGCACAGTGAAGTTTGAGAAACACTGCACTGTGCAATACACTTCTTCCCCTTTTTAGCAAAATATGATAAGTAGACCATTAAAAATAGAAACAAAACTGGTGCATCAGGATTTCACTTAAACTTTGAGTAACAGAAAAGCTGGCAAACAGATGTTTAAACAAATATAAGGTATGAAACAAATGAAGACCATCCAAATGAGAACAGAGGCTATTTATTCAGAACTTTCTACAGCAAGAGAGTCAGACACCATCATTTGCACTTGGCAGAGACTCAAAGGTAATTAGAGGAGTGGGAAAGATCTATAATGAAAAAAGGCAAGGTTTTATGTGTGTCCTGATTGGTGTGGGGAAGCTGGAAGTGGGCCAATCAGATATAGGGCTTCTTATGTGACTGGTTTGGAGGGAAATATTGGGTTTCTTTGGTTGGCCCTGAGCTAGAGGGAGGAGGCGGAACAAAAATAATTGACAAGGTCCTGACCATTCTGGGCCCATTGCTGCAGGTTGCAGTTTGACTTCCCGGGCTTTGTATGTGGATCAGAGTTCTGTCTGTATATGCAACATTTCAGACTTAATGTTTCTCACACAAGAAGTCCAACATGGCTACCCAGGGCTGCTATAACCACACAAGGAAAGTCACCAAGGAACCTGGCTCTTTCCATTCTCTTGCTCTATCATTCTTCAGCATGTAGCTTTGGATCTCATCAGGGTACAAAAGGCTGCTTCACCCCTAGGCATCACATCTGAATTCGGGCCAGGGAAACTCAGCAAAGGGTTAAATAACACACCACCCAGGCCTTCTCCCTGTAAGGATTTGTCTTTTGATTTGGGGAGGAAAGCCCTCCCAGGGATTTCTGCACTCTTGTCATTAGCCAGAACTTGGTGTGCTGGCCACTTCTGGCTGCTGGAAAGCTTAGAATCCTAGTATTCTGCATTTAAGCCTGTATTTTGGGCAAGACAAGGGGAAAAAATAGGAATTGGGTGTCTGAGCCAATCTATGGTATCTTCCACACACGTACACAGAACCTTTTTAAAAGGAACATATATGCTAACCAAATATGCAAAACTGCCCCCAAATCATCTGCAATTAAAAAATGAAATAATTTATAGTTGTGTCATTCACACAGTTGATGAACATCTTTCTGATCACATATAATTATTCCATGGCTGAGTCATGTGCCATGATGTGTGTCAGGTGTATTCCTTCACATGACTCTACGTTTAGAGACATTCATATCCTTAATCCGTGGGCCCACAATCACCTCATCAGGTATGTACTAAATTATCCCATTTTACAGATGAGGAAGCTGAGGATAGTCAAGCAATTTGTCCAAGGCCACAGAGCTACGAGTCAGGATTTAAAGCTGGCTGGTCTGGTTTCAGAGCCTGTGTTCTTAATCACTCTCGCATGCTGCCTTTCATTAAATATGCATTTGCATAAATGATGAATTCAATTTAATGGAAATAAATAAGTGCTATGATGGAAAAGCATACAGAGCCATGTGAGTATATAATAGAAAGACATAGCTTAAATTGCAGTAGGTGGGGAAATCTTCTCCCAGAAGCTATATTTAGCTGACAGTTGAAGGATGAGTTTGAACAAGGCAGACGAAGAGTTGGAAGCACTCCAGATAGAGGGAAAAGAACAAGTGAAAGGCACCAGAATGAATGCGCTGGAAATCAAAAGATGTGTGGCCAGTCTGAGGGCTGCCAAGTAGGCTGCACAGACTGCACTGCATGGCTCCAGGCTGAACTGGAGGCACCCTTTTCCTAGACTAGGATGGGAGACACTCCATGGCCCTGGCTTGGGAACAATGATGAGAGCGTGATGGGCATGACGTGAGGCTAGAGTCTTGTGGATTTTGGATATAAACATCATCATACAGGGAAATCACAAAGTTAGAGAAATTCAAGAACTGAGATCTGAGGCCCTCCAACATTTAGAGTTTGATAAAAGGAAAGAAAACTTATAAGGACTGAAAAGGAGCAGCCAGTGAGGTGAAAATAAAGCCAAGCTAGTGCAGTGAGGCAGAGACAGCTTGTTCCCTCCAACTCAGTTCCGCCTCCTTTCTCACAGCAGCAGAACCCTCAATTTTCACTGAATCCGTGGCTGCCCAGAACAAATGCTATACTTCGCAGCTCCCCTAGTAGGAGTGTGCAGTGGGTTGAATAGTGTCCCCTCCAAATTCATGTCGGCCTGAAACCACAGAATGTGACCTTTTTTGGAAATGGGGTGTTTGCAGATGTAATTAAGCATCTTGAGATGAAGTCACCCTGGGGTTGGGGGTGTGTGGCCTAAAACCGATGATTGACATCCTTACAAGAAGAGAACTTGGAGAAACACAGAGACACGCACAAAGAGGGTAGTGTAAAGACGAAGGCAGAGATTGGAGGTATTCTCTCATAACCCGAGGGACATCCAAGGCCACTGCAAGCTAGAAGAAGCAAGAAACGATTCTTTCCTAGAGCCTTCAGGGTGAGCCCGGCCCTTCTGACAGCTTGATCTCTGAGTTCTAGCCTCCAGAACTGTGAGAGAATAAAGTTCTTGAATTTCTCCTCTCTACTAGATTCACTCATTGGGTGATCTCTTTGTCACGTGTGTATTTTATTTTAATTTTTGGATGGGTAATATATCCAAAAAGCATAACATTTACCAAGTACACAAGAATATACAGTAAAAGGTTCTTTCTAGCCATTCTTTCCAGCCACACAGTTCTGAACCCAGGGCCTGACTGCTATCAGTTATTTTTGTAGACAGTCTATTCATATACAAGCAAATACACACCGGTATATGTTGTAATGTGTGTGCACACGCTTGTGTATATACACCTGCATTTTTAATAAATACCAGCTCTGACGTGTATGCACTGTTCTGCATGTTGCTTTTTCACTATGTCTATAAAATTAATTATAATTATTATGCCTCATTCATTTCCATTATTGCATAGTATTCCACTTTATAAGCCTGCCCAAATCGACATTTAATCCCAATTAATTGACATTTAGATCATTTCTAATTTTTCTGATTGAAAAGGTAATTGAAATAAATAATATTGTTTGTTGAACAAGTTAGTTTCAAATTTACGTAAGAGCATCCATAGGCTAAATTCTTAAAAGGAGAACTGTTGGGTCAAAGAGTATGTGGATTTTTAATTTTGATAATCATTACCAAATGGCCTTCAAGAAAGGTTGTACCAATTTCAACTTCCAGTAGCAACACATGAGAACATCTGTTTCTCCACATCACTTCAATGTCAATGTATTTATGTAACTTATACATATTATTATACATAGATTAAAACTGTACATTCGTACATCTTTGATCTTTGGCAATTGGATAGGTAAGATGAATGTTGTGAAGCATATTAGGTTTCAGAGTCATTTGCATTTCTCTATAGTGAGAGCTTTTTGTTTTTCTCATTTTCCACTGCAGTTTTGGTCTTTTACTTAGTGATTTATAGGAGATTTTTCCTTTAGGAAAATTTGCCATTTTCTATGATTTGAGTAATAAATATTTCTTTCCGATGTTTTCTTTTGACTTTATCATAATTTTATGATGCATACCTTTAAAAATTATAGCCCTTTTATACTAATATTCTCTTTTATGGCTTCTGAGTTTTGTTACATTCTTAGAAAGCCATATTCCTATTATACCTAACTCATTCTGAAAATCTAGACAGCAGCGAATAGATCCAGTCGATAAAAGAAAGGAGATGAGGGAGGGAAGAAGGCAGGTTTGCAGTTATTGCCTACGGGTTATTCGTCCAGAAATATCTCACCCGACTCTAATTAAGTCACTGGATCTAATATTTTACAGAAAATATAAGGGAGAGAGAAACAAGTTAAATTAAGTCATGAGGAAATAATCAGATATATCCAGAAACAATAAGACATTCTATTACGACAACTTGACCTGATTTTTAAAAAAATCAGTGTCATAAAAAAAAGTGTATGCTCTTCTAAATAAAAAGATTTAAGAGACATAACAACCAAATGCAATCTGTGATATTTGATGGGCTTCTGTTCCAAATCGAAGAACTGTAAGTATTTATAGCTTGCTGACAAAAATCATAAATTCAAAATTCTCTTGTGCTCAAATTGTTCCCTATTAATTATGTTGAAACAAATTCATGATTTCAGAATAAGCATTATAGCAGAACTGATTGTATTTTCAATTTTGTTAATCATGATAATGATATTGTAGTTATATAGGAAAGTATCCTTATTTTTTGGAGATGCATGATCAAGTATTTAGTGGTGACGTCAGATCTTATATAACTCACTTTGAAATGATTAAACAAGACAAACAAATAAAGTAATATGACAAAATGTTTAGAATTGTTGAATCTAAGCAGAGGGCATATAGATGTCTATTGCACTTAAATTTTTTTGTTGCTATGGATTAGTTTTCTATTGCTTCTGTAATTTGTCATCTCACAGTATGTAGATCAGAAGACCTGATACGGAGCTGTTCAACTGGGACCTCTGCTGACAGCATCACAAAACCAGATTCAATCAGCCAGCCGGGCAGAGTTCCTTTCTCAAGGTTTAGGGGGGTGAATTTGCTTCCAGGGGCATCAGGTTGTTGGCCAAATTCATTCCTTGCACTTATAGGACTGAGCCCCCAGTTTCCTTGCTGGCTGTCAGCTGAACCGAGGCTTTTCTCCTAGAGGCTGCTGCATTCCTTCGAATGCTTTGTACATGGCCTCCCTTCAGCGAGGGTGGGTCAAATCCCTCTCACACTTTCAATCTCTCCGACTTCTCCTTCTGCCACATCACTCACTCCAGGCAGAGAAAGTTCTCTGCTTTTACAGGCTCATGTGACTAGATTGGGTCCACCTGGATAATCCAAGGTAGTCTCATTTTAAAATCCAATACTTCAGTTATATCTGCAAAATCCCTTTTGCTTTATAAGGTAATATTATCACAGGAGCCAGGAATTAGGGTGCAGATGCCTCTGGGGGACTGTTCTGCCTACCACCCTATATATTTGAAAGTTTTCATTAAAAAAATGTAAAAAACACATAGAAATGCTTCTTCATGACAAAATCACCACCACCACCTCACCACATTCTGTGTTGTTCCTTTCAGAACTTTTATGGTTTCATCTTTTATATTCAAATCATTGACCCAATTATTGTTCATTCCTCTCCCTCTTGCATGGGCTACATAGGGAAGGGTGACACATACTGTCAGCAGTGTCAACATCACCCATTTCTTTGAAGGGAGACTGCCACGCTGCTCTGGCTGCTCCTCGCTGTAACACTTCATTTTCTTGCTTATCATCTGTGCTTGACTTTTAGCTTCCATTAAAGCTAAAAAAGCGTTTTCCATCCCATGAAGAAATACCTTCTGTTCATGCTTAGTTTAGTTCAAAAGAATGAACACCTTTTAATTTCTTCCCTGTATCTGCATCAATAGCCTTAAAAGGTTTTTTTTAAAAAAATCCAAATCTGACTGCTTTTGGTAAATGGAATTCTTGGGCCATATTGTAAAGGCAACTGGGCTGGGGGCCTCCTTTGGATCCTGGCTTGCTCTTTACTTCCTTCCTTAGGGCCTCCTGAGAGTTTAGAACACAGGAGGAGAAACTCTGGGTGATGAGGAAGCTCTGTGGATTACCCGTAAGGCTCTGACATAGTGATTATTGAGGCTGGAGCCCGGGATGAGTGGTACGGAGGAGAAATAACGTGAGAAAGGTAACCAGAGATATTAACAGAGAACGGAACTTTATGGGAGGCAAGATCCCTGTGGATTAGCGTGTCAGCAGGTATAAGGTACTTTTATAAACGTGGTAATGAGCATTGCCTTATTTTTGGCAAATGAGAGTATTCTATCAGAAAAAATCCAGTGGAAGGAAGAAGGCTTCCCCAAGACAGAACACATGGAGTTGGTGGCATATTTAGCTGGATCAAGGCTGAGGTCCAGCAAGGTCAATACCCAGACTCCTCGCTCTTACCAAGCTGGAGAGTTATGTCACCTACATATTAACTAGTACATGTTTAAACTGCCACTTTTTCTGAATCTAATCTTTGGCTTTGACATACGGAAATTCAAACCACCACATCCTCCCCAAATTATCCCAGCCTGGGCCTTACAAACAATTTAAGAGCTTTCCACATGGCCTGGGGTTTTCCAACCCAGGGGACTCAAGATAGCCTCTTGCAAGATAAAAAAACGCTCCACTCAAAAACCTACTTCAGCTCATTTACAGTTGTGCTTATGCCCTAGAGAAGAGAGAACAAAACTTGGTTGCATTAGTGGGTTTTAAAATGTATTGATTTGGAATCCAGAACTTGAGAAATACATAGTATTTAACAGATTCAGAGACTTTATTACAGACGTGAAAAAATCAAAATGTCTGGAGATGATAGAAGCAAGCATTTTTGATTGAAAATGGAATAGCGAGTGTGAGCCAAATTTAGAACAGAAGAAAAATGACTGGTGCACATGTGCTTGGTAGGACATAATAGAGGCGGCATATTCAGAAAAACATCCTACAATGCAGAACAGCTGTGGCCATTAGGCCACTTCATGATCTTCTTTTCTTAGCTTGGCAGGCCTTGTATTTGTTTATAACATGAAGGCATTAAAATCCTTTCTCAGGCTGTTTACCCCAATGAAATTACACAGAAGTCTCCCCTTCTTTTCTCGTCTTTAGTTTCCTCCCATTCCCTTCCAACCTCCTATATTCTTTCTCTTGTTCCTCATCCACGTCTCCCTTCTTTCATTTTTCAGTTTTTGATAAAGTTGAAGAACATGATTTACATATGCTTTGGAACCATATCATAAGACAAAATAGCACCCCGATCACTGAATTTAAATAATCATTGAACACTCAAGAATATGTTTTCCCTTTTGAGGAATAGGCCACACTCTACTCAAATGTCATTTGATTTTGTTTTAGTATTTTTGAATGCTTAATAGAAGTTCAAAGTGTGGTTCTCAGACCACCTATGTATTAGTTTCCTGTTGTTGCTGTCACAAATTATCAAAAATTAATGGATTAAAACAACACAAACTACTTACCTTACAGCTCTGCAGGTTAGCAGTCCAGCACACGCCTCACTGGGCTAAAATCAAGGTGTCAGCAGGGCTGCCTTCCTTTCTGGAGGCTCTAAGGGGAAAAGAAAAATCTGTTCCGTTGCCTTGTATAGCTTCTAGAAGCCACCCACATTTCTTGTTCTGTGGCCTGCCGCCACCATCTTCGAAGCCCACGACACTGCATCTCTCTGGCTGGGCTTCTGCAGCCATGACTCCCTCTGCCGCCAGCTGGGAAAGCTTCTCTACAGCTAAGGACTCGTGATTATACGGGGCCCACTTGGATGATCCAGGCTCTTCTTCCCCATCTCAAAGTCCTTTGCTGTAATCACAGTTCCTTGTTCCGTGCAAGGTAAATAGTCACAGGCCCCAGTGATTAGCGTGCAGGGGTGGGGGTAGTATTCTGCCTACTGTACCCTCTATCAGAATCACCTAATTTTTTTGTAATTAAGAAAAAGGAAAATTCCTGCACTCGATGCCTTTACAAGATGGAACGCTGGGAATTTGTACTTTTAAGAGCTTCCCAGATATTTTCATATCCTTCTTTCCCTCATTTTATGTACCATTCTTTGTCTTTGACCAAGTCTGAATTGAGTCGTCTTGGGACTCCTGAACAAATGCTTTCTGAGGAATTTGACTGTTGCTGGACTAGGTGGTCATGAAACTGTGTCCCAGTTATTTCCAACTCATGAGCATAACTGTGATATCTTTAAAAGAATCCTAAAATTTGCCAGTCTTTTAATTTAGGAGAAAAATGTACCATGTTTAAGTGAAATAACACCCACCAGATGCTTTAGCACAATTTTAAACTGTCTACATTGTTTTCAACATGTAGAACTCTATAGATATGGAGAGCTGTCAGGCTCTTTATTCAATTTAGAGTCTGGAATTCACCCTGTAAACCACAGTGGCTATGAAGTGAACCAAGTGAATGGTATGTGACTCACAATATGGAATCAAAAGTAATCTCTGTGTTCCATTAGCTGCACACAGTGGGACATATTAAGGGCTGAATTTCTTCTATAAGTTGGAATGTTTTATAGTAATTGATGTCATTTATTTCATTATTGTTACTTTAATTAGCATAGTTATTATTCATTTAAAATTTAATATTATTAATGGCATGTGAGCACATTAGTGTCCATACATTAGTGTCTGATAAGATTTTGATAGTTATATTTTTGGTGAGCTTGTAACCTAAAGTTTTCAATGACCTCAAACCATAATCTTCATTCGGAATTAGAAGATCAAATTTAACTAGAGTATTAGAATAAAAATAAAACTCTGCTATTTATCATGTAGTTCTATAACATTTAATAAGAACATAGGAAGAATAAAACCATGGCCCAGTGGAAGGATGGAGCAAAGAACTATTGGAACAAAACCAAGAATGAGTGTGCTGCAAGGTTGGTCTTACTGCGAGAGGGACTAGGTGATGCTTAGTGGGATCATTTGAGTTCCTCAGGGAAGTGTGCCTCCTAAGATTCTCCTTTCCTTCATTGAGACATTTACTCAATGAGACTTTATTTAATGAGACATTTATTTCATTTCTAGGCTTAAGTTGAGACCTCTTAAGATTTTCTTTGAAAATGCAAACATTTTTTGGAGAGATACCACACTGAGCATCTACTGGATTAAAATTGAAGAGTTTGTCTAGTTCCCTCCAGATTAAAGAAGCCTAGGAGGAAACAAGTCATCATTACAAGAGTGAGAGGGACACAGAAAATGGAAGCTGGGTATTCCTGACAGCTATTTCACAGTTTTCCCTCTGAACCCAGAATGAGATTCTGGACTTAGGCCAGAAACCCAATGGGTGATATCGTCCCTCAATATCCATTTTCCTCCTCCTTCATAGTAATGGACATGTCCCCAAATATTAGTGGTAATAACAGTTTCCCAGAAAAAGGCTAAACTTTTCAGCTTCCTTTGTATCTCTGTGTGGTCATGTGACTATGTTCTTTGTCTGTAAGAGGAAGTAATATGTCCTCAACGAAAGGCAAGACTTTTCTCTTCCTTTTCATTCTCTCAGCTCTGGCATGCTGATATGCTGGAGCTAGGTCAGCCATCTTCGCTGCAGGTGGAATCTTCCTTTTAAGAATAAGAGATCAAAGAACAGAGGGAGCCTGAATTACTGATGCTCATGCAGATATACCACCAGTTCTGAACTGCCTGATTTACGTGAGTGAGAACTAGTCTTTTTTCTCAATTAAGCCACTATTATTTTGGATTTTCTGACACTGGTAGCTGAACTAAATGCTATCTAAAACAGATACTTTGATACGTAAGTTTCCTTCACTACTGGTTTAGGAGCAAACAGTACCTGAAAAGAGAATAAGTAGCAGGTGAGTCAGAAGAGGTGGGTAAGCATGTTAAAGTGAATGTTTTATTTGCTTGGTTTTTTTCTAATTCTTTTTAGCCACCCATTATCCCTGCCTCTCTCTTCTATTTTCTTGCATTCCGTTGACTCCTACAGATTCTTCATACACCTGCTTACAAATAGGCATTCATTTGCTAATTCACCATTTGTCGAACATCTATTGAGTTTCACAGCACTGGGTAATATGAAAGGTACACAGACAGGTTTCAGAAGGAGACATAAATATTATCTAGGTAGACTTTGCATTTCTTCAAATTATAGGGCTGAAATTGATCTTAGCAATCAAAAGGTCCAATGCCCCTATTTCACACGTGGGGAAAAGACTCAGAGACACTCTCTATTGCACGCTAGGTAGGGGAGGACTGCTGAAACCTGAGGCTCTCACATTGTACTTGGTGTTCTTTCCATGGTACCATTTCATTTCAAGGCTTCCCATGGAAAGGGGGCTTCCTCTACTTTTGATGGGACATTTAGTTTTGTAATTTAATGAGGGATAAAGGATTATGCTCTAAAATTTTGCCTTTAGCCAAATACATTTGAAAGCGCCTCATCAATTCTGCCTCCACTAATTATATATTGCTTCCTCATAAAGTGCAGGTATGCACGTGGTGATGGAAACTTTAGAACCCTTGATTTCAATTTGATTTTGAGAAATATGGCAACACTTTATGGCCGAAATAGTAGCAATTTCAATTGGATTTGTGCAACGGTAGGGAAGACATAACCATGTCAATGTAGATTGGTTAAAAATTGAGTTGCCAAATTGGAAACCAGCTCTAAGTTTTCCTGCCCATAGAGCCTGTAGAACTGAGAAGAATCATTTGAAGTGGTAGAGACACCCTGGATTGATTGGGAGGTTTGCATACAGAAATTGGAGCAGAAGCAGATATTTTTTATATCCCGTGGCTGTGATTCTCCTGTTCACCTTCTCCCTGCAGTGAAGTGTTAATGAATTTCTATAAAGGGTGAGGTGGTTGGAATCTCAGGAAAGATAAAATCATTGGGCTCCAAGAAAAACAAAACAGATGGCATGCCTTAAAATTTTTGCTTTCATATTTCAATTATTCAAAAATACCTTCTGCAAAGCTGGTGTCTATTTTGCAAAGGGCGTTTACACAGTAAGGAAGTTGCTAAATGAGTTGGGGAAAGCAGGTTAGACTGCTTAAGGCATTTTATTTTTATTACAGCAGAAAGATGTTTTAATTAGTTATTTACAGTGTTTCTGACTTGGAACTGGCTGCTTATGTGGCAGAAAACACCGGTCCTCCCTTAGTAAATATGGGCTGATTTCTATCTTGTTTTGCTATTTTGAATGATATTTTAAATATTTAAAGTTTAGATTTCTACCAGATTTTCAGAGTGACAAACTTTATTCAATATCTTTAATATACTGTATACTCTACTAAATGCCTACAGCTGGGCCACAGCAATTATGAGCATCTCTGCATTTTGTGCAATGCTCTGTGCTAGGTTCTGAGAATAAAGGTTTCATGATCCATGTCTAATGGGAAGACATGGATTACAGGAAGAGGAGGGGACCAACTCTTTCTAGAGGAACAGAAAAGTCTTCTTAAAAGAGTCCCTACTTAAGTCAAGAGCTGAAAGATGACTGGAAGTCTGCAAGGCAGACAAGGTGGGGAGGAGTCTAGGTGGAGAAAAAGCAAGAACAAAATCATGGAACCTGAACCAATATATGGCATATTTGGGTTATATTAAATATTTTAGGGTGGTTGGAGAGCAGAATATTTGGGGAAAATGGCTGAAAATAAGTAAGTTGTCAAGCAAAAGACTTCAGTTCTCCATAGAAACTATTTCGTGTCTTTACCATGCTCCTCAGTCTCCTGGGCTTCCATCCCACCGTGCACCACCCATTGAGTTTCAGTGCACAGCCTTGCTTCCATATTACAAAGACAAAGTAGAAGTCATCAAATGGGCACTTCTTCAACTTTCCATCACCGAATCTATAAATATGCCTCAACCAATCTCCATTGCCTCCTTTTATGACAGTGATTCAGCAGATAAAATGCCAGAGGCCAGTTCCTTCCTGTGTGTTTTGGATTCCATCCCCTTCCACCTTCTCATGGAATTTTGTCTTCTACAATTTTCCTTCTCTGCTGCTTCTACCTCTCTCTCTCTCTTTCCTAGACTATTTTCATCAGATAAAAAATGTGTTCTAATATCTCCCACCTTAAAAACAAACAAAACAAACTAATCAACAAATAAAAATATTCCTTGACACCACATGCTGCTTCAATTTTTGTGGTAAAGTAGTATGGGTGCACCAAATATCTCAAGTTTTCCCTTACAAGTCCTGACTTTTCAGGGCCATCAGACTAGTTCTGGGCCATGGGTTGTGAGTGAAAGTGATATGTAACACTAAGAGCTGGTGTACCTTCTCCCTAGATCCTTTCCCTGCCATAGTGAACTTGAGGCCACATCTTCCAGATGGCCTAACTAAAGGATGAGGACAGGGGGTCATCACCGAACACTGTGTGAGTGAGACAAGAACATTTATTGTGTAGCCCTTGGGTTCGTCTGTTAGAGGCAGCTAGCATAAATTATCCTGACTAATAGAGCCACTACTCTATTCCTCCACAGCATTCCACAAGCAAACTTCTTGAAAGAGTTTTTAAAAACACCTTTTCACTTTCTTCAAATGTATGCCCCTCCTATTTCACTATTCTGTTTCTAAGATTACCAATGACTCCCCTAATACAGAAGAGGCTGGATACTTTTTGTATTTATCTTACTAGATGCAGCAGAATATAATATTGTTGATCACTCCTCTTGAAACAGTCTTTCCTCTTGTCTTCTAATGTACTTTCCACTCTTCTGGCTCTTTTTCTCCATCTCCTTAAGTCACTTCGACTCCTTCCCCAGTTTCTCGATGGTAGAGTTCCCCAGAAATTGGCCTGCAATCCTCTTAAATTCCTTTTCTATACTTTTTTTCTAGTTTACTCAAGACATGTCTAACAATGCAATCTATGTGGTGGTAACTCCCAGATTTCTCCAACTCAGACATCTGTTCTGAGTTCTACACTCCTCACTCCTATAGCCAAATATCTTCCATTTTCACTAGCGTTTCCTACAGGCACCTCAAATTTAATATACACAGGTAAACTCTTGATATACCTTGACCCCCATCTCCCAAACTGCTCTTCTTATTTTTTCACACAAGAAAATTCCGCTGCCATTGACAAAATTTCTGAAGTTACAAATATCAGAGACATTCTTGAGAAGTATCTCCACACACTTCCAGTTTACTCATGGTTCCTTATCTGTTCAATTCAAATAAATTTAAAATCTACTCCACTTGCCCTATCTCTGTCCATGCCCTGAATTGTTATTATGATCTTCTGACTGCTTTTCTTCCTCTCAGTCTCATTTCCTAATTCATTTTCCTTTTCATCTATTTGAGGAGAGGGTGTAAATACAAATAACCATTATAAGAAGGATATTTTAAATAAATGAATAAAAAATGCAGGAAATATATAGAGACTATTTGACTAGAATGGTCAGGAAACATGCATTGAGTCTTTAGGCACAAAAATTTATTTAATTATTTAAAGTGCCACGAATATGCTACATTCTCAATAGAAAGACAAAAAATTCATCATTTTCCCTACATTATTGCTTTATTTTACAAATAGAATAAATCACTTAGTGTCTTATTCAGATACCTAACATATTTCTGTCTATGATACCACAAATTATGGCAATAAAAAGGGGAGCATTTGATCTGACAGTAGTGTATTCTTATTTCTGCATGTTCCAGGTATTGTTCAATGTGCATGGTGAGTGACACAAGTTACCCGACAAGAGTTATCCAACAACATTGAGTGCCAATTGCCACATAGGTAATTTAATAGTTCCCATGGATATTGAACCCAACAAAAAAAGAAATTAATGCATTTTCTAGATTATGGTCCAATTAGTTTTGGTAAATTTTAACTTTTTAGCACTATATCTAAGCAGCAGTTCTCAACTTTTCTGAGGGTCACAGTTCTTTGAATGTGTTCCTCGGAAAAGTGAGCATCCAAACCCATTTTCTTATCGCTTTTGTCGGTATTTTAAAAGATTGCTATTGTTGAAAATAGTTGGTTTTACACAGCAAGTAGTTTTTAAAGAGGAAGTTTGTGTGTGCTGTATTCAACTACTCTTAGGATCGTGCACTTCCTGTTTACTGAAATGACACGTGTGACTCTCATTTTTCCTTATCTCTTAAGGAACATTCTTTTCAGTGATTTTAAGAATTTAAGTATTTTTAAAAACCGCAATGCAGTATCACCTCTCTCCTGTTAGAATGGCTATTATCAGAAAGATAAGAGATAAATGCTGGCAAGGATGTGGAGAAAAGGGAACCCTTGTGACTGTTGGTGGGAATGTAAATTGGTACAACCACTATGCACAACAGTATGAAGGTTCTTCAAAGCATTAAAAGTATAACTACCATATGATCCAGCAATCCCGCTTCTCAGTGGATTTGGATATATTCAAAGGAAATGAAAGAGCTGTTTCAATGAGATATCAGCAGCCACATGTTCATTGCAACATTATGTGTAGTAACCAAGACATGGAAACAACCTAAGTGTCCACTGACAGATGAATGGATAAAGAAAAAATATATATATATATACAATGGAGTGTTATTGAGACATAAAAAGAAGGAAATCCTGCCATTTGTAGCAACATGGATGGACCTTGAGGGCATTATGCTGAGTGAAATAAGTCAGACAGAGAAAGACAAATATTGTACGATCTTACTTATTTGTGGAATCTAAAAAAAACCTGAACTCATAGATACAAAGATCAGATTTGTGGGGTGGTGAGGGTTGGGGTAATGGGTGAAGGAGGTGAAAAGGTACAAACTTCCAGTTATAAGATAAATAAGTCATGGGGATGTAATTTACAGCATGGTGTCTACAGTTAACAACACTCTATTGTATGTTTGAAAGTTGCTAAAAGAGTAGATATTAAAAGTTCTCATCAGAAGAAAAAAAATTTTGTAAGTATGTGAGGTCGCGTATGTTAACTAAACTTATTGTGGCGATCATTGTGCAATGTTTACATATATCAAATCGTTACATTGTACACCTTGCAGTAAAACAACGTTATATCTCAGTTCTATCTCATTAAAACTGGAAAAGTGGAATTTAAGTCTTTTGTACAAGGGCAAAAGGAAAGAACTCTAAAATATAGAAATCCAGATGCGTTTTCCTAGGAAGAAGGCATTAATCATGAACGCTTGTATGTGTGTTCTCTTCCAGTCTTGCCACCGAGACAGTGACTTGTGCAAGAGCAGACCTTGGAAACCGAATGAATGATAAAAGAGAAAAGCTGCTTTTAGAAACTCTCTCAAATATTAGGGCCACAAATACTGTCATCACATTTCCCCTCCCTTAGCCAGATCATATTTCTGGATTTTGGTTTTAGGAATACAAATGTGATAACTAACTTTCTTCCCGTGAATGGCTCAGGCTGATTAAATTTGTGAGAAACTTACAGTCAGTGTCACATGTGTCAGTTTTGCTGCAACTTCCCAAAAGCTTGATTTTCCTACATTGTTTTCCTGGAACTCCAACCTCGAAAATAGTCCTGAGATGGAGTTTTGAGGTAGTGGAGCAGATATAAATTAAATTCATCCACCGTGACTGAGAGACAGCTGGGTGGCGGCGAGAGAGACACTGAACTTGTCGTCAGAATGCCTAGATATAAATTATGGTTTGTGTCATTTATAATCAGTGAGAGCTTATTTTTCTACACTCTGAGATTTTTTTTAAATATGTAAAATAGGAACAATAATATCTACTCCCTAGGATTGTTGGGAGGATAAAAGGTCTAATTTTTGGAAAAGTATTTAGCACAGTATCTTTTACTCAGTGGGTTCTCAAAATACGTTTTACTAAATCTGGATCAGGCTCACATGACTGATACTAATAACCATTCAAGTTTGCATTGTGGAGTTAGAAAAACCTTAGCTAGTTTTTACCAATCCTCTTACTTTGTAGGAAATCAAAGCGGGTTGAATTGACTCGCTTTGGATGACACAGCTAAGGGCAGGCCTAGGGCTGAGCCCTGGTTTTCTGGGGGCAGCCTCATGGGCTTTTTACTGGTGGACTCTGTTCTAGAAAAGTGGCAGGGGTCACTGTGTACCGCCAGACAGCACATGTCGCAGAAAGTGCTTCTGTTAAGACAAGTAGAACAGGTGGCAATTTTACAGCTGTGGTGTGTGGAGAAGGGCGTTCGAAAAGGCCTCTTCTGTTCACGAATAACGATTTCTGATAAGTCGCCTCTTAACACTGAGAAACAGTCTCCATAATACCCCTCTCACAGAATTGTTGCCTCAGTTAGATTAGGAAAAGGTATGGGAAGGCACCTAGCACAGTGCTTTGAACACAGAGCATTCAATAAATATTTGTGAAATTTGGACCCAGGTTGTGAATTCATTTAGGGTATTCTGCCAATCTAGCTAATTTCGACAAAAAGAAAAAAAAAGTTTGCCTCAAATGGTCTTTTCCCCAAATTGTCTAAACAATTCTTTTAATCCTCTGGTTCCTAATGCTTATGGAAGCTTAGCCTTCATGAGTTATAATAATAAACTTCCTAAGGTCACACATTTGCAACAGAAATTGAATTGCAGCATCTCAGTAGCTGACACAAGTCTCCTTAGATAATCTATTTGTGATCATGGAACTTTATTTTATTCCTTCTTTCCTAGTTACACATTCCACTGGTAGCCATGGAAGGACAGAGAGGTGGGTTTTTTTCCCCTCAAACCTTAGCCACAAGATAGGCGGATCTGCCTGCCTGTCTTATTTTAATGCCAAAGTGACCTCCAAAAGGGGATTGCTTTTAATTGGATCTATTTATATTCTTTTTCGTTTCAGCTGGGGCAGTGACCCAGGCCAGGAGCACTTCTGCCCAGTGGCCTGCCCCAAATTGATACAGTACTTGACCTGTTCCACTCCATTTCCTGAGCTACAATCCTGATACACTCTATTTCCATAACCCTCAGAACCCCAACATGACTGTGAGGACAGACTTTTTCTTTAATGATTGTCTTCCCCAAACTAGCTTTCAATACCCTACTCCATTACCAGCGATATATTTTTTGTTAGCTGTAAAATCATTTTATACTCCACAGCTATGTGATGGTGGAGTATTTGCTTATGCAGGTCCTTTAAATTCAGGCTGTCATTTCACCCTTAAACCTCTGCAGTGGTGAGTGACTCCAGCTGGAGTTTTTCTTTCCTTCCTCAAACGTTAGGCATTGCACTTGTTTTTTTCCCATAGTCCTTGATAACTTTTTCATTAATAGAAAGATTAATAGAAATTTAGTGAAATCTTGAGAAAAATTCAGTTTATATAATTGCCATATGACCATATAATTTTATGAATGGCTGCGAGTTTAAAAGCAGTTTTCTGTGCTCCTAAATGGATTGTGGTAGACCTGTATGCCACAGAAAGATGTCCAATGCATATTGATATGTTGTTAAATGCAAAAGAAACTGTAGAAGAACATGCTCAGCATAAACCCATATTTGACATAGACATGCATGTATAGAAATATATAGGAAAATATAAATGAAGAGAGACTGAGAAAAAGACCTGGAAAATAACGTGCATACTGTTAACAGTAGTTACTTCCATGGGATGCAATTAACAAGGACCTTCCCTTTCTGTTTCATGTATTTCATAATAGTTTGAATATTTGCAGTGAATTGCTCTTTTAATAACTTTTTGAAGTCAGAATAAAATGAATTTTTAAACATGAAGAATTAGCAAAAGAAACTGGGGAAGGTTTGAGCTGTCACATATTGTTCCCAGAGGATGATTTGTTCTTCTGAGTGACACTGTGGAGGAGACAGTTGACATTCCTTATGAATGCTTCTGAACATTTAAATTTTATTTATTTTTAAACTAAGCTTACCTAATATTGGACTTTCTTTCCTTCTATTATATAAAATAATCATTTTTGAACATGTTAATGTGATGCAAAATATTTAATATTGTTTAGTTGGGCATATGAAAATGTGAATTTTTTAGTTTCCTCCAACATTAAATAGTTTATCTACATATACAGGGAGAATAGTAGTGGTTAAATATATGCATTATATCATAACTAAATATACAGTATATAAAGTTTATGTATATAGATTTCTCTTCCTCTTTGATGGTTTGTGATATATGTTATATAGTTCCACAGTGTGGTATTGTTGCATTGTATTCTGCCCAAAGTAAATATTTTGTATACAATCACTTTATCTTTTTTTATAAGGAAGTGTAAGGAGAACTTTTCTGCATTTAGAGTCTGTAGAAGAAAATTTTTGTACTTGTCACTTGTTCAAAATAGTAAGACAGATTTTATTCAAACTACTGCACTAGGAGAGAGATTCTTTAGTAGAGAACTTTGTTCAACTCCAAACACCGCAAAGCCAGGTGGGGATTTATGGCCAATAATCAGAGAAGGGGGGTCCATGGATGGAAAGTTAGAAAGAGGAACTTGATCAGATATCAAGAGTAGGGCTGTTTTTGCTAAACTGGCTGAACAGGATTCTTGCTAAAGGCAGGCCAAAATGATCAGATATCAAAGGTGGGAGAATTCTTGATAAACTAATTTAGCAGGATTCTTTGCTAAAAGTGGCCTGGCAGGCGAATTTTGAGGCCTCGTTGAGAAGAACGCTCAGAGGAACCTGACCAAAGTTTGGTCAAGGTGGGAGTCTTTGTCAGGTCTCGTAACTGGGATTTGTGTATCAGGATGTGACCTATTATGATGGCTCCAGGCACAGACTTTCCTAGTAAGAGGCACAGCATGGTAAGCTGAGGGGGTCCAGTGTTTCCTGACCAAGTCTGCTAGAGTTTCTTGCATTCTTTAGTGTGCTTTTAGATTGCTGGGAAAGTGTTATCTGAGCCTGCTTGGCCCTTGAGAGAAGTGCAGAAAACAGATTCATTCAAGGGTTCCAAGCAAGGCCCTCCTTTCCTGTGTACAACAGAGCATGTTTCAGAGTGCTGACTCTGCAGCCAGTATCTCAGCTCCAAGCCCTGCTCTGTGACCTTGGGCAAGGAACTGACTATGTCTAGGCCTGTTATTTTGTTGTTAAATAGGGATAATAATGGTAGCTATCTCATTATTATGACTATTAAATGAGTTTAACTATGTAAAACATCTATGGCCATAATAAATCATCACAAGAATTAGAGATGTTTAGGGGTGGCCCGGTGGCGTAGCGGTTAAGTTTGCTTGCTCCACTTCTGCAGCCTGGGGTTCACAGGTTCGGATCCCAGGCTCAGACCTAGCACCACTCATCAAGCCATGCTGTGGCAGCATCCCACATGAAATAGAGGAAGATTGGCATGGATGTTGGCTCAGAGACAGTCTTCCGCAGCAAAAAGAGGAAGATCGGCAACAGATTTTAGCTGAGGGCCAAACTTCTTCACATGTACACAAAAAGAATTAGATATGTTTACGTAAAAAAGTGCTTATAATATTACCTTGCCCATAGTAAGTGTTCGCTCTTGAGTCTGTAATACTCTTTTTCTTCTTACTGATTTTTTCTTAGGATCTATTAGGGCTTCTCCAAACCCCTTAGAACCATCTCTATTCCCCTCTTAACAAGTTTGAGAATATTTCCTTTACTATGTTCCGAAGCTGCTCTTACTTATTTTCTCTTTGGTGGCATATAGAAAGTGTTTATAGGGCTTAAAGTATTTTGTTATCCTGAGCAAAGGATGTGGGGGAGCTAGGCTCACCATTTAATGCCGGAGATACTGGGTTCCCATAGCATATATATTTGATGATTTCATTTTACTATTTATATAAATGTATGTGCAAACACAATCATATTATTCCCCTACTTTAAACCCTCTAATACAACTTATTGTTTGTACTTAAAATTAAACTCAAATTCTTTACCATAGCCTGTAATATCCTGCGTGATTTGAATGCTTTCTATTTTGTGCATGAAACTCTTCACTTTAGACACCTGCCACACAAGGGCTCTTTACAGTTCATTAAATTTGCAAATGTCATTTGACCTCAGAGCCTTTGCACATGCTTTTCTTTCTGCCTGGGATGCCTCTCCTCTCATTCTTTGTATGCAAGGCTCTTTCTCATCATTTTTGTCTTAAAATATGACCTTCCCAGAGAGACAGACCCCAACCACCCTCTATCGTTCTCTGTATCAGCTTGTTTTTTGCTTCCTGTACAAAATTTAATATTTGATATTACTTTATTGGTTTACTTGTTTGTTCTCTGTATATTCATCACTAGAATATAATTTGCATGGTTCAAATTATACATTTGTAGATGATTATTGATGAATTTTCTCCTTTTATATTTTACTATTTTCTTAGACACAATGAAAAGTATAGCTTTTAGTTTCATTTTGCAAATGAATTTCATAAACTTTAGTGTTGGTGGGAAGCTGTCATTAAATTAATTTTTAAAACCTGTGGAAATTGTTTTAATTTGATCAACAAATTCTCTGCCTCATTGTGAACCCATGAAAAGTTATGCTGTGATCAAGAAGTGAAACTGACTGTTTCGAAAATTACAATGGACCTGTCTATCTTCATCTTCTAGTTTGAGATAAAAGGAGGAAAAGTGTTAAATCAAAGTAAACAGAATGTTTATTCTGCTTTCAGTTTTAATAATTAAATGTACTATTCATAGTTAAGGCATTTTACTGATACACACCTTCCTTCTCTGTTTTTCTGTGATCCCGTGTATAGTTTTCCTTTATTTTTCCCCAAACCTCCTTATATCTCCCTCATCTATTTTAAATAAGTGAATCTGTGTAAATTTCTTTGCACATTGAATGGCACTTTGCCCTTCCAGGTCTTACATTTTGTTGATGTATGTTTGGACTCACTGACAATTTATATTTGGGTCCTGATTATAATGTTTAGATTTGAAAACAAATTCTCTGTTATATTGTATCACATAGTATGTTTGCTTAAAATTTCAGCAACAATTTTACAAATATTTTCCAGGAATCTATTATAGCCAAAGCATTGTGCTGGGTACAGGGTATATGCTGGTGAATTAAAAAGTTTCAAAGTTTGGACATATTCAAACTAGCATTCATCGACTTAATTACACATCACTTTTAAGTGATGATAACCACCACTTAAAGGTGATGTGTAACTTATATGAAACTTTGCAAGTGCTCCAAAGGACGTTTATTTTCTGCCTCTGTCCAATCACAGGGCATACAAGAGCTGTCACTATGGCTTTTCCTATAGGATAGTGATATCAGTATTTTTACCTGCCCAGCCTTCCTTTTTCTGGTATAAGAGAATTCATTTCTTTTTTAATCCACGTAGTTGGAGTAGGACTGACGCTGCCTCTTGGAATGGACCCATGACTGAGGCCTGCCCAAAGGGAAGAGAATAACCCAAAGACCCAGTTTTGGGGTTAAAAGTAGACATGTGACCAAGCCAGGAAGTCAATGTCAACCCAAGAATTTTGCTAAAAGAACTTGAAAATGAGTCTTGCTCTGCTGGTTGAATGTAAGACAGAGTTGCTGCCAGAGAATGAAGCCAACACAGATTCAAGTGCGATACAGGTTCCTGACTTCCTCACCAGCAGCCTCGTATCCAATAGGGGCAGAAGAAAAATTTCCCTTTGAACTTTTCACTTATTTGAGCCAATAGATTCTCTTTTTAATTTAAGCAAGTTTTCTTTTTTAATTTTGTAATCAAACAGCTTAGAAAAATATACATAGTAACTATTGAATTCATATTGAACCAGTATCTCTAGAAGAATGCAAATAAATTGGGAACACGTTCAGAGAAGTTACAACTGTTTCCTATGATGATTGTTTATCATCATCAACCAAATAGTTTGGCCAAGGAAGGAAGATGGAGAGGGAACTGACAAGACACCAACTGGAGTAAACAGCTTCGGAGAACAGCTAGAGAACATTATAATGACAGTTACTCATTTTTGCAGAGAAATAGAATCAGGAAGACAGCCTCAATTACGCTGACCATTAGGAGGCAAAACTCAAATGTAACATAATAGTTATTCTGCTTTTAACTGTTAACAGAGAGACATTTTAACAGATGCATAACAATGTCCAACCGGCTAGTTATGTTGAAGAGGAATCAGACTTGCTCTGTATGCCTCAAATAGGACAATTGGGATCAATGAGTGTGAGCCACAGGAAAGAGACTGCGGTTCCAGATGAGGAAGAATTTTCTAACTAAGTTTTCTGAAGAGTAAATGCACTGTTTTGAGAAGTGAATATCTCATCAGTAGAGCTTTTCATTACAACAGCTAAGATATGGAAGCAACCTAAGTGTCTATCAACAGATGAATGGATAAAGAGGAAGTCGTATATATATCTATATATCTATAAATATGATAATGGAATATTACTCAGCCAAAAAGAGGAATGAAATCTTGCCATTTGCAACAACATGGATGGACCTTGAGGACATTATATCAAGTGAAATAAGTCAGAGAAAAATGACGAACACTGTATGATTTCACTTATTTGTGGAATCTAAAAAACAAAACAAATGAACAAACAAAACTAGACTTGTAGATACAGAGAACAGACTGATGGTTTCCAGAGGAGAGGGAAGTTGAGGGGTGGGTGAAATGCATGCAGGGGATTAAGAGGTACACACTTCCAGTTATAAAATAAAAAATCATGGGGATGTAACGTACAGCGTGGGGAATATAGACAGTAATATTGTATTAAGTTTGTAGGGTGATAGATGGTAACTAGACTTATTGTGGTGATCATTTTATAATGTATATAGATACTGAATCACTGTTATACAGCTGAAACTAGTATAATAGTGCATGTCAATTATACTTCAATTAAAAACATAGGCTAGTACTTCCCTTGTCTTTGAATGAAAACTTCAATTGTTGCATGAATTTTCTGTTGCTCCTAGGTAATAAAAAGTTCTTGGGTCTCCTTAAGTTACAAATAAAAGTAGGCTGAACCTGCATCCCTTTTCCATCCTCTCCAATCCTGAGATGTGAAGGCTTAGTGAAGATGGTAGTTCAGGGGCTGGTCTGGTGGTGCAGTGGTTAAGTTTGCACGTTCCACCTTGGTGGCCTGGGGTTCCTGGGTTCAGATCCCCGGTGCAGACCAAGGTACCACTTGTCAAGCCATGCTGTGGCAGGCGTCCCACATAAAATGAAAGATGGGCATGGATGTTAGTTCAGGACCAGTCTTCCTCAGCAAAAAGAGGAGGATTGGCAGCAGATGTTAGCTCAAGGCTAATCTTCCTCCAAAAAAAAAAAAAAAGATGATAATCCAGCTTGATTTAGCAGTTTTTCTACCTAGATTATTGAAACACTCCATTCTTCCAGGAAGGAGACATTCAATTAACTATATTTTACATCTCTCTCTATTGAAATATGCTAGAATATGGAGACATGGCTCTCATAGAAATATTGTCATAACAGAGATTTTTAATATTGAAATGACCAACAGAACACAAAACCAAACAAAAACCCTGAAAAACTCTCTACCTCAAGTTCAAAAGGGAGTGGGGATTTGGCAATCTTCCAACTATTTTGGTCAATAGAGACTGCTAAACTATAAGATTTAAGTAATTAAGTGATTTGGATTTTTAGATCAATAAAATTAATTATGCAATTAACAAATCCTCATACTCTATCGTGTGGATCATTGTTTTTCAATTGCTATGTAGCTTTTAATGTGTGAAACTCTATTTTATAATTAAAATTCTATATTTAGTTATTAAAAGTAATAAGGACATGCTCTTTTAAATATATAATAGAATAAATGTACGATTCTTGACTTAAATACATGCTTCTACGTTGTGGAGAGGGCATGAGGAGGCAGCATAACATGGCGGTTCAGAGAATAGATTGGGAGTAAGACAGCGTTGGGTCCAAATCTTTGAATAATAGCTTTATAGACAAGTGACCCTGGACAGGTTATTAATTTTCTTCAGCCTCACTTTCTTCACCTGTAAAATGGAGATAATCTGCTCACCAAATCTGTCTGTACTTCAGCTTTCTAATCTCAATTCATATTAACATACTAGATCCCATAGTTTTATGCTGTCTTCCCTTCCTTTTATCTGTTATCTTTTCCCTGCATCCTACTCATCCTTTAGGGTTTGGCCAAAAGATTTCCTGACCTAATCTTGGTTCCTGTTATGTCCATCCCACCACTCTCAACTCTTCCTTTACAGTAATTATTTTAATTGTAGTTTTACCGTTTTTTCTTATATTATTATGGTTTTAATCTCTCTCTCTCTTTTCTGTCCTAATTCCTTCTGTAGCATCATTTCCTCACACCACACCTGGGACAAAGTGGTCAATAAATATTTGCGAAAGAATAAAGAACTCACAAAAATTCAATGAGAGAATGCACACAAAGCGCCTAGAAAACACTGATTTATTGTTAAGAAAAAGCTATTAATTAAAGCTTTGCAACTTTCTCTCCTTTACTGACCAGAATCTTGTCATAGCAACCTTTAAAATAAAAATAATAATTGCTATAAATTCATTTAAATAGATATTTATGAAAATTCCTTCATAGAACTTACCAAAATTATAATTATAGAGATATGTATGTTTTTATGACTTCTCTGTCTCTGTCTGCCACTGGATGTTAAACTCCTTGCAGGCGGGCCCTGTCTGGCTTATTCCTTGCCGTATTCTCTGTTCATCTGCCATCTCAGGAAATTTGAGATTTATCCTAAGGGCAGTGAAGTCCTTGAAGTATTTCAAGCAGGGGAGTAACAATGTCAGGCTTGATAACTTAGACTACTACTCTAGCTGCTGGACGGAGACCTGGTTAATGTGGGTCAAAGCGTGTGTGGCCAGAGCAACTGCAAGGCTATTGCAGTTTCCCGTGCAGGAAATTGGGGCGGCTCAGCCAAGGGCGGATGGTAGTGGAGATATGGGCACAGAGAGACTTAAGGCGTAGTGTGGAGGTGATCATGAGTAAAGAAGGGAAATAAATATTATTATTACCGTTATTATTAACAAAAAGCACAAGTACTTTCATTAGATTGTTGGTAGCATACACGTGCTGGGAAGGAAGGGGTGATCAAAGCAAACGTGATAAAGTAATAAAACACTTCTCTTTAGAGACATCAGAAATGTGAATCGTATCGGTAGCTGGTTTGTAAGTTAGATTTTTGGCAATTTTACCTCGTCCAATATCAGTGGGTAGGAAAAAGCTTTGAACTGAAAGAACAGGATGCACATTAAGGGCAAAGTGACTTTGTTTTCTCCCCTCCCCCACAGCTTTATTGAGGCATAATTGACAAATAAAATGTCCAGATATTTAAAGTGTACAATGTGATGAACTGATATGTGTACACCTTATGAAAAGACTCCCCTCAAGTTCGTGAACACATCCATCATCTTACACACTTAACTTTATTTTTAGATATTTTTTGGTAAGAACATTTAAGTTCTACTCTCTTAGCAAATTTAAGTTACACAATAGAGTGTTAACAACTACAATCGCCATGTTCTGTGTTTGAGCCTCAGAAGCTTATTCGCCTTGTAACTGGAAGTCCACACTTGGTTTTCGGCGGAGCAGGGGGCGTTGTGGGATCGGTCAGTGGATGGCTGTCTCCAATCTAAACCACCAGGGTCTGTCTGTTTCTTCTGCTGTGCGTGGGCAGATGAGATGGGGGTCTGATCTGGCAGGTGTACCTGGTGCCTGCATTGTTAGGATCATTGGCATGAGCAGAGTGAAAAAATGAGACCAGTGAGGTAACTGACATCCCTGAGACAACCAGCACTTGGGACAAAGGAGATGGTAAAGGAAAAGCAACAGAGAAGCCTCGTTTGAGAGCCAGCCGACTCAGGGAGCACAGCGTAAGAGACACTGAGCTCAGTAAAAGGGACACAACAAAATACGAAGGGGTGAAAGTTGGTTTCGGGTTGGGGGAAATGGGAGAAGGACCAACATGCCAGGAGTCCCTGTTCTATAATGGGTGCTGGGCTAGGTGTCTGCAGGTGCTGACGAGTTTAGTCCTCCTTGTAACCCCATGAGGTGATTTGCGTTTCTATTTCCATTTCTCCCGGAAAGACACAGACTCAGGCTCGTTTCGTCACTTGCTTCTCTTCACACATTAGTCAGTGGCAGAGGCTGGACTAGTTCCCAGGTTTGTCTAACTGCAAAGCTTTTTTTTTTTAAACACATTATGCCACAGATCCCAACTCCAAATATTTTGGGGTCCAGGCAGGTAGCAGAAATGAATAAAATTGGCTAGGGCATGAGGCCTAAGGGTGGAGGACACACTGGCACACTGGAGACCGTAGGCTTCGTTTAAAGGGGGCAGTGTCCATCCAGCTCCAGGAAAATATCCCTGCTTGGGGATGTGGGCTGGGTGTTGTCAGATCTTCAAACTTCATAAGACAAACTGAGAATTTATGTTTTTATGTGAAATCTCTTAATTTGTAGATGCTGCTAATTAATTCAGTACTTCAGAAAGCTGTTGACTGATCAAACAAAACTCCTCTGAAGGCTGACTCCAGCCTGGGGACTGCCGGGTGGTGACCTCTGTGTTATGCCTGCTGTCTGGGGCTCACTTGGCAGTTAGCACATTAAAACCTTTGGTGACATAATGGCTAGAGATTGTGTAAATACATGGGCAGTCAAAAGGCTTGAGTCACTGAACCAAACAGCTAATAAAGAGAAAAGCAAAGACGAAGAAAATGCTCAGCCCCCGTCGTCAGAGGGGTTCTGATTGGAACAAGAAAAGATGTCCCCACCACTAATTATTAGGGAAATGCAGATCAGAACTACAATATCACCTCACGCCCATCAGAATGGCTATAATTAACAAGACATGAAATAAGTGTTGGAGAGAATGTGGAGAAAAGAGAACCCTCATACAGTGCTGGTGGGAATGCAAGCTGGTGCAGCCACTAAAAACAGTATGAAGGTTCCTCAAAAAAATTAAAAATAGAAACAGCATATGATCCAGATATTCTGCTACTGGGTATTTATCCAAAGAACATGAAATCAACAATTCAGAGAGACTTATGCACTCCTGTGTTCATTGCAGCACTATTCACAATAGCCAAGTCATGGAAGCAACCTAGGTGCCCATTGACTGATGATTGGATAGAGAAGATGTGGTATATATATATATATATATATATATATATATATATATATATATATACACAATGGAATACTACTCAGTCATAAAAAAGACAAAATCGTCCCATTTGCAACAGCATGGATGGACCTTGAGGATATTAGGCTAAGTGAAATAAGTTAGATAAAGACAAATACATGTGATTTCACTCATATGTGGAAGATAAACAAGCATATAGATAAGGAGAATAGATCAGTGGTCACCAGGGGGAAAGGAGGTGGGAGGAGGGTGAAAGGGGAAAATATGTATAGTGACAGATAAAACCTAGACTATTGGTGGTGGGCACGATGCAGTCTGTACAGAGTCTGAAATATAATAATGTACACCTGAAATTATACGATGTTATAAGCCACTGTGACCTCAACAAAATAAGTTTTAAAAAAATGAAGGCAGATAACACACGTATCCCAGGGGTCTGTGGGGCTGGCTCATGTTGACTCATAAGAACCAAACGTTGAATCTCCAGGAATTGTGTCAGTTAGTGTTACGGCATGGCTAGCTTGAAATTCTCCCATGCAGTTTTGGGATAATTTGTGCCACAGAAATATGCAAATACTAAAAGTCAGAGTTTTGTGGTTTTTTCCACAGAATTGGTTTACCACCACATCAGTGCCTGTAACTTATGAAAATGTTTGATTTTTTACTAAACAAAACCACTCACATTTATTTATAATATCATGTGGTTAACCCCGAATCATCCATCCATCTCTGAAGTGATAATTTAGTAGATCTATACACTGTATGTCCTGTACACTACTACTCAAATATTAAATAAATAAAAATGTTAGTATCAGTATTATTTTGGATTCAAACCACCTGTCACAGGCTTATCAACAAGATAGTACAAGACGTAGTAAGGGCTAACTAACAGCCACAGTTCCTGGATCACAGTGGGTGATAAATAAATGTAGTTTCTTTCCTTTCTCTTCCTGCCAGCTAGAGACATTTCACAAAATCGTTACTGAACAGAATTGCCAAGTTACATCTCCACAGACTTAATACATCTTAATAATAAAAATGAAGCCAATTGTCCAAATTTACAGAATAGCAAACATTCAGGCATTGGGAAACGATTGGGGAATTAAGTTCCTCTTTTTTTAATAAAATATTTACTATGAATGTTATGATTTGAAAGCCCCAACTCCATACCCTTACAAGAATTTTCCTGTGCTTCCCACCTTCTCTTTGACAGAAAAAGTAAATCATGTAAGTTACTTCTCTGCATACATTAGTACTGTGGACCATCCGGTATCAGGCATTATAAGTCTCATATATTTTGACACTTGTACTAATGTAGTTATGTGTTAGGCGTTGAGATTAGAACACATGTTCAATTGTTATAGGAATCTTGAGAGGTATACTTTTGTTTACTTGTGTGCGTGTTGTAGACATTTACTTGTAAAGCTGTTCTGTCACATTACTATAGATAGATTTTTAATTTCTCAGTGTCCCTGAATATAAAATTCTTTTATACTGATCATACAAAAATTGCTATAAATTTATAGTGTTCACATTAATTTTATACTTATCAAAATTATTTTGGGCCTAAGAAAAGAAAATTTCTTTCCCTAATTTGTCAAGTAGCTGAAGACCTAATTATCTTTCTTCCTTAAATTTTTTTTTTTTTTTTGGTGAGGAAGATTGACCCTGAGCTAACATCTGTGCCAGTCTTCCTCTGTTTTGTATGTGGGACACCACCACAGCGTGGCTTGATGAGCAATCTGTAGGTCTGGGCCTGCCTGGGATCTGAACCTACAAACTGCAGGCTACTGATGCAGAGCACACGAACTCAACCACCACGCCACTGGGATAGCCCCTGAAAATTTTTATTCCATACTAAATAAGTTCTGAGGAATTTGATTTTATTTTAATATCATCTTTGTAAACATCTTTTCCAGATTTAGCCATGTTTAGGGAATCAATCAGTTCCTCATGAGATGGTACGGAACTTGACAAAGTTTATGGTCACCATATAAATTATCCATATCTACTGAATGCTATGAAAGGGCAACATTGAAATGCCCCATATCTTTCAGGAGCTTGGGGGATAATATGAGAAAAATAATTGAAAAGCAATATAGGAAAGGATTTACAAGTGTGGAGAGTTGTGGAGGATATAAATCAAGCAGCTGTGCAGATAAGAGAGGGATAACGTCAGTCCGGGTGTTCAGCATAGCCATGGCCCCCCTCCAAGAATGAAGAGATAAGTCAGGACCAGAATTGCTGGGAAAGCTTTGTGGAAGAAGTGAGATTTCCAAGCGAACCTGCTAGAAGGGTAGGGCTGGATTTGCAGAGAAGAGGAGGAAGGGCCCTCTAGGTTGCATAAACCAACATACCATGGTAGGGATTAAGTATGCAGGGCAATGGTGAACCAGTCTGGCTGGAAAGGAGGATTCCTAAAGGGGACAGAAGGCTCTAACCACTTGGACAGGCCAGGTAAGCTATGTTTTCTTTTCTCAGATATGAATGATGCTGGAATTATAATCACATAGACCGTCTGAGCAGGATTATTTATCTATTCTTAAAGTTGTATTCTTAAAAGAAAAGTAGGAAAGCCAGAGCTACGGTCTAATGATTGATTCATTCAATGATATATATTGAGCACATTAGATGTGCCAAGCATCCTTCTATGCCCTGAGACATAAAACAGAGCAAACCATATGCTCTGTCCTTAAGGAACTCACCAGCGAGTGAAGAAAGGGCATAAATAAATCAATAATTAGAGTAACTTTGATATGCGTGTTATAATGTGTGCTTTGTTCAAAGGGCCTTGGGGGTATGCAGGGGGGAATGACTCATTTTGAACAAGATAGACTGATTGTCTTCAAAAAGGAATTGGTATTTGAGCTTGACAAAGAGTTTTGCCCAGAGAGAGAGAGAAGAGAGCACAAAGGAATGTGAGTTTAAGGGCAGCAAGACCCTATGTTGTTAGGAACATACCGCTGAGCCTGGGTCAGACAGAGGCACAAAATAATACACAGCTCTTCTGTGTGTATAAGTGTGGGTGCTCACATGCGTTTGGGTTGAACTAACTGCAGAGGAGGGCTTGTAGAGAGAGCCTTGTGATGGCGCTATGCTGTCTTATGATAACCTGCTTGGCCCTGAAGGCTAGGGTTAAGATGAGAGCTGAACTCATTGTTGGAAGTGAATTGGAGATTGGACACTTCTGTTACATGTCTCTAATCATAAAAGCAATTTATTTGTCTCATATTGGAAAGTGATGCTGTCAGTGGTGTTATTTCCTTCATTGAACTTAAGATTGACTTTATGCTATTCAGTTACAAGCACCATAAACTCTCCTGTGACCTTGTGCTCTAGTTGCATGCAAACCTGCTTGGCTGCAGTCAGGATATTATTGACAATACATAATGCATTGCTAAGTCATTGAAAATATGCCACAAGGCTTTGCTCCAAAGAAGTGTATTACATTGCTCTGTAGAGGACTTTTCATTGCTCAGACTCCATTAGAAGACTTGCGCTGCCCTATTCGTTCCCCATACCCAGAGGGGTAGTGGTTCTGGGACCCTGTGGAGCTTCTTTATGGGCCCTTTGATACAGCAAATAAATATTCAGGATTTCTATCATATACCCTCAATGCTATGTAGAGAAGCTATGCCACATGTGATACTGAGCTTCTCATTCACTCACTTATGTTTTCACTAAGCATTTATTAAAAACCCACTGTATGCCAGACACTTTGCTCAGCATTAGGAAATCAAGGTTGAAGAAGCTGTCCATTCTCAGGGCCTTAGTGTCAAACAGGACTATATATAATATAGTGAGGTATTTGCCATAATGGATCTGCACTAAATGTTCATGGGGATAGAAGCGGGAGCGCTTACCTAAGTCAGCCTTGGGGAGTCAGGGAAGTTTTCCAAGAGGAGGTGATGCTTGAGTTGATGTAGAAGAGCCAGACGAGTGGGCAACTGGTGCACGGGGAATGGCTGGGATGGAGGCTGGGAGGAATACGGGTATCAGATCATGAAGGGCTTTGTGTGGTCGAGAGGTTGAATTTTATATTTAAGACAACCACAACCTAGAAGGACTTAAATAGGAAGAAATATAATCCAACTTGGATTTTTAGGAAGATCATTCTAGCAACCGTATAGAGGCTGGGATAGAGAGAGTGGAGTATTCAAGGCTGCAGTGGTCCAGGCAGGACTAACAGAGCCCTACGAAGGCCAACACAAGTGGTCAAGAAAAAGGGGAGGATAGAGTCAATAGAAATGGGAAACATTAGTGTTAAAATGAATATGATTGGACTAATTAGATATGAAGAACAATAGAGGGATATTGTTTAGATGCTTTTGTAACTCAGATATTACTGAATTGCTTCTCATTAGCCCTGAATGTTCAGATTTAATTCATGTACTCAGTCTTAATGGTTAAATTAGGACAAAATGTTTGGTTTTGCCCGTCTGCCATTCCTTGTCTGTTTTTGTGGATGTGTTTTTGGCAACAGGTGTGAAAAGTCATGCTCAGTTGTTGAGTGGGTAATGGAGAAAGAGGGAGAGAGAGAGGAAGAGAAGTGAGGAAAGAGGGAGAGAGAAGGGGAAAGAGAAGGGGAGAGAGGAATTTTTCCTGTGTTGAGGCTTCCATGGTTTGGTAAAATCGCTTATTTAGAAGTAACAAATTAACAAGTTCTGGTGTGGGGGATGGGAATGACAAAAGATGAGGTTTGCGGTGAGGTTGATTTAGGTCCCTGAGACTAAGCCCACAGCTGTCCTGTGGGCATTAGTGTGAAGCTATCAGAAGATAAACAGGTGTACGAAGAAAAAGTTGCAAGTTGAAACTATAGAGCATAAGAGAGAGAAATGAGGTAGTTTTTAAAATATATAATGAGGAATATGAGAAAATCAAATACAAAAACCTGGGAAATGCTAATTCTTAAAAGGTAGAGTAGAAAAATAGGAACTTGTAGTTATAAAATGGGAGTCAAAAGGGGATATCGTTCCTGTTTATGGAGTTGTGAAAGTTACAAATAAAGGAGTGCCGCTTTGAGGAATATCCATTTTAGAAAATCTATGTCATAACCGATGTTGGTTAAGAAAAGTAATGGTAGTCTCCAGAATTGTGCAGATAGAGCTTGTTCTTTAAAAATAAGCATCAAACTATTTTATTATAGCCTCTGTAAGAGGTAGAACTCTTCAGTTGCCAGTGAAAGAAACTCTGGCTCTAACAGGATTATGGAAACAGGGAAATTTATTAGCTCACATAAGCAAAAATGTTCAGAGTTAGTCCAAACTACAGGTGCCGTTTTAGGTTAGTTTTCCCTAGAAAAAAACCTAGAAGCAGACAAAGATTTGAGTGCATGCTGTCTGTGATTTGATTTCTGTAACACCAGCAACGGAGTGTGGATTAAGGTAGGCAAGAGGAAGAAGCCTACACAGGATGGATAAACGAGCATGTTCTCATTGTGGGCAACCTAGACTCCCTCTGGGACACAGCGTAGACAATGCCTAAGAGTTTTTCTACCTAAGAGGAGAAGAAGCTGGGATATTCACGCCCAACCTATTCTATCGTTAGTTCAGGGCTCACAGGCACATCGACTCTCAGGTGCTTCTGCCTGCCACAACTACAGGCTGAACATGCTTTTATGGCCAGAGAGGGCCCATGGACCAAGTCGCAGCTTCTTGCAGTTGGACGCTCTAAGCCTGCATAGTGATGTTGATTGCAAAGGGTCTGTGGGAATGGGGGCGCCTCCCCTACAGTCCACTCTTGCCCTGCTTAGACCTACTCCTTCCCTAAGTTAACATATTCACTCTGTCTTATCATTGATTCCTCAAGTTGGCAGCTGGCTACAATGTATGGGGAAAAAAAAACATCAGGAAGTTAGTGAAACTAGTAGCACTCACCTAGTTAAAGCAATATTCCCAAGTGGTTACAGGGCGTCTCTAAATTCAAAAGGCCTCCCAAACACAGAGATAAGGAGCCTCATCTTTAATGACAGGAAGTGGGAGATACACAATAATGCCCTTTAACTTTGGTGGGTCCTAGAATGTCCCAGAACTCTGTACCCCTAAAATTTACTAAAGTAGTAGGCCCCTTAATCTTTGTAGGGTTTTTCACCTACGGTCTATTTCCCATGTGTCTTACCAGGGCCCCTAGAGAACTTGCAGTTTCCTATTTAGCAGTCTGATTGACTGAATGTGATTACTAAAGTAGACCAGCAAGTTGATTTTGGAATATCAAGATAATCAGTGTCTAAGGTGATCAAGGTCCCTTTGGACTATGCTGTGACAGACAGCAGGGGAGTTAACCTAGCGCTGGAGTAAGACTATGAATGTATGCATTCCATGTGAATGAGTTCCTGTTGGGTTTGAAGAGATTTCAACTGCCAGATGTGGTTTTTGCAGAAGCCAAAGTGGTGCATTATGGGATATGATGGGGACAGCCACACCTTCATCATTTAGGTGTTTGTATCAATCTAGGATGCCATACTGCTTTGAATTTCTGTCTTGTTGAGAATTGGAACAGTTTTAGGGGCTTCCACTTGGCCTTTACTACTGTCATTGATCTGACTCCACAAGTGCAGAACCTGGTGAGGCTTCTACCAGGTGCCGAGTATATCCATCTTATCTCAGGATCTAAGAAAATGACTACAGAGTGGGCCCACCTGGATAATCCAGGATGATCTCCTCAGCTTAAAATCCTCAACTGAATCGCATCTGCAGTGTACGGTAACATATTCACAGGTTCTGAGGATTGGTTCATGGACTTCTTGGTGGGGTAGAGGCGTTATTCAACCTGTCACAGACAGGAGCCTCAAGAACCAATCCCAGACATCTTCTCCCAGTTCCTGTTGGTGCGTATTAGTCTGCTCCTGCAGCTCTTTCTGTAAATAAATAATGCTTTTCCTCCCACAATACTTTCTTGCTTGACTTACTAATGATTTTGTCCCTCCCTTCTCTTTTCCTCCCTCACCTGGGTCATTTGGCCAAATCTGGAAATGCTTTTGGTTGTCACCATTGGGGCACTACTAGCATCTCGTAGGTAGAGGCCAGGATGCTTCTAAACCATGCACAGGACAGGGGCTCTACCACAAAAAATTATTCTCTTCAAAATGTCACTGATGAGAGACTGTGGTCTGAAACCGAGGCATGATGGGGCGGACTTGGACGAGGATCTGCATAACTTTATATCTGCTCAGGTTAAGCCTTTTAGAAATCTCCAAGCAGAAGGCTGTTATCCTCTAACGAGGAAAAAGGAGCCACTTTTCTTGGCCAGAGGGTTCAAGGTCATCTGTAATTCAATTATTTCAAGCTCATCTCCTTCCTCTGCCCTGAATTTCCCCATCCTAAGCCTTAGGGCCTCATTTTTCCCTGTCAGATCTCTGACTTTAGAGTATGAAGACTTGCCAGGGCAATGGATCCATCTTCTTTTGTAACACAACCATTATAATCAAATCTTGGGCCTGATTCTCAGCATAGTCTTCCCTCTGCCTGTGGAAAATGAGAATCTCTTTGAAAGTTGGCTTATTTCCTTCCTTCTGGAATCTTATGGCTAATCACAGCAGCCAAACAAGTCTATAGTGATTGTAATTACCAATGCTTCCACGTCTTTCAAAGGCCAGACTATTGCATAAGCCTGTGCATTGCCTTCCATTGGTACCCCATCCCAATCTTTTACCATTGGTAAGATTCTTAATCTTGATCTTGTCTCATGTCATGGATTCCACTGCACAAACCAGCATGGAGGCCTTGTTGTCAGTGGGCCAGTGAGTGATCTGATGTAAGAACTCCACCTTGAGTGCTGCTTCCTGGGGCTATTCAGGCATCGACTGTCTTAGGTTGGATTCTCCCAGAAGCAGACTCCAAGAGAAAGCTTTGTGTCCTTTTGTACTTTATTTTGGGAGTAATCCCAGGAAGAATTGGTAGGAGAGTGGATAAACCAGAGAGGAAAGGAAGAAAGCCAAGTGAAGACATATTAACAGTTTACCTCTGTGGAAAACCAAGGCTCAATTCACCTGCGAATGTTGCAAGATAGTCTCAGGCTTATCCCACCTGCAAGGGGTGAGGAAGCTGGGGTATTGATCCTCCAATTCTTGTCTCTCATTCTTTTATTGCTGTTCCTAGGGGCTATGCCTTCCAAGCATTTCTGACCTCCTGTGCTCTCAGGTTGAGCATCTCCTGCAGCCAAACACAGACTTTAAGCAGAGAACTGCAGGTGCTGGCGGTAGGAAGCCATGGATGTGCAGTGGAAACCATAGGTGCTGAAAACATAAGGGCAGGGCACCAACAATATCTGTCACACATGCTTTTAATTCAGTGCTCAAAGTAGGACACAAGAAAACACGTTTGGTTCCCCTTTCTCTGGAAGAGTTTCTTTCCCAGGCTCTCCATGAGGGCGAACCCCATCTTCAGGCTTACATTTTCAGCATATTCAGGATAGTGGAAGAGCTTACCTGGAGCTTAAAACTTGTCTCATTGGCTCTGACTGGTCAGACTCAGGACAGATACCATCTCTGAAATGTCCAGTGTGAACACCTGGGGGCGGTGCATTGCCTGATTTAGCCTAGGCCGTATGTTCCATCCCTGAGCCCAGAGAAGGCATTCCCTTCACCTTAAAGGCACAGCATGAGAGTGGGGCAGAGCTGGTTCCTGTAAAGCAAAATTTCTATGAGAAGACAGCATGGGAGCTGGGCAGAAAAAAGAACAGTGCACTACAACCCTGTTTAATAATCGCTTAACATTTATAGAGTCTATTTACTCCAATCTGGGCTTACCTAGGTAAACTTGTCAGTTAGCTATTAATGTCTTATCCGCTTCTAAATTTCTCTTCTGTGATGCATTTTAGATGCCATGTTGCTATCAATTATGTCACTCATTTTGGCATAGAACATTTTTTAGTAGGAATGTGTTCTATCATCAGTGAAGAGTAACATACTTAATGTGGACTAGGCGATCAGATGAACTAGTCAGAGCAAGGGCCCCATGGTTTGGAATATCTGGGGGAGTTGATAGGAAATGAGCATTTATCAAGCACCTGCTATTTTCCAGGCTCTGGGTCAGGAACTTTACATACATCATCTCTTTAATTCTCACAACAATCCCCTGCAGAGGATGCAAAGATAGCCATCTACAGATGAGAAAACCGAGGCTCATGGGGCTGAGCAACATTGCAAAGGGCCTTGAAGTAGTGTGAGGACACTGATTCCAACCCTGGGGGGTCCACATGCCAGGCAGATTGTGCCACGGACAGGTGAGCAATTGTCTGACATAGCCCATAAACCGTAAATACAGAAGGCATGTGCCTAATAATGCTTCTTTCAGGAGGCAGGAGGTGTCATTAGGGGAAACCATAATTTGACCATCTTCATGGCAGTGATCCAATAACCTTCAAAATTAAGGAGAGGGACTTCTGGAGTTATTTGCATTTTTTGGCCACTATGAGAATGTGTATTTAGTGTCCCTCAGTCCTCAGTATTTCCTTTTAAGGAAACAAGTTATAAAAGTTTCCTCCTAGATAGCTTCTGTTGATTTAAGAAATGCCTTCCCCAAATACTCTTCGCATGTACGTATTTATGCACCTTGAAGCGTGTAATGCCTTTTCTCTGATAACACACCTGGAGCATTATTTGCATCACTGGCCTCCACGCTACTTTGGAAGATAATGTGGGAGGATATGGAACATATTTGAACAGTTGTGCTGCGTCCTTCATATTTTAGCTTAGAACTTATTAGCTTATTAGCTCTTATATTGGAGTGCTTTTTATATCTTTTTTTTTTTGCTGCTATAATTTATTCTCTCTTTATCTTCTCACCCAGAGTATTTTTGGATAAGTGGGAAGGTCACTGAGATGTGACGTCAGAACTGGGTTCTCATCCTGGCTAACACACATGGTAATAGTACAGTGACAAAATAGCAATAGCAATAATAAAAATACCAGATATTTATTAAGCTTTACTATGTGAAAGAGTTTTCATTGTTGGTTCAGTAAGTATTTTTTGAGCACCTATTATGTGACAGTTGTTAGGTGGCTTTCTAATTCCCTGGGATATAGCAGAGAGCAAAACAGCTACAGATCCCTGCTGTTATAGCTTACAATGTTGTGTGTGTGTGTGTGTGTGTGTGTGTGTGTGTGTGTTGCATGCATATGTGTGCTGTGAAGGGTGAGGAGACAGACAGTACACAAAATAAGTAAAACATGGAGCAGATCAGATAGTGAAAAGTGTTATGGAGGAAAGTTCAATATGGAAGAGTTCGGGGAGTTCAGGGACTCCTAGGGGTTCCAATTGAAAATTGGGTGGCTAGGCAAGCCACAAAGGTGATTGGAGCAGAGGCCTCAAGGGGGTTCAGAAGGTAGCCAGGCGAATACCTGGGGAGGGTAGGTGGCTGTCTAGGCAGGGAAGAGCAGTGCAAAGGCCTTGAGGTGGCTGCATGTTTGGTGCATCCGTGAACTGCAAGCAGGCCAGTGTGGCAGAGGCAGAGAAGTGAAGGGCAAATATTTGAGATCAAGCAAGGGGTGTAATGGAGGGCCAGAGCAGGCGGAGCTTTATAGGGCACTGTCAGGACTTCAGTTTTGACTTTGAGTGAGATGGGAAACCACTAGAGGATATGAGCTGTGGAGTGATATAATTAAATGATATAATTATATGTTTTACAAATATCACTGGAGCTATTGTGTGAGGCTGAATAATAAACTATGGGGGCACCAATTAAGAGCCTGTTCGAATAATCTGGATAAGAGATTATCATGACTTGGCCAGATGGTGGTGTGGAAGTTGTAGGAAATAGAATTATCTGCTAAACATTTTATAGACAGCATCTCATTTAACTAGCTTGGTGAATTTCCTGAGAAAATATCTAGTCTGAGTGTCAGTTTTGTCACCTTTTAGATGAGAACATAAAATGAGTTTTATTTCTTGATGTTAGCTTAAGGATGGACAGTTATAGTTTCAATGCTTAATCAAGTTGCTGCTGATTAAACTACAGGGAATGTGGCAAGAGAGAAGGCATAGTTCCTTGGAAATGGCAGAGCTGAATGGGGGAGCTTTGTGACAGTCTGTTCTGCCCTGTGAAACTGAATGTCCATGTTGAACAAAGTGAAACAATCTCAAAAACTGGTTCCAAGGTGAGACGTAGGAAAAAAGCCTAAAGAACTGTCAGAATGACAGAATTGCAAAATGATGTAATCTAACTGGTGGCCCTGGAGAAGTATTTCGTATTCTTTTGGGATCAAAGCTTTGGGGCAAGGAAAACAGATGTCTCAATATATACCCCTGGCAGGAGACTTGCAGTAGAAATGGCAAGTTGCTTGTTGTGACAACCCAGCATAGTTCATTCCAAAACAGCAACACAGGTGGCGAAGTAATGTTAGCACCAGACGTTCATATTTTTCCGGAAAGTTTGCACTACCTTACTGGTGAGGAAAGGTGAGAATCCCCAAGAGGATAAGCCACAGTTCCTCAGACGTCACAGAGGTCCGACCTTCCTCTCCATCTTCATCCCTCATGTAGGGGTAGGGCCTTTCCTGCTTGAGCTCTGGGGATCTAGCTGGTGGGGTAAAGCGTGGAATAAAGGGTGTATAGTCAAAGTGAGTCTTGTCTGTACTCCCATATGGCTGTAGCTTGAGAGATGGTTGAAAACACTGAATTAATGATTTGAAAATATAAATATTCTATACATTAATAGCATAATAATTAAATCTATAATCAGGAGCAACATCAGAACTAATTGCGAAGGTAGAAAAAGGCGAGCGTCTGGCTTCTTTATCCCGCATGCCATCATTTGGCCTCCCTGCTATGCAAAGGCTCTCACTAAAGTCCTCCACACTAGCACAGCCACAGTTTTGCTGAACCCTTCATTTTTCTTTCAAAATTTATCTCACCTACTACATATTTTTCTCCAAATGTCAATCCTTTCGAGATCTTAATAATATCCTGCTTTATAAATCCATCCTTCTAGTGCTCTATTCCATTTTCCTTGACAACAAGCACTCTTAGTTTCCTCTACACTTCTGATTATTACTGTGACATTTCCTTTACACACTCCAGCTTTTCTGTTCATTGGATCATGATCCTGGTATATTAACTTTTCCTTTATTACTTATATATTTAGTTGGAAATGGCTATAAGAAATCTGCAAGGAGATGTCAAATAGGTAGTTGAATATGTGGGTCAATGGGTCCCAGACTCAGTCTGAGCTGAAGAAGTACATCTAAGGATCAGAAGAGGAGGAACAGTAAGTGAATCAGTGGGAGTAGAATGCATCGTCATGCAGCGAGTAGCCTTGGAAGAGAAATGGGCCTCAGAGAGACCCCTGGGGATGTCCAACATTTAAAGCTGACGTAGAGGAGACTCAGCCAAGAAAGGAGATTGAAAAGGCACAGCCTTGGAGGTAGAAGGCAAGTTATGGGAATGGTATATGATAAGAGGCGAGGAGAGAGAATGTAACAAGACTTAGGGGATGTTCATCTAACCAGTGCTGATGAGAAGTCCACGGAATAGTGTCTATTGGATTTAATGACATTGAAGTCTTAGGAAACATTATATGGGCGCCTTTAATGGAGCTGGCATAGGGCAGAAGCTAGTTGAGAGAGGTGTGAAGATTGAGGGGGAGGCAATGAAAGAGAAACAACCTGCAATTTGTCTGTGAGGAGGAGGAGGCTGACAGAACAGTAGTTAGGGGGAAATGTGGAATTAAATGAGGTGCAAATTTAGGGGCATATTTAAATGTGGGTGCAGCTTTGTTGAGGGAAGGTAAATTGTTCACACATGATGCTTATCTCCACTCTTTATGAAAAACCAACTAAAATGAGAATAAAGGGATTAAAAAGGTATGTATCCACAATGGTGCTAATGAGAATGCAGCACGCTTTTGAAAACCGGAAAGCAGATAGAGAAATGATAAGTCACTTATGGAACATATACATTTAGAAACTAGGACACTGCAGTAGGAGATACCAACATGATGGAATTCCAGTTCCCTGAAAGACTAAGACCCTTCAGAGAGCTTCAGGTCCAGAGTCACCATGTGCCACGGAAAGTGAACTGCAAGCACAGGAAGAAAAGAGAGGGATTTTGAAGGTCTGTGTATGGAGCACATGGGGTGCTGACCCACTGCCCCAGTCAGCAGAGCCAGGAGGACCACCCTGCCACACAGCAGTCCAGAGGACTTTTCTCCAAAGATATTAAGTCAAAAAGGCTTGGGACATCTGACACAACAGGAGTTGCGTGTGTGTGTGTGTGTGTGTTTGAGTGTGTAGATGGTGAAACACGGGACTAAAAACAAAGGAATTGAATGAAAGTTAGCACACTGAAGAGTGGGCATCCCAGCCGGCATTCCTCACTCTTCTCCTTAAATGGCAGACGCCAGAAACAAACTCTCCCGAAGGGCATTTAGGGGTGTATATTCATTTGCTAGGGCTGCCATAACAAAGGACCACCAACTGGGTGGCTTCAATAACATAATTTTATTGTCTCACAGTTCTGGAGGCTAGAAGTCTGAGATCAAGGTGTTGGCAGAGTTGGCTCCTTCTGAAACCTGTGAGGGAAAATCTGTTCCACGCCTCTCTCCTAGACTTTGGTGTTTTGCCTGCAATCTTTGGCAATCCTTGACTTCCATTGCAGGACCCCAATCTCTGCCTTAATCTTCACATGATGTTCTTCGTGTGTGCTTGTCTTTGTGACCAAATTTCCCCTTTGTATAAGAACACCAGTCATATTGGATTAGGGGCCCACTCTTATCTTAAGTATGTTTGCATCAAAACTATTTCCAATCAAGTCCATACTCTGAAGTACTGGGGGTTAGGACTCTAACACATGAATTTTGGGGGACTACAGTTCAACTTGTAACACATGTCAAACTTGAGCCAATCCAGATATATTTTGGAGTCCCCAAACAGAAAGCTCAGATCACCCTGCACTGAAGTTCAGACTGGAAGGCTCTTCCTCCAAACACAGTGTTTCCCTTGGGTTGTCAGTGCTTTTTAAGAATGCATCTATAGGCAAAGAGCCACAACATGCTTTAGAAACCTCGATCGTGAAAGACAGATCAAAATAAAGAGATGAAAGGATCATGGATGACACAGAGAGAATGGAGAAAACAAAGGAATCTTCAAAATATTGTAATTAATGTCCTTTGAGAGATAGGAAATGTTTTTGTGCACTTTAAGCAAGAAAAAGGTAAAACTAAGAAAGAAATATCAGGACCAAGACATATCTCTTCGTAGTTAAAAATATGATAGCAAAATAAATAAAATGTTTGGAATATAAAAACAGGACATTCTCCAGAAATTATAATGTTAGGTCTTAGATGCAAAAGAGAGAGAATAATAACCAGAGTAAGATTTCTGAGAAGATGAGGGGCAGGCGATAGGAATCCAGAGATGAAGACAGGACTGTTCTAACTAGAGGGATGGAGGGAAGGTGGGAGGGGTGGGGGCGCATACCTGCATTCAGATTTGTTGTTGAGACATTGAGAAAATTTGTATAAAGTGATATTTATATTTTTTGTGTGAAGTTGGATGAAATTAGGGCAGATTCTATAGAGCCAGAGCTGCCTAGATCTGAATCCTGGCTCTATCTCTTACCAGCTGTGTGACCTGGGGAAGTTGCTTCTCCATTGGTGCCTTGGTTTATTTGTCTGTAACATATAACTAATAGTACTTACCTCACATAGTAAATGGGTTTTTGTAAGCAAAACACTTGGAACAGTGCCTGGCATAGAAGCTTTAATATATATATTTAAGATATATTACTATTAATATAATATTTGATCTTAATATTTAATATATGAATATCACACATATACATATATATGTGATATATACATATTAGCTCTCCAAGTGCAGGTAGGGAAAAAGGCGTGATAATCATCCAGGTTATTGCTATGGTTGGTGCTGAGGATGTTTCGTTTTCAGGTGATCCTAGAGAAGGTCAAAATGGCAAGGAAGTCAAACATACCGACAAGTGGTGGGAATGGAAGACCATGGAATTTAAACTGAAAAGGGAGGGAAGTGAATACACAACAGGGTGCTTTTGAATAGGGAGAGGGTCGATGTGCCAGTGGCCTAGGGGATTAGTTAGGGTTGATGAATAGGTAGAGAAATTAGTTGGAAAACATAAGTTTGTGGTCAGAATGTGGATGTTGGCCCTGGTGATGTTGGAGGTAGAGCCATTTGGGGTCCGAGTGACTGAAGATGAGTGATGAAGAAGGTATCTGGACAGGAAGAATTATCTTGGTTAAAACTTTCCAAGTAACTCAAGCAAAACAATGAAGAAAATTCATTATCTATCTACCTATTGATAGATAGATATAGATAGATAGACATACATATATATATATAGGGATGGTTCATGGAACAAACTCAAAGGCAGCCTGGCACTAAGCCATGCTATAAAGTAAGTACAAAGCGTTAATAATTCAGGAGATATTCTGTATCTTTTTTGCTTCTGCTCTCTGGATCTGCTTCAGTGGTTTCTCTCCGCACACTAGATTTCACTACTTGGCATGTACATGAGTAAACAAGGCTACTTCACAGGTCCAGAGTTTAAACATTTTCTCTGTTCAGTTGACCAGCCCAATTCTAAATTCTTGGGAGAGAGAATCTGATTGGCATAGCTCTGGCCAAGTATCTTTCCCAGTCTAATCAACTGTGTCCATGCAATATGTTACCTACTGCTAACGTGAGTTCCAGGGGTCATATCCCTGCCCACAAGAGTCAGTTCTCAGATAAAGGGGATCAAGATAAGAGTAGATGTCTATAGAGTTGTCTATTGGAGGCTCAGGGAACTGAGATTCTGGAATGTTGGATGGGGCATCCACTTTCCCCCAGGATGATGGCAGGTTTTGAAGGAGAGAGAGACTGTGAGCAAGCTGCCCAATTTGTTACTGAATGAGTGAGGTTCTCCAGGATAGTCCTGTGGAGGTAACATAACATGAACTTATTCATTCACTCATTTTTATCAGTATCTATTCAGTACCTAACAAGGGCTAAGCATTGCCGTAGTCATTGAAGATAGAAGACCAGTCCTGGAAACTGGTGAAGACCGAGAGCTTCGGAGGCAGACAGGTTCAAATCTCTGCTCCACTGTTCACTAGTTGTATGGCCTTGAGCAAATCATTTTTTTTTTTTTTCCTGAGACTGCTTTCCCTTTTGAAAAATAGAGAAAACAATTCCTATCTCTGACTTTTAAGAAATAAATGCTACGACAGAGGTCTGGGCACTTAGCATGAAAGCAGATGTAGAAAGAACTAAAATGGCAACATGCTAATAAATCAATGAGTCAAATTGCTTGAAGGTGACAGAACAGTAAACAAACATGAAAAAGTACCATAGATTTGTGCACAGTGGATCTTTGGGTCACAGAAGTGAGAGAGACTTGGGGAGGAGGGACATGGGAAAGCTTCCAGGAGATTCTATGCCTGAGTAGAGTTTTGAAGGATGTGCTGAAGTTACCTTTATAAATAGCGAGAAAGAATGTTCTCAGGTACATAGATATGGAACGGTCTGCCTCATCTGCAGAACTCTCATTGGAGGGGTTTGACTGCAGCAACGGGCCTATATATTTCTTGTTGGAGGGGCAGGAGGGGATGCTGGGCTAGAGACATGGGTGTTGTAGATTATGGGTAGCATTGTGGCTTCAGCTGGTGTTTAATGTTATCGTGAAAAACTAGGACTACATGACGGTCTTTGGCGCAGAGACAGTAGAAGCCCCGTTGTCAGACATGGGATGGGCAGGGTGGGGTGGGCCTGGGGAAGGTGTGTGTATAACCACTCGGCCTTGTTACCATATCTAGTGCACAAGATCACAACGAACTAGGAGACAAAGTACTTGCTGCTGAACCTGGAGAGTTGAGCTTGTGAGAGCTCAAGCTTTTAGACATGTTATATGTTTTCCTAGGGCTGGTGATGAAATATACCCACAGGATGGATCAAGTGGCCCAATAATCCTAGTGGTGGGGGGGAGATAAGGTACTTAGGCCAGTGGTATGTGGAAACTTAATCTAAGATGTCCATTCCACCTGCAGCCATCGCTTTTAACAAGGAGGGTGTGCCCAGGGCGTGCAGGAAGAGGCGCTCTGCGGGCTGCCTCAGCATGAGAGAGCAAAGCTGGATGCACTGGTGGCGTCAGGTTGCACAGCAAGTCTTCATTATGAAGTAGCCTCCGACTGTGACAGTAGAGAGCCTGGAACAGTTGCTACTGCATGAATTTTTGCTGAAAGAATATTCTATTTCATTCAAAGTCTTTCACGAGTATTTCAAGGGGAAATATATGAAAAACTTTCAAGAGGTTTCTTTTCTCCTTCAGAAGAAGTTTCTCAATGACTGAAATTTAGACATTAGAGGCTTTACTGTGGAAACTAGAAGACCGGTGAATCTCATTTTAAGCAATAAATGTGATTGAGGAAAGATGTGTAGAAATGTATTTTAGCACAGAGGGCACTATATAAAAACTATTTACAGGGGACCACGTGAGTCTTTTCATGGATACTTTTCTTAAAACAAACCACTCCTTAATTCTTTTGCCTTCGTAGCTTGAGGCAACATCTTGCAGCCACAAAGACTGTAGACGTGGTTAAATGTATTGCGTCCTAAAATCTCTGAGAGAGAGAGATGGATGACGCTCCCACTCTCTTTCCTGGGGTGTTCCTTTTCCTCTGTTCCTCTGAAATTTGGACTCGACTCAGAATCAGGTCTTTCTTTTATGTTCTTTGCCTGATTGCACTCAGTCAGGTCACACACTACATAAACAGTTAAAGAGAAGAAAGTTCCCTGATTGTCTGGGAGCACTTAGAATTTAATCTTAAAAGTGCTGATTACTGGTTCCTTGATTTCTCTCTAGGGCCCTAAAAAGACCTGAACATAGACAGGTGTTTGGAGTTACTTTTTTATTTTTTGGAGCTTTTGAAAGTGCACTCGAATTTTGAAAGTGATGATTAAAGACTTTTAAACTATTTTTCTCCTAAGTCCTAAATTCTTATTTACAAAGCCCAGTTTAGTTTTGTCCCCGAAGCATTGTGATTTGGGGAAATCTTTTCCCATTCTTTTATACACTAAAGCTATTTTAAAAGAAGGAGCTAAAATATTCCTTTTCTTCTTTTTTTTTTTTTCATTTTTGATTCACGCTGCACAGTCGCATATTCTTCCTCTCCTTCTTTTTCCCCCTTTATGGCCTCTGGCTCCCCCCAGATCATATCTGGAACAAGATTATTGTATCGAGTGATCTCCTTTTATGAGGTTTTCTTGTCAGCGGCTTCAGTGGAAGTGGGGGCGTGCAGGGCAGTGATTTACCACCACTCAGCGCTGAGTGATTTAATGTATTCACACATCTTGAAGAGCAAGGCTATTAGATGAATGGAAAAATACCGGGGAATGAGAATGGTCGGTTTGCTCACTGGCCACTGCTGGGGCTGGAAGTTGGCTGCCGAGGTAACTGAATGGAGCTGGCTTAGTGAGATGAACAGATTTTGGAATTCAGGCAGGATGTCATTGTACTTGCTGCTGTGTTTGAACACAGTATAAAATACTCTGTCCTGTTTGGAGAGGACTGATTCATCGTTCTTAATGTGAGAGCTCCCTGGGCAGAATCGAGCAAAAGAAAAGTTAAGTGAGGGGGGAATGAGAAGAAACTGACTTTGCTCTTTAGGAATTCCGAGATGGCAAAGCAGGGTAAAAAATACAAGAAATGATGTTTTTGGATAGGAAAACGTATCCTAACATTCAAATATTTTTTAATTTTTTCCTGAAAACTTACTCATTGAGGTTAAATGAGAGTCAATCTTTTAAAATCAAATATTCTTGGTCAAAAGACAACTATTTAATGGTTTGGTCTTAAACCTGAGGTGACTTTGCAGAACATGGTCTCCAATGTCAGTGACATTTGGATTTCTGAGGAAAATTCTACATTTGGCCCTAGATAATGAACACTTTCCTGTGGAGATTCTGGACCACTCCAGGAAACGAGTCCTTTTTTGTAGCGTATTTTGAGTCAGAACTTGAGTCCTTTTTTGTAGTGGTTACAGGCTTGTCCCTTTGTAGCTGTCTCAGCTTTCTTGTAACACTCTCTCAAATGTAGCCAGTCCGTGTATCAACTGCATCCGTCACTAGGGGTGCTTTGGAATGTACCTTTCTGAGCACTACTCTAGACTAATGAGTTAGAATTACTGGGCAGTGCATACTAGGAACCTACACTGTGACAACGACCCTAGGAGATTTTTATGTACATTAGTCTCGAACCACTCTTAAAAAAAGATGAGGGGAAAGAGCCCAGATTTGATGAGCACCTATATTCTTGCCACTATTCCATGTATTTCTTGTGCATTAGCTTTTTAGTCCTTATACATGTATAAGTCAGTCATTACTGTTTCACAGGTGAAAATGTGGTTCAGCTCTCGTTTCCAAGATCACAAAGCCAGTAAGAGCAATACCTTAGTGCAAAACTAGGTTTATCTTGTCTACTTCCAAAGCCTGTGTTTTTTTCCTCAAAGCACTGATCTCTTTGTCATCCAGGGTGTTATATCCCCAGACCTTTCCCAGGCTGCATCCAGCTCTCTGCAATGAAGACAAATAGACACTCACCTTGGCATTGTCTATTCCTTTAGGGGTATTGCCAGGTGTATCTTCTAGCTCTTTCAGAGATAGTTCAAACTAAAACGAACTCAGAATTATTCTACAATAGTGATTCACACATACGTTGTTCTGCCAATCCATCCGTGTGATTGCTTAGTGCCAAGACAGCAAATCGCGCAACACTACATTGACCTATGGACTCCCAATGTGTTTCAGTTCATAAGATTTGATTCTCTAGTTTTGGGTTTCAGATGGCTGAACCTTCTGATGACCAGCATTATTCTTGAGGTTCAATCGGTGTAGACTCAGTCACTGTCTCTTGACAAAGTGGTTTTTATTCAGACGGCGTACTCACACATCAAGTTACAGTTGATTAAATGTGACATTTGCGGTCTGGCTTTTAAAATGTTGGATATCAACCTCTTGGTCAGAACACAATTTCCTTTTATGAACGTATTTGGGAAATTAGACTTGAATGATGTTATTTTGACGTGTAGCGTTGTTCTGAGAATTATTTTCATTCTGGAATTTTATTAGCAGGAAGGCGGGAGGATTGAGGGAAGACATACATTGGGCGGCGGAATCATAAAGTAGATTAAGTATATCAACTAAGTCATGTTGCAAGTCATGAACCTCTAACTTGGCCTTTCAAATTCCTTTCTCCTTCTCTGTATTCTTCCCTGATTCATGTGACCAAATCCTCGCTGAGTACCCAAAACTTGGTATAAAAAAGATTCTAATTGCTAAGTATTGCTTAAGTCCATCCTCTCCTCTCCAACCCTTCAATCTTAGTGCAGGTCTCCATATTCCTGTGGTTTTTGCCATAACCTTTTAACTGGTCTTACTTTGGGCTTGCTATCTTCAAGCTATTATGCAGGTTTCTAATGTGACAAATTTACCCTCTTGACTCCCCGCCTAAATCCTTTACTGATTCCCAGTGCCAATCACCACCATCCCCTCTCTCCCTCTACCACCATTGTCTTGAACTAATTTAATAGTCTTCCAACTGGTCACTATTAGCTCTGGCCTCATTCCAGAACTTCAGTCACACTGAAGCTAGTCTGATATTTTTAAATCTGATCACGACAGGGCTTACTTAAAACCTGTTAATGCTCTTGAGATCAGCACAAAGCTGCTGAGTATGGCCTCTGGGGCAGACATGGTTTGGGACCCCTTCCATTATCTATCCTCATTTAATGCCATGTAGCCTATTACTCTTTGCTCTCCCACAACACTAGACTTCTATCAATGACTCTTTTCCACCATGCTCTGTCTCGTCACATGGCCTTTGCACGTGCTGTTTCTTTCTTTCTTTCTTTTTTTTTTTGAGGAAGATTAGCTCTGAGCAGCATCTGCCACCAATCCTCCTCTTTTTTGCTGAGGAAGATTGGCCCTGAGCTAACATCCATGCCCATCTTCCTCTACTTTATATGTGGGACACCTGCCACAGCATGGCTAAGCGGTGCATAGGTCCGTACCAGGGATCCGAACCAGCAAACCCCAGGCCGCCCCAATAAACCACTGGGTTGGCCCCCATATCCTGTTTCTTTTGTCTGAAAAGTTTTTCTCCTTCTAGTAGTCAAGTTAATTTTTACTCCTCCAGAAAATTTTTATTGTCACTGGCTGATCAGATTTTCCTCTCTCTGGAAGAAGAGCGTGGGCCAAGAGCCTTAGAGTGTCTTTTGAAACTTCTCAGCAGCCTTAGTGGCAGCAGAGTTAATCCTGTGTCAGCTGTCTTGGGAGCTCAGGACTTCCCTGAAACTTCTGGGTTTTGATCCAGCCTTAAGATTTTGGGCTTGGCCAAGAAGCTTAAACTGGGTGCCCAGTTTATATCTGCTCTTTAGATCCTGGGGAGTGCTCATCCTTATATCACTCAGTCATTGTTCTTGGAGAAAGGCTAAGTAAAGATATCAGTTGATGCTATAACTATATATTTATACATATAATTGTGAAATAATGAATATATATGCATATGTATTGAAATAGTTGTGCAATAGTGAATATATACATACACACGCACACTGCTCCATTATTTCAATAAGGCTGAGCATTCATCCCTCTGTGCCTGTTAAACAGCCATATTAAAAGAAAATATGTTAAGAAGCCAGCCCAGTGGCGTAGTGGGTAAGTTCAAGTGCTCTGCTTCAGTGCTCAGTCTTCGCGAGTTCTGATCGCTGGCGAGGACCTAGCACTGCTTGTCAAGCCATGCTGTGGCAGCATCCCACACAAAATAGAGGAAGATTGGCACAGAGGTTAGCTCAGCAACAGTCTTCCTCACCAAAAAAAATAAATAAAAGAAAATATATTAATTTGTCACTAATTCCCCTCTTCCTGCTTCTTCTTCTAATTCTCTCTTATGTGCCAAGCGCTGTGATGAATGTTTCACACACATTGTCTTATAGAACAACATTCTGATTAGCTTCACAGGTGATATTGTACAGAGAGATGGTTAAATAACACCCTCAAGGTCACACAATCGTTAAATTGCAACCCGGATACAAACCCAGATTATTCAACTCAAGAGCCACTTCCTTAACCACCAGGCTCTTGCTCTTGGAAGTGTGGTACTTGGACCAGCAGCAGCAGCAGCAGCTGGGAGTGTGTTAGAAATCCAGAATCTCAGTCCCACTCCAGACCTACTGAAATGGACTCTCAGGTTCAACAAGATCTCGCAGCAATTCACATGCACTTTAAAGTCCGAGAAGTAACGCAGAGTGCTGTGTTCCTCATCTACCGGGAGAGCAACCTCCTCTTTGACTTTCATCTCTGAAGAAGAAGACTGTCTTGCTTTGATAGTCAAATATTTCTTTCCTTTCATTCATTGTTACAAAGTGTAAGGAAAATAGGCCTATTAAGTTCTCTTTGGGCAACTGGAAGGTTGTATTTTTAGTTATTGATTACATTATTTTAAATCTCTGATGGATCATAATTCAATGTACCTGAAATAACACTTAATCTGCTTACACAGAACTTCTTAGGAGAAAACTATTTCGGATATGTTTTGGGAGTGAGAATTTGGGGAAATCAATGACTGTAAATTGTTTTTCAACTAAGATGTTTGCTATAAAAACAAGATTAAGCTGTCAGAATTCTTGTTGTGGCCTGAAGTGATCTTTTAATAAAATAAAAAGTTATTTTTGTGTGATATTATGTTTGGAACTGGAGGGCATTTTCATAAAGAGAAGGTAAACAGGAGGCTGCAGGCGTGGGGCTGCTGAGTGCGAGGGGGCGCAGCAGTGTTGCAGTCCCCTGGAGAGTCGTGGTAGCATCTTCCAGCCAAGGACATGCTCGGCATCCTGGCGTCACATAGGTGGCTTGAAGAGGGAATGTCGTTCGTTACAGTTTGCGGTAGTCTGACCTTGACGGTGTTTATTCCTTTGGAGTTGAAGCTGTAACCTCCAGGGCCTTTACTGTCCTTGCTTGTGTTTACATGGGTCCCACATCAGGTACTTCTGTAATGATGGCACTTCACTTGGAGCCCACATGAGGGTCATCTGGGCTGTGGTTTGGGGCTATAACCTCATCTTTAAGGCCTACAAAGGCTGAGCAGGGCTTCAATTTCGGTTCTGCTCTGTACTGCTGAGTCACCTGGGGCTCTAGTTAACCTCTATGAACCTCAATTTCTACATAGTAATACAGGGGTAACAATGACTAGCTCTCAAGGATGTTGGGAGGATAGATGAGGAGACATGGAGTTCTTAGCATGACATTGATCATACAGTTAGTGCTCACAAGTCAACTTACTTTATCCCAAGAACATTGTCTCCTATTTTGCTAGTCATGACTGGCAAAGTTTGTAATTTATTTCATTATATATATAATGTTTGTGTGTGTATACAGACATATGCTTACACATACCTACGGACAGAGTATGTGTATACAGAGTGAAAGTCCACTCAGGACGTGGTTTATTGCACTGCAAACCCTTGCTGTGGTGCAGCTCCCTTTCTAAAAGGACCACATTCTCTACCCATGGTGTCTTCTGGAGGGGCAGTAGTGGGCACTCATACAAAAGCCTGGATTTTTAGGTGGCTGGAGCAGCTCCTTCCTTTGGATCTTGATAAAGTTATGGACAGTGTAGTCCTGGGCAGCTGACAAGAAAGTGTTAATTCTGGAGAGAAGTATTCTTTGGAAATGTTACTAGATAGCGTAAAAGACTGAATTAAAAACATAATATGAACCCAACAGTAGTTGAGCCAGAGCCCACACGGGCACGGCTGCAGCTTATGTGAAGTTGCCAGCTTCTTGGAGGGCAGTTTCCTATGCACACAACACCAAAATTAAGGACTGCCCTGGAAATAGAGATTCTACACTAAACAATGACACGTCTCCTTAAAACATATGAGGCAGAATTTTGTGAATTCAAAATCTAATCACACAAAAACACCTTCACATACAATTTCCATCCACTCCCACAAAGGCCTCCTGACAAAACTGAGCTAAGTTCAGGAAGGGTTTGAGTTGCATCTGGTGTCGATTGCTGTGCCCACCAAGGAGAACATTGTTTGCCTGCCTCCTGGCCACCAAGACTTATCGCATACTTGAGTTTTGATGTGACTGGTTGACCTGCTCTCTGTCTGCCTCTGGAAATGGATTGGGGAGAATCTAACAACTGCCAAACACCTTGCTGATAGACTGGTTATGCTTTGGTGTGAATGACTTTTAAAATGTTAGCATAGACAGCTTTTGTAAAGTTAAGTGTTTTATCTTTTGCTGTGGAATAAGTGTCTTGTTTCTTTATAAGAAAGTGCAAGGTTTAGCAAGTAGATATGGCAAGTTTTTTTCCCCAGAATTTAGATAAGGGTGTCCTAAATAGTCTGGAATATTCCATATTGGAATAATATGCCCTATGGACTTCTCATTCCACCCAATAGATTCCTCCTTCTCTCAGGAAGCTGGGCTGGGGTCTGCTGTTCTCGGGGCCTTTGCACGGGCTACTGAGCCTGCAGGCTCTCTGGAAGGCCAGCTGCTTCTCCTCCTGGCTTGTTTCCTCCCCACCTTGACCTTTCCCTTTGCTCTCTCTCTTCTTCACCTTTTCTCTGAGCATTTCTTTCACTTGACACTGCTAAAATGAAATTTATATTTCATTTTAAACATATCAGACACCATTTTAGCTGATATTTACTATAATGTAATGTGATTATGCTGTCTTCCTAATGAAATATCACAATGTATCTGTATACTGAAAAACTATATTTAATGCCATTTGTTAAGTAATTACTATGTGCCAGGCACTACATACTTTACATGTCTTTTCTCATTTAATTCAGTGACGTCATCCCCATTTTAGTTGAGGAAATGTTAACAAACTTACGAGGAAAATGGAATCCAATGATGAAAAGGCAAATTTAGTTTCATCCTTGCCTTAGTAGATAATTTAGTGGGAGAAACAGACAGCTCAACAAGAATCTTCAATACGACATGATCAGTTCTTTGTTAGAGAAGCACAGACAAAGAAGGGGCATCTAAGCAAGACTGGGAAGATGTTGGGCGGATGCTCTCCCAACTGAGTGGTGTTGAAGGTGCAATCTGGAACCAATAGAAGATAGCCAGCAAGGGCAGAGAGTAGACCAGACCAGAGGTCAAAGAGAGTGTTGCTTTGCAGAAAGTGAAAGAAGTTCAATATGACTGGTGGATGGGTTTCAAGGGGGAAATGGTTATCAAGGGTCCTAGGAGCAACTGATAAGCTGAATTATGCACCAAAGATAGTGAGGAAGCATTGCAAGGTTTTAACTATGGAGAACGGTATGGTCAAATTTGTCTTTTGGAACAATCAGTTTGATGGCACTGGGGAGAACAGTAGAGGGAGAAGACTGGAGATAAGGGGACTAGTTAGGAGGCTGTTTCAGGACGGAGGCGAGAGACGACGGGGGCTGAACTTAGTTAATATCAATGGTGGAGAGAACTGACGGACTTAGATATTTTTAAACCAGAAGCGCAGGACTGGAGTTCTAATCTGAGGGAGAGTATCGTCTACTTATTAAGAATACGTGATCAGGGGACAGAGTTTTTGGGATCAAAGTCTACCTCCAGTGCTTACCATCTGTGTGGCCCCAGTAGTCACTAAACTGTTATATCCCTCAGGTTCCTTATTTGTAGAATGTCTGGGGGCAAGGGTCACCTAAACTAACGTGTGCAAAGCATTTAGAATAGTATTTAACAATAGGAAGCCTTTAAAATCCATTAGCAATCAGTTTTTGTGATATAATCTAGCCCTCTGACATAACAGCTCTTTCATTCACCAAACTTATATTCAGTGCCTGCTGTGTCCCGTGGTTCGTTCACTCTTTGGACTTCAATTTGCTCATCTATAAAAGGATTGCCTTGGAGAAGTTCTCTGGGTTGCTTCCAGTTGAGATTTGGTTGGACTAATGTTTATTAGCACTGAGACTACGGTGCTGATTAAGTTGCAGTTAAGGGAAAAGTGACTCATTTCACTAACCAGGCCTCTGTGTGTCATTTGTCAATCCTTTTCAGTCGTGGGAAGCAGGGAGCAGGGAAGTAATTGATTCCACAACTCTGAGTGACTCCCTATTAAACCGTAGAGCCGGAAGATTTACTCAAGAGCATTTAATGCCATAGCAAGAATGTGCCGCAGGATAACAGAGTTTACCGGGGCTGACGTAAGTTTGCTTTCTGCGATGGTGGGCCGGCACTCTAAAGGAAGTGCTGCGAGGAAAGGACAGGGTGCGAGACATCCCCATCACCGGGCGTGGGGTCGGTGACAGAGCCTCCTGGAGGAATCAGACAGCTCTCCCGCTGCTGGGATCCTCCGTGCAGGCGGACAGGTAGCGCCGGGAAACTTTCCAGTGTTAAAGGTGTTTAGTGGACTTCCTGCTGAGACGAATAATCCAGCTCCAGCTTTAGCATGTTAAACATAGTGTCTCTTGCTCTCCAGAGATTCAGAGAAGGATGATTAACAAGTAATGTTGGCTGTCATGCGTTGAGCACCACATTTTGGTGGTTCACAGGCATGTTTCCTCATAGCCCGTTATCGGTACTTCAGGTGAGAAGTATCAGACCTAATTTTCGGATGAGTAATCTGAAGTTCAGAGAGCTCATGTAATTTCCCACGCCCACAAGGCTAGTTTGTGGCACAAAACAGAATTTACGCTCAAGACGATCTGCCTCCAACACGCTCAGTCTCTCCACTACTATGTATTTTGTTTAAATCATCAATTATTTTAATTAAGTACTTTATTTTATCAATAATAAGAGTAATGTTTAATTATCTGGGAAGAAAACAAAAATATCTGTGCAAAACAAATCGCTGATCATCCCAACACTTGATTTAATATTTTAGGACATTTCTTTCCAGGTCGCATACTGTCTTTCTTTAAAAAAAAACAACTTTATTGAGGTATGATTGACTCGTAGAAAGCTGTATATATTTAATGTAGGCAACGCCAGGAGTTAGGGGATAAGTATATACCTGTGAAATCGCCACATCAACACCATAAACATATCCATCACTCCCTAAATTTCCACCTGCTCCCATTACCATTGATCTTTTTATTTATTTATTTTTTGTGGTAACAACACTTAACATAGATCTGCCCTCTTAACAAATTTTAAGTGTATAATATGGTTAGCTACAGGCATTATGCTGTTTAGTGGATCTCCAGAACTATTTCTCTTGCATAACTGAGGCTTTGTACCCTTTGACAATCACTTACCCGTTTCCTCCTCCCCTAGTCCCTGGCAGCTACCATTCTACTCTCTGTTTCTATGAGTTTGATTATTTTAGATTCCACGTATAAGTGAGATCATACAGTATTTGTGTGTCTGGCTTATTTCACTTAGTATAATATCCTCCGGGTCCATCCATGTTGTAGCAATTTTTTATATACAGATGTTTTAAATATTATATTTTTCTTTGACTTCTTCCATTATATTTAAGGACATAAATCCTCTCACAAACAAAATTAATAAATATATCTATTTTCTGCTGTATTTTTTTCTGGATATATCCTGAATTACTCTTTTCTTTTGTTTAAGGGAAGAATTAGAGAAGATCAGAATGAATTGGATGGGTGGTATCTTTCTTAGCAGAATCCTGCTCAGAAGTTCTTTCTTTCTGCCTCAAACAATAAAGTGAAAGTCCAAAAACCAGTACCTGGCAGGAAGCCAAGAATCAAGGGTAATTAAAGATGTGGTGGTGAGGATGAGGTACTGATGGTGAAGGAAATTGTGACCACCTGAAGAGCCTAGGAGAGGAAGACAGGAGGCGTGAGCTTACTGGTGCCAGGACAGAATTCCCCTTGTCTCAGGAATGTGACTAAGGACATCACTAAGAGCCTTTAGAGGACTGGTAAATCAGAGATCATACCTAAAGAAAACTCAGTCCAGGGAAACAGGACAAGAAGCACGTAAGGATTAGTTAATACAGAGGAGAGACATTGAACGTTTTGCAAATGAACGCAGGACTACAGAAAAGAAGACTTGTTTTCCCAAGTAGACACTGAGATGTGTCTTTCTCTGTTACATTAATGCACACTTATGCTAAGACAAAGAGCCCCAAATAGGCAGAAATTAGGAGTAACAGTAGTAGGATGCTAACAGGGATTTGAGCAGAAATTTTCGTCTATTAGAATCAAAGATTTATGAGAACATCCACTGCCAGCATAATTTTTGAGATTATTTCTATTAGCAGCAAACGTGGTCAGTCCAAATTAGGCAGTTGGTCTTCAAGATCAGGAATATGAAAAGGATCAGATAAAAAGGAAAAGGATCAAAAATATAACTTGGTTGCCTGTAAGAATACAAGATAGTGTAACTGATGTGGAAAATAGTATGACGATTACTCAAAAATTAAATATAGAATTGCTATATGATGCAGCAATTTCACTTGTGGGCATATACCCAAAAGAAGTGAAAGCAGAGACTCATTTGTACACCAACGTTCACTGCAGCATTATTCACAATAGCCAAATGGTGGAAGCTACTCAATTGTCCACCAACAGATGAATGGGTAGATGAAAGGTGATACATACACACAAGGGAATATCATTCAGCCTTAAAAAGGAAGGAAATTCTGACACATCGTATAACATAGATGAACCTTGAGGACATTTTGCTGAGTGAAATAAGCAAGTCACAAAAAGACAAATATTGTATGATTCTACTTCTATGAGGCACCTAGAGTTGTCAACTTCATAGAGTCGGAAGGTAGAATGGTGGTTGTCAGGGGCTGGGGGGAGGGGCTGAGGGATTTGGTGCTTGATGGGTACAGAATTCATTTGGAAAAGATGAAAAAGTTCTGAAGATGGATGTTGGTGATGGTTGCACAAAAATGTGCATGTCCTTAATGCCACAGACCTGAACACTTAAAAAATGGTTACTATGGTAAATTTTATGTTATATTTTCCAACAATAAAAATGTGTATATGCAAATTTTAAAATCAGAACCTTCATCATAGCAATATATCTCATGTATATATATTGAAAATAATTGTTTAGTCAGTAAAATAACACAAACAAATTAGGATGCAAAATTTGATATTATTGGTTTGATAGTTTTAGAATTTTATTGTTTGAGTAAAGATTTTATAAATTTAGAATAGCTATCATATATGAAATTTATAACTAGCTGTAGGTTTATATTATAAAAAATAAGTAAAAAATGTAATGGCATTTGTAGCTAAAAAAATTAAGATAGGAACTTAAGAATTGGTTAAACTAGAGTCAATATTTTATTATTACTATACTTATAATATTTGATTATATGTATCTTTGCTAACTATTTTTTGAAAGACTTTTTTTTTCAGCAATTTCAGGTTTACAAGAAAATTGAGAGGATCTTTGTTAACCATTTACTGTTTCATTAATTTATATAGTTGTGATATCAATTGTGATGTTTGGGTCATCTTAATTATGTCCTTTGTCCCCCAAATTATATCCAGGGACTTAAGTTGAAATGCCTCATATTTTGGATACAATAGTCTCCTGATTATGGCACGTTTGCCTGGGAAAGTACTGTCCTTCACTGAGTCAGCCAGGTCCCCACAGCACACTGGTGCTGACCAGGTACTAGTTACCCAAATCGTTCTTCATCAGAAGTTGTCCCACCTGTGGCAAACTCATCTGGCAAAATGTCCCCTGCATAGTGCTTGTGACTGATTTGGCTATAGCAAATCGGCTGTTACAACAGTCCCCTGCAGGTTGCACCTAGAATTCTGATTGAGGTAAGTGTATTTACTCCCCTAATTCTTTTTCACCCTTGCAACCTGGCCACCAAAATGAGAAGATAAACTTATCCAAGTGTGTGGGCCCCTGTGAGCACTGAAAAGTTTTAGAAGAATCCCCTGCTAGGTGAGAAGAAGAAGGGATTGGAGCAGTTATTTAGACATGAGTTTTTTCGATAGGTCAGTGAAAATGTTGCAGTTGTTTTTAACGGTTTTATTGTAACTGATGACATTGAGTAACCATGCAGTCAAGGAATTGCACAAAAAACGCAGGGAAAAACCTAAGTTTAAGTCACTTATTTGTCACTGATTTTCAGTGAAGATAGTGCAGGGGACAACTTTAAATGTAATAGGAAAACTAAGTATTGGCTCTCGAGTGAGTTAATAGATGATATTAATGATTCAAATATTCTTCACGAGGATACGTACCCATTGTATCTGGTTCAAGTCAACCTGTGTTTTGGGAGAGTTTGTTATGCTGTGGTCAATAGCTATAGCCATTTAGTTTCAAAACCAAATAAATATCGACTCTCAGCTTTTCAAGAATTGAATTATAAAATCAGGTTTCTCATGAGTCCATTTAGGTGATCAGTATGTTTAACATTGCCAGTTCAAAATAAAATAGATATAAATCCAAAGTATCTCGTAAACGTTTGTTCCTAGTCAAATGTGTGTTTCTTCTGTAGTTATTTATAACTAGCCCTCTGTACTTTGTTTCTTCAGTGCAGTGTGTGTGTTTGATGCTATGCTGGAGGTTGTAAATCATACGAGATAGACATATCCCCATGTGTTTTGAAAGTCTGAGATATCATGTGCCTGTCCCTGTACACATTAGCGGCTTGGCTCTGTTAGGCTGGCAATAACTCACAGCTGAAGACCTAGAAAATGGCATCAGGCAGCTACTGCTCCATTGCAGAGAAGGAAGACAGCAATTTGTTTTCCTCAGAGCTGAATTCTTTCAGCTGTGGACTGAGTACAAATCGTTTATTTTAAATACTTGTTTCCACCAACTCTAATGAAAATGACTATGAATAAGAGAGTGTGTTATCCACTGGCAGGAGAGGAATAAAGAAAACAGGAAACTTTTCCATTGCATGAATCACTCAGCAGAAGTAAAGTGTACTAATGCTTTATTACCTGCCATGAGCTTACCTTTATGAAGCCACAAAACCAGAGTGATAATGGATGATCCATTTTCAGTTTAATGCACCCCTCCCTCCCTCTCCCCTTTCTTTCCTACTCTCTCTTTTGTTCTTCCTTTTATTAGAGCAGATTCATCTTTTTGAACTATATTGTCACTTTGGCTGAGACATTCCTACTCTGTAGCAACACTACATGTTGTTGCACAAATTGGGACCTACAACAGTTTGTGGCAGGTGACCTCACACAACAGAATGGAACTGTGTGAAAAGCATCAGCTTAGCAGTTAGATGACACGAGCTTCTACCATTATACATCAGCAAGACCTTGATAATGTCACCTACTCATTCTGAGCCTAAACATAGTTTTATCATCTATAAAATAGTAATATTTGTCAGTATCGATAGAAGCACCTATAAGAATTTCAAAAAAGTTATAGTAACAATATAGCAAATATTTACCATGTGCCCTGCATTTTTCTGAGTACTTTGCATACCTTAACTCATTTCAATTGCACATCTTTTCATTTAAGTCCCTTGAAAAGATTAAAGCAGAGGTTTTTCTAAGATCTCGTCTAATTCTAAAATGATATATGGCTCAGGTTGCTGATAAAATACAGGATGTCTGGTTGAGTTTTAATTTCAGATAAACAATGAATACTTTTTAGTATGGTTATGTCTCAAATATTGCAAGCAGCTTATACTAAAAAATTATGCTGAAAAATATTCATCTGAAATTCAAATTTAACTGGGTGTCCTCTATTTTTGTTTGCTGAATCTGGCAACCTAGTCTATGGTGATTAAGCATTTTCAGGTAATCTGGATTAGAAGAAAGACATTTAGTCTCAAATACTAGTTTCAACTGAATAAGATGAGATTGAGGTTAGAAGTGCAAGGATGAGAGAGAGAGTAGATATGATGGAGAATAAGTGGACATTACCATGAGGCAATGGGCTCAAGCATAGGGTAGAGGCACCCATCCAAAGCTCTTCCATTTTGCATCACCACCTCTGTCTTTTGAGGTAGTTATTTTTCCTGCTTTACCATTGAGTAAAACTGAACAGAGACAAGTTGTTAAAGATCATACAGCTAATAAATGATAAAAGCCAGGAAATGAATGCAGGTCTCTTTGACTCTTAAACCTAGGGTATTTTTTTTAAGTACCTTGAGGTTTTCCTCCTTTCAAAGTGGTTGGAGAGGAAGAGTGAATCTTCTTTCTCTGATGGAAGGAGAAGGAGAAGAGGGTGATTGAGATGTTGAGAAAATTTGAGATGAAGAGGCAGCAAGATGACGTACCTCCTATCAGAACTCTCTTTCATCAGCTTATAACGTAGTGTCACTATAGAAAGGGAAGGTGGTGGGATTGGAATCAGGGCTTACAGAAAAAGAAAGTGTTTGGAAAGTGCAGTGTGGATAGTATGTACAAGTCAATTGAGACATTGCATGAGCAATTGGTTTTGAGAAACAGCTGTTAGAAGGTAATTATTAACTTTCCAGGCAGAGAGAAAGACTTCTTGTGATTCTCTTAGGATGGTGTAAAGCTCAGAAGAGGAGCAGTTCTGGTCTATGAGAAGGGATATGCGGGATGGGTTTCGATGTGCTACCATCAGGCCATCCATGTGGCAATGTCCAGTAGGCAGTTTTAGAATTAGATAGGAAAGAGCAAGGTTAGAGAAAGACAACTATAAAAGGACAGAAGGAGAAATAATGGAAGTGAAATAATGAAGGGACAATTTATTGACTCCATACTATGTGCAGATATTTTCTATTTGTTATCTGTAATCATCCAACAACCATAGAAGCAGGTGTTATTGTCATTTGGGAAATGAAATCATGTGAAACAATCTGGCCAAATACTATACAACTACTGATTGTCAGAGACAGGATGGAAACCTGGGTGCCTCCGTGTGCCAAGCCAGTGTTCTCTGGAGAAAGTGTATAGAGTTCTCCTCTATACAGGTGATATACTGAAGGGAAGGGTGTTTATATTTAAAGGATCGGTAGAAGAAGGAACAACAAAAGAAATCAGGAATAGAAGGAGAATTAAAAGATGCCACTGACCTGGGTATGTTGATTAGCTTGATTGAGGTGAGTTTTTCACCGTGTGCATGTGTATCAGATCAGCAAATTGTACACCTTAGATATATATAATTCTTAATTGTCAAATACACCTCAATATAAAAAGAGAGAGAGAGAGAGACCACTAAACTGAAGATGTGGAGGAGAGACTTTTCAAGAAGGAATACTGGTCAGTGGAGTCAACTAATGTGTCTGTGTTTCACATAGAAGGAATGAGAGGGAGAGACATGATTTCTCCACTGAGAAGTTGTTTAACGGCCTTTTAGAGATCAGTTTCAGAGGACTGGTGTTAGAAGTCATGTAGCAGAAAGTTGTGAATTAAAATATAATAGGAAAGGTGAAAGTTTTAAGTTTGGATTATTCTTTCAAGAGAACAGAAAAATATGTGCATTGGGACGTGGCCTGCATGAGTCTGCTGCTTTAAGAAGAAGCAACGTACACTAGACAGCCCGTGTGTTGGTTTCCTGCTGCCGCGGTAACAAATTCCCACAAACTTAGTGGCTCAGAACAACACAAATCTATTATATTAGAGTTCTAGAGATCAGGAGTCTAAAATAGGTTTGCTAGGCTAAAATACGGTGTCAGTACGACTGTGTTCCTTCTGGAGGTGTGGAGAGAACATTTCCCTGCCCTTTTCCACCTTCGGGAGGCAGACTATTTCTTAGCTTATGGTCCCTTCTTCCACCTTCAAAGCCAGCAGTATAGCATCTTCATCTCTCTCTCCGGCTCTGACTGTCCTGCCTCCTTCTTTCCTTTATAAAGACCCTGTGATTACATTGATTGTACCTGGGCAATCCAGTATAATCTCCCCCATTTCAAGTCCCTTGATGTAATCACACCTGCAAAGTCCCTTTTACCATACAAGGTAATATATTCACAGATTCTGGGGATGAGGACAATTGGGACGTGGACATCTTTGGGGGACTGTTATTCTACCTACCAGAGTCTGATTTGTTTGTCTGGTGACAACTTTTCTGGGAATAGCTCTCCTTCTTCCTGAAATAGCTCGTCTCCTCACTCCATTCAAATGGGCACTAAGGGAGCTGTTACATTCTTACAGGAACTTCCTCCCCTGGTTACAGTTAATTGATATATACTGGGCACCTGAGCCAAGCTGAGCCACTCTGTTGGAACCTAGAAAGTACAACAAATCTCTCAATGCGAAAGCACTCAAACATACACCTTGAGGGTTATTGGAACCGTATGTTTTGCCACTCGCACAGTTTGTAAGTTCGGAAGGAGAGACAATAGTGAACTAGTGAGCAGAGGGAAGCGGAGCTGAGGCGTGAGATGGTTTGTGGGGGCCTGAGCTCTTGCTCCCCTGGTCTCCAGGTCCAGCCTGCATGACTGCTGGTACCACAGAAGTTCACTGATTCATTTGGTTTGGTTGTTCAATGCTGTCATGAGGTGCTGGCGTTTCTATTCAATCAAATCCCCTTTTATGTTTAACCTATTTTGAGTTGGGTTTCTTTGTAACCAACACATTCCTTATTCATTCCAGAGCTTGAGTAAGGAAGGCTTTGACGATGGGGGAAGCTGTTTGTCAGGATGGTGAAGAGTCGCTGTGGGTGGAGAGATTCATTTTGAGTCAAATAAGTTGGAAGCCTGTGTATTATCTCAAACTGTTTCTGATTTCCTTTTACTCACAGTAAAAATAAGAGTTTGTTCTTGAAATCCACCCTTATGAGCTTTAGACCTTTCCTACTGTCCTTCTAGTACAAATATATGGCAAAGTTCCCTTAAATGCTTCACAGAAGGCCAATTTTTCTTTCTTTTTGTGAGTAAGATTTGATGGTACGATACATCATAGCGCATCGATAAACTTCATGTCTTTCAGGATCTAATTGTGAATTTACCTCTTCTCGTCTTCCCCCAGAATCTCTTCATAAGTAGGAGATTGGGTTTCCTTTCCCAATTCCCTCTTCTTAAAGATTTCTGAGGCATAGTGATTTTATAGCTTCTTTTATAATAAGAAAAAACAACACTGCTTTATCCTGAGTAAAAAGAGAAGATTTGGATATTTTGAGAATTCTTTTTCAAAGCTTACACACTTAATTATTTATCTTAAGCTAACAGCAGCCTAGATGCTCAGGACCTCACACAGTCTTTATTAAGCCCAGTTAATATAGCATAAATCATCAGAAGGGCCTACGTTTTCAATAAATGCTTATATGGAGATGAGAGTCAATGACAGAATTTTATTAAATATCCTCTTCTCTCCCTCTGTTCTCATAAACAGAAAACTCAGTCATTATCTGGAAATATTGCTCTCTCCACTGCCTCTGAAACTCTTGGTGTACAGAGCAACTGGGTTCTGGATTTTCCAGGTTCCCCGGTTCAGATCAGCTCTGTGACTTTTTAAACTCTCCTCATCACTTTAGCTCATCTCTTCATTTTTTAAATGTTTGGTAAGCTGTAGGTAGTGATGAGTGATTTATGGCTCCTCTTGCTGTGGAATTTATAAATGAACTGGGCAGGCAAACAGGGAAACAGGTGCTAGAGAGAAGTAGATAAAGGTCCCTTCCAAAATCTGAAAATGCCGGGGAGATTTCGAAACAGTAAGGGAGCCACGGATTTGTTATCGTTGAGCTGAGCGTCAAGGATCAAGGGAGGCTGGGAAAAGCAGATACAATGCAAAACTTCAGCTTGTCCTTGTAGAGAGCAAACATTCTGATAGTTATGTGTGTGAGGATCACTCCCACAGACCTGGGACCTGAGGATCCTTCTGGTTCTTGGACATATGCTCATTTTCCTACTTCATCTTATCTCGTTATCATCTGGAATGATTAGTGTGTGTGTGTGTTGGTGGGGGGGAGTTGTATAACAGACAAGCTGTGGCAAGTTGTATGAGCAATTTTCAGTTAACAATAGGGTGAGCTCTAGAGAGAAATATTACTTATTGGGAGATCTTTGGAAATTTACTAAATCTTTTTGTTCTCATTCCCCTCACTTGTATATGAGAGAATTACTTGCCTCGTTTATGTCCAAGGACACTTATAGCTCTAATCTATATCTATCTTTAGATTTGTCACAGTATTTCTTGCAGAAAACCTATCTCAAAAGCTGGCCGAGAAAGAGGGCGTGGGATTGCACAAGCAGTAAAGATATGTCACTTCCTCCCACTCCACTCCATTGTGGAGAGTTGCAAGAAGTCTGTAATAAAAAGAAAATCTGTTTAGCATCACCTAACCTGGTGTTTCCCAAATTTATTTGACCAATGAGTCTTTTTATTTCCCAATTAGAATAACTTGAGTGGAAATTATATGGAATTGGCTTTCCACAGATCTCAATGTGAGATCTCTCTGGTGAGAGACAGTGAAAGGAAAGAACAGATATAAATTGAACACCTATCATGTGGCAGCACTCTGATAGGAGCTGGGAACACTGAAATGAAGGCAGTGATCCCTGCCCTCATCAAATTTATAATTACGAGTGAAAGAGTGACATCATAAATTACAAAAACACATTGTAAATTACAATTGTGATAAAATTCCAATACAATGAGATTTCCCTTACTGTATATATGTGGAAACATATATAGGTGTGCTTGAATCACTATATGTATTTGTGTACAATCCTAATTTTATTATCCTTCTACACTACTCATCGGGGGATCTTGTTAGACTCAATTAAACATTCAGACTTACAAGACCATCATAGGGCATATTTGACATTAGAATATTCAGAAGGATATAAAGGATAGGAACACAGAACATCAGTACAAAAGCATCTTACATCTTTCTCCCACAGGAGACCATGCAGCAGTCCAACAGACAGCTCAGGTGTAGGAGATGAGATTCATCAGGAGGATGAAAAATGGGTCTGCCTTAGAAGCCTGATGCTCCACAGAAGCCAATAGTTCTTGAACAACTCCACAGGTATGGTTTCCAGGGCCCTTGCAAGGAAGATGCTGGTTACAAGAGACTTCACATTTAGCAAAGTCCATACCTGTGGCTTCCCCATAGGGTATTCGTAGTACGTTTATGGTTCCTCCTGTTCAGATGCAATTTACTAGGCAGGGGTCATTTGGCTAAAGTTAACTAATGGCCAAATTTTCATGCCACAGGGAAAAAGCTTTTGCAAACTCTACCTACAGATGCAAGGCAATTGAGTAATTTCCCTAAAGTCACGCCTCTGGGAATCAGGAAGCAGTGTTATGAAAGTCTGAACCCAGGTCTGTTTATTCCTGAAAGTCGATCTCTTCTGATTCTTACAGTGTCTTCCACTAGAGAAGGACTTCTCTGAAAAAGGCAGCAATAGATGAAAGCAGAATAGAGAGACACTAGCCATGAAAAAGACTAGGGATAAATTCTCCTCTGAAACAGGAGGGAAGGAGGAGAAGAGAGATTAATTTTCAGATAATTAAGAATTGACAATGTTATTTTCAAGATTTATGAGTTTTAGAGTGACAGGCATCATAACATCCTAGGATCAGTTTTATTGACGGGTAGAATAATCTCTCAATGTAATGCATTTATTTCTAATTAACTTTAGTGAAAGTTAGTTTCCCAACAGAGGAATAAGTGGCACTAACTTGAAATTAGAAGTTATAAACCTCATTACATAAGTAGTACTTCAACAGTCCCAGTTTCCTAGTTTCTTTCCTGTGTGAATGAATACCACAATCCCATCATATTGCCAGTTGTAAATATTTGGTAAAAAACTACTTCACCATAGACATTCTCTGGATGTCCAATATGACTTACAAGATCACTGGACAAAATGAAAATATTTGAGCTCACTCAATTCCTTTGGTTCGGCGCCAAGGAGAAAGGAAGCATATGTAAATGATATTTTCCTTTAAAGAGTGGTAATATTATGTAGCCATCTTGAGCTAGTGTAGTGGAGACTGTCTGTTTAGAGGAGTAAGAATCTATTTTGTCAGATTTGGTGCTTTTCTGAGCACTGAGATGGAACATACCACGAGTACTATTACATCTGTCAGTAGATTGCCCAATGTGCTTGTGCCTTTTTCTGTATATTGTTATCTCGGCGGAGTTTCAATTGAGGAAATTAAATGTATGTAGTGGTTTAATGGGAAACAGAGGTGTTTAAAAATGCTGAAATGGGTGTATTCAAACATGGCTTGGTTTAAAATGAAACTGCAGCAGTTTTCAAAATGGGATTCTTACTCTATTAAAATGCAAACAAACAATGTCTTTTTTCTTTTTTTCTTCCTTCTTCACAGACATTCCAGCCTAGTTGTAAAATACCTTTGAAGTACATTAGGTCTTGTTATTGTGGAGAAGTGAATTTTTTTGTGCTGCAATTTATTAACAAATTGTTTGTAGAAGAAACTGGTCAGATAAAATTTAAGGTCTGATTTTTTTTATCACAAAAGAAATAGAGGAGATTCCAAGAAGAAATATAAACTGCTAGTGAGAAAAAAGTGAGGCCTCCAAAAATCTAAAAAAATGGCTTTCTTTGAGAATTGATGGCACTCAATCTGCTGGGTTAGAGTTTCATGTGATTCCCTTCTATGTTTTACTGTATCTCAACTCTCAAAACATTAAGTGTAGGAGAGAAATTCCTCTTTGCTGATTGTACAATTGCACGTATGTAAGCACCTAAAGTTACTTTCCATCCCTACACTAGTTTTTTTTTTTTTTTTTTTTACCTCAAGATATCCTGTTTGTATCTAGATGGCGCACTTCAGTTCATGGCGGTGTTTTGTTCTTGTTTCCAGATGACTAGAAGCACTGAACTGGGTGTTAGAAGGCTGTGGTTGAGGGTGTGTAAGTTTTCTGATTCTAGATTTCACTCGCCTTCTCTCCATCACTCCAGCTGCTATCTGTTTGTGTTCTAAGCTGATGCAGGGACGCTACCTGCTGCCAGTTGTGGCTACTCTGGCTGTCTTTGTAAGATCCCCACCCTTGCCAACATTCTCCTTTTATTCTTCTGTTACGTTTCAACAACTTTGCTAACAGACTTTGAAGCTGTGATTCACTGGAATCGTTTCCAAAAAGAGTTATTCAACAGTGTACTAGATGAACCTTCCAAAATATAACCCCTAATGTTGCCATAACGGTTATCGGAAAGAAAGAATCATAAGTAGATGAGTACAGAGTGCGGTGCAAAAATTTCCTGGACTCATCTGGACTGTTGGTGCATAAGGCATTCACCTCACATGGGCATTTTGGAGTCTTTCTCTCTCTCTCTTTTCTCTCTCCAGTCCTCTTCCATGTTTCTCTCTGCATTTTCCACCACTCTGCCCTCCTTCCAAGATTCAGACTGCATCCTTTAAGGGATGGGCAAGCTTCTTCTGTTTCTCTGTGTTATTGACACAGCAGAGGCAACGGATCATTGTGGTCCTTACACTGTCTGAGTGCGATGGGGAAATTTACATCCCCACATTTTCCAGAGGGAAATAGCTATAAAAACAACAAAACTTTATTCTGCTAGTTTTGTCTGCCTCTCTTAGCTACTTTGTATCCATTATAAAGCAAACTGAGTCTCTCTCTCTTATTTGTCTCACCAAAGCCTTGCTCCAAGAAAGAAGTGTGGAATAAAACTCTGTCCTCACATATGTCGAAATTTTGCAGTGTGTCTGTTATCTATTACTGTGTAACAAACTACTACAAAACTTAAAGGCACAAAACAACCACTGTTTTCTTATGCTCACAGGTTCTGTGAATCAGAAGTTTAGAAAGGGTACAATGTAGATAGTTTGTATATGCTTGGGACAAGGCTAGGAAGAACCAGATGGCTGGGAGTGACTTGAATGATTGGGGGTTAAAATTATCTGGACTTCTTTGCTAAGATGTCTGGATAATTCTCCTGGCAGCTTGGGTTTCTTTGTGGCATGAAGACTTCAAGGTAGTCAGTCATGAAGTTTGGGGCTCCAAAAGAGAGTATTCCAATAAAACTAGACAGAGTCTGCATGGTTGTATATGAACTGTCCTCAGAAGTCATATGCTCTTAGGTCCATCTTATTCTATGGTTGTGACAATCACAACAGTTACAGCTCCATCCAGATTTAAGAGGAAGGAAGGGGCATAGACCTCCTGTCTTGATGGGCAGACTGTTGAAGGATTTGTGTCCATGTTTTAAACTATTACACTCCTATTTTTAACAGAATATTTATTTCTTTGAGCTTGTTCTTTTTTGTTCAAATCAGCTGACCTCTTTTTAGCAATTAGGCAAGGCATAAAGTAAAAATAAAAAAAATGCCCACGTTAAATTATATGTAATTTCATCTATTCACTCAACTTCCATCCAATTTTCTTTGGGCTAACTTTGAGTATCTTGACTTCAATCTCCCTCTATACTACTTGGAATATTAAAAGGGAGGATATTGTCCAGTAGTAGCTTGGGGAAATTTTCTCCTGGGGGTTGACTGTCTGCCGCTCTAGTTCAGTCATAATCTCTCTCCTAAGGACCCAGACAGACACGGCTGAATTGACAAGACCTCATCATTTAGGGTCTTGCTTTAGCATCTTCGTCTCTTTTAAAGGGGAACCTTATAGATTTAGTCTTAATAAAATGTAAAAAATGAATGTGAAATTACTTTTTAAATTGTAAGAAACCTTACAAACTTAAGTTATAGATAGTGATATGTATTTGCATACTGTCTTGCTAATATATCGTCTGTGAAGATAGGGCCTATATCAGTTGTGGGAAAATCTCTTTGCCCACTCTTTTAGACTGAGCGATGACTGATTTTGTGCATATGGTAACTAACATTGATTTAGGACTTTAATGACTATAAAGAAGGATAGATGGCAAACAAAATAGGATCATCTTCTATTGTTTACACTAACTTTTAGACTAATAGATTAAGGGAAAAAATATACGCTCATGAATTTTGGAAATATGGAATTTCCATATGATTTGAAACTGTATTTGCAGTTGCATTTAGTAAAACAGCAAGACAAGATTTTAATTAGAATACATCAGATAAATACTTGAATCATGGAATATCACAACCATATAAAGTGACTACATTTTTCAAAATAAAAACCAGGACACATGCTGACAATGAAATATAATATTTAACACCAGGATTGAGCTGGAAAATTTGGGTTGTCTGATTCACATAGCTATGTAGAAACATCACGTAATTGTTTAAATATATCTTCAGGCATAATTCAGGCTAAGCTAAATTTAATGTGAGGCTATATTGATCCTGAGCATAGCTAGTGATTAATAATAATACTTAACTATATTCAGCAGGTTTTTTATGAAGATTCAAAATTATTCCAGCAGAATACTCTTAATTTCTATTATCTTGGGAGGTAAATGATAAGAATATTACACTTGACTATAAAAGGTAAACATACAAAGATGTGCTGTAAATTATTTTTTACCATAAATGAGAAATTTGGAGGAAAAACATACGCCATTTTTGTTCGTTTGTATTTTACTTTAAGTCTAAAATCTTGCACTTCCTTTTAAAATACTAGTCTGGCAAATATTTTTACTTTTTTATTATATTATTTCAGGAGAGTATAACTCTAGGATAGGGTGCTCTCAACTATGCAGGATCCTATCTGTGAGTAGAAATAATGAAACTCTTAATCCTGTTTCTCTGTCATCAACAAATAAAATGCGTTACTGTATTTTTTAGGTTCTTATCTATTGAAAGATATCCATGAAAACTACATAGGACATAACAGAATTATTCCATGTGTTTTCCCTTGAGTTATTTATTGGTTCTAGGTATATGTTTCTTGGGCCAGTTGACTAGACTGCTAGTTGGACTGATTGTCAAATTGGCCATTCACCCTGGGCTGCATCAGAGTCCCTTTATTTGGCTATATAAAGACAGAGAGTTGATTGATTGGCACTTATTTCACAGAGCTGCAGATTTCTTGCTTAAGCTCAAATTGCCAAGCATAGGGCAAAGTTATCTGTGGGTCAAGAAAAAGAAGAAAATGCTTAAAACACTATACTCTAAGTAGGGTGACTTTCCTCATATTTTATTCACTTCCAAGATGTGTGAGTTGCAGAACAGTATGCACTCCATGTGGTACTCTCATGAGGATAAAAATGTAGTCCTTAGGGACTTACCCATCACTTTATGTGTCATGATTCAGAGGAAAACAAAGGAGGAAGTTGTTGCATATAAAATAGTTAAATCTTTTCTTGAATTAGGATTTGTAATTGTTTTTGCATAACCCTGGGGAGAGGCTGCTTGTGGATTTCTTCTCTTTCACAAAGCCAGGAATTGACTCCAAGCTGAAGTTTGTGTGTGTGTGTGTGTGTGTGCGGGGTGTCTCTGTGTGTTGAGGATGTAAGTTGTCTGTACGTGAAGAGTACAACATCTAGTAACAGGTAAGAAGTGATAATTTCAATAAGAAAACCAAGCATTTTCCTAAAATTTAAAAATTGTTTTATAATTTGATATATTATAAAGATGGTCTTATGTGGATGTTTTATAGAAACAAATTATATTATAAATTTCACGTGTGAATGAATCATATATTTAGATTAGTTGCAAAATTAATATTACACTATTAAAAACATACAGATTGTAGATATATTTTTATATTTTTCAATTATAGTTTTGTGCCTGAATTAATAGACTAATTCAGGCTGATATGTTTTACTTATATTTATCCTCAACCTGTTGGCACCTGCTTCTGTTGTAAGATCAATCCCATTTCAGATGTTAAAATAAACAAAGAGTTTTTTAAAATAATAAGTTTTGCAGGAGCATGTGCTGCTGGTAATGATAGTGTGTGATTTTGATATGTCTATAGGAAAAAGAAACAAGATATGAAAAGAGTAATATGAAAATATAAATCAGTTATAAGAAAGGATGTTTATTAAGCAGCCACCCTGAGGACCCAGAACAAGGATATTTGATGAATTGTCACCATGTCTTTTTATATCTTTAATCAATACTCTATTAACTAGTGGTACCTCTTATATATTACATTTAAGTCCATCAACTTTATTTTGCATTTCATTTTCACCTTCACTAGCCAGAAAATAATGCTATTTGCTTTTTGTAGATGAAGTTTTTTATGTACTGTCTACATAAAATCCTCATTAATCACAAAATTCATTTCATGTTATAAAAACTCATCAAGGTAATAAATGGAATAATTGGAGCCTTTTCAATTTTCCCTTTCAATTCAGCAGAATGGGCCAAAGAGCCCAGAGCACTGTGCTCTGCATTTGTCATTTGCGTCGAGTAATAGCCTCTACAGAAGAACTTCAGAGTCTGCCTTTCCATTAATGTTCTCTACAATTTCAATCTTTATCAGGGAGTGCTTTTTTAATAGGCAGTGTGTGACACACGCTCTCATCACTCAGCTAGGCAACCAGGGTATGTTTCTGTCCTACAGCTTGTATATGATTTAAGAAAAGAAAATAATGGGGAATCAGTGATTTAAGTTTCTGATATTTTTATAATAAATATTGTTGCCTCTCTAAGATAACTTAAGTTCACTTTTCCATATTATGACATTATCATATTCTCCATTCCTTTCCTAATCAAAGTCTAATATACAGTCAGAGGCATGAGTTATCTTGGATGGTGGAAAGGCATGCTTCTGTGAGGTTGGTAAATTTCCATAGGAAGTCTCACTAGATTAACTATTTTGTTCAAAAAATATATACATATATAGAAGTACACAAATACAGAATATATACTTGCATTTATAAATATAGCTGTTTAATTTTTTTCCTTTAGTGAGGAAGATTGTCACTGAGCTAATGTCTGTGCCAATCTTCCTCTATTTTGTATGTGGGGCACCACCACAGCGTGGCTAAATGAGTGGTGTGTATGTCCATGCCTGGGATCCAAACCTGCACACCCAAGGCTGTCTAAGTGGAGCATGTAACCTTAACCACTATGCAACCATGCCAGCCCTGCTGTTTAATTTTTAAAAAGAAAATAATGAGCAATCCATCACCTAATTTTAATGTATGCCAAGCAAAATGAATTTTAGAAATATAATAGAAATCTTTTTATACATCAAAAGAAGTTTTTCAGACAACAGCAACATGGCAGAGTGAGCTATTCCCTTCATCTCTCCTCCTTTTACTACAATAAAATAGACATTCATTGATCAACAGAGGATACCTACACAGCAAAACAGGCTACCTGAGAGACCCATGCAGATATGCATCTGAAAGTGGATGGCCTACCCCCAGGAAGGTGGTCAAGATAGTTGAGCACTCTCTAGCCACTTGGAAGCCCTGTGCAATATGACTGCTCTCCTGACTGGCTCAAGCACCTATAAGAGAGCTGTGGCCCCAAAGATGGGAGTGAGCCTCAGTGTGACTGCAGGAACAGGTGCCAGCAGCCCTGAGCACTCACGTGATCACTTTTCTGTCTAGTGTGAAAGCCCACAGGGGTACAGCTGCTTCAGTCCCAAGGAGTGGCCCAGGCTTGGATCCAGTGGGGAAGCCCTGTCCACCAAGCACAGGGGCTGGTGCCACCACAAGAAGAGGCAGCAGTGGATCTACACATCCAGGTGAATGATTTCCTGGCTGGCACAAATGTACGTAGTACTGCTGCATCACTGAAGGTGGGAGGACACCTCAGTGTGACTGTGGGAGCAGGCAGAAGCAGCCCTGAGCCCCCACATGATTGCATTCTCATCTGGTGGGAGAGCCCACAGTGCCGCTGCGGTTCCAAGGAGTGACCCAGTCTCAAATTCCATGAGGAAGCCCTGCCCACAAAGCACAGCAGACAGTGAGACTGTAAGAAGAGGCAGCAGCAGATCTATGCACCCAGGTGAATGCTCTCCTGGCTGGTGCAGGCACCGATAATAACCCACAACGTTCAGCAGATAGAGTGGGATCAGAAACACAGCTCCTGCTTCCCCACAGTGGTAGCAGACAGAATCTGCTAACTGATACTACCACAAATGCCCTGGCAGAAGATTAGTTCATCAAACACCATGAAAAACTAAAGCAACAATTCAGAGCAGAAGGAGAATGACAATTTTCCAGAAACCAACCCTGAAGGCATAGAAACGTACAATCTAAATGACAGAAAATCCAAAATAGCTGTCAGAAACTCAACAAGTCACAGGAAAACTCAGAAAGACAGTTCAATGAGCTCAGGAATAAAGTTGATGAGAAGATGGAATACTTCACCAAAGAGATTGAATCTACTTAAAAAAAAAAAAGATAAGCAGAAATTCTGGATACAAAGAACACAATTAATGAAATAAAAAATAATCTAGAATCCTTAAAAAGTAGAGCTGATGTATGGAAGGAAGAATTAGTGATTTAGAGGATAGTAATATAGAATTGCCTCAAGGGGAGGAGGAGAGAGAACAAAGATTTTTTAAAAATGAAGGAATTCTTCAAGAAATATCTGACTCAATTAGGAAAAGCAACATAAAGATTATAGATATTCAAGAAGGAGAAGAGGGGGAGAAAAGAGCAGAGACCTTGTTCAAAGAACTAATAGCCCAAAATTTCCCAAACCTGGGGAAGAAACCAGACTTAAAACTACACTAAGTCAACAGAACTCTTAATTACATCAATGCTAAAAGACCTTCTCCAAGGCCTATAATAGTAAAACTGGCAAAAGTCAACAACAAAGAAAGGGCAGAAGGTAGAAGAAAATAACCTACAAAGGAACGCCTATCAGGCTTTCAGTGGATTTCTCAGTGGAAACCTTACAAGCTGGGAGAAAATGGAATGATATATTCAAAATACTGAAAGGCAAAAACTTTCAGCCAAGAATACTCTATCCAGCAAAACTATCCTTCAGATACAATAAAGAAATAAAAGCTTTCCCAGATAAACAAAAGTTGAGGGAGTTCATTGCCACTAGACCTCCCCTACAAGAAATGATCAAGGAAGCCCTCAAAACTGACATAAAAAGGCAAAGGTCTACAAAGCTTTGAGCAAGGAGATAAATAGACAAAATCAGAAAACTGCAGCTGTCTTTCAAAACAGGGAAGCAAATACTTAATTATAACTTAAAAGATAAAGGGAAAGAAGGCATCAAGAGTAACTATAAACACTTCATCTTAGTCACAAACTCGACACAAAACAGAATAATTTGTAACAACAATAACTCAGAAGGGGTGGAGGAAAGGGATGGAACCTGCTTAAGCTACTGGAGATAAGAGACTATCAGAAAACGGACTATCTCATCTATAAGATCTTTTATACAAACCTCAAGGTAACCACTAAACAAACAAACAAACAAATCAGAACAGAGGCATGATACATTAAAAAAAGCAAAGACACTGAGAAAATCTCTACAGAAAATCTCCAAAATGAAATGGCAGTCAGAAATACAAAGGAAGAGAAAAAATAGAAACACAGAACAGCCAAAAAACCAGGATAAAATGACAGTATTAAGCCCTCACATATCAATAATCACTCTAAATGTAAATGGATTGAATTCTCCAATCAAAAAGACACAGAGCGGTGGGATGGATTAAAAAACAACAATATGCTGCCTCCAGGAAATACATCTCAGCTCTAAAGACAAACATGGGCCCAGAGTGAAAGGTTGGAACACAAAACTCCAGCAAATGGCAAACAAAAGAAAGCTTGTGTTGCTATACTTATATCCCTCAAAGCAGACTTCAAGAAAAAAGATGATGAGAGACAAAAAGGGAAAGTATATAATGATAAAACAGACTTTCTATCAAGAGGACATAACACTTATGAATATGTATACACCTAACATAGGAGCACCAAAGTATATAAAGCAACTATTAACAGACCTAAAGGGAGAAATTAACAGCAACAAAAAAATAGTAGGGGACCTCAACACCCCACTCACATCAATGGATAGATCATACAGACAGAAAGTCAACAAGGAAATAGTGGATTTAAATGAAACACTTGATAAGATGGACTTAATAGATATATACAGAGCACTCCATCCAAAAACAGCAGAATACACATTCTTCTCAAGTGCACATGGAATATTTTCAAAGATAGACCATATGTTGGGGAACAAGGCAAGCCTCAATAAATTTAAGAAGACTGAAATCATATCAAGCATCGTTTCTGCCTGCAATGCTATGAAACTAGAAACTAACTACAAGCAAAAAACTGGGAAAGTCACAAATATGTGGAGACTAAACAACATGCTACTGAATAACCATTGGGTCAATGAAGCAATAAATTAAAAAATACCTGTAAACAAATGAAAATGAAAATATGACGTAGCAATTCTTATGAGACACAAGAAAAGCAATTATAAGATGGAAATTCATAGCAATACAGGCCCACTTCAATGAACAAGAAAAATCTCAAATAAGCAATCTTCAAGTAAACCTAACAGAACTAGAAAAAGAACAAAGCCCAAAGTCAGCAGAAGGAGGGTAATAAAAATTAGAGCACAAATAAATGAATCAGAGACTAAAAAGCAGCATAAAGGATCCATGAAGCTAAGAGGTGGTTCTTTGAGAAGGTAAACAAAATTGACAAACCTTTAGCCAGACTTACCAAGGGAAAAAAGAAAGAAGGCTCAAGTAAATGATATGAGAAATGAAAGAGGAGAAATTATAATGGATACTTCAGAAATACAAAAAATTATAAAAGAATACAATGGAAAACTATATGCTAACAAAGTGGATAACCTAGAGGAAATGGATAAATTCTTAGACTCATACAACCTCCCAAAACTGAGTGAAGAAGAAATAGAGAATGTTAATAGACAAATAACAAGAGATTGAAATAGTAATCAAAAACTTTCCCAAAACCATAACTCAGGACCAGATGGCTTTTCTGGAGAATTCTACCAAACAATCAAAGAAGATTTAATATCTATCTTTCTCAAACTATTAGGAAAAAATTGAAGAAGATATAATACTTCCTAACTCATCCTATGAGACCAACATTACCCTGATCCCCAAACCAGATAAGGACAAGAGAAAGAAGGAAAATTACAGGCCAATATTGCTGATGAACATAGATGCAAAAATCCTCAGCAAAATACTGGCAAAACGAATACAGCAATACAGTAAAAGGATCACACACTATGACCAAGTAGGGTTTGTACCAGGGATGCAGAGATGTCTCAACATCTGCAAATCAATCAATGTCACACACCACATTAAAAAAAATGAGTAATAAAAATCACATGATCATCTCAATAGATGAGAGAAAGCATTTGACAAGATCCAACATCCATTTATGATAAAGACTCTCAATAAAATGGGTATAGAAAGAAAATATCTCAACATAATAAAGGCCATATATGACAAACCCACAACCAACATCGTACTTAATGGTGAAAAACTAAAAGACATCCCTCTGAGAACAGGAGCAAGACAAGGATGCCCACTCTTGCCACTCTTATTCAACAGGGTACTGGAGGGTTTGGCCAAAGGAATTAGGCAAGAAAAAGAAATAAAAGGATTAAATTTTGAAAGGAAGAATTAAATTCTTGCTGTTTGTAGATGATGTGATTCTCTGTAGAGAGAACCCTAAAGAATCCATAAGAAAACTATTATAAATAATCAACAACTACAGCAAAATTTCAGGGTACAAAATAAACTTACAAAAATCAGTTGCATTTCTATACTCTGATAATCAACTACTAGAAAGAGAATTGAAGAATACAATCTCATTTACAATCACAACAAAACCAATAAAATATCTAGGAATAGATTTCACCAAAGAAGTGAAAGACCTATACAGTGAAAACTATAGGACTTTACTGAAAGAAACTGAAGAAGACATAAAGAAATGGAAAGATATTCCATGCACATGGATTAGAAGAATAAACATAGTTAACATGTCCATATTACCTAAAGCAATCTACGGATTCAATGAAATCCCAATGACATCTTCATGGAAATAGAACAAAGAATCCTAAATTTTATATGGAACAACAAAAGACCCTGAATAGCCAAAGCACTCCTGAGAAAAAAGAACAAAGCTGTAGGTATCACAATCCTTGACTTCAAAATATACTACAAAGCTATAGTAGTCAAAACAGCATGGTACTGGTACAAAAACAGACACATGGGTCAATGGAACAGAATTCAAAGCCCAGAAATAAAACTACACATCTATGGACCGTTAATCTTCAACAAAGGAGCCAAGAGCTTACAATAGAGAAAGGAAAGTCTCTTCAATAAATCATGTTGGGAAAACTGGACAGCTACCTGCAAAAGAATGAAAGTAGACCATTATCTTACACCATATGCAAAAAATTAACTCCAAATGGATTAAAGACTTGAATGTAAGACCTGAAACCATAAAACTCCTAGAGGAAAATATAGTACTCTCTTTGACATTGGTCGTAGCAGCATCTTTTTGAATACTATGTCTACTAAGGCAAGGGAAACAAAATAAAAAATTAACAAATGAGACTACAACAGACTAAAAAGCTTCTGCAAGGCAGAGAAAACCAGGAAGAAAGTGAAAAGACAACCCACCAACTGAGAGATAATATTTGCAAATCATATATCCAACAAGGGGTTAGTATCCAAAATATATAAAGAACTCATACAATTCAACAACAACAAAAAAACAAACAACCCCATCAAAAAATGGACAGAGTATATACACAGACATTTTTCTAAAGATGTATAGGTGGCCAGCAGGCACATGAAATGATGTTCAACAGTGCTAATTATTAGGGAAATACAAATCAAAACTACAATGAGATATCATCTTACACTGGTTGGAATGGCTATAATCACCAAGACAAAAAATAACAAATGTTGGTGAGGATGTGGAGAAAAAGGAACCCTCATACACTGCTGGTGGGAATGCAAACAGGTGCAGCTACTATGGAAAACAGTATGGAGATTTCTCAAAAAATTAAATATAGAAATGCCATATGATCCAGCTATACTAATACTGGGTATTTATCCGAAGAACTTGAAATCAACAATCTAAAGAGATTTCTGTACCCCCTTGTTCATTGCAGCATTATTCACAATAACCAAGATGTGGAAGCACACAGGTACCCATCAACTGATTAATGGATAAAGAAGATGTGGTACATATATATACAATGGAATACTGCTTAGCCATAAACAAAGACAAAATGGTCCCATTTGCAACAATGTAGATAGAACTTAAGGGTATTATGTTAAGTGAAATAAACCAGACAGAGAAAGGCAAACACTGCATGTTCTCACTCATATGTGGAAGATAAACAAACGCGTGGACAAAGAGAACCAATTAGCAGTTACAAGAGGGGAAGGGGGGTTGGGGTATGCAAAAGGGATTAAGGGACCCATATATATGGTGATGGCTAAAAATCAGACTATTGGTGGTGAACACGATGCAGTATATACAGAAACTGATAAATAATAATGTAGACCTGAAATTTCACAATGTTATAAATCATTATGAGCTCAATGAAATAAAATTAAAGTTTTTTTAAGATGGCTAACTCGAATTTGAATGCATAATGGAACATCCTGAGGATATTTAAATTTGAGAATTGAATACAGTTTTTTTATTTAGTAATATAAATAATAATTCAATAATTCTGTTTAGTCCAGGGGAATGTGCAGAGTAGTTGTACTGTAACAGTTATTGATAATGTAAGATGGAATGTGGGCAGGAGGAGACATGTTTCACTCATTAGCATTACTTATATGCTTAAATAATTCATTTGTTCCTTTGATATTAAAACTGGTCCAGACATTCAGATCAGCTATAATATGTCATGGACAAAGACAGAGACAGTGTTTCCAACATCTCCAACTGTTGAGAGGTTCTGCTGCAGATGTTATTGTCACATTGTATGCTTAGTGGGTTTGATGGCACAATACTGAAGTGGCTACAGATTTCCACTAGATACTTTCCTCCAGTGGGGATTATGCTGCCATAATGGTACTACTGAATTAATATTTTAGTGAAAGTCATTGCTTTAAACCCCATAGTGATAATCAAGGAGATAGGAAATGAAATATCTTTCCATTCAATTATAATTTTATTGAATTAAAAAATAGAATAGATGAATAGCTAAGCTTGGTGATATTAATTAGCATTGCTGAAACCGTGTTCTACAAAAGAAATACACCTACTCCCAATTTAATGCCTTTAATTTGTTTCCCCTCAAACAGAGCATGAGGCAAAAAAGACATTTCCTGAAATAACTGTTAGCATAAAGCACAGTCTGTTTAAAAGTGCAGCTCTGCTTGTAGCAAATTCAGACCTCAAGTAAGCCTTCTCTCACCGTGCCATGTGCAAAGAAAATGGATGTTCCGGCTGCCTCTCTTTCTCGCTCTGTTTTGCTGAGCTTTTCTGAATCATTTTCAAAGAAGATGTTTCTCTGTGCTCTATCAGAAACACTAGACTCTTTCCAAAATTTCTTTTTAGAACCATTTTCATGAGCGATGGCAAAAATCATATTTGATATAAAGCACCTCACAAATAGACAAGCTCATGTATGTTGACACGCTTAAGCAAGTAAAGAAGGTAATGCTTAGTGGCTGATGCTGAATACCAGCACTACTGGAAATCTTTCTGTAGAGGGTCAATGCTGGCTAAGCAGAGGGGTGAATATCATGTTTGGATTCAGAACTAAGGTTTTATTTCTGCTTTGTTAGAACAATTTTTTAATGGGTACAAAGTGCAATTATTCAGAAATGCTATTCCCCAAATATCAATGCTTGTTAAGAAAGGGAAATTTGGGGCTGGCCCCGTGGCCAAGTGGTTAAGTTTGCGCGCTCCGCTGCAGGCGGCCCAGTGTTTCGTTGGTTCGAATCCTGGGCGCGGACATGGCACTGCTCATCAGACCACGCTGAGGCAGCGTCCCACATGCCACAACTAGAAGGACCCACAACAAAGAATATACAACTATGTACCAGGGGGCTTTGGAGAGAAAAAAATAAAATCTTTAAAAAAAAAAAAAAAAGGAAAATTTATAGAGGTAAATGCCTAGGTACAATCAGACAATTTTTTTTTTCACTAACAATTGCCTTTGATTGTGTTAAACAGCTATTTCATCTTCTGGTTAAAGATGGTCAATTGAACACTCACATTTACCTTTATTCTCTGTAAAATCTCATTAAATATAGCAAAGGGATTTATGACAAGATAGGAAAGCATGTCTGTTGAGAGAATTGGAACCTCGAAAGTTGTGGTTAAGTAGTTACTAACTTACCAGATCAGAGAATATGATTCTCAAGCCAGTAATAGGGAAATCTGAAAAATATCCTAAATTAAGAAATTTTTTAAAGAGGAAATTAGACACCCGGATCTTCTCCTTAATTTAGCTCATCCCTTCCATACTGAACCCTGCAGTTTATTCTCCAGAAATCATAAAGCAGAGTGATGGGTGGAAATACTTTATGGAAAACTTTAAGTAAAAACTTATACTGAAGGTTGAAATTCTCAGCCATCTTCTCTTACCTGGCAGACGGGCATGTACTCTTCAAGCGGGAGATCTGACCAGCCTGATACAAACGTATTGAGATCCAGGGTTCCCAACTAAATGGCCTACAATGAAGCCTGCAGATGGAAAGACCCTTGGCATGCCTCAAGTTTCCAGTCATTTTTTTTGGTACTCTAGAAACAGATCTGAGCATACAGTTGGAGATCACAAGATAGTTAGAGAAATGATGTTCAATGAAGGGCAAGGTCTAAAACTAACAAGTGGGAAATAGAATGATCAGCTTCTTGTTTAATAGAACACATTTATATTCCCTCACGTTATGCCGGGAATTGTCATAAGCACTTTCCATGTATTAGTCATTTCGTATTCAGAACAACTCTATCATTTATAATTTTTATAGATAAATAAACGGAGGCCCTGAAAGGTGAGCTAACCTTCCCAAAGCCACATAACTAATAAGTGGTGGGGCCAGGACTTGAATGCAGGCACTTAGTTACTGGAGTCTATGCCAGTCACCACCATGTGAAATGGCCTCTCAATTTAGAATAAATAGTGGCTTTTAAGAAAGAAGAAAATATTTAAAATATCACTAATATTTTCAGAGCAATAAGAAAATATACTATAGTCATAAAGTAAGGAAAATATGCTATAAAAAGGAGCAGTTAGTTGTAAAAGTGAGCTCTTGGATATTGAAAATATTATAGAAATGAAAAAGTCAAAAAAGAGTAAGAAGATAATATTGGGGAAATCTCCAGAATATCAGACAGAGAGAAAAAGATATGAAAAGCAAGAGAGGAGAGAGAACAAGCTTCAAGAGCCAGTCCAGGTTGTCCAACATCAGAATAGTATGATTTCCAGAAAGAGAGGAAATGGAAAGCAGTGCATAGAAAGTTGTCGAAGAAACAGCTTAAGAAAAATGTGTAGACATGAACATCGGTTCCAAGAGTGAAAGTCCCCCCACCAGGTGTACAGCGCACTGGAGGAAATAGACTTCCGGGATGCACACCACTCTAAAATTTCCAAGTAATACAAGATGGTCCAAAATTTCAACAATCAGAACGGCATTATATAATCTCAGTAGACACATTGGAAATTGGAAGGTAATAGAGCAATGGCTTAATAATTCGATGGAAAATTATTTCCTATCTAGAATTTTTATTTCCAACTAGGGGAAGATATGGAATGAAAAATACAGGGCTCCAGTATTCCACAGAAGCAAAGGAAATGCCCAAGACATCAGTGAGAGATGTTGCCAAGAAAACAACAGTGCATCAGGTTCAGAGGATCCCAGGAAAATGCAGGGCAAATTGTTCTGGAAAAGATTTCTGTAAAAAAATGAAAGTAATGCAATAACTAATTGTTTGAGTGTATTGAGGAGAGGTTCACACATCTGCAGAAGATTTAGGAGGTTAAATCAATGGTAAGTACATAGAAGCTAAGAAAATGAAGAAAACAATTAACTACAAGGAAAACAAAATATTATTCAGGAAAGTAAAAATAATCATTTAGAGAACATAGTTCAGCTGAGACTATCATTCATATAATAAAGCAAAACCGAGAATATTTATCTTGACCAAATTTAGAAGTTAGAGGGTTGGGAAATGTGAACATGTGTGTGTTTGGGGCGGCATTATCTACTGACATCATGGCATCTAAAAATGGAAATAAAATTTAAAAGTATCACCATGAGTAATTATTTAGTGATAAGGAGGGAAATATGAAAAGATTTACTAAAAAGGAATCCTCTAGAGGGAGGAAATGGGGCAAAAAGAGTGCAGTTTCTTAAAAAAAAAATCCTTGTAGAATTGACTCTTTATGGGTGTGTGTATCTTTGATAAAAATAAAAGCAAAATTAATGAAAAACATTCACTCATGTTGTGATGCCTAAAAGGTGAGAACCATTTGAGTATTGTCACCATCAGTTCATAACAATAAAAAACCCCTAGGCATATTTACAATGCAGTGACTTGTTTATTTTTCTTGGAATTAATGCAGCTATTTCTTGCAATTTGTTGTCAAAATCCTTCTCTAAGTTTAAAGATGTCTCTGGTGCTTTAGGTCAGTGCAACATCAAAAGCTTTTGCAGTTCCTTGTAGCTGGGGGCGTAGGTACCTTAGCTTAGAGAATAACTTGTGACTATTTTCTTTCACCTACAGATGCTTGAATAATTTCACACACGTTCCAGCTCCCTTGCCTTCATGACTTCATTTAGCCTGTTGTATAGTTAAGTGAGCAGAGAAATGCCGTATTGTAAGGTGTTGATGACAGTTTGGGTTTCCCTTAAATGGGAAGAAATCTCACCTTCCTTTCTAGTTCTTTCCAAGACTTTTCTCTCTGTCGATCAAAAATGTAACAGGGTTCAGTGTGAACTACAATTTGAATAAATTTATTTCCATAGCAAACAAAACTTTTATAAGCTTCTTATGACAGTGTTGAGAATGACAAATGATTTACCTCACCAGGAACAAATCTCTAAAAGAACAAAGCAGCTGCTGCTGCTTTTTTGGGGGGCGGGGCAAATCTTAAGAGCAATGTAATATTACTAAAATGTTAGAAAAATAGACCATAATCCCAGCATCCTAACATGAGTTTTAGTTTTAAAAATTAACTGCCAGTCTTTCGAACTGGCTACGATAGCCACAGTGTAAATTCCTTTCTTCATTTATTTTTATTCTTTTTCCATTTACTTGACACAATAAGCTTTGTTTATACTTCTGTATAGTCTTCAAAATATAATTTTAATACCTGCAAAATATTTCTTCCGGGGTCTGTGCTGTGTGTGACCTAAAAAATGTGGGGGTCATGCATGTGTGTGTGTGCTTATCGTTTGGCAACACTGTGATGAGCTTCTTTCTACCTATGGATCTTTGCCTTCCATTCAACTATCTTTATGATAAATTTCCAGAGATGATATACCTGGGACAATATGAACACTTTTTGTATTCATTGTATTGCTTGCATAACGGGTTTTGCCAACTCAAAATTCAAGAAGCATTGTGTAAGCATATCTGTTTATCTCCTACATAAACAGCTCTGAGTGGAAGTCCCCTCCCCATAACTTGGTAGGGTTAAAATGGTATTTTAATTGATTTTTTAATGCTCTTCTAAGTTTAGCAGTGAGGATGAACTCTTTTCACCTTTACATTATTTGTATTTCCTTGCTGGCTAAAGATCTATTCACAATTCTTGCCTGCCTATCTCTTGGGGATCTTGATATTTTTCTCATAAATGCAAATGCAGTCTACGCATAATATGGTCATCAATTCTTTGTCATACATGAACACTGCTTCTGAAATTTTGAAATTACCAATCTTTCTTTTATGACTTTTTATTTTTCCAAAGTTGGGAAAATTATGACTAGTCTCCAGATCTGTAAAATATGTTACTGTATTTTTCTGCCAGTTTTTCTATACATTTGTGTTTGTGTTTCAACATTTTAATACATTGGCGACCACTTTTGGCATATAACTAGTAAGAAAATGGGACCGTAGATCCCCTATTGCCTGCAAGTGGGGGAGTGGGCACCACTAGACATTGCCGACAAAGAGAGCATCACCATAGCTGATTTCTGGGGATAGGATATTTGTTCTCTCGGTTGCAGGTAAGGAGAATGTTATAACATGCGTCAATTCATGCAAATATTTATTCAGGTGTGGATAAGTACTTCTCAAAGTACTCTCAGTAAAAATATCTAGTCCATCCAATCATTAAGGTGATGACTATTTGGCTCAAGGGAGAGACCAGAACAAAGATTGCGCTCCATGATCAGAAGAGCTGGAATAGATATATCCAGCTTGAGATAATGGGAGACACTGAGTGTTGGGTAGGGAGGACAGAGAAGAAATTGAGCGGACCTAGCCCATGTCCTCCAGCAAGGGAGATTCAAGTAGCCAAAATCTCCATAACAAGGAAAAGCATGAGTAACTTGTGCCTTTTGAGGACCTTGTGGTCATTGTCATTTCCTTGGCATTTAAAAGAGTATGTTTCTCTAAAAGTCTTATTTGAAGAAGTTTCATCTATGAAACTCTTTCATAGAATTGGGTAATTTCCTGGAATTTCCATTTTCCAATATAAACAAATTAAAATAAATGCAGAAATAATCAAGATTTTAAAAATATCTAACATGGTTTAGCTCCAGATATTTTGAAATATGAAAATTCTCTGCAATGATGCATTTTAAAATTAAGTAGTGTTTGTAGTCATAGATTGTGCCAGTTATCAATTTATTAACTCACAGCTCAAAACCCACCCATTTTCTGCCCTTTGTGATCCAGGAACTGGACTTTGTCAGTGCTTCCAGTGAGAACAATGTTCCCCTTATGGGATAGAGGGTGCTGGAGGAACAGTGCAAGAAGCAGGAGCTTCTCTTCCTCTTTCTCACTTTTCTAGTTTCCTTCTTGGTTGTGTGGCATGGCTGCCTGACACACAGCTGCCACTCATGGCTTGTGGGCTGATAATATGCAGACTCAGTGGCACATACACTCAGGTTTCACTGGCCTCCCATCTGGCTGTTTTCTGCCCTCCAGCCCCCCTTATTAGCTAATGTCCTGTTCCTAGTTAACAATTCTTTCTCTTTGGAGGGAAGGATTTGCCTGGAGCTAACATCTGTAGCCAATCTTCCTCTTCTTTTTTCCTCCCCAAAGATCCCCAGTACAGGTTTGTATATCCTAGTTGTAAGTCCTCCTAGTTCTTCTACGTGAGCCGCTGCCACAGCATGGCTGCTGACAGATGGGTGGTGTGGTTCCACAGCTAGGAAACGAACCTGGGCTGCTGAAGCAGAAGGTGCCAAACTTTAACCACTAGGCCATCAGAGCCGGCTCCCTAGTTAATGATTCTTTATGTTAAACTTTCCTGTTCAAATAACTGCTTCTGTCTCTTAGTTGGTCCTCCCTGACTCATACATAGGTTCCTTCAATTTTCATATACACATATCTGAAACTTCATATATATGTATATGTATATGGCTAGAGAGTCAGTACCTTTTATTGAACCAGTTACAGGTTATTTAAACTTTATGTCTTGGTTTCTTTATTTGAAGATAGAAAAATAATGGCAATTTTGTGTCACTATTTTGAAAATCAAATGGAAGAAAGCATGTAAAACACTTGGTGCAGTTCCTTAGCACATACTCAGTAAACTTTAATTGTTGTTGTTATTGTTATGATGATTATTACTGAAGGTAACAAATCCCTCAGGAGTACTTTCAATTCAGATCTTTAGCAAATTCTACCGCTGAATTTCTTTCCTCTCTTTCTCCCTCCCTCCATTTTTAGAAAATGAAGTCTATTATCTATAGTTTTGACAAATTGTAAGCTATTTTCCCATGCTTCCTCTTTCCAGGGCTTTCTTCTGCTTAACTATTTAGCATGAAATTACATTGATATTTGCCAAGGAAGTTTTCGAGATCACTTTCAATGACCATAAAACTCACCTCTCTTGCAATAGATTCCTAGAATAGTATTTGAGACCACTGGGAGAATTTTCTCCTAATTTTAACTCTTAGCTTTTCAGGAACTCTTCCATGAACCACACGTTGGACATTAAAAGGACATTTTGTTAGCAAAGTGAACGGGAGCATATTCTTTTGCTGGAAGCTATCTTAATTGTGAACGCTTCCTCAGATCTTCAAGGATCACAGCTAAGATAAGAAACTTACACACTCTGTGACTTCAAACTATTTTCTCTTTTTTGAGGAGCATTCCTTCTCTACTGTGGTGAAGACTGTGACTTGAATATGATCATCAATTCTTCGATATATAAACGATGCCCCTAAAAATTAATGATTTAAATCTTTCCTTCTTTTTTTTACTGGATGGTAATACATGGTGATAGTTTTCCTCTTAACCATTTTGACAGAATGTCAAAGAAAATTTGAATAGACTGGATATTTTTGAGCTTTGAGGTGCCATAAACACACTAGAAGAAATGCCTTTGAAATGTTTATAGCTTATCTGACAGATTAATCAATCAGCTATGTCCTTCTGGGAGAGGAATCATTGACAAAGGTCTGTAGGAATCAATCTTTCCAATGGAAACAATTGGGGTGACCAGATGTCATGTCTGGAAGAGTTTTAGAGTTGTTCTTCTGCCGAACTGACCCACACGTTGTTTTCCCAGCATGTTTTTCTGTTTCACAGTTTATGTTTCCTCATTATTTCCTTTTCTTTCTATCACTTCTTGTAGGTTTGTCTATTTTATGCTTTCCTTATTTTCTGCTCAGAATTTTGCAAGTTGCTGCAGTGGTTTTATTCTTTTTCTGCTGAATTTTGCATTTAAGCACCATCTCATGTGCAAATATAAAAGAGTTTGTCCCAGGGAGAGAAAAAAGTCCTTATCAATAATACACAGAGGAAATAGATATTTAGGGCAGTTTTATAAGTGTAAGGAACTGGCTCTGCCTTAGAGGCCAGCATCGTGGTCCCAGACCTAAGTACATTAAACCAGTTTGCCATTTAATAAACAGAAGCAGTGTAAGTATTCTAAAATACTTGAAGTACTTGAATTGTAAAAATGAAATAACTTGCAATGAAAATTTAATGACTGAGTCCACTTATAAAGTGATGTTCTTTCTCTCTCTTTTTTTTCTCTCTCTCTTTTCCTGACTTTCTCTCTCCTTCCTTACTCCTTTTTCTCTTACTTTGTTTCCATAGGTATGTTATGAATACTAATATACAAAAAAGAGAAAACAAATATATAATGTCATTAATTGGTATCAACTTGCATATTTTCAGAAAGCTGATGTTTCCTTTGAATTATAGTTATTACTGCTTACTAGTTAAAAAAAAAAAGAGAGAGACCATAAACAGTACTCTCCCTCCTATTTCTTAGCTGAGGCCTACCTTTAATATTAACTTTATAGAATGACAGTATTAGAGAGAAATGGAGTCAAAATAAACAAGGTCTATTCAGATTTTTAGAGCTACTGCATCAATAATCTTTAGATGTTTTAGATTTAATACATGTGTTTAATACATGTCTGTACCCAGACTAGACTTCATCAAATAGTATTTTGGTTATACACTTTGGGAGATTTGAGTGATTGTTGCATAACTCACCTTGATTTTAATGATTTTCTTTCATTAATTTTTGCTTTTCTCTGTTTTCTATTTTGGTTCCTGTGACTCCTTGTTCTGTGTTTTGGGCTCTTATTATCTTTCCCCTTCTCACATAAGAGTCTACTCACTTCCCCACATTTCTCACCCCTTGTTCTTGTTTCTCTTGTCCCTCAGGACTTTTCAGTGGATGAGCATACATCACGGCCCTGTAATATTTAATTGCAAATTTAAGCATGTCTGTCTCTGAGGTATGAGCCAAAAAATAGAAATCTTGACAGACTTGTCCATGTGGGACTGGTCTCAATGTAGTATTCCCCTATCAGATCTTTTTTAATTAAGGGAATCAATAGCTCCCGATTTTGGTGTGGTGAGTAGAGATGTAGTGATGGGAATTCTGATTTTAATCAGATCTCCTTCATCTCTACTTTCGATGATAGACATTCTTTGTTTGGCTTCAAGGTTAGTTTCTCTTTGAAAGAATTGTGGGATGAGTTTGCCTTTCTTAATGTTTCCAGAACAGATTAAAAAAAAAAAAAAAAGGAAGAGGAAGAAAAGAAGAATAAGAAAGGCTGCAATTGATTTCCTCCTTGGAGGAGATGTGACACATAAGATGAGAAGACTATAAGGTTAATTTTCTTATGATATTAGGAAATTATGTATATTCTGGAAACAAGAGGAATGAAGCTTTTTTGTCTCCCTTTCATATGCTTACTTTTAGTTTCATTTGGTGCTGATTTAGAAGAGAAGAACATTCCTGCCATTCATCCCACACCTCCTTTTCTGAAGGTAAGTGTTGCCAGTTATCAGATTTTGAGTGTCCTGAAAGTCTTTGGAAGTTCAACATGAGATGTGTGTTCTATAACTTTCAGAAGACATCCTGAGACAGAAGAGTATAGTCTGGACAAATGCAATTAGACAAATGTCGATGAAAATATTCCTAATTTCTGTGCTTGACGTCTTATCAGCACTTGCCAGCTCTGTTCTCTCTTTGTTCCTCTGGGTCTCATATTAGTCCCTTCTCAGACTTGCTGCTATACTTACGTGTGATTTCAATGAGTTTAGGTCTTAGATTTTCCTCCAAACCCTAGATTTGAGCATGCTACCTCTGTTTACTCCAGTGTCTGAGATATATCTGATTGTTTTTGGCTCTACTACTCCAGTGTGGGCTCAGAAAATTGTGAAGGAGCTCAATCAAAGACCTGGTACAAAACAAGAAGGGATGTTTTGTTCAATACAGAAAATCATTTCCCCTCTGTGTAAACCTATGGGAAACGTGGTTTATGTAAGGCTGCTCTGCTGTCCAAATATTATACATTTTTAATAACATAGTTCTTCATAAAAAAACCCTGGTTTTTCCATTCTAGCATCTTCTTTCATTTAGTAAATATTTAATAGGTTTCTAGTAACTGCTATGCACTGTGCAAAGTGATCCATACACGGTGATGAGCTAAACAGGCAAAACTTTCATTAGTGCTCTCTTTTCCATTTTGTGAGCTCTTCCTTCTAACCTAATTGATGATAGTTGAAGAATTACTGGATATATAGAGCTGTGTTAGTCAAAACACTGGCCACAACTGTAATTAAATAATTCATTTATAATCAGTAGTTTCACATCTCTGTCTCCTGGTAAAATGTTAAGTTTATGTGGATAAGACCAAATCAGTCTTTATGTTCTCTGAATCCCCACTTGTTAGCCATTGTCTTGAAGAGAGTAGTATTCAAAAAATTCATGTTGAATGGCTAGATTAATCTCTCAGCCTATCATTAATGAGGCTTAAACTCATGCTCAGCATAAAAACCTACTAAAGCAATGCTGCTATCCATCCACTGTACAGATATGCTGTTTGAATTTTCTCAACAGCAATGTCTAGTTAGGATCAGCTTTATCTGATGACCAAGCAGCAAAATCTTTGCCAATACTCCATCATTAAAATTAAGTTCCGAGAACACTAAAAACAAGTCTTTTGCTTTTGAGCCTTATCACATGCAAGACAGATTCAGGAGATGTACCTCCTGAGATGGTCAGCATCCTCAAGTCAGGGGAGGGCAAAAGTGTTCACTACTCATACCGTTCACAGTGCTGGATTTTCTAGGGGCGGAAAGGGGGTTGACTGTGGTTTCCACTCTCTGTAGGACCCTGAAAAGCTGGTTCTGTCTTGTCTGACCAGAGGAGGGCAGAATTTTATTAGCACTGGGGTAGACATAGTAATGGTCCCTCAATGACACTTATGTTCTAATCCCTGGAACCTTTTAAAATGTTGGGTTACATGACGAAGGGGAATTAAAGTAGCGGAAGGAATAAAAGTTGCTGACCAGCTGACCAGGAGATGAGGAGATTACCCAGTCGGGTCCACTGCAATCATAGGGTCTTCATTAGTGGAAGAGGGAGGTAGAAGAGAGAGAGCCAGAGAGATGGCAGTGTGAAAAGGACTCAGCTCAATGTTGCTGGCTTTGAAGGAAGGAGTGGGGCCATGAACCAATGGATGTGGGTGATCTCTAGAAGCTGGAAAAGGTAAAGAAACGAATTCTCCCCTAGAGCCACCAGAAGGAACTCAGACCTCCTGACATTTGGGTTTTAGCCCAATAAGACTCATTTTGGGCTTCTGATTTCCTAAAATGTAAGATAATAAATTTGTGTTATTTCAGGCCACTAAATTTGAGGTTATTTGTTATAGCAGCAACAGGAAACTGATATAAGCACATTCTAGCAGGTGCAAAAGAAATGTCATAATGGGAGTATCCTGTTCGCTTGGGTTGCCTCCATGAAGAACTGCGACTCTCCTTTGTTAAAGAGTCAAACTCACAGGCAGTCAGACATTCAGCATTTAGGCTCCATGTGCACATGGAGCCAACTGATACCTCCAAGTTGTAATGCTAAAAATGGATACACACTCATTTTTTCAAAATTGGAATTTGTATTCATGTTCAAGCTACTGCATGTTAATCAATTTGCATCATCTTACAGGTTTTAACTAATTTAGAGGAATGTAGACAAAAAAATGCATATAGGGAAGAGGTGATAGGCTCTGAGAAAGTAGTCAAGAAGGGGGAAAATATATGTGGAATGGATGGGAACTTGAGTAATTTACAAATATTACCTCTCTTTAGATAGACATAGTCCTTAGTGTTGTTTTTTTTTAAATAAACATTCTACTTTAGAACAGTTTTAGATGTACAGAAAAATTGCAAAGATGTTATTTTTTCCTGAAGAAAAATATTTAAACATTCTACTCAATAGACCACTGGATGTTCAGTGTTGTAGTAGTTGCTGTGAGTTTAGGAGGCAAAGAAGAGATATGGAAAAGTCGAGATGTCACATGAAAAAACTGACTGAAAATGGAATATGACTAAACGAACCTCTCCAGCCTCCATTCTCATAACGGCGTTTCCTGATGGTGTTTAACACAGCACTTTCGACTGTAATTTTTTCCCGGTCTGCCTCCCTGAGTAGACTGTGAGCGACTGGTGAGAGAGCATCATGCCTTGTTTATTATTGCCTCCCTGGTACCTAACACAGCGCCTGGCACAGGGTGGGCACTCTATCACTATTTGATGAATGATGCCAAAATGCATGGTATTGATAACACTGCTACTTCAGGGAGTGAGGAGATTGACATGGGTTAGAATGCTCACAGAAAGCCTCATGAAGAACAAGACCTTAAAGAGAGTCTTGAATGAAGTGGGTCAGCACTTCATCCACTGAACTTACATAAATAAAGGAAAGGAGGCAGAATGAGCTTGGCCATTTGCAGGAAAGACATAGAGGATAAAAGTGTAACGAGAATTCGGAGTTTATGTTGAGAATACGAATTTGCTATAGAGAGCACAAATGGACTTAACATTATTGATACTATTGAGTTACTTAGTATTTCTTGTGCCAAAAAGGCTGTTTTGCTTGCCCTTTCAGACCCTTTTGAAGTCTTGGCTTTTTACTTTTCTGCAAGCTCTGCATATTAAATGTTTTAGTATATGCTCAAATTATAAGTGTATCAGTTCTTTTCGCTTGTCTCTTTGGAAGAAAATATTCCCCATTGAAACCTAACTTAGTTATTCAATTGGGTCATATCCAATTGGTTGTTTTAAGGTGAATTCTTAAAAATTTGGGTAAAATATAACATTGCTTCAGCATCTTTAAATGCTTTAGGATAAAAAAAGAAAAGTACAAATAGAGGAAATTATAAACCAAAGAGGTTTTGAGGTTCATATAATACCAGTTAGAACTTTTGGTACATTAAGAATCTAGAGCTATAGTTATATCTATTCTGTCAGCAAACATTTCATTAACGAATATTGAAGACTGACTTTTCTAACATTTGCAAGTATTTTATATGTACAGTGAAGGTATTATTGGAGTTTGGGTTTTTTTTTTTTTTACCATTTTCTGGGTTAAAGAAAAGTCAAACAAGCAGTAAATTCATATATACATCTTCCTTAGTCTAGCGCCTATAGATTTCTGAATCTATCACACTCTTCCTCACACTCAGGCATCTAGCCGCGACTCTTTCTTCCTCCCTTTTACACACTAACACCTATTCCTCCTTAATTCTCAGCTTAGACATCACTTCTTTTCAGAAGCTTTCCCCGAAACACCACGTTCCCTGACTCCCTCGAAGCCTGAAGAGCCAAGGAGCCTGTCACACACCCTGGGCTTATGACTCAAGTAGAAAATCTTACCTCCTGTCTTGCAATTGCTGATTTACTTGTATTGTGCTTCACTAATATTCATTTTTATATCCTCAGAATTTACTACATTTCCTGGCAAACTTAAGCATTCAAAAGTATTATTGAATAAATGATTGAATAAATATTTGTTGAGTAAATTTTGGTGCACAGCATAAAAAGAAAATTCAGATGAATTTATTGATTTGGGATACAATAATATTCCAGTTATACCATACTTGTGTTCTTTGCTTTTAGATTTTTAAAATATTTTTATATTACACATATTTATCTTGAAAGTTATCTCAAACATAGACAAAGGCTTTTTTTCTTTTTTCTTTTGATGAGGAAGATTGTTGCTGAGCTAACAGCTGTGCCAATCTTCCTCTGTTTTGTATGTGGGACGCTGCACAGCATGGCTTGATGAGTGGTGTGTAGGTCCACACCCCGGATCTGAACTTGTGAACCCTGGGCTACCAAGGTGGAGCACGTGAACTTAATCACTACACCACTGGGCCAGCCCGACAAAGGCATTTTTAAACGCTTATTATATGTAACACCACAACTCAATAAGTTATAAATTAAGAAATGTACTATATTCATCTATAAATTTTCAAAAGACAACAAAAATTGATTGACTTCAGTTCCATGTTCTTTTCCCTCATATATATTGAAAAATTATTAGCATGAGGCAAGTTAGGATAAAGAATAAGACGAAAAAACACAGAACTTAAAGCATTATTTACAAATTGTAAGGAAATGAAATACATTTTGGCTTAAGAGCCATCTCCAACCACTGAAGCAGGTTTCCAGCCGCTGAAATGTGTTTGGTAATTTCCTGAATGGTTCAGTCGCAAGCTTCAATAATGTACTCAGCCAAGTTTTGTTCACCTAAGGCTGAATCCGATAGTTTATTTCATCCTGCATAACCCATTCTCAGATAAAAAATGGCAGAACTGATAGGAAGAAAACTTTTCCAATGTTGTGAAAGAATACTTGAATAAATACAAGTACTTTTTGGGGAAAGAACTCTTGAATATAGTGAGATATTCATTTTCCCTAAGCAAAATTGTAAATTAGATATAATCCTAATCAAACATCCACGAGAATTTTTTGGAATTTGACAAAATAATACTCAAGTTTATATGGCAAAATTCACGTGATAGTATCTACGAAAATTCTAATAATGAGTAACACTACAGAAATTAAAGCAGTGTGGCAGCAGTACAGAATGAAATAGATAAACATGGGGATTTCATATAAGACAAAGACAACATTTCAAATCAGTGAATAAAAATAAGACATTCAATAAATGGTGCTCAGATAATTAACTAATCTCTGGGAAAATGAATTAAGGTTTGATTCCAATTTCATTCCATACACTTAAATATCAGATAAAGAAATGTTACGTTTATTTTTATTAAATTTCTATATTTAAGGTTTGACTTTATTAAATTCTTTTCTCAAATAGCAAATGGATTTTGTATTCAAATGCTCATCTTTGTCTTAGACTTACCAGTTTTAAAAGCCTGATCCATACATTATTTTTCTCACACTTGTGTAAATATACACAAACATATAAACCAATGTAAATGTCACTCTTATTTTTGCAATAGTTTGTTATTATTAAAGTGAGATGATTTAATATACATTATGTTGCAACTTCTTTTTCCTTTTAACAGTATATCCTGGGTATTCTCCCATATGAATAGTTATTGATTAAATACATACTTTTAAATAACTGGTCAATATCCCATTGAATGGATATATATATTCTTATATATTTACTTGTCTTTATACATTTTGAAATTATTATCTTTGTAGAAAGATTTTCCTTATTTGAAATTTACACGAATAATCTCCTAACTTTTCTTCTAACGTACGAGAAGCCCTCCATGAAGCAAATAATTGCCTCAACAATTAAATAATTACCTCAATCCTTCAATTAAAAAAATGAAAAAACAAACCAATTAGTTCAAAGTTCAAATGTCTTCATTTTATTTATTTATTTATTTATTTACTTTTTAAAGATTTTATTTTTTTCCTTTTTCTCCCCAAAGCCCCCTGGTACATAGTTGTATATTCTTTGTTGTGGGTCCTTCTAGTTGTGGCATGTGGGACGCTGCCTCAGCATGGCTTGATGAACAGTGCCATGTCCGCGCCCAGGATTTGAACCAACAAAACACTGGGCCTCCTGCAGTGGAGTGTGCAGACTTAACCACTTGGCCACCGGGTCAGCCCCCAAAATATCTTCATTTTATTTTTAATATATTTGTATTCTGTAAAACATCTTTATTAACAATATTATATATTTAAACGTAATAGTATTACGATAAATGATCATAACAATACCTCAAAAAAATAGCATCTTATTCCTTAAGCCTACTAAAGAATGTTTTCAATAGCGTGCAGAATTTCTACCATGTTAAATTGACCAATTCTGAAATGCAAATTCATAAATTTTGACAATTAATTTATAGGGAGTTGCAGAGGGGCACAAAGAAATATCATTGAAGAGCTTGTGGAACGTTTGTTTAAGAGACCAGACTTTGAATTCCTGACACTCGTTGCTCTGTGTATAAAAGAAAGTTCTTTAATTTTATACATAGATATTTAAATATAGCTCCTCTGAGATCTGCCATCCAGGACTTTCACAGAATTCGTTTTAAATTGAGAGCACCACTATTATAGCTTTTCTAGATCTAGGCCACAGCTGTTCACTCAGCTACAATTTGGCACTCTTCCTTTCCTTTTCATGTTGTGTGTCTCTTGATTCTTGAAATATAATCTGCTTTAAACTGATATAATCAGTGCTACGCATAAAGTACTCAAGGAGTAGCTTCTACTCAACTTCTAAAGACTATGGAGAATATTATTTTCTGCATAGTTTAAAAATTAGTATATCTGAGGATCTTCAGAGCCCACTAAAAATTAGTATATCTGAGAATGTTGACATAGCAGAGAATTGGTGGCAGTCGGTTCTGTTTACAGTGAGAAGATGCTCACATTCGCTTTGCTGAGGCAGAGACTAGGGTTTCAGGCTGTGGTAATTGAGTGAGAGCCAGAGGTTTAGAAACAAGTAGGCAGAGCTGAGGGAACACATTTTCAGGTCTTGAAGTTCAGTGAGGTTCAGAGTCACAACAGAGAAGTCAACCAGCAGTAAAGTATCCACAAGAAGGTTGAGAAAGCATTAGATTGTAAATCTTCCAAAGATTGGAAAAGCCTAATATAAGCACCTAAAGTTAGAGTAGAAATCTAATCTAATTAGTAGAATGCTTAAAACAAAGGAACAAAAATAAAACAATAGTAACAACAACCTTTGGATCCAGGGATACACTACTGATGACAGAGATCATAAATTTAGCCACCGGGGAGGATAAAAGGCAAATAGTTAGAATGCTATTTGTCCAAAGGAAGAGAAATGCTCTACTGTGTTCAAGGGGTGGCGGGGGGAGAGTGGACCAATAGCAAAATGACCTTGCTTAGTGGTAACTAACCTGTTTGCTTCAACTTAGGAGACAGGAATGGGAATTTGTATAATTCCTGGTGGAGCAGAAGCCAGTTTACAAGTGTGGCTTCCCTGGAGCCTAGAACCAGAGGTAAGGAAGTAACAGTAGCTCAGTGGAGAGATGAATAAACAGGTGGAGAACAGCAAGCGACCCATCAATTAATTCTGATAGTCGTTCCTTAGAAAGTTATTGCACCCATACTAAAAATACATCCAATGGGTCCTGCTTTAATGGAAACATCTCCAGAGGATATCTGACTTAAGGACGATGAGGTAAAGTTGGCATTTCTTCCTTTCCTTCCTGAGAATTACCCAAAAGCAACAAGAAATACCAAACACAAAATTAATAAATCCGTTTTTATAAAACTAGGAGACAGCTCAGCCCACAAAATACAACCTAGATGGAAGGGTTGAAAAAGCCTGGGAGGACTGAGCAGGAGAGCATGTGAGAGAAGGAGGAGAAAGGATGCCGCCTCTACAGGTCTCCAGAAGACCTGGTGCATGTGGTTCTGGAAGCCAGGGGTACTCCTGAGCTGCAAAACCAAAATCCTTTGTTTCCAACAGCATGGGCAAGAGGCTTGCTTGCTCGTGTGGTTGAAATTCCTCTGAGTCAAGTTAAATTTCTAAAAGCCAGTGAGAAGGGGCTTTTTGAGAAATCATACAAGGCATATCTGTGGGATTCTGTCTGTCTCTTTGGCAGTGGGGGAGAAGAGAGTTTTGGCCTTGTGCACGGCCCGATAGCAGAGGCTACATGAACACACACACACAAAACCCTGGGTCATGAGGGAAAATCTAGCAAGCTAGAAACATCACTATATATTTGGTTGGGGACTATGATGTGCCTTATATTTAGAAAGAACTGAAATAAGAGTTCCCAATACTCCATAGACTCAGTTATGATTTTGAACAAGTCAAATACCAAAGCATCTATTATAACTTTTAATCTGGTCTTTTTCAAAATATAGAAACAGCTTCAGGTCAAAAGCATTTATTATCTTTAAGTGAACATAAATATTCACACAATATTACTCAATATGGATTTTACCATAACAAAGAAAATTTTATATATGTATCTGTGTGTGTATGTACATATATACACACGCATTCTTTGAAAATACCTATATAGTTAAAAATTCAAGCACATGACTCCTTACAAAGTATCTGTCATTTATGGAATAAAAATATGAATTAATTGGGAGAAAGAGGAAAAACGCTTCCTTTTGTAGCTCGTCTCCAAAATCTTATCTCTATTCATTCACAAACATCTAATAAGTGCGTATTCTCCACATGTTTGAGGAAATAGAAGAATATGGCACCATCCTTGGCTTCAAGAAGCTCACAACTTGGTAAATGATTAAGTGTTTAATCATTTTTAACACATACACATTACGAAAAGCACGATTCTTAAGTGTCCATATAAGATCTAACACAGTGGTATAAGAAAAGAGATCAAGATCTGCTCGTATGTTTAACTTCCATGCTCTTCGCTCCAGGCAATTTGGTCTACTGGTTCTCATTAAAAAATGCTATTTTAGTAAAGGGAATTAGAATTACTATGTTTCATTGAAGCTAAGATGCTATTCGTTTATTGTAAGAGGTACCGTGATGTCAGAGATGGTAAAATGTGGGGAAAAAACGTGCCTCTTAGAAATACAGCATGAAGGCTCTTGGCGCCTGGGACATCCCGTGTTGGTGCAGTGCCCAGCCCGTGGTGGGCTTTCAGAGCATTTGTTGACTGAGGAGATTATCTGCTTTCTAATCTGATCCTATCTACACTTAACCACGCTGTCTTTAAAAGTTCCAGGTATTGTTATCAACATTTTACATTCGTCACTCAGCCTGTATGGGACGCAGCCCTGACTAACACCTACAGTTTTCTTGACACAGAGCTTAAGAGAGACAACAATGTTCTTGAATAAGAAATACCTTGTTATATATCTATTGTCCTTTAAATAGACACATGTATTTGTTGAATGTCTTTTAAAAAGAAGAATAATATAATAGCCAAACTCTAATTTCATAAGTAAATTTTTGACAGCACATGCGATTTCTATGACTTCCCATTGTCTTCAAGTATCATGTAATTTAATACTTTCTATCAAGTATATGGTTCAGGGAGATATAAATTATATATATATTACTAGAAACTAATGCAAAAGGAAGAAAACTTTGTAAGGCTTATTTTTAAAATGTCAAAACAGTGGGGAAAATCATACTAGTCCTAAAAGATTTTGTAGTTGGAATTATTCAAAAACCCTAGTAGATAAATTTCCAGTTATTTTACTTGAAGGTCAGATCGTTCAATAGTACTATTTATTTATTCAAAGTAACAGCCTGGTAATACCTTCCTGAAACAGCTTAAAACTCTGCATAATAAATAGAGCATTATAATCAAGTTGCTTTCTATAACTTGTATCTGCAGTTCATTGTTATACAAATAGATAATTATACTTAAAAAATGAAATAGCTTAAACTTTGAGGCTAACAACTGTTTCTCCATGTAATTATACCTATATAGCTTTATTTTTCTCCCCAAATGCAAAGTGGCTAATTTCTACAGAAACATTGGTAATGGTTTGCTCGAGTACCTACAGAATCACAAGACTGTGATTGAATTAAGTAAAAATTTTGTTTTCTTCTCCTTAATGGTGAGTGTGTGGGCATCAAACAAGATGTAAATTGTTAATAACATGCCTTTGGGTTTTAGGAAATGATGTTTGGGTATTTATATTTTAACTAAAATTCTGCAGCAAGACTAAATGTGACAATTAAGAAGGACAGGAACATTTTTTTAAAGATAAAGAAACCTAAATAAAATGATATTGGTTGAGAGTTATTTCAAACTAATTTTTATTTGTAACAGATAGCTAAGGTCAATCTCTATAACAGCACCTTAGGAGGAATCAGCTCTTTCTGGTTTCTGCTGATTGCATCTTCATTCAAAGATGAATGAAAATTAAGCAACTTGATTATCGCTATGGAGGACTGGAAACTGCAAAAGGCAAAGATCTTCTTCAGAAGATGCTCATACACGAGGTGTGATACAAATAACAAATGGCGCTTTCTACAGCATACACTGCCAGTTTTGACCTGAATACGCCTGTGAATGAATTTAGAAGGGAAGAAATTAATATCCTAATTCTATCCTTGGAAAAATTGAGATTAAGAGAAGTTCTCCTTTGCATAAGGTCAAGGTATCAGATGTTATTTTTTTTTAGACTAAATCCCTAACACTTACCCCACGATAAATTACCTAAGTATATTTTAAGTCATAATAGAGGGAGCCTAAAGAATACTATTCTAATGCTTGAATCTTGTTCTGAAATTGATGATGCCAGATGTCAGAAATAAACAGATGGTAATTTGAGGGAATTTGGGAGGCGAAGTAAAGCTAGTATCTGTCTTCTGTCTCCCTCTTTAGAAGCAGATGAGAGACAGTTGAGGCAGTCAGACAGATGGACATCAAAAGGTCACTTTTGTAACGGATACCTTAAACGTGGCTCCACCTTCAAAATGAGTGCAGAATCCCAGCCCTTCTCACCACCTCTTCTGCAACCACATGGGCCAAGCCGTCAGCATCTCTTGCCTGTGTTATTGTAATAGTCTCCCAAGTGGCCTCACTGCTTCTCCTCTGCTCCCTTGCTGAGCATAACAGCAAGAGCAAGAGCAAGACTCTCACCACCTTATCAGTGGCTTCCTTTCTCACTTCGCATAAAAGCACAATATCCTTATGATTTCCTGTTATCTTTCCACTACTTCCTTTACTTTTTCTTTCTGCTTTTTCTCCCCAAATATCCCCCCAGTACATAGTTGTATATTTTTTTACTTGTGGGTCCCTCCAGTTGTTTCCACTACTTCTTATTCACTCCCTTCAGTCACCGTGGCCTTATTGTTTCTGGGCCATGCCAAGTATGATTTTGCCTCAGGGTATTTGTATTTGCTGTTCTCAGTGCCTGGAGTACCTTAATTATCCACATAACTTGATCCCTCACCTCCCTCGGATCTTTACTTGCTGTCACCTTTTAAGTAAGGCTTTCCCTGTCATCCCATCTAACATGGGAGCCCTGCTTCCTATTTATGCGCTTTTTCTCCTTACCATTTGCCACCCTTTAACACGCTATTTCACTAATTTATCTTGCTCATTATAATTCACCTGCTTAACTGAAATTCCCTGAGTGCAGAAGGTTTGGTCTGTTTTATTCAATGCTGTGTCCTCAGAGCCCAGAACAGCGCCTGCCATAGAGAAGCTGCTCAGTAAGTATCAGCTGAAAAAAATAGATTTTAATGGGGAGCCATTAAAGCTGTATGAATACAAGAATGCGTGGAGGATGAATGAGATAGAAGCTGCAAAATAATTGGGTGTTCGAGCCTAATACTTTTGAAGAAGGGCATTACTGGTCTCCCAACTTCATTCAGCAAAATCCTCAAGGCCATGTGACACTCCGTGTAGTCAGTCATCTCTCCCAAATCTCCATCCTACTCCCTGAACCTTCATCGTGTAGCTGACTTCTTTAATGCCAATTGGTGATCGTCTTCATTTTTTCTTCCTAAAGAAAGTAATAGCTTCTAACAGGAATTGAGCACTTACCAATGTAGTGTCTTAATCACTTGATATATATTATCTCAATTCCATATCACCCCATTTTTCCAAATAAGGAAGCAGGCTTGAAAGAACCTAAGTAACTTTCCCAAGCAATGAGACTGGGATTTGAATCCACATTGTCTTTCTTCAGAGCCCCAGCTCGTAATAATGATATTATTCTGCCTCCTAATAGAGGCCACTTGGCAGAAACTCCCAAGTGTCCCTTGATAAGCTTTCTTGTCTTTCCTGCTATCTTAGCAGAAACGTTGTTCATTCTATTCTAGGATAGCAACACCACCCATATTTTAGAAGCCTGCTCATCCTCTAATTATATCTTACATTGTCAAGAACCTTCAACTCTTCTCTGTACACTGACTCCTTGTAAGCAAAATATGCACCTAAGTGTCTCCCATCTAAAAACAAAACAAAACAAAACAAAAGGAAACAAAAACCTTTGTTTCATCCTGCGTCTATGCATCTTGCGTCTCCCTGTGTTTACAGCCTTCATTCTCTACTTCGTTTCACACCAAGTATGAACTACACGCCTAGATCATGTCTGAGCTACATATCTCCCCTCGTCATTGGCATTTCCTTATGAATTCATTCTTATTTAGCCCCGCTTATTTTGTTCCCAAGATTCTCCTGAAACTATTTACACTTTGTCATTCTTTTACATATTTTTTTCTGAGCTCTTACCCTCCCTTAGGCCCTACGATCTGAATCTCTCCTAGTCTCCTTTCTCCCTTTTGTCAGTTTATTCTTCCCTCTTCCAGGGCTCCTCTTCCAACACTTGCCTGATTCACAGGGGGGTAACCAGGGTCTGATCCTCAGCTGGAAACTGCTCTCTTCCTAGCTAACCCTCCTTGGCATTCTCTTTGCCACTTCAATAGCTTTAAGTTCAAATTTTATGACTCCTATTTATGACTTCGAATTTTATGACTCAAATTTATGTCTCCAATATCCCTCACTCAGAACTCTTCCCTCAGGCTCACATCTATATTTCTCATTGCCTCTTGGACATCATAAACTAGACAGCAACAGACATCTCAAAATCAACGTGTCTGACAATAAACACATGATCTCTCCTGTCACCCTTCCTCCAGTCAAAAATCTGCTCTTCCCCTGTTGTTCCTGAGTCTGAGAGTGTCCGCCTTTCCTTTCAGCTGCTCAGCTCAGAAATAAAGGATTCACCAGAGACGCCTCCTTCCTGTTATTCACACCCGCATTGAAATTGATCCCCAAACACAATTCTGCCTCTCAAGTAGTTCTTTAATCTCTCACTTCCTCTTTTTCTTTCACATTTTTTTGTGGTGAAAAATATATAAAATTACCATGTTAACCATTTTTAAGTGCACGGTTCAGTGGCATTAAATATGTTCACACGTTGTGCAACCATCACCACCATTCGTCCCTCTAACTCTTTTCATCTTCTTCTCACTTCCTCTTAATGCTATTGGCAATGCTTAATTGAAGCACAGGTCATCTCTTGATGGAATTATTGCAGTATCCAAGACCTTACTCGTCTGTTTAATTTCATTCATATCCCTTCCCAATTCATCTATCCTTCATTCATATGTCAGAGCAAATTTTCCAGAAATCAACATTGTTCCTCCATACTTACTCTTGATTATCCTCTATCTAATCTATAGAATAAAATTCAAATTCCCTAACTGGCCATATAAAGCCAGTTTAATTGGTTACTTCTTTACTTACCTCTGTAGTTTCATGTTTCATCACCTCCCTACTTCCATCCAATGCACACAGCACAAACCCCACCCAGCAACGTGTGTGCAGACACATGTACACATTTCATATTCCAGTCATACTGAAATGAAATACTTACAGCTATCTGATGCATCAGATTCTGTTTCTTTGCTGCATGTACTTCTGGTAGGTCTGTGATATTTCTTTCGGCCTGTTTCAAATCCTGAACACACAATACATGCACACAATCCAAAGACATAAATTTGCTATTATACATTCCCAGGTTGCTATACCACTCTGCTGTTTGCCCTAGAAAGAGTGAGCATCTGTAGTCATGACAGCCTGGTTTCCAGTACAACCTGACGTTGAGGATGTGCCTCAGCAACTGATAATGGAGCTGTACTGTTTCTATAATCCCTTTGCTCTGGGATAACCTTAATGTGTGGTTTTCCTTTCTCTTCTTTAGAACGTCAACCAATTTTGCAATGGATACTCCAGTTCCAGACTCTTCCTGCTGACATAAATCCTGTGAGTGACTGAATTCACCATCCGATGATTGCTTGTCAGTAATGGGAAGAAGAGAGAACTTATTATTCAGTAAGTGAAGCAAGGATATGTTGAGTGACTGTCCTCCACTTCTGTAGAAACCATGACATACTTCAAACAAATAAACAAATAATAAGAGACACAGGATCAGAGACCATAGATGACTCATGTGTTACCTCAGTGCAAATTCACCAGCCTTCAATTTCTCTTTCTTGTCTAAGCTCCAGAAGGGCCAGATACAAGACCTTAAGTTCCTTGCACAGTGTCAAGGAGAGAGCATGAGCTGGCAGTCTGCTAGGCTTTCCAAACTGAGAATAGCCTTTATTTTTTAATACATGCATGATATTCTCTTGCAACAAGTATCTTATTAGTTAAATGTAAATGTAAATTCTTAATTAAAAGACAGACAGTAGGAGTTGCATTTGCTTCTGGCAAATCCAAAAGAGAAAAATTCAACTCACTTGTTGGTTAAAAGTTGGGGAAAGTCAAGTGCGATTCCTTGCCATGGGCCATGGACAGATGCACCTTCTCTCTCCAGACCTACTTGAATGGACTTCTTTCCATAAAGGCTCAGGTTCCATACCACCATCGCTTCCAGAGATCCTTCTCTGCCTCTCTCATCTGAATTAGAAGACATCTTTCTGTGATGCCTTGTACGTATCTATCATAATATTTAACATGTTGTGCCACAACTTTTCATCAACATTTCTCTCTACTCTACCGGGATACAAAAAGGGGAATGGACTTTATTCAACTTGTTCTCCCAGAGTCAAGCAGTATACCTGAGCATAGTGTATAATTGTTAATAAAATTAAAGAGCGAGAACAATATAGGGAAGTCAGGAGGAAAAGAAAGAAAGAGGGAGGACAGGGAAAAAAGTGAGAAGGAAGGAAGTTAGGAAAATGGATTTAATTCATTGAGGGTACAGTAAACCTCACACTTAAACTTCCAAGACGTCTTGACAGGTAAATTCATTCCTATTGTGACATCTTGATGTTGCAATGTTGAAAATTACTCCATAGAGCAAGAGTGACCTGTTAATTCTGCTCTCCAGCTGACAATGGTAGTAATGATTACTTACCTTTCTGTGACAATACAGTGAACTAATAATCGTAGTTTTAAAAAAGTCTTTGGGGCCGGCCCCATGGCCCAGTGGTTAAGTTCATGCACTCTACTTCAGTGCCCAGGGTTTCTCCGCTTCATATCCTGGGCGTGGACATGGCACTGCTCATCAGGCCACATTGAGGCAGTGTCCCATGTGCCACAACTAAAAGGACCCACAACTAAAATATACAACTATATACTTGGGGGATTTGGGGAGAAAAAGAAGAAGAAGAAAAAAAAAGAAGATTGGCAATGTCTGTTAGCTCAGGTGCCAATCTCTCTAAAAAAAAAAAAGTCTTTAACTAGATATTAGATCACATATTAGATCACTATACCAAAGCAACTGTTATGGTCAATTAGGTAAATAATTATTGCTTTAAAAAGTCATTAAATAGTTTTAATGATAAACATTAATAGCTCCTTTGGAGATGTTAGGTGGATCAATAATTCATATTTTAAAAACACTCAAAGTACGCATTTTTACATTAGATTATTAGGGATTCTTTAGTCAATATCTTCTGAAAAAATAGATTTGTTATAGTTAGCAGTTTTATAAGTAATTCAATATATGTTTATGCCAATCAAATTGACTATAATAATTAAAATTAAACAACTCACTCCCTCCAAACCTCTCTGATTGATTATGAAAATAGCAAACGTGAAGAAACTGAAAAAGTAGAAAATTCTTATCATTGTATTTTATAAACAATTTTTACTATTTAAATATATTTAAGCAGTCATAAGAATTCACAATATTGCTTGTTTTTAGTCAAATGTTTCCTGAAATAGAACTTTTTAACCATCTGAGGGGGAAAAGGTAATCACAGAAAAAGAGAACTTTATATTTTCTTTATAGGAAATTTCAAATAAGTTTTTAGTTATATGTTATTTTATTTAGAAATTCAATAATGTGATTTTTGTGAATAAGAGATGGAATCAAATTAGAGTCAAATAATTTGGGCAATTCTTATTTTACAGACTTGTAAAATCCCTTTGCCTCCTTACTTAGTTCCCATTGGCCTACACATTTTATTCTGAGTTGTTTCTATTGTGTTTCCAAGAATTATGGTCTTTTGGACTCAGTAAACATTTATTGATTGCTTACTATGTGAAGATATCGTGAGATCCTTTTTTTTCTTCAAAAATTATTTGCTTAATCAGTCTAATAACCCAGAATGTTTGATATTGTTATTTTAAAAAATTTCCTTCTGGAGAAATTTTCATCAGACGGCTTTCAATGGCTCATCATCACTTAGAAGGTGATACCATAACCTGGATTTAGTCCTCTGACCCCGGGTTGAGGGTTTCTCACTGGTCCAGAGCTGCCCATAATTACCCTTTCCATACCCCAGAAAGTTTGACAAGATAATGGGAATCACTACCAAGTGAATACAGGACTTGGGACCAGGCGTTACCCCCGGTTCCCTCTTCTTTGCCACCTGGGCTATGGCATTAATGTGAAAGGTAGACTTCACTGAAGATTGTCAGATGTCCGTATTGCGCCTCTTAACACAGACCATTGAAAAATGCCTATTTATTCTCTCTTCCAAACATCTCATCCTAGGTTTCCTTTTAACAGCTCTCTTCTCCCCTTAAATGTACTGTTTCTGCCTTAATGTGAGTCCTTGGCCTACATTTCCCCCAACCTTTCTCCATCCCCCTCTCCTGCCTTCCCCCTCCCTCATCTTTCTCTGTCTCTCTTCTCTCTCTTTCCCTTCTGCTTATGCATGCATTCTTTCTCTTTCTCCTTTGCTTTTGCCTTTTCTTCTCACTTTCCTCTTCTGCTCTCCAATCTCTAACTCTCTGAGGATCTCTTAATTCTTTATTCATTCCTATATAGTGCAATCAACTCAGCTTTATCTTTTACTCTCAAATGTCAACACTCAGATTCACCAAGTTTATTAAAAAACATTGAAAAGGATGAGACACCTAAGAAAGCAGCTTAGTGGCACTCTTCTGTTACTGAAATAATCCTGAAGTGGCCAAGCACGGATCTAACAACAAACAGAGAAAGAGGGAGAGAGAGAGAAGGAAGGGGAGAGAGGGGAAGGGAAAAGAGAGAGTGGGAGGGAGGAAGGGACAGATTTCCCAAAGGAAGATGTTGCTGAATGAAATTCTTCCGACATATGCGATGTTGGTGAAAGTATGAAGAAATGTTGGTGGCGTGTAAACTGGGATAATATTTCTTAAGGTGACTGTTTTTATATGTATCTAAGGTTTTAAAAAGTATGTATCCTTTGGCCCACTAAAATTCTATTTTAGCTCTATCTTCTAAGAAAATTATCAGACAAATCACACAAGTAAGCACATCATCTAGGAAACCACTGAAGCATTGTTTGCAAGTGAAATTGGAAACAACTTAATTATTGATAGGTAATTGATTAAATAAATTATGGTATGACCTACATAATAGGCTACACTATTAATGTGAAAAAGTATATTTATTTTTTTTGGTATGAATGTATAGGAAATCTATTTCTATACTTTTTAAAAAAAATCCTGTTCCAAAAGAGTTGCTATGGTATGGTCCATTTCCTTTTTGGTAATGCACGCATGAGTACATGGATGCTTGTGTGTGTGTGTATGTGTGTACGAAGCATAGAAAAAGCCTCAAAGAAGTGTTAACTGGAGTTACCTTGGTAATGGTGTTATGGTTGTATTCTACTTGCTCTTTTGTGTATCTCTCAATTGCATAAATATATCCAGAGAGTTTGTATTATTCTTTATAATCAGTGAAAAGCTATAAATGCTCAAATAACATAATTGCTTAATTAGTAGCAAAATAAAAATCTAAGAGACTCTTTTAAATGCAATCTTAAACAAAAGAAGCCTGACTGTACACAGAGATACAAATCTATGTCTTAGACAAGATGCCCAAAAACCAAAGCCTGGACAAAAGCTCACTTTCCATATAGTTTATTTGCAAAGTGATCTCAGCAAGTTAAGGGTGAAGGACAGTGGGACTGAATAGAAAAAGAGATAACACAAGGATGCTTTATCACGTTGCCCACCATAACTGGTGCTCAATCCCATAGCACATTCCGAAGAGCCATAGACAACATGTTGCAGAACTGTCTGCCAAGAGAATGAAAGGACGAAGCTTCATCCATCCGTTCCCAACTCCTATCGTCAAGGGGGGTCCTGCAGGCATTAACTCTTTTACGCTTATGGACTTTGCCCGTGTGAATGCTGACTGGGTCACCCTGGGTGTCCCGTGCTTGGACGTCAGAGCAGACCTGGAAGAACAGATATCAAGTATAAGCCTGTGGCGAGGCATTGAACGTTATACTGCACAAGCCAGAATGAAGCTTGCACAGAACTGATCACCCCATACTTGTTCAGTAAGAGTTGGGCCTGATGAGATATGAAGTGGTGCTTCTGTCCTTTATTAAATCCTAAACATCAAGGAGTCCTCGTTAACTTGGTGCCAACCATAAACTCTAGACGGACTTAATAGGAGGTTTACTGGAAGAACAGTTCCCACTGCTGCAGTTGGTCCAGAGACAGTGAATAATCTAACTCATCTCCCTTCTCCATTAGTCATTGTGGACATCCCTCACCACTGATTGGCAAATTGTCTGGTTTAACTGTTTGCCTAGTGAGATAACCCCAAGAGATCTGAGCAAGGAAATGTTCCGTGAGATACTACGCCAACAGATCAGGCATCTTGTAAATTGTGGTGCTGCTGGTAGAACTGTGTGCAGGAAAGGTAAATGCATATCCATGGTAGGTGTCAGTTTTGATAAAGATGTATCAATGTTTCTTCCAGGGTTGAAGGGGTCCATGTAATAAACTTGCTCCCAAGAAGTTGAGTAGTCTCCTTGAGGAATGACAGAATATTGAAGGCTCATTGCTAGCCTCTACTTGGGAGGTTTGGGATTTCATTAGTAGCAGTAGCTAGATCAGCCTGGAAGAAACAGAGCCAATGCTGCTGGTCTCATGCATAGCCTCCTTCTCTGCCACCAATGTCATTCTATTCATGGGCCAATTGTGCCAGGACTGGAGTGACTGAGGAAGGAAGATGGTTGAGTCATTCTGCCCACTGGGTTTTGCACTGCCTCTTCTGTGTTGCTTGCTCTCTGCTGATATTGACAAGATACACAATGATCCTAGCACTGTGGGCCTTCTTTCCTAGGTCTAACTGCATACCTCTTCCCCAAATTTCCTTATCTTCTAATCTCATTCTGCTAGGCCTCTTAACCAGCCAATCCTTTTGCTACTACCCAGGGAATCTATCTTATTTCAGGCCACTTCGTCCAAACAAATTGAGTGACCCCAGATGTATGTCTCTCAGTTCTGCCCACTGGGAGGGATTTTCCTTCATCACTGACCTTTAGGTCCGCTTCTGATAGGGCTCTAGTATGGCAGCAGTGCATTTACGGCAATGGCCATACATTGTGCTGCTCCATCCGGAACCAGGCAGGCATTCTCTTAGTTCTGGTGCTGCAGGCAGAAGAACTGTGGAAAGGGAAGGTAAATGCTTATGCATGGTAGGTTTCAGTTTCAATACAGATTTTTTTTCTCTCTCCTCTATCAGTTGGATATAAGAAATCCCTCATAAAGCCAAATAATTAAGTTGAAAAAAACTGTCAGTGCATCAGGGATGGGTGACATGGAAACCTGGGCTACTTGGTCATGTGAGTTATCTACAATTTCTATACTTACCTGAACCCAATTCTAAGTGTTCAGTTTCCACTGTATGAGGAATTGCTGCTGAGCCCACCTGCCATTATGCTTGGTATCACATGGTATGGTGTAATACCCAGTTCCTAACGTTTTTTCTGATCACATGGTCACTTGTTGTCTCATTACCAAACACTTTGTCTAGAGTTTGCTAGAGATTAACAGCATAACAGGAGAGGTTTTTAAAAATGGTGAGCAGTTCTATGAAAGAGAAGCCTTCGCCTTTCTCCAAAATCCTAGGGGTAGGTCATGAAATTTTCCTATTCAGGCTTGTCATGGCTGCCCCTATCACTGTCAGACCTGCTGGCCACATTGCCCAAATGCCAGAGCAGCAGGCAGTGCAGTCTGAAACTGCTTTAGAACCTTCTCTTTCTCTAGGCCCCACTCAAAATTGGCGGGCTTCTGCATCACCTGAAAAATGGAATAGAGCACTATTCCGGAGTGGCACGTGCTGCCTGCAAAATTCAAGGAGGCCTACTGAATGCCTTTTCCTTAGTGGCAGGGTTGTACAAGATGCAACACTTGGTATGCTTGCGTGCTCCTGATTATTGGAGCCCTTAATATTTCACAAGCATGGGAGCTCCCTGAGTATATTTGAGATTTATTTCCTACCTATTGGTATGCATGTGTCTTATTAGGGCATTTAGAGCAATTCCATATCTGCCCAAAAAGTCCTGTTCACATAATCTCACATAAGAGCAGCACAATATTCTGTGTAACATCAAGTTAACTGAGAATTAAATAATGACAGAGCAGGAGCAGGAATATGGCCATGGAACAAAGAAGGATATGTGTTTTCCTATGCAATAACAAAGAACTGCTTTTGATTCTCCTTGTTAATGAAGATTTAGAAGAATGCATTTACCAGCTCAATAGCTGCACACCTAGTACCATGTACCTGTTTATTCTGTCCAGTGAAAATACCTCATTTGACATGGCAGTTGTGATTGGGGCTACCATTTGGCAAAGTTATGGAGTTCAACATCATCTGCCATTATCCATTTAGTTTTTGGTGCGCCCAACAAATCTATTGATTAAGGATATAATGGATATCAGCACCACCATCACCTTTTTAAATCTTTGATGGTGGCATTAATTCCCACACTTCCTTTTGGGATGTATTATTGCTTCTGATTTACTGTCTTGATGGATGAGGGAAGTTTCAGGGACTTCATACTCTTTTCAGGTCAGAGTTCCTGCATTCACAGTTACAATGAAGCGAGAAAATGGCGAGAGACACCCAAGTAGACCACTTTTGTGTGTGGCTCATATTCCTTCCTGCCTCCATGGTGTAAAAACTGTCCTGTGTCCTCCTCATGGTTAGGGTAAATTACTCCTAAAAAGAAGATGACTTCTCCTCTTGCATGTTGGTTCCTAGACACAAGGAGCACAAAGTATCCTGGTGGCCACCATAGCATATAGTTCAACAGGACCTTCATTGCGTCCCCTGGCAAGACTACACCTCCTGGGGCCAGGTGGCGCAGTGGTTGAGTTCGCACGTTCTGCTTCGGCGGCCCAGGATTCACCGGTTCGGATCCCGGGTGCGGACATGGCACTGCTTGTCAAGCCATGCTGTGGTAGGCGTCCCATATATAAAGTAGAGGAAAATGGGCAGGGATGTTAGCTCAGGGCCAGTCTTCCTCAGCAAAAAGAGGAGGATTGGCAGCAGATGTTAGCTCAGGGGTAATCTTCCTTAAAAAAAAAAAAAAGAAAGACTACACCTCCTTTGGAAACCAGGATGTCTAACCCTGCAGAGCCCAGTGTAGTAGGAATGGTAAATGTTAAGTTCTTCAGTGGGTCACTGAGGATAATGACCCATTCCTGCTTCTATCCTTTTGCTCCTGGACCCATAGTTTCTTCCTAATGGGGAAAGAATATGTATGATGATCTCTAATTTAACGCGTATCTTCTATCCTGAGGATAGCATGCCATCCTTTCAGAATGTGCTCTTGAACTGGCACTTCAGCTGTCTATTTGGAAGGGCATTACAGTGCTCTATTAGGCTAGCTTCTAGATGATGCAACAATCACTTGATCCCATGGCAATGAGCTCTCTCCTATACTTTCTTTGCTTTACTCCCATACTTTCTTTTCTGTGAAGTATGTCCCCTTGCTTGGGTGCTGTGTTGTGTAGAATTATACTTTTCTGGATCAGGTATTCTGTAAGCCCACAGACAGTGGTGTTGGCTAAGACCAATTTAATCTACCTACCATTTTACCAAATCTCAGTGATAGATTCTGTTCTTGACAGGGTGGACACTTAGAGGCAACAGCATTAGTTAGACAGACCTTGGTACATTGGAGTCCCTGCCATGGGACACATTCCTAGCCTCCACAACTGCCACCAAGGATACTCCGTTCATCTACCCATTATGCCAGTCTAGACTGCATATGATGAAAGCAGACTAATCATTCTTTCCATTTGGTTGTTCAGTGCTTCTTCCAGGATAGCTTCTTTCTGGTTACGTAGAAATATCCACATGTTATGCCATCTTCTATTCGCCCAGCGTTAGTTCTCTATCCAGACTTTCTTATCTCTGATCTTCCAGTTTTTTCCTTCAAGCACCTGCTCAGATGATCAGACCACTGGCCAATTCCCAGGATGATGTATATTCTCACTTCATGTTTCCTCTCCTTCCACACAAAGTGTCCTTTCACATGTATGAATACAATGAAGAATTATAGGGCCTTAGGACAGAAAATGAAAAATACATGGTACAGAGCTGAGGAGAGAACTGTTAGATTTCTCCTGATCAAAGCTTGCCAAATTTCTTAGAACTCATAACTGCTCCAGTGGCTAGAATAAAAGGTGGGGCTGAGAGGATCTGATGTAATACGCAAAAAGTGTCCTGATATATCGCATGGAACAACTAATACCCAAAATTGAACTGAAGTCCTATAATGCAAATGCCTTTCTGAGAGATTATATCTTCTGCCATTGTCAGCTGAACTCATCTCAAAATTAACCACTCCCGTGGCTAGTTTACTTTGCTGAGAACAAGGCTTTATTAATGAAATCTAGGGAAGGTACATGGAGAGGGAAGGAGAGCAATAGTATGGGTGAGCACATGCCGTGAAGAAAAAAGTGATAGGATCATTTTGCTAGATGTATCTGTCACTAATTGTAGCCACCATTTTTTATGCTTTGTGTGTTGTTTGGGTGACTGAGGTTGGTTTGGGGATTTGATGATAAAATAGATATGAAAGTCTTTGGAAGAGTTTTATTTGCAATTAAAGTTTTTATCCAGGGAGATTTTTAAAAAAATGTAACAATGGGAGAGAGACGAGTGAGGCCTCCAGGATCTAGTTAATTCATAAACTAACCCTTGAATAGCCAAGAGTGGCTTACATTTCCACCTATTCAAATGGTCATATAATCAATGTGAGAATGTCAGGGTTTTCAGAACGTTTGAGCTGATTGGTCTTGACAATGACTTCCAGACTTCCTACATTGTAAATGGGATGGTGTAAGTGAAATGACAGTTTTCATGGGTTTGGAGAGAATTTTTCTATAATTTAGCTCTGCCCTGGGATGTCATAATTCCCATATCATTTAGGTAACACTGCTTCACAGAAATTCAGTTAATTAATCGTGATTGGTGGGATTTGAGCATTCACTAGAATTTGCATTCTCTTGGCATTTAGAAGGCAAGATCAGTAGTGGGAAATGGGTACCTTGGGCTTTGTAAAGGGAGAAGAAATATCTCAGAGGAACTCAATCCCAATCAATGTTCATCTACATTCGTTCTACATTTATGTCACTTTTTCAAACAAACTTCCTAGTAGAAGTGCAGTCAGAGATTTTTATAGTGTGTTTGACAGAAGATAGTTCTCAGTGAAGATGGTAGCAAATGTCTCTCTGAGACAAGCACACATGCATCAGTGGTCCCTTAAGATAGCTGCACAGATTCAGGGATTTTGATGCCATTTCCTCACTGTATAAACAGCTCACAGAAGTTTGGCACAAAGTGTGAAAGAAAACCTGACAGGCCTGGCCTCTATAAAGTGATCTTCATTAGTGGGTCTAGCTTTACACTGTGCACCCTCATTGGCACTGCACTGAGCCAGCTCACAGCCTTTCCTTCTAAAGGCTGCTGTTAGACAGAAGCATGTTGCTTCATGGGGGCTCCAAGAAGTGGAGATCTGTCCTTTCTCCTGCTTGTTTGGTCTTTTCAGATTTTTCCATTACGTGGGAACCTGGATTCTGTGGTTCCTCAGTTGAACGAGAGAGTCTATTTGAATGCACTTTGCATTTTGTGAGGGAATACTCTATAAATATCCAAGGTTTTATTTTCTGTAGATTCAAGCATTCCCTGTTTTTTCCTCCTCTTTAGTATGCATACCACATAGAGCCAAACAACGTGAAAGAACAGTGAGCAGTTACATTAAATATAAACAAATAATCTATATGTTTTACAGTACATTTATATACATGTCTATGTTGGAATTTCTCTATAAATAAGATAGAGTACAGTACTTTGGGCCATTATAGATTCCATTATCCTCTCAAATACCGAGCAAGGAAATAATTCTCTTTTATTAATTGGGCCAATTGAAAACAAATGGTGTCAACAGGTTCATTTGTTTAGATGCGTTTGATGAGTAACAAGAAGGTGTTAAATTGAGTTCAATGGAAAGATTACTAGGAAGGTTGGCTCTTTATTGTGACCTGGGGATTGTGTGCTTTCAGTCGTCCTGTTCTGGCAGAGTTGGGGTAAAGACCTATATTTCTGTATTGCTAGCTATTCATACTTAAGTAGTGTCAGAGACTTCTAGAAAGCATTTCTCTCTTCAGGCATTCAATATCTAAATAAACAGTATTTGCAACTAAAACTTTATAAGAAAAAAATTTAGAAAAATGGCTGATTTTTTCTTTAAATATTATTTTATTCACTGATATTTTAAAAAGAACATTAAACTCATTTTCTGCTTTAAGGATATTTCTCCAAATATTTTGGATGGTAAAAAAGATGATTTTTTAACAAGGGTTGTATTTTTTTAGGTTCACATGAGATATATTAAGAATGAAAATGAATTAGTTTTATACAACTTAGTTATATAATGGAAGTTGCTTTGGTAGATGAGAAAAAATGTCTGAATGTTATTAATTTTACTCCTTAATAATGCATTGATGCTTAGTTAATAATGGAAGTACTAAGCATACACTAAGTTTTACCTTCAAAGTATACAGGAAATATTAACCATGAATAGATCATTCCTGCTGATGTTTTTGGAAGGCTACTGACGTTCTGGGTTTTTTAGTTTATTAGAAATTGAGAAGTAAGAGAAGTAAGTTACTAGATATAGATCATTTTATAAACTTCATATCAAAATTAGTCACGGGAATGACATCAGCATCACAGTAGAGTAAGCTCTTCCCTTAGACTATCCCCCCAAGATACAATGCAAAGACATTCATAAACCAACAGAGCACACCCACACAACACGAAAGATGTCTGAGAAACTCATGCAGCTATATGTCTGAAGGTGGAGGTGCTGCACCCCCTGGGAGAAAGTGGAAGGAGGTAAGGGGATCTCCTCTCCCTCCCCAGCAATGATCAAGGGCAAGAGACTGCACATGGCTCTGAGAAAAGAGGAGGGAGTTGCGGCTCTCCATGGGAACCCCTTCATTCTCCAAGTTCCCTCACAGGACATGGGAAAGCCCCACACAGAGAAGGCTAAGCTATTGTGGAGTTATCTCCTTTAAGCCAGCACCCCAGGAGAGCAGATAGCAAGGGCAGAGCAAGAATACTCCCAGGATCACACTTGCAAAAGAAAACACTGCTTCCCCCACCCAGCGCTCCAGCTGGGACTGACGCAGTCAGTCAGGGAACCTGCACATATGATTAAAAAAAAGCAGCAGCTATGAGCTAGAGAGCTGGAAATTTCAGACAAGCCCTGTCAGCATAGACTCCAAAAATAAGCACAGACACCAGGGATCATGGTGGGCTGAAAATACACAGCTCCTGAGCAACTCCCCACACCAATAGTGGCAGGTGGAATCTGCAACCGGATATTATTGCTACGGGAAGTCACAAATTCATGACATCAAACAGGATGAAGAAATATATTAATACTCCAGGCGAGAAGCAAAATGACCAGCATCCAGAAATCAATCCTGAAGGCACAGAAATTTACAATCTAAATGACAGAGAATTATCATTAAAAAACTCAGTGAGTTACAAGAAAATTCAGATAAACAGTTCAATGAAATCAGGAACAAAATAATGAACAGAGAGAATTCTTCACAAAAGACATTGAGACTATAAAGAAAAACCAATCAGAAATGTTGAAGATGAAAAACACAATGGATGAGAAAAATCTTGACTCCCTGAATAATAGAGCTGATATTATGGAGGACAGAATTAGCAATCTGGAGGGCAGAAATATAGAAATGCTTCAGAAGGAGGAAGACAGAGAGCTCAGACAAAAAAGAAATGAAGAAATTCTCTGAAAAATATGTTACACATTAGGAAATGCAACATAAGGCTTATAGGTATTCCAGAGGGAGAAGAGAAGGAGAATAGAGTTGAAAGCTTATTCAAAGAAATAATAGCTGAGATCTTCCCAAACTTGGCAAAAGAGCTGGAAATACAAGTAAAAGAAGCCAGTATAACTCTTAATTATATCAATGTAAAAAGACATTCTCCAAGGCATACAGTAGTAAAGCTGGCAAAAGTCAGTGACAAAGAAAAAGTATTAAGAGGGTGAAGACAGAAGAAAATAACTTATCAAAGAACTCTGATCAGGCTTTCAGCAGATTTCTCAGCAAAAACCTTACAGGCTAGGGGAGAGTGGAATGGTATATTCAAAATTCTGAAAGACAAAAACTTTCAGCCAAGAATACTCTATCCAGTGAAAATAGCCTTCAGATATGATGGAGAAATAAAAACATTCCCACATAAACAAAAGCTAAGGGAATTCCTCACCACAAGACTCCTTCAAGAATAAATGATCAAGAAGGCCCACAAGATTAAGTTTGCATGTTCTGCTTCTTGGCAGCCTGGGGTTCACCAGTTTGGATCCTGGGTGCGGACATGGCACCACTTGGCAAAAGCCATGCTTTGGTAGGCGTCCCACATATAAAGCAGAGGAAGATGGGCATGAATGTGAGCTCAGGGCCAGTCTTCCTTAACATAAAGAGGAGGATTGGCAGTGGTTAGCTCAGGGCTAATCTTCCTCAAAAAAAAAAAAAAAAAATAAGGCCCACATACCTGAAAAAAAAAGAAAATGTATAAAAAGCCTTGAGCAAGGAGACAGATAGGTAGACAAAATTGGAAAATTGTACCTCTCTATCAGAACAGGTTAGCAAACAATTATAACATTAAAGATAAAAGGAAGGAAAACATCAAAAATAACCATAATTTTGTCATTTTAACCACAAACTCACAATGCAAGATGGAGTAAGTTGTGACAACAGTAACTTAGAAAGGGGAAAGGAAAGGGATAGAATTGGCTTACACTAAGGAAATAAGAAGCTATCATAAAATGGACTATCTCATCTATGAGTTTTTTTAATACAAACCTCATGGTAATTGATAAACAAATAATCAGAACAGAGACACAATGATAAATAAAGAGAAAACTGAGAAAGCCATCATAGAGAACTACCAACCTGAATTGGTAGTCTGAAATACACAGGACAAGAAACAAGGGGAATACAGAACAACCAAAAAATGAGTAATAAATGGCAGCATTAAGCCCTTTTATTATCAATAATCACCCTAAATGTAAATGGACTAAATTTTCCAGTCAAACAACACAGAGTGGCTCAATGGATTAAAAAACAAGACCCAATAATTTGCTGCCTCCAGGAAACACATCTCAGCTCTAAAGACAAACAGACTCAGAGTGAAGGGATGGAAGACGATACTCCCAGCTAATAGTGAACATAAGAAAGCAGGTGTTGCCATACTTTTATCAAAGTAGACTTCAAGATAAAACAGGTAATAAGAGATAAAGAGGGGCGGTATATGATGATAAAAGGGACACTCCACCAAGAGGACATAACACTTTAAAATACATATGCACCCAACACAGGAGCAACAAAATACATAAAGCAACTATTAACAAAACTAAAGGAGATATTAACTACAACACAATAATAGTAGGGAACATTAACAGCCCACTTACGTCAATGGATAGATCATTCAGACAGAAAGTCAACAGTGAAATAGTAGAATTAAACAAAACCTAGACTAGATGGACACATAGATATATATATACAGAAAACTCCATCCAAAAACAGAAGGATACACATTCTTCTCAAGTGCACATGGGACATTCTCAAGGACAGACCATATGATGGGAACCAAGGCAATCCTCAATAAATTTAAAAAGATTGGAATCATCTCAAGCACCTTTTCTGAACATAATGTTATGAAACTAGAAATTAACTACAATGTAAAAGCTAGGAAAGTGACAAATACGTGGAGACTAAACAACATGCTACTGAACAACCAATGGATCATTGAAGAAATTAAAGGAAAAATAAAAAAAATATCTGGAGACAAATGAGAATGAAAATACACCATACCAACTCAAAGGAGATTCAGCAAAAGTGGTCCTAAGAGGGAAATTCATAGCAATATAGGCTCAACTTAACCAACAAGAAAAATATTAAAAAAGCAATCTTAGACTACCACCTAACAGAATTAGAGAAAGAAGAACAAACAAAGGCCAAAGTTAGCAGAAGGAGAAAAATAATAAAAATTAGAGCAGAAATAAATGAAATTGAAAACAGTAGAAAGGATCAATGAAAGAGAGCTGTTTCTTTGAGAAGATAAACAAAACTGACAAGCCCTTAGCCAGATTCACTAAGGAAAAAAAAGAGAAGTCTCAAATAAATGAAACTAGGAATGAAAGAGAAGAAATTGCGACAGATACCAGAGAAATACAAAGAAGTATAAGAGAATACTATGGAAAACTATATGCTAAAAAAATTGGATAATCTAGAAGAAATGATACATTGTTAGACACATAAAAACTCCCAAAACTGAGCCAAGAAGAAATAGAGAATCTGAATGGACCAAGCACAAGTAAAGAGATTGAAATGGTGATCAAAACCTCCCAAGAAACATAAGTTCAGGACCAGATGGCTTCTCTGGAGAATTCTACCAAATATTCAAAGAAGATTTAAAAGCTATCCTTCTCAAACTATTCCAAAAAATTGAAGAAGATGGAACACTTCCTAACACATTCTATGAGGCCAAAATCGCCCTAATCCCAAAGCCAGACAGGGACAACACAAAGAAGGAAAGTTACAGGCCAATATTGCTGATAGACATAGATGCAAAAATCCTCAACAAAATATTGGCAAATCAAATATAGCAATACATTTAAAAGATCATACACCAAGATCATGTGGCATTTATACCAGAGACACAGGGATGGTTCAACGTCTGCAAATCTATCTATGTGATACACCACATTAACAAAATGAGGAGTAAAACCCACATGATCATCTCAGTAGATGCACAGAAAGCATTTGACAAGATCCAGCATCTATTTACAATAAAAACTCTCAATAAAATGAATATAGATGGAAAGTACCTCAACATAATAAAGGACATATATTACAAATCCACAGCCAACTTCGTACTCAATGGGGAAAAACTGAAAGCCACCCCACTGAGAACAGGAACGAGACAAGTGTGTCCACTCTTACTCAACGTGGTACAGGAGGTTTTGGCCAAAGCAATTAGGCACAAAAAAGGAATCCAAATAGGCAATGAAGAAGTGAAATTCTCGCTGTTTTCAGATGACACAATTCTACGTATAGAAAACTCTAAAGAATACATCAGAAAACTATTAGAAATAATCAACAACTACAGCAAAGTTGCAGGGTACAAAATAAACTTACAAAAATCAGTTGCATTTCTATACTCTAATAACATACTAGCAGAAAGAGAACTCAAGAATACAATCTCATTTGCAACAAAAAGAATAAAATGTCTAAGAATAAATTTAACCAAGGAGGTGAAAGACTTATGCCCTGAAAATTATGACATAATTGAAAGAAATCAATGATAATATAAGGAAATGGAAAGATATTCCATGCACATGGATTGGAAGAATAAACATAGTTAAAATGTCCACATTACCTAAAGCAATCTATAGATTCAATCTAATCCCAATCATAACGCCAATAATATCTTCACAGAAATAGAACAAAAATCTTAAAATTCATATGGAGAGACAAAAGACCTTGAATAGCTAAAGCAATCCTGAGAAACAAGAACAAAGCTGGAGGCATCACAATCCCTGACTTCAAAATATACTTCAAAGCTATAGTAATCAAAACAGCATGGTACTGCTACAAAAACAGACATGCAGATCAATGGAACAGAATTGAAAGCCCAGAAATAAAACCACACATCTACGGACCGCTAATCTTTGACAAAGGATCCAAGAACATACAACAGAGAAAGGAACTTCTCTTCAATAATTGATGGGAAAACTGGGCAGCCACATGCAAAAGAATGAAAGCAGACCATTGTCTTTCTCCATACACAAAAATTAACTCAAAATGGATCAAAGACTTGAAGGTAAGATCTGAAACCATAAAATTCCCAGAAGAAAATAAAGGCAGTACACTCTGACATCAGTCTTAGGAGGATCTTTTTGAATACCATGTCTACTTAGGGAAGGGAAACAAAAGAAAAAATAAACAAGTGGGACTTTATCTGACTAAAGAGCTTCTGAAAGACAAAGGTAACCAGGAACAAAATAAAATGACAACCCACCAAATGGGAAAAAATATTTGCAAATTGTATATCTGACGAGGGGCTAATCTCCAAAATATATAAAGAACTCACACAAGTCGACAACAAAAAAACAAACAACTCAATCAAAAAATGCGAAGAGGAAATGGACAGACATTTCTCCAAAGAACATATACAGATGACCAACAGGCTCATGAAAAGATGCTCAATGTCACTAATCATCAGGGAAATGCAAATCAAAACTACACTAAGATATCACCTTACACCCCTTAGAATGGCTATAATGACCCAGGCAAAAAACAACAAATGTTAGAGAGGATGTGGAGAAAAGGGAAGCCTCATACACTGCTGGTGGGAATGCCACTGTGGAAATGGTATGGAGATTTCTCAAAACTTTAAAAATAGAAATACTGTATGACCTGGCTATCCCACTGCTGGATATTTATACAAAGAACTTGAAATCAACAATTCAAAGAGACTTTCACATTGCTATATTCATTGCAGCGTTATTAACAATAGTCAATAGTGGAAGCAACCCAAGTGCCCATCGACTGATAATTAGATAAAGAACATGTGGTCTACATATACAATGGAATATTACTCAGCCATAAAAAGGACAAAATCATTCCACTCACAACAACATGGATGGACCTTGAGGGTATTATCTTAAGCGAAATAAACCAGACAGAGACAAACACGGTATGAATTCATTCATACGTGGAAAATTAACACATGGACAAAGAGAACTGATTAGCGGTTATCAGAGCGGAAGGGGGTTGGAGGGTGAGCATAAGGGGTAAAGGGAAACATTTATATGATGACTGAAAAATAATAATATACAACTGAAATTTCTCAATGTTATATGCTATTATGACCTCAGTAAAATTAAAAAAAAAAGTTAGTAATGAAAGACCTTGCAACACAATACTCAGTTATTCAAAAACAGAACTCCAAACTATTGGTAGTTTGACATGAACTGTATTAGAAACTGGGGGGCTGTGTGCCAGTTACCAATTTATTGCTTCTCAGCTCTAAATTTACTTTTCATTGCTCTTCTTGTGATACTGGTATTCCTCCCTAGCTGGCCCACTGTTAAACTTTACCAGTTGAGAGTGTGGGAGGTACAGTGCAGGAGGAGGGCAATTCTCTTACTCTTTCTGCTGTGCTCCTCTTCCTGCCGGCTCCTGTGGTGCCAGACTGGCAGGCACAGCACCCCATGGAAGCAGCATCTCTTGGCAGCTTTCCTGCAGTTTCTTCAGGTACCACACCTGGTCTCCTAGCCAGCATCCCACGAAGGCATCTTCTTGAGTTTCTCACGGTCCCCTACTTTCACCCCCACCCCACGGTGACTTCCAGGAGTTTCACTGGTATTCCACACAGCTTTCTGATGAGTTCGGCAGCATCTTCTCACCCCCTGCCACCCCTGCAGCAGGTTCTAGGGAATTCTGTGGGAGTCCAACCAGCTTCCCAGTGAGTTAACAGCTCCCAGCCACAGGAACTTCCCAGTGAATTTCATTGACATCATTGGGAAGTTCTCCACCTACCAGCCTCAGATCACTGGCTATGGACTAGCCCTGGCTCTGGGGAATGCAGGGAATTTCTCCACCCTCCAGTGTGCTTCAACCACATTCTTGGCAACAACTCATCTCCAGCCTTGGGAAGGGGCCTCCTCTCCAAGTCTGTTTTATTCTTGAGACCATTTCTCAGCTCTAGTGTATTCTTTAGAGTTCTCTTTTTATCCCCTGGAGTAGCTAATTCCGTATAAGCAATTTATAGTTCTTCATATTAAACTTTCCCTGTTCAAATTACTGTGTCATTTCTGTCTCCTGATTGAACTTTGATTGGTATGGGTGTTGAAGAGAATTTAGCAGTAATTTTAGAAGTTCATTGAAAGCTTCACTAAGAATGTAATTTAATCATTTTGTTTAAAGACTCCTTCAATTTTGTAGTGTTAAGGCACTATTTGGAAACATGACTACATTTTAAAATGCTTTTGAAAACTAGGGGGAGCTAGATGTATTTACACTAGTAAATTTGGTTATTTCACTATGCTTGAAATCTTATCTTCAGATCTTATTTTCTTATTTTTATACGGTCCATTACTTTATCTTCCTGTTTTCCCACTCCTAATATTTGATGTAAATCTTGTTTATATTTTATGTTTACTTTATATACTCAGGTGTTACTTGCCTTTAAACATAACAAATACTCTCCAATAAATACATTTTTTTCCTACTAGGAAGACATGTTCCCATTTCCAAAAGTATGTTCTTGCTACTGTGAAAAAACTATGCCCTAATATATGTGCTTTGAAAACATGAGAGTTTTTTTCTAAGTAAGTATATTAAAAGTTATTCCTAACTTGAAGTCAATTGCCTATTTAATATTAACATTATTTAGACGGAATAAAAAGTGTGAGTAGTTTTTTGGGTTCATTTTAAATACTCTTTTTCGCAATGTCTGATGATCTATACTGATTCTAAATAATAAAAACCAAAGAGTAAAGTCAGGCTAAACAGTCTGCTTAGTGAAATAAAAAATTAATTTCAACATATGTGCACTATGTAAACAAAATAATTAAGTGATGATTTTTTGTTTTGTTTTGTTTAGTTTTTCTCCTTTCGCTGCTATAGTTTGTTTTTAAATCTGTCTAAATCAGACGAGTGGAATACAGGGATCACATAGTGGGTCATGTCAGTACCCAAATGAAGTTGCTGATGTGACATTGCCCACATCGTGGCACACAGGGTCTCTCTAGCTTCAGTTTCTCACCTTCGTTTTCAGATCCATATGCTTGATCTTTTTGACTGTCCACTTTCTATGTTACCTTACACTTTAAGCCTGGTTTTGACTTGTTAGCCCAGCCTCAGAATGAAATTTGTTTCCAACTGTTTGGTTGCTTCTTGACCAGGAGATCATCTCAAAAACATTCTTGCATGCTCTGCAACCTGTGGTCTAACCCTAATGCCACCCCTATAGCTGGCACTCGATCTTAGAGTTCCAGCTGAAAAGGAAAGGGTGGTTGGCTAGAGTGCTATTTCTTACAATACTTAAAAAGTCACACAACCATGCAAAGCAAACAAATATCACGGCACTTGGATAAATTATTAACTTATCCACTGTGTGTGCCCCTCTGAACAAGTCCAAAAGTGTGTTTCAAATACTTAGAGTGCATATACACCCACACACACTGACACACTCACTCATTCACTCTCTTATAGACATACACTCACAGATACACACTCATACACTGGCAGATACACACACACTGACACACACTCACAGCCATGTGCTGATAATATAAACGTCTAGGATCATAAGTCTTCCCTGCGCCTTTCCGGGGAGAGTTGATTTTTGAAGCCAGGGAGGTGGCCATAGTTTTTGGCCTGTGAGGACATTGAAGAGAAGCCTCAGCAAAAATCAAAGAATAGGGGTGAAATAATCCTCTATATCAGTGGTTCTCACCCCTAGCTGCACATTACCATCACCTGGGAAACTTTTAAACACAAATGTCTGCACCGAACTCCAGACCAATTAAATTAGATCCTCTGGTGGCAGTATTTTACTTAAAAGCTCTCCAGGTTCTACTGATTTGCAGCCAGGGTTGAAGACTACTGTTGTACTCTCCTGTAATTTTAATTCCATTGCCTCCAATTTTAAGTCCAGCTGGGGCTGCAGCAGCAGCAACCATCCCCCTTGCTGACCGTTGCAAGGCTAATCTTGCCATTGCCTTCTTGCTTGCTAACAATTGGTCAGCAAATATCATTGAGAACCTACATGTTATCGCCTATATGTTTTGGGCTCTGAGGATACAGAGGTGAATGAAGCAGACGAAGACCCTACCTGGTTGAGCAGCGGGAAAAGGCAGACAGACACATGTAGTGTGCAGGTGGAAATCAGTGCCATGAAGAAAAATCAAGCAAGATAAGGAGATGGAGTGATGGGAGCGGGAAGTAAGTGCCCTGTTAGATAGAGCGTCGTGGGAATGTGTCTTTCATAAGATGATGTTCAACAGAGATCTCAAAAAAGTGGCTGTGTGAATCTTGTTGATATTTTGGGAAAGAACTTTGCAGGCAAAGAGAAACAGCAAACTAAAAGACCCTGAGGACACAGAGTATTTTTTTTTTTTAAGATTATATTTTTTTTCCTTTTTCTCCCCAAAGCCCCCCAGTACATAGTTGTATATTCTTCATTGTCGGTCCTTCTAGTTGTGGCATGTGGGACGCTGCCTCAGCGTGGTTTGATGAGCAGTGCCATGTCTGCGCCCAGGATTCAAACCAATGAAACACTGGGCCGCCTGCAGCAGAGCGCGCGAACTTAACCACTCGGCCACAGGGCCAGCCCCAGACACAGAGTATTTTTGAGTGTTTCTCAGTGAAAAATGTTTAAATGCTATGTCTAATGAGAATGTAGAATCTTTGTAGAGAATTTTGCCAATTGTGTTTTCTTTTCTTAATCAACTTTGTGGAAGTATAATTTACATTAATAAAATGAACACATATTTTTTCATTTAGTGTGTATTTTGATAAATTTTGACAAATGTATGCACCCATTTAATCATTACCAAAATAAGGATATAGAAAGTTCTCATGTCCCTTTTCACTCAAGTTCCCCAACCCTACCCTAGGCCACCGCTGATCTTAATTCTATTACTATAGATTCATTTTGTCTGTCTTAGAGCTTCATTGAAATGGAATCATACCGTATATACACATTTATGTCTCCAGTTTCTTTCAGTAAGCCTATTTATTTTGAAACTTATCCTTGTTAATGCATGTCTAAATACTTGTTTCTTTTTATTGCTGGGTAAGATTCCATTGCATAAGTACATCACAGTTTGTTTACCCATTCACATCTTGACGGACATTTGAGTTCTTTTTGTCTTTGGCTATTATGAATAAAGCTGCTATGGGCATTTGCTTATAAGTTGTTTTGTGGATGTAAGTTTTCATTTCTTTTAGGTAAATATGTAGGAGTAGAACAGCTTGGTCATATGGTAAATGTATATTTAACTTGACAAATGACTGTCAAACTTCTGTTCAGGATGGTTGTATTAAATTATACTCCCACCAGCAATGTATGAGTGTTCCAGTTGCTCTACATCTGTACCAACAATTGGTATTGTCAGTGTTTTTAATTTTAACCATTGTGACAGATATGAAGTTTTATGTTATTGTGGAGTTTTCTAGACTTCTAGAAACCTTAGTGGGCATCAAGCCCATTTTGGCAGCAGGAGCAGGTGCTTCACCAATACCATAGTACTATGATGGCCTCATTTGCATGGATTGCTTTAAGAAGGCTATTATTTCTGATTGCAATTGTTCCAAGAATAGAGTCAAGTCAGGGTGAGGGTTGGTCACAGTCACAGCATTTCTGAGTGTTCAAGAAGAGATGAGGTCACATGTAGGCTCTGCTGTTTACTGGTTGTTAAATCTCAGGCAGGTCACTTAACATTTCTTAGCTTTATTTTCATAACCTGTAAGATAGACAATAAATAGCAACTTGAAATTTGTTTGTTCTGATTACTTGTAATATATATGGCTCACACTTACTGAACAGTTTCTGTGCACCAGGCATTGTACAAAGCGTTTAAAATACATGATCTTGGACCATTTTCAAACCAGCTGTTTGGAGTCTGGTGTATGATCATCTTTGCTTTTGGATGGTGAAACTCATGCTCCAAAGGGTGACCTGATTAAAGCCATTTAGGGTGCAAGTGGTGGAATAGGTCAGAGTTGAAACCAAGCAGTCGAATTCCATAACTTGGGTACTTAATCAGTATATTGACTATCTCAACATCTGGCACAATCATTTTACTTAGGGAAGCAACTGCCTTTGTTTAGAAAAGTAAAGTTGAGAGAGGCTGAAAAATAAAATCTGCAAAGAAAAGGTGTGAATCATGTAAAAAATTAGGAGAAAATTGTTGTCATTTTTATTGTTCCACAGAAGTAGATGGGAAGTGAAGAGTCAGAAGAAGGGAGAAGGGATGATTGGAAGCATGAAGTGATTAAATGAGAACCTTTCTGGGACTATGTGGGTGATGGGCCAGTGAGACTCCACGGGCTTGATGGCTGAAAGTTATGTTGAAAGCGATGAAGCCTACCTTCTCATCTGAAGTGGTGTTGCCATTAAATACACACATACACAGAGCCTCACTTACTTTGTGAGGCTAAGGGCTAGATAAGATTCAGAGGAAAGTGATTTTATTGGTAATAGCTTACAGGACTTTTGCTGCTAGCCAAGAGGGTGAACAGTGACCACAATTACCCTTCCACTTGAAATAGCTAAAAAATTGGAAAAAAATATTGACAGTCTCTCCAATTTGAGGAGATTTCATTGAGAGTCCAGGAAGGCCAGGGTGGTCAGAATTCACCTAGCAGAGCTGGCGATTCAGAGAGAATAGTCTCAGATCCACAGATAGTCCCCTAGAGTCTTCAGCTGAGCACTGATTAGCACTTGCCTGTGAGGAAGCTACTCAAGGCCAGGGAAAGAACCACCTACAAGGAGCAGAGGGAGCAGCCCCACCAGCTCCCAGAGCCTGGAAGAGAGTGTGTTTCCACTTGCCAAGGTGTGAAATCTGGAATCCAAGGTGCGTTGTGTAGAGTACTCTGAACGGTATCCCCTCAGCAGTGAAGCAAAACTAGCCCTAGGTGAAAGGCCCTGTGGTTCGCAACTATCTTCTCCCATTCAGCAGATTGCCTTTTGAACTTGTTGATGATTTCCTTCCCCCTCGTACACTGTTGGTGGGAATGTAAATTGGTGCAGCCACTATGGAAAACAGTATAGTGGTTCATCAAAAAGTTAAAAAGAGGACTACCATATGACCCAGCAATTCCACTTCTGGGTATATATCCAAAGAAAACAAAAACACTAATTGGAAGAGATATGTGCACCTGTATATTCATTTCAGCATTATTTACAATAGCCAAGATATGGAAGCAATCTAAGTGTTTGTTAATAGATGAATGGATAAAGAAGATGTGGTACATATATACAGTGGAATACTACTCAGCCAGAAAAGAGAATGAAATCTTGCCATCTGTGACAACATGGATGGACCTAGAGGGCAGTAGGCTAAGTGAAATGAGTCAGAGAAAGACAAACACCATATGATTTCACTTATATGTATAATCTAAATAAAACAAACACACAAACAAAACAGAATAGAAACAGACTCGTAGATACAGGAAACAAACTGGTGGTTACCAGAGGGGGAAGAGGTTGGGAGGCAGGGGAAATAGGTACAGGGGATTAAGAGGTACATCTTTGGTTTATAAAATTAATAAGTCAAGGGAATGTAATGTACAGCACAGGGAATACAGTCAATAATATTGTAATAACTTTGTATGATGGCAGATGGTAGCTAGACTTATCATGGTGATCACTTCCTAATGTATATGAATACTGAATCACTATGATGTACACCTGAAACTAATAGGATAGTGTATGTCAATGATACTTCAAGTGAGAAAAAGACTCTGAGGGCTGGCCCCATGGCCTGGTGGTTAAGTTTGGTGTGCTCCACTTTGGTGGCCTGGGTTTGGTTCTCAGGTGTGGACCTACACCACTTGTTGGCAGCTGTGCTGTGGTGGCGACCCAAATACAAAATAGAGGAAGACTGGGACAGGTGTTAGCTCAAGGTGAATCTTCCTCAAGCAAAAAGAGGAAGACTGACAACGAATGTTAGCTCAGGGTGATCTTCCTCAGCAAAAAACAAACAAACAAAAAACCAGCTTAAAGAATATTTATAGAAATACAACATTTACCCAATAAGTTAAAATTCAGTCAATATTACCAGGCATGAAAAGAAGCAGGAAAATATGACCTGTAATGAGGAAAAAAAGTCAATCAATGAAAACAGGCCCAGAAACGACACAGATTATAGCATCAGTAGACATGGGCATTAACACAGTTTTATTACATGTTCCATATGTTCAAAAAGATGGAGGAAAGATTTATTATATTAAGTAGAAACATGAAAGATATTAAAAAAGATCAATACTGAGTGCCTAGAGATGAAAACTGCAATGTCTGAAATGAAAAATATGCTGGAAGAGATGAGTAGCAGATTAGATGCTGCAAAAGAAGAGATGGGTACACTTGGACACTTAGCAATGGAAACTATCCAAAATGAAATTAAAATTTTTAAAAAAGAGGAAAATCCTATGTTCCAGACACTATTTTAAGCATTTTACATATATTACCTCATTTAATCATAAAACAATCCTAGGAAGGCATTTTTATCATCATCATTTTACACATGAACACACTGCGGAGAGAAATTAGTTAATTCGTGGTACAAATTCGTGGAACAACTAAATGCCTGAGCCGGTGTCAAAACACATACAGTTGGTGGCAGAGGTCTGTAGCCCCATATCCTGCTGGAGGCAGAATCAATCAGGGAAGAGTTAGTTTTAAAATAAAATTGGAGTTCTGGAAGCTTCCCTTAAATTCCACAGCTACTGGGCAATAGATAAACTCCGTGCAGGACGGTATTGTGGGTTCGGTGTGGATTTTCCCAATTCATAGCAGCTTTCTGAACCATGTTCTGCGTGAATTCTTCACTGCTATATTTCCATTCACGGATTCTTTTGACTGTGCAAGTACAGCGTTTTCCTAACGACTTTTTACATCAATAGCTTTATTTTCATATCTTTGATTTTCAGAGTCTTTACCATTTCTATTTGCTACTTGTTTATATTGTTCTGATTCTATTATTTTTATGAGTATCTTATTTTTATGATTATCAGTGCTTCTTGATCCTTTTTACTTTTTAAAATTAAATTCCTACAAAAGAATAATTATAATATATGTAAGAAATAATAACAACAGTGACGAAAACAGCAACGATAACACCTAAATGCCTCTCACTATCATTCCACTGGATACCCTTCACTTTTGGAAGGCCAGGACATGTACTGGGCATATGAATTGTTGCCGCTGTGGCTGTGTACACGCTTGTGCATGTCCCGGTGTGAACATGCACAAGTGCCCAAAAGTGGGATTGCTTGGCATGGTACATGGACCTTCAACTTTAGTAGACAATGCCAAAATGTTTTGCAAAGTTGTCGTATTAAGCTGCACTCCCCTAGTGCTGGGTAACAAGTCCTGTTGATCCGCATCCTCCACAAAACTTAGTGTTTTTATACTTTTCAATTTTTTCCATTTTGTGAGTGTGAAATATTATCTTCTCATGTTCTTTATTTGCAGGTTGTCTCTTCTTACCGTTATAGCCTCAGATCCCAGAAAAGTCCCACCAAGATTCAGCTGGCAATCATTGGGCACTTATTTGTTGAATGAATGAATGAAGTTTGGAATTCAGTACTGGTTGGTTAAGAGAATGGTGACGCTGTTAATAGAAATAAAGAGAAAAGGGGAGAAATATGATGACCTTGCTTCTGTGAAGGACAGGTAAGATTTCAACAGCAAAATAGACTGAAAACTTGATTATTAATAGAAAGACAGCAGTGGCCACATCAATTTTAAAAAGTCATATATTACTACTGTCACTTCTTTGTGAGCCAGTAAGTCTGCCAAAATCCAGTCGAGTAAGGAGAAAATTATTTGCTACAGCTTATATTTTTAAAACTAATTGTTTTCTTTGTAGAAGACAAAGGAAGAAAATCATCTTGTCTTACTTTAACATTTGAAAATTTGGGAAGAAATCACATATAAGTTGTGTGTGTGTGTGTGTGTGTGTGAACATCACTGATATCAAATCAATTTTTTTGGCGATTAAGACTGCATGCTGAGATAAATGAGTCATTTGTAAGACAGCTGTCCTGATGATGAATCACCCATTATTTCAAAGAGAAGATGTAAGCATTGCTAATGCATACTTCAATGTAAGAACGGTTGGCTATTAAAAAAGGAAATGTCTTTAGAAGTAGAAAAAAAATAAAACAAAAAACCTGAAGCCATAGGAAGCTGACCTAGTCATTATGGCTTACAAAGCTACACACGGTTTTCTGATTACCAGTAGGTTACTAAATGCCTGTAGAACTGGATGTTTCAATTCACTGAATATACTTAAACCGACTATGTGATGAGCTCCATGTTCAATAAATAATTGCTCAGGCTTTTACTTTAATTTGGTTCTGCCTGCCTGAGCACTCCAGCATTTCAGCATGTGATTCAGATTGTCATTTTCACACAGATATACCTGTTTTCTTATTATGGAAATACTTGTTTAAGAGTGATTTGATAATGCACTTTTCAATGTTGGAAGAAGGATTCCTCAAACATATTGTGTTTATTTTTGTATAATCTTGAACCAAAATTATAATCCTTTTAATAGTTAGGTAAGAACTAGAGTCCTGTACAGAGAGAAGTTTGCGTTTGGCACAAAAATGATGGGCATCTATTCCACTGAAAGATGTAGTTCAATTTGAGAAATAAACGACAACTTTGTACAGTTCTTAAAAACTTGTATCTATACGCATTTGTATCCACAGAGTTGGCTTCTTGGGTTCAGTAGCGTTGGCAAGGTGAATCTGACTTTCAGAGGAGAAGCCACAGAATTGGCAAAAAATGGAAAAAGGAAGGAAGAAAGGGAGAATTAGTAGCACTCATGCTTTCGTTCACTTAGATATTTCCTTATTTACTCCATAATATCTCTCTTATGAATTTTCTAAATTTCCATTGTATTCGAAGTTCTGTTAGGTAGTGTTATGTGTTGAATTGTGTTCCTCTCCAAATTCATGTGTGAAGTCTTAACCCCCAGTAACTTAGAATGTGACTGTATTTGGAAATAGAGTCATTGCAGATATAATTAGTTAAATTAAAATGAGGTCATACAGGAGTAGAGTGGGCCCCTGGTCCAACATGAGACTATTGTCTTTATAAAATGGGGGAAACTTGGACACAGACATGCACGCTAGGAGAATGCCCTGCACAGACTGGAGTTATGCTGCCGCAAGCCAAGGAACTACCAGAAGCCAGGAGAGAGCACATCCTTCCCTGGCACCTTCGGAGGGAGCCTGACCCAGCTGACACCTTCATTGCAGACTTCTAGCCTCCAGAACCGTGAGGCAGTAAGTTTCTGCCGTTCTAAGCCACCAGGTTTGCTGTATTTGGTTACGGCGGCCCTAGCAAACTCATACAGGTGGAGGCTGCATTATAAAGAAGTAGTCATCTCTTTTAAGGAGTTAAAAAACATATAATTAACTGAAGAACTATATAACACAGATAAACTGCTTAATAGAGTGGCAGAAGAGGTGCTATAGGATTTCAGAGGAAGGAAAGCACACATGGAAGTTACTTCGCCTCCCGAGAAGCCAAGCTAGGGCGGCAGGATGATATGGGCAATGGCCGTTTTGTTGTTAGGAATAATTTTGCTTCTTCTGAGAAATTGACTTGATTTTACTTTCGAGATTTTTTTCCATTTTCACTCTATTAGAACTAAATTTGTGGCCCACCTGTAACATGTTTATTGACCTTTATGGCATATGTTTTTGTATTTCCTAACACTTTTAATGTCCTTACCATTTTTCCTTTCTTCTTTCTTTTTCGCCAGCTTTATGTTCATTTTACCTTGATGATTTTTACGTGTCCTTAAAAGCCACTCTTAAATCCACCCCCAAACAGGATGTCAAATTTGGAAACATAAATGAAAGCTAGGAATGCATGAAATGAAATCGGGTCAGGATAAGGATAGATACAAGATGTTTCAGAACAGGGTGGGGAAGAGGAGAACGTGACACCAGGCTTCCAGGGGAAGTATGAAGTGTGCAGGTCAAGAACGGTGAAAGTGTAGCACTGGGATTACATTTCTCTCTTCCATGTCCATAGCAGGTAACTAATCACTTTTTTGCCTCTTAGTCCATCGGAAACTTTATAATTCTTTTCAACATAGAAGTAAGGTCAACTAGAGCCAATAGATCCCAGACGGTACATGAGATGAAACTTTATTTTCATCTGCAGTGAGACGAAAGGGAAGGGAAGGATGTGGAGGATCTATAGGGTTAGGTTAAGGAGAAACAAGTTACCTAATAAATTCTAGCAGAGTTAATTAATGGGAAAAAACAATTAAATTGTAGAATTAAAAATATGCATAGGTGCCATGAATATTTTATTTTAACCTGAAACAAATAAAGTACATTTATCAATTTTTTGATGCCTGGCCAAGAGTTTTCTTTTTCACTGATTGATTTCAAAATTTCAATTTTGGCATAAATCATACCCATAAGGAAACATCTAATATTTCTAGTGTGAGCATATTTAAAATAGAACAAGAACAGGAATGGAATAGAATATATATATATACACCATACTGAGTGAATAATTCTGAATAGTCATGACATTTTTTCCCTCAGTCTTTTAAAGTTGACAGCCAATAGCAGTGTTTTTAAATATAAATCCCATTTATCAAGTCTTTCCATATTATTCAAATTAGTTTTCACAGAAACAACAGTTTTTCCCTTTCACACTCATATCATATTGATTTACATAATAATAAATTGCTTTATGTAATGACACTGACAAGTCCAACTGGTGGAAACAGATTGGGAACCAATGCATTGATTTACTGGTAGAATAAGTAAATAAGAATGCTGGCAAGTCATCTAACAGCTGTGAAATGTTAGTATTCTCTGGACGTCAGAGTTTACAGAGGGAACAAACAGCACTGGTTAATCTGGAAAGTTGAATTAGTAGAAATTTATTAAAAGAGTTTCTATTAGTATTTTAAAAGGGCAGAGGTGTAAGAGAAGAGGAAATTGGTGAGCAGAAGTGTTGAACAAAATCTATCGTCAATTGACAAGTCTGAATTAAGTGCATATATGTTCTATGCCTTGGAGTTACATCAGGGAAGGAAATAAAAAGTCCCTATTCTCAAGGAGCTTATATTCTTAATAAACAAATAACTATATAATTAATCAACTTGTGATGAAGGCCAAGAAGAAAAATAAACCAGAAAAGGAACAGAGATAATAAGCATTATTTTAGATGTTTGTAACAAGAGCCTCTCTGATAAGATGAGATTTGAGTAAAGACATTAATAAAGTAACAGAGTAATCTATGAGGATATCTGGAGGATACTATTTCCAGGCAGAGAAGGGAAATACTCAGCACAACCATGGACAATTAAGGAGACCACTTGGGCAGAGGAAAGTGAGCAAGGTGGGGAGGGAGAGGAAACTGGAGCAGTGATTGCAGAGCCTGGGAATGAGGACGGAGGATGCAGGTCAGGAGAGGCCATGTAGGAAAATGGGAACTAGTTGGAGGGATTTTAGCAGACAAAAAAGTGTTCTGCTTATATTTTGAAAAGATCATGCTGTCAGCTGTGTGGAAAATAAACCAGGGAAGAGAGTTAGTAACAGTGGAATTTGTGTTTATAAGCTAGACTCTAAGTCCAGATCATGCCCATTTGGTCCCCACCCAGCTCATAGCATCTTTAAGCTTCTCTGCCCCTCTCCTGGAATGCTCCAAACCTGCTTCACTTCTGGTGGGTCCTATGTCACTACTTGGCCTTCTCTATCTCTCCATTGTTGATAACATCAATCTGGAATTCATTCCTGACTTATCCCTCTCATTGCCCTCATCCAATCAGCCACTAAGTCCTATCTCTTCTGTTTGTTTCCACTGCTACCAACTGGTCTAAACCTACCTCATCTCATGTTCCGACAGTCACTCTTGCCTCACTCTAATACGTTTTCAACTCAGCTGCCAAGATGAACCTTCAAAAGTGTAAATTAGAGAGTTTTCTAAAATGCATTTCATTCTCTTGCTTAAAACCTTTCCCATTTCTTTCCATACAGAGACCAACATCTTTAAGTGATCCACAGGGCCCTTTGTGATCTTGCTCCTGCCTACTCACCTACCTCTGAAGCCTCATAGCTGACCACTCTTCTCTTCTTGTTCCTTATGCAGCTACAATTTGGTATTCTCTTCTTTGTTAAACCTTCCAAGATCTTTCCTGAATTAAACCAATCTTCTTTAGCACAAAATCATCCCCTCCTCCTAGTCTCCCCTTCTTTTTTAACTCTTGCTTATTCTCTAAATCTCAGTTTTGTTATTGCAAGACTCCACTGACTTCTTATGTGGACCTGGATGGCACCTGTGTTTCCATCATAGTATACGGGTTGACCCTTAGGGACTGTAAGCTCTATGAAGACAGGGGCCATATTTCTCTTGTGTTCCCAGAATCTGTCAATGTCCAGAATGTGACAGAGTTTAGTAAACGTGTAAATGAATGAATAAATGAATGTATTTCCCTCTCATCCAAGATCAGCAGTGTTTATTGATAATCTATTCTCTCCTCTATGATTATGTCCATGATACTGTTTGGCAGCAACAATTTCTTTCTTCCATGAAGAGAACAGACTTTATCCGGCATTATTCTTTCTGAAGATCTGCAGTACAAAATGAAAGCCTGAATTAAAGATTAGAGTAGACTAGAGGAAGTAATACAAGTGTGGTAATAATTATCATGCAATGGGTTTTCCTACTCCTCAGAAGAACACTGGAGGAGGAAGGGAAGAAGATATTCTCAATTCTTTGCTAAAATGGCACCTTCCAGGGAGTCTTTCCCTGCTATGTTATTTAAAATTGCTGCCTTCCACAAATCATCATATTCTAGTCAAATCTAGACTTTTCTCTAATAGTCCTTTCCTTCATCTAGGTGGACTTCCTAGGGTACTCTGGGCTCTGCCTGACACCCTTCCTGTATGTTCTATGTATGTCTAAACTCTGTTCTTCTCCTGCTATCTTTGATCATCTCTCTCTTCAGACCCAAGAACCATGCCTGGAACTTAAATCTCTATGTCAGATTCTTTTCCACATGTGATCTTTAACTGTTGATGATAGGTCGGGGAAGTTTAGTAGCTCTGCCCCACATTCTTGTGTTTTTCCTCGCTTCTAGCTAACTCCCTTCTTCTTGTCCTAATGCTCACTAGTCTCTCACTGCATGTCAGCACATTGACGCTGGGTAGTCTATGCACCAGATGCCCGGTCAGGGCTAGATCCTGACAGATATGCGTCCATGTATTCTATGGTGTCTTTTCTAGCCATTCTTCTTGCACCTGTATGTTTAGACTTGAATCTAGTGGTACATACTACTCATTGGATTTATTGTGTGATCCAAGATGTAGGGTTGGGATGATTAGTTGGAGTTGATTGTGGGATGTTTACTGTGATATATTACAAAGGCATTGTGGAGATGCCTGTCTGTGGAAGGTGAGCATCTTGCAGTTAGTCAGAAGCAAATGAGGTCTCTGAAATAGGAGGAGAGGCAAGAGTTACAAGGGTAGTCCTACTGGGAGGATTCAACTCTTTAGCCTTGAGTGGCTTTTGATGGCCCAGATCTGCAGTGTTATATAATTTCTTAAAGGCATTTTCAGTTAATCAGTCATTCCAGCTTAGACTGATCTCTTCTTCTTCTAAATAATCTATTGTTGGTTATTTTAATATTTAACTGTTATTAAAGTTTTTACACACGCTAAACTGTGACAATAGTGACTAGAGTGCGCACTTGGGGGGTAGTTGGGGTTAGCATCTAAAAATGATGTCAAAGATTCAAACTGAACGCTACTACAGTTCATATAATTTTATTCTCATATCTGTATATATTTGTATGTGCTTGCTAAGGAAGGCTATTCAGGAAATGCCACAATGTCACTTAGAAAGCAATTCATGGCTGGTTAGGGGATAAAATGACTTAATCATTTTAAAGAGGCAGAACTTGATGAGTTCAGTGGTTTCCAGAAGCACAGTCATTTCATGATTTTTTTTTTTTAACTTTGCAAGTAGAAAATGATAGAAGTAGCAAAGTTTCATTTTATTGTGGTGTGTCTCATCATTTCAGCCAAAAAATCTAGGCCAAATCTAAATTTAGGATAATATGTAAGCAATTCTAACTTGTCCCACAGTAAATCTCTGACCTCTATGGCAGCCACACTAAGAAATACAGAGCACAGGCTGTTCCAGTTCAAATGAAAGAAGTCGCCTCTTATTGGAAGGTTGCAAACAGGCTTCTGTGGGATGTACAGGTTTTTAAATGAGAGTTTACCACTCATCCTTCTTGATTTTTTCCTCATTGATTTTTTTAATACCATAAATGCCTTCAAACTTCTGCTAGAAAATGAGTTTCTCTAAAGGATTGCAAAGCTCCTTTGAGTAGCCTATATAAGATATTCGACCAAGAAGGTATTAGTGGCTACAGAAGCGTGTTTTTAATTGTATATATGTGCATTTACTTTTTACCATTCTTCCTTATTGTAATATTTCTCTGCTTCCAAGTGCACTTCTTAAGATTTAAAATAATACCAGAAGAGATTTCATTATAAAAGAGCTATTGCCTTACAGGACACTTGAATTCTTAACCTAGAAAATGAGCACTAATTCATACAAACCTGATAACTCCCGTTTCAGCAAATGCCTTGACTTCTCTTAAACGTGTTTATATTCCCCCACCTCCTTGGGCAATAGCTTTAATCATTGGCTTGCTACTCTGTTCTCTGTGTATACTCCTGCCCTTAAAGACCTCTTTTACTTACAAAGCTTTGATCTCACTTCTATCCTTATAACTCCAAAATCTTCATCAATATCAACTTTCTTCAGTACTCCAGACTCATAGCTATATTTACCTAGTAGACATTTCTTATTATAAACTTGTTCCTCTCCTCAATTTCAAATGTCAAGAACCAAAGTCAATATTGTATCTACCAATCTTCACTCCCTTTTAAATTTCCTAATTACTGTTGATAACAGTATTGACATGTTCTGTGGATCAAGATGATAATGGGAGAGAAAGTATACTGGAGCCAGACCAATGTAAGAATCTGGAGTGCAATGAAGGGTGGAAGTTCTAAAAGATGTCCAACTTAGATATTGATCTGTGTCAGGAACATATTCATTCTCTTCATTTGACCTAGGAGTTGGTAATACACTTCCCCAATGACATCACTTCTATTTCTCTCTCCTTTTATCTGAACCCACATGTTACTTGTGGTTTCAACTGTCACTTTCTATATTTTCTAGAAGATAACATTTTCAGTAAGGAAGGTGAAGAACTTAACCAGATAATGTTTTTAGCTGAATAAAACTTCTGATAAGTATCTGAAGAATTAAAGTCCTCCCTCACTCCTGCATAATGCCTCAGAACCCAAGGGCACTGATCCCCAGGTTTGTTTTTCATTTAGGTTGGAATATGCTAGCATTTTCTCATAAAACTAGACTTTTTAATAGAGAATGTTCTTCTCAAGACATATTCCAATTCTTTCCCTTCAAGATCAATGATGGAAAATTCACCATATTTTATGATTTCAAATTAAAATTGTGATTAATTTTCTGTGACTTATACGTACCTGCTGGGCACCAGCAAGATCTACCGGAAATGGACAGCATAGCTGTCATACTCAGCAGATCTAGCTTTAAATCCTACCTCCACTGAGATCCGAGGTCTGCCACTTATGTGCTGAATTACCTCACTAGTCATTTAACTCTTTTTCTTTCTATTTGTAATGAGGATAATAATGCCTATCTTACATATTCATTTTAAGGCTTGAACGTAATTTGTGTCAAGTGGCCTGAATACAAAGGATATTCAAATGAAAGTAGCTATGATGTTCTGACATCACTGGTAATATTTCTGTCTATTTTCCCAATTTATTTTTGGTGAATAATTCTTAGTATTCCTCCTACTATGAGTTTTCATTCTATAGCATACAAAATGTTATCCGTTTTTCATTCATTTATTCATTTAACCAACATTTACTGGGTACAGGTGTGTGACAGGAACTATGTTAGGCAATGGACGAAAAAGACTCAAATTCTTTTCTTAAAACAGCACCAGGTCTAAGTGGGGAAGCAGATAAGTAAAATAAACATTCAGAATAAATATGAGAAGTACTTTAATAGAGGTATCCACAGGGTTACTACACCATTTACAATAATAGATTTCCCAGCACTACTTGAGTGTCAGGTCTCCTATCAAAGTCCTTATTCCCAGGCCTCAAGAGATGCTTTCCATCCTGGGTCATGATCTTTTTCTTGTAGGTTCTTAAGTAGTGCCTGAGGAATGTCAACTTTGTATTTTTTATTAGTGAGTACCATGACTCGCACAAAGTCTGGGGATGCAGGACATCTACCATCCAGCACACTTTGGAGGCTATGTTCAAACTGAAAAAATCACTTGCTGTATTTTTAAAAGCATCTTTATTGAAGTATAATTGACACACAATAAACTGCGCATATTTAATGCATACAATTTGATAATTTTGAAATATGTATGTATCTGTGAGACCCTTACTACAATCACGATAATGAACATATTCAGCATCCTTTACGTTTCCTTCTGCCCCCTTATAATGCCTCCCACCTGCCCCTCCCTGTCCCTCTCTCATCCTCAGACAATCACTGATCTGCTTTCTGTCACTTATGCACTGATTTGTGTTTTCCAGAACATCATATAAATGGAATTAAAGGTATGTACTCTTTTTGCCTGGCTTTTCACTCAGCATGATTATTTTGAGATTCATTGTGCATTTGCATGTATTAATAGTTCACTCATTTTAATTAATGATATTCCATTTTGTGGATGTACCACAATCTGTTTATCCATTCTGGGCTGTTTCCAATTTTTGAAGATTATAAGTGAAGCTGCTATAAATATTCACATAAATACCTTCATATGGACATATGCTTTTATTTCTTTTGGATAAATACTAGCACATAGGTCATATGGTAGACATATGTTTAATTTTGCAAGATGCTGGCAAACTATTTTCCAAAGTGGTTGTACCACTTTATGTTTCCTCCAGTAGCGCATGAGTGTTCCAGTTGCTCCATGTCCTCAACAACACTTGATATGGTCAGTGTTTGTATTTTAGCTGTTCTAATAGATATCTGTTAGTATCTCATATAGTTTTAATTTGCGTTTCTCTGATGAGTAACGATGTTAAGCATCTTTTCAAGTGATTACTTGCCATGTGTTTCTTTGATGAAGTGTCGTTTAAAATCATTTGCCCATTTTTTATGTTATGTATTATGGATACAAATCCTTTATTAGACATATAATTTTTAATTATTTTGTCCCAATCTGTGGTTTGTATGTGTGCTTTTTGAAAATCAAAATTTCTTATTTTTATTTATTTATTTGTTTATTTTTTTGGTGAGGAAGATTGGCCCTGAGCTAACATCTGTGCCAACTTTCCTCTATTTTGTGTGTGGGACACTGCCACAGCATGGCTTGATGAGTGGTGTGTAGGTCTGTGCTATCTGAACCCACAAACCCTGGGCCATCAAAGCAGAGCACGTGAACTTAACCACTATGTCACCAGGGTGGCTCCCAAAATTTCTTAATTTTGATTAAGTTCAACTCATAATTTTTCGTTGTGTTTTCGCTTTTACTTTCAGTCTTATATATAAAACACTATTTCCTAACCCAAAGTCACAAAGATTTTCTCCCATATTTTCTTTTAGGCATTTTATAGTTTCAGATTTTTTTAAATTTAAATTTACGTCTATGGTCCGTTTTGATTTAATGTTTGTATGCGATATGTGTGATATAACAGCCAGAATTCCTAATACTATGTTCTAGCCATTATAGTTAATGTCATAATATGATGAACAAATTTGGAGAGTATGGGGAAAGGGAAAGGTAAGAAAAATATATGACAGAATCCTGACAGAAAAAATTGTAATATGCTTTACTGATGCCTTATGTGTTGAATCCCATGAATCAGTGCTTAAATTCAGGTTGTGTAAAATATAGCTGAATAGCATAAACAAATATTGACAAAATAAGTTAGTAATTTTAGTGATCTTAAGAGCAACAATAATAAGCCATTGATGGATGGATGTTATTTTGCCACAGTATTAGTATACGACACAGAGTAATTAACAGTCTGTTCTCATCTTCTTTTCCAACTTTGTTTTCTGACTTTGATCTTCATGAACTCTAAATTGTGTTCATCACTCATGGATTCACAATTTTTCTTTAGCATGTTGTACTTTTTCTCCAAACTCCATACACGGAAAGATGTGAACCAATGTCGTTCTCCTCTAACTCAGAAATTTCTAAGCATCCTAGTTCTAACACTCCATTGTGAAGACGTTGTCTTCACAGGAGTCACTCCTGTCTAAACAGAGTGAGACGATAGTTCATCTCTAGCACTTTGAGACGCCTCTCTTCCAGCACCACACATCCCTAGGTGTCCAGCTTCCCCAAACCATGCTAGATTGGGAACACTCTTCAAGTTGAGAGGCCATATATTGAGCTCCACTCTTTAAAATGGGATAGGACAGACCAGAGCTTATAAAGGAAGAACAAGGAGAGTGAGAAGATTGAAAACCTCAGTTTACAAACAATTGAACAGGCTGATGGAACTCTGTAGACAATCTGGGGGCGGGCTGGGTTAGCTGAGGGACTCTGTATGTAGAAATGGGCCACTGAATGGCATAGATTCGGACACTAGTATTCGGGACACTAGATAGATATGAGCTATTTCAGGTCACTATAATGAGAATTTTGCTCTATACTGTTAAATTTGACTGAAGTAATGATCTATTTTAAGAGTTTATTCCGCTCAGCAGAGTTTGTTCAATATACGCTCCGTAACGACTTGGCAGGAATGCTACAGATGAAATTAAAACATTTGGTGAGTCTAGATGAAAGTCCATCTATAGAAATCTGTGATTATTTAAATTTGGAACCCTGGCCTCTTCTTTCGGACCTTGTCAAAGACTTGCAGATGTTTCACAAGTGTCCCTCCCCTCCCTTTTCCTCTCTTCCCTCTCCTCTCTCCTCTACCTTACTTTATTTTCTTCCCCTTGCTTTCCACTGTATTCCATTTCACTGCCATTACTAGGTCCTAAAGGAAGGACTTCCAGCAATCAATGCAATTTAGCGTCTTAACAAACATTTCTGTATCCAATTCTGTCTTTTATAATTTATTACGTACAACAGAGGCTGTTTTAAAGACTTATTCTTCAATATTATTCTCTGCTCAAAAGCCTTCGATGATTATCCTTTACCTGTGTAGGACCTCGGTCAATGACTGAAAGTTATTGGGCAGGTACTAATTGCTTCTGCCATCTGTTGTCTCATTCATCACAGTTACTCTTCACAACAATCCTATGAGGTGTTAGTAATATCCTTATTTTATACCCAGGGAAATTTTCCCAAGGCCATTTAACTAGTAAGTGATAAAGATGGGAATCTTGGTCTGATTCCAAAATGAAATTGTTAAGCATTCTTTACATTCTCTCCAAACATTTTATTCTGGCTCTCAAAAACTGTATTTTGTCCAAACCATTTATCCATCCCTTTTTTCCACTGATTATTGCCCTATATTAGCTTATTTCAGATGACTCAGTCTGTTCACTATCTCCTGAATATTTCTCATATATTCTTCACATAACAGGATAAATTTCTTAGCTTTTCTGATCTTTAATTTCCTTTTCTGTAAAATAATAAAAATAAGAAGAAGAAGAATACTTACTTCTTAAGGCTTTTGTGAGGGTTAGATGAGAAAAACTTGTATAAAGTCTTTGTATAGGCCAGGCCCATAGTAAGTTTTTAGTAAACATTACCTGCTACCATCTTTACAACTATTATTGTTACACATTCCAGTAACAATTCACAAATGGGCAATGCATGTAAATATAATTTAGAAATATATAATAAGAAAAAAGCACCATGCAAATTCACATTTAAACCTGGCGGGTGTTCATAAAAACATTGCAATCCCACTGTGAAGGGATCCCTGAATGCAGACCCACTTATTGTTAGTCTCTCTTGCATGGGTGCCTTCCACAAAAAATCCTTTGAGTGGCATTTATTTAAATTCACCTACATTAAAAGATTGTCCTATTACTTTTATCACTTAATGTAGTGTTAGCTTAACTTGTGGTAGATTCACAATATTGTGTACTGGATTTTTAACTAAAAACTCAATTTCGAGATAATCTGGCATTTCTTCCATTTAGTTTTAGAACTAAAGCAAAATTGATGCACCTTATGAAAATAAATGACAAAAATCTAGATAACTTAGAAAAATATTAGTAAATACGTATTCAGAATTAAAAAATATAAGGGAGTTATCTTCTTTATTTTAAATATTGTTTTATATAAAGAAAGTTAGGCTTTGGGGTATAATGAAAGAGAAAAACAGTAACTTTAAGCAGAAGCTTTATGTTCTTGGATCTTTTATATTTTCTCTATTATGAAACTTAAAGCATGAAGCATTAACTTATAAATAACAGGAAACATAAAGATAGATCAAGTAGTTACAAAATGCAATGGAGCAAGATGTTAAGATAAAATTGGCTAGAGATTGAAGTGGGAAGGACCAAAAGCAGAAAGATTCAGGCCTTAGCAAGTGCAATCAGAAGACTGTCAAATTTCACTGATATCTCAATGCAGCTCGGAGATTGATGGATGCTGCTAACGATATATCAATGGAAACATCTATGGCAATGCTGGATATGTTTTTATCAGTGTGAGAGAGAATGTCTGTAAAGATTGATATCAATATTTTGCTGTCTTCTCTCATTGTTCATCAGTGCTTTCGATCATCAATTACAGGGCTATGCCGTATTCCCTTTGTGACTATTATTTGGAAATGGTATATGAGATGATTTATCTGCTCTTCTTCTATTTGCCAGGCCTTAGTGTTTCAGACTGTATTTCTGAATAGGTGGTGTGTGAGTGTGCGTGCACATGAATGGATGTGTTTATGCACATGTATGTGGTACATATATGTACACGTATGTGCATTCTTTTCTTGTTCTTATTGACGTCACTGCCCTCAATCTTTGGTTTCTATCCAGGTGACTGAATAGTCTCGAGTCGGATATATGCAAAATCTATTATTATCGTTCATGTGCTACATGTTGGAAAAGACCATCTATAATACCTATGTGTCATATAATACCAAGAAAATAACATGCTCACCTGAATACTTAACTAGGAAACAAAATAAGAAAAGACTTTCAAGTCTTGTTTTTTAAAATAAAGTCAGGTTCATAAAAAAATTTTTCTGAATTGGAAGAAATCTTTATTTAAAGCAACACCTGATGTTGTCAAAATCCTGCAGCAATCTGCGGATATATGCATGGGATTTCATGAATTTATAAATTTACTTTTGGTTCACAGACTCAATTCTGAGAAACATTTATCATGTTAACCTATTTCCATTTGGGCCGACAGTAAATTCTTCCTATGAGAACTGTTTGAATGGATGAAATGAGCTCTTTTTTCGCTCTTTATATTTAAGTGATGTGCCCATGACACAACTTATTTTAGATTAAAAATGTTCTTGAATTTGGTGAAACAAAATATAGGAAGTAGATTGCTATTAAATCTGATTTTCTAATGAAACACAGGACACATTTCTTCTTAGAATGGGCTGTGTAGCTTTGTTGCAGATATAATTTTCCTATACATAGTTATTATTAGGTGAAAAATATTTCATTTAAAATAAATGCTGGTTGAAAGAATGAATAAATATTTTAGCATATTTAATAAACTGGCTTACACATTGTGGCAAAAGTTAAAAATAATGAAGGATAAATTACGTTTAAAAATACTTGAAATTTGCTAGATTAATCTACGAAGTTTTAACTCTCTTGTGGTGCAACAGAGAGTTTAACTCTCGAATAAGGTGCAATAGATAATTCTGAAGATATTTTTTGAGTGAAATGAAAATTATTATAAATGACACATTAGTTTATTCCACCAAACAACTGGCTTAATTCTGCTTTTACTAAACTAAATTAAAGACATCAAATATGAAAATAGTGTGGGCAGAATATAGTAAAATTCCCCCATATAAATAAAATAATGCATGGAAGGCTCCATTTCAAAGTAAAATTCTGCATAAAACATTTTTGAAGTGAGGCTGAAATAGAAATTAATTTGCAAAATTTGAGGAATATTAACTGATTTTTAACCACAGCCATCTGGTCTAGGCTGTGTCTACACTGTGTTTACTAAGCCGAGACCTGCCCACTAGCTGAGAGGCACATGTGGAACTCCATTAGGGAGACTCAGTCAAAAACTTTAGTCCTCATACTTACAAAGGCAGTAATTTCATGTCAACACTCATCCTGCTCAGAGTGAGCAGAAGAAATAAGATACAACAACCAAACCATTAATATGTCTGTATATCTCCTTTTCTCTCTAACCAAAACTTTAAGAAATGTTTTTGGTAGTTCAGTTTTGCTGGTGACGTATTTATTCAGCTTTTGCTTTTCTGAAAAAAAGTCATTTTACCTTAATTTGTGAAGAATATTTTTCCTGGATAAAAATTCTAGGTTTGTGGTTTTCTTCTTTTTTCAGCACTTTAATGATATTATTCCAGTGTTTTTTGGCTAGCCAGTTTCTCATGAGAAGTTTGCGATCATGACCATCCTGCTCCACTGTACACTGTGGGCCTTTTTCTCTGGCTTCTTTCCAAAAATTTTTTTTTAGCAAATTGATTATGCTTTGCTTTAGTAGAATTGTGTTTTTTTGGATCTATGCATTTATACTTTTTATTGAATTAGGAAAGTTTTCAGCCAGTATTTCTTGACATATTTTTTTTTTACTCCCTCGCTGTCTCCCAAATATGGGACTACACAAATTAGAATGCTTGATATTGTCACTTATGTCACTGAAGCTTTTTAATTTTTTGCCTTTTTCCTCTCTGTGCCTCGTTTGGATAGTTTCTATTGCTATGTCTTCACATTCACTGATCTTTTTCTTGTGCTGCGTCTAGCTGACTGCTAATTCCTTATGGTGAAGTGTTCATTCCAGACATGAACTTTCTCATCTCTAGAAGTTTCATTTAGTTGATTTTTTGATGGTTTTTTTGTTCTTGTTTGGACATCAGGAAAATGTTGGCATAGGAATTTCTACCACTCGCTCACCACCTCCGGCTCCAGAAACAAGTGTCTGCTCATAAAATTACCTTCCCAAGAGCCGAGGATTCCAGGTGAGGCATTACGGAACCTGAGTGAAGCACAGAAATAAGAAAGGACACATTGAGGAGGGCAGGAAAGACGAATTCGCACTAACCCCACGGCCCCTCGTCCAAGTCCACGGAGCCCACTGGGGCGGGAGAGAACGTGAGACTAAGGGACTCCCGCACACCAGGCTGGCTCCCACAGCTCCTGCGGGCTCCAGGAACCCAGCCCGTCTACACCCTGGTCCGTGCCTACTGTGGTGACTCAGGCAGCTCGCAGGGTCCCAGGCAGGCCTTGTGGGGGCTCTTGGAAAACCACGTCCACTTCTCACCTTGGCACCTGTTGGCTCCAGAAGCCCGAGAAGCTCCCATGACACCAGGGCCCCAGTCGGTTCTCCTGAATCAAGAAACTGGCTCACCCCAGCGTCTCCCTGCTCCAGGGCCTCCCCACCCCATCCTCTCCACCCCTCCCCGAACCTGCCGCTCCAGCAGCCCCAGGCAGTTCTCGGGAAAGTTAATGCCCCATGGTATAAGCCTCCTAATAGAGAAGACACAGAAGATCTGAGAATATAAAGCTTCTACTAAAAGTTACTGTTTTTCTCTTTCATTTTAACCCAAAGCCTAGCTTTCTTTACATAAAACAATATTTAAAATAAAGAAGATAACTTCTTTATATTCTTTAATTCAGAATACGTGTTTGCTAAGATTTTTCTAGATACTTGTCATTCATATTCATAATATTAAAATTCATCAATTTTGTTTTAATATGGTTTACAACTAAATGGAAGAAATGCCAAATTATCTTGAAATTGAGTTTTTAGTTAAAATTCAATACACAGTATTGTGACTCAATTACAAGTTAAGCTACTACTACATTAAGCAATAAACATAACAGGACAATCTTTAAATGTAGGTGAATTTAAATAAATGCCACTCAAAGGATTTTTTGTTGAAGGCACCCATGCAAGATAGACTAACTATAAGTGCGTCTGCACTCAGGGATCTCTTCACAGTGGGATTACAGTGTCCTTATGAACACCCATGAGGTTCAAATGTGAATTTGTGTGGTGCTTTTTTTATTATATATTTCTAAAACATATTTACATACATTGCCCATTTGTGAATTGTTTCTGGGATGTGTAACAACGATAATTGTAAAGATGCTTTTTATTGATGATGAGTACAAATCTGTCTTATTGAAGTATGCAGGAAAATGCGAGTAATGATTTATTTTCTGAGTATGTTAAATTTACCTTTCAGAATTTCGTAGCATCAATATAGAACAGCACATCTTCTAACTGATTCTTCTCTGACTGCTTTCCTAAAATGTAATCTTTTTCAAGGTTGAGAGAACTCTTGACCTCTGTGCATTGCCGTTGTACACCACTCCGTACTTTGACTTCCATACGTGGGGAGGATGGGTGAAGGACCTGTGGGTTCAATGTTAATAGCAGTTCATTTGGTGAAAGAATAACTGTTCTTCATCTGGAACAGCAGAAAGCCAACCCAGAAGAGCACAGCATCACCATAGAGATTAGAGTCAAGAGGGCATAATTAGATGAGTCCATTGGCGTTGTAGAGCAGCGGTGTGAAAAGTCTTGGAGGATGGAGCCTGGCCACCCCTAGAGGACTGCCTGACCCGTGGTCTGGTCCTGTGGATGTGACGGAGTGACTGCCAGAGGTGACGGTAGAATGAACAGAGTAAGAGATCCCTGCTTGTACCTCACTACCCTCAGGTGCTGAAGGCCAGACGTGGTGGCACATGGCTGCAAGAGCTGATCCACCAGCCCACACAAGCGGCTCAGCCCAAGGTTTAGTGGTGGAATTTAATCAGTCTGGAGACTATTGAACTCACCCTGTGTCCAACATGAGTGAGTCACAGCAAATCAGTTTGTACGTACCATTTTTGATGCCCCAATCTTACACAATCTTGTGGAAGAAATACTATGCCAGTCTTCAGGAGCACAAGCTTGCCAGACGTCCTTCATGAAATCATGCAGCCTTAGACAATTCCATAAGCGCTGAGTGCCAGGACTCCTCAGGGGCATTTAGTAGATCCTGTGGACGGGAAGGTTCTGAGATCCCTGAAGGGAGAGGTGGGAACTGCGGCCCACACAAATTCTGATCAGGGCTAGGGGGCACCCCACTCATATGTCACTGCTAACCTCAGCTGTTCCCTAGCAAGGGAGGGGGACTTCCTTGAAAAAGCAAAGCATGGGGACCCTCTGAGACAGGGGGCCAGGGCAGGGCCCCTACCCATATCTAAGGACAGTACTTCTTTTATTCTAGTGCAGAGTTTCTGGCCTCAGCACTGTTGACTCTTTGGCTGGATAATTCTTTGCTGTGGGGGACTGCCCCACGCATTGCAGGATGTTTATGAGCATCTCTGACTTCTACTCAATAGATGCCAGCAGTACTCATCCCTCCCAAATGTGACAACCAAAAATGTCTCCGGACATTCCTAGAGGTCTTCTGGGAAAGAGAAATCATCCCTGAGTGAGAACCACTGTTAAGCATTCATTTAGTTCTACTCGTGAAGTACGACCCTTCTAGTGTTGCTACTGAATCCTCCGAGTGTTACAAGAGTTCTCCCTTTTAATTGTCGAGAACTTTACTGTTTCCCAGCACTGTATCAGCTCTGGAAATTGATTTCTTGAAGTTCCATGGAAATTCTTTTTCAGTTAACCTTGTGGACTTCCCACCTATGCGTCTGCTGTGGCTTGATACTCAGCAGCAGGCTCAAGGAAGGCTCTGTGCAGATTTCTTGAGCTCTTTCCTTGTGTAGCTTCCTTCTCTCTGCTAATTTGTCCTGCACATTTCACCACCACCCCTTGCTGAACGTTAATTTCTATCTCCTCTTTCTGCCAGGATTTCATGAATATCTTAGGGTATCCCTTCTTGCAAGGAAACTCCCGACAGGAAATCAGGGCAAACAGAGCACACCTCATTCTCTCCTGGGTCACAATACCGCCTTGCCTGCTGACCAATATCTGGAAATACTTGTTGCATGTGCTTTGTCCAGGGATCTAGTTGTTTATGTCAGGAGGGTAAATTCAGTTACAGTTACTTCTTGGTAGCTAGAAGAAAAGCAGCCCCTCCTCTTCTTCTTAAGATAAACCTTCTTCTTAAGATAAACTTCTCGACCAGGTTTTAAAGTTTTTCCATGTTTATTTCCTCACTTCCCGCTCTGACCTCAACCCACTCTAATCTGCTTTCCACTTTCGTCACTCTGCTGAATGGTTTTGTCTAGGATTATTAAGTGACTTCTGTATCCCCAAAGCCACTTGGCATTTTTTCACTTCTCAATTTTTCTGACCTCCCAGCAGGATTAGGCATTTTTGATTACCATCTCCCTCCTTGAAAATAAACAAAAACAAAAATAAAATTGAACAAAAACAAACGTTCGTTCCCTTTGTTTTCATGACACCCAGTGTCCTGGATTTCCCGCTGCTTTGCTGAGCACATCTTTGCAGGTCTGTTCCTCCCCATCCAGCTGTTAGAAACCTCACCTTGGACCTAGCGCCCTGCACCGGGCTCCAGACCAGCATCTTCATTTGCTCATTTGACATTTCCACCAAGAAATCTCAAAGGAGTACCAAATGTGACATCTCAAAGACAAAGCATTTCAGTTCACTTGCTCCAAAACATGGTGTTCTTCCTGAGTTCCCTATCTCAAAAGATGATGCCATCATTTATCTAGCTGTGCCAAAAAAAGATCTCCTTGACAACTTCCTCACCTTCACTCCCATGCCATCCATCACTAAGTCCCGTCAGTCAATTGAACCTCCTAAATGTCCTGTAAATTCATCAACTTCTCCCCCTTCCAACCCTTGATTAAATCCTATCTTCTAGTCGATTGTGATACCTTACTAAGTGATCTTTCCTCATTTGCACTGGCTTCTATATAACCTTTTCTCCACCCTGCAGCCAGAGTAATCTCAAAATGCAATCTAGTTATGACAATTCTTGCTTAAGTGGGTTGCTTGATATCCAATTGCTTTTACAATAAAGACCAAAATCTTTAGTATGGCAGACAGAAACCTGCAGTATCTCCCTGCCTATCTATTCCTGCACCGTAACCGTAGCAGACTGTCGTCAGTTCCTTGCGTTGAGTACTTGAAATATGCCTCTCTCTTATGTTCACGCAGGTGTGCAAACAGTGACTCCTCTCTTTAGAACACAGAACTACTTATGACCAACCTCCCCCTCCCGCCTCCCAACAAACATATGCAAAAGGCATTTTTTGTTCTCTCATCTGCAGTTCTCAAGTCAAGTGCTATTTCCTAAAAAATGTTTTCCTTGACCAGGTCAACTTCTTTTGTTTTAAGCTCTCATGGAAACTTCACATATTGTATCTCTGTGATCATTTAGCTTTGTTTGTCTCTGTAACTACACAGTTACCTCTATGACAACGACATCTATATCGTATTTTAGATATGTTTTCTGGCATAATACTTTGAATATGGTATATACACAGTTTGTCGAATGGGTGAATTCATGAATGAATGAACAATAGAATCATCTTACCTGACGATAGTGGAAGTCAAAACCGTGTAAAAGCACAGGGTTAGCAGATGTTTATTTAAAAGAAGTCTGTCATGTAATTATGTCATATTTTAAAAATTGTCTTTAATGCTTTCTATAGAAGAATTGATCTGAATTTCTCCTGCACATTATTTGTTTGCTTCTCATCTACAGAATCAGATCTGATGTCTTGTTTCTATTGATGAACAGGAAAGAAACATGTTTTAACATTCTGTTACTGAATACCCTCAACACAAAGGCCTCCAGCTTCAATTCCTCAGCTTCATCTAACTTACCTCTAAGGACCCACTCTGATTTTTCCTTTGACTTCTCCCATTTCATTACCATGCTCAATCAGTTTTCTGCCTGCTTTTGTTGTCCCTGTACTCATCTGCTTTTCTCAGTCTATGACTTTGTCCGCCTTCTTTTGTTTCTGTACCTAGCCATGGTAAGGCACTTTTGTGATGAATTTCTTATACATCTTTGAGTTACTTTATGACAGAATAGCCACCATTTCTGCTTTGCGAAAATCCAGCCATGGTACTCATTCTGTTGCTGCCTTCTCTGTCCCTCACATCTTCTTGGCAGGAAAATATAACTAAAAGTCATAAAATCATGACCATTATTTTTATCATATTATGTCCTCACTAGTATTTAAATAATCATCTTATTTATCTCATGTTGCTTATGACCAACATAAGGAATTAATTGTATTCCCTGTGACAGCTCTTCCAGCCTTAGTCTATATTACTCAAGCCCACACTTACTCCAATCTCAAGCTCTTACTTTAGGAAGAAGGCTCACCTCTTATTCAGCTATACCCTGACCCCACAAAAAGAGATTCAATTAGTCTTACTTTTACCCTTGTTTTCCTAAAATACCTCTAATTTTCTATCATCATCTCAATCTTTTCTTTTTTTTTTTGAGGAAGATTAGCCCTGAGCTAACATCTGCCAATCCTCCTCTTTTTGCTGAGGAAGACTGGCCCTGAGCTAACATCCATGCCCATCTTCCTCTACGTTACACATGGGATGCCTATTACAGCATGGCTTGCCAAGCGGTACCATGTCTGCACCCAGGATCTGAACTGGCGAACCCCGGTCCGCCGAGAAGAGGAACATGTGAACTTAACTACTCTGCCACTGGGCCAGCCCCTCAATCTTTTATTTTTGAGAACAAACAGAGTTTATACTTTCCAAGGCTCATCCTTCTCCACTTGGAATACTTTCTGTGTCTTTCACAAATCTTTATTGTTCATGGTTTCCTGTCATTCATGTCATATGTATGTACTGTGTGTGTGTATGTCTATATGTGTGTGTATACATATGTATATATACGTATATATATGATATTATTTCTTCACCACCCATTAAACCCCTAAGCCTATGTTATCTAACTTCCAAATCCTACTAAAATTGCTCTTGAAAGTTCCCAGTAACCACTCAATTGCTATAATCTTTTCTGAGACTCCACTCTCCTGAAATTCTTAGTGGTCTTTGAGAGTGACGGCCAACCTCTTCTTTGTAAAAATATCTGCCTTTGTTTCTGCGACTCTATACTTACTTACTGTCACCCTTCATTCTTCTCCCCATGATTTATTCCTCTTTATTGATCTCATTCTCTAGGGATATGCCTGACTTCTCCTTTCTCCTCTGTAGGCAAGCAGTACATCCTGTTAATCTGACTTACATAATGTTACTTACATATGCCACCCCCATTCCCATATACATTGTTTTGGTTTTCATTACCTCTCATGTAGACAGATTATTTGTGTACAAGTGGCTTTGTAATTTATTTTCTTACTTTCACTTTTTCATTATTTTAATCAGTCCCAGATCACAAATCAAATAAATCTTTCTAAAATATAGCTTCAATATGCCATTTCTACTGCTCAAAAAAAAAATGTCATTCATTAACAATTTCTTCTTGTCACTGAAGAAGACACAGACTCTTCATCCTGGTGGATAAAGCTTCAAGCAAGCGTCCCTTCCTTATTTACCCTCATCCCATTATGCATGCCCTTTTCTTCCAATTACACCACTCTCTGGTCTGTGGACACGCTCTGCCTCATATGCCATCCTCATCAATCTCAGACTTTAAAGTCCATCTTAAGAAGTGTCAGTAAACCCATTTGATCACAGAACTACATAACCTGCATGAAAAAAATTAATAAAGTCCCCTTTTACGATTCTGGGCCCTTTGTAGCAGGACCTGTAATACTGTCTTGAGTTACTGTGTAATTATCCATCTTCCTAACTAAACTGCAAAGTTTTAAAGGCTGAGACTAATATTTACTCATCTATGTATTTCAAATAATATCCAGTTCAATAACTGCCACAAAGAAGGCATTAAATATTTTTTAAACCCTTTACTGTTCTTAGTGCTTTAAATATACTCACTCATTTAATCTTCACAATAACCTGATGAAAGAAGCATTATTACCTCTGTCACAAATTAGGAACCTGAGGTACAGAGACACTAAAGGACTTATTCATGGGCACAGAGTTAATAAGTAATGAATTCAGGATTCAAAGCCAATTTAATATTAATGCCTTTACTTTAAATCTATATGACTTCTCTCCTTCTTAACCATATTTAGAATGAATAGCGTTTCTTACTTGTAAAATAGATCTACCTACAGAACTATTTTCTTGCCATTGGAATATTGATATTAGATTGATTAATTCTTGAAAATATTTGACCAGAACATTTGGGTCAATGGCTCCAGCGGAGCAACAACTTCTCTTAATTGGTATCCTTGATTGCTTAATTAAATCATAAAATTAAGGCTACATGAATTAACACATGCTTTAAGAGCACCAGTTTTATAACAAACACAGTACTGTTATATTTTGGTGACTTGATATTGATCATTCAATGTCTTCATTATAAAGTGTACTTTTCCTGTCGATATTTAGATTATTCACATAAAGATTAATTTACAAACATTTATTTTGTTTGCTTTAAATACTTTTGCATACTTATGTTTAAAACATAGTAGATTATTGTGTATTCTGTTGTTGATTACCTATTCTCCATTAGTTTGATATTGTTTTCCCTTGACCCATTTGCAAACTAACAAGACAATAAAGTCAGTATTGATTTAAGACCAGTAATGGCATTAATTTCACATCAATAATATATTCAGATATAAAAAGAGAAATAAATAATCTATCTACTATGTGAATTCAACCCTTTAAGGACATACATAACCACAATAATGTTATATGGCATATTTCAGATCCTACATGACTTCATGAAGATGGGCTAATGACCAAATACAATAATTTTTTGTGGGAGTTGAGTATCATCTTGGGGCACCTAGTTCTCCTTTGGTAGATAGTTCTAGAATCCTCGTTGTACATAGTTTATAGCCTTGTCCTCACACTTCTGTTGATAGAGTGCCCGACACTTAAAATACTGGTTCTTCACACCTGTGATGTTCTCTTTTGTCTTGCTAAGCCAAGCTAGATGATGTGAGAAATGATTCCAAGTTTTAACTCAGATAATTGGTATAAATTACAGGCAAGTCTCACTTTGCACAGATCCATGATAACTGAGATCAATGTGAAGATATGGTTGCTACACACGTGAGCTTAGTGGATTGAATGGTGACTCCAAAAAAGTATGTCCGTGTCCTAATCTAAGTCTGTGATTGTTACCTTGTTTGGAAAAAGGGCTTTTGCCATTGTAAATTAAAGATCTTCAGATAAGGAAATCATCCTGAGTTATCTAAGTGGGCCCTAAATCCAACGACAAAGGTCCTTGTAAGAGAAAGGCAGACGTAAATTTAAGACAGGCAGAATAGAAGACACAGAGAAGAGGAGTGGGTGATGTGATCGTGGAGGCAGAGATTGGGGTGATGTGCCTGTAAGTCAAGGAATGCAAACAGCCAGCAGAAGCTAGAAGAGGGCAAAGAACAGATTGTCCCCTAGAGCCAGAGAGAGTGAGGCCCTGCTGACAGCTTGATTTCATACTTTTAGCCTCCAGAACTATGAGAAAATAAATTTCTATTATTAACCACCAAGTTTGTAATAAATTTCTCATGGCAGCCACAGGAAACTAATGCAACGAGTGTCAGTCAGAAGGTACCGTGCAAATCAAGGGCTGCCTCTATTTATTATCAAGGAATTTTGTCTTCTGTTCTTTTAATCTACACCTCTATGTTATGTCCATATACTCCTTCATAGAATATTGAATTTGTAATATTTCTCTAAATCATCTCAGTCTACGTGAAAGAAATTCCACAATTCACTAACTAGGTATTTTGATATTGGGAGAATTTTTTTAACTTTCTTTCGAGGCAAGCATTTTGCATTTTGCTTGCTTGTCTGTTTGTTTAGATGGAAGACAGGAGAACTAGTCACAACCTCTGAGCACTAAGTCATCCCTCACTGCCAGCTTATCGCCTCTAGGCTAAATGCTCCCAATTACTTTAAGCCTTTCCAATTGGCAGTATTTTCCAAATATTTACTCATTATTCTGCTCTTCTTTTACCAATTGATTGGGTCTTTTGAGAAAGCACTCTCAAATCCATATTCATGGAAAGACAAGCATTTCAGAACCCGTCCTAATTGCTATCTTTGGTATGCCCTCAACTAATCTTAGTTTTTGTGTACTGTATAAATATACCATATATCATCCAAAATATGTCGTTTACTGGTTATGTGGATTGACCACATATGTTTCTCATTTAGTTTTTCCACTGCTCACTAAAATATCACTATGGAAAAAATGAAAATCCGGGAAGATAAAAATAGGAGAGACGTATGTAGATAAGAGACTTCGTAAACTTTTGTACAAATAAATGTAGCTACAGAGAGGAGGAAAGTGTAGGATACTCTCGCACTGATGCGAATAAGAAGAAACTTATTAGACTCTGATTCGCAGAGATTTTCCTATCTCAAAGGCACTGCTTAAAAGAGAGGGCAGGGACAAGTTAAATGACATGAAGATTGCTTAGAAATCAACATGTGGAAGAATCGATGTTTTCTCTCCTTTCTCCCTACTCACAGAGTGACAGGACCAAATGTCTACATCCCCACTCGGAGAAAAATAATGGAGGCTCTCCAATCAGAGATGCTAAGTAGAGACTACAGGTAGAATTTGATATATGAAGGTGAAAACAGATAATGAAGTGAAGTTTCTCTATCAAGGGGATAACATCTAAGATCCACACCTTCAACCTTCAAACAAAATGCCAGCAGCCTGGTATAGACTCTTTCCAGAGTTTCTGGAAAAACTGACATCTGAAAAGTTTCCCAGTGAAGCATCAAGCTCTTTTCCAAAACACACTTGATATAGACTTTTCTTCCTTCCCCCAAATTTCTAATTAATTCTTTTTACTGTCTCATTATTAAATATAATGGATGAACCAGTGATGACCAAACATTCGAGTAAATCCTTTAACACGAACAAAGGAGATCACAAAATAAAGAAACAGAAAAGAGCCTGGAAGAAAGGTTGTTATCTTATAGAACAAAAGAAAACTTCTATTTTCTCTACCCCACAAAAATTTAGGAGAATGAATTCTCATATCCCTTAGAGGTATATGAAATAATCTCACACATAGAAAATAAAACAATCTTATTTAAAATAACAAGAAAGAGCTCTTGGATGTTTAAACTGATGGCTGAAAAGAAAAAAGAAATCCCAAAGAAAGATTAGATGAAAATCAAAGAAATCTCTTAGAAAATAAAATAGAAAGATGGCAACTATGAGAGGAAAAAAGATAAAAAACTCAGAAGATGAAATTCTCTGAAACTTAGCACCAGACAGAAATAACAGAGAAAGTGGAACAAAGGTTATTAGCAAACATGATAGAAAATTTCCCAGAACTGCAGCATGTCAGTCATCTGAATGAATGGATCCATTGAGAGCTCAGTGAAATGAATGAAATACACTCACCATTAAGCACATCCTGTAAAATTTCAAGGCAAATAAAAATTCTAGGAGGAAAAGCTGCATAAAAAAGTACAAGCATATATCATTATTCATGATAGTTTCAAGGGTGATTAATAATTTCAATAAAATGAAATATAACAATATTGGAAGGATAGGGAAGGATATGGGTTGAATGTGAGCCAAATAATTATTTACAATAATGTAAAGTTAATAGATAATGTCTAAAATTTGTAAATCAAGAAATACCATGAGGATATTTGGTAAAAATTTTGGGGAAAGTACCAGGAAAATAAGAAAAAAAGAGTAGAAATGAATTTCCTCTGAGTAGCTGGTCAGAGAATTGCTATCTTTGCGTTATAGTATTTCTGTGCTATTTGAATTATCTAATACGTACATTATTTTAGCTTAAAGTTTACTTTAAATAATATGGAGAGAGGGAGAATAAGGCACAAAAGTAAGAGAAAATGGGTTATATGAAGAAAATATAAGCATTCGAGATTGTAACTACTTTCTGAATGACCATAGATGTTTAGATTTCTTATTCCAATATTGCTTCCTCCAATTTCTCATTTGCTCAGGCACAAAACTTGGTTGATGAGTTAGACAGTGATGTGTTCAGTAGCAAACACTAGAAAATCAGTCAAGTATCTTAAATTGACTAGTGACATTTTTCTAATATAAAAAGAATTCTGAAAGGAGGTAAGACAGGTATGGTACACAAACTCAGTGATTCTCTTAGGGAGCCAAGCTTTTTCTGTGTCTCCATTCCACCCTCTTCAGCATATTAGCTGGTTGCCTGGTGATTGAAAGATGGATCTTTATCCCTAGGTACCGCATCCATGTTTCAGATAGGAAGAGGAAAGGAAGGGGAGAGGACATAGGTAGACTTCTACATATTTTATCAGCCAGAACTGTGTCACATCGCCACTCCTAGTTTCAGGAGAAGTTAGAAAATTGAATTTTTCGCTCTTATAGCCTCTAACAAAAAGTCAGACATAAGGGTTGGAAATGGAGATTGGATCAGCTAACTGCTTGTCTGTTACAGATTTCATAATTGAAATATTTTAAGGTGGAGAATGAAAATGATAATGAATAATTTTTTAAAAAGCATTATATTATTGAGGTTAACCAACTGTTATGATGGTTTCCCATTGGAACTTGAAAAGAGACCTGTTGAAAAGGGGAAAGAAGATGTAAACTAAATTTTAATTAGCAACATATCAGACACTTTGCTAACAATTTACCTGTTGCCTCATGTAAGTCTTCACAATGACCTCTTCTAGGGGGTCGTATCCAAAAAGTAGTGGAAAATGTCACAAGGAACATCAAAACCTCCAAATCCTAAAATTCTTTTACCACTGATGGATGAACACTGATAGTCAAAGAAAATGTGAATATGTTTCCAGTAAATTTAAAAGCCTGAGTATAAACTGAAAAAGTTGAAGGTGACGTTTTCATCTGTTTCCAGCTGAAGCTCATAATTTTCAGTAGAAGATGCTTCGTTAGGTAAAGAACTGGTTACAAATATATGAATGATGCAAATAATTAACAGTGGACGCTGTGATTAAGCACTTTTCATTTATTCTTCTCTACTAAACTATTTTGTAGTATACTATTATATTAATATTATATGGTAAACTCCAAGTTCTTAAAGGATAAAGGATTTGCTAAATTGTAAGATTTACCTTAGGTTTCTAATGTCAAAGCCAACGTTTTTAACCATTTTGCTATTTTTATGTCAAAAACTTTCCCTTGACTAGACCACAATGGAAAGTAAGTTTGGGAATATATTGCCGGCATATGAAGGAATGTCCAATAATAATATGGTTTAGAATAAGAATAGAAAGAAAAATTAGCCTCTGTGTGCTTGTTTTCCATGAAATGGTGCACCTTTTCTTGTCATCTCAGAAGAATAAGGTCTGAAACCTCTAGAAAACTGGTCAAATTAAAGATAAGCATCTCTGTCCCACTTTTGGCACCGAAACACAATGTGCCCAATATGGCTACAGCCAAGGAACGCTCCTCCTGCTGATAGAAACTGCCAGCAGAGGTGTTCACTTAGGGTAGGGGAAGGGAGCAAGTCCCATGGATAGAAAGCAAGGGCTAGATTGAGATTGCATTGTTTGTGAAAGATGAAGGAAAAAAACAACTTTGTAACTATCACTGGGGCTTCAGCTTATGATGGGAAGAAAGCAGACCTAGCCTCCAGGACTGGGCGGGTTGGGTAGAGAAAATCTCAAAATTGCTGGACAACAAAGAATGAACCCTGGAGAGAAAAACAAACCAATAAACTCCCACCTCAAATCAACCTAGAAAGTCATTATTTTGATATCCATGATGAAAATTAACACTAAGAACGGTAATCACCAGTATCAAAAGTCAAGATAAATTCCAGATAAATGAAAAAGAAAATGGGGCAGTCTCAAAGTGGCTGAAAAGTAAATCTGCCAAGGATCACCCAAGAGAAAATGTTAGGAGATGAAACAAAAATGGTCAGAAATAGAATAATAAAAGAAAATTAAGAAGTATCAATTACCATTACTGGAAGTGAAATAAAAATTCTTTAAATGAGGGATGAAATTTGAGTACATAGAAGGAGCAATTTAAATCTAGCATCACTATAGTGAAAAAAATCAAAATACCTCATTTTTGTATGTTTTCATTCTTTAGCACTATAAATACCATGGAGGAAAGACATTGGGTTAATAAACCAAAATAAGCAAGAATAATCAAGGCCTTCATTCACGCAGAATAAAGATAACTAAAATGTTAACCCACCAGTTTTTGCCTCTTTTCAATTCTTTATTAAAAGAGAAGAGTAATGATGTGACATAGTGGTATTTGTGACTTTCTATGGTTAAATGACACATAGTCAAGATTTCTCTGTAACCCTTTTTTCCATATATTTGAAAACACTACTTTTTATCAGATGTTATAGGAAAAAAAAATTTGCTACATTAAATAAAATAACCTATGCCCCACGTCTGGTGTTCTTGTTCTCTCTATTCCACAATATTTTCTGGCTTTATGAAGATAGGATCTTAGTCAGAAATCCAAACAGTGATAATGGAGAGAGGAAGGACTTTTGATATTGGTTAGATTGTAATTATTTTTCCACCTTTTCTTTCTTGCACCGTGAGCATCTAAACAGCAAACCCTAGTGAATGTGTCAACATATTTCTTGGAACACTTGAAACTGTTGTTATTATCTATCCCTGAATTAAACATTTTTCTGTTTGCAATATAAAACATTTTAATTACAATACAAATTATATGGTACAACCATGTAGGAGTAAACAAAGAACTAATTTGTGTTCTTTCTGTACTTCTCATTTGTTGACTAATTAGTTTCTCTATGAGACACCAAGTGACTCTTATAAATACAAATCTCCTGAGGATATAAAGGTTAATTTTGAAGTGATTACAAATATTCCAGTAACATTATAATTAATGGTTACATTTGTGATGCTGAAGTCTTCTAAAGCACCAATGAGTAACCTCTGAAAATCAGTTCAGGTAGTTGGCATCATTTAGGATGCCTTTGCATTGTTCCTTTTAGTCAATTGAGTTTCAGCTTGAAGGAGGATCAAATATTAAAACCATCCGTATTCTAAACCATGATCCTATGTGTGTGCATCTCTGTGTGTATGTATGTGTGTGTGTGTGTATGTGTGTGTGTGAGACACACACACATCCGTTGCGTCCACATGCTATTAATTCATACTTTCAGCCTGAACCTGAGCTATGACTGGACATGTTTTGGAATGATTCATTAAGTCATAGCAAAGAAGTCCATTTATATTAGGGAGACAGATGACTTTTACGAGAGAATTTAACCTAAGGAATGAGAGGGTCACACAGCCTCTTTCACAAAACATTAATGGAAGAATGATTCTGAGAACAAATAGGTATCTACCATTCAGCTATGATTCTGATCTCAGCTTACATGCATTTATAAATAGGTCTTAGGAATTAAAAGTCTATGATGTTAAAACTGGAGTTTGCTTGTTTCCCCACTAAAATTTCTGAAAGGCTTTATGATTCTAAAGTACCAATGGTTGGATTTCATTTTATCTTTTCTATTCTTCCTGGCAATTGTTAAAGATGTCACATGGAATATTTTTCTAATAATAGGTAAAGTATTGAAGTTTGGTACTGATTTAGGTCTTAACTATTTTCACACTCATCTAGCTTTACATATCAATGCCCTCTGTTGCGTGGAAAGAAAGGGGTAATTCAGCAATGGTCATCAGAAATTTGATGTAGTCTGCAGCCTGTCTTGTCACTACTGTAGCCCACACTGATGTATCATTAATAGAGGCAATGATTATATAATATTACTGGGCTTTCCAGTTGTGATTCTAGGATTACTTCTCTTTTCTTCTAAGTTTTATCAATGGGTAAATTATAAATAAGAGAGAGCAAAGATTGGTTATCAACACATGATTTAATTAAATCTCACCTGGGATGTCTAAAGGGCATCTCAAACCTACTAAGTCCAAACTAGCTTCTGAGAATCCCCACCAAACCTGCTTCTGCTGTAGTCTTCCCCATCTTAGTGGTTGGCAACTCCGCCCTTCTAGGTGTTCAGGTCAAATTGGGTTTGACCTGAGACAAATTGGGTTCTCTCTTTGTTTCACCTCCATTTCTAATATGTCAGATAATGCTCTTGGCTCTAACTTAAAAATACATCCAAGAATCCAACCATTACTGCACCCCTTGGTCAAACTTCCATCACTCTTACCTAGATGATGGCAGTAACCTCCTGACACTGCTCCCTGTTTGTGTGTTTGTCCTTCTCCAATCTACATCCAATCCAGCAGCCAGAGTCACATTTTAAGTTTGATTATATTTCTTCTTTGCTTGAAATCCTCTGTCTTTCAAATTCATTTAAGAGTAGAAGCCAAAGCCCTTTGCTTTGACCTACATGCATGACAGGATCTTACTCCTCATCATTTCCTTGAACTCTTCTCCTTTTCTCCCTCCCTTGTCGGCTCCAAACACGCTAGTCACCTTGCTGATTTAAAAACTACCCAGGTATGCTCCTGTCTGAAGTTAGTTTTTTCAAGTGACCACCCTATTTAAAATTGCATCCTTGCTTCCTTTCAACCCAATAATTCACATTCACCTTCTCAGCTTTAATTATTTTCCCTTGGCACTTATCCCCAATAGGCTATGTGTTTTATTTATCTTGTTTTCTTCTGTCTGCTCCCATAAAACATAAGACCTATGAGGGTAGGGACTTTTGTTTGTGTTCTTTTTCTGTCAACTGTGCCTGGCACAGAGTGAATGTTCAATAAACTTTTGAACTAAAAACAGTGTCTACTTTACACAGGTAAGAATGGTATTAAAGCAATTCCCTTAAATAAGTAAAGAATAGTTACGTTGGCTAAATCAAAGCCATCAAATCCATGATACAGGTGAAAGCAGCAAGGATACTGTTAGTTATGCCTGAAAAATCAATGAAATCTATATATTGTGATTTTGGATAATAGTATATTTTTTAATGTTTATTCTTCAATTTCCCATACCTTGTTACTTTACTGGTATTATATGTGGAGTCTTGAAAATATTAAAACTTATTAAAATAAATGTAATACTATTTAAATGAGACTAGCCACACATTTATTTTTATTCACAGGATACCAATTTTTGATCTCTCTAAATCTTTGATTTAATTATTTTCATTTGTATAAATAAAGGCCAAAGGGCTATTTCTTTTTGCTTACTTTGCTACAAAAAGTGTCTCCTTGTTTGAAAAAACTAGATTTATGAGAATCCCAGAGGACAACAGATACCTTTTAGTGCTGGAAAATCCAGGGATCTTTTTCAAAGTGACAAATCCAGGAATTATGTATAGGTTTTCCAAGCATCGAGGGCATGCCCTTCCTAGTGTCTTACACACCTGTTGGTTTCCCTTTAATTAGCTGTCTTTTGTGCAATAGGAAATAAATATTGGGCTATGCCACATTTGGAAATATGATTAAATGTCACTTTGACACTACCTATAATATGAGAGTAACTTGCTTTCTCTTGATTTTATCTTTCTTCTATGCAGAATGGAGCCTTGCTTTCTTTTTCTCATTCCCTTTTGCTATTAGACTGGACACAGTTGTAGTGAGGCTTAAGTAACATATCTATAGCACTTTGAAAATCATGAAATCATACATGAATGCAATGGGTCATCTCTGGATTAATTGGGGCTTTAGTGTTTCTTCCAATCAAAGCAACTACGGGGAATGCAATCCTTACATTAGGAAGAAGATTCTGACATATTTTAGACAATCCAAACTCTTGTTCCAAAGAACACCCTCCCTTCCCCCCGCCCCTCAAAAGGCAATTGCAGCTTGTCACAATCCCCTGGAGTTCTGCTGGTCTGTGTAAGGGGAAGGATTATCTAGTGATTGGTTGGCTTTAGAATCCCATCACTAGCAAGCAGACAGTCAGCAGACACGTCTGTATTTTGGAGCTCTTTTATCAACAGACGTCATGTATGCTTTTTGTTGATAACTTCAATTTTTAATTCTGTTTCTAAAATGCTCTGTTAAAATTGTTTGATGTCATAAATTTGCTAGCAAGGCAATTCTCATTTCAGATACTTTAAGTGAATGTGTTTTCTGAGGAATACTCCCAGTTGTAAGGGAGGAGAATGGGGAAAGGAAATAGAAAGGTTTTAATTTTATGAGAATAGATTTGACTTACACTTTCTCTTGATACTTACAGGCCAGTCGGAAGTAGTGATTATCTCCATTAAGTTACATAACATCTCAGAAGTGAAGTTAATCCTAAATGCAAGAGGGCATGAGACAGTCTAACACAAAATCCTGGAGAGGCTGAAAGTGAACATATTACTTTCTCTCAAAGTGGCTGCCAGGGGGACATTTACTTGTAGGACACAGTAAAAACCATGTAGTACAACGATTCTTTGTGATAGAGGAACAGTTTTCTTGTAGATCTCTGGCTTCAAGTTATTTTCTTTTATTTAAAACACAGAAAATCTTACAAATTTACACGGATTGCAGTGTCTCAGAGAAGTAGACTTTAGCAGAGCGTGTCCATCACAGAGGAGAGCAAACCTCCAGCATTTCATTATTGCCCAGGGTTGAGTGTTTGCTTTTGTGTGTTTGTTCATTTTGGTGACTAATCAGAGCAGACATCACTATAGCCATAGAGATCATACGAATGTAGTCTATATTAATGCCTAAAAATTGAGCCATTCTAGGCAACTAGCTTATGTGTAAAATGGAAGTCAATTTTATATTAATAAATACATTTTGATAGCTACAACCACCACAGTTAAAACTTCCAAAACTCAGATGACTTCTTCATCAACCTCTAATAAAATCTCTCTAGAAAATTCTTAGATTCCCTATACAGTGTGTCACGAGTACTTGAAATTAGGTTCCCTCAGGTTCTTCATGCCTGGCCGCCCCTGGAGAGCTTCATGATGGCTCTGTGGCTGGTTCCCAGAGGGACTGCTGTCCTGCCGTGTGCCGCATCATTGATGTGGCTCTGCCTCAGAGTAGTCCTCCTCTTGTGGCCACCCTGAGCCCTCGGTATGCCACAGCTTCCCGGAGACCTCTGTTCGATTTGATAGAAGATGGTTCTCTCCCCAGCCTGTTTCTCTTTGTCTCTTAGACCCCAAAGCAATATTGGGTGTGCAACCATCTCCCTTAGCTTCTTCTCTAACTGGACTTATGGTCAGCAGAATTCTAAGATGACTCCGAAGATTCCTGCCTGCTGGTGAACACACCCTATGTGACCCCCTTCCCTTGAGTGTGAGTGGGACCTGTGAAAAGGATGCGAGAGTCACTCCCATGACCAGATTATGTTATATGGCAAAGGTGAGGGGAGGGGTTTTTTGCAGAGGTAATTCAAGTCCACAATCAGTGACTTTTGAGTTAATCGAAACAGTGAATACCCTGAGTATGCTTGACTTAATCAGAGAAGCTGTTTAAGAGAGATTCTAGAAATCAGAGATTCTCCTTCTGGCCTACAAGCCTCCATGAGTTCCAAGGCTGCAAGGAACTGAATTTTAGCAACAATAATGTGATTTTAGAAGACGACCTCAAGCCACATGAGACCCCAGAGCTGGCCAATACCTTGATTTCCACCTTGTGAGACCCTGAGCAGATGACTCTTTTAAGCTGTGCTTGGACATGTGGCCTACAGAAACTATGAGATAATTAATGAATGTTGTTTAATCTCCTAATTTTGTGGTAATCTGTTATGCAGCAATAGAAAACAAATATACCCCTCTTTATTCATAGGACCTGAAAACCAGGCAAAGGGGCCAGGCCTTCTTCTTGATTTCCCAATTCTCTCAAGACTCCTTGTCAAGTACCTTCACAAAAAAGATTTTCCTTTTTTTTTAGGCCAAATTAAAACATTAATCCTCAGCAACCGTTATCAAGTAGTCCAGTTTGTGTCAAGGGACCTTGACAACCTCCCCTTTGCCCATGTACTTCTCATCCCTACCTGCACGTGGGTGCATGTGCACACACACACACAATCCCAAGGTGGACTCAACCTGCCTAACTTTGCACATTTAGAAAAGGAAACCGAGACTACTTCAGTACAAGTAAGTGACAAGACTTATGTGCGCTGATGTCAACTGGTATGAAATACAGTGGTTGTCACAGATCCGATGAGGACTCTATTTAAAATTAAGAGAGAGAGAGATCCCTAGTTATTCAGAACAGGGTGGTCAGGGGCACTAAATGAGCGTCACTTGTGCTGCCACTTGCCATTCTTATACTCGTGCCAGACATTGGTAATTACTCCATCATTTTTCCCCAGTGAGCCTCAACACAGACTCAGAATCTTTCTCAAAATTTTGGTCCAAGTATCTTCTGCTAATTTATTAGAAAAGTAATAAGGGATACAACTTATATCATATTAAAGTTAAAGATTTCACATGTGTACTAGTAAAGAAAGAGTAGTCATTCATGCCATGCCTGTGTTTCCCCCTCCCCAAACGTTTATTGAACAGCTAGTACCTAGTAAGGGATGATGACATACTAAGCACCGAGTGGGCCGTGATGAAATGATATCCTGGATAATTCTGTCCTGGGGGATGCATGTTACTTTATTTGGCCCATATATGAACTTATTTAATACTCATATATGTTTATTTTACATAGTGTGAATAATCCCTAACTAATATTTTTTCTCCTTAGAATGTGAATCAATAGGAGTCCTTGGGAAATTTTGCCCAAATTCCATAGACTATATGTTATCCGTGGTAAACTATTTGAAAGGGAAACTTATGCTGTTTGAAATCAGATGGGGCCTTAGTTTCAGTGCTCTGAGTGGTTACATCAGGGATCAAACTTTGAGGGCATCTGTTTTTAAGACAGGTCTCTGGTCTGGTCCCTGAAATAAATAGGAGCTATTGAAATATCACTAAGTAACATTTGACTTTAAGTTGATAAATTGAATCTCAGAGAAGTTAGGTAGCCATGCTGATTTCCAACAGCCTGGTCAGAGATAGAGCTGGGATATCTCTACATTCTGGGCTCAGGGAAGAGAAAAAATTCAATAAGGCATCTCATTGGTAAATTGAAATTCAGCAACGTTTCAAAAAAGCCCTCAGACGTGGAGTCAAAGCTCATGGGCACGCTGGCAAGACTATGGTGCAAAAAGTGGGAGTTGAAGGGGCCCAGCTGCAGGAAAGCCTTGACTTGGGAGAGAGCAGGAAGTGATGCAAGTGGATGGAAAGAAATGCAGGGACACAGAGCAGTAGAGATTATGGTTCAAACTTTCTCATCCTCCGCACGACTGACACTTTGGGCCCGTAATTCTTAGCGGTGGGGAGCTGCTCGTACATTGAGGAGGTGTAGCAACATCCCTGTCCTCTACCCACCAGATACCAATATCATCCCCTACCCCAAACTGTGACAACTATAAATATCTCTAGATGCTGCCAAATGTTCCGTGGGGGGAAAGTCACCTCCGTTGAGAATACACCTCAGTTAGCTAAGGTGGAAGTCAGCGTTGTGGGAGACAACACTTGTAAATAAGACGTTTCGTGTTAATTCTTTTGGGAAATATTCATTCATTCCTTCATCTAACAAATATTTGTTGAATGCCTACTATGTGCTAGGAACACTGTTTAGTGATTGGAACTCATCAATCAACAAAAGAGATCAAAATTCCTGTTCTCAATAGACATAATGCTTCAGTAAATCTTACAGTACATTAGAAGGTGAGAGGAAGAATGCTAAGGAGAAGCAGAGCAGGGGAAGCGGATTAGGAGTGTGCGAGTGGGGGCAGTTGCAGTTTTCTATAGAGAGCTCATCAGAGTAAAGGACTTAGATTTTTAAAAACTTGAAGGAAAGAACTATACTATTTTTCTGTATATCTTTCATAGAGCTAATAGTGTGGATGGCACATAGTAGGGATGCAATATATTTACTTTTTCATTAAACAATTATTTATTAGCTAGCAGTTGATTTTTCAGGAACTAAGCTAAATGCTGAGGATGTGATGATGAGTAAAATAGACATGGTTTCTTCCCTCGCAGCGTCTCCATTTATGAGAGAGACACCTCAATAAAACAGTCACAAAATAGATATAAAACTGTAACTTGAATATTTGTATGAAGAAAAGGCACATGGGGTAATGAGATTCATATCAATGGAGACCTGACCTAGTGAGTGAGGGAGGGTGTGTGTAATGAAGGCTTCTGTGAAGCAGTGATATTTTAGTTGAGTTAAATTTGCAATGGGGAAAGAGGCTCAGACAAAGCGATAAGCAGAAAGAAAAGCATATACAAAGAATCAGTGGTGACTGGAGCTCAGAGTATAAGGGAGGATCATGGAATAATATGAGGAATGAGAGGTAAACTTCAGCTACACTGTGTGGAGCATGTTGTAAATTTACCTCCTTATATTAAGAGCAATAAAATGCCAATGGCATGGTTAAGTGGGGATGGGGAGGTGACACGATTACATTTGCGTTTAGAAAAAAGAAAATCTAGCTGTAGGGAAATAACTACCTTGAGGGGGATGAGATGGGATGGGGTATGAATAAAAAAAGCATTTAGGCAACATGAAACATGAGGACTGTCTGCATTAGCGAGTTGGCAATCGTACTCGGGAGAAAATAATAAGAATCATTATAAAATGCATTTCCCCTAATAATTTTGCAAATTCAAGCCAATCCCATACCAATTTCCAGTGGAGATTAAATGGGTCTTACAAATTTGATGCAAATTTCCTCTAGACACAAGGATGTTGAAAAGGAAAAGCAGTGAGAATAGCTTTGCCCTGCCACAAAACCAGCTGATATTTAGTTTCTCTGTTAAATCTCTCTTTAATTCTATCTTACTCTGTCTTTCCACACATAGCTTGAGAAATACTTGACAAGTGGTATGAGAATAGAAAAATAAAGTAGATCAGTGGTATGGAAGAGAGAGTCATAAATGACTTAGGTATAAATGGGGAGTTGGAGTATGAGAATGTTGGCATTTAAGGACCCTTAGGGAAATAATGGGCTTTCTATAGATAAATGATGTTGGGATAATTGGCTATCTATTTGGAAAAAAAATGCAATTCTGCCTTAAACCAAATAGAATAAATTACAAGTTGATTAGAAATCTAAACTTAATACCATAAAAGGAGAAAATTGTCTCTGGGAGTACCCCACAAAGAACTGATAAATGTGTTTTCCTCCAGGCAAGGGAACTGCGGGGCTGTGGGTTGGGGTGTCAGAGAATTTAATTGTCACTTTATAGCTTTTGCATAGTTTAAATTATTTACCATTATTTGTATGTTAGAACAATAAAATAAACACACGCTCTCAGCAATGCTACTTTGGGGAATTAACCCTATAGAAATAAGACAAACATAGATGGTATGAGCCTATACATGTACTAGAAGAAATTTTGTAACTGTGGAAACGGATAGGACTTTCTAAGCATGCTGTTAATCTCAGAAGTGATAAAATAATAGGCGGATTCGATTTAATAAAAAAATTACATTTTTTTTTCGGTTGAAAAACGTATCAGCAAAGTTAAAAGTAAAGCAACTGGTTGGGGTAAGACCTTTGCAACTTAAGCAGAGCTCCTTTGTCTTCTTATCCGTGAGAGGACGTTGAACAATCTAGCGAATTGTTCAACACCCATGCTTTGGAAAAGCCAGTTAACCAGGACGTCTCCTCACACTCAGCATCAGGAGTTTGTGGCATTCTTTACATGGTGTTGATAACAGAGGAACGTGGTCCTCACTGCCCCAGGGCTCCGTGTGTCTTCATTCAAATTTCAGACTCCCATTGGCTCCCACTGTGATTGGTTCAGCTTAAAGTCCCGTCTCCCTCTATCCTCTCTGCCCACGAGAACTGTTTGTGATGATCCGATGTGGTAATTACTAGCCACATGTGACTACTGAGCCAAGGAAATGTGGCAAATATAACTGAGGAGCAGAATTTTATATTTTATGTAACTTTATTAATTTAAGTTTACATAGCCACATGCGACTAGCGGTTGCCATAATGAACAATGCAACTCTAGATTAATTAGCAGTAGCCAGGAAGGCAGTTGTGTAGAGTTTTGTAGGATAGATAAGGCCACTCAGAAAATTCTCAAAAAGGGAAATTACTATGAGGTTAATCTATTACATATAGATTTATTTGTACTGACGTGGAGAATTAAAATTAATAATAATTACTGCTCATTGAGTGATGCCCTTTGCCAAATACTCAAATAAATGTTTTATGTGGATTAATTTAATTAATCCTTAAAACACCTAGGAGGTAGGAAGCATTATAATAATCTTTCTTATAAAAGTGAGTGTTTGTGAACCTTAGTGACTTACTCAAGGTAACATAGTTATTAGAATTCATGGTATAGTTGTCAATTTGGGAAAAACAAATTCCAACATCTGTTTATAGTATATAATGCCTTGAATTCTTTATTTGCTTTACTTAAGACACTTTAAAGGAAACTAATTTTTAATCACTATTATTTTTTGGTTAGAATAAATTCTTTTTTTTTTTTTTTTTTTTGAGGAAGATTAGCCCTGAGCTAACATCTGCTGCCAATCCTCCTCTTTTTGCTAAGGAAGACTGGCCCTGAGCTAACATCCATACCCATCTTTCTCTACTTTATATGTGGGTCGCCTACCACAGCATGGCTTGACAAGCAGTGCCAAGTCCGCACCTGGGATCCAAACTGGAGAACCCCTGGCCACTGAAGTGGAAGGTGCACACTTAACCGCTGCGCCACCAGGCCGGCCCCTAGAACAAATGTTTTAATTATAAAATTCATACCCGATTTAATTTTAATCCATGCTAATGACAGAGATATAGTTATCTAACTACCCTCCATAGGTTGGAAATAAGTGGAGTCAGGGCAGGCAGAAGGAGAACTGGTTACCTGAAGATGTGTTTGGATGAACTAAAGGGGTGTATACATTCATTAATGAGATGGCTGAAGACAGTGAGATAGTGAGATGCCGGAGCCACTGAGGCTGATGACTATATCCAAAGGGGCCATATAAGCAAGTGTCTGTTTGGTTCTTGGGAGATATGATCAAGGAACAGTAGGAAGCAAGAAAGATGTCACCTAGGGAAGCAAGAGAGTAGAAGCGTTTTGTATTGTCAGCACTGTGTTGCCTAAGGATGGACTGGATCCATATTAAATCTTGGCATAGGGAAGATGGTATGGAAACCCTGGAAAGGTCGCTTGAATGAACATGAACAGAAAGGAATTAGATGATCATCTTATAATAAGAAGCACCCAGATCGCTGTTTTAATCATCACAAGTTGGGCGTGACTTCTCGCCGGTAGGTTTCAAGAGTGTTTAAGGAACAGCAGCTCAATCTGTGTAGGACTCTTAATTTAGGAAGAGGGGTTTTATCCAAGCTCATGCAGTTGAAAGGGTTCAGTTCAGGGTGAATTTGGCCATGGGGGAAACGTTCATATGGTCGGGGAGAGAGTCAAGTCCTGCGGCTCATTTGGCTCAGGTGCTTCTTGCACTTTATGTCTTAAACACTCAAATCTCTGAACACCTGCTGTGGATTTAATGGGACCCATATGACTATAGAACGTCCTTAAAGTCAGATTTAAAAACATTAATATGCGCAATGAAGAATTTTTTTATTCAGATCTTATTAGATATTTTTTTCCTTCTAAGGCACGTAATTATCCTTTTGAAGATCCATGCTTTGAATTTTTGGAAATGTAATTGTATGAATTTTGGTTTTTATATAATATATTTTAACCATCGATAGATCTATTATAGTAAACACTGTCATTAAGAATATGAGTAGAATTTGTAAACTGTGATTAGTAAGTGGATATTTTGATATGTTGCAGTGACTTCAGGCACTAAACTCGAATTTATCTATGTAAAAACTATACAATTTCCTTTTATTTTTAAACATTCTATAGAAATGTTGGGACCCAGATGTTTTTCTTAGGTATTTATGAAATTATTTTGATAGTAGTGGATAAGTGTAGGGTGGAAGGCCATATGAAACATGTTTTTGCAAATTAAAGAAATGAATAAGTAAAGTTCACTGTTTGGCTTTGTATGTCATTCACCACAACCAAGAGTTAGATATTGCATAGGCCTCCTCTAGTCCATCAACTATGAAGAGACGTTTTGGTGGATGACTATTTATTTTCAATTAATAAAAGATAAAGGAATTCTTGTTTATATTTTGGGAAGATTCCAACACATACAGATATTTCTCCTGACAATCACTTTTATACGGACAAATAAAAAATAAGCAACAATCTAATTTTATCCGGAAGTTTTAACTTTTGACTCCTACCAGTTATTAATTAGCTAAATTGGCTAATTATATTTTTCCATTTTTGTTTTATTTTCCCTGCCCACACTCTGGGAAAGTTCACAGTAACTAAAAAAAAAAAAACGGCTATGCGACAGAGATAAAAAAAGACAGATTACTGGATACGCGATTAAAACTGATGATAGTGGATCCTAGTTTCACATGATGTGCTGAAACAGAACAACTAATGGGTTTTGTGAAATCAGACTTTTATTTTTTTTAATTTTTTCCTCTTAAAACATTTTTTTAATTTGTTTTTTTAATTGAGATTCATAATAAATTACATCATTATGCAATTTCAGTTGTACATTATTTCTTGTCTGTCACCACATAGGTGCTCCCCTTCAACCCCTGTGCCCACCCCCCAACCCCCTTCTCCTGGTAATCACTGAGCTGTTTTCCTTGTCCATGTGTTTGTTTATATTCTGTATATAAGTGAAATCATATAGTGTTTGTCTTTCTCAGTCTGGCTCAGTTTTGCTTAGCATAATACCCTCCAGGTCCATCCATGTTGTTGCAAATGGGATGATTTTGTCTTTTTTGTGGCTGAATAGTAGTCCATTGTATACATATACCACATCTTTATCCAATCATCGGCCAATTGGGCACTTGGATTGTTTCCATGTCTTGGCTATTGTGAATAGTGCTGCAATGAACATAGGGGTGCATATGTTACTTTGGATTGTTGATTTCAAGTTGTTTAGGTAGATGTCCAGTAGTGGAATAGCTAGGTCTTCTGGTACTTCTATTGTTAGTTTTTTGAGGACTCTCCATACTGTTTTCCGCAGTGGCTGCACCATTTTGCATTCCCACCAGCAGTGTATGAGCATTTCCTTTTCTCCACATCCTCTCCAACATTTGTTGTTTTCAGTCTTGGTAATTACAGCCATTCTGACTGGTGTAAGGTGATATCTCATTGCAGTTTTGATTTGCAGTTCTCTAATGATTAGTGATGTTGAGCATCTTTTCATGTGCCTAGTGGCCATCAGTATATCTTACTTTGAAAAATGTCTGTTCATGTCCTCTGTCCATTTTTTGATTGGGTTGTTTGCTTATGCTTTTGTTGAGTTGTGCGAGTTCTTTATATACTTTGGAGATGAACTCCTTGTCTGACAAATGATTTTCAAATATTTTCTCCCAGTTGGTGGGTTGTCTTTCCATTTTGTTGATGGTTTCCTTTGCTTTGTAAAAGCTTTTTAGTCTGGAAATCAGACTTTTAATATAAGAATTATGTGTAGGGGATGTAATTTGGATGATACTGTATCTGACACTATTAATAAAGATCATTATTAAAATGAGAATGAAATCATGTAACCACTAAATGGCATGTCTATAAAGGTATTATAATTTTATTTTTAATTTACTTCAGTTGAACGGAACCAAAATTATTATGATGCTGATATATATATTTTGGAGTTATTAAAAACATTTCAAATTATTACTTAAACAAAAATAATGTTTGAATTCCAGTAATTAAATTCTATGAAAACATTTTGTGCATTTGTTAATCTTTTCTCTATTAATAACACTCCTTTATAAAGGTAATCCTTTCTTACTTGGCCCTCTCATTTTGTGTGTATGTGTGTATGAGGAAGATTGACCCTGAGCTAACATCTGTGCCAATCTTCCTCTATTTTGTATATGGGATGCAGCAACAGCATGGCTTCATGAGCAATGCATAGGTCCATGCCTGACATCTGAACCTGCAAATCTCAGGCCACTAAAGTGGAGCATATGAACTTAACAACTATGCCACTGGGCAAGCCCCTGGACATCCCATTTTTCCTCTCAAAGATCAGTGAGAATTTTTGTCCCTATATTTCTTAACCCAGGGTCTTCTCTAATCTCTGGTTGAGATTCTCTTGGCTGCTCCTAAGGCCACCAGGAATGCCTTTCCTCATTCAGTCACAGGGGTCATTGCTTGCCTCAATCCAGTTTTTACTATAGAGGATTCATATGATTTTCTTCTTGTTTCAAGGGTAGAAATTTATAACAGTATTGTAAAGATTGCCATTTGCAAATACTGGTTTATCATGAATTTACTTTCGTTGAATAACACAAAACTGTAAAGAGATATATCTTAGAAATAATTAAAATACATTCTTGTTTGTGTCCAAAGGTTCTGATACTGAAGGGACAAATCTACCCAAAGCAGACAACACTTTTTAAGAATTGAGTCATAAACCTTCTGTATCTTCTAAAGTAATCACATACTTAGAGCAGAGTGCAACAGTTGCTATTTAAATTCACTATGAGTCATCAGTAAAAGTTAATTATACTTGATATATTCTATTTACTAAAGAAGAATTGTGCACTGTTTCTAAGATTTTTATCAGATAATGTGGAAATGAATTTTTGGGAAAGAGAACCTTTGGCAGCTGGAAAATTCTCTCCTCTGAAACAGCTCATTTGGTCACGCCAGACAAAGTTGAAGTTTTGATCTTATTCTTCCATGCATTCTGATGTGACCTACAGAACTCATGCAATACAAGGCATATCATTTAATAAGGTCCTTCAGCCAATCAAAGATAGACCTATCGATACATCAAAGATGCTGTTGGAATTGAAATGTAATGCTCTATTTAGTACTTCCTGGCTGTCAACTTTAGCCATGATGCACTCACTGGTGGTCAAGAATATAAAGTGTATTTTGGTTAACAGCTTTAGTCATTTGTTTAGAAAATATGTGCCTGGTGAAACCACTCCAGCTTTAAATATCAGATTTTAGAAAAAGAAACTAAGATTCAAGACTAAATCTTTACTGAGGCATATCATTAAATATCAAGGAATTTACAATGATTTCTTTTTCTTCTGCTTTTCGTCTCCATTCAGATAGCAGCAATTCAGTGTAATTTAAGAATGAAAACAGAGTTAAAATAGTCTTTCCCTTATGTGCCTGGCTTCTGCTGCAGTATCAGCAGGGGTGCAGTTAGGACATTGAGGGTTCCTTTCTGCCCGGGTCTGTGCCCTCCTAAAATAAACTGTATGTAGGAGAGTTCTTGTTTTTGTTATTGTGAATGATAGTTTTAGAAAAATGGCAAAATGAAACAAGTCATCTAATGTCAGAGTAGGTTGTTTTGGATAATAGTTTCAATGTAATTAAAATAAAAGGATAAATATATTATTAAAAACATTTACTCTTAAGGTACAGAATTTTCTTATCAGTGATGACAGGCAAATTAACTCTCAATTATATGTAATGACAGGGAATAGCTTCGTTAGGCGAGGGCACCAAATCAAGGGCCCGGGTTTTATAGCATTTTTAACAGCTATCACTTCTTTGAAAACACCATTAGAAAAATGCAAAACTGTTATATCCATTAAGAAAACTAAAAATCAAGGCTCCCCCAATAGTGGAATATTATCCTCAGTTTAAACAGGGAGGGCTTGGTTATTTCCAGCCAGAAATGCAGACGTTTTGATCCACTCCGTGTTCTCCCAGAGCTTTTTAATAAAAGCTGTGATAAACATGGACTAGTTTGATTTGGATGCCAACTAATTTCCCTTTCCTAAACCATCCTCTGGAAGAAATTTGAAATAAACAAAGGAGAGACCAAGAAATAAGAACAAGAACAGTGAGAAAACGGAGAATCAAAGAGCCTAGATCGTTTACAAAATATGCAACCTGGCAAAGCCTAGTAATAGAGTAGTGATGACTTTATGCTTCAAGCAGGGTAACAGAGAAAAAGCTTTTTAGTTAAGAGCAAAACATTTACAATGAAAACGGTCTAGAAAACATTGAAAAAATATGAGCGCTTGGTCATTGTGGGAGGAAGTTTATTTAAGAAAAGGATTATAGCAGAGGATATAAAATTATAGATGAAAATTTATATTTTATAGTACATATAGTATAAGTTTAAGATCATAAATATTATATATAGAATGCATATTTGTATATTTTAAATGAGAAGATTGAAAAGTAGAAGAAAAGAAAAAAATGGACTTGGCTTTAGCTTCACGGGACTGCAAATACTGGAGATAAGTTTGAGGAAACGCTAGGTTAAATTATTGGTTCGAAAGAAACAGTGACACCAGAATGGTTGTTCTTTAAAATGAACATGATACGATAGGTCGCTTCCTTAAGACATCTTTAATATGCATCTCAATGACTAACTAAGGCATAAAAGACTCTGATTTGGTCTACGCTGTAAATTTCAAAAGTTCAAATATCTCATTTTTTTCAACATTTTGTTGCAGCAGATAAAAAAAATCGTATTTACACATTAAAATCACCTGTAGAAATTCAACAAAATGTCCAGTGCTCCATCTTTGCCTCATCAGTGAAATCAGAAGCCCTGTGAATGGGACCAAGGCGTGGGTATGCTCCACCTTTGTGTTAAAGACAACACACAGACACTGAAAACCTCACCCAAATAGTGTAAATCACTGCATAGATTATTATACTCTTATAACCACCACCCAGGCCAAAAAACAGAACTTCGTCAGTCTCACCTAGGAAACTCTTCCATTTGCCCCGTCCTGATCACAGCCCTTTTGATTCCCCGCAAAGTAGCCACTATTTGATGTGCATATTCATCATTTCTTTTCATTTCTTTATAGGTTTATGGTCGAAGATTGCATTCTGGGCACTATAATTTAGTCATTTTAAAAGCTCATTTTAAAAGCATTGTCATTTCTACTACGCCTTCATCCTTTCTTTTCTCCACAATTTATCTTTAAAGAACCTGAGCTACTAGACACTGAAAAATGGAGATATTCTAATTCAATCATTTCTCTTTATCTATTATTTGGCTATCTAGCAATGGATGAGATTTCCCTTGGAAAGGTACAAGAAGTGCTTGATTCTTTCCCTTTATTTAAAGAATGATTCCCCTGTTATCCTGAATCCTCCTTAAATTAATTTTATGTACTCATAGATTCAAGCAAATTTGGTGAGTTTAAATCAATTGCATTTCCTATAAGAAGGAAGTTCAAATTTTCCCATCTTTGGGAAGGAGGTGATTCTTCAGATTGACTCTAGTCCTATGGACCTAATCTCAGCTTTGATAACTTTGTTGCAATTTGACATTGTTGACCTGAAAATAAGGAGCCAAAAGGAGAGGCAGAGAGGCATTTATTTTGGGATCAAAGAATTGCAGTTCCGGGTACAAGGATTCAGCAGCCCAAACAGTGTCCCCCTAGGGAGTAAGAGGCAGAAGCTTTTAAAGGCAAAAGAGGGAGGTTTGCATTACCAAGAATGTTAATTGGGGTTGGGGCAGAAAACTAATCTTGGCTGAGCTGAATTGATTGCTGAGGCTAGCTAGAGGGAAGGAAAAGTCCGTCCCTGGGAGGAGCTGCAGGTTTCTTGCAGTTAACTCAGTTCAAAAGTTCACGTTCTGCCGGAGGAGGACGAGGACGCTCGTAGGATCCCGTTCCTTAATGGCTTCCTGGCTCTATAAAGCCCTTAGACGTAAATGACCCCATTTTGTTTCACGTTTCACAAATAAGTTGTTCCAGGTTCACTTTGTACATTTCCTGATCTAGACCTGAAGGAGATATTTTTCCAAGAAGGCCTTGTTTGGTTTATTGTGTAATAGTATTTTAAGACCACAGTCTGTCCCCTCGGAGCGCTCAGTGCTACCTGGCTGCTCATTGCTCCTAGGCCTCTTTCGTGGACAGAGCTAGAAGATAGATATAGACATAGACATAGCATATATATACATTACGTGATAAAATACTTCATCAGCTCCTGCTGATTCTTCCAATTCAAATTCTGTAATAGGTCACTTTTTACTTAACCTCCTTTATGTGATATACATATGTCCTTTCTTCCAAACCAAGAATCATCATTCTCAAGGACATAAGAGATGCAAATTTAGAATAATTGCTTATTTACTTTATCATACCTTGTAATCACAATAGTCTCAGAATAGCAGTATTAATAGTAGCACCACTAAAATAATCCATTCTTTGTGCATATTAACCGCTACACACTATGCATGCCTTCTCCTTTTTAATCTCTTTTTTTGTTTGTTTTTTTGAGGAAGATTAGCACTGAGCTAACTACTGCCAATCCTCCTCTTTTTTTCCCCCTGAGGAAGACTGGCCCTGAGCTAACATCCATGCCCATCTTCCTCTACTTTATATGTGGGACGCCTGCCACAGCATGGCGTTTGCCAAACAATGCCATGTCCGCAACTGGGATCTGAACCACGAACGATGGGCTGCTGAGAAGCAGAATGTGTGAACTTAACCACTGTGCCACCACGCCAGCCCCTTAATCTCTTTTTAATTGTAGTTCTACAAGTAACTATATGTTTAATGCTCATCACAAGCCTTTGCGCCAATGTCTGTCTAGTTATCTGGCTGCCTAAAGCTTGTTCTCTAGTAGATTCCCCGGGAAGTTCTCATGAGAACAAAATTCTCTGAGTTCTTACATGTTGATACCAGTTTATCTATACCTTTTATGCTTGAAAGTCAGTTTCCTTGAATACAAAATTCTTGGCTCACATTTAATTGCTTTGAGTATTTTGAATATCTTACTCCATTTTCTTCTTGCAAAAAACACTGTGATTGAAAAGTCTAATCATGATCTAACTTGCTGAAGTTAAGGACTTTAAACACAGAGATGTCAGCAAACAGCAAGAGCTTTATTCTTGAACAGCGCTATTAACAGAGGGATAGGACCTAGTATTTTACACACCTGCAGTGAACTATGTGCCTAATGTGTGATATCTTAATATATTTCCACTCTTCCAAGGTGTCTGTTAATTAAGTCAATTTGATAAAAGAGGACTTTGAGGCTCATGTAAACGTTTTACCGTAAAACTGGAGAAGTGGAATTCAAACACAGGTCTACTTGACACAAGTGCCAAGATCAGTCTATCAGGCTACACTGTCCTTTGGATAGGGTGACTTGGTGTTCTGTTATGCCTGGGAGAATCCCAGTTTATACCTGTTGTCCTATAATAATTACTGATCAGAGTCTCCTTTGCTCTAAAATTTTCTGTTTTGGAAGATAAATTTCATACGTAGTCACACAATTTCTTGACCATCTAGTGATGGATTCGACTTGAAGCTCTTTAATAGACACACGAGAGCACACATTTTGAAGTCACAAATTGTATTTTCACTGCTCCCTCTTCCTCTCTTGCTGTGTCTACAAGTTGTGTTGCATTGCCATCCTTGTCATATTTGCTGTATACATTGCTACTCAAACTTATGAATGTAACTCTTCCAGAAAATAACAGCAAAGAAAAACAAAATATCCTTTTGCTTACTTTAGATGTGAAAGCCTTTCTTTTTTATGTGCTCCATGTTATAGCCTTCTGGCTTTCCTTTGTTAGAGGAAACTATTTCTTTTAGTATAGAAATCATGAGATTTGGCTTGGTAAAAAGGTGGTGGTGGGGAGGACCGTTTTGCTGGGATGGTAAACACTTCATCATTTGTGTCCTCCTTGAGGACACTAAAATCTACTGATAATAATGGCAAAACATGCTATGGGTTGAGAGTCTGATGACATGTGGTCAATCAATTTAACTTCCTAAGACAAAGATGGTAGGTCTCCAGGGAAGCTGGATACTGCATTAATGCACAGAACCAGGAGACAAGGAAAGACTGCCACCTGAGCTCCCAGCCTTGGGAAGCTAACAGCAATTTCAGAAATCTACACTATGCTGTGGTTTTGTGAAATTGCCACACCAAGTAACAAGAAGAAAAGCCCTGAGGAGCTGTTTGTAAGACTGATAACATCAGAGTCCCTCTGCCAGGAGAGATTTTGTCACAAATCTGAAAGGGGCCAAAATAGACACTGGATACCAGCTTCGATTTTCTGAATGGAAGCGCTGTGCTGGGGATGGGCGGCTTGTGTCAGGATCTCACCTGTGGCTGAGGCTGCTGTTGTGTTTATTTTAGGCAGTGTGTGCTAATCATTATATGTATTACTTGAGGATTTAAGGGATAAGGTAACAGGGTTATATTATATTATCATCTAATTGTTTTAATACTAAAGTGATACACACTTATTAATATAAATTCAGCATAGAAAGATTTTAAGAAGTGAAACTGTCCCAAATCCATCTCCCCTCAGCATGCCAATCAGTTATGAGATATAACCACTGGTAATAGTTTAAAATGTAGCCTTCTCAAGATTTTCTAAGCATATATAATATATTAACATTTACCATTAACATAAACTTTAAAAATACGTTCTTTTCAGCAATTTGCTGTGTTTTTTTCCAGTTGAAATTATACCCAGGACAACTTTCCATGTCAGTATAGACACACCTACTTTTGTGCTTTTTAATGGCTGCACATTATTGCATTGCTTGGATATTCTAGCCTGTACATAACCAGCCCCTTTCCTTTGAGACTTAGATAATTTCCAGTGTTTTACTTACATGAACAGTTCTGTCTTGAACCTCCTGGTGTATGTCTCCGTGCACACATATGGGAGTGCGTTGGATAGTTGCTGCCAAATTGCCCTTCAATTTACACTCCAGTCACGGTGTATGGACTACCTACTTATCAACCTTTACAGCTTTGTTAGTTTGTGTTGAAATGTGCTACCCATTTTTGTTTAAGCTGCATTTTTCATTGTGAATAAGGTAGACCACCTTTTCGTGTATTTATTGTTCTTAGAGCAATGAGAATAATGGCTAAATGTTCAGGCTTTGGAGGTAGGCTGTGTGCATCACCATGAAATAGCAGTGTGACCATATCCTGGTAACCTCTCTGTACCTCAGTGTTATCCTGTGTAAAACCGAATGATAGTGATATTATCTGCCTCTTGCTGTTGTGAGGATTAAATTGGTTAACATAAGTAGATCATTTTTAATAGTTTTAAGACATAATCAACACATTATAAATATTTGCCACTATTAAATCTGTTTAAAGGGAATGACATAATTATGTTCTTTGCTTATTTTTTCCTATTCAATTCCTTGTCTTTTTATTTATATGTAAGAGCTCATTTGAAAGTCCAAACACTAGCCATCTTGCTCCCTTGCTTCTTTAAAATTTTAATTTCCTTAAGCAAGGTTCATATCTCTCTGATATTAAATAACCAGCATATTTAAGTATCTTTAGAAAATTTTCCATTTATTCATTAATTCAAAATTTCTTGAGCCAAAAATATATTTTATAAAAACATGATAGCATTGAGAACACAGAAGTAACAACAACAACAAAATAGATGATCCTTGCTTTCCTGAATGGGTAGGAGGGGGATCGACTCAAGTTGTTGCTATTTTGAAACAATGCAGTGAATGCTACAGTAGAACTAATACAAAATTTAATACAATGTTTGCATGGGCCAAAAAAGAGCCCCTTATGATGTCAATGAAATCAGGGCATGGATGGCATTCCAGCCAGAGTAGAGTATTTTTTAGAGGTATGAATTATTCTCTGATGACGATGGCAGAAAGAATATCATATTGGCCCTCTGGAATAAAATGTTTCAGTAGGACTCTCTTCAGGGTTATTTTTATGTTCAAGTTCCCATGGGCTCAAATTCTCTGAAGCACGAAAACACTGACATCATCGCTTGACGAGACTTGGCCAGAGAAACTAAAACTCCCTTAGGGAAAAGAAGGAGGATGCAGTAACTCCATGAGACTTGAAATCACCAAGATGTGTACAACCCCTACCTGTCATCCTTCAGGTGTGGAGTTGATGGGGTGTCTGCGTGAACAGTGGAATTTTCTTAGTTTTTGGCAGCATTGCTTTGTTGATGATTTTTTATAGCCTATCAGCCCATAACATTTTTTACCATGATTTCCAACAGAATTTAGTTTTCTAAAAAGAAAAATAGCATATCAAAATTGGTGTATGCAGTTTATTTAAATCAATAAAAACTTAAAATTTTGTACTATGTCAGTTAGAGTTGAAATAAACCCACTTTCCTCAATCATGAAAAATTTTTCTTTGGCTTATGGTCTCCATAAGCAGGAAGTACTCTACACGAAGTCAGAAATATATTTATTTTTTTCTACTATTGTCTGAGACCTGTCTAACATAGTTTAGGGTATATGACCAATGGTACTAAATACTCTTCATCTTATGCAACAACGTCATTCAGAATTAAAATATCTTAGAATCAAATCTGCTTACACTTGGAAAGATAAAAGATGATAGATGCACAGATATACAATTCATGTTTAGATTTACAAAATGTGTAATGAATGCTGTACAAATATAGAACTGAACAAAAGGAATTGATACATACATATGTGTATATACATCCATACAAATTTCTACAGTGGGACTATTCTTTTGTTGTTGTTGAGAATATTATGTTTTCTTAGTCAAGGAATAAAAAATTCACTTGCAGATTGCTAAATCTCAAAGGGACTCCTGTAAAATTATTTCATTTTATAACATTTCAGGAGGTACAACTTATTTGCCTGTCATCAAAGATAATTCCCTAGTAATTTTTCCAGTTAGTCAAAAAAATTCTCCTTTCACACTTTTGTATGCTTTCAAAGCCAGTTTTTTTGAATGTCCTTTACAACTCTTATCTACTAAGGGTAATGAAAAGGAAACCTTATCTCCATAAATTTGCCACAGAAACCAGTAAACTTTTGGTGATGTTCCAATGTATGGCTTTAGCACTTCCGCTTTCGTTAACTTCATTTTTGTACGCAGCATGCCTGTGGACATCTCAATAGCTTTTTAATCCCTTTCCTAGGCCCTTGCTTACCCCTTGTCATCATTCCCAATCCTCAACGATACAGCTCCTTGGTTTGAGTTTTGTTGTGTTTAGTTTCTTCTATCTGTTTGGTACCATTATGTACCAGAACTTTCAGCAGTGTATGTTTTCTGTCTGACCACTCAAGGTAGAAGGAGCGGGGAACACAGAGCTTCTCAATGTTGCCTATTCTGTCCTCTGACGAAGTTGTGTTAATAAAAGTTGTGACAAGTTACCAAACAATGAAATTGCAGAAGTATTGACACTTAACATGCTATGGGCTGTGAAATTGTCTCCCTGACTTTGTAAGAATTTTATACAGAAACCATGGTGGAATTTGCCTATATAAGTGACTGTTGGCCCTCCAATACATAAAAATATGAATTCTATATGGATATAAAATATAAACCAATTTATCTTTTAGAAGAAAATCTAAAAGATATTTTTATGTCCTTGTGGATAGGCAAAGATGGATAAAGTGACTGTGGTGTATTTATAGACAGAGATATTTAACAGCAATACAAAAGAATGAGCTGCTATATGCAACAACATGGATAAGTCTCAAAGACATATTATTGAGCAAAAAGAGAAGCCGGGTACAAAAGAGTATATATTTTATAATTCCAATTATATGAAATTCAAGAATAGGCAAAACTTATCTATGATGATAAAAGTCACAATGGTAGTTACCTTTAGATGCTAGAGAGGTGGGGGGACATGAGGGTGGATTTTGAGGTGTTGGTAATGTTCTATTTCTCGATCTGGAGGATGTTACATGGAGCTATCCACTGCATGAAAATTTCCCAAGCAGTGTAGACCCATGCTTTGTGCATTTCCTTTATATGTGTTACAAAAAAAGAGAGAAAAAAATCACAGAACAAAATATCTCTGTCTTCAGGCATACAAGTAAGAATGTGTCTGCTGTGTGACCTTCTCTTAGCACCCCATTCCACATTCCATGAGACCTATGTGCTTTGGCGACATAAGGCAGTACAATGTCCAGTCCCAAAGACAAATTTACATCCTTCCCCTAAACTTCCTCTTTTTGAAGCTACGTTAAGCCCTTCCACCTGTAATTCTGAGAACCCTACTTAACTTTCTTTTGGGTGATGTGGCGCTGCCTTGCCTGACAAGCAATAAATTTGGTATCTTCTTGTTCCCCTCCAGCTCAAGTGGTCTTCACATTTGGATTCGATAATTCACACATTTAGGTTCCAAAAAGTTCTTCCTCTTGATGCTGTGGATCAGGGATTTTCCTCAAAGCGTTTTCAGTCACTGGCTCAACATACCCAGAACTTTTTGTTTTCCTTTGACTTCATAAGCATAAAATTGATATATTCATTGGCTGAGCTTGTTTTTGTTGAGGCACGGTTTGGAGGAAGTAAATATCTTATCAAAGGGTTTTGGTATTGGAAAATATCCAATGGTACCTATTCACAATCTTAGAATGGCTTTAATGTTGTTACATATGCTACTAATAGTTGATATAACATGATTAATATGTACTAGTTTCACCAGTACAAGTCTTACCACTTATACTGCTACAGAGTTAACACACAATTTAACAATTTCATAAATATTGACATCTTTTGCTTCTCATGCTAGAGCCACTAAGAAATACATACATCCACACACACATATAATGTAAGAATAACAGTATTACTGATTGTGACTTCCTTCCTACTCAAAAATGATGCTACATATTAAAAGATTTGAGAATCCTGTTAATGAAAATTCATAAGGAATGAAAGATTTGCTGAATTGAAAGGCTTTTTCTATAATTTAGATCCAAATAGCACACAGGCTTGCTTCTCTTGATATGTGTACCGGGGACCTGCACTCACGTATCATCTGATCCCAAGAGAAAACTACAAAAGGGAAGAGAAAAAAAAGTCAGTAGAGCAGTTGTTTAATCCTCAAAAAGAATCTATAAGTGAATTTGCGTTTTTATAGAGCCAATTGACTATTTAAAACATCAGTTGATTGATGTCTACATTGACAATCCCTTCTGGTCAACAGCTATTGGCTTAATTCATGGCAGTTAAGAAGAGATGAAACTTCAATCACAATGGTTTATCTTCATTGGAATCAGTTAAGAGATATAAGTTATTTTTAAATACCTTATTATCACTGTGGCATCATATAGCTAAAACAACTCTGATTATTGTATTTGAATGTCACCTAATTTTACAGCTGTAAAACAATTGCACATATCAGTGAGAATTTTTCCGGGTGAAATAATTGCATGTTAATTTGATAGGATACTACACAAAAAAATCTAAATCCAAATAAATAAATTAGTAGGATATGTTGCAGTATGTAGAGGCATTTAGTTTAGAGAATCAGAGGTTTTTATTTTTAAAAACAGAGATTGCACATTGGAAATATTTATTTCATAAAAAGTGATATTTTGGCCAAAATAATTCTACAAAATTAAAGAGTCCTTCAATAATTTTCCTAATAGACTCTCATGGAAGTGTTTACATCAAATTTTGGGATCCCTGACCTCTTCTAAAGCAAATACAGCTAATGAAGACGTGACCCAGTGAGCTTCCCGAAGGCGGTTATTGAAAAAGTCATGCTTCCTGCTTTGTTTTGTAGTTAACATTGCAAATCATTGTCATCTCAGAAATGAATGTTCTCTATATTGTATAAAGGCTATTAATATGATTTCTGGACACATTTCAGAAAAAAATGAACATATTTAATATGACCCATTCCTGTAAAATAGATTAGTCATATTTTCTTCATTAACATAAGTAGAAATTCCTGTTCAATGGACTTCCGTGAGTCTTTGAATGTTGCACAACTGACTGGCTAAGACCTTAGAGCTAGCATACAAGCTGAATAACTTACAAGCAATTGCACTTAGAAATATCTTTCTACCTTCTTTCTCCAATGCCCAAATGAGAGTTACTCCTGTGCTGAGAACTATGGAAAAAGTTCAGTGGTCTTAAGATAGTCTGTGTGTGGTCAAAAACAAGGAAAGAGCAGGGCTGGCATGGTGGCATAGCTCTTAGGTTCACGTGCTCCACTTCCACGGTCTGGAGTTTGCCAGTTCAAATCCTGGGCACCGACCTAGCATCACTTATCAAGCCATGCTGTGGCAGCCATCCCACATGTAAAATAGAGAAAGATGGGCACAGATGTTAGCTCAGGGACAATCTTCCTCAGAAAAAAGGAGAGCCAAGGACAGTTGACGTCAAAATTCTACTCATAGGAACAAGCATACTTTCTAACTCATAACCCCCAAATATATTTTTCTCTCACATTACCTTAAAAATTAAATATCATCTTGTAATTATTTAGGAATCCAATTAATTAATAGTTTATTTATGTTAAAAGAAATCTTCCTGTAAGAACGCAAGTAAATCTTATAGGCTGAGATAATATCAATCATATATACCTTAGCATGAATTTACTCCAATCAGATAATTTTTCTTCTAATATTGATATCAAGCCCACTATATGTTCTTAATGTGGCCATATGGGGGACAAGAATCTTTATTCCTTTTAGCTTCAGTGCCACGTGATTCTTTGCTTCTAACGTTAAAACCTAGGTTTATAATAATTATTACTGTAGTTAAATTACATCTTTTAGTTAAAAAGGGCAGTCAGAACTTTTAGGAAATATTTTAGTATCTATGGCTTAACTTTATGAAAGAATATTTTACAGGATTACGTACAGCTTGTCAGAACATAAGGTTACTGAGCTCTAAGGGACCGGTGACCCACAAGTGGGTCCTTTTGCCCAGAGTTGCTCGCGCCAATAGAATGAGACTGGTTTCGGAAGAGTGGAGCAGGAATTTTTTGGTTGATCAAGGAATGGAGAAGAGAGAGCTCATGCTCTAAAACACCTTCTCCCTGAAGGCCGGGAAATGCGGAGCTTTTAAAGGGCAAGGGATCCTGGCGTCATCAGGGTTCCTGGGAAAGGGGCGGAGACTTCCAGGAACAGTTGGTGCATGCGTATTCCTCTGAATGCCTTTGTGTATGGCATCAAATGTGTCCAGCAAGGGACATTTCTTCTTCTGGGCGGGGATCCGAGCATGGTAATGAGGCAAAAGTGACTTCCAGGGCACCTCCAGACCCTTCTGTGCAGGTGCTGTTCCTGAGGTGGTGCGAGTAGCTTCAGGGCGGTTTGCAGCAGTGGGTCCTTTGACGCTCAGCCGGAAATCAGCTCAAATGAACGTGTCAGGTGTGGGCCAAAGCTCAGTTTTTCTGTTAGGAATACATGTGTGTGCTCCAGGGATATGTATGGGTGACAATAACGTAGTTTTAAGGAGGGCGTACCTGTAGTGTCATGAACATAAGTATTTTATTCAACACTGTTGTGGGGGACACATACACACATAATAAAAAGATAAACATTTTCAAAGATAAGAAAATTATTTTTGTTGGGTGACACTGAATATGTTTACCTAAAGATTTTACCTCCATCTATTTTAAATGAAAATTTGAAGCTACCTGAGGAGAACATTTAGATGCTCATGTTTAATGTAAAAATGTGCTTAAAATTACTAAAGAGCTTGCTGTAGGCATTAATAATGCTTTATGATACTCAATTCTCTATTTTTGGACAAAGATTACGCTTGTTCACTCGTAAAGTTAGGTGTGCCCCATATTCATTTTCAGTTTATGCTTAAGAGTTTCATTTCAAAAGAGCAAAGGGAGCAGCCAAAATTTCCAGAATTTATTAGTCCAATTCCTTAAATAACAAAATATTGTATCTCTAACAATCGGGAACAATCCTGTGCTGTAAATCTAATGTCCTAACAAAATTTGATATTAAATATTAAAAAAATATTTCCCTTATAATCAGGAAAATGGCAAGGATGCTCAGTCTCACTATGTTTGTTTAACGTTGAATTGGAGACTTTGCCAGTGGAAAAAGGCAAGTAAAAATAATAAAATACACAAAGATCTTAAAGAAAGAAATAAAACAGTCTTTTACAGATGACATGATTGTTTAAGTAGAAAATTCCCTAGGGTTGAACAAAACAAATACTAGAACTAATGAGAATGGATAGATAAATAGATATGTGATAAATACATGTAGTAAAATGTTAATTGTAGAATCTGGGTGGAAAGTATATGGATATCCAATTGTAAAGTCCTTTCAATTTTTCTGTATGTTCAACTTTTTAGTAATAAAATGATGGAGGATGCTTCACTGAAGCTGGTAAATTTTGCTTTATGTAAATTCTACTTCCCAAGGGGAAAAATATTAACAACATAGTGAACTCTAGATAAAGACACACATGCTGAAGTATTTAAGGAGACGTGTTCTGATGTTTATAACTTACTTTGAAATGATAAAAGAAACCCATGAAATAAAGAAAAATTAATAGAAGGATGAATAGCTCGAGAGATGTGTGCTAAGCGTGTGTAGTAAAATTTTAATTGTAGAATCTAGGTGGAGGGCATATGAATATCTACCATAAAGTTCTTGCAATTTTTCTATATTTATCAAGTTTTTTGTAATACAGTGTTGGAAAAAACTGAAGAGATTGGTCCAGTTAAGTGAATTTCAAGTTTTTGTTTTTGAGAACTTTTATCAATGAAATCTTTTGTAGAATTATTATATATAAACATTTAAAACATTCTCTGTTTGCCAGATGTGGGAGATGGTTCAGAATAGCTCCCGTCCCTCTATTTCCTTCCACGTGCTACATGCAGGCGTCTCTGAGACATCAAGATTCTGCAAAATATCTTTTGAAAACAATGCTGATGATTATTGTCATTTCAGTGCCTCATTTTCTCCAAAATATACTCTTATATTTTCATTTATCTATGGGAGACCTTTGAAAACTGAGGCTTTATATTTCTATTTTATGCAACTCTGAACATGTAAATTTTCATGTTCAGTAAAAAAACTGCTTACTGTGTATACATTTGTACACTTTTCATGGATATGGGGAAACAATTGAAATCTGAAATAGTGTCATATTACCCACAAAGGATTTTCTAGACACAGTTAACATTACTCTCATCTGTTGACCTCACTTCATAGATTGCAGTCTTGGGAGTTTGGAACAAAACCAGACAGTCCGCATTACATATTTTTAAAGAATAAATAAAATATGTTGGCGTCCTAAGTACTGCAGGCTTTGGGCTTCTACGGTGGGTCTTCATCAGGGAATACTGTTCATAACCGAATGCTTACGGAAGGTCAACAAATTCTGCACTTCAGTGTCTTGGATATTCTGTTTTCCGTTGAGAAAATAGTTTCATATTCTCCTTATTGCAATTGCCCTGTTCATTTTGTGTCATACCTTTGACAGAAAGAAATCAAAAAGCAATAGCAACTTTAGCTAACTATGGTTCATACATAATTATAAAAGCTGGGGAGCACTTTTCTTTGTTGGAGATTTGTTTTCCTTTGACTTTCTCATGGCATGCAACAAGCAAGCAACTCTAAGGAAATCATCTTATGACTCAGTAATAAGAATCATTTTCAAGGTTAAACAGTGGAACCACATTGTGTATGATTTCTTCTCTGCAATGACAGAATCTCTCATTGTTTAAGATCTCACTTTTCAGAATTACATTTGTCATCCAAGGCTTCCTTAGATCATATTATATGGCTTATGCAAATTGTTGCCTCCCACATCTTAAAATACTAAGATTTCTGCCTCTAACAATTTGCCTGTTGGGAGCCGGCCTGCTGGCATAGTGTTTAAATTCACACGTTCCGCTTCAGTGGCCCAGGGTTTTCCAGTTTGGATCCTGGGAGTGGATCTACACACGGCTCATCAAGCCATGCTGTGGCAGCATCCCACATACAAAGTGGAAGAGGATTGGCACAGATGTTAGTTCAGGGCCAATCTTCCTCACCGAAAAAAAAAAAAAAAAAAAAATTTAGAAAAAAACCAATTTGCCTGTTTTTCTTAAGCTTCCTGATTTCTACCTGAGGTCTTATTCCCAGATCCCCATTGCTGACATTTTTCTGCATTTTCTCTGCCTTTTGCCCTTTCCCAAACAAATGTAAAGCCTTTATATTTTCAGCTTTATGCATTTCCTTTCTCCTAATTAGAAAATTGAAATCTCACTCTTGCACTTAAATCTCACCTTTTTCCGTTTAACTCCCATAGGTTCCCTCTATTCACAAATTTAAACTGTATCTGACTATATTCCCTCTCTTCACAAATGTAAGCCATTGGCAGTCATATTTCTTTTCTCTCTTTTTAACAGTTTCCTTTTATTTCTGTTCATCTTCCTCAGAATCCAATTTGCAAATGCTATTAGATGAAAATATAAGGACTACAATGTCCTCCTACTTTGATCTCATTTGCTGATTCTTTTTTGCTATGTAGACAGAATCTTGGAACGTAGAGTTGGAAGTCCATTTAAACATGTCTTTTGCCAGCTTAGCTTCTTAGATAGGGATCAAAGCATGGTGCAGTTAGGCAAGTTGCTCAAGACTTTAGAATTCATGTTTCTTGACCCATAGATCTAAAATCCTCCTAATTTCCAGAAGAGGCAAGACCAACTATGTCTCATCTAAATTATAATAACTAGAACCTGAGGGAAAACGGGGCATCTGGTTCAGCTAAAAGACTTCTTGGTTCTGCCACTGATTCAGTAGATGACCAAAGGAAACATCATCATTTATTTCTTAAGTTCTAATTTCTTTGTCTCTAAAACGGGGACAATGCCTACCTCACCAAAGGTTATAAATATTAAACAAGGTTGTGAATGTGAAAATTCCTCATATGTAAGTTTTCCATAATTCAGCCATCAATGGCACTAGCTGGAAACAAATGATTTCTGAATAATTATAATTAAAATTTCTTGTCACCTTATTAGTTAAATCTAACGTAATATTTAAATTAATTTGACTCAGTATACTTGAAAACAGGTAGATTGTTAGTTTTCTGCTATCTGGCAGAGAGCACATTCATTCAAGAGCTAGAAATTAAGTTGAGTTTTAGGAAAAAGAAATTTTAGGTTGGTTTGTGCTATTTTTTGTTTAACAGCTGCATTATGAGGACAGTTGTGTCTGTGAAATATACATCCAGTATGGGTGGCACGTCCCACAATTCTAGAGTGGGTATGCAGTGTATATCTACACCAGGGTCATGCTAAACCAGAATTACAAAGTCAAGTTATCTTGAAGCAATAGCTGTCACCCTGTGAAAAAGAGTTGTGCAGAGATAAGACAAAGTCTTAGAAATCGTTGACTTTGAAAATACCTCTGGACAATTCTAAGAGTGGATTTGGAAGAGTAGAGAAAGGGTGATAAGCTGAAGGTAGGGACATTGAGGAGATTCATCTCAGACTCTGTCTCAAATAACTGAGCATCTTCTCTGAGAACTAAGGACAAATCGAGCACAGGTCACCTGGGAACGAGAGAACAGATTGATATATTGGCAGAGACCTGGCTCGAAAGCCAGGATAGAAAGAACACTGCTTAGGCTGGAAAGGATTAAGGTAACTGCTGGGGGGAGTGTAAGCTTCCTTCTTTCTGTGTTGTTTGTAGCTAAGCCAAAAATTTCACAGTAAAGAATTTCCTGCAAGCAATGTAGAAATTCCGGTAAGCTTGGGAAAACTCAGGAAGCAGAGGAGGCTGGAAGTAGGAAAATGAGTAGGAGGGAAAGGCAATAGCATACGTACCCTCAAGTTGGGCTCCCTTTTGCTAGATTCGTTCCAGTGAGATGGTGAGAGGAACTCCTGTATTTTGGAGGATCTTAGTGAGTAGAGGAGTCTGTACCCAGCTTCCTGGAGTGTAGCTCAAGGAGACCGTAATACAATAGAGAAAGCTCACATTCAACAGAGCGTCTGAAAAGTAGAGTAGCAATGCTTGGATGACATGTTCAAGGGAACGGCCCTAAAGGATGCCTCACTGCTCGGGTAACAGGACAACTGCTAAATGTCTGTGAATCCTCAATTTCAGTGTGACAGGGGCTGAGAGAAGACTGCTGCGCCTCAAGGAGACTGGAGTCAGGACAAGAGAAAAAAACAGAATGCAAGACCTGTCACTTAGAGAACGTGTCAAGATTTAGGCTGCTTCAGCATATGCCAACAGGGATAAATGCCAATGATTACATCATAGAGGTCAAATCCAAACCATTAGGAGGAAAATGAAACATCATCAGATAGCAGAGCAAGAGATGCCCTCCATCCCAACTTGCACTCTCTGCCCAGCAGGTGCCCAGACTTATGCCAGACCCCTCAGAACTCAGATACCTTCTGCAGGAAGAGGCAGCTCACCGCGTCTGCTGAGACTGAATCTGGAATCGAGTTATTTTAAATGTAACTGAAAGGTTGAATAGCTGCTAATTTCACTGTTTAGCTAAAAATTAATATATTATTTTTTTCCTATCATAGTGGGTTATTGAAATCTAGAGTTTCCGTTGAGTTATAGAAAAAGAAGTACGTTTACTGTATACCTGATTTTTTTTTTCTTTTTGTGACCAAAGTGCCTGGGAAATGTATGAACTTACATCTGTCGCCAATCCTCCTCTTTCTGCGGAGGAAGACGGGCCCTGAGTTAACATCCGTGCCCATCTCCCTCTTCTAAATCTGTGGGATTCCTGCCGCAGCATGGCTTGACAAGCAGTATGTATGTCCACACCCAGGATCTGAACTGGTGAGCCCCGGGCCGCCGAAGCAGACCGTGCAAACTTAACCACTGTGCCACCGGGCAGGCCCCAAGGCTGTTTTTTTTTAAGTGAGTTTAATCTACTTATGTGTTTGTTTCTATGAATACATTTTTATTTATTCTTTTCATGTTATTTTGTGCTTTCCGATTACCACAATTTGCTTTGCTTGCTTTTTCCTTCCTATATCTTGATGAATCAGTAAAGTTTCATATATTCTCCTTTCTGTACTGTGATGATATGGAAGTTATGTACTGCAGTTACATTTTTCATATATGTATTTAAAATATAACAGCTAAGGATACAAAGTTTCAGATATGCAGGAAGAATAAATTCTGGAGCTCTAATGTAAGGCATGGTGACTATAACTGATAATATTGTATTATATACTGGAAATTTCTAAGAGGTTAGATCCCAGGTACAGCTCTCACCACAAAAAGAAAAGAAAAACAGGTAGCTATGTTAGGAGACGACGTGTCAATTAGCTTGATTGTAGTAATCATTTCACTGCATATATGTATATCAAAACATCATGTTGCACACCTTAAATGTCTACAATTTTTATTAAAAAATAAAAGAATTATATGGTGAAAAAAATAATCCAAAGTAATTCTCAAAAAATACATATCTAATAAAGTCTGAAGTTATTTAGTATCTCTATTTTCTTCCTGACAAATACAGACCTTTTCCCACTTGAGCTACTCAGTGAAAATTTTACTTGTTACAGTTGTTCAGAAAATTAATTTTATCTTTTACAAATCATGTAAGTATTGTATTTTTCAAGATCAATAATTAATTACATTTTCCAGAATATCTCATAAATTAGTTCTTGCTCAGGGCTTAATTTTTGTCTTGGTGAAATTCACTCTTGAGAATTTTTTTATTTCAGAGAGGGTGTGATGTTGGTAAATCTCTAACTTTTTTTATCTGTAATATTTCTTATGTTTTTACTCTTACATGATAATTTGTATTAGTTGGTGATTTTATTTAAAGAATAGAGTGGATATCAAAATATGAACCTGCAAATATCTTGATCAGTAGTCCCCATAATCATGAATATGATGTTCAGTAGACTTTACCCTCAACTATACCGTGAGCTTCTTGCAAACATGGTTGGGAGAAAGGACATATTATGAGTCAAATATTCCTAAAAATAATATTTGGAATACTTTTTTGAGTCAAGATATCAGGTAATGAAAATTGTTCATTGGGATTTGTTTTTTTGTATCAAAGTACAAAGAAAATATGCTTTTGTGTCTTCTTTTAGAAATCCTTCTTCCTCTTCCTTAACTATACGCGGTTTTCCCCCTTGTTTCACAAAACATTCATTTCATATTTGAAATATGTTGGAGAATCTTTTAGAAATAAACTTTTAAAAAACATAGTTTCAGGTAATATGTTAATGGACAAAGAAGAGAAAATGGAGGAAAGCAACATTTAAAAGGATTAGACCTTCAATCATGTGCTAAAAGTGATGAGCCCAAAAAATTCTACAGTTCCTGGAACGATAAATTGAATTTGACTGATAATCCTGATTATTTCAATCAAGATCTTTTGTTTCCTTGATATAAAACAATTTCATGCGGAAAGCAATTGGAATGCTATGATTTGCTCTTTAGGAATGAAATAGAGTTGAGCCACATTAGAATGAGTTCAATTGGGGCATTCCTTTGATAACAATTTTAAATTGCCTTTGTTGCTGACAAGTTCAAATGGCAAGTCTGACCAGTTCGTTTGGCGCTGTCACTTTTTAATAGAATCAAGCATCAGGGTTGGAGTTACACTAAATGGTTCTTATCTCAGCTTTTTACTTAATGATGCTTTAAAAAGCCTAAAGCAGATGATATGATTAGATTTTGTGTAGGTGTTATAACAAGTGAACATATATTTCCATTGCTTGGACAGAGAACAAAAGGAAAACTAAAACATATTTGGATTGATATTTCTATTATTTTTGATTTGACCAAACTATTTAGGTTTTATACTGATAGTAGTTTGAATTTATTTGCTTCTTAATAGCTAATTTTATTTATTATAAAAGAATTAGGAAGCCCATGCTTAGAGCCATTTCTGCCAGATTTTATGTTCTTTTCTCCCCAAAGTGCTGTAACTTCATATCAGATCTTGTAAACAACTCGTTTGACAAGTCATATATTATAGTGTCTTTTACCCAAGTATTTTATCATATTAATGTCAGTTTTTTAATTTTGAATAAGGAATCAAATTTGAGAACAGCATGTGGTATATTAAAAAGATTCTTGAAGCTTAGAAATATAAAATATATTGTCCAAGGTTAAAAAGACTGTCTTTGCAGAGCTGGGACAGAAATCCAAATCTTTCTGACTCCACATGCTTACCTTCTACACTCTGGTTTCATAAACATGATCGGTGCCCATAGCTCTTCCACTGTTTTGCAAAATTTCTTTGAAGTCAGGGTTGAGTTTTACTAATCTATTCATCCTCTCTTTATGGACACACAATGCAGAGCACAATGCTTACACTTACATGGTACATATGCTCTTTTTCCATCTGTATTTTTGTATTGACTGACAACAACCAAAACCAACAGCAACTATTGCTAGGTGTGCTTATAAGATAAAACATCCTAGGGTTGAATCAGCACAGTTGCGGAGGTACAAAGAAGGAAATTTCTATGATTTTCTGCTGCCTGAATACACCTCATTGAATGGCCTACCTCTCATCACCTTTCCGTTGCCAGCTAGTTTCTCCGGTGGGAATGAGAACTGATATGCTGATGTGAGTATAGCTTTAATAATAATTATAATTCAGGTTTATACAACACATTATGATTTGTAAAGTGCATTGAAATACATTATCTATACTATTGGAAATATCTAAAGGGTATACAGGGCTATTAATTTTATTCTCATTTTACAAATATGTAAATCAAATTTCAAGAAGATTAAAAACTTAGCAAAGGTTATGTGACTGGAGGACGGCAGACCCTGGATGAGATGTTTCGGGTCTCATGTCAGAATTCTTTTAATTTCTTTAATTCTTCAGAGAAAATTAAAGTTAATGATTTTTGATATGATATTAATATTGGATATTGTATTGGAAACGTTATGAGTTGCCGTAGGGGAAGACATGCTACTTTTTATTTAAAGATTTTCTTCTTCTTCTTTCTTAATAGAAACTCAACTGAGATCCAGCGGACTCTACTCCCTTGTCAGGGCCAAATCCTAATCTTAAACTAACTTTTTGAATTGCATTATGTTTAAAGGTGGCCTGTGATAAAATTTTGGTTAATAATTCATGAAAAATTCTATGGTGGGTGGGAGGTATTTGGTGAATAATTCACTCACATCTAAAATCAGACGTACAAGATGAAACAGCTTCTTTAGAATAATTTGTGTCCCAATATAATGCTTCGAACGCCTGCATCTTGTGATGATGAAAGGCAGCCTGACCATTCAGGATAAAACTTAGGTTTTCAAGGTCTTTAAGTCCTCAGATTAACCAGTCCTGTACTAACCTTAGCTCAGGTTCTGTATTATGTGAGATAAGAAATAGCTCTTACTGTTAAACTTAGTTTGTATCACAATTTCTTTCTAGAAACACCTAAACTGATCAAATCAGGTGTTTATTGAGAAGAAAAAGGATGAATGAGCCCTGTGCATGTGGAATAGTTTCTAAAAATAAAGTTTCACTTATTTTAGAGAATATATACATATGTTCAGGAATATGAATTATTGTTATTTATTGACTGAATCTTCAATACTGTTACAATGGCATAAGCTGCCATAAATACCCGTAACTTCCCAGATTGGTCATACAATTACTGTATTTAATTTGAATTTGGCATCTTAAAGTGCAAAACTTAGTGGGATCCAAGAATAAGATACTAAGGATCTTTTAAAGGTATTTATTATTTATGTGAACAAAATATCCATATGTCGCCCACATTAGACTGAAAATCACTTTCCTTAAAATACAGTTAACTATGAAAACCTGAGAGTCTTTCAAAGTGAAAAATAAGCATATTTTTAAAATTACATTTGTTTCAACTCTAGAATTTTGGTTAATTTACAGTTTGGTTAGTTCAAATTTGAAAGAATTTTTCAGAGCGATGTCTTCCAATGACAAGTTGTTTTTTTCCTGACACACATGGACTAAATTGGGTTCAATTAGATTGCTAGTTAAAATATTTTTCCATTGATTTTTACTGTGTGGGAATGTATGTGGAAGCTAAACTTCTATTAAAGGAACTGACAGGTGAAGGGGAGTGGGTGGGAAGATAAAAGGAGTTCTTCTCTGTATGCTGAAGTTTGCGTCACTGTGATTAGAGGGTGTGGCTTTTGGTTTCACCTAAAGTCTACTACTCAGTAATGTTGCTGGAGATATGCACCCCATTTCCCTATGAACCTTTATATATTTTAACTGTGGGGGATCAGAATTGGCCACCCCAAAATGTGTCTATTGTCATGAGGATTATTTTAGGCTGGTTACTTTTAAGAAACTGTAGACAGAGGAGAAGCTCTGAAAAGTAGAAGTTACCCTTGGCAAGAGACATTTACATTTGTAAGGGAAATCTCGGCTGTAAAGGTGTCTCCCTCTCTGTACCAGGAAGGAGGAGGGATGACCTGATCTCTAGAAACTCTTATCAATGCAGAAGGCAAGGACTTAAATCTACATAATAACCTTACTCTTGCATAACTGTGTTTTTCTAGTAATCTCACATAACTGACTCTCCCCATCCCCAACATCTTCCTTGTCTTTAGCTAAAGATGGTATTTAAGATAACAGCCTCCTTCATTTTGGCAAGTTACTCAACTTTCCTGGGTTTCTCCCATGTATACATGTTATAAAGCTTTGTTATATTTCTCCTGTTATTCTGTCTCATGTCAATTTACTTCACAGCCTAGCCAGAAGGACCTAGAGTGGGTAAAGGAAATGATCTTCCTCCCCTACATAACCGTTATCTTCTACTTTTTTTTTTGTGAGGAAGATTGGCCCTGAATTAACATCTGTTGCCAATCTTCCTCTTTTTGCTTGAGGAATATGGTCCCTGAGCTAATACTCTTCCTCCACTTTGTATATGGGATGCCACCACAGCATAGCTTGATGAGCGATGTGTCAGTCTGTGCCCGGGATCTGAACCTGTGAACCCCGGGGCCACCAAAGTGGAGCATGAGAACTTAACCACCATGCCACTGGGCTGGCCCCACCTTATACTTTTGTTGAACCCCTTGAATAATTAATACTTTTCATTTCATGCTTTGTTTAATAACAAACCAAAACCAGATTATTTTCAGATTTTGTAGATATAGATATTATTTAGTCTTATGTTATAGCTGTCTGCTTATCTCCTCATTTCATGCCATTTCATCAAATTATTGTGTATACTTATTTGTTTTTCCTTGTATTCATTATGAGTAGTGTGCTAAGATTTTTATCTAGCTTTTATCCATTCTTTTGGAGTTTTTTCATTAAATTATCTAGTTGGTTGTTTCTTTTGCTTTGCAGAAGCTTTTTAGTTTGATATAGTCCCACTTGTCTGTTTTTGCTTTTGTTGCTTTTACTTTTGGTGTCATATCCAAAAAATTGTTGCCAAGACCAATGTCAAGGAGTTTTTCCCTATGTTTTTTTTCCCTAGGAGTTACACAGTTTCAGGTCTTATGTTTAAGTCTTTAATCCAATTTGAGTTAATTTTTGTGGTGGTATAAGACAGGAGGCTAATTTCCATCTTCTGCATGTGATTATCCAGTTTACCAACACTATTTATTGAAAAGACTATTCTTTCTTCATTGAGTATTCTTGGCTTTCTTGTCAAATTATTAGTTGACTGTGTATGTGAGGCAACCTGTGGAATGGGAGAAAATATTTGCAAACCATCTATTTCATAGGGAGTTAATCTTCAAAATATATAAGGAACTCATACAACTCAATAGCAAACAGCAAACAATCTGACTAGAAAATGGGCAGAGGAACTGAATAGGTGTTTTTCCAAAGAAGACATACAGATGGCCAACAGGTGTAAGAAAAGATACTCAACATCGGTAACCATCAGGGAAATGCAAATCAAAACCGCCGTGATCTCACACCTGTCAGTATGGGTATTATAAAAAACACAAGAGATAACAAATGTTGGAGAGGATGTAGTCAAAAGGGAACCCTTGTGCACTGTTAGTAGGAATGTACACTGGTGCAGCCACTATGGAAAACAGTATGGAGCTTGAGATTCCTCAAGAAATTTCAAGTAGAAATACCATGTGATCAGCAATCCCACTTCTTAGTGTACATTGGAAGGCAATGAAATCGGTATCTTGCATTCACATATTCATTGCAGTGTTACCCGCAGCAGCCAATACATGGAAATAGCCTACGGATGAACAGATAAAGATATGTACATGTACACACCCACACACATACAATGGAATATCATTCAATCACAAACAAGAAAAAAGGAAATCCTGCCATTCGTGTCAACAAGGATGGACTTTGAGGGCATTATGCTCAGTGAAATAAGTCAGAGAAAGACAAATACTGTATGATCTCACTGATATGTGGAATCTTAAAAAACTGAATTCATAGAAATGGAGAGTAGAATGGTGGTTGCCAGGGCCTAGGGAGTGTGGGAAATGAGAAGATGTCAGTCAAAGGGTACCAAGTTCCACTTATAAGATGAATAAGTTCTGGGGATCTAATGTACAGCATGGTGACTATAGTTAACAATATTGTATTGGGTACTTAAAGGTTGCTGAAAGAGTAGATCTTAAATGTTCTCACTCCAAAAGTAATTGGTAATTACATGACGTGATAGAGGTGTTAACTAATACTATTGTGGTAATCATTTTACAATATACAAGGGTATCAAATTCTCACATTGTACACCTTAAACTTGCACAATGTTCTATGTCAATAATATCTCAGTAAAGCTGGAAGATGGTCTAGCTGTTACTTATTTATACAATAGCTATATGTTTTTGTATATTTTATTGTGTCATCTTTGGTCTAGCTATTACTTATTTATACAATATCTATATTTTTTTGTATATTTTATTGTCATCTCTTATTGAATTCTCTTACTGTTTATAATAATTTTTCAGTTGAATCACCCAGATTGACAATTTTGTCATCTGCCAATACTGATAGATCTGCTTTATCTCCACTATTAAGACTGCAATTAAAATTTCTTGTCTAATATGACTGGATATCACTTCCAATCTTCTTATCAATGGAGACCTTATTCCCTTTATTAGCTACATCTTTCAATCCATGCATCCCTGCCACTCCCTCTGTCATTGTTCTTGGCCCTCTGACTAGTGTAGCTGACTCTGCCAGACAGAACTCTGTTCATTGCAAGTAAAAATTAACCAAATTGACTCAACCATGTAAGAGCGTTTGCTGCTGGCAGTTACGACACTCTACTCCCAATATCACCCTCAGATTATATTACTTTTCAAAGTCTAAAGTAGCTTTAAATGGAACTCAGAGACCTATTCTGCCTCTGGTCCTTGCTCACTACAACATGAAGTCTATTTATTTGTTTGGTCTAGGATCCTCAGAAATAAATTCTAGCAAAAAGAATGCAACTCACGGGTTTCAGGCTTAGTCTTTTCTGCTTTCTATCTACCAAAACATTATTGAAGTTATACTATTTTGATATCTTTGTAATTTCCATAGCTAGTACGGAGTTTCTCCTATTTTAAAATTTAGCCGGTTGTTGCCTTTGGAGGGTGATTCTGGGAGGGAGTGGAGTGGAGAATCAAATATTTATGTGTGTGCTTATGTTACCACTTTTCCCTAGAAATCTTCCTATGCTTTTTGGAAAATAAAAACTCTTTTCAGCCATAAGATGTTGATTTCTCATATTTTGAATGGTTTAGTAAAATATAGTTTCCCATTTGCTACTAAGCCATTTCATTTATCCTTCCTTTCTCCCTACCTATTGAAAATATAGAGGTTTTAAAAAAAGTTTATGGTATTTTTTTTTCTTGTGGCATAAGCTTAAATTCCATATTCTCAGACAAACATCTGAAAAGCACTCGCCTTTAGGCATGATTTCCAGAAATTCTCTGACTCAGCATTTTGAAATACTCTCTCAATACAGAGGCTTCTAAACTCTGAAAAGGCTTTTGGGGGCATCATTATATCTATACTGTACTCTAAACGTTGACTTTTCTTGTTTAAATTCATAAAAAAGAATATATTTAATAACAAAACTGAAAGACTTCAATAAAACGTAATGATATTTTAGCTCCTCCCAATTGCTTCCAGTGCCAGGTAGACAAAACCATAGTTCTGTACTTTCATTTGGTTTAATATATTGAAAAGTCATCTTTACAATTTACAATAGTTTCAATAGAATTGCCATTTGGCTTTTGTAATGGATCCATCATGAGCCTAATAAAATATTATTCGCAATGCTAATCATTATAAAAGAAACTTAGTCACTGCCTACTACCTTGTTCTGAGGTTTAATAGGAGAAAAATTGCAAGGTAATCCATAACTGTGATAGGAAATGGTTGGCATCACTGAATATGCTTATGTGAAGTGAAAACAATGACAACATTATGTTTTTTTCTCACACTTTGAGTTAGAAAAATATAGAGTGGAAACCATTTGAGGCCTCACTTGATGCAGAGCATCTGGCTGTCACTGCAGTAAGGATCCCGTTCTGTTCTCCCCTCCTACAAGGAGGGATGGCATCATAGGGAATACAAAGCACATACATCTGCAAACATACATAAGTAAATTTTGTAATAAAGGTATAAATACAGATGGATACTATTTTAATATTTGAGGTGTGAGAAGGACATCCAGTTGAAGAGAGGATGTGCTAAAGTACAACAGTGGGAACGTGAGGTGTGTATTTAAACCACCAAAAGATGTGGCTTAAATGGAACATAAAGAGAATGAAGTGGGGACCTCTGAAAGCGGGTTGAAAGGACGGCTCATAGGGAAAGTGTGAAAGGCTTTGGGAAACTTACATCCTCCCACCAATATGATTTCAATAAAATAATTAAAAAAAAAAAAAAACCTCTGACATTCTACCTTCATGGTTTTTCTCCCCTTGCTTTCAGTTTTCTTTAGTATCATGGACGTTTGTTACTCCATTGGCAGCATTTAAACATAAATACCAGCTGGCTGTGATACATGGGGGTGAGCTCTAGATCTGATCTTATCCACTCCAGGCTTTATTGAGGAAAAAAATGGAATGAATAAGCAACAATACTTTTACATAAAAAAAAAAAACTTACAGGATTGTAGGTTAATAAATAAGAAGCTTGATAATGCCATTGCTGCGCTGATTTCCAGGGCTTAATCCAGGAGCTGAGTCATTCTGGTTTACTTCTCTGTTAAATTTAGATGTTCAAAAGTTTTCTTTAGCGCTAAGTCAAGGAGGTAGTTTTTCACAAATTTTGGAGGAAACTTTGAGGAAGACAAATCAATCTCTAAGTTCTTAAGGCAGAGCATCTACCAGTGTCTGGTCTAAAGGCTGGCCTGTTTTAGGGTTGGCTTTGTCCTTCCTAAGCCTGTGAGAAGCTGCCTTTCCTGATTAAGCATGTAAGTCTTTAGAAAGTGTTCCCAGCAGTCCTTCTATTTGTTTTTACCATTTAATTTAATTTATGTTTTTGGTTTGGCAACATAGTTCATCTAGTTCAAAAAAGCTTTGTAGTGACATTAATAATAATTTTAAAAGTTAAGATTTTAAGACATTGGCAAGATAATTTGAAATTAATGTATGTGTCTTAAAGTAGCTTGCTGGTGATCAAAGCCTCTGGTTATGGGAAATTCTTCTCTGTTCAGAGTGCAGGAGCTTAACAGTCATCTTAAAAGCCCACATCAGGGTCTTTACTCATTGAAGTGTCAGAGGTGCTGTAATAGGACTATCTTCTATAAATTTTAGGTTATAAATATCAAGGGTAATACTCTTGCTCATACTGAAAATTGTTGAGGAAAATAATTAAAAACAGCCAGAATCCTCTCCACAAAGGTAGTAGAGAAAGAAAACACTTTTATTATTGAATATGCATTAAACCAGAATATGATAACCATCCCAGGCAATCTGCTAAGGGACTGCAAAGACGGAAGGAAACCTCACCCATTTATATAGCCAAGGAGACATAGCCCATTACATACATATTTTCAAGATAGACAGTAACTAGTCCTCAAGTAACAGGAGGGTGACCTCCTGTGTTAGCTAATTGTCTGAATCCAGAGGAGAAACAAACTTCTTTTATCTTTATGACAAGAGGTAGTTTTGCAACTTGGAGAAAGATGTCCCCTGAGTTAGGCTCCTGCCCTCTCACAGACACGGGGAGATAGGGACGCTATCTCCCTTGATGTTTACATTTCGAGGAGATGGCATCTGGGTCTTTGAGAAATCACTCCTGGGTTATACAGCTGGCCAGCAGACAAAAGGCTGTCTAGTCTTCAAAGGGATTTATATACATTTCGAAGAGATGCGAAAATACTTACAACTGCAAGTTTTCTAAGGTAAAAGCTCTGAGAAAATGAGGGGAGGGAAATCTCTTCCTTCATTTTCACAGGGAGAATTAAACCTCATTTTTAATTTATATTCATCCTTAAAGTATTCATTCATTCATCCATTCATTTATACATTCTAATAAATAAAACTAATCTTCATTTAAAAATAATTTTAAATAAAAATTAAATAAAAAAAATTATGACCCTACCATAGTCTAGGCATTCTTCCAGGTGGAGAAAATAAATTATGAATTCACTTTACGTAAAGTTAGGAGACCGACAGTGATTAAAATAAAAACAAAGAACTTAATTTAATATTGGCATTTCTGACAATGCTTATTGTGATCTTCTTGCCTTTGGACATCTCAATCATGGTCAACTAAAACGATACATGAAGTGGACGTGAAATGAGTGCTTTGTTTCTCCAAAAGTTAAAAAAAATAATAAAAGGAATCTAAATACACTAGGCAACAATGACTTGTAATACTGGAACTAGGCACTGTTTGAAAAAACTTAAAAGCTAAATGAATGAGGAAAAGTTTGTTAAACTCAAAAGCAGCAATTTCTGTAGCTCTATGAAGCGAGGCTGGCGGTGACACGAGAACATGACTATCTAATGAACACTGCATCAGCAGGTGCATTTCTTTAACTACGCAGTTACATTTTGCTGAGCATACTAAAGCTTACTACCGACACTCCCCTTTATAGATCAATTATCTTGAAATCTATTACCACATTGCATTTGTAATGCCGTTGTTGAATGTATTTCAATAACCACAAAATTAGATTTCATAAAGGAAAAGATATTTTCTCAGCATAGAATTCAACATAATATTTCTAAAGCATTGGAATCCAAACTGTATTGCAAGCATGTATAATATCTGTCTACATAGTGTGCCTCGTGTACTGAGCAGTGTGACCATCTGTTACTAATTTGTTCAAAATTTATTTACCACTAACTTCAAAAGACATAGTCATAGGCAAGTCTTTTGAAATGTTTCTTTGAGACTGAGTCTATGCTATTGGTACAAGTTTAAAAACATACTGAAAAGAGTTTTGAAATGCAAAAACCATTTTTCATGCCAGAAATTAAGTTCCCTGATGTCCATAACCATGCCTAATTATTTCACTATGATACCTCAGCACCAAGTTCAGTGCCTTGAACTAACAAACTCTCAATAAATATTATTAAATAATTAAAAAATGAATAAAACACTGAAGTGTAGAATAGATTATTATAATATCTGTGAAATGTTTAGAGTTAAAGAAAAGTTGAAGACATAAACTTACTTATAACAAGATTAAGCTTAGTGCATATGCTAAGGTAGACAAAATATAAATGTGAAAAATAAAACAATCATCTGAGAGCAATATTAATTTTTAATCTGACGAAGTGTATTTTGTGAATTTCAAAAATTACACTATTTTCAATATAATTTCTTCAATGTTAGCGTGATTCTTTAACTTTCGACACAATAAAATACGTTATTTTCCAAAAGATAATTATGATGTTATTGTGATCTCTGAGCTAAAAGGATAGATGATAATATTAGAAATTCTTTGGATCAAGAGTTGTAGCCTCAAATGTTTGAATTCTTAGAAATTCAATGGGTGGGCTTCAGTAAATTTGTGAAATTGTATGCAATATTTTGTGTGTATATACCTTTTTTTGGAGGTAGGGAACGTCAATAACATTCATAATTTTAAATAAATGTTCTATCACTTTCAAAAGTTTAAGCACTATTGACTCAGTTCTGTGGTCTGCAAAGTGTGGACCCCAGACCAGCAGCATAAGTGCATCTGGGGACATGTTAGAAATGTGACTTCTTGGGTCCCACCTCAGACCTGGTGAATAAAAACCTCTTCTGGTGAGGCCCAGCAATGCGCATCATCGCCCGCCTTCCAGGTGACTCTGATGCTTACTGATGTTTGAGAACCACTGGTTGGTCCATAATCCAATAATTTGTAACTCTGGATGCAAATATCTATTACTTGGAGAATTAAAACAAAAATGCCAAATCCCAGAACACATGTCGAACCCATAAAGTTAGAATCCAGCCAGGTGAGGGAAGTAAGGCCCAGGTGCTGGTATTTTTTCTAAATCTCCCCAATGGATTTAAGATGAGCATGTGTAGAGAACCACTGGTCTAGTTAAATGTCTTTTTTGTTTTAACAGCTAACATTTAAATATTGCTTCCAGTTTAGCAAAATGATTTCCACCAACACCCCCACCTACACCCAACATTAGCAGGCTTATGTTAAGACTATAAATCTTCAAATGTCTAAGTATCTAAAAGTTACAAATCACCTTACTGATAAAATATATGCTAGTTTTCTTCTTTGACAAACATAGCTTCATAAAGACAAAACCAAAGTATATAAGAAAACCTATGTTTTTAAGAAAGTTTTACTAACATTTATTGAGCACCTACTTTCTGTCAAGAGCCTACAAATACCATCACAATGACTGTTTCCAACAATTCTGAAGAGTAGATAATAGCCCCATGTAACTTCTAAGGAAGCTGAAGCTCAGGGAAAGTTGGGAAAGTGGCTCAGGGTGAAAGAGCTGCTAATCAAGCCCCCATTGACATGACTGACAGCTCTCCACCTCACCTCCCATCCCTCAATATTAGTAAAATAATAATAGCCAACATTTATTGAAGGCCTAGCTATGACAAGTACCACGTTAGATTCTTTAAATGTATATTACGTTATCATGTAATAATCCTAATGAGGTTATCAACCACATTTTACGTATGGGAACACTGAGGCACGGAGAAGTTAAATGACTTGCTCAAGGTTACACAGCTGGTTTTCTTTGGGGTCAAATTTGAATCCAGGCAATCTTAACTCTGATCTTGGGAAGAAATTACTGGAGATTTATCACTGTAGGAGGTGAGGGTGCTTTTAAAAAACAGACCTGCACCAGATTCCCCAGAACTGCCAGGGCATTTTTGTCATCCTCTCACACCGCAGCCCTCCACAGGTGACAGCCAGCTGACAGATCCTTTTGAAGCTGGCTGCATGTTTGGCTCTTTGGTACTTGCGTTTGAACTCTCATGTTCTTCTCTTCATCTTCAGTTCAGGGCTTTTCTTGGAATAACAAAAGATACATTAGACTGCCTTCCTGGGCAGTTACAGTCCAACAAGCTTCTGCTGTTTGGGCCAAATTCTCTTCTGACGTGGTTTAGACCAGGCCATTATGACTGCTTCTTCAGAGTTGAATAAAGGATTCATTGGATCCATTCACAGCGTCAGCAGAGTCCAATAGTGGGTGTTTTGGAGAGCTGGATGGTACTTTTAATTGTATTTGTCTTTTGTACCATAACAAGGGCAGTAGTTCCTGCCTTCCAGTTTCTATATTGCTTTTAGGAATTTTTATTTGCTAGTAACATCTTGTGAAATCAGTTTCTTTTTTGTTTTTTTTTAAATAAAACATGAGTTAAGCTTTAAATATTTACGTCAACTCTAGGATGTTGCTTTGAAGTGGCTCTGAAGTAACTTAATTTCTCCTTCCAGTGTTTATTGATGCCTGTGGGGTATGAGGTAGAGACGAATGGTTTGGAGTCCCTGCTCTCAGAGTTCCTGGTCTCGTGGGCTGATGATTGAGACATGAGTGGTGAAAATGCAATGTCAGAGCTCCTGCCAGAGTGTTCCGGAAATACAGAGCTCAGCTCCCTTATAGACTTATATTTAGTTTGGGCATTTATTCTTCCTCTTCCATACAGATTTGCCTTCTTAATTAGATTTTGTTTTGTTTTAAGATTAGTTTCTCCTCCTACCCCCACCCCCATCATGCAAATGTTGACTACTAGTAGGAGGAAGATTTGGGCAAGTGATGAGCTGAGCGGAGAAAGGGAAGACTTAAGGAATGAAACATCTGCTTCAGCACAGTCAGCTCCGAGTCTACCCTTTAGTTTCCTTTTCTGTAAGAGATTTTAACCACTTTCTAGTGTTGTTTTCTTGTCTTTTTAACCTTTGTCAGTAGTCTATTTTGTTGGATCTTTGTGTAGCCATCCCTGTTCTCTTTTGGTTGCTACATGCATGGAACCTTTTTCCATCCCTTCACATTCAACATACGCGTATCCTTAGATCTAATGTGAGTCCTTGTAGAGAGCATATAGTTGGGCCATGCTTTGTTTTAATCTCTTAAGCCAATCTGTATCTTTGTTTGGAGAGTTTAGTCCATTTACATTTAGAGTAATTACTGATAAGGAGGAACATCTGTCATTTTACTATTTGTTTACTGTATGCTTATAGCTTTCCGTTGTATGTATATATCTCATTTTCTTTATGCATTCTTCTGTTGATGGACATTTGGGTTGCTTCTACCCTACTGGCTACTGTGAATAATGCTGCGTTGCACATGGGTATGCAAATAGCCCATTGATATCCTATTTTCAATTCTTTTGGATATTTACCCAGAAGTGAGATTGCTGGATCATATGATAATTCTATTTTCAATTTTTTGAGGAAGCTCCATACTCTTTTCCAGAGTGGCTGCACCATTTTACATTCCCAACAACTCCAAAAACTATCCAATTTCTCCACGTCTTTGCCAACTTAGCTTTTTTCAAAAAAAAAAAATAGTAGCCATCCTATTGGATGTGAGGTGGAATCTTATTGTATTTTGATTGGTATTTCCCTGATGATTAGTGATGATGAGGCTTTATTCATATGCTTTTGGCCATTTGTTTATCTTCTTTGGAGAAATATCTCTTCCAGTCCTTTGCCTAATTTTAATTGCATTATTTATTTTTTTATTGTTGAGTCGTAGGAGTTATTTATGTATTCCGGATATTAACCCTTTATCAGACAGACAGTTTGCAAATATTTTCTTCCATTTCATTGTTTGTGTTTTTCACTCTGCTGATTGCTGACTGTGCAGAAGTTTTAAGGTTTGATGTAGTTCCATTTGTCTCTTTTTGCTTTTGTTGCCTGTGCTTTTGGTGTCACATTGAAGAAATCAATGCCAAATCCAATGTCATGTAATATTTCCCTATGTCTTCTAGGAGTTTTATATTTTCAAATCTTAACATTTACGTCTTTAATCCTTTTAAGTTAATTTTTGTATATGGTATAAGGGAAGGGTCCAATTTCATTCCCCTGCATGTAGATATCCAATTTTCCTTTAAATTAGGGAGCCTGTGCAGAAGAAATTGACTTAGAACTTTTGGTGCTATACTAAATGCCATGACAAGTGTTATATATGTTATTTAACTTAATATCCAGAGGTGATCATTTGGACAAGTAATATTTACTTGTTCAGGGTAGTAATACACACCTTCCTCTGGGAGATAATCACTTACACCATGAAGTCAATTGAAAGGTGTTATTTTGTCACAAAACCCTATCAACCGGGCCACTGAGATTGTCTGGGGAAGGGGGATGCACAGAATCTGACCCAAACTAGACTAGTCAGAGATTTTTGCAGAGATTTTTGAACTTGAGAACAGACAGGGATGCTCTCAGTTTCCTGTTGGTGGCTGACACTGTGGAATGTAATCAAAGAAGCTGCGTAGTGGAAGGAACAAATGGTCAGTAGCAGCAGAGAATCAAGCAGATACATAAAACAGTGAAAGATGGGGGGCTGCAGGCCTTGTGTCCTTGAGTTTTTTCAATAAGCCTTCTGGTGTATTCCTCACTTGGGCTACACTTATTCTCCGTGAGTTGCTATGTTTGCCGCCAAAAAGAAACTCTACTAATAAACATTGGTAGTTTTGATCATAATTTTACCATTTATATTTCACAGTAAAATGTAGTGGAGCTGAGGGGCCGGCCCACAGCATAGTGGCTAAGTTTGTGTGCTCTGCTTTGGCAGCCCAGGGTTCACAGGTTGGGATCCTGGGTGCAGACCTACATACCACTCATCAAGCCATGCTGTGGCGGCATCCCACATACAAAATAGAGGAAGATTGGCACAGATGTTAGCTCAGGAACAATCTTCCTCACCAAAAGAAAAATAAAAAAAACAGTGGATCTGAGACTCAGATTAAAAACTAGGTAAGGCAAATTATAAAGCTTGTTTTCAACTACACTGCTACAATGCTTCTTAATTTTCTAACATAGCATTTAGCACACTTGATTAAAGATAGATTTAGGTTTGAAACCTGATGCTGTCCCTAAGCACCTTGGCATCTACATCATTTTATAGTTTTAAGTTTACCACTTAGAGTCATAGTTTCATTTTTTTCAACTTTCTTACCTTATAAGATATAGGATGTTTGAAAGGATCAAGACAATTTGAGTAAGGTACCCATAACAGTGGATAGGTATTCCATAACCAATAATTGGTGTTTTTATTAAGTATCATTATCGTCATCATCATCACTTACATTTATTATTGCTGTTATTCTGAGAGAAATAACTAATTCTTTATTTTGGAAAATTTATTAAAATATTTAATCTTGTGATCAAAGTTATATTCCTTTGAAAAGGGTGTGTTTGAGAAAGGCTGCTGTATCTTTTGGGCATACTCTTCCTTCCTAATCAAATCTCATTGATATGTAGCTAAGAAAGCCAAGCAATTATTTACCAAGGGAAGAGAAACTTCAAAGGAAAAAGCAACCTGTTAAAAGTGGAGTGAAAACATTTACTGTTACAAAGCATACTTGCCTAAAGATTTTGAAAAAAGCAGAACAGTGAATGTGGTTCACTCTTCCTCTGAATATTTAGAAAACAAACACATAAAGTCAACAGAGAGTGTCATGATGCGTCTGTTAGATGAGATTTTGTTGGAAGAAAGAATGAGCAGTTTTCTCAGTGTGAGGTTAGAGGGAGAGTTCACCACGTAGAGTTTTAATTTGATGTAATTATATAAACAAGTGTATTTTGCCTTTAGCAGCAAAGAAAGATGTATTTTTAAATTGATTAAAGTTATGATGAAGACACTAAATAAATAATTTTAGTGTTAGTTATTTGATTCTATAAAGCAGGCATTATGGCAAAATGAACTAAAAGCTAATAATTACTAGCACTAAGTGAGTACTTACGGCAACCTGGGCAAGCCCTGAACCTGTATACCTCTTCTGATTCCCACAACCACCCCGTGGCTTAGTTCCTATTGTTGTTCCTGTATTACAGAGGAAGAAACTGGTGCAGAGAGAGTGTAGAAACTTGCTAGTAGGTGATGGAGCTGAGCTATGATCCAGAGAGTCTAGCTCAAGAGTCTTGGTTCTTAGCCACTATCCTGGATAATGTAACACTATTTAAGAAACTAAGAATTTTAAGTTGAGCTTAAATCATGATTAGATGGTTTGCCATGACTGTACTCATGTTTTTATCTGAAAAGGGTGATGGTACTGTCAATTATTCATAAATCATTCAAAAAAAATCATTAGAAGAACAGGCACCAGTAAAAAGTATCTAATTTTCATATTCCAAAAATCAGTGTAAAAATACTTTCTGTTTCTCAGATTGTTTCATATACATCACAATCATTTAAATTTAATGCACCAAAGGCATGAATAAAAGACAAGGTGTGTAATAGAAGGAGTTATTAACACCAAGGAAACTATTAAACCCAATTCTCAACAAAATCTGTTCTTCATATTCATTCAGGAATTAGAGATAATTGAAGTGACCTTGGAGCTTTTAAATCACACAATGCCCTCAGTTTCAGAACAATTTAGAAAATCTTAGCCACTTGTATTTGATATTCTTATACTTAAGAAAATGTTTGCTAAAGCTAAATTTGCCCTTTTTGGAGAGTAGATGATATGTCAAAGAATCTTAGACATGTGCATAGAATTTCACACCATCATCGTTCTCTGAAGATATAAAATCTCTTTGTTCCGCTCCTTCTCTGCCCCTAGCTCATGACTACATGTATTTATCAGTCACTCCATTTTATTTATAGCTCCAATAGTAGTTGCTGGCCTCTGCTGTCATTTCTGTGGCAGAATCCTGTTCCAATTCTCTGTTTGCTTTACCAGCAGTAGCTTCTTGAGATAATCACCCAACAGATTTCCCTATTGAAAGGAAAGCTAGAAACCAAATGTTAGTGCTGTAATCAAAATTATCCTCTATAAAATCAACCTTCTCAGATTTTAGCACAGTAAGACATGTAGCTATCACAATAAAGTAGTTACCAGCAAAAATACCAAAAAAAATCTATCGATGGAACTATTATCTATGTATAGATACAGATAGATATACTTAGTTACAGAAAAATAAAAATCTGTAACACATTTGGTAGTTTTTTATGATTTATAAATTATTTTTCCCTACACTAGTATTAAATGGCATTGCTAAATCTCAGCATTGTGAGGGTTTGTCTATTATATTCTTCTTTCAGCTTTTGTTGGCTTTTTGAGCAGTTATCGATCCCCTGGAGGGTTAATTAAGGCCGTCTTAACACATGTAGTGGATTTTCCATGGGCAGGCAATTGCTATGAAATGAAAGATATCAGTAAAACACTCTCTTAGAATTAAACTTTTTCGCTGAGATATGATCATTTCCCCTGAGCACAGGCGTAATATGCTTTTAGGCAGTTTAAACTCAGTTACTTAGCTAAGTAAAAGTAAGTGTAACTAAGATGTCTTTACTATATTCGAGGCAATTTATGCTAGAATGTTATCCTGATAGCTGACATACTTTTGAACTTTCTTCTAATTATAGGGATTTGGGAATCCTTGTTAAGGTGCCACTAAAATCCAGATCAAGACACAGATCAAGATATTTTGTTTTGGGGTAGGATAGATAGGGATTGCCAACGAATCCTGCTTTAATTTCTTCATGCAGAGAACTTACTCATCTTGAGCACCTCCTATGAGCCGGGCATGGTGCTAGACATTTTTTGGGTATTAACAAAATTGCTTCTCAGCAAATTTCTGAGGCCCATTTTCCAGATTAAAAACCTGAGCCTCAAATCCCATAGCGGATAAGTAATCGCAAGGCTTATACTGTTTGACTCCATAGGCTAAGCTCTTTCTACTCCAGGTCCACAAGTTCAATTATCTTTGTCTTTATTATGCTATCATTTTTCTTGGGTAGTTTTGATTCGCTACTCCATCTCTTCTGGAATTTCAATCTCTTTTAATAGGCTTGTTCTTTCTCTTTCTTTCTGAAAATATTTGATTCAATTTCTATCATCTCCTTTTTCTTTCTAGACTTCTGTAAATTATTTATACTCCTCTCCATTCTTTTCATTTCATTTAACTACTCCATTTATTCAAATTTTTCTGTTTCCCATAGAAAATATCTTTTCCTCTTTTTCTTATCAATAGCTCTATAGCTTTCCTTAACATATCATTCCTTTTCTTTTTTTTCCTATTAAAATAGTAGGTTATGCTACAATAGATAGGCATATTATATTATTCTAGCAATGTAAACATAATATCTGCATATAATATCTATGTAAACTATGGCACATGAAAACTCAAAGTACAATTGCTCAGGGCCTATGTAGGCCATAGTTTTTCTTGACCCTTGAATTTGCAGGAAGACAAGATTTTTTAATCTAGAGGAGAATTTTCAGCTGTAAATGACCCTGAAAGGGTACTGCTGGTGAAAGGGTGTAGTAACTCCCCCTTGGTCAACTTAACGATTTAATGCATCATCTATCTATCTATCTATCTATCTATCCAGCTATCTATCTATCCTCTATCTTTCTTTCTTTCTATCGAATCTACTGTTTCTTGTTCTATCAATCTAACATCCTATCATCTCTGTAGCTCAATGAGTCTCAACACGCCTGGACTACCACATATAAACTAATTTGAAATGCGCAGATACTTTTCTTTTTCACATGACTAAGCGGCACAACTGGCATTTACTAAGCAAAGTCCAGGAAGGCCAGAATGCCTTCAACATGTTAGGCTTATTTTTAACTCATATTTCAAAATGTCAGATATCAGAAAAAGTGTTGACATTTTTTGTTAATGTTTAAAATAAAATTTTTAGTCTTTCTCACAAGTAGTCATCACTGTTATAACAATGTGTTTTCAAAACAAAACATAAATATTAAATGAATATTTCCTAAAGAATTATATGGATGAAACAGTGAAGGTTTACCATATTTTGAAAATTTAAGCAAAATATTGGTACCCAGAATTCATCACTAGAAAGTTCATAAAACTTCTTGTAAAACATACACATTATTACTTCTTACAGAAGGTACACATTCTTGCAAAGTGTCATAATCCACGCAGTATCCAGAAAAAATCTTATCTTGCCAGGGTTATCAAAACCATTCTAGTATCATTATTAAAAGGAATCAAATGGAACTTAATGAAAGATGGCAACAAGCACCGAATGGTTTTCAGTAGGTGCTATTAGTAAAATTAAGTGTAATCGCTTGAATAAAAATTTATTTCATACAGTATGCAATGGCAATGGAGAAGAATTTAAATATCCCATTCCACAATATGAGAGTTTTCCAAAGAAAATTGCTCAAAAATATTTTATTTGCTATCCAGTATTTGGTGACGTTTAAAATTAAATCAATTAAATTTAAATATCATGATTGAAATATTTCACAACATCATATTTTTTAGTTAAGTATGTTTAAAAATTTAAATGATGTCCTTAAAAAATAAAAAACAGATAAACCTCATTAAAATGAAGGGAATGGTGGGGTTAATAAACATATGTACACATTAAAAAAAGATTTTCTTGTTCAGAATGCTATTTTCCGATTTGAAAAAGTTAGATAAGAACAGCTTAAAATGTATTTCCAAATGACTTGGAAAAACCTACTGCCCCTAATTGGATCTTATTAAAAAGATCTGAGGAATAATTCTGTAAATCTTTATATTTAAAAATACAAATGAACTTACAACACAGGGTTGTATGATTTCTACATTTGACATGAACATGAAACGTGCTTGTCTACATATCTGTAAATAATGGACTGAAAAGAAGAGAGAAAAAACTTTGATGTCGAAATAAAATGTAATCAAATTATAAAGTTTTTGGAAGCAATTAAAACTTTTATCCCCATTTCTTTTGTACCTACTGAATAACTTGTATCATGTTCAACTACAAAGTTGGAAAGACTTTCAGTGCAGTGGTCAGCTTCTGCAGGCATAACAATACCACAAATGTTTACGAGAAGAGATTTGATACTCCTTTTAACAGAATAAGAAATATGACTAAGAAATTTGCTGACGTCCTTACAAAAAACGATTACATTAGCAACAAGAAGTGTTTTCTTGAGTTGAAGTCAAAGGCAGTTACTCCTCAAAATGTAAAGTAAAACAGGGTACAATATCAATATTAAAATGTTTAATTTTACGTTGTCTTTACCATTTTTGGTCATCTGAACAATCTCATTGAGCAAGATAAAAGATTAAATATATATAGGAAATATTACTAAATGAACAGATACATAAAATTGAAGAATTTCACTAAGAAAAGTTGTTTTAAAAATATTCCTTAATGGGGCTGGCCCCATGGCCAAGTGGTTAAGTTCGCGTGCTCCACTGCAGGCGGCCCACTGTTTTGTTGGTTCGAATCCTGGGCATGGACATGGCACTACTCATCAAGCCACGCTGAGGCAGCATCCCACATGCCACACTAGAAGGACCCACAATGAAGAATATACAACTATGTACTGGGGGGCTTTGGGGAGAAAAAAGGAAAAAAAAATATTCCTTAATGCTGCAAGCATATTTTTAAAATGTTGATCAAAATATGTTAGAAAAATTACATGTTGAAACTATTTTTAAAATATTTCAGGGCTGGCCCTGTGGCTCAGTGGTTAAGTGCACATGTTCTGCTTCAGCAGCCCAGGATTCGCCGGTTCGGATCCCGGGTGTGGACATGGCATCGCTTGGCAAGCCATGCTGTGGCAGGTGTCCCACATATAAAGTGGAGGAAGATGGGCAAGGATGGTAGCTCAAGGCCAGCCTTCCTCAGCAAAAAGAGGAGGATTGGCAGCAGATGTTAGCTCAGGGCTAATCTTCCTCAAAAAAAATAAAATAAAATAAAATATTTCATGTTATGTTGCTTTAAATATTTAAAAATTGAGATTAAACTGATGATACATCTTATGAAAATTGCTTGTTAAAACTATTTTGGAGTTGGCTGATGTTCTCAATTTTATCCCAAAGTCTACTGAAAGACTACTTTCTGAACACTGACACCAGTATTTGTTTTTTTAAAAAATTCATTCTGTATTCCACTTAATGAAGATTGTGGTCTCTAAAGCCTTTTAAGTACTGGAAACTGAATGCACGATTTGATTTCAAGATAGGAGATATGATGAGAGAGATGATGTCTAGGATGCTCTTGTTATCCCATCCCATGTCATAACGCAGGAAATTATTTTACCACTAGACATGTAAATAAGACTCATCTCATTCGTGAAAGTACTTTACTTTCTCATTTTCTCCACTTGTGATTGGTATGTTTTCCTTGGTTAACATAATCACTTACATCCAAATATGTATGCTATTTATTTATCATTAATGCTTATTCAAGTATTTACCTAACCTGTTTCATTTTCTTGTACTTATTTTAAGGAAGGCTACTAATCTTAATTTTTTTGTAGCCAAACTTGTCAAATATAAGTAGATGTAGGCATCTGACTTCTGCATTGTATCTTCTAGTAGTCATATTCAAATATTGATACATTGGAATACATACTATTTTATTATAAATTATTTCTATTTTCTCATTTATTCTAGATTTAGGATTTATATTGCTGTTTTAAAAAGTTATATGTGTAGGTATTATAAATAAGTTTCATTACATTTTGATATGACCGAGAAGCACTAATCTATTATCTGTCCAATTTAGTCCTATTCAGGCTTAGAATCTAGCCACAATGTGTCCACACAAGATCCACCACCGTATGTTTAAAGCCGATCCTTTGGAACTAACGTTGGGAGGTGACCTTCCTGGTAAGCTTTCTCTTGTATTGTCTTGTCTTATGGGTGAAAAATTTACTCAAAGTATATCCATAAGGAGTAGAAGTCAGGAAAATTTATAGGGCGTATGTAAAGGCACCAAAGAATCTGTTAATTTAAAGGAGGTTCAGAATGTCTCAAGAAAGAAAATATCATTAAGAGTTTAAAATTTAACCATTTCTCTGACTCACCTTTTAGCACCCGGCATGTCACGATATTAGGGTTGTATTTGATTATATAAAAGGGAGACCGAGAGCCTTGCCCACGTGGCCTGTGGCTTGGGGAACTGAGTATATGATTCCAGTCATCTGGTTGACATAACTCTCTTCAGGTGAAAGAAGTAAACTGCATCTTTCCTGCTCCCATTGATCTTCACCGACTAGAGCAATTTGGGCGGAGATGCCAGCACTACTTAACTTCTATTTGAAAATGATGATATGACTCGGGTTACTTGGGGAATGCAAGAGCCCATTTGATGAACTTCTGCCCACCTTTCATTAAAATACATCTCAGAGCAAAGGAAAAGAAGAAGACTTTTTTCATCTGTCTAATCGACTGTACAGAAAGAGGCAGAAAGGGAAATTTCTCTTCTTTCACAGTCACAGCCCTTTCACAGTTCTGTGAAATGGTTTTTAGATCATCTTTTATGCCAAGGGGGCTTTGTGTTGTTCCTTTTTGTCCTTTGTGACCCTCAAATAAAATAGGAACTTTCTATGTTCATGATTTTCTTTTCATGTTGAGCTCATGGGGGCAGGGGGTCACGCTACCAATATATTTTTAAGCTTCACACAATTACCCTCAACCCCAGTAAAGCGCAGAGCAGCAGGACAGGATTTATGTCCTGTCCTCATGAAAACCACCATCTTAGGCAGCCCCACAGGAGACCAAACATTATGCGGTGCTTATAAAAACTATGAAGACACAACGTAAGGCTAACATATTTAAACATCCCATTACTGCACCTTTCAATATCGCTTCTTCCAGTCTGGGTTCTCTGCTCTGAAGTTAAGCTGCATGGTTCCTCTGCAGGTTACTGAAGGGGAAATTATTTCTCTCTCCATTTGTCTACCACCTATTATTTTCCAAACAAAATTATCATCCTGCATTATATAAAATTGAGGAGGGATGGTTATTAACTTTAACCACACAGATCCAAAGACACTTTACAATATATTGCCACTTTGTTCCACTAAGCCATGCTGTTTAACTTGTCCTGAAGTAAACACAATTGCCTATTATGGCAGTTTTGAAAGGAAATTTTTAGTTTGCAAACCGTTGTTCTCTGCTTTATTTTGTTACAATGAAGTTTCAAACTTTTTGATTTTTCTAAAAAGTAAAACTAATACGACAAGACAAAGATGATTATTAACTGGCACATAATATTAAAAATGTTTGAATTGCAATTTTGAAAATCTATTTCTGGAAAAATTCAATTATTTTGCCAGGATATTATAGCAACTATGGTCTTGGGCAAGATAAATAATATGAACTACACTTTCTCCTCTCCCATTTGTCAGATGTGCTTTCTCAGCTCAGCTCTTACATTAACCCAGGACCTTTCACAGGTGCACTTGGCTAGTATCTGTCAAGTCTGTCAGTATAGATATCATCAAGTCTTATGTGAATAGCAAGCCTCATGTGATACATCAGATGGTTTTTCAGAGTCTCTGAAGCTTGGAGCTTACCTTAGAGTGTCCTCTGAAGCTAAATATTTTCTCTAACATCTAAGATGACACTGGATCTCTTCATGACTTCATCTTTTCTGGCTTACACTTTTGGAGCAATGTCAGCTGATGTTTGATTAATTATGAGTTTGAAGAACTTTCTACATTCCTCTCAGTACTTGTGCATATCCCTCACAATGAGTCAGAGTAATGCTAAGGCCTGATACCAAGAGGTCAGCAGAAAGGGTCTGGAATAGTCCAGAATTTGTGAGAATAAATACAACAGGGTAGATACATGACAATACAGATTTGGAGCCTAGGTTGTCTCAAACATTTTACTATGTTACTGGAATGAAAACATTATACTTCTTGATAAAATCGAATCACACTTAACAATCACTCTTTTAATGGAAACATACAATTTGATTATAGGATGGACCTGGATTCTATTGTGTGATAGCTTTGACAACAATGGCAATTTTTGATGTTCAGTGTTAAGTGAATTGAGGATTAAATGTAGCATATGAATGATTTCCGTGGAACTTACAGAAGAGTTTTGAATTAAAAAAAATATATACACCCCAGAGAATATTATTCAGAACACATAATAATATTTTCCTTTAACTTCTGGATTTTAAATGTGATTTGAGCTTATTTGGTCATAAATAAATAGTTCAATATTTTACACTAAATAGAAGGATGCATTGTGGCAAAACTAAAGATTTTGTCTTTAAGTGATTTTCCTATTGTGGGAGCAATGAAACAAAACCAACGAAAATAAAACATATAAGACACACACTATTTCTCTCTCTCACTTTTTTTATAATTTGGAACCAGACTGAAAACAAGAAACATCCTTATATAAAGGAATATCATTATTTGAAAATTGAAATAATCTAATTACAAAATAATAAATGTTTATCTAAAAACTTCTGAAAATATGAAAGAAGCACAAATAAGAAATTGTCACCCTTAATGCCAAACCCAAATACATCCAGCACTAATATGTTGATGTCTTTAGTCCCAATTTTCTACTCAAGTGTATATATATGAACATATTTTGGGAAAATGGGATCATACTTTAGAAACTGATCAAAACTTCAGTTTTCCATGTATATTGTGAGTACATTTTTTGGCTAAATGTAGAAGTAGAATGGCTAAATTGGGAGATTCGTCTTCCAGAAGGATCGTGCCAGTGAAGAATGGACTTCTTTCTCTGCATCATCACAAGAAATGGCTAAGGTGTATGTCATGTGTGTGTGCATGTGTGTGTATGCACAGGGGCAAGAGCTATATATACGTATGTTTGCCAATTTTGGAGGAGAAAAATACATACATTTGTGTTTTAGTGCACATTTCTGTGATTAAACTTTTGATCGTTCGTGAGTTTCTCATTTCTGTATGCTTATTGGTCATTACAGTTCTTTTGTGATTTTCTTTTGAACCCCTTTTCCCCATTTTTCTTTTGGGACTGCCTGCTTTTTAAAATTGATTCGTGAGAGCATGTTATTTATTAAGGGCATCAGCCTTTCCTCTATCATGCTTTAATTATTTGACACATTTTCTTTTTGTTTTGTTTTGCCTTTAGGCTTGTTTTAAATATAAATATTTTAAATATTATGCAATACTATTACTTTTTTATTTGTGAATTCTTCTTTTGCATACATATTCTGAGAGATTTTCTGCAGGCTGATAGAAGGTAAATATTCGGAAATATTGGACTCAAAAAATTTTGTTGCTGTTGTTCTTGTCAAATTTAGAGAGATTTCTAGGATAGATGGCATTGAGGATTCATGATTTAAATTCTTTCCTTTGTCCCCAAATGCATGCCTTTGGCAAAGACTAAATTAATTACAATATGGTTTCTACTTAATTGTTAATATAGGCATGTAATTTAATGTGTTGTGTGGTATTTCTTCCAACTGTCAACAGAGTTATAGAATAATCCATCTCTTTCCCATTGATTTTAAAATGTAATTTTTATCACATATATTGGTTCTGTTTTTGAACATTTGCTAATGTTCAAGTTTATATTATTATATAGTTTTGATTACTAAACATTTGTAATAGAATTATTATTTTGTACCGCTTGTCCCTCCTCACATTTTTATATGCTTGGATGAAAAAATCAACATGATAATGAAGATAGTGAGTTAGAAAAAATAGTGAATAATTCTTGCGATGTTTTAATGTGTATAATTATTAGGCAATTGGTGTTAGAAAATTGATTTAATTGGCCTAAGGAAACATTTAGAAAGATATCAATACAGTACAACGTCTAAATATTTATAACCATTTCTAATAATTTAATGGCTAAACACTTATCAACGTCTTGGATTGCTAAGGAGTTCGTGGAACTCGTTTGTTAAGAAGGCATTCTTTTTAATTTTTAATATTCATAATTCCTGCTCTGGATTTCCATTGGGCTACATGATCCAATTATTTGACAAAATAATGCAACAGAAACAAAACAATGTAAAAACTTTTTGACTATTAAAGTTGATATATTCTTGTCTTGAGAGTGAATTGAGTCTCAGGTTATTCTATGAATGTATTGTATAAATTTGGAGGGTTGATAGAAGTAATAGTAATTCTTATATTCTTAACTATGGCGCAGTTTCCCAACTCATCAGAGTTCCCGGGCAATGTCTAATTTGAAATATTCTGAATAATCTGTTTTAATTATCAAAAAAACCTAGATATTAGAATATTTCTGCTTGCAGATTCCTTCTCTATAATGTTTTATATACCTGTAAGTGGCACAAAATACTTTCTCAAGAACATATCTTCATTGTATATATAGAAATTGTGAATGCCAAAAGCAAACAATGAAACACCTCCCTCCACACAGGGACCCTGTGTGAGTCACTGCAGTGCTCGAGAGTCACGGAGAGTGGACGAGCATCGATGTGTCATTGTTCTTCAGTAAGGGTGACAAGATAAGAATTACTAGAGTTCCAAAGTCACAGCTTGCATCATAGTCTAAGACAGGTTAAGAGTAACAAATGGAAATTACAGTGACAGTGTAAGTTAAACTAAGTCTCTAAAAAATAATTGGGAATTTTAGGCTAATCATTTCCGAGGAGTTTTATGTCCATTTATAGCATTAGTTTGGTAAGGTGCTTAAATGTAGTGATCTTTGACTTAAAGGCTTACAGCTGACGTATCCGACTGTATGCCTAGCTTGTATCCTAATGATGACCTGACCATGTGAGCCTTATGATGATGGGTTTGTTTGATCAGAGGTGGAGAGCTGAGTGCTATGACACTGAGGCACAAAACAGCTGTGTGATTTAAACACGCAATGTCCTACTAATCGATGCCTAAAGAAGTATACACTTGCAATAAATGTAACTTTCTGCATTTGCTACCTTTCTTTAAGGACAAAAGAGCGATTTAGAGGACCATTTCAAGTGCATTTTTATCCTACCGGCCACACAGTGCTGTTAATTTATAGGTGTGTGGAAATAACCTTCTGATAATGGAGTATTTTTCTTCTTTTAAAATTTACCCTAGATGTGAAATTTCCAGGCATTTTAATTCAAGCAGTTTCTTTGGCACTGTCTATCAGAACACTTAAAATGCCACTCTTCTAAAAATTGATAATGGAGAGAATAGAGGTGAAAGTGCATTAGGTTAAGATACAGGGAAGAGGAGAACAGATGGGAGCGTTGGGACAGCTGTCTCCTCGCTGTTTTGTTATACAGAATTAGGGTTAAATAAAGCAATAGTAAAAAGCCCAGGAGAATCTCTAAAATACAAACTCTCTGTAAGTCACGAGCCTTATGCTTATAGGGGCTGTGACCTTTCTCTTGTTAGATTACATGTAAAAACACATAGGTTTTGTTACTCATTTTTACAAAAACGATGAGGTATTTATGGTTATGAGTTGTGGCATTTTTGAGTCCAAATCAATGTACTATAATTCTCTTTCATTATAATCTGTCAAGAGACACTGACTAAGCAGAATATTAAAACAACAATCTGATGATTGACTGGTAGTGTATCAGAGAAAGAGACAGGCTGTCTTGTTTTTTTTAGCTGATTTTTAACTTTGTGAAGATAAACAGTAGAGGGACCAAAATCGTGTGTGTGTGTGTGTGCGTATGTGCGTATAGGCAGCTCAGGCGTGAAGTTTTATAATTGCATGATAACCTAATTTATGTTCAAAATAAAAAAGTGTTGTTCTACATATAATTCGTTTCATGAGAAGAAATCGTTTTGGAATGAAAGATTGAAGCATATTCTTTCTTAGGGATTGAATAGTCAGGAAAATTTTGGAAATGCTTTATTCTTTGACTTGGGTTTCTGTCCTGAACTGCTTTAACACTTTACCCTCCCTTTTCACTTCTTCCACCTATTCATACACTGCCGTGCTGTAAATTACCGCACACGAGTCCGTGAGAAAACAAAAAAATTATGCTACAAAGCAATTATAAGAACTGATAAAAATAGAAGTACACTGCCAGCAGATATATAAGTACATCTTATTCTAGGATATGGATAGATTTAGCAAATTTCTGGAGTTTGATAGAGTCCTAGTAAATTTTAAATTTTCTAAGTTTTGAATAATGCTAAAATCAGTTGAAAGGTACTATGCGTGAACCTTTCCAGATTGTAAGTGCCACGAAAATAGCATTAGGCAGAATAAACAATACTTTGCATTTGAAAGATTAATGAAGGCTTGCTGGATAAGAACGAAACAAAGGGGAAATCAAAACTTGGAAATAGAAAAAGAGAAAAATCAAACAATAAAAAATACAATCATAGCATAGATAAAACTTGCAGGGCAAAGATAAGGGCAACAAAAATTGATCAAGTTAATGTTAGAATCAGAGTTAGAAAGACAAGACATTTATTGAGAAAAATCTGTAGGGCATTATAGGATATTCTAGGTAAAACTATCTTCTTGCTAAATAATGGATGACAAACAGTTATTTTTGTAATATTCACTATTTCCTTTCTTTGTTGATGTAAAAGAAAAACCACTTACTGCCTAAGGATTTTTAAAAGGTGGATAGAATAAAAATTAAGACTGATAGAGATGGAATAGTATTTTTAATTTTTTTTTAACAAAAACCAAGTCCACCTGGCAAAAAATAGCTATGTTTAATTGGATATTAGATGATTTTCCTTAAAAGAGATAGATATGTTTTAATTATCACAATGAAATCAAAAGATAAAGATGAGGAGGGCAGATAAGTAGACATATAAATAATATCTCACGTGTGTGTTTTGAGACTACATTAAGTCCTTTTGAATAGCTAGGCACTGGAACTTTATTTGGGAAAGAAAAATTTTGTGGCCCAAAAGATCTATTTTGAGTGAGTCCATGATGATTTGCAGAAAATGACGGAGGATTTATACATGTTTAATCTACACTTTTCACTTAGATAAATAAGCTTCAGGGATCAAATTGACGTGTGTTGGCCTGTCTTATCTGGACATGTCTCAACAATTCATGCCAATTTCTTTCTGCTTCTTTTTAAAAATCTTTATTGAGATATAGTTCACATACCATACAATTTACCCATTTAAAGTATAAAATGAAATTTTTAAAACATATCCACAGGGCTGTACAATCATCACCATAGTGTAATTTAGAACATTCCTGCCCCTCTAAAAGGAACCCTGTACCCATTAACACTCATTCCTTATTTCCCCCCAATAGCCACTCAACCAGAGGCAGCCATTTATCTGAAGTTTGTCCCTGTAGATGTGCCTAATATGGACATTTTTATACAAATGGAATCATACAATATGTGGGGTTTTTTTTTGTGATTGGCTTCTTTCACTTTCTGTAATGTTTTGAAGTTGCACCTATGTTGTGGTATGTATCAGAACTTTATTCCTTTTTATTGTTGAATAGTATTTAATTGTGTTGTAGAGGAGGAAGAACTATTCTTCTACCCTCTGAGTTCTTTGGGTTGGTCTAAGAATTAAGTTTGACCTGAGGCAGAATAACAGGAGAAGATGAGAAGAGTTTAATAACGTGTATACATGCGAGAAACTTAGGAAAACTGAGTGACTTGTCAAAATGGCTGAAGCCACTACCTTAAATACCATCTTCAGCTTAGGACAAAGGAGGATCTTGGGGGTAGTGGTTTGGGACTTCAAAAGGGAAGAAGGCAACTTATATGGAGATAGAAAATCAAATGTTTGGTAAACAAATGTTTGCCATGCCTTGCAGAGACAATGAGAGGAGAGGACTCTGATCAAGTGGGCCTTGCTAGGTTCCTTCCTGTCTATCACATATATTTTACCTTATACTATAGTTGTCTTCTGGCATTAGCTCCTTCCTGGAATAGGCCTTCTATCTTAAATTTGCTTATGCAGTTAGGGGGAAGGTCAAAGTTTCTTCCTGAGTCTTTTCTTCCTAAAAAACAGTCAAGCCAAACAGATACATTTTGGGGTGGCAAATTCTGATCTCCCACATTGTGTGTATTCCACTTTTTGTTTATCCATTAATCAGTTGATGGACATTTGGATTATTTCCACTATTTGGATATTATGAATAATACTTCTATGAACATTTATGTACAAGTTTTTGTGCATTATTTTTTCATTTCTCTTGGGTGTATACCAAGGAGTGGAATTCATTGGTCACATGGTAAATCTATATTTAACATTTTGAGGAACTGCCAAACTGTTTTCTAAAGTGGACTTACCATTTAATATCCCCACCAATAATGTATGAAGGCTCCAATTTCTCTACATCCTTGCCAACGTTTGTTATTGTCTGCCTATTTGATTATAGCCATCTCAGTGGGTATTAGTGTATTTTACTTTGATTTTGGTTGCATTTCTCTATGACTAATGATGTTGAACATCTTTCAGTCTCTAGATTTGACTATAATCCCAAGAAGGCTCTTCTTAACTATCTCCTTCCTTCCTCTCTCTATTAAACTTCCAGCTGCTTTGTTTCTACCTAGGAGCTACATCTTTCTTTTACTTGCTTTCACGATGCCCCTAGGCAAGGTGTTCTCCAAACTCTGTTCTAAATTAAGTCAGTCCCTTCTGGCAGAGTGTGGAGGTTTTCACTTAAATGGCTTGCCTTCTCCCTTGGGCAGAATCTCTGTGCCCCTGAACCAGAAATAGAGGTGGAGACTCACTTTTCCTGAAGTGATACTCCCATTCTATGAGTGGTCATGGGAGGAAATGGCAAGCCCTGGTCTTCTGGGCTTGTCTTTCCCAGAGTAGAACTTCTACCCTGTGAGCATGCTGGGGCAGGGGCAATTGGAGTCCTTTTATTCTCAGCCTTCCATATCTGAGGAGGGAGCCCTGGCCTTCTTGCCTGGACCTACCTGGGACACAGAATTGGAGAAATGAGAAACATTGGTGGTGTGTCATTCCCATAGTGAAAGCATAGCTCTAGGCTTGGAGCTTGGTTGGGGGGGGGGGGGCTGTTTTCTTGGCTGCTCTGGCATAAAGTAGAATGCCCAGAGTGGTTTCCATTAGATGGAACTGTGTAGGGGAGAGGAGGGAGCATGTTGTGACTCAAATGCCACAGATTCTCACTGTTCCTACTGAGATTTAGCCTATCTTCTTCAGTGAATGTGAAGCCAGGTACCTGAGGGTTACTGTAAATATTCAATAAGGTTACCTTTCAACCTTGTTATGAAAGAAGATAATCTTGTCAATTTGCTGTTTTCTCGTTTAACCTGAGGGGTAACTCAAGGGACACAAGAATTTACTAGCCTGTTTTACAGAAGACAAAGAATGCCTTCAAGAATCGCCAGATAACTAGCCCCCAGATGCCTTTAATGTCCGGAAGTCAGATTGCCCATGGGCTTATTGGGAGTGAAAGAAATGCAGATTACCCTTTTGTTTCCCCTCCTGCCAAACCCCTTAGCTTTACAAAACCCCTTACTTTCTGCTCCTGTTAAGGTGGATTTGAGCGAACCTATCCTCTAGCCTTCTACTTTTGGCCAATTCAAATAAACCTTTCTCCATCTCCAAGCACTAGAGTCTCAGTGGTTGGCTTGCTGTGCATCAGGCACAGAAACTGAGATTAAGAGGTTTGGTATCCTGTTTCTCCATTTGCTGTTTCCTCATAGGACAGTTTCCAGAGACTTAAAATACTATTTTTTAAATAACATTCATCTGTTAAATTGTTGTTTTGCTGGGGAGAGGGCCTACAAATCTTTTTATTCTGCCATTCTGGAAGTTCTGCCCCCATATCCAATTTTTGCCTCAAAAATACACTTTCCTCACGTCAGCAGTGAATGTTCACTCTTCTTTCACTGGTAGTCACATAAAGACAATACACTTAATTAACGCTCAAAATGTGTTAGGTGGATCATTGATGGTGGACATTCAAAATTGAATGAGATTATTATTTTTGTGTGTGTGAGGAAGATTGGCCCTGAGCTAACACCCATTGCCAATCTTCCTCTTTTTTGCTTGAGGAAGATTGTCACCGAGCTAACATCTGTGCCAATCTTCCTCTAATTTATCTGGGATGCCTCTGCAGCATGGCTTGATGAGCTATGCTAGGTCTGTGCCCAGGATCCAAACCTGCAAACCCTGGGCCAGCAAAGCGGAGCACGCGAATTTAACCACTACACCACTAGGCCAGTCCCTGAATGAGATTATTTTTGCTTCATCTCTCAGAGAGCTTAGAACAATCATGGGAGACAGACGTGTATGCATACTATACAAATGCTAATACCACACTTCTTCACCACTCCAATGGCTGAAATAGGGTAGATACAGACCAAAGACTTTCATAAACCCTGGAGTCAAACATGGCATACCTGCAAGTTAGAGTGAGATACTCCTTAGGAGTTATGAAACAAGAAATTAAACTTTCCCTTCATGAGTTAAACTGAAAGCATGAAGCAGATACTGCAAATAGACAGGGATATGCAAAGATACCTTGAACAGAAAATGGACACCCAAACAGAAAAGTATATTTTCAGTGTGAATAAATGTATTAACACTTCTATAAAAATGCATATGCAATAAAAAGAAAGACCATAGGAACATAGGAAAAGTTGTAACTCTTGGTGATGATAATTATTTTATTTTTTTTTGGTGGGGAAGATTTGCTTTGAGCTAACATCCATTGCCAATCTTCCTCTTTTTTTACTGGAGGAAGATTAGCCCTGAGCTAATCTCTGTGCCAGTCTTACTATATTTTGTGTGTGGGATGGCTCCATGGCTGATGAGTGGAACAGGTCCACACTCAAAATCCAAACCCATGATCCCGGGTCACTGAAGTGAAGTGCACAGAACTCCAACCACTCGGCCACCGGGCAGGCCCCAGTGATGATAATTATTAACAAATGGATTCCATGTATATTGACAATGTCATTTCTGGTGTTAACATGTAAAGAAAATATTAGTCACTCATTTAAGTATTTTCATTCCATTGACAAGAACTTATCTATTGGGAAATGGACACTGTCTTTCTCAGCCCAATTACTTTAGATATTTGCTTCAGATAAATATCTACTTGTGTTTATTTGTTCATTAAGGTTCTTATGATTATGGTCTAGATCTCTAGACAGTTCTATCTACAAGGTGTGAGCAGTCTTTTCTTGTACATAGATGCTCTATAATACATGTTAATTTTATTTTTGTTTGATCATTATAGATTTGTATTCAGGTTTTATGTATCACTCAAAATTGTGGATACTGTGGATGTGGCTCTGAAAGATGAAGGTATATTCATTATGATGATAAAATTAGATTTCTGTTCATATAGAGTTGCACACTAGATACTGGATTATGATAAATGAACCAAGTTAATTAAAGGCATTCTGCAAGTTCTCTTGGGAGAAGGTGAACTGTTGGAATTCCCCAGAAAACACACTTCCCCACTTGCCACGAGAGAAGTCTTCAACACATGGTCTTCTTCTCTTCATAAAGATGCTTTATTAGAATAATTTAAAAAATAAAACCTCACGCTTTTGCTTACATTTTCAGGGACCCCTGAAACCAGCCATGGACTCCAGATAAAGAACCACCGGGTTAGAAGAGAGCTGAAAACTTGTTTTTCTCCTGTGTTCAATACACTTTTCTCTCTTAAAATTGCTCCCCAAAATAAATTATAAATTGATGATGACGATGACAACCATTATTTTGAATGCTATTGGTATTTTGAGCAAGGCTCAATTATAATTGAGCAAGGATCAATTCTTAGTCTACTGGTTTCTTATATACTCTCCCTGGGTAATCTTATCCATTCCATTCTTCTTTCCTTTACTAAATATTATGATAACCATTTTCCTTAATTTTTTACCCTCACAGTCTAACAATGTATACCTAAATAGCTCATTATTTATTTAGAAACTGAATCTGCATTTCTGCCTAATAATGTCACACAGGCTCCATTCTAGCCATTAGGTTGTTACCTCACTGGAAAATTATATGATCAGCTGAAATTTAATGTGTTAATTATTGATTACTTCATATTTTTATATGCTAAGGAAACCTGCCTCCAAGCCTGCGCCCAGGAGATCCTTGTGAATGGGGTTTTCACTGTGAGGAGGAAACGGAGAAAAGAACAAGTGAATGTCCAGAAGCTCCCTTCCCTCTGGCGATCGTGTAAAGTGGCCAGAATGGCGATGAGGCTACATCTTCTCTTTCTGAGAAGAATCTCTCTTTACTGTTCTATCTCATATGGGAAAAACCAGGCTCCACTCTGTCGTCTAGCTGCTCTACATTTCCTAGAGTACTCAGGGAGGTTTGAAGGAGGAAGATCTGGACTAGATGGAGAGAGAAGAATCACAAATTCGTGGGAAACAGTGTGGCAAACACATCAATAAGCCCCAGTTTGGATGGCAGATTCCTGAAGCATTGCTAAGTTGTAGTAATGGGGGGTTCTCTAACTGCCAGTCCAGATGTTGGCTGCATGTGGCAGTTAGATTTAACTAAGATTGGTACCATCCCTGTTAGGTTCTATATTCTGTAGGTAAAGCATGTCTTCTCCACTGAGTTCCTTGTTGACTTTTATTCTCACAATAATCTCTGGCTCCATGTTGTAACTCTATCTCAATGCTCTTTTCTAACACACTGTTTAGAGGCTCACACTTTTACGAGTGTTTATAAAGAGGATGAGAAGAATATAAATAAAAAATATGCTTTTGTTTTATGAAGCACTGTATATACCTAATAGAAGTTAAATTTTTCTGAAAAACGCACCTGTCAAGAAAGAGAAAGTTACCTTAGAGTTGATTCCTTTTAAAAATCTCTACAATTATTGAAAGCCCTATCAATTACTTTATTTTTCCCATATATTTTAATGAAAAAGTGTCACATATAAGTGAATGTATTCAATGTGTATGTGGAACTAAAATATCATAAAGCAAATACCTATGTATCCATGACCCTGGTTAAGAAGTAGAAAAATGCTGGTACGATAAAAACCTCCTGGATATGATGATGGAGAAAGAACAATAACCTTAAGAGAAAGCCCTTCTGGAAAAGGAAATAATTGAAAACACACAGTTGCCAGGGATCCATAGCAGTTACGCCATGCTGATGGGGGGGAATTATGAAGATTCCCCACCCTGACAGTGTAGTGGTGACCTTGATTGGTCCATTTAGGCACACTTAGTTTTCCTTTCTGGCAGTAACTCTGACTATTATTGTTAATGACCGTATATGCAATGGATGCTGTAAATATTCCCATGGTTTGGATAATACACCCCTTATAAACATTTCCTGCCAGGGCAGATTTGAGGCCCTGAAGGTTGCTTCAGGACATTAACCAAAAAAAAACCAAGCAAACATTCTGTAGACTAAGTTTCTGATTTCTTTGCCAATATAAGCCCTGGAAAATGTAGATATCTTCTGGTATTTATTTATTTATTTATTGCCGAGAAAGATTAGCCCTGAGATAACATCCATGGCCAATCTTCCTCGTTTTTTTCTTGAGGAGTATTAGCCCTGAGCTAATATGTGTGCCAGTCTTCCTCTATTTTATGTGTGGGTCATTGCCATAGTATGGCTGACGAGTGGTGTAGGTCCATGCCCGGGATCTGAACTCATAAACCCAGGCTGCAGAAGCAGAGCATGCCGAGTGTAACCACTAGGCCATGGGATCAGCCCCTGTCTTCTGGTTATTTATTTATTTATTTTGTTTTTATACTTGAAAAGCAATAGTCCTCTTTTTTTTTTTTTTTGGGAGCTTTTATAAAGCTGCAAGAGTCCTAAACACTTAAGCGTTTTTAGCAAATAATTGCAAGAGACTGTATAGCAAATATTTGGTCATACCACAATAAGAATCACCAACTTCCCACACTATAGTATCTAAACACAACAAAATTGCTAATACAATGCCATTTAATATAGCGTAACGTTTCAGGATCATCTCACTGCTGTTATCATTTTCTATCTTATTTAGTTATAGGGACCCAAAAGATATAGTGGCTTAAGTGGGGTACAGGTTTGTTTTCCTCATACGGAATACTCCAGTTGGGAGATCCAGGGCTGGTGGGGAAACTGTCATCTCCAAGGTCATGCACTCACCTCTATTTCCCAGTCGTTGGGAAGCTAGGAAGATAGAATCCCCCTTAAGAGGAGGATGCACAAGGTGTGTACATTGCTATCCATTATATCTCATTTGCGCTCAATAGAATCACATGAGCATAACTAGCCATGCGTGAGTCTGTGAAATGCATTTTGTCCATGGATGGGCATGTGTCCAGTCCAAACGCTGGTGTGTCTATGGCTAAGAGTACATTTGGAAGGCAGTTAGCCATCTTCATCTGAACAAGGAAATGCGGGAGAGTATATCAGGTCAATAGCCAGTTGGGAAAATAGAAATTGTGGATGTTTCCTATGGAGAGGGAATTAATATGGTGAATTCATATAAAATTTTTGAAAAAAATCTGGAGAAACCAAATAGAAAAAGATTTATTACCACAAGATCAGGAAGCTCCTACCCACCCTGGGCTGGAGTGCAAAAGGGAAGGTTCTGTTTAACATCGGCGAAAAAATTGCTATTGTCTTGGACTGGAGATGCAAAATGGGGAGAGAATGCTACCCTGAGAAGAGAAAATTGCCATTGTCCCTGGGGTGGAAACAAGGAGCCCACACTTACTAAAGAAAACATTGGAAAGTGGCACCAGTGCCCCACTGTTGTAATTGCTGGAGTTGCCAGCCACTGCTACAAATGCTCCCGAGCTGCTGTCACCAGAGCTGCTGAAATCACAGACTTGCAATCTGCCTGTTGCTAATGAGCAGTGGCTGCTCATGTTGCTGTGGCTACTGCTGTCCGTGGAAGCGCCATCAAAAGCAGAATGGTTTCTCCTTTCCCACCTTCTAAGGGGGCAGCAGCTGTCTCCCAGTGGAAGAAACAATCAGCTGGCAGTGGAGTCTGAGCAATGGTTTGGAGTCATCCAGCTGACAGAGGCGTGGAGGAAGGTGTGGAAGAGTGACAGCCAGGCTGAGAGTGAACAGGTCACTCTGGCACAGGGCAATCGGCTTCTTCTATGTTCGGTGGCCAGGAAAAGCATCAGCGAGCACTTCCTCACATTTGGGCAGAGACCTGAGTGAAATTAGGGTCAGAACAGTGTGGAGATTAGAGAAGAAAAAGAGCCAGTGAAAGAATGTGAAGCAGAAATGTGTGTGGCATGGGGGACATTGTGGCTGGACCGCAGTGCATAAGTAAGGTCAGAAAGGCAGTCGAGGGCCAGAAGCTTATGGGGTATTATGGTTCACAGCAAGGAGTTTGGATTTTATTCCAAGTCAAACAGAAGCCATTGGAGGGAGGTTGGGGAACTCTTTTCTAATGTGAGGAGGGGAGTCTTCACAGCATCTTGGCTTATCAGGTATTTGAATGTGTTGCAAAGATTCAATGAATGATAATGTTCATATTAGAAAATATCAATATGTAAATGGAATAGAACAAAACATGAAATAAATCCTAGAACAATAGGAACTTAATAGATGACAGATAAAAATTATAGGCTAGTAGCTTGAGATGACTGAGTAATAGGAAGTCATCTCAATATGATTACAATATAAATTTAAATTCTTATCGTGGTTAACTTTACATGACACCTTGGCTGGACTCTGGTGCCCAGCTGTTTGGTCAAACACTAGTCTAGATGGTGCCCTGAGGACATTTATGGATGTGATTAACATTTATAATCAATTGACTTTAAATAAAGTAAATTACTTTCTATAATGTGGGTGGGCCTCATCCAATCAGTTGAAGGCCTTAAGAAAAAAGAATGAGGTTTCCTAAAGAAGACGCAATTCTGCCTCAAGACTGTAACATGGAAACTCTGCCTGAGTTTCTAGCCTACTGGTCCACTTTGCGGATTTTGGACTCACGATTACAACATGAACACTTACCTGAATAAATATCCAGCCTGCCAGCTAGCCCTATACTTTCAGACTTGCCAGGCCCCACAATTGTGTGAGCCCATCCTTAAAAATAAGTTCTCCCTCTGTCTCACTCTCCTTTCTCTCTCTCTGTATGCATCTTATTAGTTCTATGTCTTTGGAGAACCCCAACTAATACAGTTATCATGTTATACACAAAGCAAAAAAAATTCCCAGATGGATTAAATAGTTAGATATAAAAGCATGAAATTGCAAAACAATTACATAAATGTATTGGTTCATATACAATAAGTCTTGATGTGGTTTTAACAAGCAAAAGAAATCACATGTAAAAAGATTAACATATTTGACTAAATTTTAAAAAGAAAAATATTCTGTATGTACGTAATGGTTATAAATATCATAAAGCTAACAACTAGAAAAGACAAATAATACCAAAAAATGGTTAATATCTTTAATATATTAAGAACTACTACAAGTCACAATATACTAATATAAAAAAGTTATACTAATAGAAAAAAAGGCTTAAGGGCATAAACAATCTCCAAAAGTATAGAGGTAAATTAATAATAAAGATATGATAAAAATGGACTGTCCCATAAGCAATTGTATGAATTGTAATATTCCTGACATACACTCTTAGTTGCGTTTTAAATGGATGCCAATCTTTTAAAAAGCCATTTGGTAATATGTATTAAGGGCCATTGACACCGTAAATCTGCTTTTAGAAATATATCCTGAGGAAATAAGCAGAGATGTGGACAAAGACTTATGTGCAATGATATTCACAGCAGAATTATTTATAACACTACAAAATTGGAAGCTACTTGAAATAACCAACAACATGGAGAATGTTAAATAAATCATTATACTTTCAAGTAAGGGAATATTATAAAGGCATTAAAAATCATGCCTTAAGGAATATGTAATGACATGGGAAATGCACAAAATGTAATGTTAATTGAATTTCCTTCTTATAAAAAGACTCTAGAAGTGTCTGGGTCAAGATTGTGATTTATGCTAACTCATTTAATTGCCTTTCATGCCAAAGTCTGATTGAAATGGACAAAGAATAAAAAAAGGTAATAACCTATTCCCGTACTGGAAAATAGGGAAGAAAGCAAGAGACTGAACATTATGTAGCAGGACGTGAACATTCAGCATGTGAAACTTAAGTTCTTTTTCTTCAGTTTTGCTGTGTTTAGTTCAGATTTCCTACAGGCATGGTGGGTGGGGTTGGAAGTCATATCCTTTGCTAGGATGGAATGTAAACATATCCTCAAAATAAAGAATGGAGTTTCGCAAATGAATGCTCTTTCTGGACTCAAAGAAGGGGGCCTAATTTTTTCCTTATTACATTTCTGGGTGCAAGTTGAGGTATGATTTCCCTCCTCCTGAACATCCACTGTGAATTACTATGAAAGAAAGAAGACAGTAAATAGGGAGAGAGCCCGAAGAGGAGGGGAGAAGTGTGTGTGGGACACAGCCACATTTCAATGCCTTTATACCAGTGTGGACTGAAGTTCCCCCAAAACCCCTTTAACTAGTCCGTGTGTAGGCGGTGGTCATTCAAGTCACCTAAAGTCTTTCAATTTCCTTGGCTCCCTGCTGAGGTCCCAAAGGTGTGGATCTCTATGGATGGGCTTAAACCCATTGTAGAAACCTCAAGAGATAAGCTGTTTGGTGGAAAACTTCTTTGCATTAGTTGTAGTTTAGTGCCTAAACCAAAGAAAGCCAAAATGGTCTATATTTTCTCAGTTATCACCCCTATTCCTTCTCTCTCAAATTCCAAAGGGCAACCTACCATTCACTTATTCAATCATTCAATATTTATTATTATTATTGATGTGTGCCAGACACTTCTAGAGACTGCATGCATACAACAGGGAATAAAACAAGCATGAACCCTGCCCTCCCAGGGCCTACAAGCTAGAGTGAGAAGCGAGTAGAGTGGGGATAACAATATTGTGATATAACTTTGGAGCCACACACAGGACCTATAGGCAATGTTAAGTCATTTGTATTTTATTTTAAATGCAATAGGAAGGTAATTCTTTGATGGAGTTTATTAGTGGAGCATGAAGAGATTTGCATTATCAAATGATCCCTCAGGCTTCTATGTGGAGAATGAATCAGAGTGTGGTGAAATGGAACTTGAGGAACAAGGAGGAAATTACGGTAATCTAGCTGAGAAGTAATAGTGGCTTGATTTAGGAAAGTGACAGTTAAAAATGGAGAGAAACAGAAGCTTTGATATATGTATATTCAATCATCAGGAATTGGTAAAAAGTTTAATGTTGGAAGAAAGAGAAGAAGAATCAAAAGATGTCTTCCAGATTTCTGATTTATATACCAAGGGAGAATGGGGGGATTTTGATCAAAAGAAAAAGGCTAGTGGAGGAACAGGATATAGGGAACAGATCAAGACTTGAAGGGAGCCATGTTGAAATGAGATGCTTATGAGATATCTAAGTGTAGACGTCAAGAAGTTATCCCAGGGGCTGGCCCGGTGGTGCAGCGGTTAAGTTCGCACATTTCTTTTCTCAGTGGCCTGGGGTTCGCCGGTTTGAATCCCGGGTGTGGACATGGCACAGCTGGGCACACCATGCTGTGGTAGGCGTCCCACATATAAAGTAAAGGAAGATGGGCACGGATGTTAGCTCAGGGCCAGGCTTCCTCAGCAAAAAAGAGGAGGACTGGCAGTAGTTAGCTCAGAGTAATCTTCCTCAAACAAAACAAAACAAAACAAGAAGTTATCAGAAAAAAGGTTGGAGTTGGAGACAAAAATGTGAGGCTGTTGTCATACAACTAGTGTTTAAAGCCCTGAGAATAGATAAGATCATCTAGTGAGAGACTAGATCAAAAGGATGTCCCTGTATCCTCCTAAAAACGCTAGAGGAATCAGCTATCTCCATGTAACAGAGCAGTAGCAATACTCTAATTCTTCGTGATGATGTGAACAGGGTTAAGAGGAATAGGAGAGAATGCAATCATCTTTCCTTAGGCAACATCTATTAATTCTGTTTTTTAGATTCTCTCTGTACTTATTTTATCTATTTGATTGCTTCAGAACTGATGGAAATATTTTACAATCTTCTACTACTACAAGGTTTCTATCAATTTTCTTGGTACTTCCAAAAATCTTGATTTTGAGATTATGTTATCTAGCCCAAAAGTAGTCAGAGGTATTTTGTCCTTCCTTCCATCTAATGACAGTCCCTGCATGTATGCCCTAGATTCTTAATCCCTCTTTATATTTCCTCAGGGACCTCTATCTAACATCTGCCTTCTTTTCTTTAGCTTCAATTTCCTCTCTCTACTTCTGTATTTACACACGTTCATATTTCTTATCCTCAGAAACAAGCAAGTTAAAAATAAACTCCTTCCCCCATCCCACATTCCATTCCTGCTGCTGAATGAGCTCTCTTTTCCTTTACAGCCGTAATTCTCCACTGCAACGCCTTTTCTCTCTCTTTTGCCCCTACCACTTTAGTAAGCTATGTTTGCAATGTCACTCCTATTGTTGTTGCTCTAAGTCCACTGGGCATGTATCTTACTTGACATCTCTGCACTGGTTCATAACTCCACTTCCTTGGTTTGAATTCCATTAAAATGCTAATGACTGCCAAGTTTGTTATTCCTGCTTAATCTCTCCTGAGTTGCAGGCCCATATATTTAGGGAAAATGCATAATTTTTCCATTGGATTGGATATTTTAATTAAAATTTGAAAGGGTCATCATCAGAGGCCTGTATTTACACCACCTTCTTGCCTGGAAGTCAACGAAGTCAGTAAGAAAATTCAAAACTTATGCAAATAACATTAGACAGATACTGGTATTGGCTCATTTTGTGTTAGAGATGCTACATAAAACTATAAGTCAGTGTTTATGAATGAAGACGAGCATGAGTTCAGTAACACGCTTGACATAATACATGCTTATGAGGTAGGTCTGGGTTATAGCAACTAATGTTCATTTTCATTATCTTATCTTGATAGAGACGTTTATGTAAAATTAAATTTTACTTGGATTAATGGTTTGGAAGTAGCTGGTTATTGTTGTGCTTCATGGTTAAGTGTACATTATTTGAAGAAGATGACATCGGAGTGTTATGGAATTCAGTACTTACTCCCTGCAGACTGATTGCTGGTTTCTCCTTGCAGTAGTTTGTCTTTGAAAAGCGTATCATGCAGAATGTACGATCATTTCCTTTTATTTTACTCATGAGTTTTAAGTCTGTGCAGTAAGGTTATGTCTCTATTCTAAAGCAAATTGAAAATGTTTCCTAAAAAATACAAGTATTTCCGTTATCACTGTTTGAAAGGGGGCCTGATTTTCTGGAATTATGAAATTTTGATAAAAAATATGCAAATAATTGTATTTCTTCTCAGTTTTCCGTAATGCTTTGCTTTTGATGTTTCATATTTTGACTACATTCTAGTTTACTGTTCTTTACTACTTTACTTTTAACCTTTAATGCTTTCTTAAACTTAACCTCAACATCTTTATATTTTTAATGTAAGAATTTTTATTTTTTCACAGTCTGAACTATGATTTTATGAATATTGAACATAATTTTTTATTAAAAACAATTCAATTTAAAATAACATAACTACAGCAGACCTAGATTACCTGCCTACTATCAGAATCCATCACATTCAAACCATAAATATTGCAAAAAAACCCCCAACAAAACAGGACAATATATCCACTTAAATCCTATTTGGAAACAACACATTTTAGAATAGAACTTCTCTCACTTGCTATATATTAAAACCACTTGTGAAGATAGAAACATTTTAATAAACTACTATAGCCAGTTCTCACACTGCTGAGCCCCATTCTTTGGCGGGTGAGACTTAGACATTAGGATTAAACTCCCACAGGTAGTTTTAACTTACAGTACTTTTGAGACATGGAAAGCTTGACTTTAATAATAGTAAACTTAAGTGTTAAACTCCGGGTCCAGGGCACAGCTATGGTTTAATAAACAGTGAGTGTTATTGTTAATATTGGCATCGTTGTCATCATCATCATCATCATCACATTGTCACTTTTAACTTGTAACTTACAAAAAAAACCAAATATTAACTATGCCAAGGATATAATCTGTGAATTTATTATAAAAATCAGAATTATATATGGATTTATTTATATATGTGAAAATAATTGTATACTGCGATAGAAAAAATCTGAAATAAACATATATTCATTAGGTGTATATTTTGTTCAGTCCTCTTTTCTTTGAAGAAGAAGATTAGCCTTGAGCTAACATCCATCACCAATCCTCCTCTTTTTGCTGAGGAAGACTGGCCCTGAGCTAGCATCCATGCCCACCTTCCTCTACTTTATATGTGGGAAGCCTGTCACAGCATGGCTTAAAAAGCAGTGCATAGGTCTGCACCCGGGATCCAAACCAGTGAACCCCAGGTCGCCAAAGCATAACGTGCGAACTTAACGGCTATGCCACCTGGCCAGCCCTGTTTGGTCTTCTTTTGATTATTCTGCAGATGTGTATTCTCAGGTCTGATTGTATCAGAATTTTATTTCTCTCGAGTATTTTAGTTTTCAAACTTTATTTGTATTTGTTGTGGCATCAGATATCAAAGTTATACATGATTGGTGAATATAATGACACATACTATAATCTATTATTGTCACATTAGATGTGGGTTTCATTTGGGGGTGGAGCAGATATTAAAACATTCATATCTGAGGATGTGAAACCAAGAAATATATAATGATTGAATAAAATAAACAAATTTCTACTTAGGGAATTCTATTATGCATGGGAGGAAGACAATTCTTTCTCTCTTTAATCCATCATGCACACAAATGACAAGGAAGATTCAATTAACACACCTCCATTAAACCTACAAATTTAACGAGTAGACATTAAATCTGAAGAAGGAATGATGTCATAGTAGTCCCTAACCAGAATGAAACCTTATTTCCAGAAATGAACATTGATTTTTATGTTTACCGGCATAATGATGGAATCTTTAAAACATATGAACTGAAGAGTTCATCTAAATTGTTAAATATTATGTTTTTCAAGAAATGCTTTAGTGTCCGCCAGCTTTATCAGTTATTGCTAGGGGGTCAAAATCAAATATCTTATGATAGATATCAAGAGATAAATTAAAACCAGGATGACACTTATGAATAGTTGTAAAACCTCTTTAATTTGGAACTAGAGGCTGATTGATAGTACAGGTAGGTTTGAAAATGAAGAATTTGGGTAGGTTTTCACTAAAAATCAGTATAATTATGAAAATAATTATTTAAACGATAATTTATGCTCTCATTCTTATATTTAAAGGATTGAAAATATATAAGGCCTATCATAGTGTCTTGCACCCTCTATGCTGTGAAATTATTAATATAATAAATAATGAGTCACTAAATATTTAAGTAAACAAATATTTTTACTGTAGTAATGTGGTTTCAAATCTTGGCTTCCTATCAGTTCACTACATTTTCTTTATTCAAGTTATGTAAATTCATGACCCTGGTTTTCCTTAGTTGTAAAAGGGGTTGAGAATATCTAGTTCATATGATTGTTTAGATGCTTAAATAAATAAAAGAATAACCAATATAGGGTTGAATTCTGTTTTCTTCTTGAGGGTGTTATACAGTCAACAATTATGCTGCCGCCCTTAACATCCTGAAAAGTAGTCAGAATATATGAAACAACTCTCCTCAGAACTGGACATCAGAAAGTACAGGACCAAGTCCAAAGAGAAGACAATCAAGGGAGGCAAGCCCCATGATTGCCCCTACCTTTCTTCTGGAACATTTTTCAGAATAATGTGTAGAGAACAGGAATCAAAACATCCCAATGACCTTGCAGAGTTGACCAGAGAGAGATCCAAAATAGAGAAAGTAGCTAGAAGGGGAGGATACTAGAGGCAACAAAACTACAAAGGAAGATAACCCCAGAGAGCTCAGAGGGTCCCCTGCAACCTTCAGATGAGTACTGATATGTGCAGGCATGGAATGACACTTGATTGGGCTGACTAGATAAACACCAGAAAGTGACAGGAAGAACAATTCTTACAGGACTGGGAATAATTCACATTTCCACCAGCCAGAGGAACGTGATCTCACAATAAACAGAACGTCGGGTAGAACTCTCAGAAGTGTATCATCTTTGTATGAGACTAGATTAAGCTGATAGTAAATGTACCCTAATAGTTTTATTTATATATATATATATATGTATATTTATAGCGTTCTTTGGTACATAGAGAAAAGATGTATATGCAAAATTGAAGAAAAAAAGACAGATGCATATATCCTAATGTTCGTGTGTGTTTCTACACATTTCAGAGAGAGGAGGAGGAGTTATTTATGGTCCTTCTCAGAGTTAACAGTTAACAAAATTCCTGATCCAGAGTGGTATTTCTCAATGTGATCCGGGGTCCAGGAACCACTTTCACTAGTATCACTTGAGGCACTGGAGAAAGAAATACGGATTTCTGCACTCCACCTTTGATCTATTGATGCATTGTCTCTTGGAATAAAGCAAAAGAATATCATTTTTACAAAGGGAAATTATAATGTTCACTAAAATTTTAGAACCCTCTAATTTATCTTACTATTTTTGTTGTACTTTCTATATATCTTCTGTTTCATATAGCTTCCTATTTTTTTAACTTTCTATAATTGTTCTGTAGTTTGCATAGGTTTTCTCATATATTATTTAACGTTATCTTATAACAACGAAATAGGTAGCAGCAGCATTAATGCATTTTATTGATGGAAAACATAAAGCTATTAACCTTATTTTATTCATGCTGTTATTCCAGTAGAGGAGACCATTAGAGCCTGGTGAAGACATTGATTGCCAACAGTCGTCTTTGTCTGACAAATCACAACAAGCTGTGGTTGACCCACTTCCCACCCTGATGTCAAAGATGACAGGAGATTTTACTTGGGACTGTGTCATTTGGGAATAACTAGACTAATAGAGTTCTGGAGATTCATTTTTCTTGAGTCATTTCTTTGTACAGTTCTCCAAGTTGTTGTAAATAGACTCATGACTATTTTGGCTCCAAAGAACTGAATATTTCAGATTAGCCCCAAGAACTGCAACTTTATGATACCCTTCAATCTAGCCTATATTTGGTTCATCTGGTGGTTAATCACTTCTCTTGGCTACAGCATATTTGACAACTGACAGCAGGTAATCCACTATAATAACCTTTGATATATATATTCTTTAATCAACTTTGGTCCCATGAGAGAATTTGGAATTTATAGACTGAAAAAAATTATATCCCAGAATTACACTAAACACAATGATTCTTCTATTGCTTGACAAGTTATATTTGTGTGCGATATTTATTCTATCTTCAATTATTTTTGTGTGGTAGTAATAAAAGTAAAACTAAATTTCATGTAGAATAATGGAGTTTACAAAGAGATACATGTATATATAGTAACTCTCTTAACTCTCATAATTATAATAGTCTAGTTGAGTGGTATCCTTACGACTACTTTAAGATGAGTAGCTGAGACTCAGAGTTGAAGTGACTTCTCTAAGACCACAGTACAGGTAAGTGGTATGGTTAGGTCTTGAGTCTGCTTTTTTAATGACTATATACTTGAATAATGCTTGTTTCCAACAAGTCTATCATTTAATTTACGTCTTATTTTAGAAATTATGTACCACCCCTGATTTCTGTTGCTCCTAGGAATGGAGAATGTCTTGAGCTGCTATATAATATGGCATACTATCATTTTATAACTTTAAATGGCGTGGCCAGGGCCTAGTATTACAACCTCACTTGGGGGGCTGTACCAAATACAACACGCAACTTAGAAAGTGGGAGAACCTGACTTGTTTCCTGACATCACAATTCTGACATGGATTTCTCTTATTCCACTTTTGCCCCCAGCATAGATAAATTCTGAGGTTGTCCCAAGAAAGAAGTTTTATTTGAGTTCCCAAGCTTGCCAAATTCAAGGATCAATGTTTGTGTCTAATTAAATCCTCAAAATATAAACCAGGTAAATAAATTTATTGGAGTGGAAATATTGTTTCTTAAAAAGTAAGAATTAAAACACAAATAATGAATAAGATAAACTATTAACTGTTAGGGCCTTTGGAAATTTTTTAAAATTTAGTTTTAATATATAGACTTTAGGAAGAAGCAGTTTACCTCTGCTGGTTATTTGTAAAAACAAATTTAACATCGCAGATAGATGTTAATCTGAGCTCGATTTAATTCCTGTCCCTGGGTCATTATAAATGCAGGATTACCAGGTGGCAGTATCAATCTAAGAACCCTTCTCCAACAATGGGTTTGCCAGAAACTATGCTGTGCCCCCTTTGGAGAACTAATTGTAGGAATATAGTAGAAATGGGAAATAATTATCCCTCGTCCCTTACACAAACATGTGAACACACACATGCTTGTGTGCACTTAGATTAATTTCGAGGCTTGACTTAGTGAGAAATTATCAGACTCTTGGATAATTGAGGAGTAAATTAACTTGAGAAGCCTACTCCTATTAATTGCCAGACAACGTTGAGAGTCAGGAGAAATTCATGTCAGTGGATTTATTATAGTACTTTTCTCTAATTGTGTGATCCACTTTAATTGCACTCATTAATTTGGGCACAGGCATGATGAAGAAAGAGATGGGCTCGTCCATGTTTTGGGATTTTTGTCAGTGGATGTGGTCTGATGATGTTGATAAAGAAAGTTAAATATATTTGTAAGAGAGTGTTTGAAATAATGTAATATTGGCTATAAACTGAAGAGGAGAGAGAGAGAAGACTGAAGGGCCTGATGAATTTTAAAATCTAGAGGAAATGAATGTGGTGGAAGATTCAATGAGGATGAACAACATAGGTATGTAAAGGAAGTTATTTGCAGGGAGTGGCATGCCTCCGTTAGTTATTGTGGAAATGAAGCTGTGTGTGTGTGTGTGTGTTTGTGATATGCCTATGAGTAGAGATGGTTTAGGTAGGGTGGAGAATTATTCAATGGGCTGTGAGTTCACAACATTTCATGAGGTCTGGGTATGGTGAGGCACATTGAGAATGGAGCACAAATACTTTGCTTAATGAATGAGAGAAAAATGAGAAGCACAAGTTAGATGGTGATAGAAACTAGTGGTTTAAGCCTCTAAAAGACAGGAGTTTTCACCAGAAGGTGGAATTTAAACTGAAAACAGAAATTTCCCTAGAAGTCAAGATTTAAAAGAGGCATTGGGGATGCTGATTGAGAACATGATTCCAACTCATGATTTATATGTAGATAGATCTGAGAAAATAAGCCCATTGTGCTTGAGAAGGGTACAGGAGAAAGTAGTTTACATTTAAAGTGAGGAGGTGAAGGAATGTTCACAGAAAATGGTTACAGTCTGTTGAGCAGATCATTTATTCTTTACTCATGTTCCCATGGAGAGGGACATCCTTTAAAATAACAATTCTGGCCTCTCTCTCCATCTTATTTACTCTAGGTAGCAGACTGACTTCAGTAAGTGGTGAGCTTGGGAGAATGAGCTGGGCGTGGGTAGCCCCTCCAGCCCTCTTGTTTTGGAGATCTTCACACAGTATGTGCCCTGGCCTTCTTTGTTCCTCTGCATAGTGAGTTTCATGGGGTAGGCCATTGGAGAGAGGCATACACTTGTCCATTTCAAATCATGGCTAGGGTGTGGAGGCTAATTCTGGGGTGAAATATTAGCAAGCTCACTTGCCTGAAGATCTAAGCCCAGTATTCTCTAAAGTTGCTCTTGTGAATAATAAAGCTAATATTTGGTCTCTAGCTATGTTACTCTTATGTTTATCTATCAATTTTTCTCAAATTTGGGTATGAGGAGAGTGTTATTTATTACTCTTCTCAAATTCCAAGAAGGACAAGCATTGAGGAAAAAAAGAAGTAACTGAAGACAAATAAACCAATAGGAACCTTATGAAGGAGGGGAGAAAATGAGAGTAAGAGTGGCTTAAATAAAATGGTGAAGCTCACTGAGCTTGCTTTTTTTATTTTTTGCTTTAGTGGAGAAGATTGGCCTTGAACTAACATCTATGCCAATCTTCCTCTATTTTGTATGTGGGACACCACCACAGTGTGGCTTGATGAGCAATGTGTAGGTCCACTCAGGATCTGAACCTGCAAACCCAGGCTACTGAAACTTAACCACTATGCCACTGGGCCAGCCCCTGAACTTTCTTTGCGAGTTTTAACGTACCCAGCATTAAAAGTTTCAAATGCCTTTGTAAGAAACTCAAAGCAGTTTGGGGATTTGTTCCAGCCTAATTACTAAGGAGCTCTGTTATGCTTTGAATGGTGATTAATTAGAGTCTTATTGAAATAGAATTCACCACCCCTACCAACTCAGCATTTTCCTTGAATGTAATGAAACTAAGCTTTCACATAAAATGACAGATGTCAATTATTTGTAAATGTGTATGTGAAAACTGGGACCAAAACTATTTTACTTAGTTACTTATAAAAGCATATTGTGAACAATAATAAAATCACAATAAGTGCATATGAATGTATTTGTTTATATAATATGCATCTGCATATTAAAATAACTTCTTAACTTCATTTTTCTTTACTTCAATTCACAGAGATTGTGCATCTAATATATGGGAAAATTATTTACTCCAAACCAACACATTGTTGAGTTGTGGATCATCTTTCCAATTTTCTGTACCTGCCCACAGCATGATTTCTTTCAGGCTCTGAGCCACGCTAATTTGCATGCTGAATTAAACCACTTTATCACTTTGACTATCTGTCTATAGGAGCAGAGCTGGGGAGGACTGAAAAAAAGTGGACAGTGCCGCCAGGAGCTGGAGGCATATCCTACTGCTTGCCCTGAGTTATGATAGTCTCTAGTGAATCGTGAAATTATAGAACGTTAGAGCTAGGAACAACCTTAGAGATCATCTGGGCCAACTTTTTTCCTTTACGGGAAAATAAGCTGCCTTCAGAATGGATAAGTGAGTTGTTCAGCCTCATATACTCTCCAGTGTCTGACGTTTTCTCTCTTTCCTTTTTGTCTTCACAGAGCAATTTCACAGACCTTTTGTTTGCTGTTCTATGTTTTGAACAACACAATAAGTATATTTTATATCAATTATTCATTTGTTTGACAAATATGCTTTGATATCTTATGAAGCGCAATGCATTTTGGGGGTGATTATGAGTATATACGCACTGCATTGTGACTGGATAACTTGCAGTTCAGTAGAAGAGAAAGATACAAACAAATAACAACTGTTCAAAAGCATATGTGACATATGCCCTAAGAAAATTACTTCAGGGGGCTGGCCCCGTGGCCGAGTGGTTAAGTTAGTGTGCACTGCTTTGTTGGCCCGGCGTTCACCAGTTCGGATTCTGGGTGTGGACCTACACACTGCTCAGCAAACCGTGCTGTGGCGACATCCCACTTAGAAGAACTAGAATGACTTACAACTAGGATAAACAGCTATGTACTGGGGCTTTGGGGAGAAAAAGAAAAGAGGAAAATTGGCAATAGATGTTAGCTCAGGGACAATCTTCCTCACCAAAAAAAAAAAAGAAAGAAAATTACTTCAAGTTGTTGAAGGGGTTTAGAGAATACTGTGATTATGTTGGGCTAGGAAAATCATAGAGCGCTTCATTGAAAAGGTGACATTTGAGTGAGTCTCTGTGATATGGTGATATAATAGGAACTATATATTTGGTTTTCGTCCCTGATTCCTGTGACAAAAGCTAAAACCTTTAGGATTTCTTGAGTGATAGGCATGAGAGGAGCATTTTTTGTTATAATATTTGGCCTTAGCCCCTGTTTCCTGACACAAGAGCTTCTGAGACCCTTGGAATCTCTGGTGTGGTAAGAGCATCCTTTGGGGAGATAATGAGATGACTGGTGGTGGCCTGAGGCTTTTGGTAGCTTCAAGATGGGAGCTGGTCACCAAAAAGACCCAGGTATGATTAGAGAGTTGGAACTTTCAGCCATATCCCCCGACCTCTGGGAGGGGAGAGGAGCTAGAGATTGAGTTCATAGACAATGGCCAGTGATTCAATCAATCATGCCTACACAATGAAATGTCCAAAAATCCCCGGAACTACAGGGTCCAAGGAGCTTTTGAGCCGGTGAACTTATCCATGTACTGGGAGGGTAGTGCATCTCAACAATGGGACGGAAGCCCCCTTGCATGGGACCCTTCTGGACTTTGCTCTATATACCTTTTCATCTGGCTGTTCATTTGTATCCTTTATAGTATCTTTTATAATAAACTGGTAAATGTAAGTAAAGTGTTTCCCTGAGTTTTGTGAGCTGTTATAACAAGTTACCAAAACTGAGGAGGGGATTGTGGGAAAACCCAATTTTAGAGCTGGTTGGTCAGAAGTACAGGTGGCAACCTGAGACTTGAGAGTGACATCTGAAATGGGAACAGTCTTGCAGGACTAAGTCCTTAACTTGTGGGGTCTGGGCTAATGCTGGGTAATTAGTGTCAGAATTGAATTAAATTATAGAACATGCGGTTGGTGTCTGCAGAGAATTGTTTGGTGTGGAAAAGCCATACATTTGATATCAGAAGTGTTGGTAGTGAAAACAGATCATCGTCTCAAAGAATGGCAGGATGTCAATTGGCATGCCAGGAGAAATAAATGTTATGAATAAAGATGAAGAGGTAGGGAAGGAAATGACAAGTTTGAGGAATAGTTGGGAACATTTTCTGGATCACATGGGAGTAATGGAATGTAATCCTGGGAAAGACGGATTAGGAGAGATTTTGGGAAAGCTTGGCAGCGTCAGGATGAGGGAATGGTGTGCAAGTGAGCATCGTATAGGAAAGGGAGACTGATCTCTTAGTTTCAAAAGTAGTGAGTTTGGGGACAGGGAGGCAAGTTGGCAGTCTATGGAAAAGTCAAAATTTGAGAAAAATGCCTCCTGATTCAGGATGGTGACAAAGGAGACCAAATGAGACCCAGAAAAGAGGAACATGATGAGTATCTACTTGACAGGAGTTGAGGCTTTAGTCTATGTAAGCAGGGAGGTAGAAAGAACACACAGTGTTACTCCAAGGATTTGATCTGGAGACTGGAGAGATAGAAATGGATTTGACAGAGGAGGAAGAGGAAAGTTTCTAAAGAAGAAGATGATTGAATTGGTTCTAGACAAATTGAGTCTAAGAAGTAAAGCAGAAATTAAAGTGTTTATGTCTAACAGGCAGGTGAAAATGTAAGGCCTTGTGCTTGAGAGAATTTGGAATTATAGATGTAATTTGCAGTCATCTGCAAAGAAGTGTTGCCTAAAATTCTGAAAAGAGTGGAAGAAGAAGACGGTGCACAGAATCAATGGATGCATTCAAACTCGGTCGGTAGAAGAAAGGAAAAAAGAACAGGGGAGATCAAAATAGAAAAGATCCAGAAAGAGACCTGGCTTAATAATGACAAAAGAAGGTATGGATTAATTACAAAGGATAATGGTTTGAAAGCCATTGTTGATCTACAAGTGAGCATTTTCACTTCTTTGATTGAGACACTATTCATATATATTTCTACATAATGTGTTACAAACATATTTATTATCACATCGTCAACTAAGGATCAGGGAACAGGTTTAAAATTTTGGTAATCTTATATCTCTAAAGCCAGCATCAAACTACCTCTTTAAGTTATATCTGTCTCTAATAAGCATTTATTCAATAAAAACCATATATTGAGCACATACTATGTGCCAGATAGTCTTCTGGGTGCTAGGGATACAGCAGGGCACAAGACACACTAAATCTCTACGCTTTTCTTTATTTAGGTGATGCAAAGGGTACAAACAAAATGTATACCTTATTGTGAGGTAGTAAGAAGTGTTGGGGAGAAATGTTAACTGATTTAATAAATGGACAGGGAGGGTATTTTCGCTGCAGTAGAACACTGCGCTTCAATCTACATAAATGAGTCTTTCAACAGATCCTGGATGACTTCAGTGTCTTAAAAATTAGCAAAGCAATTGATAATGATAGAGATTCAGATATTTTTATCTAACTGAGAAATGGTGTAAGGCCAGGGCCTTCCTTGCCTCCCTCTAATTTTACTCTTAGTTTGCGCATTTCTTCACAGTCTGCACAACTGAGTATCAGAAATTCAAGTATTCTTGAATCCCCCACTGAAATAGACATGGCACCTGACCTTTCTCTATGGGCGACACAGTCAAAGATTTCCAGGAAGTGATTTATTTTGGTAACACTATCAAGGCTGTATCTAATGCCTAAAATGTATAATTTATTCTATCTTTGTTTTTGTCTTTTTTGCTAATTACTCATTGAACCTCTTTACAATAAAGGGAATAGTTTTCTTTTCTGAACATAAGTGTGTATCTAAATAGCATAAAGTACTATGTTTTCCATAGGTAATAAATGATTTAATGATTATTTGCCATCAGTAATGAATGATTTATTATTTTCCATTATTATTATGGACAATACAATCACAGTGCTGTCATATGAACATCCTTATATGTCATTCTTGTATGTCAACAGTATATATATGTATATATATGTTTTTAGTAGTAATGCATTTTTCTTGAGAGATATGAATCCTCTCATTTAGTTGCCTTGAAAATGCAGGCATTTGATAGACAAACAAATTATTTATAATATAGGAGATTTGCTTGTGATTATTAAATAGTTTCCATCTGTACCCAGCAGGTCTATATAAGGATTAAATCTAACGTTTTAGTTTCATTAGCAAACAAACTAATGATGCCAACTGATTTATATATAAAAGGCTATCCATAACCATGCCATGAACATTTGGTCCATCCCGCTTACTACTTAAGTTCCCTATTGGTACTTTGCAATATTTTGTATTAGGATCAGATAGACTTTCCACTATTGATTGGTTTGTTACTGTGATACATATATATATAAAATATATATTACATATATATATATATTTCTTGGAGGAATCATCTTTCAGTGACCACATAAAATAATTTGCAAACTTTAGCCTGTTCTTGGTCTTTGCTCCATGGATAGGAAACAGTATACTGCCAAACAGTATAAGGGTTATATAAACTTATGATGCCAGTATATTAACGTTGATGCAGACCATTATTATATGATCTTGTGTTTCCAGCATGGCTCTATTTGGAAAGTCTTTTCTCATCTACAATTTAAAAAAATGAAAACTCGTAAGAAAAATTATCTTGGGTCTCATGCCTGGGAAAATAGTGCATGTCCTATGCAACTAGTTTGTTTTTTATTTTACAGATATTTTGGACCATGTATTGTGGTTTTTATTAAAGTAGAGTATGAGGTAATGTAGCAGGAGACAAGCACAGATAACATGATGAGAATTTTAGTTTGTGTTTCTCTATAGGTAATAATATGAAACAGGTGAAATGTTAAAACTCTATATATTATAAAGGAAAAAAGAAAATTCCTAGGAACCATAAGGTAAACATGAGACTTGAAATAATTTTTTTCTTGCTTCTGCCTCTTAGCATCACTGCAACTGTATACAGCTGGCCCTTTGTATCCACATGTTTTACATCCACAGATTCAACCAACTGCAGATCAAAAGGCGTGTGTTGGTCGCATCTGTACTGAACATGTACAGATTTCTTTTTCCCCATCATTATTCCCTAAATGATACAGTATAACAACTATTTAAATATCATTTACATTGTATTAGGTATTATAAGTAATCTAGAGATGATTTAAAGTATACAAGAGGATGTGCACAGATTACCTGCAAATGCGACACCGTTTTACATAAGGGACTTGGGCATCCTTGGATTTCGGTATCCGTGGGAGTGCTAGAACCAGTGCTCCTTAGATACGAAGGGACAACTATAATCACTCTTCAGTGGAGCATTATAAGAAGCAGTGAGGAAACTGTTCTGCTTTCTCCTTTCGCTTGACTTAAAAAGCACAGCCCAGAAGTTCAATCTGTGAAAAATTTAGATGGCATGGATTATGATTACTAAATCTTAATCCAGCTTCATCTTATATGTTTCTCACCTTTTCCCCTTTCTCTCCTTTTTTCCTTTCCTAAGATTTTGCTCCCATTTTATCTTGTAATAATATACATCTTAGAAACCACTTCAAATACATATTTTAAAAGATGAGATGTAGAGAAGAAAACAAAATATTTACTTTAGTTCTTTAGGAAGGTAAAGCCAAAAAATAACATACAAAGTCAGAAAGAATTAAAGGATTAGTTCTTAACCATTTTAGCTGATGCTCACAATGCGTAAGAAAAGGTAATGTTGGCTGGGGCAGTACACTTTCATCACTAATACAATTACCATAGTTCGTAAATGGGACGCTGTCCTCTGGGGATTTCAGCGACATGGGTGTTGGAAGAAGAATGCAGTTACCCTTTCCCCCTCACATTGTTAAACTCAATAAAATGAAATTAAAGTTGAGGGAGGATAAAAAGATTATTGTAGTGTCATCAGTTCTTGCAGCTCATCTTTTACAAATTTGACCTTTGCTACACTTCATTATTCCAAAATTGACAGATCGTGTTCATAGAACAAAAGGATTTTGAAGAGCGGAGGGCTATACTGGTGCTTAAACAAACAGCTGTATATGTTCACTTTTTAAAATATTTTTTTCCTTCTGTGCCAATGTCTTATGAAATTTAGTCCTTGGTATTAATGGAATGGATTTAAGTGAATAAATTCTATGCTTTAACCTACTTTATATAGGAACTTACAGCGGGGTTTTAGAATTAAATTGGAATAAAGTCCCATGAATAATAATAATGAGAGTTATTAAAGTACCTCATTCTAAATGGGTAAATAAAACACCATCAAAAACAAGTAAATTTATATTTTGCCTTTCTCATTTAAGTTCTGTGAAAAAACTTATTTTAGACAGAAATGTTTTATCTTACATTCTACAAAAGCTCAATCTATTTATTGTCAAAGACCAGATAACTATTGGTATAGTCAAATAAGTTTGGATTTTAGTTTTGATTTCCATGTGTATGAGGACTAAGGTTGCAGTGTAATCACAGTTAACACTGGATTTATCAAGGAAATTATGGAAACTAATCAGAAACATTAAACCTACACCGAAGTTAACTAATATTTTTATTAGTATTTTATTATTGATGAGACTGCAATCAAGTCAGCTTACCTTTCATCACGTGTAAAAATAAAAATTTTCCTCCATTCGTAAACTGAAGCTTAAACTGTGGAACCATTTGTCCCACGCTTTGTGTATGCCAATATTGTTGGTTTTCAAAGCCAACTATCTGCCAAAGTGTCGGCATCTAGTATTGCTCTACGTCCATTCTTCTTGCCCTTCCAGTCAGGCTCATTTACTCTGTCTTCTCTTCTAGGTGGTTTACACAAAATAATATAAAAATACCCTTCCTGGAGTCATTTGAGTCTTTCCCCTCCCTCTTTGACAAGTGGTCTCCTGCTTCTCACTCAGGTTCTCACAAGCTTGCTTTTTAATTGCTGGCTCCCAAAGTTGATGGACTTTATTTGGCCACGTTCAGTTCTGGCAACCTCTCCCTGACTTTGTAATTATTGGCAACCTTGAAATGAATTTGGTGTTGCTCATTATTTGGTTTTCAGCATCGACCATTGGCTTGGTTATATTCTGTCCTCCTCTAGAAGTTCATTCTTGGTCATACGCATCCCCCTTTCCTCTCTCCAGCACTAGCTCCCTCACCCTTACTCCAACCACAAAACATTGGGTAAGGAGAGCGGACTGGTAGGGAAAACCCCACTCCCAGGTTGAAGTCTAAAGATAAACAAACAAAAACCAATTTCTGAAGTGTCATGTGCAATCCAATGTCACCACTTTTAGGAGGAAAAATATTTCCCAATACTGTACCTTTTCTTCCAGCTGCCAGATATGCCCAACTCTATAATCTAGGGATGGAGGTGGATGTTTTTCAATTGAAGTTTGTTCTATGTCTATGTCACAGAGATGAGATCCCTTACCTTGGATAAATATTATTCCATCTTTCTTCCTAATTCCTACCCCTTCACCCTACCAGGCTGTTGCATTAAAAATAAGCAAAAAAAAATCCCCTATATAGGTAAGGTATTCTTAAAACTCAAAGATCTTACTAACAAAAACTCAGGAAGTGACCTCAGTCACAAACCTCTTACAGAACCAAACTCCAGTACAAATGGGATCAAAGACATATAGGAATTATAGGCTGAGTCCATACACCTCTTTTAAGGATGTACAAACAGAGGGAAAAATCATAATGTCTTAAGAAAGACCCTGGGGCTCAGAAAGAAGTGAAACACTTTACAAAACTGAAAAAGTATCCATTTGAACTAAATTTCTCATAAAAAGAATGTATTAGACGTGTTCTCAGTGAAATTCAAGAAGATATGGCATAAATGAGGCTGAAGTACGTATTGTAAATATGAAATATTTTAAGGTCAGAAAAAAATTCAAGTAGAGCAAAACAACGATATGTGGATTAAAAGTCACAATGACAGCATTAGGTAGAAGTTTAGATGGCATAGAAAATCAAATTACAGCAGTGGGAGATATATTAGAAAAATAGTCCAAGAACTTAGAGGACAAGGATAAGGTAACGTTCACAACGAGAGAAAAGATAACTGTCCTGGAGAATAGAATAGGTAGTAACAGAGAAGAAATGAAAGTTAAGAAATAACAGAAGAAATCATTACTGAGGAAAACAAAAATGACCACAGCATGAAAATGTGGACCCTGAGTCATGTTTCAGGAAATCTTAGTGAAAACAAATCCATAATAAAAACAAAGAACAAAACAAAAAATCAGTGGAGTTTTCAAACTCTACAGATACAGAGAAAATATTCCACAATAATCCGAGGAATTATAAATAATATTATATAAAGAAAGAGCAAAATTGAATTTGTCTTTGACTTCTACCATGCAGTCTTGAAGGGTATAACATAATGAAATAGCACTTACAGAGTAGTGAAGGAAAAAACTGTGACATTGAATTCTGTATCCATACTACTTGTCATTTGTATACAAAAGCAACAAAATGGTATACAGAGATGCCGACTATACAATGCCCAAAATGCTCTTCATGAAAAATCTACTTGAAACCTTAGGCTAAAAATAAATTCCAAATCAAAACAATATCAAACAAATGGGAAGTGTTTGCCTGGAAATGAATGACACTGAAAACAGAAACTGCTAAATTTTAAAGCTTGTAGGAATTGTTCTTATTCTACTACAATTTTTGTCAAGCTCCCCTTCTCCAGTCTTTTGAGAGTTGTGATACTGGACTTGGATGAAATATGTTTGGATAACAGAAATAGATTTTAAGTCAGACTGGACGACTTATCAAGCTGGGCAGTACTTAGAACCAGATACAGATTAGGTCAGGGAGTTCACACCAATTTATACACACCTAGAAGGGGAAGAAAGGGGATGAAGGGATGCTGATCTTTTGGGTTAGAGGCAGATTTAGACAGAAAGAATCTGGAATTCTAGATAGCTTCTCTGTGAACACTTGCTTAAATGAGGTCTACGTCACACTGAGGTACCCATCTTTAGAGTTTCCATTCCAGTGATGGGTTCTGATAGCTTGGACGCTGAATTGTTTGAAAGATCTTAACCTTATGAGAATTAGTTGTTACCATTGTGCTTATGTATTGCTTCTATTCACCTAATTGATTTCATTTTGTGCATTTAATCAAGTTTCATGTCTTTGTTGTGCTAGGTTACCTGCCTATTCTTGAGAAGTTCCTATCAGTTGACCCACAGAGAACTCACTCTGATGATCATGGAAAATGTTTCTTAGGCTCTGTTTTTTCTAAGTAAAGGCCTAGGCCACAACCAAGAGCCTGGTTTGTGATATTTACATTTTTCCTCTCTCTTAAAAGACTATATTCTTCTCTTTTTTTCCTTCTTATTATTCAATTTAGTAATATTCAATATGATCAGAGGATTATAAGCTCCTTGGGGGCAAGAGCTGTGTCTTTATTATTATATCGCTAGATTCCAGTGCCTGGGAACACAGTGAGTATATAATAAATATTTTTTTTAAAGTTCTATGGACTGAGCTGTATAATATTAAATAGACAATTAGAGAATAAAAACACTAGCAACTGCATTCAAATATAGAAATCACATGTGCATGGTTTAATTAGTATATAGCTTAAGAAATGTTTAAAGAATTCAAATTATTAATAAAACCTCTTTACATGGAAGTAGTCAGATAGCAGGACATAGTTTGGGGTTGAAATTCAGCTCAGCATTTCTAAACAAGAGAGACTTCAAAACAGTTCTTCCTGCTTTCTCTGTTTGTAAAACCAAGGACAAGCTAAGGAGTAGTAAAATAAAACAATATTTATTTTTTTAAATGTAACAATAAGTGATGTTGTGACCTTATTAGCCAATTTAGTATGGGCAGGTATCTGTTTCGTTTATGTTTGAACATTTAAGTTTTTAATTTTTACACTAGAAATGAACATTAAGAACATTAACTCTTACCAAAAATTGATAGCCAAACCCCAGGCATTAAAATAAAACTGCAGGATGTTTTGAACACTAAATGAAGTTTTCTAGAAAGCACAGAAGAGAGGAAGGAATTTCTCCTCTTATTTTGTTATTTTTTTGTTATTGTTTGGTTAATATATCATCACATGTGATGTAATAAAACATGTTTGAACTTTAGACCCAGACAGTACAAATCCTTCATTACCACTTAGTGAATTTGTACAATCCTTCACTATCATTTAGTGGATTTCTCACTTGGGCAAGTCACTTTAATTTTCTCTGACTCAGTTCATTTGACAATAAAATATGGGATGATTATATTCACTTTCCAGTTATTCTAAGGATTTAAGTAAGATAATAAAAGAAAGAGAAGAAGAAAAGAAGGAAGGAGGAAAGGAAGGAAGGAAGAAAGGAAAGAAAGAGAAAGAAAGAAGTGAGCACCTTTTTTTGGTAGGCATCCATGTTATTTTCTTACCGATTTCACTGATTTTCCTAAGAACAAAAATAAACATTTATTCAACAACTATTAAGTGACCTCTATCGTGTTGAACACAATTGTAGATACTGTGACTATAAATAAGAATAAATGTGTGCTGTGTATCAGTCAGTCTAGTCAGCAAACTAGGAACCACATTAGGTTTTTCAACAGGGAGAATTTACTTTAGGGACCCGGGACATGAGTGTTGGAAGGCTGAAAAAGCAAAATAGGAAACCTGAGATAATGAAGAACAGTGAGAAGCAGAGACATCTGCTGGGGCTGAATGAACAAAAGGAAAGGTGAAGCCCTAAGGAGGTGATGCTCAGACTTCTGGGGAGGGGATGGAGCCCAGTTTCTGCTGGTACCATAAAGCAGGGGGGCCACAGCGCCAGAGCTGAGATTTGTGAGGAGCGGAGACTGCTTTGCTGCTGCTGATATTTCTGAGGGCTGCGATGGGACTAGCTCTGGGAGTGCCAAAATAAGCTGGTGGCTGGACCAAGAGTGAAGGGTCATTCTTAGGGTGACCAGCTACCAAAACAGGAAGTAGCTGTTCTCCTCCTCTGCCTGTCCCTTCCAATCTTCTTCTAGTGTTCCCTATTAGCAGAGCCTATCTGGAATGTAGCTGAGAAAACAGAAATGTAATTTTCAGGGGAACAGCCATAGCATCACAAAAGTACAGAAAGGTTCCTTTGGAGTTGAGAGACAATAGTCTAATAATTGAAACACATCCTATCCTCAGAATATTCACCATTTACAAAGAATATATAATATAATCACTATCATTGAGCTGTTGTTCAGGATGTTATGTTACCCAGAACTGTAACAGAAGGCAATTGGGTATTTGACCTGAATAATTTACCATGGTGCCAAGCGTTGCTACTCCTAATAATTTTTAAAATTTTGTATGTAAACAAATCCTTTATTTGGTTGTACAACTTTCCTATACTTCAAATACAATTGATTGCATTTGCCTATTTATAACAAGTAAAGTTCAACAGTCAAAATTCAAAGATTAAAAATGATTTGTTTGGGTTAAATTTTGGTTGCATGTGAAGTTCTGATAATGACTTTGAAAAATTAACTTTAACTCAAAACCTCTTACTTTTAAATATTAATCAGCCTGAAATCAATTTCCTTATATTGTCTACAAATCATTTCTGCTTAATGTTCCTCCAAATTTTTGCGAATAAACTAAAAATCAGAGATGGATATATTTTTATTACACTAACAATGTATGCTATCTGTTTAAAAATCTGACATGCTTCTTGAGTTTATGTATATTGTCAGGTTTCAAATTACAGTACTTTGAAAAAGAGCACTTTAATATTTCAAATATATTACATTGAGTCTATAGTGAAAATATAAAAACAAACATCAATTTATCTGTGTTATTTATTAATAAGAATAAAAAATACACAAGGTTGACACATTTTTAAAGCCGGTAACTTTGTACATTAATTTTAGTATGTATTGTCAGATTTAATTAGGTTATATATTGCCATGTTATTGAATCTGATTATGTATTATGTGAGAAATAAGAATACCAAGAGTTTGCAGCCTTTTTAGTGATTGATTTCTTATAATATTTCACCTTTTATTCTTTGAGTCGTGAATGAAAAATGTCAATGGGCCAGTGAGCCTACGAAAGAAAGAAGAATTAAGTTTGACAATAAACTGTGTAACTAGATTTCTCTTAACACCCACAACCCTTTCAGAAAGCTGGTGGCTTATCTTCCTTCTGACAAAAGCCTGCAGAGGAGAAAGGACACTCTGCCTCTGCCACCTGTTCTAAGTACCAACACAGATTGCTACGTGATTCCCACAGTTCATCCAGAGAGAAAAACATTAGCTATGAAGACAGTTACAAAAGGCTTTTGTTGTTGATGTTTCAACCTCCATTTTCCTGATATTTTAATGACTTTATTTAAGTTTTTATACATAAGGAGGGAGACAATTTTGTGGTAATTCAAACTCCAAGGAAAATACTTGAAAATCAATTAACTGTTTACTCAAGAAAAAAATATGATTTTAAGACAATTTAAATTTCATTTAAAAAATTTTCACCTTGCTATGCAAACAAAGTATACCAAATCAATCTCAGTGAAAGCCAATTTAGCTTTATAGCATTGTTTAAAAGTTTAAAACCGAACAGTGGATGAAACTGCTGAGTGGTCAGTCTGATCTGGTTAAGATGGCTGTTGACCATCTGATTGTTTCGGTTCTCCTAGAGCGTATGTTGGCCACAAAGGACATTTATTTCTCTGATCAATAAATCACCCTTCAACCTAGAAAAGGGTCAAGTCAGTTAAGTGTCAAGATACTGCTTTACGAGGGTTTAAGTCTCAGCTAATTCCTACATAGCAAGCTGGAAAATTCTCCTGAGACCAGATCAATTACAGAAGGGCCAATCATGGCTTTTAACTTTGATAAGTACAGAGTGTTAGTTTATTACACACTTCACAGAGAAAATGTACAATGGCTGTCTTTATTTGTTCAACTATGACATTTATGTTGATATACAGAATATTTTGATCAGAGATATGTGTGCTTATTTGAAAGTAGATTCAAGTCTGAAAAAAAATAAATCTTAATTCCAAAGTTACATAAATGTGTCTGTTTTGAGAATTATCTAGAAAACTGGAACAAAGGCATAAAGATTTGGTGAAACTGTTTTACTTACTATATATCTACTCTTCTTGCTAGAGTTATACAGCATATTTCTTAATTTATAACTTTAATTTGTGCTTTCATTTGGTGGTGGAAACATGATGCCTCTATCAAATGTTTGCAAAACTTCATAAACTGTTGATATATTTTCACACAAATATTTTATATACATAATGGTTTCATCTGAATGTGCTTACATTGTTTCATAATGCAACTTCCTCTGTGTTAAGATATGTGTTGTAGGTTTATTTCCTTTTTGGAATTAAATCTAACATAATTTCACAGTTAAAAATTATCTCCTAAATTAGTAACTCCTTGATTTCTGTGTTTGTAGATTAAGACAGGGGGACTCTGGTGTTACAATATACTTGGGTCCAAATGTCAGATGTGCCCCGTGTTATTTATTTGATCTTATCAGGTTCTAAACCTCTCATGTAATAAAGGAATCATAATAGAACTACCTCATGGGTGTGCTGTATACACAAAGTGAGATTAAAGTTTGCAAAATGGTCAGCATAATGCCATTAATAAGGGCTCAATAAATAAATAAAATTTTCTTCTTAATAACTTATTAAAAGTAAAGAAACTCAAATGTTTGATTTTTCTGTAGTATTTTACATGTATCATTTCATTTGATTTTTCTCTTATATATGAAAATATACCTTGCATATGATTATAATTTACAAGTAAACTGTGGGGACCTGGAATTGCCCACCCCAAGATATGTCTCTTTGACTTTATCTCCAGAAACTCTTAATCAATGGGGAAGGCAAGGACTTAAATTTGCATTTGTTTATTGTGCTTGTCTCGTAACCTCCTGTAACTGATGCCCCCCACCCCAAAAATCCTCCTTTGTCTTCAGCTGGATATGATATTTCAGCTGTGGGGGTTTTGGCCATTTTGGCGAGTTGCTCGGCTTGCCTGAGCCTCCCATGTATACGTGTTATAAAACTTTGTTTAATTTTCTCCTGCTATTCTGTCTCATGTGAGTTTAATTCATTCTTCCGCCAGACAAACCCACATTGGGTAGAGGAAATATCTTCCTCCACTAAAAAACCAAGCACTTTTTATATATCTGATCTTATTTTAACCCTCAAAGAAACATTGTATAACATAGGACAGACACTGTTGGATATCTTTCATAAATAAATTATAATACTAAGAAATCAAACTTGGTTACGGTTAGGGTTAGGTAAGGTTACATATAAGAAACCAGAAGCTCATAAAAATTAAGTGATTTTCTCAAGGTCTTGCACTTACAGCAAAGCAGATTTGGGAGACAAATTTATATTTTGTAAATACTTAGTATATATTATTTATGACTGTATCTAATTTGGATTTGACCTCTAAACTGTCTCCATTTTGGTTTATGATAGTTCTTCATCCATTTCAATAGACACATGATGTTTGCCCAGCTCTGTTTTCTTGAGGAATCACTTCAAATTCTGTCCATTGTCAATCACAACATCTGAATCCTCCTCGTGTTCTAACTAAGAAATGGACATATGACCCAAGACTCAGGCATGATCTTACTTGGCTTTTAGTAGATACCCCATGCATTTGTCTACTTAGATTTGTAAAACAGAGAAAGACTCTTGCCTTTCTGTAATTTTGGTTCCTTTAGGACTTCTTGTTCCACAAGTCACTGATGTGTTTACAAAATGTGAGTTAATATTTATTTTCCAGCGACTGCTGCAGTAGGAGCATTGGTCTGCCATATACTACTGCATCCTGGAAATAAATAAATATTATATCATGCTAAGTAAATTTAAACTACTCAGATCAACCAAATAATGGAAAACCAGGCTTTGATACAGCCAGGAAAGAAGAACCATAGCAAGGGTCTCATGGCAAGAATTGTGTGGTTAGAGTGCCCTCCAGCCAATGAACTCCAACTCTGCCATCCATTACCTCTCCCTCAAGATGAAAACATCTGGGAGACTGTGCCCAGTGGGCTGTGCTTCATATATCTAATCTCTAGCTAATAAGTTAGGGAAAAGGGATCTGACAAAAGGAGCCAACAGGGATATTTTTAGTTCTCAGGTGAAGATGGACTACATGGTTTTATTGTTCTATCAGTTGTATACATTGTGGAGGTACAGTAATACCATGGAAGGAAATTTGGATGCTGGCAGAAAACAGGGATGGATTCTGCACAATTACAAAATACAGTATCTGCTGCAAAGCCTCAATACAATTTAGCATCAATCACGTTCTCTTAAATCTACTTCTATTTTATAGCTCAAAACAACCCATTTTTCCCTATTCTCATTTCTAAGTCACCATAATTTTTCACCCAGTCAACTGCGATGGCGTAATAACTGACTCATTTACTTTCCCTCTTACTTATCTCTCAATTAATTCTCCACCCAGCATGAAAGTGAACTTGTAAAAATCTAAAATGGAATATGCCCCTTCTTAAGACTCTCAGTATCTTCAAATTGCACTCGAAGAGAATCCAGATTTCTTCATATCATCTGTAAGGCATCGAGTAGACCTCTATGAACTCATCTCATTCTAGTCATTGCAACATTCGGACGTTTTAGTCAGTTCTTAAATTCTCTCTGATAAGGTTTTATTCTTGCTTGTGGACTTTGACTTGGTGAAATCTTCTGGCTGAATTGATCTTCCTCATACTCTTCCAGGAGATATCTTTCTTAGCCTTCACTCTAGTTTTTCAGGCATGTAATCTTCGATCAGTCAATCTACAGAAGCTCCACTCTATTATTATCACCCATGGTACTCTAGTTTTTACTTCAAAGTACTTATCACAATTTGTAATAATATGTATTTAGCCTCTTCTCTTGCTTCTTAATAGGAACTCCATATAATAGGAACTCTATAATAATAGGAACTAGATCCATTTTCCTCATTTCTGGCTCTTAGTTTTATGTCTAGCAGGCAGAGATCTTGCAACACTAAACAAATACTTTTGAATGTGTTAGTTTCTTAGGGCTGCCATAACAATGTACCACAAACTGTTTGGCTTAAGACAACAGAAATTTATTGCCTCACAGTTCTGGAGGCTGTCTGACACTAAGGTGTCAGCAGAACCATGGCTTCCCAAGAAATCTGTAGGGGAGAATCCTTTTATGCCTCTTCACACCTGTTGTTTACCAGCAATTCTTGGCATTCCTTAGCTTGGAGAGGCATGCTCCAATCTTTACCTCTGTCGTCATGTGACCATCTTCCCTCTGTCTTTACATCATCTTCTTATAGGGACACTGATCATACTGAATTAAGGGCCCACCCTAATCTAGTATGACCTTATTTAAATTAACTAAATGTATCTTCAATGACTATATTTTCAAACAAGACCACATTCTGATGTACTAGGGATTAGGACTTCAAATTGTCTTCTTTAGGGACACAATTCAACCAATAAAAATGGATGATCAAAGACATATAAACTCATACTGATAACTCTTTTCTAAAGCAGGGTGAGAGTTACCTATAATGTGTCTTTGGAGCAAATTTATCCACCCGGAGGGCTGATTAGCAACAAAAAATAGAAAAAGGGAAAAATAAAAGGGAATGATTTCACTGTGTACATTCTCCATCAAAAATAGGAAATTCTGGCCAAAAGGCATGGATGTTCTACTTTCCTAGGAAAAACTGCTTAAAAGATTTTTAAAACTGGGTGCCATGCACACAAGGGTTTGCTGCATTATTTTCTAAATTATTCCCTTGGTCTGATATATTCTACGATAAAGGAAAAATCTGGAAAAAGTTATAGCTGTGCTAAATGCATGTAAGTGACAGAAGCATAGGATCTGGTAGGAGTAAAGGGTCAAGAAGAAGCTGCCTAAATCAGAATTGTGGAAGTATCAGAAAAATATGACAAATCTATGATACATTTATCATAAATCTATTAGTTGAGATGTGTGTTGGTATTAACATTTTCCAATCTGTTAGGATTTTGAATAGCAGGATTTAGCCCTGCTCAATCTAGAATTTGTTTTCTAGTACAAGAAAAGAGTGATGATGAACCTATGGACTGTGACAAATTTCCCCAGTTTATGAAAGAAGCTTATACACTAATTTGCTACTTCAGTTCTCATTATTGCCTGAAAGCTGACTACAGGTTATTCTACCAGAATTGTTTTTTTCAAGATGATCACCATCTTGCAATATTTACCCTAGTCAGTAGAGATGATTCAATATTTGATTTTCTTTGTCTTCTTTGAGACACTTGACATTATTGCTTATTCCCTACTTTAGAAATACTCATCTTCTTTGGATTCCATGAATCTTACTACTCTTTTCTAGTTTCTCCCCTATGTCTCTGACAACTTCTCTTCACTAAGCTTCTTTGACTCTACTGATTTTAAAATGTCTGTGTTTTCTAGTTTTCCATCCTCAAATTTCTTCTCTTCATCTATAAGTTGTCAGCGAGAAAAAGCTTACCCTTTCTCATGGCTTCAAGACCTGCCCGCATGCCAGTGAGTCCCAATTTTTTTTCTTAGTCCAGACCTGTGTTCTGAGCTCTAGCTCTGCAGAACCAGAGTTTCACTACACTTGGTCTTATCGTCAGTACAGAAAATCCCAAACATCTAAATTCAAATTCACCATTTCCCCTGTAGACTTTGTCATACTGTAATACATTCCATTTCAAGGAAAGGCACAACCAACCAAATGAGAAAACTTGGAATCATTTTCTGTATCATCTTCCCAATCCAATTATTCATAAAATTTTATCAATTTTAAGTCTCTCCCGACTAGCTCTCTTCCTCTCTATTTCCATTGCCTCTATCCTAGCTGTGATTCTTGTTATCCTGAATTATCTCAAAAGGCTTTTTTTTTCATGCTTCCAGAATGGATTGCATCCAACTGACTCACCTATCCTGTGAGATGCTCTCAGAGTAATTTTTAAAACAGAAATACGAAAGTATCTTTCTTCAGCTACACATATTTCTATATTCCTCCATAGTTTACTTATTAACTATGTGTGTGTGTATAATTTCCTGTACTTAGCATAGGCTGTTTTTCATAGAACAGATATTCAATAATAAGGTGTGTTGTTGACGGTACTATTTTGATGGATGTCTTCATAAGTTAATTATGTTAATATTTTGGTTGTTTTCTAATTATTTTGCTCCTTCATTTATCCCTTCCCTTTGAAAAGACCTCTTTTTAATTTGTATCTTTTGATTTGCCTACTTACTGGAATATAAATAGTGCCTTGATTCTGTTTCAAGCATGCTCATCTAATGTGAATAATATACTTCCTAGGGAGCTTAAAATAAGTTTCTTCTAAGCATGCTGTTACCAAATTCACCACTAGTATTTTCAATAAAAATTGAATGATGTTTTCCCTTACATTGCAGTTTTGCGCTGTGGATGTATAATTTCTAATTCATAAAATTTAGCTGTAGTCTTTCGGTTTCATCCTTCAGTATTTCTTGGGAAATCCTATTTCTTATTTCGCACTTCATCCTATGTTTTTCGTCTTTTTAGAATATTTTTTATTGTTTGATGCTTACCGTCTAAAGAAACTTTTTTGACTCATAGATTATATTTGTAGCTTGCACATTACGTGTTATTTATTGATTATATATGTGTTTTTCACTGATGTCATAGGCTTGCTTCAGCATAATTTATTCCTTTCTTTACTCTTTTTCCTTTTTTATCTTTTCCTTTTTACTTAAAACTCTTTAATCAGTGATCAAATATATACGTGAATATATTTTACTATAATATTTTAACAAAACTATTTATCCTAATATTTGAAAATTGAGGAAGCTTATCTTCATAACAGAGCCATGTCTTTCCTGCAGAATTTTTATTAAAACTGGAATTTGAATAAAAAATGAATTGCTTATAATTCTGAAAATATTTCTGTGGGCATTTCAAAAACTCTCTAGTCTCTGTTGGGAGATTATGTGAATTCTTTTCAAATGCCCTTATAATCTCTTATACTTTAGTCTTTACAGGGAATAGGATGAAGTACTTATGCAGGAAATATGTTCTAATTAAAATTAGTATTAAAAGTATAAATTAAAATGTCTAAATGTTTGGGTTTTTAAAAATATTATTTTAAGTAGCGCCTTAGTCGAAATGGAATCAGTCCATGGGCTGTAACGTATCATGCACAAAAAGAGTAATAGATCTCACTGGCAATGTTTGTTGATTAACTTTCCTGCCACTGGAATAATTTCCTCAGTCAGCAAAATCAGTTGCCCCAGGATCTGTGCCCTCAAAGGCTTTGTCGGTATCCATTAGCTGACCCTTGCTTTAGAAAGGGGCATTGGGAAGATTCTCCTCATAGTGTCTGTATAGATTTTGTGTCTACATTCAGAGATTATTGCCTTTCTTGTAGCTGGAAATTTGTGATTTCCACATACTCCTTTTTTTTTTTTGAGCCAATCAGAGTCCCTCCTCTTCAGTCTTCAGTTTTGTTTTATTAGATAGTGATGGGGGTGGAGGTCTCTGCTTTCTATAAAATAATGACCGAGACGTTGACTAATTGGGCTACTCTATAAATCCCTGACAAGCTGAGTAGGGAGAATGTGTTGAAGGATAATTTTGGCATCTCCCCATCCTAAATACTCCAAATAGCCTTTGCCTCAGGGTATAAGTAGGGGGAAAATGCCTTTAATGTTCTAGTAGCATTATCCAATTCCTGAGAAGGAACTCATTTTGTAGTGGTAAAGGTGGCGACTCCAGGGCTGTCTTCCTGGCCTTAGTTCTTGGTTCTACCACTTACTAACTATTGGCAACTGACTGAATCTCTCTGTACTAAAATAGAATAAAAGGAATACCTGCCTCAAAATTGTTCTGAGAATTAAATTAATTTATTCCTATACAATCCTTACAGCAGCATCTGGCACATAATAAGAACTCAATATATGTCAGTTATAATTATTTAAAAAGTGACATTAATGTTTATATGTGTGACCCAATCATTATACTTGAACACACCAAATCAGAACAGGCACCTAGACCAATAAATGACACGAATAGGGCAGCTGTGTATTATATAAATGTGGCACAGGCTCCATACGACTAACGGAGAACAGACTGTCCATAGAGAAAAAGCATATGGCTGCATAAGGATTCTAAAGAGGGTGCTATGAAATCGAATTAGAGAAATACAGAAAGAGATATATAGATAGATGATCAGTGATAGATTAGATAGATAGAAAGATAGACGACTTGGCTTCATTTTATTTCTTTGTTACTTAAAGATTTTAGAGATACTTTCAGAAAGAATGTGTATGTAGTTCACTCAAATTGTTCACCCAGGAGCTTGGGCAAAGAAGGTAAAATATTGAAGAACATTATGCCATTTACAACAAAATTATACTTTTAGTAATAATCTATCTGTTCCTGATCTGTGCATTGTAGAAAAATACTAAATCCCAAATAACCTGCATTTGCTTATTAAATTCTGATGGACTTTTGCTTGCTCCAGTATCTAGGTTTATGGTAGGGGAAACTGTGCCTTATCACAATATTTTGCATAATATATTTGCAACGGACGGAAAGTTGTGGTTTGTGCCTGCCTCCCTCAAATTCAAATGCTGAAACCCTGGTCTGAGTGTGATGGTTTTGAAGGTGAGGCTATTGGGAGGTAATTAGATCAAAAAGGCGCAGCTCTAACGAATAGGAGTAGCACCTTATAAGAAGACGCCTGAGAGCTAGCTCACTCTCTTTCCACACATGAGAGCTAGCTCACTCTCTTTCCACACATGAGCGTTCAAAGGGGATTTTGTAGTCTGCAACCCAGAAGTGGACTCTCACCAGAACCAGCATGGTGTTGGCACCCGCATCTCCAACTTCCAGCCTCCTGAACTGTGAGAAATAAATTTCTGCTGTTTATAAGCCACCAAATCTATGGTACTTTGTTATAGCAGCCAGAACTAAGAAATTTCTTATTATTTGCATATTTTGTTGTGTAACATACTAAATCATAATTTCTTAATTTTTTTCGGGGGGGGGGGTGGTGAGAAAGATTGGCCCTGAGCAAACATCTGTTGCCAGTCTTCCTCTTTTGCTTGAAGAAGACTGTCCCTGAGCTAAAATCTGTGCCAATCTTCCTCTATTTTGTACGTAGGATGCCACCACAGCATGGCTTGATGGGTGGTGTGTGGGCCCGTGCCTGGGATCCAAACCCGCGAAGCCCAGGCCTCCAAAGCACTTAACCGCTATGCCACCAGGCCAGCCCCTTAAATATTTTGCATAATGTATTTATTAACAACACTTAAAAAATGTTGTTAAGGTTGTTTTGATAGACATCATTGACCAGACTATCTCCTTCATTTCTGTCTTATGAAAGTGGTAATAATTGTGGTTTTGGTTTCATATGTACTACGTGATATCTTTCTGCTTTATTCTTTCATGAGTGCAATGAGGCTAAGAAGTTAAAAAAAAGAAAAACTTCAGTTAGAGTGAACTTTAAAAATCTGTGCCTAACTTAAGAACATATTTTAAATTATACTATTTTTCAAACTACTAATGGAAATGATAGTCATTATAGTCTATCAATTTATGTAACAAAATCAAGTCAAAATGCAAAGAAAATAATGAGTTTGAGTTATAAAAATAGGAGAGGGCTTGGCTTTAAAAAAAGGGTTTTGATTTCGTTCTGGATGTAACATGTAGAACGAAAATACATGCATGTAGTTAATATATCCCATTTTAGATAAGAATAATTGCATTTTAATTATAGCATTTAAAACAAGATCACATTTTAGAGACTCAGGTTCCCCAAGTAAAGGTTTTAGTAAATGTCTTAGTTTAGAAATGGGTAAACGGAGGTTATTTCTAGGCAGAAGGAAGATCCCAGATGGCCAGCTTTGAAACAAATACAAAATAATATAGGAGTAAATCTTTCAACATCTTTTGTGGTTCAAATTTTATGCTGCTATAAATTTGAGATCAGGTCTTACAAATACATGGAATTATGCATGCAAATCCAAAATATCTCCATGGTTATTGTACCTTCTAGCTATAACCAACAAAATGGCACTATCTAATGTTAGTAAGTCAAGTAGTCTGAACCTCAGGAGCCTGCAGAGAATAAAGAAACTTGTTACCATACAAAGGGCACGATCTGCTAACCGCAAGACAAAACACAATTGTCGAGAGGCAAGATGGTGGCATAGAAAGGGCATTTTATTAAGTGATAAACTAGCAAATCAGAAGATAGGGGACTAGTGTCCTAAAGAACAATCTTAAGGGGGCCACAGAATCCTGAAGCAGTCATACAGGCCAATGGGCCATAGGGGTGGGGGTCAGGAATGTTGACCCTCTGGTGTTACAGACCGGGAGTCACCACACCAGATCTTTTGGTTGTCATTGATTATGGCTATCAACATAGACTGTCTGTGGTCATCACACCCCTAAGGAACTCAAAAGAACAAAGTTATCATCTTTTCACAGCTGGGAGGTACACACACAAGCAGGGGTTAAAATCTACAGAGCAGATGGATCTCCTGGAGGGTGCACATACAAATGGGTTAGTTGGTCAGAGGCCATTCAAAGTTACAATACAGTTTCTTTTCTACAATATGGCTTCCCTTATGTCAACCTTGCATTGAGCCAGTATCAAACTGATTAAAAATTCTTGTGGAAAAATAGTCTCCACTAAGAAGACATGTAGATGAACCCCAATAGCTTGAGGAAAAACACATCAGTTCTACATGTTTGCGGGGTAGTCTCCAGAAGGACACTGTGGATGAAACAGTCTTTAAGAGAGTCCTTGTGAATTGAGTTCATTCCTGGCTACTCTGCAAGGAGTAGCCTCCTTTTGAATAATAACAATAATAATAATAATAATAATAGTAATAAAACAATGGAAACTTACAAAGAGCTTTTAATGTGCCAGGCAGTATAGTAAGTGATTTACAGCTAATCTTCACAGCAACCTTAGGAGGTGGTAATTATTACTGCTTTAGTTTTGTACATGAGGAAAATATAGTGTGAAAGTAAATTTACCCAGGCACTTACAGCTAACGCATAGCAAGGGCAGCATAGGAACCCGGGCAGTCTGAATCCCAAGCTCATAATCACAAGGACTGTGTCTTTCACAGTCCTTTTGAGAGGACAGATTTGAAAGAACTGCTTGGATTTGCATTGGAAGAGGCTGCATCTGAGCTTATCAAAAAACAAAAGGATCAAGAACTCCTGAAAGAGATTGACTTTTGCTAGTCAGTGAACAAAGACCCTAGAGATGCTGAAAGGGAGACAGTGAAGTTGCCAGCAGTATTGCTGTCCTCTTACACTCCTAAGGCAGCTTTTATGATGTTGGATTATAATATCATTTTCACTGAAATGCAAAGAATCTGCTTGGGGGAAAAAAGTCACAAAAAAGGAAAAGCAAAGAAAAAGAGATGAAAGCGAAATGTCTATGCATGCTAAGTTACATGTTGGATCCTTTATTAACACAAATTCAACTAAGTTTGTGCTTGTTTTCTGTTTTCACAGCACACAGAAATAGCTGTACTGTTGTTCATCAAATTTGGCACATATATTTGAGATAGCATGCTGTACAATATAGAATGCATATTATACATATAATCAATTTTGGGGCCGTGTGGGGCACCTCAAAGTGTTAATCACTGGCTAAAGCAGTTTCTCAGCCTTGGTGCTATGGACAGCGTGGATAGGGTAATTCTTTATTGTGGAGGTTGTCTTGTGAATTGTAGGATTTATTTTTTATGGTTCTGTTTCTTTTTTTAAAAATTATTTTATTGATCTTATATTGTTTTATAACATAGTGTAATTTCAGTTCTACATTATTATGTATCAGTTACTGTATAGACTGCATCTTGCTCATTCCCAATAGACTGTTTTCTATCCATCACCACCCACATGTGCCCCTTTACCCTTTTTGCCCTCCCCCACCCCCTTCCCCTCTGGTAGCTACTAACCTGTTCCCCTTATCCATGTGTTTATCTTCCACATACAATGAAATCATAAGGTGTTTGTCTTTCTCTGTCTGGCTTATTTCACTTAACGTAATACCCTCAGAGTCCATCATGTTGTTGCAAATGGGACAGTTTTCTCTTTTTTGTGGCTGAGTAGTATGCCATTGTATATATATATATATATATATATATATATATATATATATATGTATATATGTACCATATCTTTTTTATCCATTCATCCATTGATGGGCACTTGAGTTGCTTCCACATCTTGGCTGTTGTGAATAATGCTGCAATGAGCATACGGGTGCATAAATCTCTTTGTCTTGTTGATTTCATGTTCTTTGGATAAATGTCCAGTAGTGGGGTAGTTGGATCATATGCTATTTCTATTTTTAATTTTTTGAGAAATATCTGTATCACTTTCTCTAGTGGCTGCACCAGTTTGCATTCCCACCAACAGTGTATAGGTGTTCCCTTTTCTCCACATCCTCTCCAACATTTATTATTCATGTGCGAAAGAATGAAAGTAGACCACTACCTTACACCTCACACAAAAATTAACTCAAAATATATTGATTCAAACATAAGACCTGAAACCATAAAACTCCTGGGAGAGAATATAGGCAGTACACTCTTTGACATCAGTCTTAGCAGGATCTTTTTGAATGCCATGTCTTCTCAAGTAAGGGAAACAAAAGAAAAAATAAACAAATGAAACTACATCAGACTAAAGCTTCTGCATGGCAAAGGAAACCATGAACAAAATGAAAAGACAACAACAACTGGAAAAATATTTGCAAATCATATATCTGACAAGGGGTTAATTTCCCAAATACATAAAGAAGTCATCCAACCCAACAACGACAAAAAAACCTGATCAAAAAATGGACAGAGGATATGAATATACATTTTTCCAAAGAAGATATACAGATGGTCAATAGGCACCTGAAAAGATGTTCAACATCACTAATTATTAGGGAAATGCAAATCAAAACTGCAACAAGATATCACCTTACACCCATCAGATGGCTGTAATTAACAAGACAGGAAATGACAAATGAATTGTAGGATTCTTGGCAGCATCCATAGATGCCCCCTGGCCATAACAAAATGTCTCAAGAAGTTGACAAGTGTCCCCTCAAGGGCATATTTTCCCCCCAGTTGGAAACTGCCGTGCTAGAGCAGCTATAAACATAGATTTAAGTCAAACTGCTTCTCACTCGGGCAGCTCCACATAGGCACGATGTAAGGTGACTAACAGTGATTATTTAATAAAGTTTAATAAAATTTCCCTCAGAAAAGATGTGTAATGACAGCTATAATTGTATGTATGTGTGTGTGTGTTTCAAGATAAAGAAAATAAGTTAGCGAATAATTGAAAGTTTATAGGTTCACAGGAGGGAAAGAATTCTCCAGCAAATACCAAATATTATCCTACAGAATGTAAACAGCCATGTGTATAATTATCCATTATTAACTTTTTGAAATAATTTTAGACATAGAGAAAATGTTTTACATAGTACAGTTATTGAAACAATAAAGTCAACATTGATTCATTACTATTAACTAATCTCTAGAAAACATTGGAATTATCTGCACTGTATTTTGTTAATCTTCTTCAATGTGACAGTTCCTCGGTCTGTCTTTGTTTTTCATGACCTCGACACTGTTGAGGAATACTGGCAAGTTATTTTGTGGAATGTCCCTCAGTTTTGGTTAGTTTGATGTTTTCTCATGATTAAAGTTATAGATTTTTTTTGGCTAGAATATCCTAGGAGTAATTGATACCTGTCTGAGTGCATTATATCAGGAGGTACAGAATATCTTATCACTGGTGATGTTAACATTTATGACTTGCTTAAACGGGTGTCTTGTGAGTTTTTCCATTTTAACGCTACTGTTTCTCGCTTTGGAATTAATAAATGTCTTGAGGAGAAATACTTTGAGACTATGCAAATATCCTGTTTCTTATACTTTAACTAATTCACTAGTTTACTTTCCATTGATGATTCTTGCCTGAGGCAGTTAGTACTGTGCGGTTTGCCTAATGGTGATTTGGGAATTCTACTGTAAAAGAGCTCTCTCTTCTCCCACACTTATTCATTCATTCAATTGTTTATTTACATTGTTTGGACCCATGGATAGTTACTTTAGCCTATGGCTTAAAAATCCATTACTCTCCTTATTTATTTTGTCCTTGGAGTAAGCAAGTAATATAAATCTTAAAACTGAAAGAAGTCAGTTATGACTCAAATACATTTTGAATATTGAAATGAGGTACAAGGCACAGGGTTGTATATGAGAACTTAAGAGGGAGGTTTTTAGATCTGTCACAATGAAAACGTTTGTCTGTTCCAATTGTCAAGGTTAGCAGAGAGATTTAAAGGGGCTTTTTGACCCTTAGGATCACAAAGACCTTCAGATGTCTGAGAAGCACGGTGATTTTGGGGAGGATATCTATTCTAAAGAGCATTGACTTAAAACTTTTTTGTCAAAAAGAAAATTTTGACTAGGAAATTTAATTTCTTTTTGGTTTGCTTCAAAACAATTTCTTTTGAGAATGTTTAAATCTGAAATTTCCTTCTTTAAAATGTGCTGTTGTTAAGAGCATGATCTGGAGCCAGATAATCACAACTGGAATCTAGATTCCACCCATGTATCATCCAAAGCTTCTGCAAATTACTTAACTCCCTTGAAACCTCAGTTTCCTTAGCGGTAAAGGGAGACAAAAATGGTACCCATCTTACATGGGTGTTACCAGGATCAGGGGAGATAAAGAAGTGTACAGTACTTGGTGACGTGTTTGGCATATAGTACGACCTTTAGAAATAATAAGTATGATTATTTTAATAACATTTTATTTAAAGGCAAAGTCAATTAAAAATATTAGAAACAAGTAGAAGGCAATTGCTTTTCCCTGAATTCAACATGAATTAGCTTAAAATAATACTTTGATCTATTTTCTCTAAGAAATCACTACTATCATCTTATAAAAATTGCCTAAAGTTCAATCCCTTGATCCCTTGAAATAAGTTTTTGTCCCATCCTTTGTATTCTCTCCTTTATTAACACTTTCTCCTCCTTTCTTCCATGCAGAAATTATCCTTTATAGTATTCATAGCTTTCTCTATGTGAGCTCAAATTGTTTTTACAGTTCATTCATTCTTTATACAACTATAGCTAGTCAACCATTCAAACCATACCTTGAGGTTTTATTTTATTTTATTGTGAATTTTAGTGACTACAGTTTTCATTTCTATAATTTCTATTTGCTTCTTTTTCAAATCTGCCTGCATTTTTCTTCCTCTTTGAACATAGTAAGTTACTTTATTTTAACAAACATTTGTATTATTTAAAACATAATATCTTTCTCATCAGTTCATTCCATCATATTGACTGGTGTTCTATAACCCATTTCTAAGATTGGTTATAATAAGGTTAAATTTATTTAAGAGTTATGAAAATTAAATTTACAGTAGTAATTGAAGTACTCATTTAACCTACCTGTTAAGTCTTCAAGAAGACTTTTTACTTAGGACTCAAGAAATGAACCTAATACTGATTGAAGAGCTCTATGAAAAGGGGTGCTTTCTCCTTCTGAAATGTGCAGAATCTCATCCCTGTGCGAATCACTGATCTCAGAATTCATTATAGTTCCTATGAATGTTAGAATGGTCTTCTCTCTCTGTCTCTGTCTCTATCTCTGTCTCTCTATATAATTGTATAATATATATTATAAATATGGAGGAATTATAAAGTTTTTGTGATTATAACTCTACTCTCCTTTGCCAATTTATGAGTTAATTACTTAGTTTTTTTTAATGCATTTATTCATGTTCCCTCTTTTTAAAGAACGGCTTTAAGTAAATGGACAGTATTCTTCAGCATTTGAAAGTTCTTTTGTGGGGCTGGCCCCCGTGGCTGAGTGGTTGAGTTCACATGCTCCGCTGCAGGCGGCCCAGGGTTTCCTTGGTTTGAATCCTGGGTACGGACATGGCACTGCTCATCAAACCACGCTGAGGCAGGGTCCCACATGCCGTAATGAAGAATATACAACTATGTACCGGGGGGCTTTGGGGAGAAAAAGGAAAAAAGTGAAATCTTAAAAAAAAAAAAAAGTTCTTTTGTGATACAGAGAACAGATTGGTGGTTGCCAGAGGTGGGGGTTGGGGAGTGGGCAAAATGGGTGAAGCGGGTCAAAAAGGTACAAACTTCTAGTTATAAATAAATAAGTCATGAGAATTAATGTATGGCATAGCAATTATAGTTAATAGTACTGTATCGCATATTTGAAAATTGCTAACAGAGGAAATCTTAAAAGTTCTCATCACAAGAAAAAAAATTGCATAAGTATATATGGTGACAGATGTTAGCTAGACTTACTGTGGTTATGGCTTTGCAATATATACACATATTGAATCCTTATGTTGTACACCTGAAACTAGCAATGTTGTTTATCTATTATACTTCAATAAAAAAAGTTCTTATGGGAATTCATTATTATCAAAGGCACAATTGTTTATCTAAAACTGAGTGAAAGTTCATGGGATAGAAGTCTCAAAAAAATATTAAGACCTAATTTTACTTTTTAAAAAAATCTACTAATTTATAGTATTCAATTTCTATAGCTAAGTTGTTATAACTTATAAGCCTTAATTAAACCTGTTTCCAATCCCATGAACCTGACCTGCTTAAGGTGATGCTCTCTTAGATGCCATTCAACTTTGCAATGTCAGAGTGGTCAGTGTTCATATCATGCTATCCTCCATCGAATTGAATTACAGATCAAAATTCTTCTTCTGCATAGTTTTATATAATTTTCAATTACACATGAAAGAATATAGGATTTCTCAGCAACCAAAAATATAAGGCGAAAACATACAGAAAAAATGACTTTTCATGCATCCTGGGTATTCTTTATGCCTCCTATTGTGTCCCAAAACAATAAATCTGGAGGTGAACCGTCTTCTAAATCATATTATCTTGAGGAACTATATGCCTTGAGTCTTTTCTGATTCTCATAGTTCCTTACTGTGCTTTGAAAAATTTGTTTCAGTCACCAAAAGTTCAACAAATTTTGGATCTGGGAGCCCTTATGTCCATCATAATTTTATAAACTCTGAAAAATGACAAAAATATGTTTATTCTTTAACCCAGCATTGCTTTAGGTCCAGAGTTTATTTGATTATTGTATATTGTATACACTTTAATCTTTGTGCAGTATACGAGTTCAGCTTTTTTTTTTTTTCAAAATTAGCACAGAAAACTGCAGTCTGTCTACCTTTTTTTTTTCCTGCTATAGTAGCATAAGCTGGGGTGATGGATATTTAAGCAAATAGCCCCTTACAGTGCTATAAGGAGATATTTCTAAAGAGAAAATACTTCACATTGCGAATAGACTAACTATTATCCTTACCAGCTATAAAATCCCATGATACTCTGACCACATGTATCATAGCACAGCTGTTTATAAACAAAGATACAGTATACACTTCCATTTCACATAACTTCCTTTATATGTTCCATTTCCTTAACATAGTAGGTATAATATTGTAGGAAAATAACATAAATTAGTGACAACAAAGGCAAGATGGTAATGAAATTACATTTTATTATTCCATACATCATGCAGGATTGTGTTGGTCAGCTCGTGTGGGTGATCAGTAATTGCTTGTTTTCTTCGCATAGTATCTGCTGCTATATACGGTAAAATGCCTGCACAAGAATGTGGGGTTATTTAAAGCTGTAATCGCATAGCCTGGCTCAGTGCCTGGTAGGCTTTCCATGATGAAGGACTGATTGAGCATTAGAATGTTGATAAGATTACCACCTGACATGTTACCAACTTTTAATAACCAGACCATAGTTTTTAGGAGAATTTGAGATTCTAGATTTGAATATAATCCTTAGCTAGCCTCTGCCATCAAGCCCCTGTCCATTATATATATAAACACATGGATAAACAAACTAGCTAAATAATTAAATAACTAGCTAACTAGTTAACTAACTTTTGATCTTCCTAGTTAGGGAATTGCTAACCTTTAACACAGGACCTCTTCTTCAAGAGCTGCAGTGCTGTAGCATTACCCAGAGGGAGTGTGTCTTTGAGAGCTATAAACCCTAAAAGTTAGTCTGTTACCTGTGAAGAGTTAACAGACCTATAACTCTCAGACACACTTCAGGTGACAGGAGAGCAGAGCCAGGAGGTCACAGAGCCTAGGGGAAATTCCAGCTAACATGGTATTTTATTTCATGATGATGACAGAAATTTTTCTCAAAGTGATAGGCATATAGCATTGTGTCTCAAAGTTTTCCATATTGCCCCCCTAAGGAAAATTTTTATTTCACATTTATTTTTCCTAATAGCCTTTTACCTATGAAATTTTAATACCAAAGATATAGCGTGTGTATGCACACATGAATATGTGTGCATGTGTATACTCTAAGCATAGTTGTGCTTTATACATAAACAGGAATAATTTTCTTTTTCACACCACAAGAACCACTTTTTTTCCTCTTTGGAATGAAGTCTTCCCACTTGAGATGGGTGACATTGACTAATATTCCAAAGAGTTGGCTATTAGCAGTGCTAAAATGTTGCAGGGAACATTCTAAGGAAGATGAAAGCTATGGGGGGTGGTCAAGAGCTTCTCTGTAAATGTCTGTGTTTGAACGTAAAGGTTTGTGCATGTGGGGATATGACTGTACACGGAGTTTTAAGGTTCTTAGTGAAACTCTCTCTGGCTGTGGTGGGCGGGATTCTGAAAGCTCAAGCAGAGGGTTGCTCAACGTTTGGGAACAGCTTTCCTTTGCCGGGGTTATCTGGATCTATGTGGCCATATCCTCCCTTGAGCAAACTCATCGTCAGAGTGAAAGAATGACAGTCTCAGTCTGTAACTTGCTCCCGGTGGAAATCCCAAGAAAGAGGGGAAAAGCAGATGAGCAATTAAATGCAGAAATCACACCATGAAGAGAACCAGCATAGAAGGATGATCACATTTTTACAGACAAAATGGAAGAGCAGTCCTCATGAAGGGTGACCAGGAGTAGAACATGGTAACGCGTGTGTCTGGGTCTCATTGTGTAGTCCAAGAGAAAGATTATGTTTTCATTAATAAGAAATAATGATACCATATTAATTATAAGTAAAACCATTGTTCGTACAAGAAAGTACGATAAAGAAATGAAACATTTACTAGGTTTCCTAAGGTCTGTATATTTTTGCTAGGTAAAGGACAATTTTAGATAAAAATGAATTACAGATTATGTGTTTAAATTCTTATCATTTTAAAATTAACTTAAGGTAGGATAGATTGAATAAGAGAGACAAAATTATATTTTAAAAGGCCTTTCTTTCTTTTTCTTTTTTCCTTTTTCCTACTTCCCTCCCTCCTTCCTTCTCTTCCTTTTTTTCTTCCTTCATTCCATCCTAATTATTCAGTCAAAACCAAAAAAAAATTAGATGGGGGATGAGACAGGTGGAGTGTGGAGGTGGAAGGGTAAAGACTGACCAAGGCCCAGAATGAGGTTTCAGAGCTCAAGCAGGGAGTAGAGATGCTAACAGGGATGGGGATGGCAATTAGAGAGTGGTTCCACATTCTAGAGACTAATTTCATAAGTAATCCTATTGAGAATAATGGGAGCCAGCTTTATCATTGTCAGAGAAAGGAGATACAAACAGGAAAAGAAAGACACCTGGGGTGAGCCCCGTGGTACTGGATTAGAATTAGAACCGTTGGTGTGGACATATAAATATGTAGAGAGAAATAAATATAAATGTAAAAGTATATGTGTACATATATACACATGCATTCTCCAGCTCTGTCCAAAACTCATGAGCACCTAGCACTGTATTTGGTTTCTACATATGGTTCCCCATCTTGAAGAGGCTCCTACTGAACAGAGCCTAAAACAATTTGTGCATCAACATAAATGACTTATTGAATAAAATAGCAACTCCTGAGTTCATACTAATATAAATGATCAAACGAATGAAGAGAAGAAAAGAGAAAATATTCCTTGCAATAAAAATGCAACAAATAATTGTAGAAGAAATAACAGAATTATAAATATACTATTAGATCATTCTCATAATAATGATTAATTCAATTAAGAAAAAGCAATGGAGACAAAAGATTTTAAAGAACAGTATATTTCTATAAACTTAATTTACTTCTCATCAAAATTATTGCTCCAATGGAGAAAATACAATAAGCTGACAAAGGAAAAAATTGGCAGAGACTGATTTAATCAAATGAACAAAGTTAACTTTTCAAGTAATGGGAAACTGAAATCACACAGGACCTGATAAGATGCAAGGCAAAGACTAAAGCATCACACTCATGACAAATATGCCGAAAATGCACAACCTGAAACTAGCAATGATACTAGATCAGATAAATCCAAATTGAGCAATATTCTACCAAATTACTTATGCAATATGTAATCATCTCATGATCATGAAAGTCAAAGGAAGATTGAAGAAGTGTTTCAGATTGGCGTAAAATAAAGATACATAACAGGTAAATACACATGACCTGACTTTGGCTCGTTTTTTCCATAAGCAACATTATTGAGACTATTGGCAACACTTGAGTAAGGTTTATGGTTTAGACAGTAATAATATGTCAAAGTTAATTTTCTAATTTTCATGGTTTATTGTCTTTACATAGATTAATATCCTTGTTTGTAGAATTTATACCCTAAAGTATTAGGTGTTGATGGGCCATCATATCAGCAACGTACTCTCAAATGTTTGAGGGGGAAAAAGAGCTATTTGTATTAATTTTGCAGCTTTCCGTCGTTGGACACTACTTCAAAATAAAAATGATCTTTCCTTTAAAAAAAAATCTGTAATTTTTACAAATTTTATTTTAGGAAATCCAAATTAACAGCATAAAACATTTTCTTGCAGAGTTTCTTTGGGGACTCACGTCCAGGTCTGCGTGTCACTAATTATATATATAAGATTGACTGTATCCTTTAAACTTGCTGGACCTCATGTTTTGGAGTCCTGACGTAGTTTAATATGCTAAGCTATGACCATTTTAACCCCATTTCAGGTGTTTCCTAGTACCAAACTCAGGATGAATGATTTATAAGAATTGAAGAACACTTCGGAATCAGCAGAATCGCTCTTGTTGCAAACTGACTAGGAGCTTCTGTACTGATAACTGAATCTACTTCATTTTCCTATACTATTTCCTTTCTTAGAGAGCTGTCTAGAATCCCAAGACTTCTACAACTGAGATGTTGTTATTATCTTTCCAATTTAACTCTCTAACATACCTCATTCTTTTAACCTCATTTTCTATCCAAATTACATTTCTGCTCCTGGACAGCTCCCTCATCTGTAGCTGCTGTTAGACTTCCCCGACACCAAGTGTCCAAATCTTAGAACTTTTGAGGGAACTAGACTTGGACAGATCTTAGTGCTTTCCTCGTTATGTTAATATATCTGTATCTTATATTCAAGACAGTCTGGAATACCAGCAATGTTGCCTTGCTCTTTAGAGACTATGATTTCTTCTGTCTTGAATTTTCTCTCAGCAACCACAGCTGTGAAACTCCCTGAGTTTGTCTCAACAATGTATGTATGTCTCAACAGTGTCACAAATCCAGTTGAAACTGTGGCTCTTCAGTTGTTCCCGTCGTATTCAAGTTTAGTATGTGTAGGTGGACTGTAGTAATTCATAAAACAATGTTGTTTCCTGTGTTTTAATTTCTAGCAGATCAGTTTCAAAGAAGAGCAGATCCCCAGATCAAAAGTATATCTTGGTTACTCTTCCTACAAGGAAAGCACTTACTATATATAAGGAACTGTCATCAACATTTATGGAATTAGCACAAATGCAACATAATGCATGCTCTTTTGGGGAAAAGTAGGTTAAATGAAGAGGATTAACATGACTTACAAAATATTCTGCATTGTTATGTGAAATGTCAAAGTCTTTGACTCAGGATCTAGGTAAAGAAAGCTGTCGATGATTTTGCCAAGAAATTGAATGATAATTTTATTGCCTTGTTCGCTAGAAGGCTTCAGGTATGGCTCAGGTGCTTTTTTTTCTGCTTCAATTATTTACCGATCATATGCTTATTGCAATATTATTCACTCATTGATTCACTGAATAGTTATTGAGTGCTGTGCCAAGCCCTTTGCCAGGTGATGAGTATACAAAGACAAGTAAAATAAGTACCTGCATTCTCAGAAGTCAGTCTGACCGGGAGGCAGATCCCCATATATTCTTCCAAAGAAAAGACCTATGAATAGTATGAAAGAAGGGACTGATATTTATTAGGTGCTATGGACTTGATCCTTTACATGCCATTTTGTTTTATTCCCACAACAACCTGTGAAATAAGAATTGATTTATTTGTTCAACAAATATAAATATGGTTCCTTACTATGTGTTAAGTAATATTCTAGGCCCTAGACATGAAGCTGATGGCAAAGCAAACAGAAATACCTTTCCTCTTGGAGTTTACATCTCTTTGGGGAGGAGAAACTAAAAATAAACAAAATAAATGAGCAGCTATATATCAAATGTAGTGAAGATAAGAGCTATGGAGAAAAGAAAGATGAGAAAAGTGATATGGAGTATTCGGTGGGTTATAGTTTTAGCGGAGTGAAAAGAGATATTTTTTGTTATGTATGTAATATTTAATAATTTATTAGATTACTCTTATTGTTAAACATAGAAGCCACAGTTCAGAGCGGGTAAGTTAACTTGCTGAAGTTCATACAGAATCTAGAAGAGCCCAGATTTAAATTCAGGCTGCCTGTCCTTGAGAGTTCCTGTTACTGTCAAGTGTTTATTCTTGCTACTACAACAATTTCGCATAGAGCTTCCTTTTAAAAGCATCATTTTCTTCTAAGGAGAATAACTTAGTGAATTGACTTTCCCATCAGCCATGGAAAATCCAGAGATCTTGGGCAGCACCGGGAGGCAAGGGCTCATATACTTTTTTCTGAAGCATGCCGCTCAGTTCAGTGCCTGAGGTTTGGGGGACTTTTGGAAGTCCTCGTGTAGCACTGTGCTTCTGACATTTTGTGACTGTCTGCCTTTTCTAAGTACAGCAGAGCACACTGCAAGGCTTTTCAAGCTTTCTACCTCCCTGTGAGTCAAAACACATCTGGCAGCAAGACCAATAAATTTGACAGTTAGCCAGCAAGTAGACAGCAAGACCCTTTTGCGAGTCAGCCTGGTGGAGCACGAATAAAGGAAGTCACCATTATGCCTTTTTACCTGGCAAACTGTATCACCCTTATGTCCGCTTCTTCAACCCTCCTTATCTTTTCTTTATAAATAGGACAATGATTTCAAGTGGCTTAGGATTTTTCTAGCAGCTCTTATTCAAGCCTAGAGGATTAGCTTTTTACTCTGACCAAAGCTAGTTGCGAAGTCACCAGTTAAGCCCCTCACAGACCTCCCAGCTGATTGTTACTGCCATTTTCTTTATGTTATTGAGAATTTGTACTTTCTTTTTGGCCACGAATCTATTCAGATTGAATAAGATCCATTGGCCCAGGATCACTCCTGTGAATTTTTCAAGCAGTACGCACTGGCACATTGTTTTGAGTTAGTTAATCCTATAAAACACTTTCAGAAACCATTTGAAAAACAGTTATGTGGAACACTATGTAAAAATAAAGTGCCCAGAGTCATGTTTTCAGAGGCATCACTCAAGACCACCTCTGGTATTTCAAATCAAATCGAGAACATTCTAAATGGGGTTATAATGGAAAAGAAAACCCTACTATTCCATTCCATCTTATTTTTTCCCCTGGGACAGCCTATGCTTTCTGTAATTTACTAAAGAACTATCTGTTTTCTGGCACAACTGCTGAACTTTATCTCTAGAGGTTTGTTGCATCTATGTTTTATGTATTCTTGCATCTTGCTAATATTAATATACCACTACTAGTATATTTCAATCAAGTTTTATAAACCATTTTATTAGCTTGGAAATACAATTTTATAATATGACAGATTACATAGCAATATAAGCTTGTCATTTTAGATGAGAGGCCATTAAAAATACCTCAACTTTTAGAGTTTTAGTCAATTTTACTGCCTGCTATGTCAAACCTCTCGAATTTGTAAATTTCTGTAATGATTATAGTTCAGTGAATACTTTAATATCTCCTGTTATGCTTTGAATCCCATTGCAGCTGAATGAGGAGGTGATAGGCAATAAATGTGTGCCCTGAATTTATTTAAATACCTACTCTTGATGTCTTTATTTGCTTGCTTATCCACAACTTTCTGAATCCAAGGTAAGCTCTTGAACTGTTGCCAGGCAATCAGAGGGCATTGTAAGCTGCCAGAAATCTGTGTGTGTCTATTCCTTACCACTGTTAAATTTTAGATTCTCTCCTCTTCGTAGAATTTTAGAACATCAAAGCTAGAAGTTTCCTACAGGGATTGTTTGGTACAATTACCTAACTTTACATATGGGAAGATGGAGGCAAGAGAAGTAAATTGCTCAATTGTACATGGATAAAATATAATGGATATTGAGCTATATGGTAAGCAGAATTCTAGAAGGGTTTCGAAGATTCCTACCTCCTGATATTCATGTCTTGTGTAATCTCCTCCATTTGAGAGCAGGTGAATCAAATGACGTGATATCACTCCCAATATAAGGCAAAGGTGAAAGACTTTGGGAAATATAATTCAGACCCCCAATAAGTTGACTTTAAATTAATCAAATGGAAGATTAGCCTTGATGGCCAAATCAGATGAGCCCTTTAAAAGAAGATCTACAGGTCAGAGGTAAAATAAGCCAGAGAGATTAGAGGCAACGGAAGTTCTCCTACTGGAAGAAGAAAATGACCACTTTGTAAATTGCCTATGGAGGGATCTGTGTGGCATGAACCCGAAGCTGGTCTCTAGACAGCAATAAAATGGGGATTCAGGCCTATATGGGACTGAATTCTGCCAAGAACCAGTGAGTTTGGAAGAGAACCCTGAGCCCTGGATGAGACTGCAGCCATGACTGACACTTTTATTTCAGCCTAGTGAGACCCTAGGTAGAGGACCCAGCTAATCTATCTCTGGACTCATGAAAGCTGCGAGGTAATAAATTTGAATTATTTTAAGCAACTAAATCTTTGTTACTTACTACAGAGTAACACAAACTATAACTCAGGTTTTCCTATTCCAAAATCAGTGACTTTTCTATATACTACCATTTGTTAATATCATATGTGTCATAAAATTAAGGACCACATGATACAAATCGAGATATTACGACTTTTGGGTTGACTGACCATTATCTTCATATTTTTGGACATTTACTTCACATGTCCAGACTGTGACAGAACACAATCTGTGGACCCACACACATTTTTATTCACTCATTCCTTTATAGCAAAAATGATGATATATATTTTTCTTTGTTATTTTTCTAGTACCAGGTGACATAAATACTGAATGCAAAGAAGTCAAAAGAATATTTGGTTTCCACTGAAGAGAGAAATTTGATTTCCTAAGGGTAAATATAAAAAGAAAGAAAGGTATGACAGAGCTAACAAATTGATAAATTGAACTCAGAAAGCGAAATCTTTCTTATTACGCTCAATTTGAAAGCATGATCCTTATTTCCAGCCACACAGATCTGTACTGTTTTTTCAAATTTGCCGGATATACCTTTAGGGAAATCAGTTAAGTCCCTTTTGACTCAGCTGGTTTCCTTCTCTAGATTGGAAAAAACATTTCCTATTATTTTTCCACCAAACAGATAAGCTTCAACACAGATATAAAACTGAAACAACTTTCTGCAGCCATAAACTATGGGTTTTTGAAAACATGAGTAGGCCTAGACCCTGCGCTAATTCATTTAAATATGAAGGAAAAACCATTTTACACAATGCCCACACTTATGTAAAATTCAACAGGTGGATGAATTCATTGTTACCAGAGTTGGCATTCCTGTAGGAAGAAAAACTTAAAAGGAAAGCAAGAGATTAAATCAGAAATAGTGGCCACCATGGATGAAATCTTCAATTTGAGTAAGGAAGGTGTGTGAAATCTCGCTGACTTAAAAATAGCTGTATTTTCCTAATGATGGCCATATAATCCCCACCTATGTTCAGAAACTTACTTAATGTTTTTCAAAACTCAAAATCTTATGTACTAGCCTGAGTCAAATAAAAGCAAAAAAAAAAAAATAATTCAACAGGCTATTATGTTCAAAAAGATTAATCCTCATGTTTTTATTTTCCTTTTAATATAATTTTTGTATATAATTTGCATATTTCTCCATATAATATAAACATTATTTTAAAAAGAAAAATTTTTGTGTTTCAAGTACATCTATTTGAGGCAACATTCAAATGGAGGGGATTATACAAGGCTTGTATACCAGGAAGTAGTCATCTTGGGGACCTTCTGAGAATTCTGCTTACCATATAGTCCAATGCCCATTATGTTTTGTCTAGGTAGCATTGATCAATTTACTTTCTTGCCCTCTGTCTTCCCATCTGTAAAATTAGGTAACTCAGTGATAAGCTTAGGATCAAACTCAGGTCATTAGAAGATGCCAATGTCTCTAAAAACTATAAATTTGCAAGTTCTTCCTAATAATTTGATATCCAGACCTGGAGAGCAGTGTACTCGAACCAGGTTTTGCTGGCTCCTGAGAGCTGGCTGTGCACCCTGCTGTCCAACTCTGCATTCAGTGACGTCACATTAGTAGCTCACAACAGGCCATAGTGCAAGTATGTAAAACATGGTGATTAGTAAATGTGACAAATCGGAATGTTTTTTCTTTTTTTTAAATATCACATTCAAGAAAAAAGAGACCCAAAGAATGGATTAGTGGGAAAGCAAACGAGAGCCAGATCATAGGTAACTAGAGTATAAATAGGCCAATCTATTCAAAAGAAACTACACTATTCAAGAATTTATCTAGAAACTCTTGCAATGCTATTTTTAGTTGCATATTACTTAAGGGAACAGTTTAATTCTTTTTCAAATAGAGATATATTTATTTTACTGAAGTGAGTTCTTGGCCTAATTAATGTCTTTTCTTTTACTCATTTTTTTCTAAGCACTGAAAAAGATATGGTCTTTCCAAAAGAAAAGAAAAGAAATCCTTTCTTTTCTATCTTTTCATTAATGCTGCATTTTTATCCTATTGTGACTGTTTCTTTCTTTTAAATGAACTATTTCTTGGTGCCAGCCCTGTGGCATAGCAGTTAAGTTTGGTACTCTCCACTTTGGTGGCCCAGGTTCATGGGTTTGGATCTCAGGCTCGGCAGCCACGCTGTGGCAACAACCCATGTATAAAAGTGGAGGAAGATTGGCAACAGATGGTAGCTCAGGGCTAATCTTCCTTAGCAAAAAAAGAGAAAATAATAAGATAAAATAAATGGAATATTTCTTATATTTAATTATTGTTATGGTTTGATTTAGATCTACCATTTTACTATTTATTTTCTGTTTGTACATTTTTTTATTCCTTTTTGGTCACTATATTTAACCTCTTCTATCTTCTTTTGGATTATTTGAAGTTTTTTTTTTTTTTTTTTAGGATTGGCACCTGGGCTAACAACTGTTGCCAATCTTCCTTTTTTTAAAAAAAAAGATTGGCACCTGGGCTAACAATTGCTACAAGCAGTGCCACGTCTGCGCCCAGGATCCAAACCCTGGGGTGCCACAGCGGAGTGCGCGAACTTAACCACTCGGCCACAGAGCCGGCCCCTGAAAATATTTTTAAATTTATCAAATGACCCTTTAGCTATACATTTTTTGCACTTTCTTAATAATCGCTTTCATGAAGACTATTTGAAGTCTATACTATAAGTACCTTCTGTTGAGTTCATTTCTTAATTTTTCAACCTTTATATATATGTGTGTATATATATATATATATATTTTTTTTTTTTTCTTGAAGGAAGCAGTGTTTTATTTTGGAATCATTTAGATGTTTACTTGCAAAGGACCTGTCTCTGTCACATAAGTGGCCATACTGATAAGCAAATTCCTTAATCTCTACAAACTTCCATTTCCTCAACAGTAAAAATGTCTTTCCTGGCAATTGGAGGGGGTTTTCATATAGTTTAAAAATATACACAGAGCAAGAATATACAACACTTTCTGAAAGATTATACAGCAACCCACGGGGACACCTCCTTTCGTGCAATTCCTTCAAGGTTGTAGTTAGGGCCACACAGTATAAACGCTGCTGTAGTAGGATTTTATTTTTGGTTTTTAAAGTTTATTGTTATTTTACCCTCAACAATAATAAGACCAGTTAAAATTTATCCAGCATCAGTAAGTTTCCAGATTCTTGGAATGTATTGTCTAATTTATTCCACAAAAAAACTTTATGAAGTTTTCTAAATTTAGGTTTGACCCTAAATAGACCCTGAGGCAAAAACTTGGTTTCAGATTGTTTATTTGGGAAGTGACCCCAGGTAGCAAATGTCAATAATCCAATAAACAGGACATGGGAAATCCAATAAACTCTGTGTGTTAATGAGCAATTACGGCTGTGGTGATCTGGAGCTTGGTCCCATGAAAGACCTTCTGAGATAACGGAGATACTCGTCCTGAAAAGAACTCAGAATTATCAACTCAGGTTTGCCAGATTTAGCACGTATTAAGGACGCCCAGTTAAAATTGAATTGTACACAAATATTTAATGGGACAGACTTACACTAAAAATTATTTGTGGTTTACCTAAAATTCAAATTTAATTGGGCTTTCTGTAGTTTATGGTCAATTCTAAACCAGAGGAAATGGAGATTGGGACATTCGCCCACTGATTCCCATTCCCCATTGGTTGAGAGTTGCACCCTACCATGCTTCAATAGTCTCGCACTTTGGGTGAGATTAGTCTGCAAGCAGCCAAGCAAGCTCCCATGATGCCAGAAAAGTTAATTAAGGCATATCATGCTTGTGCAGATATGGGGTGGTGGAAGCAAGTTTCGGTCTTGAATAGGGTGATTCAGAGTAACCCTCACCGAGAAAATGAAATTTGGACAAAACCAAAATAAGGTGAGGAATTATGGAGATATCCACAAGTAGGAGAGAGGAGAGAGCATGTTAGAAGTAATAGCCTCCACAAAGCTCCTAGGGAAGGGACATATCTCATGTATTGGAGCTGAAGGAGAAAGCGTGATTACAATGGGTCTTAAAGAAAATGGATTGATAAGAAACAGTAAATATAAAATTACTCTTTCAAGGAATTTTGTTGCAAAGAGAGGCAAAAAAATGGGAAAGTGAAATTAAGAGGTACTTTGTAAAATATAGGAGCAATAACCTATTTGTAAGTTGATGAGAAAAATCTAGTAGAGAATTAAAATTTCATGAGTTATGAGTGAGATGAGCAAATTGCCTTAAAAAGGAAGGGGAAATGGATTTAGTGCACAGGTGGAAGGATTTGCTTTCAAAAAGAGCGTGGCTCATTGACCTGTGGTATCTGGTACAAAGGGACAGTATGTGGATGAAGATACCAGGAAGGGAGAAGATCTATCGTTGAAGCCTATGACAACTTTTTCTGATTGATTTGGAATTCTTAATAAAGTATAATGTAAGGTCTTCAGTTGAGAGTTATGTAAGTTTGAGTGGAGAGACGGTATGAGGTAATCTCCTAAGAGAGTAGAAGGGTAAATATGATTGCCTGGAAGCATTATGAGTCATGAATATAAAGTGAATCTAACCAGTATGGATATATAGTTTTTCCAGAAACACTCAGCCTGCGGAAGTGCAGGCATGGAAGAAGCAGAGATGGATTTACCAGGGATATGGAGTTTCTCAAGTAAGTAAGATGAAGTGGGAGTCAAGGAAGTAATTACAATGGTTCATTATGAAATATAAGCTGGATAAGGAGAAAAGGGAGGTTATCAAGAGGGCGAGGTATCATAAAAGTTGATAAGGTAAACTGATGTCCTAACATGACTGAACGAGGAATGGGGACACGGTACCTGATGAAATAAGCTATGAAAGAGTTATTGATGGGTTGAATGAAATTGAGATTATAAAAAGATTGCAGTTTTATGTAATAATATAGTCTAGCCATGCTCATTAGATGAGTGGAAGAGGTAGCATGGTAAGCAAGTTCTTTTGAGAATAGTTTATGAATGGAGAGGCCAGAATGATGGCCGAATCCTTAATGTGTGTATTGAAATTTTGAGAATTAAGTCAGTTGTAGTGTTGGAGAGAGCGGCAATGAGCCAGGAACAATGTGGGAGTGTTCCCTTCAAAGCTGGGGTTTGAGAGAGTAGCAGGGGATAAAGGTATATAATCTACAGCGAAGAGTACTTACCTGCAGGGCCACTAGCCAAAGAAAGTAGAAGAAAAAAATCACTGCTTGAGAGGACTGCAGAGGAAGACACGTCTTCAGGGAGAACCAAGTTTAGAGCAAGAGGATGAAAAGAAATTTCAAGATGAGGTTTAGGAATAGGGAATTTTACAGATGATGGACCATGAATCAGACAGGGTTCTAAGAGCTGGACAAGAATAGGAGAAGGGGATAAGGGAGGAGTAGACTGAGTCTTAGAGGATTAAGATGTATAGAAGATGAGAAATACATAAAGTTTGCTTTTAAATTATGTGTTATATGAACTAAGGTAAAGAGAATAAAGAGATTAATCCAATTGATTCATTGGAGAAACTGGTACCAAGGCTATGAATGTTGGGACCTTGCTCTCTCACCAGTGATGATGAGGGCAGAAAATCTGAGGGAGTGAGGTTCTGAAATCTAGGGCCTAGGTCTTTTCTTGACCCCAATGGATAGTGGTGGAAGGCTGGAGGCAGTGCAGTTTAGACCTAGTGCATTCGTTGACTCTCTGTTGTAAGAAAAGCAATCTTATGTTCAATATTGGCTCAGTATTGATCCCTTCTGGTGGACCATCTGAAAGACTTCTGGGAAAGCCTAAGTGAATCAGAGATCCAATATTTGGTGTTCCAGCTCAGAAACCTACTTAGGTGTGTAAGTTGACAAGTTACCTATTGTCTTGAAATAAACTTCCTTATCTACTAAAAGATGAGACAATGATATTTACCTCCATAGAAATGTTATGAAGCATTGCTTGGTATGATGTTTGGCGTACATTAGGTTGTAAACTAAAGCTATGTTCCCTTTTGTTCGGTCTACCTGTGGATTGTGGGGTTGCCTGTAGGAAGTCTCTAACTTTTTTCAGAAGTAAGTTTGAACGTCTTCAAGGGCAAACTGGAGTTCAAGGCATTGAAGATATGTCCTTGATCTGGAATATTTTTGAGAAGTGCAGATATCCAACGTCCACTTATATTAATTGTTACATCATTTAATTTTGAGCATCATTCCTCAGCAATGAGTCCTTTAGGGAAACATCTTTCTAAGATTAAATACAAATAATTAAATATGGAAACTTGTTAAATAAGATACAAAACATAGCTATGAATATAAACTTTGGAGTTTAGGGTAATTAATATTCATTGCTCCATATTTTAAATGAATGAATGACAGCATTTTAGTAAATATTTACTGGATATGTACTATGTATTAGACTGTATTACATTATTAAAGCAAAAAAATATAAATGATATGTACTTCCATCCCTTTGAGGAGTTAACAATTTATTGTTTTTTTCTGGATGAAATTGAACAACAACTTTAATTGTTTCATGAGGCCATTTCTAGAATATGATCGGAAGGCCACGCTCTCAGAATATAAAAGTGTGCTTCTCTCCTCGTTTGCCAAGATGTAAGGACATGCATTTAAATTGTTCACATATGAGGACAAAATAAATAAAATGAGCAAGTCTATCACCTCCCCTATTCTAAAAATGATAATTCTCTTAATGCAGTCTAGGGCCACATTAGCTGGTTTGAGAGGAATATATTACCATGTCTAATCGCTGAGTTTACTGTTGCCTAAAATCCCAAAGGTGATTGTTTTTCTTTTATCTTTACACATGCTGCTGCTAAGCAACTTTTCCCCATTTTCTACTCAGGCAGTTGGATTTCAGCACATTGCTTTCTACCACAGTTTCGTTCTCAGCGAGGAAACCAAAGAGATTACTGAATATGTGATTTCTACGCATGTCCCTAAACGAGTCATACAAATGAATTAGTACTCACAGAAAAGAAAAACAGTGCTATTGCCAACGAAAGGGAAGGCAGCTCTTTATTTATGCATATATCCAATGAAAATAGGAGCACATGAGCTTGACAAAAGGTGCACTCCAATGTCTTTTTCCTGGGATTTTAGGAGTTGATGTGATTTTACTACTTAAACAAAGTTTAAACTGATTCATGTTATATTTTAGGTGAAAGAGCAGTCTTTCTGAAACACATCTGGGGAGCTGATTTTTTCCTTAAAAAATGTACATTATCCTTGAATATTCTGATGTATTGTTAGGCAATTGAGCAAAGCCTAATACTTTGCTAAAGCCTCATACTCAAGAGACTTCTCTCAAGATGTTTCTAACTAATCCTTATACATTGAATTATGTCCATTTCTCAGGCAAAACAGTAGTAGTCTTTGGGTATAGGTTTAAAAAATAAGACTTTAAAAGGATTTCTAGAACAAAAGTACACTTGTATTTCTTTTTACTCATTTAAAAATGGCTTTTAAAGTGAAATTACATCTAGAAAATGTAGGATAAAGAGAATCGACTAACAAAAACTAGAAAATTACTTTTAATTTTGGTTTGGTACAATATGGAGATCTCCCTTGTTTAACATTTCCATTAAAATAAGCAAATGGCACCATCCAGACTGTTAACTCACTATACCCTATCTTGTATGTGTGTGTGTGTGTGTGTGTGGTGTGTGTACCTCAGTGCATTAGTAAAATTGAACTTACTATGTTTACTGCAGGTTTATTCTATGCTTCATGTCTCTCCTTTAATATGCGTGGAAAACGTTCATTGCAGATACACCCTCAGAGGCTGTGACTGTATGTAATAAAAGTATCTCCAGAGATAATTCAAAATTTTCAGACATGTTAATAATCAAGTTTTCATCTATTGATTAAATGTTTTACATTATAAGTAAACTGCCTATTAAATGTACAACCATTTTAGATTGACAAATTAACACTTTATATATCAACCTCCTATTTCTCCTTGGCTGTCATTTGCCCTGAATCTGTGTCACCAGTCCCTCCCATTTGGATCTATAATTTTTCACACCTAAAGGTTCCCTGCCATCCAGTGTTGACTATCCTGTTTGAGGAGTAATATATTTATTTAATTTGCTTTTCTTCCCTCAGTCCAAGTCTTGGTATAATTAGTTGATAGGTATAAGTGAGGCCATCACTTATTTTAATACTCCAAATATTGACATTCTGAGTTCCTAGCTGCTTGGTTTCCAAGCCTCGGTATGCTCACTCACCCCTACTGTCATTAAAGTCTCACCTAGTTGTTTCTGGGGAAGGCTGTCTCTCACATTCCCCTCCAGTTCCATAGCAGAGTGTTAGCCTCCTGTTCTGCCTGGTTCTGATCCCTATTCCATCAGTGGAAGCATGCAAAATCCATTTTCTCTATTTCAGGAACCAGACTGTGTTGCTACTCATCTGGTCTCATGGTGCTTTTGGGTCTTTAATTAACCCAAGCTGAAGCAGAAATTTTTCTTGAATTCTCCGCAGTGTAGCTGAGATCAGAATATATGTTTCAAAATGAATTAAGTAAAAGCTTTTATCCTATTAATTCCTTTTTGGTTCCTTTATTTTATTTTGTCCTTTTTCTTCATTTTGGGTTTGAACAGTTGAGCGCTTGATGTAGTATGACTGTCATTATTCTTGTTTTTATATTTGCGCCACTAGATCAATGGTATTGTGGGAGGGAATCTGCATCACGTGTTTTAATCATCTGTTTTTAACCAGAAGTTTCTAGGTTCTATTTAACAGATCTTCAATGTAGAGACGTCCTTATTCACTTCCATCGCTCTTTTGGGTTTTCAACTCCTGTGAGAAATGGCTCGAACAAAACACCTACCTCCACAAGTGCATACAACACTTTGCAGGCTCAGGAAAGTCCAAATCAATGCTTATAAAATAAACAGTTCTCTAAGGGGAACACAATATGCAGAGTTGCATTTCTGCCTTCCGTATCATGGGGAAGATACAGAAGTTCCTGATCTGGCTTTATAAGCCTCATCCACTCTGTGGGCTTAATAAACGGGAATGTGCGTGTTTGATTGTCTGACAACTGATGAGGTCAAGAATCTCAGAGCTGCGGGCATGTTATAGCAAGATGGGGACAGGAGGAACTTACACTCCCTGTAATGTTTTGAATGGTCTCACACAATGAAGAAAATGCGAGTATTGTCCCCACTGGAATATACTGTAAGATAGAAACTCTTCACAATTTTGTCACACCCTGTTGGTTTGCTTGCTGGTTTGTTTATTTTTGTGATGGGCTCCATTCGCTTTGCACTCTTCCAGACACAGGGAATTTTCAAAGACCGAAGCATGAAGTTTCAGTCAGGACATTAGTTACACGATTAGTAAATCCTTTGTGTTTGGCCCAATAAGAAGTTCTGATGAGCAGGATATTCAGTCCATAAATTTAGGGACACAAGGAATATTCCATTAAAAAAATCTCTCAAGTCAAAATAATCTGACTCTCAACTCAAATCCTGGCAGCTGGCAGAAAAATTAGCCTCAGTTATTTTTGAGCCTGTGTCCCTAGACTAGTGTAAATCTCCCTGGATCTTCTATGTTGCCTAGGGTTTGGCAGAGCCATGCTAGTTAAAGAGTTCAAGGCCAAGCTTGGTACGTCAACTCTACCCATGACTCCAGGCAGAAGAGTTAGTTCATTACAGTCCTGTGGCTCCGATCTGATGTGAAAGGCTGAGGAAAGAGGGTCTCTGAGACTGAGAACTGGGTAGATATTCCACCAGATATGTTGAGTGGGGTTTTTTGTGTGTGTGTTTTTGTTTTTCATTCTTCCTGTGTTCTCCACAGCATAGCCAATTACTGTTATTTACTTACAAATATTGTTCATAGGACATGTTTACAACAACATACAACGTAATCAGGTCATACTCCTGGGAATAATGACTTAACAAATGTTAAATTTTTTAATCTTCTGTTTTTTACCAACACCACAACTCATTCAGGATATGTGTCTTCTCTAAATAGTACTTTGTTGTTGAAAATAAAGTACTACAGCAGACACAGTGCTTTTTGGTATGGTAAATATTGACTATAAGATAAATTCTATTTTTTTTCTAAAGTCTAATTTAGTGAGGGGACTAGGCTGGCATTTGGTTATTAAAGTACTGCGTCAGGTACATAGCGGAACAATCTTCTCTTTCAACAAGAGAGAATAAACTGGTGGTGTTGTATTTTTTAAAAGATGCAGCACTAGTCTCCAATGCTTCTCTAAGAGACTTCCAAAAGTAATTTTGATTTTCTGTGATTTTTGGCTGTTTTAGGCTTGTATATTTTCAATATATTGCTTCACAAATGTGTACTATAATACATTCTACATTTCCTTCCTGTTACTCTTCTTTTAATAATAAAATTATTATGAATAATCATAGGCAACATTTATAAGCACACAAATACTATGTACTAGGCACTAAGGTAAATGCTTTACACGCATTCAGTTCTCACAACTACCCTGTGAAGTAAGTGTGGTTATCTTCCCCATTTTATAAATATCGAAACTGAGGCACAGAATAACCTAAGCCATAAAATATTAAATATGAGTTACAGGGAGCCAGAGCCACAACTAGGTATTTGAAAAAACTTATATTTGGACCTTTCCATTTCTGCTCCCCTAGTTTTTGTAACTTTGGTTTTACTCGGGTTATTTTGTGGCATCTGCTTCTTCCACTGTGACTACGTCTAGTCCTGTTGGGAGAGTTTCGCTGTGGCCTGAATGTCTCCATTCTCAAGAGCATCCACCATCTTTCTAAACTTTCCTCCCATCCCCACCTCCTTCTTGCCTTTCGTTCTCACCCCCTGGGTTCCATGTCTTTGGCTTTTGTACTCCGACTAGCTGGGGTACCTTGTGGATATTTGTGGAATACAACCATCTCGATTTCTTTCTGAGGCATCTTTAAAATACAGCAAACATTTTGTGATTTCTCACTTTTTGGAATTCCTTAGCAGATCTTGTTGTACATGCTGTATCTACACTCATGGCTCCCTTAAACTTGCCTATCCAATCCGTGAATATCTGAATTAAAAGAAAGATAAGTAAAACTTGTCACAATAGTCCCTTCATTGGTAACTAGCCTATAGTATTAGAAATACTTTTCACATGACTATAACTTTTTCAGATGAAAGTTTATCTGGAAGCCAACAATACAGGAAATAAATTTGCATTTTTATCAGGGCTCTGTTAATCTGCCTGTCATTTAATTCTATTCATTTGTCTACTGATTTAGTCTTTTTTTTTACAATTCTTAGTATGTAGGAGCCAATGATAGCTTAAGCTAGAATTCTCATATTAAATATTTTATATTTTTGTTCCCAGCAGATTTAAGAAACTCTGAATACTGTGACATCATGAAGGTTTAATTAAGACAAAAGTTCTTAGGTTAACAAGTGGTGTTTAACTTCTACAAGAGAAACACAAACAAGAACTAAACCAAATTCCAGTTCATGATTTTATAAACTGTTCAGCCGTGCTCCAGACATTGAGCTTTTCTTTACTAAAATATGGTCTTAACTTATTTTTAGTGAAAATAATAAACCCATAATTACAGAATATGATCATATATAAGGGGTCCTTAGTAATGAATAAATTAAAACAACCTAAGGATTTTAAGTACAATAACGATTGGATGAATAATGGATTTTCTGTCTGGAGTATCCCATTTTCTAGGGAATTTTGAATTCGACTGTTGCTTTATGTCTGAGGGACTTTATGGCATGCCATCCTCTGAAAAGTAGAGGGTTAAAAGAATAAACAGGCAAAGCCAGATAGAAGGAAGTTAAGCAATAGTCCAGTAAAGAATAACTTTTGAAAATTTCTCACCCAAACACTACATGCCTAATGTACTCTGGTGTAAACATAGGGTAACTCTTCCTTAAACAGAAGTGCTTTTCTATTTTCATAAAAACTAGCAAGGTGTGTTACCAGATTAAAGACTTTACTATGTCTTATGTAAAGAGTTTTTAGAATAAATATTCAAAGCAATAGACTATAGCTTATCTCTAGGAATATTTGAATAACACTTTCAAGGAAATTTGCATGCCTAATTATTTATGTTTCTGAAAGCAAATTTATTCCAGAGGAAGTTATAATCATTCAGACCTCTTATGCTTTCTTGTTTATATTTCTAATTTCTCTGATGACTTTTTCTTCACACACTTCTTAGTTTGAATTAAGGCCAAGTTGTCATAGTTTTCCATGCCTGTGGGCACCTCACTTTGACTCTATATCCTTCCATCTAAGGTGCATTTGAAAATACTCTAAGCCTCTTAAGGAAGTGTCTTCCTTTTGTTTCAGTGTAGTTCTCTGTTTTTGAAGTTGATCCACAGTTTTCTGTAAAATGTTAAATTTACTTAAACAAAGAAACTATTACACTTAGCAAACACGCTAAATGAAGATGACTATATTTCCATAGTGGGATCTTGTTATCTGTAGGAAACATCATTTTGCTTAAATTTAATTATGAACAATTATACTTATGTGAAAGAGAGTTGTTTTTTACATATAACAGCTATATTTTAAGAACATTAATATTTTTTCTGTGAATTATATCAAAGGTATGTGTTAGGGAATAAAATATATCATTCATGAATTATTAAGGTCAACTAATTCACTCTCTCCCTCTGATTTTAAACATAACCTGACTACTACTTTTGGCTTTTTTCTATGCTGTGCAGAAATTATAATGCTTTGTTACTTAAATATCTTAATTGTATTCTTTAAAGATTCTCTGTTAAAAAGGCTTTCCACATCTTAAGATGATACATATTTACTCATAGTTTATACTTATTTATATTCTTATATATTTATTCATAGTGTATTCTTATGTTAGGTTTCATTAGTCACATTTATTTATTCTAGTACATTCATAGAGTTGTGCAGCTGTCACTATCATCTCAGTTTAGAACATTTTCATCGCCCTGATAAGCAATCCTCTGTCCAATAGCAGTCATTCTCTTTCCCTCCCCTCTTAGCCCTAGGAAACCACTAGTCTACTTTCAGTCTCTACAAATTTGCCTGTTCTGGATATTTCATACAAATGGAAAAATACAATATGTATTTTCGCACAGTACAGTCTTGTGTGACTGGCTTCTTTCACTTAGCATAATACTTTCAGATACATTGTAGCATGTATTAGTACTTGGATCTTTTTTATTGCCGAATAATATTCAACTATTTCAGCATGCCACTTTTCAAATATCCATTTATCGATTGATGGACATTTTGGTTGTTTTTACTTTTCAGCCCTTATTACTATATTTTGTCATATATTATTTTACTTTTTAGCTATAATTATCCATGTACAAGTTTGTGTGTGTGTGTGTTGATTTCTCCTGAATGTATAACTGGGAGTAGAATTGCTGGGTCTTACAGAAACTCTATGTTTCACGTTTGAAGAACTGCCAGACTGTTTTCTGAAGCAGTTTCCCCATATCACATTCTCAGCAGCAATGTGTGAGGGTTCCAATTTCTCCACATCCACACCACCACGTTATTAGCTGTCTTTTGGAGTCTATCTGTCCTAAAGGATATGAAATGATATCTCACTGTGGTTTGATTTACAGTTCTCTGATATGATGTTCGGCATCATACAATGTGCTCGTTGGCCGTTTGCGTAACTACTTTAGAGAAATTTCTATTCACAGGCTTTGCCTGTTTTAAAATTGAGTGATTTGTCTTCTTTTTATTGAGTTGTAAGTTGTGAGTTGACAATACTGAGTGAAGTCAGAATAGGACATATTTGTGAGAAAGAATTTTGTCTTTGTATTTATCCTATTTAGAATTTGTTGAGCTTCTTGTATGTATAGATTAATGCTTTTCAGTAAATTTGACACATTTTAGCCATTATTACTTTGAATTATTTTGTGTGTCTCTCTCTCTTTCCTTTCTTTCTGGTATTCACATTACATGCATGCTGGTGTGGCTAATGGTATCTCCCATTTCTCTGAGTCTCCTTTCATTTTTCTTTAGATTGTGTAATCTTTGTTGCTCTGTCTTAAAGTTCAGTAACTCTTTCTTCAGCCACCTCAAATCTATTGTTTAGGCCCTGAGTGAAGTTTTCATTTCAATTATTTTACTTTGGCTCCATATTTTCCATTTTCTCTTCTGAAATTATTTATTTACTTTATTGATAATTTATGTTTGATGTCATCCTACTTTAATCGTTTAGACATGAGCTTCTTTAGTTCTTTGAGCATGTTTATAATGGCTGCCTTGAAATCTTTGCCTGCTAAATCCAGCATCTAGGCCCCTTCAAAAGCAGTTTCTATCACCTACTCTTTTTCCTGTGTCTGGGTCACTCTTTATTGTTTCTTTGCATTTAAAGATATGAAAATATATGTGATAGACAGAAAGGAACTCTTTCAATAAACTCCATTCTCTCTTTGACAATAAACTCCCTCTTATCCTCTTCATGTCTTAATTTAAACATCATTTACTCCAAAAGGCTATCCCTGAACACCTTCCCCCCACATCACTCCCAACCAGTCTAACTTATTCATTATATGCTCTCATACTATCTTAAATTTTATATTCATAGCTCTGATCAGAGTTATTTTTCTGTGATGATTTATTGAATGCTATCTTCTGAACTACCATATTATAACTTAGTAAAGAGCTAGACTTCACTTGTGTAATTCATCTCCGTGTACCCAGTGCGTGAATAGTTCTTGGCATTTATTCTTTCATTCACCACATATTTATTGTTTGTCCCTCTCTTTCAGAAATTGTCAGAGTATTATTTTCTCAACAAATATTGGTAGAATTATGTTTATCTAAATGCAGACATTAATCCAAATTATACCATACCAAGAATGATTGGAAACCCAAATAAATGTAAGATAAAGTTCATGTCACTCCAGAGTTTAAACTTTAATTTGAAATGTAAATACTCACAGAAAACACTTGTGAATCCAATACCCTCAGTATACCATCAAGTGAAAGATATCATGTGAACTACATTCCCTGTGGTGAAACTGGTAAGAGTAATCATTTCTTCCAACCCAGCTCATTCCAACAAGCTCACCACATGACAGAAATACACCGAAAGACGAGCAAATAAAGCAATCTATAGAAGAGAATAATTTGCATTGCCATATTTTTTCAGGTTAAGTGCACAGCAGGCAAGTTCTATATTTTGATAATATTGCTGAATGTTGCTTCTGCTTACATATGTTTTGGTGCATTTTCTTATAATGAGCACTTATTACTCTTAGGCACACAAACAATGTCATTGCGATAAATAGTAGGCCTACTTCACTGGTTAGTACGTTATACTGAAGAAGCCATGGGCAAAGATTTGATCCCTTCAGCACATCAGGTGAAGCCCTTTTGATTCATCCTCACAGACTGAATATCCAAAATGGGTCACTTTCCTTAAGAATTCATGCCAGAGGTAACTACAGAGATTTGTGGCTTCAGCAACATAATTTGCTTCTTTTTGGCTGGGGAAGGATCTCCCTGAGCTAACATCTGTTGCCAATCTTCCTCTTTTTTTATGTGGACCACTGCCACATTGTGGTTACTGACAGATGAGTTGTGTGGTTCCATACCCGGGAACCAAATCTGGGCTGCTGAAGTACAGCGTGCCAAACTTTAACCACTAGGCCATGTGGGCTGGCTCAATATAATTTGCTTTTATGCAATGATTATACGACAGAGGGAACCAGAGATGAGCATGTAGCTAGACAAATGATCAGTATAAATCCACTATAAATGTAGGAGTAATATCTTAAGATAAAAACTATTTCAAGCAGATTGGTGCAGGAAATGATGCTGTAAGAATGTAACACTACTCTGAATTGGAGTACATCATCTAAAATATATCAAACACATCAGTGATTAAAAGGATATTTCTATTACTAATTAGGGACCATATCATTCTCAATCCAGTTAACTTACAGATTCTAAGAAAAATCCGTGAGCAATTTTACCTGATAGCTGCCATTATTGACTTTGTGAATAAGCGTAATGTGTGTAAGTGTGTATGTATGTGTTTGTGGGTGAGTGGGGGGGGGGGTTGGTACTTGACTATTTAAAATACAACTTTGAAATGAGCATTTCTTTAGTTAACATTCTATGTAGTACACAGAATGGTAGGTGATTCTGAAATATTTCTCTATGTACAACCGTACATTCATTTGACTTTACCCCTCCCAGCCTAAGAGCTGCACTGTCCAAAACGGACATAGCATTCTCACACTGCTCTAGCATACTTACTATCATTTACTCTTAATGACTCTATCATTTAGTCTTAATGCTGCCTTATTTATAGTCAACGTTTACCATCTGTCCTTATACCATGACTTCTCCCATGACTTTTGGTTCTCCAAAGCTGACTTCTCTAGTAGCTTGTTTTGTAACTTTAGATTGAAGTTTTTTCCTAATTATCCTATTTCTCTGGCATGCCTTTATCATTTAAATAATTTTCTTCCTTTTTTTAAATAACATTTTGCATTAACAATTCTTTTATGTTACTCCTGTTTATGTTTAGCTCCTTGCTTACATGGGAGCTAAAGGAATTCTGGGTGTCTCTCTTAACTACTTACATCACACAGCATTTAAAAATAATGAATATTTGTGCAGCCTCCTCTACTATTCTGAGATCTGTGTCTTCTGAAACTCTGTCTCCATCTTTTTTTTTCAACCACCAATGAGTCTGCCTATTAACGTTGGATTCTACAGTAGATTTTCTTCAGTGCAGTCCTCAGTCGTGAAAATTTACTTTGGTGGCATTTCCACAGCCATCAGAACATTTGTTGTACTCCTGTAGTCTTTCTTACATTCACCCCAAGTTGGACTAATCCAGTTTCACCACTTGTTCTCAGATCCGCTTGCTGAATTTTGCATTCAGAAGGAGGTCTGCTCCGTTGGCAATGAATTGTTTTGATAATTTCTGTGAGCCAATGCTGGATGTACCATCAGAATTCATTTCCCCTCTCTTTTTCAACTCTACTTGGCTGCTAAATATACCAGCTACTCTCTGTTTCCAAACAAAGAGAACTTGCCATTCAATTTAAATAAATTTAATTCAATTACGGCACATTAAAGTCAAACTCTTCACATACGTTTTCCAATTCATTAGTTTTAATGTCAGTTATCTCTAATTATATAATATAATATTTTAAATCATACACAAAACTTTTGTAAAACTTATATCAAGCTCTCTGTAAAGTCTGGTTGTTTTTCACTATAGCTTGGCCTGCTCATTTTTGTGATTTTATTTTTTAAAAATTTCATGCTCAATGTTTTTGTATTCTGGTTATTCTTATTAGAACATCTAAAGTGCGTAAGAGTCTACATCTGAACGCTTTTCTTATCCTTGATTGTAAGCTTGTACTTGGTTTATTTAGCAGACATCCTGATTAGTTGCTTCGTCCAAGGTGATTTACATTTGTATTTGTTCAGGCCAGAGACATTGCATTCTGAGAACAGTTTAACCGTCTTTCCAGCATTCAGCAAGCATTTTCCGTAGGCATCCCTACCTTTTGAAAATGCGTATAAATCACTGTGCCTCACTTTTCATTTTCAGATCATCTTAATGGAGGATTGATCTCGATGATTCTCCTTATATCCTTAGAGCTCAGCAATAAATTAAAATCTGTGGTTCATTTTTGTCCCTTTTCCTTTTAATGGAAAGCCCTTAAGTCGGTCTAGTGTGCAATACTACTCTATAATCACTCTTTCACTCTTTGTTTCTCTTACTAGATCATTTAACAACCTGTAGTTTATTCATATTTGAGTGAATAAATGAAGGAATTCATATGATAAGTCACATGTCATTTTCCCTACATCCATACATGCAGGTAACTGAAATTCTTTTTTTTTTTACTCCTTTCCCTAAAGCATTGGATGAAATTGAATAGATTTTATTGAGCTTGAATTCTCTAACTTTTGTTTTCTATATTAACTGTGACAGAATCCCTGTGATTTATCACGACTTTTTTAAAAAAGCTTTCTAATCATATGTTACTCTAGATTGAAATCCATTCTGTTGAAATTCAATTTTTCTCATCTGTAATTTAATCCATTTTAAATTAATTGAATTTATTTTTAAGAGCGGGTTTTAGGTTTACAGAAAAACTGAGCAGAAAGTACAGAAAGTTCCCATATACTTTCTTCCACCCCCACCCCACACAGGTTACCCCGATTATTAACTTGTTGCATTAGTGTGGTACATTTGTTACATTGATGAATCAATATTGATACATTATTATTAACTCTAATTCATAGTTTAGGGTTCACTTTTTGTGTTGTACCTTCTATGGGTTTTGACAAATGTATAATGTCATGTATCCACCATTATTATATTAATACAGAGCAGTTTCACTGCCCTAAAAATCCTCTGTGCATCGCCTTTTCATTCCTCCCTTCCTCTCCCCAAACTTCTGGCAACCACTGATCTTTTTACTGTAGCTATAGTTTTGCTCTTTCCAGAATGTCATATACAGCATGTAGCATTTTCAGACTGGCTTCTTTCACTTAGCAATATACATTTAAGGGTCTTTCATGTCACTTCCTGGCTTGACAGTTCATTTCTTTTTACCACTGAGAAAGGGTCCATCCATTACATGGATGTGCCACTATTTGTTTATCCATTCACCTATTGAAGAATATCCGGATTGTTTCCAAGTTTTACAGTTATGAATAAAGCTGACATAAGCATTCATGCGCAGGTTTTTATGAGGACAAAAGTTTTCAACTCATTTGGTTAAATACCAAAGAGCATGATTGCTGGATTGTATGGTAAGATTACATTCAGGTTTGTAAGAAACTGCCAAACTATCTTCCAAAGTGACTGAACCCTCTTGTATTCCCACCAGTGATGAAGAAGAATTTTTGTAGCTCCGTATCCTCACCAGCACTTGATGGTGTCAGTGTTTTGGAGTTTGCTCATTCTAATAGATGTGTAGTGGTATCTCATTGTTTTACTTTGCAATTCCCTAATAAGAGATGATGTTGAGCATCTTTTCATATGCTTATATGCCATCTGTATATTTTCTTTGGTGAGGGGTCTAGTCAAATCTTTTACTAATTTTTTAAATTGGGTTGTTTGTTTGCTAATTGTTGAGTTTTATGAATTCTTTTTCTACTATAGATAAATGCACTTTATCAGATGTGCTCTTGCAAAATTTTCTCCCAGTCTCTGGCTTGTCTTTTCACTATCTTATCAGTGTCTTTTTCAGAACTGAAGTTTTTAAATTTAATAAAGTCCCATCTATCAATTTTTTTCTTCCATGGATTATGCTTCGGGTGTTGTATCTAAAAACTCATCGCCAAATCCAAGGTCACTTAGATTTTTCTCTTATGCCGTCTTCCAGAAGTTTTATTGTTTCATCATTTACTTTTAGGTCTGTGATCCATTTTGAGATAAGTTTTGTGAAAGATGAGAGGTTTGTGTCTAGAGTCAATTTTTTTTTGCACGTTGATGTCTAGTTATCCCAGCACCATTTGTGCTATGTATTTATAGATGTCCATTTTTCTACAAACAGCTACTATATTAACTCTTCAAAATAGTTTATTTGTCCAAAGAGATAAAATAAAATAATAGCACCAAGCACCTTTCTCATAATACTACATTTTTTGACGTTAAGGTTACCTCATCAAGAAAAGCGCTCACTAAAGTAACTCAAACTACAAAATAGTTTAATCTGTGAGTTTAAGTGAATTTTATCTAGCAAAAAAAATCATGCCTTCTATATTTCAAATTATTTTTCTTAGCCAATAACATTTTCTTTGGGGCTTACCTTCAATTAAGGATTGAGTGACATCTAACATACGAAATTGAAATATCTGCTTTACTGTACTGAATCTTTTTTTCTAAACTGGGCACATTAAAAGGCATGTAAATGTGTAGAATTATATGAAAAATATCACTTAAAGTACTATGTTTTATTTGATTATTCCAGGAAATAAAATACTTTCATTTCTTTCCCTAAACTTTATTATTCTAACTAGTAGACGGAAATAATTGATTCTATCTCTTGGGTCCAATAAACAATTTATCTCTTTAATGGATCTTGTTAGATTTGAAGACAAGTGCCTTTTTAGGAGATATATATACATATAGATAGATAGATAGATAGATAGATAGACAGATAGATATAGATATATATTGCATTACCGGTATGCTACCTGCTGAGTCATCAGCATGGAAACTAGAGGTTAATTTCCTTCCTACTAAATGAAGCAGATAATTAGCCATCAGAGGATGGCTCCTATGCTGTAAATAAGTCTTGACAAGCTGAGAGATAGTCCAATGCATCACTCAGTCCGATTCATGCCATCTGTCTACAAATTAAGTCAAAGTAAGGATATTAATTTGTTACATTTCAAAAGCTGTACTGACAAGCCCACATGGACATTTTAAATGGCAATGGATAACTGAAACACTTTGTTAATATTCCATTGAGTCATGGGTTATGGTTTTTGTAAACTTCCTTTCCAGCAACCAGCATGTGGAGAGTATTTTTGACCAGATGTGCAGCTAACGACTGTCAAAGCAGATGCTTCTCAAAGCATTACACAAAGGAATTTTTAAAAAATTTAAGTGAGAAGTTGTATCAATTTCATGGTATAAAATTATATCATTTTTATTGAAAGCAAGTTATACAGATTACTTGGGGCTGCTATGAGCTTTCCAAGAAATATTTCTGAAATAATCTTATCTCTCTCAAAGAAATACATGTCACAATCCAGAAATAGGAAACTGCAAGAGTTGTCTCCTACTATACAGGGAAAGCATGTCAGACAACAGAAAGGTAAAGATCCAATTCTTCTTCCTGGAAAGATGAATTCAGTGGATGGTTTATAGGAAACAGTTATGGCCATAGGAAGTTTAACTTCTGTTTGTTTTGGATTAGAAATAAATGTCACTCCAATAGGAATGACTACTACAATTTACATTCTGTGCCTGGTTTACCAACATTGTTTAAGCATCAGCCTGTGCTGTACAGAATGTCAGTCACAACTCAGTAGCCAATGAAGATAAATGTTAATAACACTAAATATGATATCCGTGAAATTCACAGGACTTGTCATTTGGAGGATTAAGTAACCCGAAGCAATTTATACATTTTCCTTCCTCATATGTTCATGTTTTTAACTATCTACAGAGCTTTAGGGGCAGCCAAAAAAGATTTATTCCTGTAATTTTCTTCAAACTGTTCATATATCTTTCTTAAGCAATAACAAGAGCCTACGCTGAAGTTGGTTTTATGAACAAAGCCATATTCTTGTCGTGCTACATTTTATTGTTAATATATAACACTTTAATGAAGATACATTGTAATTTTTTTTGCTAGACTCCGAGATTTACTAGTTTTGTGTTCTGTTTTTGTGGACCTGTGTTTTGTCTGATTGCTTTTTGATATAATGTCATCAAAAAGTAATGAAGAATGTGGCCTCCACTTTAGAAGCAACAGGAGACACTGACATCACATTTTCATCAGCCCTTTAGTCTTTGTTAAATATTTACCCTAAAGTTCCCCCATGATAGCAATATTAAATTTTTTTTTAAAGATTGGCACATGAGCTAACAACTGTTGCCAATCTTCTTTTCTTTTTTCTGCTTTTTCTCCCCAAATCCCCCCAGTATATAGTTGTACATTTTTTTTTTTTTAGTTGTGAGTCCTTCTAGTTGTGGCATGTGGGACGATGCCTCAACATGGCCTGACGAGTGGTGCCATGTCCACGCCCAAGATTCGAACTGATGAAACCCTGGGCCGCTGGAGCGGAGTGCGGGAACTTCACCACTCAGTCATGGGGCCAGCCCCTAAACTGTTAGATTTATTAAAAAGTAAAAACAAAATATATGTTAGGAACTGTCATTCTGAAGATGATTACTAAAGTATATATATACTAAAAAATATATATATTTATACATACATTTATATATACATTATATAAATGTATAAATACATATATTTATATATGGAATATATATATGCATATATAATACTTTTTTACTTTATAAAAGAAGTATATATGAGTCTAAAATGTCATAGAAATAAATTCATAATAGAAGCATATGATGTGATTATGTATGGTTTTACTTTCTATTGTATATTTTTGGTGTTTTAAAATTTTCTACACTGTACATATATCATCATATTTATAAATAGAAAATCTATTATGTAAATTAACCATGACATTTTCACCTACAAAACCAGAATTTTACTATCAAAATTGGCTTTTACTTGTTCTGTTTTTTGAATAGGTTTCCGAAGTCAGCTGCACAATATTTCCTGTGTGTCTAGCAGTGTGATGAGCTCTAAAGATGCGGAAAGCACCTACAGGACGTCAATATTATTTTTGACGAGTGTTCTATGGTTCTAGTAAACATGAAATTGTCTCATGTGATATGAGCTCCCTCTCTCTAGATTATAAGTTTCCTGAGTCCAAAGCATCTATAACATGGTACTTTTAATCTATTTCCCAAAAGATCTTAGCCTGCTTGATTTACTGCCTGAAGCAGAAATTCACTAGCTGGGTAGCTGGGAATAAATTACTTAATCCCTTTTAGTATGTTTGCGCTGTTCAACAGAAAAATTAAGAAAATGAACATACTGACCTAATGCGCTCACACCCTTGAGTGAGATGGTATGGATGAGACATTATTCATAAATCACAGTATTTGGCACATATTTAGAATTCAAATAATTATAGCCACCAAGACTGTTTATCAATACATAATTTTACGGTTCTCTATATTTTATTTTTTGATTGAGATGTAACTGACATTTTGTAAGTTTAAGGTGTACAATGTGTTGATTTGATCCACTTACATATTGCAATACAATTCCCACTGCAGCGTTACCTAAGCGTCTATCATGTCACATAGTTATCATTTATTTTCTCTGGTGAGAACATTTAAGGCCAGGTCTCTCAGCAAGTTTGAAGTATATAATATAGTATCGTTGACCATAATCACTATGCTGTGCGTTAGCTCTCCAGAACTTATTCCTCCTCTAGTTCTAAGTTTGTGCCCTTTAACCAGTATCTCCCATTTTCTCCACTCCCCAGCCCCTCAAAACCACCATTCTACGCTGTTTCTGCAAGTTTGGCTTTTGTAGATTCCACATATAAGCGACATCATAGGGTATTTGTCTTTGTCTGACTTAACACAATGTCCTCAAGCTTTAGTCATGTTGTCACAATGGCAGGATTTCCTTCTTTTTATGGCCAAATAATATTCCATTATATATATGTATACATATATATATAATATTCCATTTTATATCTATGTATGTATGTATTTATGTCACATCTTCCTTATCCATTCATACACTGACAGACACTTAGATTGTTTTCGTATCTTGGCCACTGCAAACAATGCTGCAGTAAACATGGAAGTGCAGATAGTCTGTTTTCCTTGCCTTCGGATACATACCCAGAAGTGAAATTGCTGGATGATATGGTAGTTCTATTTCTAATTTTTTAAAGCAGGTGTCAGAAAAGTACAACCCTCAGATCAAAATTGGTCTGCCATGTGTTTTAATAAATAGAATTTTGTTGGAATTCGGTCACACGTGTTCATTTACTACTGTCAGTGACTGCTTTCCTACTACAACTGCAGAGTTGCGTAGTTGTAACAAAGACCATTTGTTCCTCAAAGCCTAAAATATATACTCTCCGGCCCTGCACAGGAAAAGGTTGCTGACGCCAGGCTTAGAATGTAGTCAAACCCGTTAGCTTGGCTTATATGACTCAATATAATGTAGCTACAATTTTAAGTTCTGCCCATCCCCCAAAATACTATGTGCTCTAGTTATAAAGAAAATGTGTTTCCCAGTTTCCTTGTGCCCTTCAGGTGGTAAATAATTTGCATATTCCTATTACACAGGTTTCTCTCCTATCTTCCCACCTTTCGTATGCTTAGATCACAGTCCTATTTGTCTTTTATATCTTTATTCAATGCAACATACTTTTTGAGTTTTCGCTCCCTCACGTGGACTGTGATAAATGCCTGTCGTCCATGCATCCTTGGTTTGCCGTGAGCTTATTCACTCAACGTGTCTCGTGAGAGTCTACAGTGTTCTGGCTACTGAGCTCAGTAGTGGAACTAGAATATTAGTAACACGCATCCCATGCCCTCAAAAGATTACTTGAGCTAGAGTTGAGAATACTGCTCATTATTTATGATAGTGTCTCATGTTATATATCGCAAATGGTTTTTTTGAATATTAAATTAATCAATGCATGAAAAATGCTTAGAACAGCATCTGATACATGGCAAGCACTCAATACTATAACAGCAAGCACTTCATGAGCACTTCTTATGTTCTAGACGCTGTTTCCAGAATCCACATGCTAAATCACTATGGTAGACTACTTTTTCAAAATGGTCAGCTATTATTATTTTAGCATATATAGTCGTTCCTGGCACATAGAAGGCATTAATATATGTTCAATAAATGAGTTATTAATGTAATAAATAAATGTAGCTAAGGAAATATGGGTTTTATACAATGTAAATTTGTAAAAGTTGTTTCTACACTTGAAGAGTTTTCCATGTGCCTAAGATGTAGGATGAATTAAATAACTTGCAAAACTTAAAATGAAAAAAATAATGAATATCAGAATCAAGAGCCAGAAATAAACCCGCACATTTATGGACAGCTAATTTTCAACAAGGGAGCCGAGATCATACAATGGAGAAAGGAAAGTCTCTTTAATAAGTGGTGTTGGGAAAACTGGATGACCGTGTGCAAAAGAATTAAAGTAGACCATTATCTTACATCATACACAAAAATCAACTCAAAATGCATTAAAAACTTGAATGTAGGACCTGAAACCATAAAACTCCTAGAAAGAAACATAGGCAGTATGCTCTTTGATATCAGTCTTAGTGGTATCCTTTTGAATATGTCTCCTCAGGGAAGGGAAATAAAAGAAAAACATAAACTAATAAGGCTATGTCAAACTAAAAAGTTTCTGCACAGTAAAGGAAGCCATCAACAAAACAAAATGACAATCTACCAATTGGGAGAAGATATTTACAAATTGCATGTCTGATAAGTGGTTAATATCCAAAATATATAAAGAACTCATACAACTCAACAACGAGAAAATAAACAGCCTCATTAAAAAATGGGCAGAGCATCTGAATGGACATTTTTTCCAAAGAAAATATACAGTTGGCCAAAAGGCACATGAAAAGATGTTCACCACTGATTATCAGGAAAACGCAAATCAACCAAATGAGATATTACCTCACTCCCATCAGAATGGTTATTATTAAAAAGATAAGAAATAACAAGTGTTGGAGACAATGTGGAAAAAAGGGAACCCCTATATGCTGCTGGTAGGAATGTAAATTGGTGCAGCCACTAAGGAAAACAGTATGGAGATTCCTCAAAAAATTAGTAATAGAACTTCCATATGATCCAGCTGTTCTATTTCTGGGTATTTATGTAAAGAACATGAAAACACTAATTCAAAAAGATATGTGCACCCCAAGTTCATTGCAGCATTATTCACAATAACCAAGACCTGGAAATAACCTAAGTGCCCATCGATGTATGAACGGATAAAGAAGATGTGGTATATATATATATATATATATATTCCTATATATATATAAGATGGAATACTACTCAGCTATAAAAAAAGATGAAATCTTGCCATTGCAACAACATAGATGGACCTTGAGGGTATTATGCTAAGTGAAATAAGTCAGTCAGAGAAAGATAAATACTGTATGACTTCACTCATATGTGGAAGGTAAAAACAAAACAACCACCATCAAACACATAGATACAGAGACTAGATTGATGATAACTAGAGAAGAATAGAGGAGGGCGGGCGGCGTGAGTGAGAAGAGCCAAAGGCATATTTGCATGCTGACAGATGGCAACTAGACATTTGGTGGTGAACATGATACGCTCTATACAGAAATTGAAATGTAATGATGTACACCTGAAATTTACATAACGCTATAAACCAGTGTGACCTCAATAAAAAAATAAACTTAAAAAAATGAATATCTAAATATTGAGACAATAGCTCCTGAACCTGGATTATCAACAGAATGACTAGAAGTGATTTTTAGAAATGCAGAATCTTATATTCAAACACTGACCTATTGATTCAGGTTATCTGAGAAGGAGACCCTTGAATATAGTAATATATGAAAAACAAAAGCAAGCAAGCAAACAAACAAACAAAACAGGTCCTTCAGAACTGTGGGTCAAGATGATGATACAAATTTATACATAACTTCCTCTTGACCCCTGTGACGAAATGTTCAATAGATACTAACAATAAGAAAACAAACTACTCTACCTATCAATATATCTATCCCTATAACAAAGATATACATCCATAAAACACACAGTTCAAAGACGCACTTAATTCTCAATAGGAAGTTTTTAGCCTCAGATTATAGGAATCCTGTATGAAAAGGAGACCAAGAAGATAGAAACTTCTACAGAGTAAAAAGTGAAATCGTATACCACGTATAGTGGAGGGCTGGAGCCAGGCTCCCTGTGTGAAGCTGTGAGTGAGGCACCCCCAAACAAAGACTGGCAAAAAGTAAGGCTTGATTGTATATATCAGTAGATATACACATACATTTTTAACTCTTTAAAAAAAAAGCCTATGAATATTTATCTTCTACATGTGGAAGAGTTTTATTAAGTGACCATATTGACTACTAAGAAATTTCAAGAAATTCCAAAGAATCAATAGCATGTGACCACCTTCTTGACCCACTACATCATTAGGAAGTAATGATACAAATAGCTACACACACTTGTATATTTAGAAACCTAAAAATTGCCATTTAGGGAGTGATGTCAACAAAATGGTGGAATGGGAGTTTTCTACTGTCTTCACCTCAAAGAACACTGATTTTGACAATTGCTCACAGATGAAAGTGCCTCTGCGGAAGTCCAGGAGTCCAGCAGAGAAGTTCCAGTGCACCATTGGAGCAAAAGATAGTCTGAGATTGGATAAGTTGAAGAGGGTAAGAGCAAGAGTTTTGCTCTGCTTACATCACTTCTTCCCCGAGGTAGCATCTCAAGGCCAAGAGAGAACTTCTTGGCCCATGATTTAACCCATGGGGGAAAAATGAGAGCATATGAGAAGTGACTGTCTTCCCCAGCTGTGCAGGACACCACCAAAGAGGCCCATTGCAATACTGAGATGTGTGGCATTACTGGGGGAGTCAGGAGGGGCTGGGAGAACAGCTGCGAGAGCTCTTGGAGGGTGTCAAATGGGTTCAGGTCCTGTTAACTGCTTCATGGACCCCATCATGAAGCTTGCCCATGAGCTACCAAAAGCGAATGATGAAGAACTAGAAAACTTGAACAGATTAATCATGAGAAAGGAGACTGAATCAGTAATCAAAAACTTCCAAATTAAGGAAAGCCCACGACTTGATAGCTTCACTGAAAAATTCAACCAAACGTTTAAAGAAGAATGAATACCAAGCCTCCCCAAAAATATTCCAAAAGTTTTAAGAGGAGGGAACACTTCCAAAGTGGTTTTACAAGGCTAGAATGACTCTGATACCAAAGCTGGACAAGGACACTACAAGAAAAGCAAATTATAAGCCAATACCTTTGATGAAAATAGATGCAAAAATCCCCAACAAAGTATTAGCGAACAGAATTAAACAGCACATTAAAAGGATCATGTACCATGATCAAGTTGGATTTGTGCCTCAAATGCAAGAATGGTTCAACATATGCAAATTGATAAATGTGATACACCACTAATAGAATGAAGGATAAAAATAGTATGATAATAGATGCAGAAAGAGCATTTGAAAAAAATTCGACATTCTTTCATCATAAAAACTCTCAATAAAATGGATATAGAAGGAAAATACCTCAGTGTAATAAAGGCCATATATGACAAGTCCACAGCTAACATCATGCTCAACGGTGAAAAGCTGAAAGTTTTTATTTAGGAAAAGATCAGGAACTGTATAGGATGCCCACTTTCATCATTTCCTTTCAACATAGTAGTGGAAGTCCTAGCCAGAGCAATTAGGCAAGAAAAAGAATTAAAAAGTATCCAAATTGGAAATGAAGAAGTAAAATTGCCTCTGTTTTCAGATTACATGATCTATATGAAGAAAACCCTAAAGATTCCACAAAAATACGGTTAGAACTAATCAAACTCAGTGAAGTTTCATGATATCAAATTGATATGCAAAAGTTAATTTTGTTCCTATATTGTAACAACAAACTATTGGAAATAGAAATTAAGAAAACAATAGCATTTACAAAGCATCAAAAACAATGAAATACTCAGGAATAAATTAGCCAAGGTGGTGAAAGTCTTATACACTGAAAACTCTTAAGACATTGATAAAAGAATTGAAGAAATAGAAACGTGGAGATGCTAGTCAAAGGGCACACGCCTTCAGTTATAAGATGAGCAAGCGTTGGAGTCTAACGGACAGCATGATGACTATAGTAAACAATACTGTGCTGAGTACTTTAAATTTGCTAAGAGTGTGGACTCTAAGCATTCTCATCAGAAAAAAAAACCCCACAATAACTAGGTGAGGTGATGGATCTGTTAATTAACCTGACAGTGATAATCATTTCACAATGTGTATGTGCGTCAAATCCTCATATTCTATACTTTATACTATTTTGTTTGCCAATTATGTCCCAATAAAGTTGAAAAAACCTTAAGTTAGAGAGCAAATTAAAAAGTATTTCTAGGGGCGGTCCCGGTGGTGCAGCGGTTAAGTGCGCACATTCTTCTTCACTGGCCCAGGGTTCGCCGGTTCAGATCCCGGGTGCGGACATGGCACCGCATGGTAAGCCATGCTGTGGCAGGCATCCCACATATAAAGTAGAGGAAGATGGGCACGGATGTTAGCTCAGGGCCAGGCTTCCTCAGCAAAACGGGGAGGATTGGCAGCAGTTAGCTCAGGACTGATCTTCCTCAAAAAAAGAGAATTATATCTGAATTGCATTAAAAGTACAACATTTCAAAACTTTTAGGATGCTGCTCAAGCCATACTTAGGGGACATTTTATAGAACTGAATGCAACGATTAAAACCCAGAAAGAAGTCTAAGTAATGAGCTAAGCATTCAAGTCAAGAAAGTAAAACAAATAAATGCAAGGAAATTGAAAGTAAAGAGATAATAGAGGTAGAAATTAATGCAAAAGAAAACAGAAAAGGAGAGATAATTGACAAAATCTAATAAGAATGATAAAACAGAGTTAAAGTACAAATAAACAGTATTAGGAATAAAAATTGGGACATAATTATAGCTACAGTTATACTTTTAAATGGCTTATAAAATTAAAACAAAGAATTTACTGATTGATATATTTCAAGATTAAAATTAGAAAAAGAATTTACTGCTTGATATATTTCAAGAATTTACTGATTGATAAAACAGAGTTAAAGTACAAATAAACAGTATTAGGAATAAAAATTGGGACATAATTATAGCTACAGTTATACTTTTAAATGACATAAAATTAGAAAAATGAGTTTACGGACTGATGTATTTCAAGCTGGGTAAACTCAGATGGTGGAGAAATATGGAGCTGCTGCCTAGAAATATGAAAATGGACTTAGAATGATTAAAATGGAACCTGAATTTGTTGCTCGTAAGACATAAACAACATGTGGAAAGTAAATAGTAAAATTTTTTGGGGGGGGGGGGAAGATTAGCCCTGAGCTAACTACTGCCAGTCCTCCTCTTTTTTGCTGAGGAAGCCTCGCCCTGAGCTAACATCTGTACCCATCTTCCTCTGTTTTATATGTGGGATGCCTACCACAGCATGGCTTACCAATCAGTGCCATGTTCACACCTGGGATCGGAACTGGCATATCCTGGGCCACTGAAGCGGAATGTGCACACTTAACCACTGCACCACAGGGCCGGCCCTGGAAATAGTAAAATTTTTAAGTTATAAAATAATTCAAAACTTTATGTTAATACATTTAAAAACTTAGATTAAGTGGAAAATATTTAGAAATATATGAATTATCCAGAGTCATCTAATACTATTTAGAATATTTGACTAGTCCCCAAAGTATTAAATAAACTACAGGTACAAAAATCTCTCTCCATGTGATCTCCACAATTAATTAAAGAGAACCAACCCAGTCCCCTGGTCTGGAAAATTATAAGAAGATTTTTATTAAATTTATAAGGAATTGATTATTTGTATCATACAAAATAAATAGAGACAACTGCAAAATGTATGGAGATAAAATTACCTCAACACCAAAACTGAACCACAGGGTATAAGAGATGAAAATTTTAGAATGCACGCTTTGCCATAATCCTATATAAAACATAAGCACATTAATTCAGCAGTGTATTCAAGAAAATTTACTATGAACGTATTGAGCCTAGTGTGAGAATTCTAGGATGCTAGTCATCAAGATATCTATTGTGTCTTTCATCACATTGGATAAAAGGTGAAAATAAAAACCCACAATCATCCTTATATACATAGAGTTATTTTACAAAATTCATATTCAGTTGTGATAAAAATTCCCCAAACTAGGAAAATATGGAAAATTACTTTACCCTATAAAGTTCCTACATCATATTTAATAGTAAATCTTTAGGAACATTCTCAAATTAGTGGCTGTTTTAGGTGGAATTTTGTCTTTGACAAATTCCTGTCTTGAAGCCCTAGCACCCAGGACCTCAGAATGTTGCTGTTTGGAGATAGGACCTCTAAGAGAGGAGTAGGTTACAGTGAGGCCATTAGGGTGGTCCCCAACCCAATCTGCTTGCTGTCCTTACATCTTATAGGAAGAGGTCATGTGGACACACAGTGAGAAGCTGGGCATGCACACACAGAAGAAAAGACCAGGGAGAAGGCAGCCACCTGCAAGCCCAGGAGAGAGGCCTCAGAGGAAATCAAACATGCTGACACCTTGATCTTGGACTTCTAGCCTCCAGATGGTAAGTTCCTGATGTTTAAGCCAACTAGTCTGTGGTATTGTTATGGCAGCTCTAGCAAACTAATGTAGTAGCAAAACAAGAAAGACCTGTGCCATTGCTGCTCCCTTTTAACAGTATACAAGATGCTGTACCTGATGTGAAGGGTCTAGGTTTTAGAAAGGAAAAAAGCCATTTCTTTTTATCTAGACAAAATGATTATTTAATAAAACCCCAATCTATTGATATTGCTGGCTAAAACACTGACATATGAATAGCATTCCTGCACACAAGCCACAACTTTTAGAAAAACTAATACTAGAATAGATATAATAGAAACTATATGACACAGAGGAATAGATCTAACCAAAGATTTTTTTATTTAGCTTTAAGGAGAAAATTTCAAAGTATTATTGGCAACCTTACAAGAGTAGACATGAACATATGCAAGAAACACAACCTATTAAAGGAAGAGAAAATAATATATTGAAGACTCTAATTCTCACTGGATGAAAGCATATGTTCAATGTAATCCCAATAAAAGTCCCAACAAGCTTTTTCATAGAAGCTGATTAATGGATTCTAAATTTCATGTGAGATTAAGAGTACAAGAACAAAGGGAATTTTTAAGGCAAGGAACAAATGGGTAAATTTGCTTAAAAGATATAGATTGATTGATTGATTTTATTATTTGAAAAAAAATTTTTTTTTGAGAAAGATTAGCCCTGAGCTAACATCTGCTGCCAATCCTCCTCTTTTTGCTGAGGAAGACTGACCCTGAGCTAACATCCATGCCCATCTCCCTTTAACTTTATATGTGGGACACCACAGCATGGCTTGCCAAGCAGTGCCATGTCCGCACCCAGGATCTGAACTGGCGAACCCCGGGCTGCCAAAGTGGAGGTGCAAACTTGACCGTTGTGTCACCAGGCTGGCCCCTGCCCCCATAATAGATTTATTTTCAAGTTGCAGTAATTTAAACACAGCACTGGTAAAATAATATATGAAAATAGTCCAGGAACAGGCCTTAATACACATGTAGAATTGCTGCATAATATAAGCGACATTAAACACAATCAGAAAAGAAACTAGTTAATAGTTGGTATTGGTTCAGTTGGGTTTACATACATAAAAAGTAAATTCTAATTAGAACTGCGGGACAATACTACTTCACATCTTTTCCCAAGAGTATCAGTCTTTGTTATAAAGGATAGAACAGACAAAAAAATCAAAAATAGATGCCTTAGTGAAAATAAGAAAGTACTTTTTTATGCAAACTATGTAAGAGACTACCATTTTAGACAAAAGCTGAATAATTTTTCATTCACATATTGACTCTCCTAGTGCGACTTGACAGTACTACAATGATCTGTTTCAGATGACTACACTTGTCAAAATTAGATTCTCCCATTACATTTTCTAAATCGGGGTTAAATGGAAACGTAAAACGCTTAATTCACTTTTCTATAGGGTTAAAGACTTTCAATTATTATCTGTCTAAGAGAAATAGGTCTAGTTATTGGAAATCTTTTCACTGCTTTCTATTTTCATATTATTTCATTTCACTGGGGTTTCACAGGTCTCCTTGCTGATCTAATTATATTATGGTCTTTAAAATGAATGGGCAGTGGGGATTCCGTTTTGTTATTAAGATTTGAGCTTCTTTCTGAACCCCTCTCCTCTGTCTTCCAGATGAAGATGGTGAAATAAAAGAATTCATCCTCTCAACAATCCGCTGGCATAAACCATTGCTCCTATGGAGTAATTGTCACCATTTTAAAAATGGGTTTAACAACCTATTCTACTGTTAAACTTACAGAAGAAATAGTAAATAAATTGTAATGGGACTTATGAGCTTATTTTTATTTATTTATTTATTTATTTATTTATTTATTTATTTATTTATTTAAGCTGTGAAGAACAAAGTGTTAAATTCAGTGTTAGATACCATGCAGTTAACCAGTTAAAAATATCTGCCATATTTTTTTTTTTTACCCATACACAACATATAGATACTGTATTTCTGTTGTGAACATAATGTGGTTGATGTGTTCCAGATACTGGCATTTTAAGAGAACAGAAACATCTGGAAACCCAAAGGAGGTAAAGAGTCCTCAAGAGCGCAATGGAGGGTTCTTGGGGGGTTAGGCACTTCTTCTCTGTTAGTTCCTGTAGCAACAAGTGTTTCTAAACACTCAAGGCTCTTCTCTTGGGAACTGTGTCAAGCTCAGTCAGTTGCAACAATTACAGCACTAGGAAAGAAAGAAAAGAAAATGATGGAGGTAGAACTGATCTGTAAACGTAATACAAAGGAGTTAAAATTAACAAAATAAAGAACTAAAACGTTGTCAGTCTCTTGGAAATTCTTTAGATTTTAAACTTTAAAAATATGCTACATTACTACGTAATTGACAAGGGTAAGAAGAGATTATAATTGACTAAAATAAATAAAACTGAATAATATTAAAAATAATGCAAATCATGGGGCTGGTCTGTTGGCATAGCGGTTAGGTTCATATGCTCTGCTTTGGCAGCCAGAGGTTCACAGGTTTGGATCCCAGGCATGGACCTACGTACTGCTCATCAAGCCGTGCTGTGGTGGCATCCCATATACAAAATAGAGTAAGATGGGCACAGATGTTAACTCAGGGACAATCTCCCTCAAGGGAAAAGAGGAAGATTGGCAACAGGTGTTAGCTCAGGGCCAATCTTCCTCACCAACAAAAATAAATAAATAAATAATAATAATACTACAAATCAAAACTTGTGGGATGCAAATTTATAGCCTTAAATACTTCATTTAGAAATAACGAAGTTTGGAAATTAATGAGAAACATTGATGTGACCAGTCTAAGAAGTTTAAAGATAAGCCAAAATATAAACTCAATTAAGAAGATGGGAGGAAATAAGACCGATAAAAGCAGAAAAATATAATGTAGTGATGTTCAACAGAATTAAAGGTTGGTTATTTGCAAAAGTTTGTTTAGTAAAACAGAAAATCACCTCATGACATCTAGCATGAAAATGGAGATATTAAAGCATAATTTTTAAAAAGATAAAAACATTACTCTCGGAACTTTTGTACATGTGCACAAACGAGTATGTATAACTACATTCATTGCAACATTGTTTGTTTTAAAGCAAAGAATCAGAAAGAAATTAAATGGCCTTCAACAGAAGAATGGATAAATTGTGGTATTGTCACAAATGAACGAATGATAGCTACACATGCAAAAAAATGTTTCAAAAGCAGGATGCTTAATTTAAAAAAAAAGCTGCAGGGTAGTATGAGCATCATGGCAGTATTCAAATATTGCCAACTCTGCATAGCAATAAACTTATAGATTAATGCATATTTAGTAAATATATTAAAATACACATGAGAATGATAAACACAGACACTACAAACCAGCTACTTTTACAGAGAAAGAACAGAAAATGGATCAGGGAAGATAAGGGGCCTCAACTGTATCTGTTGCTTTATGTTTAAAAGGAAAAATTTCTCTTAAACAAATGTAGAACCTCATTAAGATTTGATAGAGTTGCATTCTGGGTACATACCTGTCTCATATTACTCTCGGTTCCAAAAAAATTCACTATTAGGAAATAAAACCAAATAAGAATATGGGATTTCTGGGTGAGAGAAATTGATTCAGAAAAAACAGAGCCCTAGTGTGTAAATCTAAATTCTAAGTATATTTTATGGTGAAATGTTTAAAAAGATTGATTCAGATTGCAACACAAACTAATTTGGAGTTAAAACATAATACCACTGAGAAGTCAGAAAACGGGTTTTCTGGGTTCAAAACTAGGTAGAGGAGTATAAGAAAAAATTTTAAAATTAGTGTACTTCAGTTGCCTTGTCTGTAACATAGATAATTAAATGGGTCTTGTCTCATGGAGTTTCTGTATGGTTTATATGTGATTAGAAGTGGATGGTCATTTATAAAAAATTTAACGTGGCTAAGTATATTACTAGAATCCTATGCTAATGAAGGTGCTGAAAGCACTGGGTTAGTTTGTTAGCTGTGAATTATCTTTACTGTGAGAGGTTCCTTTTTATCCATAGCTATATCTACGCCTATATCTATACCTATACCTATACCTGTATCTATGTCTCTGTCTATATCTGCCTTACCTTCATTTTTATCTAAGATACATTTAATAGCTGCCATTTATTTGACTTAAACTATCTTGTTCATTTAAATATTTTATACAATTTTTGTTGTACTTAAAATTTAGTTTTTGCTAGCTTGCAGCATTTAAATCAGATCTCTTTATAGATATCTATTTGGCTTTATAATTAAATTAGATCTATTTTTATACCCACTTTGTGACACTGAAGCAAACCAAGTATTAACTTCTGTAGCATATGGCCGTAAAATTATGTGTACACAGTACATTGGTTTTACATAATCGTGCACTTCTGAGATTCTGTAAACATGATTCAAAATGTGTCCTGAAGTATCTCCAGCAGAATTAACTCAGAATAGAATCCATGGAATGTACAGCAACATCACTATACATTGTTTTGACTAGACAAATACTCAAACCAAAGTAATTTTTGTAAGAGAAACAATTCTACTTAAAAATGAGGAGAGAAAGATAGGACGCATATGATTACATATATCTTTGAAAGAAAATACTTTTTTTATCAACAAGATTGGAAGACTAATGGAGTTTTTATCAGGATTTTCAAATAATTTTAATCAACTTCCAGTTTTCCTATATTCATTTTAAATAACTTCAGACTCTTCAACTAGAATTAATCACGGAGCTGTTTTCAATTTTGAATCATGAATAATTACTATCATTAACAACAAAAATAACAACAGCCAGAGATTTTGATTAAAACAGGCAGCAGCAAGTCCTTGCTCACCTAAATGCCAGATTCCAGGTCACTGGAATTATCTATCTTCACCACAAATGACATCACTCTGTTTTTATATCAAAGTTTTCTATTGACTCCTATTACATCACACGATGTTTTCTTTCTATTTATTTTCAGCCTCACTAACCATTATTTGTATACCTCTCCCTTAAATGTTATTTAGGTGCTCAGTAAGTATTTCTTCAGCAAATTAATTTTAAATTTGTTATATAAATATAATATGCACACAGGAAAACACTCATATCAAACCTATACAGATTGATGATAAATGTATAAAAATGGAATGAATACATGTACCAGCAGCCACATGAAGAAAAGGAACAGGATCCCATGACAGTCCACGTTCTGTTTCCTTAGGTCAGTGACCCTTGCCCCATCTTAAGCCACGGGTGACGTCATCCTTCCTCATAATAACATAGATTGGTTTTACCTGTCTTGGTATTTTATATAAATGGATATATAGAGTAAGTAATATTTATGTTTGACTTCTTTCACTTAACATTACATTTGTGAATCCATTCATAAGGTTGCATGTAGTTTTAATTAATTCCTACCATCACTATTTAGTAAGCAATTATATAAATATTCCACAAAATTAACCCATTGAATTAATTTATAGACACTTTGATAGTTTCCAGTTTGGGCTGGAATTAAAAAGACAATTGCAAAAAAAAAAAAAAGAGAGAGAGAGAGACAGCAAGAGAGAGGGCTGCTATGAACATTCTAGCAAAAGGTTTAGGTGAATATATAGTGTTTCTGTTGACTATGTACCTAGAAGTGGAAGTTCTGTGTCATACGCAATGTCTCTTTATCTGGAATAATTAATGCCCAAGGGTTTTCTAAAGCAGTCATACCAATTCACAGTCTCATCACAATATCTGAGAGCACTGCTTACTCACCAAAATCTGCAATTTTCTTTGTTGTTTGGGTTGTTCTGCAAGGTGTGTGGTGTATCTAACCGTGGTTTCATCTAACTTGCCCTTGGTGAATAATAAAATTCAGTGCTTTTTCATACGTCTAATAGCCATTTGTATATCCTTTTTTGAAGTGATTGTTCAAGGCTTTTGCCCAGTCTTCCCCAAGGTTTTAGTGAGCCCAGCTGAGACCATCAGAGGAGCCTTGTGCCTAAGCCTGGCCCATGGTGCCAAACCCAGAGAAGAGAACTAAGGTGTAATCATGGTTTTAAGCTGGTAAATTTGGAGGGGTTGCTATATAGCAACAAAGTGTGCTCTAAAACATAGCAATATGTTCTATAGTACGTATGTAACCTTTACAGTCCTTAATATAAAGCCTATAAACTAGTAACTACTCAGTCCATTTTAATTATTGCTGCCGCCACTTTTAGTTTCATGTCTCTATGTAACAATTTCTGTGGTGGCTTTTTAAACCAGAAACTTCATGAAGATGAAAAGGATTTGCTGAGAATAATACGGTTCCCATTCTTTAATGATAAATATTTAGTTATTATAGGTACTATATTATGTGGATTATGAAAGTCGCCCTATAGACATCTTTATGGGGGTGTTTGTGTGAGTGTGTGATTATTTATATACATAACTATATAAATGGACATTTTTATCTATCCCTTTACACACTGCACCAAGAGAACTATCCTATGTAGGTAAGAGAATATTTTTGGTGCTGCTTGGATCCTCTTCCATGCACTCAACATTGTTCTATTAAAAAAAAGATGCTCCTTTTCAAATTATTTGACTGCAATGTCCAGTAATAACCTTCTTCTAACCCCCAGCGATATTAGGGTATTTAATACCGAAGGTCGCTATTTTAAATCTCCATTTCTTACTGACATCTAAAATGCTCATTATCAGCAGTGTAATCTGAATTGTATAATAGCACCTTGTCATAATTTAACTGGCAGAAGATGGTTTTCTTTAATTAGCACAAATTTAATTAGAGATCAAAAGAAAAAATTATTAATTGAATTATATCTTTACCAGTCATAAATTTGTCATGGTAGGCTGGGGCACATCCAAGCTCTCCATTCCAAGGCAAGGTCAATGAAATTTTTACAGAAGAAGTTAAAATTTAGTTGAATTAAAAAATATCAAGAGGTGCAAAGGTGAAGTTCTCACATTCCTCTTTAGGGGCCTGGGGTTCGCCAGTTTGGATCCCAGGTGCAGACCTATGCACGGCTTTCAAGTCATGCTGTGGCAGGTGTCCCACATATCAAGTAGAGGAAGATAGGCACCGATGTTAACTCAGGGCCAGTCTTCCTCAGCAAAAAGAGGAGGATTGGCGGTGGATGTTAGCTCAGGGCTAATCTTCCTCAAAGAAAAATAAATAAATAAATAAATAAATAAATAAATATCAAGAGAATTTTTTATACCACAAAGAGTGGAATCAGTATATTTCAGGCAAAAAAGAAATGTTCTTGCACAAAAGCTGGAATAAAATGGAAAATGATTCAATTTGACCTATTAGTCATTTTTTGTGGTGAATATATTTACTATATTTTAGTATAAATGCATTCCTTTTTTTAAATATGTACATTTTAAGCACTTTATGTATTACTATAGTCCTTCCAAGCCTATTGCTAAAGTTGTACTGAAAAGAAATCTAGTAATGTAGAATTGGAATACGGGGCCTTCAGGGATAAAAATGACGCCAAATATTCTGGCAAATATTCCTGTCTGTTTTTTGGAAGAGTTTGGATTGCAAGTTTGATGGCTCTTGAGCAAAGAAGCTCAGCTCTGCTACCTGGAATGCATTCTTTGAAGCAGCTTGGAGCAGAGAGACCTGCAGGATCTTACAAGCTTCTGCGGCACCACAAAGCAGGTCATTTCATTTGTCCCACTTAGAGATTAATTATAGAATCACTGCTATATTTTTTTTGAAAGAAAAAAAAATAGCTCAGTATTTCTAAAGCTGAATGTAGAATTTTATGTTACAGTGGTCAAATCTTATTCCTGAAAGTTGCCTCTACAAACTTCTAAAAAGTATTAAATAAAGTGAGCTTGGGTTGATTATACTTTGACAGCTAGAACCAAGAGGCATTATTTCTCAGCTTCTTGAACCATTTCAGTATAGCTGAGTTCATGCTGTCCATGGTGAATTATTAGAAGTCATACCATGTGCTCAGTTTCAAAGAAAAATGTTCATTTCACCCAACCTCAGTACCATTGCTTTGTTTGGTTTTTATAGCATCTAACAGATTTTGTCAACTGGAAATTTATATTGCTGCAAAACTGGCAGGAAAGTACTTAGAAAAGAGTATATGATGCAGTTTAAAGCAACTCTGAATGATGCAAAGCTCAATCAAAGGAGGATACACGAGGCCCCTCTCGTTTACTACCCTCGTCTCAGCTATTTAAAACTTGTAGCCACAGATCCAGGGACAGTGGCACGTCTTATACACACAAAAAGAGAATAAAATGATTAGTTCCTTCTCATAATATTTATAGGAGTGGTAATATATAATTGACATATATATTGAAATATAACATATACTGTATATAATATTGCAATAGATATATATAGTTGGAAAGCAGAATTACTGAATTGACAAAACAGTCCATATTCCAGTAAAGACACACAGTAATTGGGTGCAACTTCACTATTATGTGATGATATTAAGGATACCGTTCAAGTAGGCACAATTCATTCTTTCTTTCAACTAATATGATGCATGGAGTAGCTATTTCATGCTAAGTACTGAGCAAAACATGGAAGACATTGCAGTCAATGGAACAGGGGCCTGATCCTTGCACTGCTTATGGTTCAACACAAAAATGAAAGGAATGCCAGATCTGATCAGTAGTCAGTGATGTCTAGAGTGGCAGCACTATCCTATTCCTGGCCTAGTAACTTTTCACGAAAAAGAAAAGAAAAAGGAGGAGGAGGAGCAGGAGAGAAAGGAGAAGAGGAAGAATAAAAGAAGGGTGCTACATGCGAACTGTAGGCAAGCAAATCACTGATAATTTGATGATTCTTAGCTTCTCTCTATCTATAAGGTTGAGAAAAATCATATTGGCCCTGCATAGTACCTTGTTTAAATTATAGAAATTTGGTAGAATTATATGAAATTTGGTAAAATACGTCAAAATTTTGAAATCAAAATTTCTATGCTCCATTTGGCCAGTATTACATTTTACAACTGAACAGAGATGCACATTGGTTGGTTAGGACGCATTAATTCATATGTTTGATCAGGAATTTATTATCCCCTTTTTTAAACAGTAAATGATATTCTGTGCTTCCCCTAGTTGAAAATTTCACAAAGGGCCAGTTTCCCTATTTTATAGTCCCTAGAGGGCAAAACATACATGAAAACAAAAGGAGGCACAATAAAAATTGTAAATGATTTATTTCCTCTTTATTTTTCAAATTATGAAAGGAAAGCATAATATTTTATGCAATGCTGTGGTTTGAATACATGAGACCATTGAGATGCTTGAAATATTTATTCAACCCATTCATTTATTCTTTCATTCATTAAATGAATATTTACTGCAAACCTACTGTTAGTAAGTAAAATTCAAAATAAATTTCAGAAAGGTTCTTGCTATCCAGGAATCTGCACACCAATCCAGACTTTTACGTCGGTCAACCAAGGTCAGACTGTGGCCGTGTGATGTAATGGTTGTGATCACAGTTCTGCGTGCAGACGAAAGGCTTTGAGTTATCCTAGCTCGGCAATGAATTAGGCACAATCTCAGGCAGGTTGTTCCATCTCTGTAAGACTCAGACTCTCATAAAGGGAGGATAAATGCAAATGTCAAGGAGAATAATAATAATATATATCTTAAAGAACTGTTGTCAAAATTAAATGAGGTAATAGATGTAAAGTACTTTACACAGTATTTGACATACACTAAGTATTTGATAAATGGTAGTTATTATTTTTATATTATGTCAAGCACATATTTAATCTTTTGTTCTTCTGTATAAAAAGGAATGCTCTTCTAAAATGAAGAATACTAAGTGCAGACAAGGAAAAATTCAGGATAATGTGAAATATTAAAAATACTTTATATAGTTTTATTTGTATGTTTTAGACAGCTGTGAAAACTGGGAAAATTAAAACTATTTTCTTCCTTTTCTAATAAATAGCACAATAAAATCAACTCCTTGCAGTTAGGGAAAATGTCTCTGACCAGAAATGCTCTTAAGAGAAAAACGACCTTTGTTTGGAAAAACGCGTAAACAAGTATTTTAAGGTAGGAGATGAGATACCAAGGACGGGAGTCTAAGCCTCGGCCCTCTTCCCCAAATTGTCTTTGTGAGAAAATGAGCACTCGTCTTACTCCTGAGAAACATTTGGATTTGCTTCTGAGAAGGAAGAAGAAGCAGGGGGAAAATTGAGGACACAGAACTGATAGACACAAGAAAGGAGCCAGATTAAATATAGTAATACGTTTACGTCGTTAGATAAGACTACAGCCTGCTTTTTGTCGTTGTTGCTGTTAAAAAGATTTTCAGTTTCCCCAACTCCTTCCATGTTAGTGTGGATGACTCTTCACAATTTTGTGGTCCTTTAATTAATTTTAGAGCTCTCAGTATACCATGCTTCCACGTTATGATGTCATATGACGCAGAAAATGGTGGAAAACAGAAATCTAAAAATTTTGAAATACCTAGCTTGATTAATGAATTCTGTCAAGTCCACTTTACGTAATGACAAAATAGTGCCTTGAAAAGGGACACTCAATCAATTCTCGTTGTGTCTTTATGCTGTCAAGTCAATGCATTTACCTTCCTGGGGGAAGAATCCCCAAATGGAAATATTAATCTTAAAATACTTCTGTCCATTTGTAGAAAGGCTTATGAAATTATTAAATGACCAATCTCAAGTTGCTGAAATAAAACACTTGCCTAGGACTTTGGATATTAATTTGCTTGAATTTCCCCATCATCTTAAAATGGACCAGTAGAGCTGACCCTCCCTTCTGCCCCAAACATCAAGTAGATTAAAATTTTCTTTACAAAAAGACTATCTCTGTAAACAACCTTCCTCTTAAAACTTACAACTTTTGGCATTCTTCTCTCTTAAACTAAAAATGAAGTGAACAATGAAACTATAATTTGATACATAAACACACAGAGCAAGGAATAAGAACAGAATGCTTTGATAATACATTCTCAGGAGGATTATGACAAAACGTTGCATTGTGTTGAATAGTTTTATTCTTAGCAATAGTATTAGTGTTGTTTAAAATTAAGTTTAGATCATTGGATAAAACAAATTAAGAAATTACATTAATGTTATTAAGAATCAAGATTTTCCATATAGAAAAAATAAGCTATGCTATAAAATCACAGAAATGAAGAAGGAATTCTCTCATTTGAAAAAAATTAGAAACACCAGCATTCACTCACGATTTTAAAATAATAAGAATCTTTCTAGCTCTGCACAATAAAATTATCTACTAAGGATGTCATCCTACGAGGGTAAGCCTGATATAATATCTTTGTTGCCCAGATTATACCTTTCCACCAAAAGGAACCATGACTTTCTCCTTGAGGTAATAGTTGATTCAGGTTTGGGGCAAGAAAGATACGAGTATTGCTGGTATATCTCATTTTAGCAGAAAGCAAGGAATTGGTTGTGTCAAGAAACCCAGGAACTAGGTTGAAAAGGCTCATAGCAGTCGGGTTATAATAAGTAATTATCAAAATAAGAAAAATGATTGCAGCCAGCAGCCGGCAAAACAAAAACAAAACACATCCAGGGCTACTCTTCTGGGCAAATGATACAATAAAACCTCTTGGTGGGATATTACAAATAGGACATAAATTGCGTTATTTCCTGGCAAACATGACCTTCCAGTTATCTACTGCACTGTGACACAGCACCGCCAAACTTGGCTTAAAACAACAACATTCATTGTATCATCTCTCCTGGGCTCTGTGGGTCAGGAATGTAGGAAGAGTTGGGTTGGGTGGCTCTAGCTTGGGTTTCTCTTATGGTGGCAGTCAGATGTCAGCTGCAGCTCAGGGACAGGCTGGACTTCTCTCTCTCCACCTCCATGTAGTATCAGGACCTCTCCAAGAGGTCTCTTTAGTTGGGTTAGTTTGGGCTTCCTCACAGCATGACCTTCTCAGAGCGGAAAGACTGTTGACAGTTTCAATACAATATCTGACCCTACTTTCATTCCGAGTAGCATGCAGTAATAATTTGGCATTTGTTCTCCTCTATTCTGTGTATGAAAGCTGTAGGAGCTACAGTTTAAAAATCTTGAATTAGAGTTGTGCAAATTTCTCTGCTACACTAATCAAGAGACCCTCAGCTCAGCTCCAACTTTTCCATTTGTATAAGCTCGTAAAATTTATCTAACCTCATTTGGCCTAAATTTCCTCACTTGTAAATTGTGAATAAAAATAGTGTCTCATAGAGTTATTATGAATAGGGAGCATGTCAGTCTTAAGAATAACATCAAATAACAGATGTCTGAATTTACAGGTGAGAAATCCAAGGTTCGTAGTAATGGCTCATTACATCTGAATTTAATAAATGAGGCTCAGAAAGATTAAATAGTTTGACCTAAATCATATAGAGAGCAATGGAAAGAACCAGGAATGAATGGTTCTTTTTTCATTTATTTGCTTATTTATTCACTTTAAAGCTTAGATTCTTAAACTTGGGAAAAACTATTTGTAATTTGGTGCCATAATACTAGGGTTGGGGGAATTGGTGAGATGTTAAAGGGCACAAACTTGCAATCAGGAGATGAATAAGTTTTGGAGATCCTTTGCACAGCAGAGTGATTATTGTCAACAACACTGTATTATGTATTTCAAAATTGCTGAGACTAGATCTTAAATGTTCTCATCACAAAAACGACATGACAATTATAAGATGTGATGGAGGTGTTCACTAAAGCATAAATGTATCAAATCAACAGGTTGTGAACTTTAAACTTATACAATGTTGTATGTCAATCATAGCTCAATAAACAACATAACGGGAGGGGCCAGCCTGGTGGAGTAGTGGTTAAGTTTGCACACTCTGCTTCAGTGGCCCAGGGTTCGCTGGTTCAGATCCCGGGCACTGGCACACACCCTGCTCATCAAGCCATGCTGTGATGGCATCCCACATACAAAATAGAGGAAGATTGGCACAGATGTTAGCTCAGCAACAATCTTCCTCAAGCAAAAAGAGGAAGACTGGTGATTGATGTTAGCTCAGGGCTAGTCTTCCTCACCAAAAAAATTAAAAAACAAATAAAAATAAAATAATAGGGCTGGGAATGGGAAATAAACCATAAATGGAGGATTTTAGGAATACATTAGTCTTCAGCACTTTTGAAAAGATGGGCAATATGTATAATATGTAATAATCTATGAATACACTCTTGGTCAAGCCGAATAGTGAAACAACCTGACCATATCTTTGAGTTTCAGCATCTCTACGTTATTTAGGCAACACTAATTAGATCAAAACCACACAGAGATGAGTCTCAGGAAGAACAACAACAGTAACAGCTAAGAATCACTGAACGTTTTCCATGGTACTCTCTCCCAGGCATTATTCCCATAGTATCGCATGTTAGGACTCACTAAGTTTTACCACAACTCTTTGAAATAGGTTACCACAATTATTCAAATTTTATGGGTGAGGGAACTGAAATCCAGATCTTTTAAGTAATGTACCACTGTCACAAAGTTAATAAGTGAGGAATGTGTTCCAAGTCCAAACCATTCAGCTCTCATTCCCGCTCTGAACCCTTCTGTAACAAATTACTCCAGATACAACAGCAATATCCTCAAGCATGAACAAGGAAGAAAACTCCTCTTTAGTCTTCCATTCCATCCCTTGGGGCACAGTTTAATGAAAGAATCGCTCCTTATGCATTTGGAGGTGACGAACACAGTGCCTCGCGCCTGTCTGTGCCTGAGCCGCTTCACAGTGTGCTTCACCCGGGTGCGTTGTACCAATCTCCCCTCATCACTGACGGGGAGCGTTCTTACTGATTCCATGCACGTGCCTTCTTTATCTGAAATCTCCCAGTTTCTGTGGAGGCTCAAGGTAAATCTTCGGTCTCTCTAAATGGATGACCATGGTTAGAAAAATGAGCTTAAAATATGCGTCCAGACAAGTTTGCAGATTTAAGACTCATAATACAATGAGATCAGTATTTCCGGGTGATGGTATAACTGCCTGCTTGATTGCATAATTACCCCAGCATACACCTAACAGATTCCCAAATTAACTACATCCACAAAATACCTAGGATGGAGATGTGAATCCACATGCTTCCACATTTAGTGTCCAGCTACTCTGTAATTGCACAAGGACAATTAATGACGGTGAGTAGTGCACTACACATAAGCCTGCATAATAGTACATTATTCTGGCAGTTGAAAGTGGCCAAAAATAATGACATTAGGTCAGAGTAATAGGTTAAAAAGTGAGAGTAGGAAGATTTCCCCAAGAGTAACATGGAATAAAAAAAGTCATCTGTAATGAAAATTTAGTTTAAATTTGAGTTTAGTTCCTCAGAACAGCATTAGTGAAAATGCTTTCATATGATCTGATTTTAGCCATTCCTCCCACATACTTAAAATTCCTCTAGGGGGCGGGCCAGGCCCAGTGGTTAAGTTCCTGTTCTCTACTTGGGTGGCCCAGGGTTTCCTGGTTCCCATCCTGGGAGCACACATGGCACTGCTCATCAGGCCATGCTGAGGCGGTGTCCCACATGCCACAACTAGAAGGACCCACAACTAAAATATACAACTATGTACGGGGGGGGATTTGGGGAGAAAAAGCAATTTAGAAAAAAAAAAGATTAGCAACAGTTGTTAGCTCAGGTGCCAATCTTTAAAAAAAAATTCCTCTACGGAATTAGCAATTTAAATCCAAAATGTCAATGATAAGACGAAAAATATGTAGTGATGTTTTCTTTTCTACTCTTAGAGATCAAAACCTTTTCTTTTTTTTTTTTTTTGCTACACAGAATACTTGCTTTGAGAAACAATGAAACACTGGATTTTTGAAGCTACAAGTTTTCTATAAATTATTTATCTTGAATACTAGAAGTTAAAAGAGCTGAGAATTTTTCAATTGATTGGGAGGAAAATGAGGAAAATATGATAATACAGGTTTTCCCCAGTATCTGAAAGCTCACTTTACACCGCTTCGCTTTTAAGAAAGACATACATTAGTACCTGTTTCAATAATCAATAGAAACTCGAAGAGGATTTTCACGTTTATTAAAAAAAAACAAAAAAGCGAAATTCGCGTTCAGCGTTTCTGTGGCAGCGAGCTGTCAGAGAGGGAGCGCGCACCCAGAGCGGGAAGAGAGGCGCCTCCAAGCTCCCTCCCCGGGAGCCACACTCCGTCTCAGCATCGAGTCCCCCAGAGCTCTGACCCATCTGCGCATCTGTGCTTTATCTCGATTTATTTGGGTAGGTTATTTTCGGGTCTGGGAATGCTCAAACATTTTCCCATGTAAATTACTGGTGCTTCTTCACTTCACGCTGTTTCAGCCTACCAGAGGTTTCATAGGAACCCGCTACTTTCAGATAGCAGGGGAAACCTGGACTATGAGTAGTATATGGACGGTCCTAAAAGAAGGTTTTACAGTCTCCACGGAGGTCTAAATGAGAGGAATATACCGTGCACAATAGCTGAAGTCCTCAAAAGTTAATACCATTTGAGTGATGTTAAATATGGGAATGGATGCCAGAAACAGTCTGCAGTATTTTCCTTTTTGGAGAACGTAAAAAAAAAAAAAAAAAATTAACTAGATCGTGTTAACACTCAATTCAGATTCCCTCTAACCACCTCTATTTGGGGTTCACGGTCATATTGCCAGTATATTGTCAGTATAACTATGACTAATTGATGCTAACTTCATCAACTACATTTCCTTTGGCAGAGTGAGGTGTTCTTTTTTTTGTTTTGTTTTGAGGAAGATTAGCTCTGAACTAACTGCTGCCAATCCTCCTCTTTTTGCTGAGGAAGGCTGGCCCTGAGCTGACATCCATGCCCATCTTCCTCTACTTTATATGTGGGATGCCTACCACAGCATGGCGCGCCAAGCAGTGCCATGTCTGCACCCGGGATCCAAGCTAAACATCCATTGCCAATCCTCCTCTTTTTTTTTTTTTTTTTTGCTTGAGGAAGATTAGCCCTGAGCTAACATCTATGCCAATCTCCCCCTACTTTGTATGTGGATGCCTCCACAGCATGACTGATGGGTGGAATAGGTCCGCACCCAGGATCCAAACCTGAGAACCCTGGGCCACCAAAGCAGAGCGTGCAGAACTTTACCCGGCCACAGGGCCTGCCCCAAGATTGTTGGGGTTGTTTTGCTATTGAGTTTTATAAGCTTTTCATATATTTTGGACATTAACCTTTTATCAGATGTATGATTTGCAAGTATTTTCTCCTATTCTGTAGGTTGCCTTTTCATTTTGTTGATAGCTTCTTTTTCTGTGCAGAAGCTTTATGTCAACAAAGAAAAGTCCAGGACCAAATGGATTCATGTTGAAATCTACAAACACTTAGGGGAGAATTAACATCAGTCCTTCTCAAACTCCTCCAAGAATTCAAAGAGGAGAGAACATTTCCAAACTCATTTCATGAGAGCAGCGTTATCCTGATACTGAAGCTGGACAAGGACACGACAGGAAAAGAAAATTACAGGGCAGTATCCCTGATGAAAGTAAATGTAAACGCTTTCAAGAAAATATTAGCAAACTGAATTAAACAATACATTAAAAGGATAGTACATTGTGACCGAGTGGGATTAAATTCAAGTCCTCTAAATTCTCACAGTTCTTACAAAGAGGCCAAGGGTCTTTGCAGGGCATTTGTTGTGGCTTTGTCTTCCAGTGAAGGGACTCTATCACCCATCCATCTCACATTTATAAGGTGGGAATATCTGTGAAAGTGAAGAAATAAACAGACTACTTGGTGCTCACTTGTCAGGATTTGGGGTATCAACTGCATAATGGATTTGCTTGGGAAATACAGCTGCTCAGCCCCTGAGGATATTGGTGCCAACGGTGCCCTGTTCTCTAAGGGAAATTATGTACCCCTCCATGGGAGACCACAAACTTCACTCATTATCTCGCAGATGCTATGTTTTCCTTCTTCATCTCTCTCCTAAATATATCCCTTCCCAAATAATTATTTTTTTCTCCATTATCTATCCCTATTTGTCACATCCTAGAAATTCTCTTTCTGGATATTCTCTCAGGTCTGTCTGTGTTTTCATAAGAATGTATTAGCTTTCCGTAGCTGCAGCTTCTGGCAAAGTTCCTAGAAATATGGCCTGCTAATCTCCCTGAAAAACACTGTGTTGAAAAGAGAGATTTTCCTATTAGAGTAGATGGTAGCCTCCATTGGAAAGTTGTGTTTTGAATTTAGCCATTATCCACACATCCATTTTATGAATGTGGTAGGCATCTCTTCCCTCTCCAGGTTAACCAGTATAGTACTTTCTTGTGAAATAATAGGCCTTACTTAACCTTTCCTTAAAGTTATATGGAGGGAAACAAACAAATAGCGAAGCCTGTTGTAATATTCCCAACCAAGGAAGTATCAATAGACAGAGACTTATTCCCTTTCTAGACATTGTGATATTCTATCTCTACCTAATTACAAACAAGTTCCTACACAGTACATGAGTCAATCCAGTCAATCAATGGGGTGCTGTTTAATGTCCTTTGAAGTCTTAGTCATCAGGGCACAGCAAGACTTATGGATTCATAAGGAGAAGTCAAGAGGTCAAAGTAGGAGCAGCCTCGCCCTTCCTCCATGAAGGTAGACAGCTCTGGAAGGTCAGTTACTGCTCTAAAACAGAGGCAACCTGTCTCGATCTCCCCCTGAGAAGGGATAAAAACTTTCTGCTGATTATCCATAGACCCCATAGCAAGAAGGGGGTGCAAATAATCACTCTTTAACAATCACTCCCTCTTTTGTGTTTCATATATGGACAAGATAATTCTCCAGATGAAACTGATTGCATTGGATAAGTGCTGAGCATCAGGGAATTCATGGTGACACAACACTGGATTGAAAGTGACCTTGGGATCTCACTCTGTAGCTCAGTGATGAGCCACTTGGGACTAGGAATTCTGCCTCCCCAGCAGGATCGGTTTTGTTCCAGCTTAGCTTCCCACAAGACTGGTGGCTTTATCTCCCTAACAGGAAGACAGGTGCTGATTCTAACTTTCTATTGACCCTGAGTTCTTCAGGTATTTGACAGCTAGCTTACCTATATACTCTTGCAAATCGTTTGGTGCCAAGCAGTCTGCCCATTGACCAATGACAAAGTTGTAGTTACTCTTGCTTCTTGAAATTAGAAAGCAACATGGGATATATACACAGTCTTTCCTTAGAAAGATAACCCACAGTACGCACAGAAGTGTGCACCAGGCCCAGCAAAAATCACTGTGGGGATGACCGTAGGATTACCCAGCTATCTCATTAAGTTTATTTTCAGCACTCATTCACACTTCCCCTCTCATTGTTCTTCCTCTGACACCCTCAACGAACAGTAATCACTTTGCTAAATACTCTCTTCAGATTGCTGTGCCGATGAAGTTCACCAGAAACTGCACATCAAGAGCTGAGCTGAGGATTACAATTAAGGACTTACCTAAACCTCAGGAAGATAACAATTTGCTGCAGGATTCAGATACTGGTTAAGATTTGTTAAATACTTGTTCTTAGTACCGATAATTTAGTGAGGGATGTAAGATTCTTCTCAGCCTGACCCGGTCCGTCTCTCCGGCCCAGTTTCCTGTCACTGATATTCCTCAGTCTTCCCAGACTTCTCAACTTTGCTGAATAAAGCCATTGCTTTGATTATTGGAACTATTCGTGTGTGTTATTTCCTCTTTCTAATCTTAGGAAACAACCCATTTATTTTTTAAGCCCTAGTTCAAGATTGACTCTGTAAAATGTGTTTTCAACCATATCTCATCAGCCACTCCAGTATCTGAGCTGTAAACACGCTTGTTTCTCGTATTTTTATAACACGAGGCTTATTGGATTATAATTATGCCTTTATATGTTCATCTTCTAAAATGATCTAGAATCTCCTTAGAGAAGTACCTTATTCAACAGTGCATCCCTCAAGCCTATGCCTGAAATATTTCAATAAGTGTATGTCGAAGGGATAAGAAATGACTACTCTTCCAAACATGGGAAATGCCGGTGGTGTTTGGCTGTAGAAGAAACCCTGCAGATGGTAGAAAGTAAATAAGTGCGGCTGACCTTGGATCATCCCTGCAGAGAGTTAAAAATGGTCAAGTTTTCATTCATGTCTTATTTCAGATGTTTTCCAGCTGTTTCCTGCCTCCCAGACTATGTTTATCAAGGCAATTCCAATGAATGTTAATGTAAAAAAATATATATAGTTATATGGATAAGCCCACTGGAAAAAATCTAAATAACCTTTGGATTGTCCAGATGTCTGATCCCATCTGTTGACATAGAAAATTGGAAGTTTTGCCTGTTTTAAGCTTTAACAAAAATATGCAAAGTTTTTAAAAAATAAATGTAAAATTGAAAAATATATATTGCTCCTTTCCTTTATCTTTCTTAAGAGAATGTGTATGTATATATGCATAAATTATATGTATATGTATGTATGTACATGTGTGTATACTTGCACATATATACACACGTGCATATTATTGTGTGTATGTATTTTTCTGTTCTAGAAAATTCTTATCAAATGTTCTGAGATTTTTACATTATATAAAGGAAGCAGGAACTGTGGGTAGGCTTTCCTCCCCTGGAAAGTGCCCTAAGGATGTCTGCTGTATATGGAACTATTAAGTATCTTAATTATTGTGTGCTCAACATTCATGTGACAGAATATAACGGAGTTAGGTCCTAGATGTTTCCAGAGTAATGATTTTACTTTCTTAGCTATTATCTATTTTCAAGTAATTTGGGTCAGTTATCTTAACACTTTTATTTAAAAATGAACATTATTGATATGGACTTAAATAATACATTACAGTATCAAGTATGTCTTTAATTTTGAAAATAGATTTTCCAAAATCACAATTTTCTTAGAGGCTTTGAGAAACATTTATAGATGCTTTTCGCCCACACAAAGAGAATGCCAGTGTTGCCTAATTCCACTCTGACAAAAAAAACCAAATCATCAGTGTCCCTGAAAGACCTTTATTTTGAATCCTTTCCACCCAAAACAATCTCTGCAGTCTACAAATTCCAGCTTTAAATTAGAGAGTTGTTCATTCATTTGTCTCTTGAAGTATTGGTGTTACTTCAAGAATACTATCTGGGTTTCCAAGATATTTGCAAATTAGGAGATTGAATAGTGCTTGTAAGAAACCACCACCAATACAAAGGTTATATATCTTTCCCATCTTCTTCCTTCTCTTCTGTATTTTGCAAATTCTGGGTGATTGCTCTTTTTGTTTTTAGTCCTGGTTATGCCATCAATCAATTCTGTGACCTTGTAGAGATTAGCTATTTTTGTTTGGCTTTAATATCCTCAACAATAATTTGATGCTTCTGTATTAGAGAATACTAACAAAGATACAAACAATGTTTTGAGTCGGTGTTATGTGCCAGCCACTAGTCTAAATACTTTACCTTTACAAACGTAAGAGGTAAGTAATTTTATAATTCCCAATTTACAGAGAGGAACCTGGGGCAGAGGTTAAGTAATTTGTCCATGGTTAACACGGTGTCAGAACTGGGAATCCTAAGCTGTCTGAATCCAAGGTCTGTGCGCTTCACCAATGCCCGAGAGGAGAATGTCCTCTTCATCCTTGACGTGTAGTCTTTCTAGATTCACCACTTAATCTACTAGAATCTAAACCTAAGTTCATACCACAAAGTAAAAGTGGAACATTATTTTGTCCAGAGACCAAATAGGCAAAATAAGACTTATGCTGATCAGCATATTGAAAAGAAAAGTCACAGAGACCACCCAGAGACTTTTATTTTAGTGAAGGAAAGTAAATAGTAATAAGATTATATTGAAATAAAATGACATAAATTGCAAACTAGGAACATTATGTTAACTCTGATGGCTCCTATAATTCTATTCATTGTTTGCTAAAATTTATTTACATGGATTTTTCTGTGTGTGTGAGTGTAGTTATTACCTCACAATAGAAGCTAAGAAGACAAGAAATCACTAAAGATGTTTGAAACTCATTTTCTTGTTTACTCCCTCATTAAATTCAATAAAAGCCATACCTTAATTATTTTGTTTTTCTGCTTTTCAAATCTACAGATAGCATTGGCACTCGCCCAGTTAATGGCATGCCCTGTTAAATGGAAATATAGACTGCACACTCTGTATGGGATTTACTATAAGATAGATGTGGGCTTTTCTGCTGTGACCTTTTTTCCATACAAACTCCTTAGACATTTCCAGATGGAAAGAAATGACAGATTTCTCTGGAATGAGTAATAATCACTTAAAAGCAGGTCTTAAGATGACTGAGTTTACAGTGCTTCAGCGCCTTCCTTCTTGACTCTTTCTCGTCTTCTCTTCTTGCTTCCTTCATCCGCTATTGTGCTCACTTTCTTATTTTACATTCTTCCTTTTCTTTCCCTTCTCCTTGTTTTCCTGTACTTCCCCTGGCCAATGCCTTTGGCTTCTTTAAGGAAATAAGGAAGCTGCTAGTGACGTGTAGGGTCAAAGAAGGAACTGAACTCTGGTGTGGTAAAGCTTATAGTCAGCTGAGAGGGTACTGCGCTCTGCTGCTGACTCATTTTGTCTAAGGGAGCCCTATGGACCTTATTTTCTTGCCCAGAAAGGGACATGACTTGTCTCACGAGATTGCTATTGGGGAAGGTGAATAATTACGGTACACAAATCTGAATACAAATACAAAATTCAAAATTAAAAAACCCTACACATCCAAAATTACATTACTCATTTTTCACATTTCATCAAAACACCTACTATATGATGTATTGGGGGCTGTTAGGGGCTGAATATACAAATATAAACTATAAAAAGTCCTTTATTCAGAAGGTCTTAAAACCTAATGGGAGGGGTGACAATTACATGAGGAAACATTTCAATGCAATGTGGTAGGTATGATAGTTCTGATGGAATATAACAATATTTATAAGAAAACAATATTGTACTTAAACGCCAGCACTATAACTGGTAGCAGATGCTTCTTCATATTATTTGGATCATTCTTGAAAAACTATGGTACAATCGCAATGACAATTATCCACTGAAGGACTCTGTCATTAGTTGGAGTGAAAATTTTAGGATTGTTAATTAGGTTCTGGATACAAATCAACATTTTATATATATTCTGTTTCATGTGAAATAAAGCTCTAAAATCTTTGGGGTAAGAAATGGGGTAGATGTTCTATATCTTGTTTTCCTAGTTATCTATCTTGTCTGTGGTCATCCATTTCTCTCAAGTCAGAGTTTAGGGGTTAATTTTGTGAAAAAGCTTACTGGAATGAGTAATTCCGTATCACATATAAATTTCCAATATTAAAAAAATAAATATAAGATACAAAAGTCTTCAGTATAGTAAAATTCTGAAAGATATGAACGTAAGTAAATTAGAGATTTACATCTCCCCCAGCAACCGTACCCGGTGTACAGATGGAGCATTTTGGCAGTGCATAAGCACTATAACGTGCATGTCTTTTATATATGCTGTATGTAGCCTGCCAGAGATATTTTCACTCTGGGAACCATGAACTGAAGTTTTCTGACCCATGTGTATTAATAAACGAAGTCTTAAAATCATTACAATATAGTTTTTGGCAAATGCTTCCTTTATCTTGCTCTATTTTCAACATATATGAAGAAAATAGTGGTATTGATTCTCAGAGAAATAAAGGCATAAGATAGTTTTCAATAAATGTAGATTCATGAACTTACATTTTATAACTGCCTGACACAAGACAAATAGGTTCAATCGGGGGCCAGTAACTTGTTTTAATAAAACGATAGTAACACTACATGCTTTACGACAATAGCACCTTGTTCTCTTATATTTGGAGCCCAAACTGGAGCAGTAATAATGATCCTTATTCTCTAGCTAAGAGAGAAGTGGTAAAATTTGATCTACACAAATATTCATTCCCAAAATTTGTCTACTCTTCTGTTTTTTTTAATCTTCATGAATATGAAGTTGATAGGGTATTTATCAAATTCAAGGAGAACAAAAGAGACACTTTTATTGAGAATTCCTTTTCCTGAAAACCCAGCTTGATTTTCTAGAGTGTAATATACCCCCAATATATAATTTCGATGGTGTTGTGATCCTTTGTTCTCCTGGACTGACAACTATTAGCCTATTAGCTGGCCAGGGTTATAGTCTTACCACGCAACCCAAGAAAGTCACATGATACTGAGTGTGATACCAGAATGGCTCTATCTTATTTGGTCACAAATTTAAGACTAGAAGCATTGCTTTAGTGGTGTTCTGGCAGCTGTTTAACAAGCAGCTCTCTGTGGTGAATTTTAAAAATTCTTGATTTGTAGCACTTGTCAATTTCCGTGGTATAGATACCCCCACCACCATTGATTTCACCGTTGACACTGAAGCAATGTCAACCGACTTGCAAAGTTCCCAAAAATCCAGCAATTACTTCTCGTGACCCAGTACATGCTGGTTCTAGCATGCCTCTGCATTGCTATCCCTTAAGACTGCATACAATGGTCTGTTTTGAATAACATAATTTTAAATCAACCTGATGCTGTAAAGAACATCTTCTGAGAGCAAAAGACAACATTTAATTTGGTCTAGTAGGTCTGACGCATCCAAAATTGATGAATCATCGGTTCCTTCATTTCACATACCAGAATATTTAAAGCTCTAAGAAAATGTCAGTTAAACGTCTATTTGGACTTTCAGGGTGCCGCTGTGTCTGGGGAAGACTTTTATTTATATTTTACCTGAGGAAGGCTTTTAATAAAAATAAATAAATAAGTAATGAATTCCCTTATGGACATTGTTTGTAAGAGTGTAGACATTTTTTTTTTTTTTAAAGATTTTATTTTTTCCTTTTTCTCCCCAAAGCCCCCCAGTACATAGTTGTGTATTTCTCATTGTGGGTTCTTCTAGTTGTGGTATGTGGGATGCTGCCTCAGCGTGGTTTGATGAGCAGTGCCATGTCCGAACCCAGGATTCGAACCAACGAAACACTGGGCCGCCTGCAGCAGAGCGCACGAACTTAATCACTGGGCCACGGGGCCAGCCCCAAGAGTGTAGACCTTTTGAGGGCAGGATCCAGATCAGATTCATCTCTGTAAACTAGTTGGGATTTAACATATGTTTTTAAAATTAGTTAGTGTGCTCAAAAACTTTATTCAATTCTGAATAAATGAATAAATAAAGGAATGAATAAAAGTGATTGTGCTCTCTGGCATTCTGACAAGAAAACATATAATAAGGAATAAGACTATGTTACTTGTACAATAAATCTGAAATAATTGATTTTTTGTTTCATCATTCTGACATAGGAAAATAAATTTAATTTCAGATCTTTTATTTGTTTTAAAAATGAAGAATAATTTGAAGTCTGTAGACACTGCAGTGGTAAAGACGTTTGTAAATAGAATTTGAACAGGCTAAGGACTTATTGATTTAATAATTCCAGCTTTGTTACAGTAGGTGGAATTGAAGGTCTCCACACTAATGCTGTTTGATGAAGAACAATGGAAAGTAGACGCAAACATTGCTGTAAAGGAGTGTATCTTTCAGCCCTTTATGTATAGGGTGTTCTGGTAAAAATTCAGTGAGCTATGTACATAATTAGACATTCCTGCTGTCACAATGAATCACCTTTATGAACACTCTGATGCACCTTGACATGGAGAGCTCAAGCTGGCTGGCTTGCCTCTGAATCAGGATCTGCTGACTAATTCACATAAACTTGCCTTGCATTTCTAATGGGTTTAGACAGACTCCTTTTTAACAAGCAGACTCTGACATTAAAAGATGCCCCTATTTCAGATATTGCTTCTCACTGGAGGAATTTTGGAACTATCAGGGGGAATTTCTTGTTTTCAAAATGGCTGCACCTACTTCTATAGGGTGGGGCACAGAGATAGGGTAGGTAGGAATGCTAAACATCCTTGAATACACAGGATATTCCTGCTCAGTAAATAACTGTCCTCCCCAAAAAGTAGATAATACCACAGTCGCCAGCCTTCAAGATGGCGCTCAGAGACCCCCACCTTATGGTATCCACAGGCTCATACATTCCCACCCCACGCTATACCAGGATTGATCTGTGTTATCAATAGACTATGGCAGAAGAGATGGCTTGTCACTTCCAAGATTAGATTATAGAAAATACTGCCTTCTGTTTTGGTTGCGGGTTCTTTTTCTCTCTCTCCCTCAGAAAACTCACTCTGGAGGACGCCGGTTGTCCTAGCATAGCATATTCAGGTTGCCTAAGGAGAGGTCCACAAGTCAAGGAACGCATGTCTCTAGCCAGTAGCCAATGAGGAGCTAAGATCTGCCAACAGCAATGTGAGTGAGCTGGGAAGACTACCCCCTTGTCCCACTCGAGTGTTCATGTAACTACAGTCCTACCCAAGAACTTTATTGGGGTTTCCTGAGAGACCTGAAGCTGAACCACATCAGCTGAGCTGCTCCGATTCCTGACCCTGAGAGGCTGTGTGAGATAATAACCGATTCTTTTTTTAAGCTGATAAAGTTTGAGGTAATTTGTTATGCAACATCAGATAACTAATACAGTGTTCTTTTTTTTTTAAGATTTTATTTTTTTCCTTTTTCTCCCCAAAGCCCCCTGGTACATAGTTGTATATTCTTAGTTGTGGGTCCTTCTAGTTGTGGCATGTGGGACGCTGCCTCAGCATGACTTGATGAGCAGTGCCATGTCCGTTCCCAGGATTCGAACCGACGAAACACTGGGCCGCCTGCAGCAGAGCGCGAACCTAACCACTCGGCCACGGGGCCAGCCCCCTAACACAGTGTTCTTCTTGACAGAATCTGGCAGCAAATATTTTACTGAGTTACTTGAAAAATCCCATAAGTATGGATAATTACTCTAGTTGTCTTCTGTACAAACCCTGAAATACTTCCTCCTGACCAGTAAAACTTCACTCTTTTAATGTGGTCTTGTCTTTAGCATAGTTTAGAAATTATGTCATATGAAATATTTTATAGTCTACTTTTCTTAACCGTGCTGTAATATTTTATAAAATATACATATTATACACCATCTTTTGAAATATTAAACTTCCTGTGTGATTATTTGGATGAATTATTGGATATTTGCAATATGTGAATTGTGACTCTCCCAAATATCCAATTTAAAACCTTTCTCATTGACGATGTAAATTGCCATGGCTTGGATGTTTAAAACTAATTGAATTTCTGGCGGGACAGGGAAAAGTTAGAGTATGAAGACATACCACCTCATATAGACCTTAAAGTCATTTTTTTAGTGTTAAATAAATGGTCAAAAAATATCACTTGCGTTTGAAAAATCTGTTTTCCTCATTTATCCTATTGAAATATTCATGTATCATTTCACAGGATGTTGATAACCACATTGATTAAAATTAGGGTCATGGAGATGACAGGGGAAACTTCTCCTGTATTTAGAATATCTTTTTCAGACAGTAGCATGAGGGGATACATGGTAATCTGTGTTTTCATATTTCCCTCCATGACTTAGACATGTAGAAATTTACATGGCCTGTTTTGTGGATGAAATTAAACTTCACTTTTAGTCTTTGGATCATTCTTGTTCCAGGCTGATCCTCGGAAAAGATGGGATATGAGAGATTTTTCAGAATTAAAAAAAGAAAAAAGAGTCACAAATAAAGGAAGAAAGAACTGGTATAATAAGAGTTACAGCAAAGGTCCTATGAATAATTATATTTAACAACTAAGATAATCCTCCATGAGCATTGGCCAGCACAGTGTAATCAGGAAAATGTTGATAATTTGAAGTCTCCTGCTGATGTCCTTAGCCCTGTCAGTATCAGTTTTGCTTTCATGAAACCTATTCACAAACAGAACAGAATTCCTAAATAATTTTTGGGCTGTAGGATTAAAATGCTAAGTATTTTAAAACAACAACAGTTTACTGTATACTTACTCTACATCAGACACTGCTGTAAGCACTGGGGGCAGCGTCAATGAACAAAGAAAAAAAAAGTCCCTGTCCTTGGGCATGTATTCTAGTGTGATAAGATAGTCAATGAATAAATATATAAAATACTCCATGGGTCAGGTGGTGTAGAGGTTTGAACTGTCTCCCCAAAATTCAGATCCTACCAGAACCTTAGGATGTGACCTTTGTTTGGAAACGGGACCTTATAGATTAAGTACAGATGAGATCGTACTGGATTAGGGTTGGCCCTAAATCCCGTGATGTGTGTCCTTAGAAGAAGGGAAGAGGACACACAGAGACATAGAGAAGGGACAATGTGACGATGGAGAGAGAGACTGGAATGTTGCATCTACAAGCCAAGGAACACCAGGGATTGCCAGGAGCCACCAGAAGCTAGGAAGAAGCGAGGAAGGATTTTTCCCTAGAACCTTCAGAGGGAGCATGGCCTGGCTGATACCTGGATTCCATATGTCTAGCCTCCAGAGCTGTGGGAGAGTAAATTTCTGTGGCTTTAAGCTGTCCAGCTAGTAGTAGTTTAAGACTGCCCTAGGAAACTCACACAGGAGCAGTGAGAACTACAGAGGAGAATAAAGCAGGGACTGTGGGTAGGGAGTGACAGGTGGGGGAGTGTGCTATTTTGATAGAGTAGCCTCAGTGATGAGGTAACTTTGAGTGAAATTATTATTTTATTTGTCTTCTTCATAAAGCTGGGTGTTAAGTGCTCAATTCTCTAATAAGGCCCTTTTCTCCCTCTAGTGGCAAGGACAATCTGAGGAGACAGTAGTAACACAGGCAGATCTCTTATCTGCTGTCTGGGCTTCTAATTATCACAATTATGTAGAACGCAAGAGAAAATGTAAATGAGTTATAAAATATGTAATATTTAAAAATAGTTACTGAAGACATATGCTTTTATAGCAAAAGAGATTCAGTCTGACAAAGTGGAATTATATGCTAGTTTAACAAATTTTGTGATCTTGTACATGGTGTTTTTAAAAAAAAACAATCTGGAGACTAGAGGGAGAGCCTGTGCAAAGTTGATGGAAGGATAATGAGGGTGCACAGAGGCAAGCAGAAAGCAGCCGCTGCCCACGGAGTGCAGGTGCGAGTACTCCCCGTGTCCAGGTAGAGCCTGAGACATTAAATTGATTAATTGATTAAATACCACATATATTTTCAAATTGATCACTTCTTTATTTCCTTCTTTCGTTTCCTCCTCACTTTCTTCATTCATTCAAAGACGACCCTAGCAAATGTCTAATGTATGCTACCCTGTAGTACACAAGGTTTTGTCCTGGGCTGACTGGATTACAGACATGGGCAGGAGTGATTGGGATACTGTACTATGTGCTTTATTATTTGGGTCAAGTGCCATGAGAAAAGAAAAGAGAGAGTAATCAGCGTGGCCTGTATTCTCCTTGGAGGGTGTTTCAGGCGCTGGTATTTGACCTGAATGTCTCAGGATGTGTGATTAGCCTACAGGACTGGGTATACACAAATCAAAAACAAAAACAGAAAATACAAGGGTTCAAAGAATCCTATGATGTATTTCAAAAACAAAGTTTTCCTGATTAACTAGAGCCTTTGTATTCAATCTGGCTGTACATTAGAACTTCCAGGGGACCACTTCAAAGCAATTTATGTCGAGTCCTCCTTGTGACAATTATTTTTTAAGTCTCTAGGTGATTTGAATGGAAAGCCAGCACTAAACTGGAGAAGTCGTGGGAGTCGATGAGGAAAGCTGAGTCGAGGGGGCTGGTGAATAACCCAGTGTTGCCTATGTAATAAGGCATCTGGACATGACGTTCGTAATCATAAGTCCAGGCCCTCAGATAAATTACTTATATTGCTAATTCTAAGTCAATTGTAAAATAAAGTAATTATTTGAATAAAATTGGTAAGAATCAGTTATCAAAAAATTTCACTTGCATTACATTTCTCATTTCTTCATGGTAATATTTTGTTGAAATGGGATCTGTGGGCGTATGAAGTCCCTTGATTTATTTTCTGGAGTCGGAGAACCCTCGGGATTTGTTTTCTATCTTTGTGCTTTCATTTTAGTTATAATTACAAAAAAATACACATTTTGAATCATCAGGATGACTATGCGGTAAATAAATATCACACAATTATTTCTACTTAGAATCATATTGGAACCAAGTAGAACCATTTCTGTTATCAGGGGCTAATATGAGAGGAAAAGACGCAGACGTGCTAAGATGAATTAAAGGCCTTTGGTGGCATGGCACAGCAGCACATAGAAATACAGGTTTTGTGTGGTTCGAAAGGATGAAAGGTGGAAAATTGAGGCATCACACAGTCAAACATGGATTTAGGCATCCAGAACCCATATGAATCTGTGCTGCCAGCAGCTAGCTGCACATTCACATTGTGAGCGATGATTGTTAGAACTAAGTGACATCTCATCATGTTAACTGGAGCTCCATTTTAATTTTGTATTTTTCTTTGCATATATTCTTATTTGCTTTGTTCTTTTTATGATATTTAAAAGCTATAGCACACAGGATGCCTTTATATTACATTGTACTTAATGAATACGTCGACACTCACTTTTCAGGAAAGAAATTTATTTAAATTTATATATAACAGGTTTTAAAAATTTTAGGGGCCGGCGCTGTGGCCGAGTGGTTAAATTTTCGCGCTCCACTTGGGCGGCCCAGGGTTCAGATCCTGGGCGTGGACATGGCACCGCTCATTAGGCCATGTTGAGGCGGCATCCCACATGCTACAACTAGAAGGACCCACAACTAAAATATACCACTATGTACTGGGGGGATTTGGGGAGAAAAAAGTGGGAAAAAAAAAAGATTGGCAACAAATTGTTAGCTCAGGTGCCAATCTTTAAAAAAAAAAGATTGGCAAGAGATGTTCAGGTGCCAACTTTAAAAAAAAACAATTTAAATATATATGTAACAGGCTTTTAAAACATTGCTTTAGAGGTAGAGAAGTAGAATGAAAGGAAGTAACACAGAAGATAAAATTGAAGATTCTGAACTGTAATCCCGCACCATCATTTGTTAGTTTTATAAATTTTGTGAAACACTTAACTCCTATGAGGCTTGGTATTTGGTCTGCAATACTAGATTAAGAATACATTTCCTGCAGGGTTATACTTAGGACTCTGTGAATATTAAATGAGATCGCTTACATTAAAGAAGCCAGAAATTAGTAGATGTTAGATAAACATTACTGACTTCCTGATGATGGAAAAATGATACGATTGTTGAGGCAAATCTTATAAGTACTATGAAACCATTTGCAGTCACTTTCTTTCTCTGCAGGCGTGTGAGTGTGTTTACCGTGGGAAAATGGCGTGCTAGGAAAGCCCCCAAAGACTTAAAGCACTTACCTTCTGTAATCTACAGCCTATAAATCTCCTGACAATACCAGGAAGAAGAAAGGAGAGGGGTGGTGATTGATTGGGGAATACTCAGGCAAGAGGGCCCTGAGCTGGGGCCAAAGCCTGCAGCTGGCCGGGTCTTAATAACTTTCCATCACACACTTCCTTTGGCACCAGTGAAACAAGGTTTGATTTATTTTTGATGGATCTTCTCCGCATCGGAACTCTATTGCTTTCAGAGCTGTTGCTGCAGCAACACCTGAAGTGATTTTTATCACTGCCATAAAAACATTAAATGATTTCGAGTGCCAGAGACCTTTTTCAGTTTCTGCTGTTTGATAAGTAAAGTCACCTGTTAAAAATGTTTTTCTGCTGCTTTAACTTTTGACATGCCCCTAGAAAATCTATATTCTGTACCCAACAGTATGTCTGTTGCTTTATAAATGTGGGAAACAGGCTGAGATTTGTGAGGTATTTGTGATATTCTTCATAGAATAACAAAGACATCTAAGCAAAATTATATGACACGTGGTTATTGTTGTTGGTTGTCGTTGTGGTTTGCTTGGGTTTTGTTTGGTTTAGTCGGGTTTCATGTGGTTTTAGCAGGCAGAGTCTGTAGGTAAGGAAGCTATGGAGGATCACATGCTCTCTTCTTACTCGCAAATTAGAGAATGAAAGGCTAATTGTTCAAGTACATCCCTCACTCATTAGGCAATTTAACTAAACCAGCCAGGCAGAGGAGTTTCCATTTGACTCAATGTTCATGTCCTCTGCCACTGATTGTTCAATGTCCTACTGCGGTGGATTACAGTGTCTCTGCAAATCAGGTCAACTTCTAGGGTGAGAGTACAAATGAGTAGTTAGAGAAAGTCATCTCTATAAGGAGCATGAAGAATTGCTGGAGTCACCTGACCTCATGGAAGGCTCAGATTTAAGACATTGAGGTCTAATATTTAAAGGATGTGTCTAGAATGGAATTAAATAATCAACTTTGCATTAATGGCAGCTTTCTCAGAAGATGGAATATCTCTTTATCCTTCCTGCAACACATAAATGCTACTCTGAAGTTTACAGGCTTCCACAGATAATTATATCTTACTACTCCAATAATTTAAAAAAGGAACGTAGGGTAAGTAACTAAAAAATTATATTATATCCATATGCCTATATCTGCCTGTTTTCTACTCTCAAATCCCCAACTCTAAAAGTTAACTAATATAAACAAAGAATCTGGACAGCCATGATACCTTGGCCCAAGTATTTTACAGTAATTCCTTGGGAATTTGTGTGGGATCATTGTTGGTGTTGTGCATGTGTGTGTGTGTGTGTGTGTGTGTGTGTGTGAGTCAAAAAAGGAAATTAAGGTAATAATCACAGACTATTTAGGGCAGAGCAACCATGTCAACCATACATTTCAAAACTTAGAGAGGTTGCTAAAACGGAATCCAGTGAAAAATATAGATGACTAGCTTTAATTTATTTTATTTTTAAATCATAAAAAATAAAAACGAGTGAACCAAATAAACAAGTGGGACTAAATCAAACTAAAAGGTGTCTTACCATCAACAAAATGAAAAGGTAACCTATGGAATGGGAGAAAATATCTGTAAATCATGTAGCTGATAAGGAGTTAATATGCAAAATATATAAGGAACTTTTACAACTCATCAGCAAAGACAAAAACAAAAATAGACCAATTAAAAATGGCCACGAAGTACGTGAAAAATGCTGAACACCACTAATCATCAAGAAAATGCAAATCAAAACCACTATGAGATACCACCTCACACCTGTTAGAATGACTGTCAACAAAATATCAAAAGATAACTAGGGTCAGCAGGGATGTGGAGAAAAGGGAACCCGTGTGTACTGTTGGTGGGAAGGTGAGCTGCTACGTCCATTATGGAAAACAGTATGGAGGTTCTTCCAAAAATCAAAAATAGAACTCCCATATGATCCGGCTATCTCACTTCTGGGTGTATATCTGAAAGAATTGAAATCACTCTCTCAAAGAGGCATCTGCATTCCCATGTTCATTGCAGCATTATTCACAGTAGCCAAAATGTGGAAACAACCTAAGTGTCCATTGACAGATGAATGGATAAAGAAGATGTGATACACACCCCCCCCAACACACACACAATGGAATACTATTCATCTATGAGAAAGAAGGAAATCCTGCCATTTGTAACAATACAGATGAATCTGAAGTACATTAGACTAGGTGAAATAGCCTGACACAGAAAGACAAATACTTCATAATCTTGCTTATACTTGGAAGCTAAAAAAAATGTCAAACTCATAATAACAGAAAGAAGAATGGTGATTACTGGGGCTGGAGAGTGAGGGAAAAGGGGAGATATTAGTCAAAGAATATAAACTTTCAGCTACAAGACGAGTAAGTTTTGGAGACTAATGTACATCATGGTGACTATAGTTAATAATAATGTATTTATACTTGAAATTTGCTAAAAGAGTAGATTGTAAGTGTTCTTGCCAAAAAGAAGAAAAAAAGCGTGTAACCATGTGAGGTGATGGCTATGTTAATTAACTTGATTGTGGTAATTATTTCATGATGTATACATCTATCAAAACATCAGGTTGAACAACCTAAACAAATGTAATTTTTATTTGTCAATCATACCTCAATAAAACTGGAGAAACAAAAAAGAAATAGAAAAGTCTCTATCCAAATAAAAGAAAATTATTCCTGTAAAATATCTCAAGAACTGGATAATTTTACTGGTCTCTTTATTTCTTTTAAACATTCATTTCCATACCCTATAGATTGTTCCAGGGCAAACGTAATACAAAAATCTCCAACATTGCTTTATGAATATCGTAAGTATACCAGATCCTGATAGAACTTAAACACAGAATCTTACTTATAAATATGTATATAGGCGTCGGCCCGGTGGCCTACTGGTTTAGTTTGTTGTGCTCCACTTCGCAGCCCCGGTTCAGTTCCTGGGTGTGGACCCACACCACCCTTCAGCGGCCCTGCTGTAGCAGCGACCTACCTACAAAAGAGAGGAAGATTGGCATAGATGTTAGCTCAGGGCGAGTCTTCCTCAAGCAAAAAGAAGATTGGCAACAGATGTTAGCTCAGGGCGAGTCTTCCCCAAGCAAAAAGAGGAAGATTGGCATAGATGTTAGCTCAGGGCGAGTCTTCCTCAAGCAAAAAGAGGAAGATTGGCAACAGATGTTAGCTCAGGGCGAGTCTTCCTCAAGCAAAAAGAGGAAGATTGGCAACAGATGTTCGCTCAGGGAAAATCCTTCTCAGAAAAAAAAAAAAAAGTTTTTGTAAATATATCATGAAATAATGACAGTCAAGTCCAGTTTCAGTTACAACAACTTTATACTCAAGAGGAAATAATAATAACAGGGAGAAAATGGGAATTTCCTCATTATAATACATTTATTGTACACTTATCTTGGTGTTCCTGGGAAAAAAATTCTATAGTACATTAATATTTCTAAAAGGTAAGGCAGCTCACTGGATGGAGACTACTTTAGCTATTTGGAGCAAAAATAAAACCGAGATAGTGGCAATTTGTCAAATAAGCTTTGAACTTTCCCCACTCTGCTCTTTGCTCAAACTGAACTTTGTGCATTCCCCTTGATATCTTCTTATCAAAATTGTAGCTATTCTTCTACTCACAAATACTTTGTGCTACTTACACAGCTTTTTCATATACTGCTCCAGATTACAGCTATTTGCGAACATACTTCGCCTCACTTTCTGACTCTGAGAAGACAAGTAGCCTCTTCTATTCATCACTACGTCTCTCATAGCAACATCCAGCACAGTGCCTGGCATTTCCCAAGTGCTTGATAAATATGTGACAAATAAATAAATGTTCACTAAATTGAGTCTCTTATCAGGATCTTGGCTCATTTTTCTTTTACTTTTTTTTTAATTCCAGTCTTCTAACATCTTCAGAGAACTCAGTAATTCCATTGCAGTGAAAGGATTAGAATTTGTGGGGCTGAGAGCCTGTCACAGATATTGCTAACTGACTCTGCACCATACATAGATGCTGTACTTAATTTACTCTGCTAATCTCTTTATTTGCCTATTTCCCATCCGTTCCATTTCTGGCATGCCGGCTTCAACTCCGTGTTGCAGAGGCTAGAATGCTGCATGCTCTATTTCCACACTCCCGTTTCTGTTCTGCCAATGGGAGTCACTGGGAACAAATTGAAATTGTGGAGAAAAATAATTTTTTTTCTATTATTTTTCTGTTTTAGCAACAGTTCTGATAAGAGTGGACTCCTAAGCATAGCAGCAGGAGGCTTAGGAATCCAGCAGCATCAGTGTTCGAGGCTGTGCTAATAGTGCTAGCTACCTGTGGGCTACCAGTGGCTTTTGGTGATTCTGGCAGAAGCACTGGTAGTTTCTTTGGTAGCATGGTGTCCATTCTATTATCTCAAGATCAATGTAGAAGCCTATCTTAATCTATTCAGGCTGCTATAACAAAATACCATAGACTGGGTGGCTTATAAAGAACAGAAATTTATTTCTTACCGTTCTGGAGGCTGGCAAGTCCACGATCAAGGCAATGGCAGATTTGGAGTCCAGCGAAGGTCTGCTTCCTGGTTCATAGATAGCTGTATTTTCTATGGTCCTCACATGCCTGAAGGGGTAAAGGAATTCTCTGTGCTCTCTCTTATAAGGGCACTTATCCCATTCATAAGGGCTGTACCCTCTTGACCTAATTACCTCTCACAACCACACCTCCTAATACCAATGTATTGGGGATTAGGTTTCAACTTATGAATTTTAGGGAGACACAGATATTCAGCTACAGCAAAACCTAAGATCTGGGATGTCAGAAAGTAGGTAATGCCAAGAAAAGTTACTGAGGACCCAAACATACTTGGTCAGTGCAATACTGTCATGTATTTCCATCACCAGGCTAAGTAGAAAGTGACCTAGTGGATCTGAGGAAGGGTGACAACCATACACCACCTTATTGGGTTCAGTGAGTCTCTCTTGCTCCATCTCAGCTGCCACTGACTCACAGTTGGTCTGTCTCTGACCTTTGTCAGCAAGATATCTTCTCATCTGCCCACAGAAGTTGATGTTGCCTCACAGTGGACTGTGTGGTCCATAAACAAAATGTTTCAGTGTTTTCCAGAGCTATGCAGGAGGATCAATACTCAGAAATATATAGCAAGCTGGGCTTTCACACTAAAATTATTATTCAAGGGTTAGGAGTACATCAGCCAAGGGTGTTAGTAAACATGGTTGCCTCAATAGACTTTCTCTCAAACACAAGCAGCATGTTTATGTTACTTGTTTTCGGGGGTAGAGATATATTTTCTTTTTTCAGAAAATAATGCTCAAAAACAACGTGTTCAAAGACAAGTTTCACATAAATATCTTTGTAGCATTTCTTAATAAGAATGTGTTTACAACTTGACAACGCTGGGCAGAAACACTCCATCAAAACAAGTTTACCTTTGGGGTGAGTGAAGCAAACGTTTTACACACCGCACACATCACACGATGGTTCCCACAACGGGAGAATGACTCCAATCGTGTCCCTGAGGAGAGGTCTCTATTAAGACTGTCTGCTCTCTGTTTTCCTCCCATGAGAAAGCTGAGACCTGCTTTCTGCAGTTACTGGTCTCTGGGCTACCTCTCTCTTGTACAGCCCATCTTCTCTTTTAGCCACTCTATCATTTTTATACCTAAATCCTCATATTAAATTCTCTCTGCTGTTTGACCTTAGAATGCTTCCTTCTTTCCTTCCTTTCTTCTTTCCTTCCATTCTTTCTTTTTTATTGAACTATGGTGCACATAAGTTAGTATGAAATATCTCACAGATTTAAAATTCTTCTCTGTAATAACTATGAGGAAATAAGGAAAAGCAAACTAATACAGTGAGATGATCGAAGAGTTTTATAGACAATGGATTAAATATTGAGTTAATATTTGAGACATTTCCACGAATTAGGCACTGAGATGCGCATCTGTCATAAACTTTACCATACCTCTGTGATGGTGGTACTCACAAAATACTTATTTCACATATACTGATACTGAGAAGGTAATAGGCCAGATAAGTTCCCCAAAGTCACACAGTTGGAGAGTTACATAACCAAGACTCAAATCTTTCATATTTATTCATGTATATGCATCTTCATAAATTGATAATCATAAATATTAATATATAATAAACTAATGGTTATTGATAAATGCATATTTATTAGTTAACAAATATTTATTAAATGTGTATGAGACATCAGGGCTGTATATATTACAATTCCTGATGGAACGAAGAAGAAACCTGAACATACTATACCCTGAAGAACAGTTTTATACTACCTTTCACAGTATGACAAAGCAAAGGCAGAATTGTTCCTACCTCAGTCCTAATAGCATATTCTTCAGAGTTTTGTTAGCAATGGAAAAAAAACATTTATCAAATTAACATTCCTTAAAGACAACTGAGGGCATTTCATATTTGATTGTTCACTGGGGCCTACTACACCTTTAGAATTTTATTTCACTTTGATATCAGTCCTCAAAGGGTGGCTTGCAGACTCCTGGTGGTTCCCATAACACTTTCAGAGTGTCTACAAGGTCAAAATATTTGGATAGTAATATCATGACCTCATCTTATCTTTCCACTCTGCCTTTTTCACTGTGTGATATTTTCCTTGATGGTGCAACCGTAGTGGTTGAAAAGTCTGCTGGGAAATTAGCCCAGAGCAAGGCAACGGCCCCCAAATGCACAGTATTGTTGATTCTTCATCACCATAAGTTTTCTATAAAAAATAAAATAAAAAACTCAATTATACTTAGGATTGTCGTTGAAGATGCAATAAAAATTAATTATAGTAAATCTCAATGTTTGAGTCCCATGCCTTTTTAATATTTTGTGTGACAAAATGAGAAATATGCATGAATCATTTCTACTGTATACTGAAAGTATGGTGACTGTCTCCAGGAAAAGCACTTGTGCGATAGTGGGTGCTACTAGCTGATCCAGCCCATTTTTTCATGGAAAATAATTTTTACTTGAAAGAAAACTAACAGACAACCTATGGTTAACCAAACTTGAGTATCTGACACCCATTTTCTCAAAAATGAACAAGAACCTGTAATTTCAGGAAAAGTAACTGACAGTAGTTTTGTCAATGATAAAATTTGGGCCTTCAAGTAAAAATCAGAATTTTGGAAAATGTGTATTAGTCTCTGGGGGCTTGAAAGCTTCCAGATACTTAAATACTTTACTGATGAGATCCATTGTAATATTAAAAATATTGCTTTTTGTTATTGAATAATGAAATGTGTCAAATATAGAGAATCTGCATAACTCAATGAACTAATATTTCTCAAATAACCAATGCTTGATGTTACAAAAATCATGTATAAATAAAAGATCTGTGCAAAGTGCTAGACAGATCAATCAGTTTTATGCAGTAAAATGAGAGCACTGACTGTTTCAGATTGACTTTTCTGTGGTGTCAAACAATGATCACATATCCACAATTATCACATCTCTAATTAAATGTCTGTGTGAGGCTGGATTTTCTTTATTTACCTCAACCAAAACAATGTACAGCTGCAGATTGAATGTAGAAGCAGATACAAGAAAGCTACTGTCTTCTCTTAAGCCATAATTACAGAGATTTGCAGGTATTTAATACAATGCCATTCTCCTCATTAAAGTTTTTTGTTTTGGAGGTAGTTATTTTTTATTAGATTACTTTTGCTAGCATGTAATAAGTTTACTATTTTATAAGTATTTTCCTCAATTTTAATTTCTAATATGATAAATATTAATAGATATAGCCCACATGAATAATAATTCCTTATAGTCCTCAATAATTTTTAAAAAGTTTAAAGGGATGTTGTTTCACAACCTTGAGAGTTACCCAGGTGCAATTCGAAACTGGCCCCATACACTGGGGACAGGGAGAGACTAAAGAAAGAAGCAGCTCACTCTAGACAACTAGGTGACAGGTTTAAAAAGCAAGGGAACTTACATAGAGGCTTGTCTTGGGCACCACAAGACGAGTAGACCTCTGGCCCCTACTCACCAGAATATTACGCTTATGTAGAGACCTTTATGGGGTTCAGTCATGTACACTGTCCAGATGCTTTCAACAATGCATTACTCTCTTAAAGTTTAAGCCATGAAATGCCTCTGGCTATGGGAACCATGAGAAGAAGGAACATTCTAAGGATAGGGTAGGAGGTAAGGAGTCTCTGCTTGCCCAGATCCAGCTCAGCGTCAACAGGCAGTCACATCCTCTTGGTGACCTCCTCCAACAAGGGGTCCTGAGACCAAAAGGTTTGAGAGTGATGTCAGCATCATGGTGGATTGAATTGTTCCCTTTGTCTCTCCCCTCTAAGTTACAACTAAAAGGACATTCATTAACCAGCAGAGGATTCACTGCACAATACAATGGGATGCCTGAGAGATCCACACAGGTACACAACTGAAGGTAGGTGGACTGGATCCACAGGCAGCAGTGGAACAAGGTGAGTGGATCCTCCCTTCCCAGAGGCAGTGATATAGGTCATGGGTCCTCAAACAGTGGCCAGTACGACTGTGAGTGTAAGTGGAGCCAGCCTGCACATGACTGCTTTTGGTGTGATAGCCTGGCCAGTGGGAGCACCCAACTACTGAGGTGGCCCACCTGTGTGAATGCCCTCCACTGAGTAGTGGCCGCTCAGCCTGTGCAAAAGCACCCAGTCCATGAGCACACCACCAACCCACAGAAAAGTGCCCCTCTCGCCTAACATGGCAGCTCAGCCAGACCCACCTGCTGAATGCAGTGTCCCTGCCTGCATGAGCATGAGCCATCCATGAGCACAAAGGCCCTGCCTGCATGAGCACAACCTGCTGAGTGGCTGTGGCCAGCCTGCATGGACACAGAGCATCCTGACTGGTACAACTATCAGCAGATGGGATGGGACCAGAAAACACAGCTCCTGCGCCCCTCAAGTGGTGGCAGGTGGAATCCATGACCTAATACTGCCATAAAAGTGCCAGAAGAGGATCAATTCATGAAACACCAGGAAGACCTACGGTAACAATGCAGAACCAATCCTGAAGTCAGAGGAGACTAAAATCTAAATGACAGAGAATTCACAAGAGTTATCATAAAGAAACTCAATGAGGCACAAGAAAACACAGAAAAACAGCTCAATGAGCTCAGGAATAAAATTAATAAGCAGAAGGAATACTTCACCAAAGAGATTGAAGCCCTTTAAAAAAAACTATACAAAAAATCTTGATATGAAGAACACAATGAATGAGATAAAAAATAATGTAGAAACCATAAAAAAATGTTCAGACCTTATGGAGGATAGAATTAGTGAATCAGAAGATAGAAATATAGAAATGCTTCAAGTGGAGGAGGAGAGAGAACTAAGACTTAAAAAAAAATGAAGCAATTCTTCAAGAAATATCTGACTCAATTTGGAAAAGTAACATAAGAATTATAGGTATTCCAAAGAAAGAAGAGGGTGAGAAAGGAGCAGAGAGCTTGTTCAAAGAAATAATAGCTGAGAACTTCCCAAACATGGAGAAATAAGTGGGCTTACAAGTACATGAATACAATAGAACTCCTAATTACATCAATGGAAAAAGATCTTCTCCAAGGCTTATAATATTAAAACTGTCAAAAGTCAATGACAAAAAAAAATATTAAAGGCAGCAAAGCAGAAGAAAATAATCTAAAAAGGAACCGCTATCAGGTTTTCAGCAGATTTCTCAGCAGAAACTTTATAGGCTAGAAGAGAATGGAATGATCTAACCAAAATACTGAAAGACAAAAACTTTCAGCCAAGAATATTCTATCCAGTGAAATTATCCTTCAGGTATGATGGAGAAATAAAAGCTTCCCCAGACAAACAAAAGCTGAGAGAGTTCATTGCCTCTAGATCTCCCTTACAAGAAATGATGAATGGAGTCCTCCTACCTGTGACAAAAAGGCAAAGGCTTACAAAGTTTTGAGCAAGGAGATAAATAGACAGATAAAATTGAAATTGCAGCTCTTTATCAGAATAGGTTAGCAAACACTTAATTATAACATAAAAGGTAAATGGAAAGAAAACATCAAAAATAACTATAAACGCTTCAGTTTAGTCACAAATCCACAACACAAAAAGAATAAGTTGTCACAACAATAACTCAGAAGGGGAGGAGGAAAGACATGGAACCCGCTTAGGCTAATGCAGAGAAGACGCTATTGGAAAATGAAATGAGATCTTTTATATAAACCTCATGGTAACCACTCAACAAAAAAATGAGAACAGAGCCACAAATCATAAATAAAGAGAAAACTGAGCAAACCATCACAGAAAACCACCAAACTGAAATGACAGTCAGAAATATAAGGGAAGAGAAACAAAGAAAATAATAGAACAATCAGAAAAGAGAGAAAATGGCAATATTAAGCCTTTATATATCAATAATCACTCTAAATGTAAATAGATTGAATTCTCCAATCAAAAGACACAGAGAGTAGCCAGAGGGATTAAAACACAGGACCCAGCAATGTGCTGCCTCCAGGAAACATATCTCAACTCTAAAGACAAACATAGGTTCAGAGAGAAGGTGTGGAAGATGATACTCCAAGAAAATGGCAAGCAAAAGAAAGCAGATGATGTTATACTTATATCAGACAAAGCAGATTTCAGGATAAAAAAGACAGTGAGAGACAAAGAGCGCCAGTATATGATGATGAATGAGATATTCCACCAAGAGGACATAACACTTATGAAGAAATATACACCTAACACAGGACTGCCAAAGTATATAAAGCAACTATTAACAGACTTAAAGGGGGAAATTGTTGGCAGCACAATGATATTAGAGGACCTCAACACCCCACTTACATAAATGGATAGATCATCCAGCTAGAAAGTCAACGAGGAAATGGTAGCCTTAAATGAGACATTAGACCAAATATACTTAATAGATACATATAGAACATTCCATCCAAAAACAGCAGAATATGCATTCTTCACAAGTAAACATGGAAGATTCTCAAAGATTGACTATACATTGGGAAACCAGGCAAGCCTCAATAAATTTAAGAAGATTGAAGTCATATCAAGCATCTTTCCCAACCACAATGCTGTGAAACTAGAAATCAACTACAAGAAAAAAAGCTGGGAATGTGACAAATATGGGGAGACTAAACAACATGCTACTGAACAACCATTGGATCAATGAATAAATCAAAGGAGAAATAAAACAATAACTGGAGACAAATGAAAATGAAAACACAACATACCACTCTTATGGGATGCAGCAAAAGTGGTACTAAGAGGGAAATTTATAGCAATCCAAGCCTACCTCAACAAACAAGAAAAATCTCAAATAAGTAATCTTCAACTACACCAAAAAAACTTGAAAAAGAAGAACAAACAAAGCCCTATGTCAGCAGAAGGAGGCAAATAATAAAAATTAGAGCAGAAATAAATGAAATAGAGACTAAAAACACAGTCACTGAAACTAAGAGCTGATTCTTTGAGAAGATAAACAAAATTGACAAACTCTTAGCCAGACACACTAAAAAAATGAGACAGAAGGTTCAAATAAATAAAATTATAAATGAAAGAGGAGAAATTACAATGGATACCACAGAAATACAAAGGATTATAAGAGAATACTATGAAAAACTATATGCCAACAAATTGGATAACCTAGAGGAAACGGATGAAGTCTTAGAATTATACAACCTCCCAAGAATAAATCAAGAAGAAATAGAGAATCTGAATAGACTGATCACAAGTAAAGAAATTGAAACAGTAATCAAAAACCTCTCCCCAAATCCAAGACCAGACAGCTTCTCTGGAGAATCCTACCAAACGTTCAAAGATTTAATACTGATCCTTCTCAAACTACTCCTAAAAATTGAATAAGAGGGGACACTTGGTAATTCACTTTACAAGGCCAACGTTACCCTGATACCAAAACCAGACAAGAACAACACAAGGAAGGAAAATTAAAGGCCAATATCACTGATGAACATAGATGCAAAAATATTCAACAAAATCTAGAAAATCTAATACAGTAATATTTTAAAAGGATCAGACACTATGATCAAACGCGATTTATACCATAGATACAGGGATGGTTCAGTATCCACAAATCAATCAACAGGATCCACTACATTAACAAAATGATGAATAAAAATCACATGATCATATCAATAGAGACAGAGGCAGTATTTGACAAGATCCAACATCCATTTATGAGAAAAACTCTCAATAAAATGGGTATGGAAGGAAAGTATACATAATAAAGGCCATATATGACAAACCCACAGCCAATATCATACTTAACGGTGAAAAACTGAAAGCCATGCCTCTAGAACAGGAACAAGACAAGGGTGCCCACTTTCACCACTTGTATTCAAAATGGTACAGGAGGTTTTGGCCAGAGCAACTAGGCAAGAAAAAGAAATAAAAGGAATCCAAATTGGAAACAAAGAAGTAAAACTCTCACTGTTTGCAGATGAGATGACTCTCTATATAGAAAGCCCTAAAGACTTCACCAGAAAACTATTAGAAATAATCAACAACTACAGCAAAGTTGCAGGGTACAAAATCAGCTTACAAAAATCCATTGTTTTTCTATACACTAATAATGAACTAGCAGAAAGAGAAGTCAATAGTACAACCCCGTTTACAATTGTAACAAAAAGAATAAAATGGCTAGGAATAAACTTAACCAAGGAGGTGAAAAGTGGAAAACCTATACACTGAAAACTAAAAGACTTTATTGAAAGCAATCCAAGAAAACACAAGGAAATGGAAAGATATTCCATGCTCATGGATTGGAAAAATAATTATAGTTAAAATGTCCATATTACCAAAAGCAATCTACAGATCCAATGCAATCCCAGTCAGAATCCCAATGACGTTCTTCATGGAAATAGGACAAAGAATCCTAAAATGTATATGGAACAACAAAAGATCCCAAATAGCCAAAGCAATCCTGAGAAAAAAGAACAAAGCTGGAGGCATCACAATCCATGACTTCAAAATATACTACAAAGCTATAGTAATCAAGATAGCATGGTACTGGCAGAAAAACAGACACACAGATCAATGGAACAGAATTCAAATCCCAGAAATAAAACCACACATCTACGGACAGCTAATCTTCAACAAGGGAGCCAAGAAAATACAATGGAAAAATGAAAGTCTCTTCGACAAACAGTGTTGAGAAAACTGGATAGGCACAGGCAAAAGAATGAAAGTAGGCCACTATCATATATCATACACAAAAATTAACTCAAAAGGATTAAAGACTTGAATGTAAGACCTGAAACCATAAAACTCCTAGAAGAAAATATAGGCAGTACACTCTCTGACATCAGTCTTAGCAGTATCTTTTTGAATTCCATGTCTACTCAGGCAAGGGAAACAAAAGAAAAAATAAACAAATGGAACAACATCAGAGTACAACGCTTCTGCAAGGCAAAGGACACCGAGAACAAAAGGAAAACACAACCCACCAACTGGGAGAAAATATTTGCAAGTCATATATCCAACAAGGGGTTAATTTCCAAAATGTATAAAGAACTCACACAATTCAACACAAAAAACTAACAACCTGATCAAAAAATGGGCAGAGGATATGAATAGACATTTTTCCAAAGAAGATATACAGATGGTCAATAGGCACATGAAAAGATATTCAACATCACTAATTATTAGGGAAATGAAAATCAAAACTGCAGTGAGACATCACCTTACTGTAATTATGGCTGTAATTATCAAGACAAGAAATAACAAATGTTGGAGAGGATGTGGAGAAAAGAGAACCCTCATACACTGCTAGTAGGAATGTAAACAGGTGCAGCCACTATGGAAAACAGTATGGAGATTTCTCAAAAAATTAAAAATAGAAATACCTTATGATCCAGCTATCCTACTACTGGGTATTTATCCAAAGAACATGAAATCAATAATACAAAGAGATTTATGCACCCCCATGTTCACTGCAGCATTATTCACAATAGCCAAGACGTGGAAGCAACCAAGTGCCTATCAACTGATGAGTAGATAAAGACGTGGTATTTATATACAATGGAATACTACTCAGCCGTTAAAAAAAGACAGAATCGTTCCATTTGCAACATGGATGGACCTTGAGGGTATTATGTTAAGCAAAATAAGCCAGACAGAGAAAGACAAATACCGTATGATTTTACTCATATATGGAAGATAAACACATGGATAAGGAGAAAAGATTAGTGGCTACCAGAGGGGTAGGGGTAAGGCGAGGGCAAAAGGGGTAAAGGGGAACATTTGTATGGTGACAGATAAAAACTAGACTATTGGGAGTGAGCAAGATGCAGTCTATATAGAAACTGCTGTATAATAATGTACACCTGAAATTACATAACATTATAAACCAATATGACCTCAATAAAATAAAATTTTAAAAAAAGTTTTAAAAATTGCTTCACTAAGTGTTTATTAATAAAGTAATTAGTAGATTATAGAATTAACATTTACCAGGATTAGGAGAAGTTTTCCTCAGTTTAGTTAGTGTAGTTATTCTTGGGAGAGAACCTCCTCTATGTGTCTTTGCTAAGTAGTGGAGCCATAGTCCCTCTTTCCATGGGTAGAATGAAGTGTGTCCTCTGTGTGCTTATTGAAAAGGAACAGTATAATGAGTTTTGCATGGCTTCAAGGAATGGGTGACATCTAAATCAGGAATTCTTATTTTCCTGTGGAATGGGATCTATCTCTATTCAGGCTCACCTCTAAGACCTATTTCTGTTTGCCCCGACATATCCCTTTCATCTACTTTTTAAAAAATTGTATTTGCCACAATTCTCTCCCTTCTTACTTCCCTCCCTCTCTCCATCCTTCCTCCTCTTTCTAATCTTGTTGAAACATTGGTGGTCCCGGTGTAAAATGGCTTATGTGCATGATCAGGCTCTTAGGGTAGCTGGATCTTTGAAGAATATTTTACTTGTATTATCTCCATGCTTATCTTCAATTTTAACCAATCCCATTTAATGGTGGAATAGGCAACTCAAGTTGCAATAGCTGTGTCATATAATGAGTATTTGACAGGAAAATCGCATAATCCTTTTGAAGCACATGGTAGACTCCCGGATGTAGAAAATCAAGAGACAAGAATATTCTTCTAAGCCTAATTTATAACAGAACAATATGCAATTAGAGATTGGTCCAAAAATGCATTCATGTAATGGAATTCAATGTGACCACGAAAGATCTTTATATGCAAAGAATGTCCAAGACTAAAGTAACATTTGCATGATATGCAAGTGGCAAAATGGTATGAATATTCAGAATGTACATGCATACATTTAAAAAGGCACTAAAAAGTGAAGAAAATATACTCAAATGTGGGGATCTAGGATTTGAATATTTATAAATGTGATAAATCTCTTGCTTTTGAAACCTAAGTGAAAAGTGATAAATACTTGTAAAAGAGAGCAAGCGACATAGCAGGATCCTTCACTGCTCAGCTGGCTCTGAGGCAGTGTTCGATCTGAAACAAAACTGGGAAACTGACCCCTTACTGTGGAGGATGTCAGAGTTCCAGGTTTATCTTGTACAAGCCAAAATCATGTCTCAAGAAGCCCCATCTTTACTTAACAGGGAATGATACTTCAAGTCATAATCTTCAAATCACAAATGCTTGTTGCTATGTGTTGGCTATTGTTTCTAGTCTTTCTACGTCATCTGTTCTTTTTGCCTGGAGACACAAAGGAATTTTTTCTTTTCCTTTCGTGTTCAGGAGTTTTGCTAGAATATGTCTTGTTGTTAACTCCGAATTTTTATATTCAGGTACAAGGTGTGCTCTTTCAATATGTACTTTTCAAATCTTTAGTATTTCAAGAAAGTTTAGTTTTTTGAATTATAATATTTAGTGTTGACTCTGGTCCTTGCATTGGATCTCTTCTTTAGGGCCTCTTTTTATCTCCATATTGTCTATATCCAATATTTCCCTTTCTCTCTATTTTTATCTCTGTCTTCTTGATTTTTTATGTATTTTTTCTTTTCTATCTTCTAGTTCTCTCAAGACATTGACTTTTTTGGTTGTATTTGCTCACTCTTCTGTTGCTTCTATTTCAGTTTTCACTTATAAAATGATTTTTCTTTTATTTCTGATCATCTATTGAGTCCCCTCTCTGGCCCTCCTTTGTCTCTGTGTCTCCCACCCTCATTAGGTTTGATTCTCCTCATAGAAGTTTCTCCTCAGTGTTGCGGCTGGTCCTGGAAGGAGCCCTGGAAGCTTAGTTTAAGTGACACTAACGATTAGATTGCTCCCCAGTCCTGCTGTAATCACCAGAAGCTGTCACACTCTCCCTCTAACAGGGCGGGAGAAACCCTCCCAGTTGCAGCTGCCGCTCTCAAATCCGCCTGCCATGTTTTAAAACAACGAATACTTGTTGCCCATTTTCCAACTCCAGTTCTCAGGTGTGTCGGATGTCAGCTTGCCTCTCAGGGCTTCTTCCTGCACAGGGTCTGATAACACTGCATCTTGCTGCCATGGGCGCTTCTCCCTCCTCCCTCCCTGCGTTTTGGAGTTTGTATGACTCATTGTCATCTAGTTCTGTTTTAAATGTTCCATGGATTTTGGTTTTTCTATGTAGCTTCTCTGTCTGATTTTACGTGAAGATTCAGGAAGTCTCAAAAACAATGCTGCCACTACCATTTTTCCCCAAATCCACTACATATGGTTTAGAGTAACAGTTACTTGAGAAATAAAGTTTTAACCCCTGACCCTTACTCAGAACATTTCTTTTTATAGAGACAACATATGAAAATAATTCTTTTATTCAAATGCTATCAATCATATTCAACTGACTTTGTGTAATTTCTGTTGTACACAAAGTAACTCAGTATTCGTTTCACGATGAGAAATGAATTTGAACCATTGTGAAAGTGGATCCTATGTTTGTCTTTCCTTTTGTAAACAATATAAAGAATTAGTGTGGACATATTCCAGGATCAAGTATGAAATATATGTTTTCTGTCTAAAATTAGTGCATGCTGCCCAGCTCTATGAAAGTTTTCTCTAGATGAATAACTTCTATACAGAGCAAAACATTTTCTCATAAATAGAAAGAGAGAGGGAAGCATGATTGCTAATGGTTTCGTGTTTCTAGCCACTATAACAGTGATGTTCTGATCCTTTCATTAGTCAATGAGAAGGCTGTCATGGTGTTTGGGTCCACATACAATATGTAAAGTCAGTGTCATTTAGCTTCCCTTGATGTCCAGAAATAGAGAAATATTCACAATGATAAAACTTATAGCAGTCTTTATTTCTGATATGCTTTTTGAAGTAAGTCGTTACTTATTTTCTACGTATTTCAACTTCTTTTTTCCCTTGGCACTTTAAAGAATCTCAGCAAACTATTAATACTCTTTTTTTTTAATTGAAGTATAACTGACATACAATAGCTACAATATCCCATTAGTTTCAGATGTACATCATAGTGATTTGATATTTATATACATTAAGAAGTGATCACCACAATAAATCTAGTTACCATCTGTCACCATACAAAGTTATTACAATATTATTGGCTGTACTCTCTATGCTGTACATTACATCCCCATGACTTATTAATTATATAACTGGAAGTTTGTTCCTCTTAATCTCCTTTATCTATTTCACCCCCACACAATCCCTTCCCCTTCCAGTAGCCACCAATTTGTTTTCTGTATCTATGAGTCTGTCTAGTTTTTGTTTGTTTGTTTGTTTTGCTTTTTAGATTCTACATGTAAGTGAAATCATATGATATTTGTCTTTTGCTATCTGACTTTTTTCACTTAGCATAATGCCCTCAAGATATGTCCATGTTGTTGCAAATGGCAAGATTTCATTCTTTTTTATGGGTGAGTAATATTTCACTGTGTGTATATATACCACATCTTCTTTATCCATTCCTCTATCAATGGACACAGATTGTTTCCATATCTTGGCTATTGTAAATAATGTTGCAGTGAACATAGGGGTGCATATATCTCTTCCAATTAGTGTCTTAATTTTCTTTGGATAAATACCCAGAAGTGGTATTGCTGGATCATATGGTAGTTCTATTTTTAATTTTTTGCAGAACCTCCATACTGTTTTCCATAGCGGCTGCCCCAGTTTACATTCCCACTGACAGTGTATGAGGGTTCTGTTTTCTCTACATCCTCACCAACACTTGTTATTTTTTTTGTCTTTTTGATAACAGCCATTCTGATAGGTGTGAGGTGGTATCTCATTGTGGTTTTAATACTCCTATGCTTTTTCCACTTTTTAAGTTGTATTTTTAAAAATGATATAAAGGATAGTGGTTTAGAAAAATTGCCTCCTCTAAAATATCTTAATTTTTTTCTTAATATTTGGAAGTCTCCATACTTGTTGCTTTCTACATTCATTTGTTTTCTTCCTCTTCTGAGTCATCTTCTTCCTCAGCATCAGAGCTCATCTTTTTGCATAACCTCTTTAATGTATAAAATGGCACCAGGAATTATGAGAACAATGCATTACATTTATGGACCAACTGTAGTCAGTTGAACATAGATTAATCTGGTATTTACAGACAAACTGTGAATGAATAAAAAAGGAAATAAAATGAGCAAAATCTCGATAGTCACTGGAAGCCTACAGTCAAGGAAGAAGCAAAGATATAGAACTAATTGATCACTCTGCTGATGGCAAAACGAGAACCAGGATCCAGAAAATTATTAGACTGAATTTTAGGAGAGGGAACAAGGCAAGCAAGAGACCAGAAATAAGGTAGACCGAACCAAAAGAATAGAAATACCAGACCATATGATAAGGTAGATTATCAGAAGTTCAAGGCAATCATTCAGGAATCTGATAAGTTATAAGAACCAAAGATGAAACCAGTTGTTCAAAACAGTGGGAGTGCAAGCCGATTTATGATTAAGGAGACTTTGTGCTAACATATGGACAGGAGAGTGTACCTCTGTAAGATAGAGTATGATGTTCAATCCTGCTTGGCTTCTTCACAAGGGCATGTTTACCTCTGTGAGATGAAGCATACCATTCACAAAATCGATTTTGACCTCCTAACTCCATTTGTATTTTTTTGGTTAAATATGACTTGACTCTATGAATATGAATTTGTTTAAATCACATGCAGCACTTGTCATGTGAGAAGCACTGCCATAAATGCTTTTAAACATAAAGTCAGATTTATGTTTAGAACATAATTATCCCATAAAATGAAACATGCGATAATCATGTGTGCGTTTATCTCACTCACTAGTTTCCAATCATTTCCTAAGTTGTGTAGTTTCCAGTCTTATTTGATTATTTATTTAAGCCTTCACCTCAAAATATGGAAATGATATTTTTATTGCTACTATAACTTGGACCTATGGCTTCCACGTTCAGTCTTAATCTATACCTCTCCTTTGAGCACTCCACAGTGGACTGCGCTTGGTAAATCTTTCTCCCTGTCCTTGATACTAAGCGATGTGTGGCTTGGCACTGTGTCTCATGACTGCCGAGCTGCTCTGCACCTAAGACTAAGATCAAGTCAATAACCAACGGCTCTTCAAGGAAACGTATTATTTTGGTTTTATCCTGAAATAAAAGTGATCAAAAGAATCATACCAACAACCAACATTTTTCTGGAAACTTTCAACACATTCAATTTTATACCATGAATATTTATTAGGCTTATGGTATTTATGAGAAATTGTGACAAACTATGAGTTATAATGTAAAATAAAGGCCTCACTGTTAAAATAATCCTATAATCTTGCAAAACTAAAACAGAAACACTGCTCTGGTAAAATAGGAAAACAGTTTTAGGGGAAGTCTATAGGACTTAATTCATTTCTTTCTTTATTTATCTGTTTATTTGTTTTTAGAATTTTTGAAGCTAGTAAAGTAGCTCTCAAGCTGTAAACCATGTTTTGTGTTTTACTATATATATTGAACTTTTAAACATAGAGCTTTAGCACAATTTTATTTAAAAATTATTTATTTCAATCCTTATTGAATGTCCTTGGGCATTCATGAGCACGGTAACTACGTCTGTCTGTCTCATTACTTATCTTTTCCTTTTTGGAGTATCTAACAGTGCATGAATCAATAAGTACGTGTGAATAAATAAGTTTATGAGTCAAGGATATGTAACAAAAGTTTGGAGGTTCTGCAATTCCAAGCATACATATAATGTTTTGGAAATCTAATGCACATTTCTGTAACAGGCAAAAACAAGTTTTGGTAAAGTGTTTTTAAAACCTCTAAGTAAGGAGTTATCTGAATTTATCAATATCAATCGGATAAGATAATCATTATAGGAGAATTTTACTTTGCTGTTCCTCGAGAAATCGAGCTTCCCAGAATGAAGCCCCTTATGTTGTGTCTTCCCATGTTGACTCTGGCCTTGGTCAAGTGACTAGTTTTGGCCAAATTTCCTCACATTTACTAACTGCATGAACTAGGATAAATTACCTAAGTTTGCTGATGCTCAGTTACTCAACTGTTGAAAATAAGAAACAGTATTTACGTTAGAAGTTTGGCATAATGACTGCACATGGTAACTCCTAAAATAGTTTAATGCTTTTGACCTTAGTGCCTAAGTAACTGGTCAGTTTGATGTAGACAGTGGGAGAAATTGAAATCCAAACCATTAAAATAGTTAAATGGTCTTTGTTTAGCTAGAAAATAATTAACTTAATATACAAATATTAAGAGATTCAAATATTTAATTTGAATACATAAAATAGTATGATTGTAACTTTCATGTAATTGGGCAGTATTGAGCTCAGCTAAGTTGGTTCTCATGCATAAAGGTTTCCTGAATGTATACAGTGTCTCAGAAATGTATCTCCATTCTCTTGTTTTGTAACTCCACAGAGAATTACAATATTTGATAACATTGTTGGTTTGAAATAAGCCTGAAAGAGTGACCTTGTCTCAATGACCTTTTTTAATGAATTCGGAGTTTCTGCTTGAAGCCATGGTGTCTTTGTGAAAATGGCAGGCTTACAGAAGACGACTGCCACGGTGAGGAAGAAGGAAGACAACGTGTTCATCAAAGACAGCCTGGCTAGGTTTTCATGGGAGCTAATTGTCAGGAATCCAGTATCATTTTACACTGACATTGGCGATTTGACGGGGCTTTCACTAAAACTGTCACGCTATCCTGAACCCACTATTAAAAATAAAACAAGCGTTCTTAGGATAGATAATTGGAAAGACACGTCCTCTTTTAAGGCACTTACCACTTTCTACCTGTGATAGAGCTATTTATGCATCTACTTCTATATCACCTTCTGTTGTGGTTCAGGCTACTATAACAGAATACCATAGACTAGGTGGCTTATGAACAACAGAGATTTACTTCTCACAGTCCTGAGGCCTGAAGTCCCAGATCAGGGTGCCAGCATGGTGGGGTTCTGGTGAGACTTCACCCTCATGACCTAATTACCTCCTGAAGGCCCCACCTGCTCATACCATCACATTGGGGGTTAGCATTTAAGTGTATGAATTTTGGGAGGCATAACCATTCAGTCCACACGACCAGTTTTTCACATATCAGACAAGAGCAGTTTGAAGGCAGAGGTTATTCATTTTGTAATCTTCTAAAGAATTGCAAATATTATAGAAATTCAGTAAATATTACAAAATATTATGAAAGTAAAACTGTAAAGAACTAGAAAAGGAAAGTTATAGAGCAGGGAGGGATAGAAGAATGGAGGAAAGGAGGAATATAGATTTTTTATATATCAAAATATACCTAGGATAAAAAGAGATACATATAGTATCTTATCCAGTTCACTGAAACTTTGAGATGCTCTCTGTAGTCAAGCAATTAGGGCCGAAACACTTAAATTTTAAATTTATGCATATTTTATGAAAAACTTGTCTCTATTAAAAAAAACACAAAACCTTACCATATCCATATCTGTTAATCTTGTAATGGCACTTCTAGAAATTTACTCTAAGAAAAGTGTATAATATGTATCTAAAGATGCAAGTTCAATAATGTTCATCTTAACATTGCTAAATGGTGGGAAAAAATAAAGTAGACACAATAATAAGGAGTCAATCTAATATTAAAGGGCAGAAAGTAGACACTTGGGTTGTATGTGGCCATAAAATCATGTCTTAGAAGAACATTTAATAACACGGTAAAATAAAAAGATTTGCGACATAGCAATTGAGCTAAAGCCCAGTAAGGTTGAGTACTTTTAGGTCGACAATGTGTACATGAAGAACCGAGAATGCTATCAGAGTTATTTAACTACACACGTACATATGAAACCAGAATTCCATTGCTAGTATTTTCTACCTGCTTGTTTTCAAGCTCATGACTCTTAAAGTTCAAAATGCCCTACGGAACATGTATATCAAATCACCACGCTGTACACTTTAAATACATACCATTCTATTTGTCAATTATTCATCAATAAACTAAAAAATACAAAAAAATAAAGAATGTAAGAGAAATCAAGCCAGCACACTGTCAAAATTAAATAATGTGTGAATAAGGGCATTTAAGCATATAAATTACTCAAATAAATATTTTAGATATTACAAATTTTGCATAATAAACTTGCCTTAACAACCTTTAAAAAGAAAAAGCCCCTCTGAAGTAAAAGTTAGAAATATAAGATGCTAATGAAAATGGCTGTTGATGTCATTAGAAAGAAATTGAGTTGACTGAACAAAATCTTCCACATTCCCTACATAATAAGTCATGTACCTTTAGATGAAAAGTGATGGGGCCGGCTCCCTGGCCGAGTGGTTAAGTTCGCGCACTCCACGGTGGCCCAGGGTTCTAATCCTGGGCGCGGACATGGCACCGCTCATCAGGCCACATTGAGGCAGCGTCCCACATCCCACAACTAGAAGGACAAGCAACTAAGATATACAACTACGTACAGGGTGTGTGTGTCTGGGGGGGGGGGGTGGGAAATAAAGCAGAAAAAAAAAAAAAAAAGATTGGCAACAGTTGTTAGCCCAGGTGCCAATCCCTGAAAAAAAAAAAAAAGAAAGAAAACTGATGAGGAAAAAGCAGTAGAGTTGATTTCCTTTTGGGTTACAGCCATTCTTTGAGACAAATGAAGGACATTTCTCTCTTACCTGATGTCTCTGTTGTTAGCACTGTTGATCCTGACTACTAGGAACCCCGTGGACAGCAGAGTGGACCTGGTCTTTTCGCACCATCCTCTCCCCTTCCGGTGCTCTATCAGACAATGCTTCACTGCCATTCACAGGGTTTTCATGGCTAATTTTTTTGGAAGTGGATGGCCAGGTCCTTCTTCCTACCCTGTCTAGTCGGGAAGCTCCACTGAAACCTGTCCATCATGGGTGACCCGCTGGTATTTGAAGTACTGGTGGCATAGCTTTCAACATCCCAGCAACACGCAACTGCTAGAGTATGACAACTGAGAGGTGGATGGTGTGGTTCCCTGACTGGGACAGGAACCCAGAACCCAGGCCCCATGGGAGGAAGAGGGACTCGGAGGGGAGCTGTTGAGAGTGCTAGACCTTAACCACTAGACCACTGGGGCCGGTGCCTGACGTCTCTACATCACCAGATGTCTCAATGTAGGGCTTCCTGCCACGACAACATCACGGTCATCCTGAAATCAAGCCCCTACCTTGTTCTGCAGGTGAATTTTAGATTGGAACTTGCTCACAGACGTGCAGAGGCAACATCTTGTTGTCTTGTTGAAGCTGTGCCCGTGTGTGGCCTGGGTGGTAAAGGCTGATGTCCTAATTGCCTGTTTGTGTTTCTTCTTATCCTAATGCCATTATCTGCATTTACTTAGGCTTTATTTAGGGTAAACC